>NC_138538.1:64825733-66138963 GCF_964234715.1 Podarcis melisellensis
TTGGTAGGAGGGGAAGGGAATGGAGAGCAGTTCTAAATATCTTGCCAAACAGCAGGATTGTGAAAGTCCTTCTTGTTCTTGAGTGGCCTGTAAATGGAAAATGAAGTGGGAAGCCAGTTTCTATTGTTAGCGTCAAATCAGACGTGCCTTCTAGTGAGTGTATCCAGAATATTTAAAGGAAAGCAATCTTGCCCAGCTGGCAGTAGGCAATTTAGTCTTACTTGCTCAATGGTTCTGCTTTTCCGATGCAGTTTTCCCAGAAAGTACAAGCCAGTTTCAGTCAGGAGGTCGCTTTCTCAGCCACAGAGTGTCTTCAGGTAAGGGAAATATTGGCAGGGCACAGTTTATTCTCATGTTCTACAATGACAAGATTGCCCTCAGGTTGTTTCTCAAAATCAGAGCATAATACTATTGACTAATGGGGGTGGAGAAGAGGAGCTACACTGTTTTAAGCTGTCTTTAACAACATGTATACAAAGGAAAGATGTTGGCTTTCTGGCATAGTTCAAGGAGCTAGTGGGGGTTTTTTTAATATAAAAACAACAAACAACCCATCCAAAATGATATGCCCCAACATACCTTCTCCTTTCATGTGTTGCATTACAATTGGGGCAGCTAACTTGGCGTCTTCCAGATGTGGTTAACCTCTGGTTATACAGTACCCATCATGCCTGACCATTGCCCATGCTAGGTGGAGCTGATGGGAGTTGTAAGGTATCTGCAGCTACCCCTGCAATACAATACAATCTCTGGATCCAGGAAGGGCACAGCCATCCCCAATCTGTTTCCCTTAAGATGTTTTGGATGACTACAATAAGTCCCAGCCATCGTGGCCAATGGTCAGGCAAAATGAGAGTTGTAGTCCAACATCTAGAGGGCAATTGAGGAAGGCTCCTCTGGGGTAGATATCCTAGATGACTAGATGTCTTGACTTCTCCCCCCTCCCCCTAAAAATCAAACCTTTAAAGCGGCTGTGAAGAGAGGCTGTATGTTTCCCTCAGGGGAGTTAATGGTGACTTCAGAAACACATTAGGTAGGGAAATGACATGGTGGGAAACATCCCCTCCCCCAATGCTGATGCTCCAATCAAAGTCATTGAGAGCTCTAGACACAAATATATACTGCATCATATCTGCCCCTTCTTGCTACAGGTTCAGATTAAACAGGAACAGAAAGGGGCATCCTTGCCAAAGCCCAACCTTGAGCACCTTCCACAATTGTTGTAAGGTGTATCTGTTTGCGCTTCACCCATAGGCTTTGTGTTGCATTGGCCAAGGGTGAGAGAGAATGCCATGTTGAAATATGATGAATTATACAGTGGTACCTCGGGTTAAGAACTTAATTCGTTCTGGAGTCCCCATTAGCTAAAGTGGTACCTCAGGTTAAGAACAGTTTCAGGTTAAGAACGGACCTCCAGAACAAATTAAGTTCTTAACCTGAAACTGCTCTTAACCTGAGGTACCACTTTAGCTAATGGGATCTCCCGCTGCTCCTGCGCCTCTGCCGCACAATTTCTGTTCTAATCCTGAAGCAAAGTTCTTAACCCGAGGTACTATTTCTGGGTTAGCAGAGTCTGTAACCTGATGCGCCTGTAAACTGAAGTGTCTGTAACCCGAGGTACCACTGTATTCAGTGATGCTGTTCAGAATTCCAGCTAATCCGTTCCATTTCTCCCATCGCCACAATGCTCAGTCGGCATTCCATGGTGACTACTGAGCGTGCTCTGTCTTCATTGGGCTGCTTTTAGGGTTCTGCCTCTTAGTTTTTTTATTTTAATGTAATGCGGTTCCCCTGAGGCTCCAGATATTGCTCCCTTGAATGTTTGTGGCATCATTTTGGCTATATAGGCAATGGAACTCTACCACTGAAGGCTGAAAGTTGAGGGAACGGTGGCTTGGATTTGCTCTCCCGCTCGTTTTTTTACCTTCTCCCTTTCAGAATAGGCAAGCTATAAATCTAAATAAATGTCCAGACCTTTAAAGATTATTTTAAAACTGAAAATTAGTAATATTGATGTAAAAGGCCTCTTTTGGAAGGCATTTTATTTCATACTCTCCCCCGCCATTTCGATATTTGTGATAGATGGTAGCATTTGGGTGAGAAGACTCTAAAGGACAAAATTAAATAAAACAGGTTTTACATACAGTAGTTCTTGAAATGAAACAAATTTACTAAGTGCAGCCATTATTGTTTTCAATGGATATTACACATGAGTAAAAATCAAATGAAGCCTGAAAACCTGCACCACTTTGACAATAAAAGTACTATAATGTGCAGGAGTATTAAAAAGTGATTGAGTTCTTCATTACAGTCATAAAAATAGATATTGCGAAACCGGTACAATATTACACCATATCATGTCATCTAAGAGACTCAAACCTTTTGCATTAATCTTTACCTTTGAATTGTCCTTCTAGGTTTGTCGTTCTCATATATTCAGGAAAATTGCAGATAAAATAGGCCAATAAAAACCAGCTCATAATGTGTGTGTGTGTAAGTGTGCGCGTGTGTGTATGTGGTTACTCCTAGTGTACTCCAGTCACTGTGATTTAAAGTTAAATAAACAGAACCATTCTTAATGTGGGTCTCCATTCTCCAAGTTTCGACGGAGAGGGGAGAGTGGCCTGGGGTGGCTTGCCTCTTTCCCAATCATTCTTTCCCTTAACAAACAATTAAAACTCGTGACCCTCCTCTTCTTTTTCTTCATGGATAATATTTGGAGGACCAAAAAAAGTCAACTTTTTATAACAGAGGTAAAAATCAGCTGGCACGATAGTTCCATTATTTCTATTTCCCATCATAAAATGGGGGATTGCTGTGCTTATTTTCTGAAATTAGCTAGGCTTCATCCCCTCAGAAAGAGCAACCACACCTGTAATTTGCATCCAGTTTTGGCAGAAATACGAACGAGTATTGTATGTATGTATGTATGTATGTAAAGGTTCCCTTCTTGAAGATCTCTGAATAAATCTACCCAAAATTTGGCAGTCCTAACCCATTCTGGAGGGACTCCTTTGCCTACAAATTCCATTAATTTATATAAAAAATCCTACAGCTGATCTTAGAATCCCCATTACATTTAATGAGACAAAGCAGAGTTTCGGGTTTAACAAAGTAACTTTGGACCTGAATAACAAATCAAATTAGAACAACATACAGTGGCTCTGAAACAGATGAGGCTGATTCCAAATGCTACAGATATGAGGAAAATCTTGTGGTTGCTTCATACCCCTAAATTATACTGCCTTGTCTAAGGCCACTTAGCATGTTCACAAAATACTTTGGCAGAGGATTCAGACAGAATCAACTGCCCTGTATTTAAGAGTATGGATAGGTTTTGGGTTTTTTTGAACAGTCTGGGCACATAGTAAAGAGGTGATTCAGTTGCAATTTACTTCTCTACATCCTATTTTGCTGCAGGTAAATTATTGACTCTGCAAGCGACTATTAATTTCTACATGCAATAGATATTTCTTACCGACGCAACAACATCTGTTCTGTCTGTGGGATTGCTTTGAAGATGCTGGGTTTCCTCTGAGACCTTTAAATTGTTGCCACTTTAGGCTCAGCACATTCTGTAATATAGATATATTAGTTAAACCTGCCAGAAATTAGAACACGGAAAAAATAGAATTGTCATTTATAGTATACATCAAGTCTTAAAAGACAGATAATTCAATAATTAATTCAATACACCATAGTTTCCATTACGGAAATGAAACTAATGAATAACTCATGGTAAATACATACCTAATTAAAAAAAAAATCCACTGTGAAGTGCTGCATTAAAATGAAAATTGAAAGAAGGTGGTTAAATTGAAACTCATCTGTTGTGATCACAAATCTTTGGCCTTAATCAACCCGTGTCCATGCTTAGCCCTAATTTAAAAATTGGCAATTATATTTATTAGCTGGTTGGGGAAGAAAAAGCAGATGGAAGGGACTAACAGAGCAGTAGCCCACCCCCACCCTTTTGCACCAGTCTGGGGTCGGTAGGTTTGAATTGCGTGAAAGTATTTGTCCACCTCTCACTGCCTGCTATCAGCATCACTGAATGTGCAAGTGGAAGTCAGGAAGCAAGAAGGCAGCAATTTCCATACTGACCTGTGTTTTTCACAATCAGTGCTGTTTCTGCTCAGTTTTTGCTAATTAACATAAATCACACAACTTACTCAACTATATGTAACTTACATAACTATTTACAAAGCTTATGTAACTTACATTCATTTCAATGTAAAGGAAACATCGCAATAATGTAAAAAAAAATAATAAATCCATTCATTAGGTATTGTTCACGGACCTAAAAACAACAACCATGTGAACAAATACTGATCATATTCCAGACTACAGATGAAAAGCAGCAATTTCTGCTCTTCCTGTCTCCTCCCCCCCCCACCCCCAATTTTGTTGAAGTTCTCAAACATCCTTAGATGGGAGGCTTGCTAGTGAGACTGCCCCCACTGGTGGCTGTCTGTGGAACCGCCCCAAATATTGTGTACTGATAGTGGGTAGCAGCTAAGCTGGTGCAGGGTCCATTGGATCCCAAGACATCAAGATTAACACAGTGATCTGCCTGCCCCTCACTTTTTGCTTTGACCACTGTGTGTGACAAGACTGGACGTGGCAGGGGCCCTGCCTGTCTGTTCAGCCCTGTTGTGGCAGTGGATGCAATTAGGATTGCCCCCTATATTTCCCCCCAAACAACTGATCAGCACAGTTCACAGTTTTCCGATTTTCTGATGCTTTATTTTATTTTATTTTATTTGGACTCTGCTACACATGTCCAGCATGCGTACTGGTTTAAAGAGGGAGATTATCCTTTACTACTATTTACACATGCAGTTCCTAACTGAGATTGTGAACATACGCAGAAGTCTGCATCTTAGCTGGAGCGGACTGGATGATGCTCAGTTTCCCTTCAAAAAATACTACCAGTAGAACTGCAGGACAGATTTTAAACTATCTTGTTCTTTGTCTTCACCACACATAAATTTAATCCTAAAAAGAGTGATTCATCATGTCTTCTCCTTATTGATTTTGATATACGTGCCGGGCAGAATGATTCTGATTGCATAGTACTAAGTGAGACAAGAATCAGGGTTATCTTATTATTGAGATTGGATTTTTAAGATTGCTAGAAAAATAGGGAATCCTGTGTGGATTGCCAAGGCATGCTAGATGTGCCCGCAGGTTATTGCATTGTGTATATTAAACAACTTTATGTTCATCCAATTTTACCCTATGGAAGAGATTAGACAGAGAGCTTCTGAATTAATGTCTGCTTCAGTTATTCAGAAGAAGTAGTCATAAAAGAAAGAAGAAACCCAAATTCAACCATAGTTCGACTATGGGTGCAATAATTTTCTTTTAACAGGTTGAATGGTGGTGTGTGTTAAAGGATAAAAGCATATTAAAACTATTATTATTATTATTATTATTATTATTATTATTTGCATGTATTCAAGCTGTAAATCTGTAAGGTATTTTATAGTACCTGCTAGGCAGTGGTAGTTTTTACAGAAGATGGGCACAATTCACTGGGAGCTTTCCCTGTATATAAAGTTCCATTGAAATGAGTGGTTGATTCATCATGTTTAATGTCTTCTCTCTTCTTTTCCGAGTGGAGTTGTTGTTCAACTTCCATTCATTTTATCAGAGCATGGCAAAGCTGATATTTCAAGTGAAGCATGCCCAGTTTTCATTCACCAAAAATGGACCAGGTTTTCTGTCCTTTTAGCAAACACAAATTTAGCTGCAAAACATTGGTTTTGCAATGTTCCAGATGATTAGTTTTGTGGATGTTTATGCACACAGGCTTAAGACTAGCATTTGCACAGTAAATTATAAATACGCATTGGTCTCACTTGATTAAGTATCCTATATTAAATGAGTGCAACATTTATATTTCATTAATACATAGATGCCAACTTTGAGCAATAGGTGTTCAGGAAGCAAGCAGCATATTAACATTCCGCTGAGTCGCATTGAACAATGATGTGTGCCCTTCTTCGGTGTCATTTCTTGGGTGATTTTTCTAAATTTGGGCTTTAAAATTTAGTAAGATAAACTCCATTTGACCTTTTCTGGATCCAGCCAATTTGAAATGTTTAGGCATAAAAGTACCAGTTTGCTAAGCATCGCCAGTTCTTCATGTGCATTCTTCAACACCTACCCTCACACCTGTATAGGGATTGCACTGTGCTCAGTGAACACATTGTTCTAGCAATAATTGCATGCAGTGTCTGGTGGTCAAACTTCAAAAGCCATCATTAAGACATAATGTGCACTTTAAAGAACACTGGTGTTTTTAAAAACTCGTTTATTTTAGTTTTCCTTATTGGAGCTCCTTTTCTGCTATTTGCAATCATGAAATTGCTTTCAGTACGATGGTTAAATAGCAGGCAATGCAACATTGCAATATGAGATGCGATGCAGGTTGACCCAGGCATGAAAAATTGACAGATCTAATTTACACTTCTCCTACTCCATTCTCACTCTGCCACTCAATTTTACTCCATCCTCCATACCCCCATCCAAACAACATTCCTGTAGCTCTCAATATTGGCACCCTGCATTCCTTGTCTTCTTGGTATCACTTGTATCTTTTTTTTTTTTAGCTCGTCACACTGAGTCATTAAATAGTAAAGACCCTTGCTCTGTTGTTTTGATCTGTTCAGCAGTTGGGATGTTGTTGCTAGTAGTTTTGGAAGAGACAGATTTTGCAGTTTGTAGTCACTTGTAGATATATGACACAGGCTTTGCTTGCTCAAGGTGAATTTGAAGACCCTGCAAGAAGTCACATTTCCATCTGTGCACTACTAACAAAAAGGGGGGGATTAAAACTAGGTCTATTTTTGTTAAGTTTTTTTTTAAAATAAATAAATAATGAACAAGAGAAACTATCCTCTAAACACACTTTGCCCCCAAACCAATTACTTTATTTTTGATAACTATGCAGCTCTTTACTTTCAGAAACATCTGTCACTTTAGCACTTTAGGAAACCCTTGCGGTGTTTTCATGATGCTACAGTGGGGTGATAGCTGGTTTTCAACATTGTGATGATCACCAGCTAAACATCACAATATATCGATATATCATGATATGGGAAATAAGGATGGAACTATGTAGAGGCATTGGCTGGCTTCACAGTTTTTCCCACATTGGGATGTTTGCATTGCGCACATGCACGCACGTATGCACATACATAAATAATGCTTTGTGATATATTGCCAGACCAAAAATTATGAAACCAATATCACAATATGGACTTCTAACCAGTTTTGTGTGATATATTGATATATTGTCCAGCGCTACATGATGCTTGGACCAACTCCAGTATGTCTGTGTACATGGAATGGCTTCCTAACACAAATATATATATGTGGAACAGGGAAGTGATGTGTGCATGCATTTCTTTGTCAGTGCAGACTAGCTTCCTTTTATTGATATGAGCAGGGATCTCCACATGTGCAATTTCTCCCTGTGAATATCAGATCATATACAGCGACACTGAACATAGGTTTGGGTATTTTCTCCCTCGCATAGGTTGAAAAAATCTTTTTTTAAAAAATTCTCTCTCATTTGCAGCGCAAGGCTATTATTGTGCTTGGTTTTGTAACCGCCTTTCTGCTCCTGATCATTGCCCGCCTTACAAACGAAGTCAGCTTTCCTCTGATATTCAGCTGCTTTGGACAAACAAGTGCCAAGTGGATGCCATTTTATACACAACGGCAACCTCTGAGGACGCACTATGGATATATGAATGTGAGAACCCAAGAGGTAAGAATTCACATTAAAACCTCTTTAATGTAAATAATTTATTGTATTATCAGCAAAACTAATGATTTATATAATTTAGAATAGTCCATATTTTGTCTTGTCCAGTAGAAAGTGACAATAGCCTTATATTTTTTAAATCACGAGTATTTAATTGGTTAACCCTTCTTGCATGAGGATTTGCAGAGAGCTAGATATCTATGCTTAATGGTGCTTATTCCTTAGTAAAAGTGTGTTTAGGGCTGAAGCCTTAGCTATTTTTACTGAGCACAGAAGCAAATAGCAAAGTAACTTCTGATAGCTTCCAAAAGCAAAATAACTGTTTGTCTTCCTGAAGGCCCAAGGGGCATATCATATGGAGCATAGCATCTTTCTTTTCAACAAATACAACCTTATCATAACAAAATATAATTAATATAATTAAATGTTCCCATTCATATTTAGTATAAATTAATTTCAGAGAAAACATGTCGTGGTTAACTTTGATTAAAGCTGTGAATGATACAATGCTGTTGCTATGGTGTCTTGGAGCTGTAGCTATAGCAACAGTTGTAAGAAAAGTTTTATGTAAAATAAAAAAGTATGAAATCCCCACTGCAGAATCTTCCCCCGATGATGGAATCCAGTGTGCTTCTAACACTGTATTATAGAAAATACTAGCACAAGCTAGCATAAATTTTAAGGCAATCATTCCCAATAACTTGCCCTCCAGATGTGTTGGACTCCAACTCACAACAACTCCAGTCAGGTGATTTTCCAGGGTTCAAAAACAGTAACATCCATGAATAAAAGGGAGTTTTTCCTGGGAAGATAGCCGCCTTTGAATACATAGAGGGTGACGGGGGCAGAGCTAGAAAATTTGTGCACGCTCATGCCTTCTCGTTTGTTCACTTAAGCCCTAACATCCCAGCACCTGAACAGGGCTTACACTACAAATGAAAATTGCTCTAAAGGACAATTACATCCCCCCCCCCCCGGTGTCCTTATTTCTGGCAGCTTTCACTTCTATGTATATATTTACAGTAGTTGTGTTTTAAATTGCACTACTATTTCTAGAATTATCTTTCCCATATGCCAGTGGTGGGAAACCTATTCAGCTATTCAGCTCCAACTCCCATCAACTCCAGGCAACATGGCCAGTGGTCAGGGATGTGGGAGTTGTAGTACAGCAGCATCCTGCTCTGTCAGCAACAATTTATGACAGCAGTCATACTCTCAGAATAAAAGCTTGTGGATGCTCTAGGTTAGCCGCTCACCTAGCTTTGACGTAAAATGTTGTGTCCATTCAGTGAATCCAGGAAATAACCTCATGATTTGTGATATTCTCATATCTAGGTCAAGATCAATGGCTAGCAAGGGGATGGAGAGGGGTAGGAAGGAGATGGAGACTGTATTTTATACATACGCATTGCACTATCCAATATGGATGATAACATGCCACATTTAATGGTTCTCTGAGGCTGCATGGAGCATAGGGAGAGAGATAAAGGTCACTGTTCACTGTTGAGGGATATGAGCATTTTAGGAGTGCCCCCCCTCTCTCCATCTTAGTTCTTCACTGAAGCTGCACAGTATGACCAAGGGGCAGGATTAGGCCCAGCAGGGGAGTAGATAATTAGGAAAATTTCTTCTTCCAGTTTCCACCCCTGAACTCCTCTTTGTTTGAAAAGCAGAGAGGAGAATTATCATTGACCCATTACCATGATGCAGAAATGGGGACAGAACTGAGAATGGTAGGGCCATCCTGGTTTGTGGGCTCCCCAAAGGCATCTGGTTAGCTGCTCTGGAAAGCAGGATAGTGGACAAGATGGGTATACTGGTCTGATCCGACAGGACTCTGTTTATTAACTTACAGAGATTTTTTTTCATTTTTGTTTTTAATTCTACTCACATAGCTACAACACTGGATTGGTTAAGAGAGTGCATGACGAGGATGTGATATGAGAACTCTTGAGCCACCAATTAAGCTGCAGTGGTGAGAGGCAGCCAGGAGCCATGCAAGGTTACTGTACTCATAGCTTCCTCCACCTATGCCAGTTATTAGTATAAGGGACAGCATTTGTGGATTGGTATATAGACTCTAGCATCTTTCATCAACAACAGCATCTCTAATTCAGAGATGCCTAATAAATAATTGTGGAACACTTAGTACTTGTCTGGAGATCATACATCTTCCGTAAGATATATGTAGCACTTAAGAAGGTGAAATGTAGCGGCACACCAAGGTGGTGATTGATCGACTATAGCACAGTGAATCAATGTTTCCGTATTTTGTAACCATTCAGTAATTTTCACTCCAGGTTAAAAAACGCTTATGTCAGCAGAATGGTTTCATAATTTCACTGGAAGTTTAGAAATATAGCCAGTTGAAGTTATAATGACTTCCATTGGTACAAGTTTGGAGGTTGAAAAGAATAAAAGAATAGGAAATAGGATGCATGCTATTGGTTGTGGCACCTAATGGGCACCTGCCACTACTTCTTGTGTGTATAATGGAGATGGATATTGTGTACATATATGTTCACTCTAATTGCTGTAATTTTCTCATGTCTCAGAATGTGTACTGTACTTTGTACATGCAGTGGCATGAATGCACACAAGCCTACATTCTTACTGTGCGGTGTATATTTCCAGCAATGTGAACTGGCTCTAAGGAATTATTCATCCCGGGTTGCCCTTTGTGCAACTTTCGCAGTGACTGAGAATGTCAAAAGCACTTCCATATTGTCTGATGTGCCAGATGACACAGTAGGTTCTTCTAGGATTTCTATAGCATTATGCTTCTTCAGAGAGCACACGAAGAAAGGAAAATACCACTTCTAGCCCTTTCTTCGTGATTCAGGGGGACTTGAAAGAGGGGAGCAAAAGTGTTTAGAACTTTTTGATTCAGAGAGTGGGAAGGAAAATTTATTTCCACTTCCTTAAAGGAAGCATGGATGTTTTCATGTTCTTTTATCTAACTTTCCTGTGTATTATCTTCAACCATTTGATTATCTTTTAAAGTCACCTCTAGTTCGTTTGGTTTTTCTCATTTCTCATTTTCCTTGAATTTCTTCTCCTTTTTCTGTTCCATACTGGCTGGCTTCCATTATCCTATAGCATGCAGTTCAAATTTATTTTGGTAGCTTATAAAGGTCTCCATGTTCTGTCTCCTCCTTATCTTTCGCTTCACTTATCTCTTTATACTCTACTCCCTCTTGTTTTTATGCTCTAGTGGTACTTTACTTCTTGTCAAACCCTAAATCTCATATGTTATTTCTACACTGCACCTTTTTTCTGTGTCTTGCTGTTACTTATCTCTGAAATATTCTGCTCCTGCTATTAGGACATCTTCATCATTTGGGGGTTTTTAATGGTGGTTGAAGTCACAGGTGCTTCCGCTTTTCTTTATAGTTAACTCTCCTTGATTTTGCTTCACTTTCAACCCTTCCCTATATCTCCATGGTTTTTAGCTTGTGTCCAGGATCTGTCTACAGTTTTATTTATGATGCAGCACATTATTTGGAACAACAATTAACATTTTTTTCCCATAATTACAAATGAAATGCTGGATATATTGCACTTAACTTGCAGTGCAAACCAACAGATGTCCACTTAGAAGTAAGTTCCATTGAATTCAGTGAGATTTACTTTCAGTTATGCATGTAGAGCAGTCTTTCCCAATCTAGTGCTCTCCAGATGTTTTGGCCTATGGCTTCCATTACCCTCAGCCATCACGGGAAGGAATTATGGGAGTTCTAGTCCAAAATATGTGAAGAGCACCCGGTTGGTGGTGGCTGGTATATAGGCTTTTCAGCCTTAGGGTATAATCCTCAACCCATTTATTTGGGAATAAGTCATACTGCACTAACTTCAGAGCCAACATACAGAGGGTGATGAAGTGTGCTTCCATGTTATAGACAGGAAGAAGCGATATGAAATCAAACTGGACTGGATTATCAGAAAGTTAAGAGATCAAGATAAGATTAGGAAAGAGGGCAGTGGAATTTTGATGTGCCTGAGCTAGATGGGCCTTTGGCCTCATCCAGCAGAGCTCCTCTTGTGTTCTTAAATATTGTTCTTCATGGAGTCTCTCCACTTGTCATTCATGCTAACTCCACCCAACATCCCAACACACTCTCCTGCTGTCAAACATTCCTCCACTTACTCTTCTGTTACAATGCTCTTGAAAGTAGGTTTTAAGAAAATGTCGAAGCTGTTTCTATATAAAACGTAGAGTTTGTATAGATTAGATTTATGTCATCTGGAAGCACAGACCCTCCAGTTTCCCTATTTTCCAGGGACGTCCCTGATTTTGAGAAGCCGTCCTGGTTTCTGATTTGATCCCAGAATGTCCCACTTTTCCTTAGGATGTTCCTATTTTCATCAGAGAAATGTTGGTGGGTATGGAAGCACTTGCCCCTTAATAAACACACAGACCCTTTTCTGCTAGGAGATTATGCGCTGTGTAAAAAAGCTGTCCATGGAAATAAGTGTAAGCGGCCTAGTTACAAATTTTCTTGCTCCCTTTTACAGAGATGGAAGGTAGCTGGAGTTTGTGCTTGCATTTTAAGCTTCCAGTGTCATCTGAATTATTAATGTTATTTATTTATGTAAATTTGATTCCTGCTTTAGCTTTGAAAGCCTGGGATAGTTAATACGTTTTCCAAATAGATGGAACACATGAAAATAAAATAAAAATAAAATACGTTAGGGCAGCTATCGTTATCCCCTGAGCCACACTTCTGTTGTTCACTGTACTGGCTTTCTGGCATGGAATTAATATAATGACTATTTTACCCTTTCTGCCCTTAAAATAAATGCATCACTCTCAACATTACAGAGGTGAAAGATGCAAGCGAGCATTTCATGCCAAAGGAGCTGAATGGCTATCCTACAGAGGTCTAGATTGCTCTACACCCTAGTCTGTGGCCTTTTGTGCTTCAAATCTTGTGTTCTCTGAACCCTAGACATCTGTTCACTTGCAAGGGCTTCTGCTTCCCTCATTCCTTTAGCATACAGCCCCAGTTGGGACCTAGTTTCGCTGCAGGCCACTTTAAAAGGATAGCAGGTAGAAGAGGGCCAAGTCCACTCTTCACCTCCTTACCCTTCCACAATGCTTGCCAATAAAAGCAGCATCACTTGCTATCTCCATTGCCCAAATCCAGTGGAGTGGGAGGCATCTGGGAGGGTGTGAAATTGGACTGTATCCTGGCAACTTTCACATCATTGATTTATTTGGGGGTAGCCACCTGAGTTGAAAGTAGTGCCTAACTTTCATGCTTTGCTATTACTGCTGCCCTGCATGAAGACAGTCGAGAGGGGGCAGGTGCATAAACTAGGAGTGTCATTTCTGAAGGGCTGCTCCCAATGCATTTTTCTCCCTGAGGTGATGGCCAAGATGGTGCCCTCACCATTCCAAATACAGGAAACTGTCTGAACTGGCAATGGAGTCTTCAGTGTGAGAAGTGAGGTTACAGGGAACCAGCCAGAGGGCCTTCTTAGTAGTCACGTCCACCCTGTGGAACGCTCTCGCACCCGACGTTTAGTGCTTCGTTGGAGCAAACATCAATTCAGGTTTTCTGCAGATTGCTGCTTGCTCCGATTGAGCTTTAAAGAGTGAATTTTTGTGGGGAAATCTCCGGAGCAAAAAAGAAAAAAAAAGAAGAGAAGAGAAAGGAAAATGTGCGTGGACACAGATTTAAAGCACAGACTGGGCCTGGAAAGAGCGATGGGAAGGTAAGTGTGTATAAGCCCCCACTCTGCCTAAAGACAGGGCTGGCCCTGCATTGTTGTGCTGTTGCAGAGAATTATTGAGCACACTTCAACCTCACAGAGGAGCAGCACCAGCCAGGTAAAAAAGGAAGTTCATGAGACAGTTGTGGCCCTGCTTCCAATGTATCCATTGGCCTTGCACTAAATGAGTGTTCACAACAGAAGAATAATCTGCAGTGGTGTGAAAGGATTCTAAAGTGTGCCTTGGTTTCATGTCCTACCCTCCTGGCACCCCTTCTACCTCACCTCCTTGAGACAGAGAGATTGAGAAATGGCAGGCACTGGAAGGCACATTTGAGAGGCTAGTTGTGCCCCCCCCCACTAAAACAGTTAGTATATAAGAAGAGCTGTGCTGGCTCAGACCAAAGGACCATCTCATCCAGCATCTTATTTTGCACAGTGGCCAACCAAGTGGTTCCATGAAGCCCATGGTGTATGCAGCAATAAAGCAGTATCTCTGTCTTGCAGCTTCTTAGTACCTCTTTTTCAGTGGCGTACTATGTTAGCAACTGAAGGTTGCCTATAACCATCATGTCAGACCTTGGAATAGAACAATGTTCTTCAGTGTTGGGTCCCTAAGTGATATTGGACTACATCTCCCATCACACCTGACTATTAGCCAAGCTGGCTGGGAATGATGGGAGCTGTAGTCCAACAACATCTAGGGACCATATCTGAATTCAGAGATCAAGCTTCATTCAATAGAAATGTAGTGGCCTGTTTTACATGTAATGCAAGGTGAATTCTTTGGAAGAACCCCATCCCCCACAGCTGTGTAAATGAGAAGGGCAGGCTCTTTAGACATTTCATTAAATCAATAATAAACATGAGCTTTGCTGGCGATTATAGAAAGCTCGCTGAATAATAATACCTGAAACATTTTGCTGACATCAATCACTCCCTATCTTAAAAAAAAATTATCTCTGTTGCTCTTTAAGAACTCTCACACATTTTTACTGAAGTGGAAAATCATCTTTCATAATTTATTATCTTTCATAATTTAACCTCCCATCCCTAAGGCATCTCTGGTTTGCGTTGTTCTCCCGTCACATTTCTTTATCTTCAGAAATCTCCATATTACTATAATTGAGACAGAAGCGTACATTGTACAACATTCCACTAAGTGTAGTCCTGCGATTGCTTCATGAGTTGTGTAGATTGTGGGGTGGAGGGGTGGGGGTGGGGAGAAAGAGCAAAGCTTGCAGCATGTTGCATAGCGAGTCTTAATAAATAACCCTGGAGATGTTTAATTTAAGAGTAAATTAGTCTGTCAAGCTCAGTGGAGTTCAAACTGCTCTGCAGTAAGCTTGAAGCTTACCCATCAAGTAGTAAACCCCATACAGTGTAATTGCATCTGTTTTGAGAACGAACTGCAATAAGAGGTGAGTACAGGACCATAATAATAATAAAAATGCAACTATTGCCCTATAAAAGAATTTAAGGGAACAAGGAACAAAAACTCCACATGATTCTTCTGAGGCAATTGTTAAATGTTAGCATTTTGACATTTTGGACCTGTTTTCTTCATCTTGTTTAGAGGGCTAACGTGCATGGTTTATGTAATGTAATGGGAGAATGTAAAGAGGGAGAAGTTCAGTTACAAAGAAATGGAATGTCCTCTTGTTAATCTGCTAAAAGGTCTCTTGCAATCTCAAGCTAGGAATTGGCTAAAGATAGAGCATTGTGGAATCTCTCATTCACAAACTGGTACCTAAAAGGATTCCCCTGAAATATATTTTTAAAGGCCTCTTGAACATAAGATAACAAAATAATAATAAGAAGAAAGATATGGTTCTGTGATCAGCACAGTCAAGCACAATAATAATAATAAGAAAGATATGGTTCTGTGATCAGCACAGTCAAGGCATTTACACTGGAATCTTACTAGATATCATCACCATCATCTTACAGATATTTGTTCAATGCCTTGTTGTCTCATGCCTATTTCAGTGTACAAGAAACATTCCCAGAAGATTACACATCTGCTCCACGTTGCCAGGCTTCCCTAAATTCATATATGTTCCAGGACAGAGAAAGCACTGGTTTAATTAGCATAACTGATGAGTCGTTCACTTCATCCTGACATCATGGTAGTGTCGGTGGCGATGATGATGAGGTGCCCTGTATCATTAAATTCTGATTTGCAGTTACTGCTTGTTTGACGGATAGGGGCAGAGCTTAGCCAGGAAAGAGTTTGTCTTAAATGAAGAGGAAACATCACTCTCTAGCTGTGGAGGATGCTGATACTGGAAAATTAGTATGGAGGGAAAGTGACAAAACAAAAGCATTTTAAGCCATATTCCCAGCAGTAGGTAAAAATGATGTTGTGCCACATTCAAAATGATGGTTCTTCACTGCCTGGCAGAACACGAGCTAAATTTTGTGATCAGTAGAATTGGAGTACTTGTGGTGTGCAGTTTGTCAATTATCATCTGGGAACTAGCATCACAGTTCTCCTTCAGATTGCTGTTAAATGCTTTGCACCCATGCCAGTTAAGCTTTAGTTATTCTCTTGTTTTGTTTCCTGGGGAAGCAATGGCCTTGCACAAGGTCATTCCGCTTAGGGAATGCATTTTCTCAATACAATCCTGAGAATAATGCAAGGGCTATAATATAAAAAGCCTTCAGAATTCCCAAGTTCTTCCTGAGTTAAGAGAAAGTCAGCATGTTCCCTTGAAGTAGACGTCTGCTCTTGCTCTCGAGTCTTGTACAACGACAGTGGTGCTTCCCACATACAATACTGCTCGCTTTAGCTGTGCAGTGCTGTGGCTTGGGAATGCCATTTACAGCTAGCCACGAGGAGGCAAGACATTTGGATGTTGGGTGCATGGCATTGTGGTTTATAAACCTGTGTCATGCCCCCATTGACTGCTTTTTGTGGAGGGTGGGACAGGAAGTCCTTCCTACTCATCGGAAGGTGAAGTTGTGGCATTAATTTACAAGGTCCTTTACAGCTTGGGTCCAGGATACGTCAAGCACCACCTGATCCCTTGTATCTCTGCTTGGTCATTGAGGTCATAGGAAGAGTCACTGGTCCCCAATGACTTGGATTCACAGATGTTATCTACCATAAGCCATGTGCTCAGTATTGTGGGCCAAATTTTGTGGAACTCCTTTCCAGTTGAAGTCACACAGGTCCCCTCCCTGGGTACCTTCTGGAAGTTGCCAAAAACTTTTTTTGTATTCCAGCAGGCTTTTTAATTGAATTCTGATTTTATAGTTAACTCATTTTAGTCGTATTGTATTGCATTTCCTGTACACCACAAATAAGCTACAGTTCTGGAGACTGTCTTCCAAAAGGCTTTCCCACCTGCTATTCAGCACTATTGCCAATCATTTTATTATTCATTATTAAATATCACACACACACACAGTATTAGATTTTTTTCCAGACAAAAAAATAACGTAGAACTTTCAGAGACTGGCTGCATATCTTAACACATCACAAATACAACCTTACAAAATATCAGAACAGAACTTTGGAAATGAAAATCAACAACAAATATAAAAGCCCGCATTCAAAGCAACACAGTGAGCCGCAAAACAATATCCTTTTAAACACCTGAGTATGTTACAAGTAAAAATTTGGCACAAAATTGCAGTAAAATTCACACATATTAAAGCATTGCAAGTAGCTAAACAAAAAATCACTAAGGATGAAACTGCACCCACGCTTCCCTTGGCAGTAACATTTCCCAAGCACATCCTTAGCACATTCTTCCACTTGCAAACCTCATTCTCATCCACTCCCAGCAATCATACCCATAACACAGTTAATCCCAAACCAACCACTTGTCACCAGGCAAACAGAGTTAAACATAATTTACAACCAGCTCATTCACCTACTTCCATATAAACAACAGCATAACTACTCACTCCCTGTCTCCCACCCAGGTATACTCTATATTGGTTGAGTATCTCACATTGAGTGGTATTAAGTAACTTTATAACTACAATAAATGTACAACCCATACTCTTGCCCTGGGCAGCAAAACCACAATTCTGTTTATCAGTCAATCATGCATCACTCCCTTTCTCCTCACTGCCCTCACCCTTGTAGTGACTGCAAAGGGAAAAGCTAAAGAGAGACCATTGCCTTTGGTGTCTTTTCACTGGAGTTGCAAACCCTAGGGGCGTTGACCTATTGGAGGCAGCTCACCCCACTTCAGCAGTGTTCTTCTCTAGTCTGTACACTGGGAGACAAGTTAGTGAGCTGCAGCTGTTTACATTCTCCTACTCAGGAATCAAGGGATGCAGGTGGCGCTGTGGGTTAAACCACAGAGCCTAGGACTTGCCGATCAGAAGGTCGGCAGTTCGAATCCCTGCGACGGGGTGAGCTCCTGTTGCTCAGTCCCTGCTCCTGCCAACCTAGCAGTTCGAAAGCACAAAGTGCAAGTAGGTAAATAGGTACCGCTCCAGCGGGAAGGTAAACGGCGTTTCTGTGTGCTGCTCTGGTTCGCCAGAAGCAGCTTAGTCATGCTGGCCACATGACCCAGAAGCTGTCTGCGGACAAACGCCGGCTCCCTCGGCCAATAAAGCGAGATGAGCGCCGCAACCCCAGAGTCGGTCACAACTGGACCTAATGGTCAGGGGTCCCTTTACCTTTTACTCAGGAATCAACTCCAACTTAGCATCAGCACCCTGGCTGGCAGGGCAACCAGGAACAGAGTGGGCAATGAGATGAAATGGCCTCTCCCTTGTTCCGTTGCTCCTTAATTCAAAGCAGGTCAGCGTCAAGAACAAATTTGAGAGCAGGAATTAGGAGCTGCAAAAAACCCAAAACCTTTGACATCATAAGAGGGAACCTACAGAAACAGTCAGCAAGAAGCATGTTTCTAAAACTTGGACTGTCCTTGAATGACCACAGAAAAGCCTTATGACATCATGTAGACACAATGGAGGACACCCCCCCCCCCAGGATCAAACAATTCTTTTAATGACAAATTTGAGAGTTCCACAACACTCTTTTCAAGGCCCCAGAAATGGTTCCTGGGATGCAAGTTAGCCATCTGTGATCTATGTAATGAAAAATACTATACTTTCTTGTTTTCTTGTTTCTTATTGATTTTTGTACTTAAAGACTTTCTGGCAAGGTCTATTTTTTATCATCATAAAGACATTTGCAATCTCTGCTGCTGGATTGGTTTGGCAGGCTTGCTCACTTCAGGTGTTAGTAGTCAATTATTATTGTGCCGAATATTATAAGAGAGGAGGAGGCCCCTGGGATTCATATGTTTTGTGTGTGTTGGGAATGTTCTTTTAAAGTGAGACTGTTGTACAAGTTTTGTCTTTTCAGTGTGGGATATGACTTCCCTGCCTCAGTTTCGCCACTGCTTAATTAATTTCAACCTGCATCTCATAGTTTTTGAAATAGCATCTGGGATGTGCCAGTTTGACAACAGCAGCCTTCTGGGTCTGTCTTGGAAGGTCTTTGTTTTGGTTGAATACCTTTGGACACTAATCAAGAGTGAATTAAGAGAAGCTACTTGAGTTGTGTGTGAGTTCTTAAACAGCTGCAGCAGAGATGAGGAAGGGGAACTGAAACTGTTCTTCTTCCTCCCCACAACTTATTTTCATGCAACTCCTGCTAATGGGCTCAGAAATCATGTGTGCAACACCTGTTTTCAATTCCCCATCCAACTTGGGATGTAGGCATGGAAGCTAGAATAGGACACTAGGCATCATCAGTTGCATGTCCTATTTCTATGTCAGTTAATATTTTCGTACCCCTGAATCTTGTAATTATGCATGTTTCAGTTTAGGTAGCAAGATGAGAAGACATTCATTTGAATTATGGTCACATTTGTTGCTGCACATGTGGTCTTTGAAATTCACTATTTATCTCCTGATTATTCAAGATAATCAGTAATATTAATGTAGATCCTCAAGTGCTATTTGATGCTCAGTTTAATTTTAAACCTCAAAATAATCTTGGCGTGAGCTTTGATCCTTGTATAATAGCTTCCTGAAGGCTTACTCTGTGTCACTTTCAGTGGAATTTTAATCTGAGAAGGTGCACTGGAAGCTATCTAGAAATTCAACCTGTCTTGTAAAGGTGTATTTGATCTTAACACATCTGAAGGCTATTGAATGGTTTTATTATGAAACTTACTAATACCATATTATTTTACTATTAAATCTTCTTTTACCGTTAGGATGAATGCTTAAGAAAAAAACAGATTATCTCTCTATGACAGGCAGCATTTGCTACTTATTTCATTATGCAAGGTAGTAGCAATGTTTAGGCAGCTAATGCCAGTTAAAAAGGTGCCCTAGTCTATCAACCATTCTAAACCTATGTGCTTTGCAAAAGGTCCACTTCATCCATTAATGGCACATAACAAATATTTCTGTCACCCTGCTGTGCATTTTCTCCATTTTTGATAAATTAGAATTAACTTTCTATTTTGCATACTTGCATGCCTATTTATCACATATATTTACAAACCTATTTTAGTTAGTTGACAAAATAATCAAAACAACAGGCTCATTTGCCCATTACACTTGTGACAGGGCTCATAACAATGCATGCAGCCTTCACAAATAGAAAGTGTCTCTATTCAATAGAGAGTGCACTTATTTTGATGTCCCGGTGCAGAGGAAGCAGCCATGGCAGCTCTACAGTGTTTTTGTGTTGAACAACTTGTTTTTGTAATAGAGAAGATAATTGGATTTAAGCACAATGAACACATTTTTGCATGCCTGCCATGGCAACCAAATAAGTTGAATTTTTGGTTTAGACTTTTACGTCGCCTTCCCCTCTTCAGTGTGCTTCTTTGATTTTTTGTTTTTTTGTTTTTACAGTGCAGTGCTCGAAATAGCAATGGGAAGAGCAATTTAAATTAAATAAGCCATGCTCAGGGAAACAAAATAGGATCAGCAATACACAGGACATGGAGGGACAAAAGTAATTGGTAGCTCAGCAGTGTTGGCTCCATGATTTGTGGAGTGGGGGCTGAGGATGGCATACTCAGTGTGGCTTACCAAGATGGAAGAAGTGGGACATTGAAACAACTCTTAGGCTGCACCTTATTTTCTGAGATAAATTGTGGAAATGGTAGTGTTTATTAGAGTAGTAAATGAATATTGTATGCAGTTGAGACTTGTGAATGGGAACAGTGGCGTAGCGTGGGGGTGCAGGGGGGGCCGGGTGCACCGGGCGCAACACCTGGGGGTTAGGGTTAGGGGCGCAAATCCATGGGTTAGGGGGCGCAAATCCATGGGTTAGGGGGTGCAAATTACTTGCCTTGCCCCGGGTGCTGACAACCCACGCTATGCCACTGAATGGGAAGAATGAATGGTTTGTTTGGGTGTGTGAATGGAATGTGCATGTGGTGTATGCGGACCGTATGACACTGCCATGCATTGAGTCAGACCGTCTGTGCATGTAGCTCATTATTGTTTACACCGAATGGCAGCAGCTCTCCTGGTGCTCAGATTGAATCTGGGACTTCTGCATGCATCTACAGCCCCATCTCCTTAAAAGAGGGCAGGAAGGTCAGGCTGGTTGCATGGTTATATATATACTGTGTGTGAACAGTGCATGAGCGCATGAATGTGGCAGAATTTAGTTGGTGCCCTTGCATTCATGGAAGGACCTTTGACTCAAAGGATGCTTCTGTTCATGGAAGAATATTGGAGGGAATGTTTGCTAATTCTGACCCCCATCCAAAGCAGACCACACCACTTCCTGCTAATTGGCTCTGGTACATTAGGGGTAGGGGTGGGAAGTGTTCCAGAACAGGGTATATCGTAGCATGGGGAAGGTGGTTGCCAGCGAATGGAGGAATTGGCTTAGAGAGCCAGTGCAGTATAGCAGAGTATAGACTAAGACCTAGGAAACTAGGGTTCTAATCCCCACTTGGTCATGAAGCTCACTGAGTGACCTTGGACCAATCACTGCCCCTCAGCTTAACCTCTACCTCACAGTGTTGTGAGAGGAGGGGGAAGAACCATCTACACCATCTTCAGCTCCTTGGAGGAAAGGCAACATATAAATGTACTAGACAAATAAATAAATAACTAGGCAAAATTGAGCCATTAGTGGAAGCATCAGCTGGATCCAAAAACCCTTCCATGAGCACAATGGGATTCCACTCAAGACTATTGTTATATTTATTTATCAGTACTTCGCCTTTTTTCCTGACGTGAACTCAGGGATGGGAAAAGATGAGTATGTGTGTAGATAAGAAAGGATATAAATATGATAGTTCAAATAAAAATGCATCCATGTATTTTCTCAGGCCGCCTCCTGATGTAAATAAATTTGAATACTCAGAAAGCCAAATGAATACGAACACAAGTTCTGCACGTTGCCCTGTGTGCAGTGATTCAAATATCTAGACCTCAGTGGATAAGATATTTACAACACTATTGCTCATGTTCAGAAACATGAGCAGCTGTGCTGCAAACAAAAAACACACATCTCGCGTAAGACAAGCAGGCCGAAAATTATGTGCTGGCAGTTAGCATTTTTAGTTGTACACACTGCTATGCAAAGCTGAAAGGAAATATCACTCTTCTAGGATTAATACATTTTGCAGCATAAATGGAGAAAATAGCCTGTCAGCAGAGCAGGGTTTTGCTGATTGTAAATATGTTTTTGCTATTGCCCCTTCAGTGTAGATGCAAAATGACAACAATCAATAAATGGAAGCATTCCTAGCCAAACTAATTATATTTCTCTGGCAGCATGGGTGGCTACTTTAATTCCCCTGAGTAGCCAAATGGATCCATTTTCTAGAAGAGAAAGAGGGAAATACAATGATCTTTGGAATCTCCTATATTACATTTCTTAGATACACATATATCTTGGGCAACATCTGTAGCACACAGCGCCTGTCAGCCTCAAATCTCCCCTCCTATTCATGTGTCTATATGGAAATTAGGTAGCTAAATCATTTGAGAGAGTATCACAGAAATGTGAATGTTTACAGGAATTGGGTTAATTTCAGATATAACTCACATATCCAAAGCCAGTGCCTCCAGTGGTTTCATCTGCGGTCTTTTGGAAGCACCTCCAATTTGTATTCTGTATTCTCTGAAGTCCAGCAACTGGGAAGTCAAAATCACCGCTCTGCTGACTTTCTTATATAGGAAAAAAACTAGGATATCACCACTGGTGTCAAAAAGATAGTTTACAGATCAAACCTGTAGAAAGAATGTTTTCTGCCAGGGATTGTTGCACCTTCAAAAATGCCGTACAGTAATAAATGCCATTTGCTTGCATATTTTATGCTTTACTTGGCTAATGCGTGTGCTGCATGTACACCAGTGTTTTTCCACAAATGTGTGACTGTGTGTGTATCTTGGCTATGCCTTACATAGGCAAACTCAGCCCTCCAGATGTTTGGGGACTACAACTCCCATCACCCCTGACCACTGGTCCTGTTAGCTAGGGATGATGGGAGTTGTAGTTCCAAAACATCTGGAGGGCCAAGTTTGCCTATGCCTGCCTTACATGTTGGCTACATGCAAGTAACAAAATAAATAGCTGCATATGTAGTTTAAAGTTGTGTTTATACCACCTGGAGCTTGTCCCACAGCAGGGACAGTGGCTTATAGGACTACTGGTATATTGTTTATAATGGAGGGCCTGAGATCTGTAATAACATTTGTTTGCATAATCAGATCACCAAGATTGAATATAGAATTGTTAGTAGTGATATTCAAAAGTAGCACAGAATGGTGAACAGAAGGAAGGCTTGGAAAGGTGGATCTAGAGAATGAGATTTACACCATGGAGTCACTACAGAATAAGTGTGAACACCTGTAAGCTTATTGTTTGAACACAGTGCAGTGTAGTGGTTAGAGTTTTGGACTAGGACGTTGGGAGACCAGGATTCAAATTCTTACTCAGCCATTAAGCTAACTGGTTGATCTTGGGCGAGACATCATCAGACTAATTGACCTCACAGGGTTTTCTGAGGATGAAATGGGGAGGAGTACTGTAGTGTCATTCCTCCTTGGAGGAAAAGTGAGATAGAAATGTAATAAATATAGATGATACATAGATGATAGATGATAGATAGATAGATGATAGATGATGATAGATAGATGATAGATAGATAGATGATAGATAGATAGATAGATAGATAGATAGATAGATAGATAGATAGATGATAGATAGATAGATGATAGATAGATAGATAGATAGATAGATAGATAGATAGATAGATGATAGATAGATAGATGATAGATAGATAGATAGATAGATAGATGATAGATGATAGATAGATGATAGATGATAGATGATAGATAGATGATAGATAGATAGATAGATAGATAGATGATAGATGATAGATAGATAGATAGATAGATGATAGATAGATAGATAGATAGATAGATAGATGATAGATAGATAGATGATTGATAGATGATAGATAGATAGATAGATGATAGATGATAGATAGATGATAGATAGATAGATAGATGATAGATAGATAGATAGATAGATAGATAGATAGATAGATAGATGATAGATAGATAGGTAGATAGATAGATAGAT
The DNA here is from genome assembly GCF_964234715.1 of Podarcis melisellensis. Taxonomy (NCBI): domain Eukaryota; kingdom Metazoa; phylum Chordata; class Lepidosauria; order Squamata; family Lacertidae; genus Podarcis; species Podarcis melisellensis. Next base: position 64,849,772 of record NC_138538.1, read on the forward strand.
AGATAACCTATTAAACATTAAAAGCTTCCCTAAACAGGGCTGCCTTCAAAGGTCTTCTAAAAGTTTGGTAGTTGTTTTTCTCTTTGACATCTGGTGGGAGGGCGTTCCACAGGGCGGGTGCCATAGATAGATAGATAGATAGATAGATGATAGATAGATAGATAGATAGATAGATAGATAGATAGATAGATAGATAGATGATAGATAGATAGATGATAGATGATAGATAGATAGATAGATAGATAGATAGATAGATAGATAGATAGATAGATAGATAGATAGATAGATGATAGATAGATAGATGATAGATAGATAGATAGATAGATATAGATAGATAGATAGATAGATAGATAGATAGATAGATAGATAGATAGATAGATAGATAGATAGATGATTGAGATAGATAGATAGATAGATAGATAGATGATAGATAGATAGATAGATGATAGATAGATAGATGATATAGATAGATAGATAGATAGATAGATAGATAGATAGATAGATAGATGATAGATAGATAGATAGATGATAGATAGATAGATAGATAGATAGATAGATAGATAGATAGATAGATATAGATAGATAAATAGATAGATAGATAGATAGATAGATAGATAGATAGATAGATAGATGATAGATAGATAGATACAGTGGTGCCTCGCAAGACGAAATTAATCTGTTCCGTGAGGCTCTTCGTATAGCGGTTTTTTCGTCTTGCAAAGCAAGCCCATTGACAGCTTAGCGGATTAGCGCTACAGCTGTCAAGCGGCTTCCAGCGATCAGCTGTTAAGTGGCTTATTAGCGGAACAGCTGATAAGCGGCTTAGCGGCTTAAGAAAAGGGCGAAAAAAGCGAAAAAAACCCGCGGGGGGATGCAAGATTTTTTTCGTCTTGCGAAGCAACCCCATAGGGGAATTCGTTTTACGAAGCGCCTCCAAAACGGAAAACCCTTTCGTCTAGCGGGTTTTTCGTCTTGCGAGGCGTTCGTCTTGCGGGGCACCACTGTAGATAGATAGATAGATAGATAGATAGATAGATAGATAGATAGAGAGAGAGAGAGAGAGAGATAGATGATAGATAGATGATAGATAGATATAGATAGATAGATAGATAGATAGATAGATAGATAGATAGATAGATAGATGATAGATAGATAGATAGATAGATAGATAGATAGATAGATAGATGATAGATAGATGATAGATAGATAGATAGATAGATAGATAGATAGATATAGATAGATATTAGACAGTTCCACTGAGACTGTGTCAGTCATGTTTGTTTGTTTGTTTGTTTGTTTACTGACAGTATTTCTAACCTGCCCTTCACTGGAAGGTCCTGGGGCAGAAAATATAAACATGAAAAAACAGATTTGCATTTTAAAGGCTGAAACAAAACACACCAACAATAACACAAATCTCCATAAAATCACAAAATCATAAAGTCACAAGGCGGCAGCAGCAGCAAAAATGAAAGCTCAGTGCACCTCACTCGACCCTAGCAGCCTGGACAAAGAAATGCCAGAGTTCCAATGCAATGAGAAAAGCTATGATAGCTGGAACAGGTTATAGAAAAGCAGCATCCACCTCCAATACTTTGTCCACTTTCACAGGAATTCCTTGGGTAGATGACGGCAATATAATCAGAATGCTGTTTTCTCTGGCTAACCCATATCAGCTGGTGCACATATCTAGTTATGACTTCAGTTGGCTGGATCTGTGCCCAATTGATACAACTGAAAGCACCTATGGTTAAATGGCATACATCTCTTAGCCATCCCTGGACTGCCTTTCTGTTAGTGCCATGAGTAGTCACTTCAGCAGCCCAAGAAGGTCTCAAATGCTATATCATAACCCCATCCCCAGGAATTCATAAAGTGAGAATTGTTGTGATTTTTTTAAGGTAGGGTTGCCCAGCCTAATAATAATAATAATATATTATTTATACCCTGCCCATCTGGCTGGGTTTCCCCAGCCACTCTGGGCGGCTTCCAACAGAACACTAAAATACAATAACCTATTAAACATTAAAAGCTTCCCTAAACAGGGCTGCCTTCAAAGGTCTTCTAAAAGTTTGGTAGTTGTTTTTCTCTTTGACATCTGGTGGGAGGGCGTTCCACAGGGCGGGTGCCACTACCGAGAAAGCCCTCTGCCTGGTTCCCTGCCTATCCAGATGTTGCTGCAGTTCCCATCATTTATAACCATAGAGTGTTACAGTGCAATGCTATGTGTGTCCCCCAGCCCAGAAATAAGTCCAGTCCAGTTCAGTGGAATCTCTTCTTAGGTAAATGTGTATAGGAATACAGCCTTAGTTTCTCTTCTTTCACCAGCTGAATGTGCTTCACGGTATTAGGCTGCTAACGTAGGGTGGATACGAAACTGCAGTGATGCCAATCTACATATTGCTTGGCTTCTAAGAAAACATTTTATTTGTCTTTTCATCTACCATCTTAAAAGCATGCTTGGTTGTTCCAAGTTGACAAATTTACATGACTGAATGTTATTTCAGTAACTGTCAATGAACCAAAATAATTACTGAGTATGTCCGTCCTAGAAATAATCAAATTCAATGGAATGTGTGCGAATAAATGTACTCTTGAGATATTTGTAGAACGTGTAAAGCAACATCCCCAACATCACAAAATTAAGCAGATTCCATTTCTGTGAAGTATTTAACCAATTAGGTTTAAAATAATTTCTGAAATGATGAAGAATAGCTTGGCTTTCTTTTTTCATGTAATTAATTTAAAAATCTATTTTAGTTTTCCTTCAGTCTCTTCCAGCTCTGCTTGCTATTAATTATTTGTCAGTTGCTAATAACGTCCATTCCACCCATCAACGAAAATGGATGACTAAAAAATAAATAAATCTAAAGTTAGATTGTTTATTTTATCACCATGTTTTTGCCTCTGTTAAACAGACTTCTATTTTAAAGCAACAGCAACAACAATACTTTTAACTTTAGAAATGATTTGACACTGGATTGATATAATTTGACAATGAATTACATAATGGCATTATTGTTTTATCTTGCATAAAGTATGAAACATTAGAACCTTGCAGTCTGTTTTTCCTCTTTGGTACTTGCATTGAAACAGGATCTGGCAATCTCAGAGTGAAATGTAGGTTTCAGAAGCTTGTCACTTGCTCTATTGTTTTGATATATTTAGCAGAACTATTTTGGTCTCCTCCCCCCCCCATCTCTTCCCCTCCCCTTCCCCTTCCCCATGTCTTGTTTTCCCCATAGCTATTAGGAGTTTTGGGGTTCACACCTATGCATAACATGCTGTTCATGTGAATTAGGATGGGAAATGTGTTGAAATAACACACAGAAATGTCCACCTGGCAGCAAATTCTGCCAACTGTAGTGAAAGGGACAAGAGAGCAGAGAAGCTTTTGCAAACTTGTAGATCAAATCCTTAAATATCCAAAGCACTGTTACGATGGTGATGATGATTAAATGAATTTGTGTCCTGCTTTCTAGAAACGTATCCCCCACAAAGTATCAAGCATAGTACACAGTTTTTAAAATCCCAAAAAGCAAAACCAAAGCACAATGTACACCTACAAAAGAAATGCATGTTCATATTTCTGTAAATAGCCCTGAGTGTTTCAACATCACTGCCCCCTGCTACATCTCCCGCTTCCCAAAAGCTGCTCCTAAATTTGGGGGCTCTTCATATCCCAGCCCCTCTGGTGAGCAAGTACAGGGGCCTTCTTTGAATCAGAGCTCGGCTCCTTTGTGGGAAGTTTAAAATTATATCTGTGGTCATGCACATGTTTATATTAGTTAATTATCATACAACAGGAGAATGAAACCTTTTGTGGGCTTTCACACCAAATCCCACATCCCTGGTTCTGTTATGGGGTATGGCTTTCTCTCTTATAGCCATATCCTGCACATCACTTGTTAATACAGGGCTTTCAGGGATGCGGGTGGCGCTTTGGTCTAGACCACTGAGCCTCTTGGGCTTGCCGATCAGAAGGTTGGTGATTAGAAACTGCACAATAGGGTGAGCTCCCATTGTTCTGTGCCAGCTCCTGATAACCTAGCTGTTCGAAAGCTTGCCAATGGAAGTAGATAAATAGGTACCTCTGTGGAGGGAAGGTAAATGGTGTTTCTGTGCGCTCTGGTTTCTGTCATGGTGTTCCGTTGCACCAGAAGTGGTTGAGTCATGCTGGCCACATGACCCGGAAAGCTGTCTGTGGACAAACGCCGGCTCTCTCGGCCTGAAAGCGAGATGAGCACCACAACCCCATAGTCTCCTTTGACTGGACTTAACCATCCAAGGGTCCTTTACCTTTTTTACTTTACCTAATACAGGGCTTCACCAGCCAGGCTAGCCTGCTTCAGGTTTAGGTAAAAATTAGTCTGAGAAAGCATTCCCTTTTCAGATTCCCTGACCTGGTACCCTCCAGGTATCGTAGGCTAGAACTCCAGCCATCCACAACCACCATTGCCAATGGACAGGCATGATGAAAACTGTAGTACAAAATGCCTGTATGGTGCCAGTTTGGGGAACATTGCTTTAGAGACTGTGGCACACAGATCAAGCTGCTACCCCTTTTGTGTCTTCTCTTTTAATCACCCTTGGGAAGCACATGACACTCACACAACCCCAATTTGTTAAATTTCTTCCCTCTGTCGCCTTCATGGCACCATTTGAGAAGCAAACATTTATATGCTGAGATATTTTGTTGAATCAGAACTTCCATTCATAAGAGATGGGGACAGATATTTAGTGTTGCTTACCTGCACCCTAATTTGCTCCCATCTCAAGGTCCTATATCATTTTGGTTGACTCGTCCATAACAATGGGAATAAATTACATGTCGCATGGATCCAAGTGGCATTCCTAGTTGTGCCTTTGAAAGTCAGACTTCAGCTTCTGCTATAGATACATTGTACAGATGGTTTTTTAATGTATAAAGCATTGTGCAGATGGTTTTGATGTATAATTCATGATTGCTCCTGAGTCTTCCCACTGCTAAGGGCACTCTATTGTTCATCCTTTCTTTTTTATGTTTTAGCTTATATGATTGTTATTGCCCCTCTGCCTTGCTTACAATCTTCTGTATTGCTCTACAAAAGTCATTTATTAAGACATGAGTTATGTCTACCAAAGTGCTGTGCTTTTCTATATCCCAGCTTGGCACGGCGACACATGTAATTTAGAAATGAGTGCTATGTAAGAAGCCCTTTTTACATATTGGATTTTAGAAGGAAGGCTGCAGCTTAGAAGGTATTAGCAGAGAGATTTATGATTGTGCAGTGCTATATTGTGGTGGAGATTTTAATTTGTGGAATAGGTCACTGAAGCTCAGAAAAGGCACCTGTAGCTATTTGTGTTAATTTAACAAAAGAATCCAGCAGGGTGTTAGTCCATAACTTAATTTCCTTGAGTATAATATTTAACCTGACATTACAGTTTGTGCCTGTATAGTGTAACCAGAAGCTGCTTCCATTCTGATTTTATGTAGTTTAAGTTCTGATCCCAGGACTGTGGAGAGCTGAAATTGACATCCTCTTATATATATTGGCGTTCTTCCCATGCACAGAAGTCTGCAGGTTTCAGTTGATGCTGAATGCCACATGGATACTCCCATATAGTGATGGGAACAAGTCTAGCTGCCTTCTAGGCTCCCTTGCTCCCCACACCTCTCTTCCGGCAGGGCCATGCAGAAGAGTTTCACCTAAGTATTGTTCTTAATGACAGCTTGCCATGTCATTTGAACCCAATAAAGGGTGGGTAATCCTAAATATGTTTTTTTAAAAAACAAACAAACCCATGGTTTATGTAGTCAGCATTTCAACAAATGATACTTAAGATTAACCACAGTTCAGGTTTAAAGGTAATACAGAGTTGTGGTTAATTAAAATAAGAAGCAAACCCTTCCAATCTCCTCTTTGTGGCTGCCTTAGAGGAGTAGAGGAATGGGAAAGCATGCAAGCTCAGGGAGAGGCTAGTCTCTTCCCCTGTCGTGGGAAACCATAGTTTATCATGATGCCCAAATACTGTCATTGTTTCTTAGCCACAATTTGAGGAGCTGATTTCAACCTAAACATCATAGCATCTTCTCTTCTATTTTCCATTGTGCTCTTCAAGCCTTAACTCGGAGCAACCTCTTAAGATCAAGATAGTTTGCATGGGAAAACAGGCGTTCCCATTGACTGTTCTGTTCACCTGGAGTATCAGATGCACAATGGAGCCTTTTTATTATGGCTGGTGTGATTTGGAGAAGTCTGTGTAAGCTGGTTGAGATTTTTAGATCATGCTTTCCTTGTTTTTAAATATAAAATCCTTTCACTCACCCCTTTCCTACTAGGACTGCAATGTCCCCTTGAGGCAGCAGCCTTTCTTTTGAACTTTCTGAAATGTGCCTGCTGCTGGAACTGTAGCAAGAGAGAAGTCACCATGAATAGTTCACTTAACTAGTATTCAGCAGATACAGTTCTCTCTCTGTTTAGCCAAAGGCTGCTTTGCATTTCCCTGAAACAGTTGTTTCATGTTATCTCTGTTCCTCCTCTGTAAAATGGCAATCGTCCTTACCATATTCTGTTTCTACCAAGCTGCTGTAAATACAAAAGCCTTTTACAGATCACATTGCTAAGCATTATAAAAATACTGAAACAGGGAAGTACTTCACAGATAAACGGCAATGTGTTTTATTTATAAGACCCCTTTGTTTTAGAGCAAAAGCAGCTTCAGAACAGATTAGGCCACATCCCAACATAGATTTAAGCACCTATTGATTTCAATAGAAAGTGCACCTTCTTTTGACTTGCTGCATTTCAGAGTCCCTCTGTTTTATTTGATGGTCCTAATGTATTCATTCAAAATGGCACCCTGCCATTGCGTAATGGTTGGCTGCATGAATGCTACATAACAATCCAGGATGCTCTTTGCATAACCCTCTATGTAAAAGAGAGGAGACATGAAAATTACATTCATATAGTTCAATGGAAACAAGCTAGCCATTTCTCAGTGATGAATTAGAGGACCAGAAATAAACTGGAGGGCTAAGAACTCCACTTCCGACCAGTTAATTTCATGAGGCAGAAGACAAATAAGGCACAAATCTGCTGATGTTTCCAAAGTTTGTTGTTGTTGCCATGCTCTCAAGAGTGGGAGGGGTGCTAGTAAGTGCCGTACAAATAACACATTTATCCTGCTGCAGTTGCCAACTTTCTGAAGTGAATGTGAAAAGTGAAGATAACAGCAAAGTTGCAATCACTTTAAGTTGCCAGAAAGAGGTTTCTGGAAATTATCAAACGCTCTTGTTAAAAACCAATAATTGATGAGATTGCTGTTTTCTTTGTAAGAAGTAGTTAATAGGCCACTGTTATCGCCTACAGTTTGTATATTTGGTATATTCAGGTGCAATATTTTGAACCTTTCCTTCATTTTAACAACACCATTTGAAACGAAGTGGTTATAGCAGGGTCCTTGTGATGCAATATATTTTTGCTCTTAGTCCTTGAAGTGTTTTGTTTTTCAGACAGCCTCACTTTCTTCATTTTGTGAGATGATTTACAGTTCCTTCTGCTTGGCCTCTTCCTCAATGCCATGCTTTCTTTCATTATAAATCTATCGAGTGGATGAAGCAGTATAAAACCCTTTCCAGAAATCCAGATAAATTATATCCACTCTTCTACCAGTGTGGAGATACACTCAAGAAATTCAGCAAATTTGTCATACATGATCTCCCTTTAAATAACCTCTTCTTACTGACCCTTAACTGTTCACTGAAACCAGAATGCTTTATCACTGCGATAACTGATGGGTGAAATTTTGCAATCAGAAATCCTTCTAGGAAAGAAACTTTGATCTGATTGTTTCTCAGATCCAAGGTTGCTAGAATGGATGGAAATGGATGGGGTTCAAAGCCATCTCTACAATATGCAGCTAATGGGTGGGGTTCAAAGCCATCTCTACAATATGCAGCTAATGGGGCATGGCCTCTAGACATGCTGGGGCACCAGCATATTGTGAGAGTTCTGTTTTCTGCACTTGCCTCAGAAGTACCAATGCAAGGCTTCTTCCTACCCTGGACAGCTCCATGCAGGGCTCTGAGTAGGGCTCAGCTGTTGCTCCAAGGGCAAACATACTCAGTCTGAACCTTCAATAAGCACCTCTTAACTCTCAGTTGCTAGTTCCTTTAGTGAGAAAAGTGTCTCTGTTTAAAAGGGCCCATTTTGCTTTAGCAGTCATTGACTCCAACAGAGCAGGAGCCACTAGGGCTTCTGAGCTCAAGTCCTCAGCGTCAGAAGAGGGCAGCACATCATCCTCTGCCTGCAAAGACACTGGCACAAAAGGCTTCTCTTGCTTTTGGCTGCTTATATGCCTCTTGAAATAGCCCTGACATCTGTTTCCTCTCTCACTCCAAATCACTAGCCTCTTGAGAGAGAGGTGTCTTGACACCAGGATCATGGCAGTATAGTTTCATATTAGGAGGACGCATTGATACAACACTACGAGTGATGAACTTTAAAGATGGTGTAATTTGGTTTAGGTTAACTTCCTTCATACCCTGTCTCCATTAGTGTTTCTTTGGGCCTAGAATAACGCTCCCCTCAAATCCCACTTTCTATGCAGCTATACTTGTTGCTACTCCACATTCTTTTGCTTTAGCTGGTCTTCATAATCAATACACTTTTGTAGCCACTTCTGTTCTCTTTGTGTTTGGCTTCTTTTCTGGGCTCTGCTAGTCGCAGCCTTTACACAGCAGCGGCAGCTGCCTCAGTTCTTGGCTGACCGGGCATTGTGCTTATTCCCAGTCTTCAATCTCCTTTCCACTTTCGGCACCACCTCTAGACTTCCTCCTTTTCCTCCTCTTCTCCCTGCTTTGCCTTTTCACTAACATACTGTGTTTTGGGGCTGGTTTATGCTTCTAATGCTTTCTTATCCTGTGGCAAGCTCACAATGCCCATCTTTTGTAAGTTTTGGTTTGATTTTTATCTGCTTTTAATTTGTTGTGGGGGTTTATAGTTTTGATGTATAACCAACTATGTTTCTTAGTCACCATGGGGGAACACACATTATAAAGGATAGTATAGAATTCAATACATACGTACGTACATACATACATACGTACGTATGTACATACATACATACATACATACATAGTCTTTGCACCTAGCCTACTTGCTACTAAATTCTGAAATAGTGTAATCATTAAGGGAAACTATGGCTTACAATTCAAATGTTTCCTCCTCTTCCTCTTCCTCTTCCTCCTCCTCCCTTTCCTTCCTTCCACACTGTACACCAGCTCTGTACTTGCTAAGAAAGTGAAAAATGCACTCTGTCTTCTGCTTTTCAGATTGGGCCACAGTAGGGATTCTCTTAGACCACAGGGCAGCTTGTATAAAAGAAACACTTTTCAGTACTGCTGACACTGTTAGAAAGCTTACTGAAGCAATTGAAGGCAGAACCATTTCCCCAAGAATCCATGTATGAAGGTCAGTTACCACCTTGACTTTCTCACTGATTCAAAGAAACAGTGAGGGGGGGAGGGGATATGCTCTCTCGCTGAACCAGCTATGACATAAATCCCTCAGCATAATCATTCTATTTGTACAGGCAAGCACTTGTCTCCCTGTGTAGTTTGCTGCTTGATTCTTAAACTTAAACCGGAACACAGGTAACTGTGAAGACACTCCAGCCCAATAATTGGTTGATCACTACATCGTGCTAATGAACTCCTCAGAGACCTCTGGCTGAACTGAATGGCCTTCTGACTTGATTTAGCAGGCCATGTCTTCTGTGGATATTGTTATTCCAGAAAAACTGTAGCCTTGTTCGGTTATTTCAAAATTGTATTTGTGGAGGGTCCTGCTTGTTCCACCTTGGCCTTCAGGAAGGTCTGGAGGAGGTTTGTAACTATGTGTGTGTAGCTCAACAAGGCTACAGTCCTCCTATAATCACAGGTTCCTGATCTCAGGGAGCACTGTAACTGCATTTAATCTCCCCTTTCAGACCTGTCTGCTCAGCTAGGGTAACTTGAGAATGTAGGGGGACAAGTTTTACACTCAGAGCCCACAACCCCTCCATGGATTCAATGCCTGAAAAGCGCATGCTGTTCAATCTGGCCTTTAATATCCCTTTATGTTTAAGAATCACTTTTAACGTTATGAATTTCCTCTTCTAATTCCCACAGGGGGAGGGGAATATAAAAACTACCTATTCATAGTGTCACATCACAATAGGAGGATCAAGCTGAGAAGCTTTCTTCAGATGCAGTTTTTCTGTCTGAGAAATAGATTTATCTGTGCAGTCATGGTGCATGGCAACCCCTATGCCGTTTTGGACACTTCTTCCTACGTGGAAGTGTTACCGGAACTTCACAGCCTTTTGAAGCAGCTCTTAAGATTTTGAAGTGGATCTGACATCTTCACTGCCTTACTTTCAGGCGGGTCAGTGCCATTAATATAAATGAATTCATTACATTGTAAGCTTGGGGGCAGACGGGTCCTTCTTTATCTTTCGTCTATCTATAGCGCCTAGTATAGTGTAGGTGCCTTATAAATACTAAATGATAGTGATAATTACTCCATTGGTGTAAGATGAATATATTCAGATTTATACTAGTGCTAGAAGTGATTTAGTTCACCTTCATTTATCTTCCTTTTTAAAAAAAATGATTGCATTAATAGACTGTTACAGAAGCACATATACTAGCTGGTCTATAGCTTGACATTTTTCATATGAGCAACCCTGCTGAAATTAATAAGGAAGATGAACAGGGTCTAGGCCCAAGGCCTATTAAATGTTATTATGCAGTAGATTTTTTAAAAGTAATAATTACATTTCTTTGTACTGATGTACTATTACACTTCTTAAGTCTTTAAATGGTGTGTGTGCGCTCAGCATACACACACAAGCACACACAAAGATTCTCGCTTTTACAACACAAAAGGAAGAAGACATATGACTGAGAAATATTGAAGAGGCTGATTGTGTTGAAAACAGAAATCTCCAGCACTGCTTAAATTCCTTTTACTTCCATGGAAGCTGTAATTTTGCAATTTTATGAACAAGCCCCACCGAACTCAGTGTGGCTTAATTCTGAATAGACATGTATAGAACTGAGTAGACATGGATAGCAACAACCTGTAATGGAAGTGTTTGCTGATGCACTAGTTTGTCTGTTTTATAATGCAATTCTGCACCAAAGGTGTGCATTTCAATTTTAAAACATGCAAATGGGTGACTTGGACTGCCTTTGGGCATACCTATTAATGCAAAACTAGCTTATGAGTAAAACAATACCATAATAAACATTTGCTCTGACTAGCTCACATCTGTGCTGACAACTTTAGATTGAATGCTCATTTCAAACTGAATGTGAGCAACTTACTGAGGCTATAGACTTTTCCAAGGCTAAATAAAGCATTAGGAAACATGCCAGATTTAGCTTCCTCTTTCAAGAATGTGATGCCCTGAAGGAGACCTTTCAGTTGAATTTGCTAAGTATAAATCCTGTTATTTGATTAATTGTAACACGATGTTGAAAAAAATATATTATGCAGATAGTCCTGTAGCAAGGTTCATCAAATCACATAAAGATTACGATAAAATACAAAGTCTTTGAAGATTTGCTAGTTTCTCTGGTTTGACTTCGACACCAGGTTGGCTGCCCCTGAATTAGAACTTAAAACATTTGTGGTACTTATTTATTCCCACTACTGGTGAGACTTGCTCCAAAGAGTCAGTTTCCTGCTTTTGGGGGGTTGGACTGGTGTAGATGTAGCAGAAAATGCCTGGTTAAATGCCAGGGTGTTTGCTTCAATAACTGGGGGAATCAGATGATAGACACAAACTAGTGCATTCATGTACACTATTGAAGAGCTAACATCACATTCCAGTTCTTGATGTTCAGGCTGTATATTAATGGAAGCAGCTGAGCTACACAGATTTAGGTATCCCATGGTAAGTGCTGTCAGAGGTGGCATCTGACACATCAAAACCCATCGTTTCCTTCCTGGCCCTTGAGGAATTTTATGGAGTTAACTAGAAAAAGAATCTGAAATAGGTAGAAAAAACAAGATGTGATTGATACACATAGTATTTATACGCATTGCTATTGCTTTCTAAAACACCCTCATAATTCCCTGTTCATGGTACACCTGAGCATTTGCACATCCCAGTTAATAACATCTTTATTTATTTCTCTGTGCAGCAATTTACTGGTTTTGCATATCAAATATCAACAGCCTGAAAGCAAACAATGTGCGAAATGCAAATGCTATATTTGATCTATGTTTTGTGGGTCAAGTGGCACAGCTACTTGATGATATTAAAAGTCTCAAAGCTGTGTAGTTGTTCATTAACACTTTTGATATATTACCCACCAAATACCATTTCCTAATTGACAGGTACCTCTGCTGCCTGTCTTAGAAGGCAAACACATACTAATCATTTTAAGAAAAACCTGCCTAGCAGATGAAGTGCACAGACTGACATTCACATCCAAAAATTTTGAGCAGTGACCTTTATGACTCTGTTTTCCGCAAGCAATTAATAGCACCGAATTGGTTTTGCCACTACTATTTTCATGGTGTGAGTTATAGTAAAGATCTTTGTTATTACAAAGTAATGGAAGCAATATGTATGCACAGATACGGCTTTGAGCACAGAACCAAATGTTTATCGACACACTTTGCAAGAGCAGAATAACTGTTCCACATAGGTATGTCAATATGTATTTTTTTCTTACATACTTGCAGTTAGCTGTGATGTGACTGTGTGTAGCGAAACACCTACACTTTGACCGCTCAGGAAATTACTGCTACTACTATTAGTGTGCAGTACTAAAGCTGCTGTTAAGTAGTTCAGTGGCAGAGCACTTTCAGATGTAAGAATGAAGGTCAACCATCATACTCACGTTTGTTTCGTAATGCAGAAATGCTTTCCAGTTGAGATTGTTTGGGCCCTTGTGATTAGCTTTCTATAGGTTTTCCTCAGGTTCATCTCTGCTGATGCATTTGAGATTTGCTCTTGTATGATAATTTGTGCTCTCCTCAAGCTCTTTGATGTGGCTTTCGCCATTGTGCTAAGGAAATCGTTCCATCAATGCAAACTTTTCCGTTTGTCAAGCAGAATGATCTCCTCTTTCTTCCTGCCATGCACTGTTCCAGGGGTTCTCCGACCCTCCAGAGTGAATTTGAGAGAGGCAGGATCATGTAGGATGGGGGAAGCCCTATTGTGATAGCAAGGGTTCTTGTGCTGGCTTCCACTAACAGAACCAATAGGTCTACTGAGGGGGACATATGGGCTGTCCCTGCCCCACTGTCAGCATGTGCACTGGTCCTACCCACACCTCCTATCCCTGAGTTTGGCCAGGTTATACAAGGGCAAACCCTTCAGCAGTTAGGTTTCTCCTTTATGTGGAATAACTCAAGATACCAATGTGCATTGGTAGCTGCGTAGAGCCGCTTCACATACCAGCTGAATGTGCAGACAGTGATAAGCATGGGACAGGAGGTGGAGCTAGCCCAGTGTCCTTCAACCTTGGTTCCTCAAGTGTGATTAAACTACAACTCCTGTCGTACCTGGCCACTGGCTAAGCTGGCTAGGGGTAATGGCAGCTGCAGTCCAATAACATATAGGGACCCAGGTTTAGAGAACAGTGGGCTAGCTTACATAGCTGCACAATGATGCTGAACCACGGCTGAAGGTTCATAGCTATTATGGGTGGTCGACTTTGAATCACCACCCTTTCTTTCTTCTGTGGCAGCATCACACATCCATCTTTGGATATACACCTCTTTGAGTTCTCTCCAGTGTTTTCTATTGTTGTGCTTGCTGCATCCACCTAAGGCTGACGTTAATTTTAGATATTCCACCCCTTGGTCTTTTAAAATTGTAGGTTCTCCACACTAGCCGTGCTTTATTACTTCTATTTGTATATCATTCTCTTCTTTAAACATTAGTCTTAGCTAGAGCCATCTTCAGCCCACTGACCTCAGGTAAAATACTGTGTGCCAATATTAATTTCAGTTCCACATATTACATTGCCCATCACATAAGACTTTGTTTACTTTTCCACCTACTTACTTTGGCCACTTTCCCATGGAATTATTCTCAAACTCCTGAAATGGTTAAGATAACCAACCATTACAGTTCTTCATTTGGGATGTTATTTGTGAAGGGAACCCAGAAGAATTTTTTTCTCAAAGTTGTCCAAGGTAAGGAGAACAAAGCCACCGTCACAATTTCCTGTCTGTTTGATTGATTTTTGCGAGTGACATACTAACTACTTTCTGTGAAAGTTAAAAGAGAACTTTTAAACAGCATTTCTTCATGTTTTATAACCTATTTATATCAGTCAAGAAGAGAGGGGCAGGGTGGAAGGAGGCAAGTCTTTCATTTTCAGTGTAGATTGAAGCTTCTAAGCTGCGATTGAAGTAAAAAAAGTTCAAATAAAGACATTCATACACACACACTTACTGCTCTTAGTGTGAAGGATCTGAGGCATGGAACATCTGAGAGCTTAAAGGGTATTCACATGACTGCATTGTCTGCTACAGTCATTAGCACAAGGCACAATCCAACATGTTCTGAGAAATAGCGGATGATTAATGGCCTCAAAACAGGATTGCAGGAATCGCACAAAGGTCTTCTACCTCTTCATAATCCACACATACACACAAACAAACAAACAAACAAACAAACAAACAATTAAGACCCAGTTTCCCCCTAGATGACAGTATTGTTTTCTGAAACCCATGGCAGTTTAATTTATGATGGCATCTGAAATATTACTGAATTCAGAATGCAGTCCTATACCTACCTACCTGTGAATAAGTCTCATTGAATTCAATGGTACTTACTCTTGAGTGGATATGTATAGGATTTTTTAGGGTGGGGGAGAAAGGAAGAAGAAGTCCCATTGTGAAAGCTGAACTTTGGCACTGGATCCAATCAATTTGATTTATATGGAGAGGTAGCTTAGTGATCAGAGCAGATGGAAGGACTAAATGCCACAGCAGGTTCTGGACCAGTGACTACTTGGTTGGAGATTCCACCAACTCTGGCCAAAGAGAAAAGATCTCAGACAAGACAGAGGTTTACAGCATCCATTTGGCATCTCCTGACATCCAACACCCTTAACAGAGATTTTTTTTTTAATTAAAAAAAATGAATACTATTTACTATTTGTTAGTTCAAACTGAACATTCCCATGGCAAAATATAAAATATATGTTTCAAAGCCCATAAAGAAGCAGTTAAACCAGATATCAAAAACCAGGAACATTAGAATAACAAAGAAATTAGAAGCAGTCCAGCAGTCAGGAAGCTCCCCTCAGCTGTGACCCTTCTCTCAACTTCGCCCGCCCCATATCCCTTTATCTTTTTCTTTTTTTCTGCATTTGACATCATTTCATCTCCTGCTTCACATCCTCAGATGCATTTAACTGTTGCCATGGCACATTTTTATGCTTGCTTCCCTTGGATCCCAGGGCCTGTTGATTTTACTCAGTGTTACTTTTTTCTCTGCCTCTGTCACACAAACACCCTGCTGCTGCTGACTCTGTATGAAGACACCTCCAATAACACATTTCAGAGACTCATCTTTCCTTGAACTATCTGTTTACAGATTTAAGCCATCACAAACTGATGTGTTTCTGGTTGCACCCTGATTTAGTCAAACTTCCTTAGGGAAGGTATTCCAGTCACCAAGGGATGAAAGAAAAGAAAATCATAGAATTGTAGAGTTGTAGAGTTGGAAGGGACCCCGAGGAACATCTAGTCCAACCCCCTGCAATGCAAGAATGTCAACAAAAGTATCCACAACTGATGGCCATCCAAGCTCTGCTTAAAAACCTCTAATGAAGGAGAGTCCACCCCACCCCCTGAAGGAGTCCATTCTACTGTTGAATAGCTCTTACCATCAGAAAGTTCTTCCTAATATTTAGTTGGAATCTCTTTTCTTGTAACTTGAAGACCCGTAATATCCTTTTCAAATGTACTGTTGGTAAGTCAGGTTTCCCTCATCTTATATTTTTGCAGCTGGTTCTTCCTGCCTAAGTGTAGAATCCTACATTTGCCCCATCAAAATTCTTCTTCTTCTTCTTCTTCTTCTTCTTCTTCTTCTTCTTCTTCTTCTTCTTCTTCTTCTTCTTCTTCTTCTTCGTTTTGGCCCAGTTCTCCAATCCGTTAAGGTCATCTTGATCCCAATTCTGTCTTCTGCAGTATTAGCTACCCATCCCAGTTTGGTGTCATCTGCAAATCTGATTAGCAGCCCCTCAATACCTTCATCCAAATCTAAATGAAAGATGGTGAACAACAATAGGCGCTGAACACAACCCTGTGGCACCCCACTTGCCACTTTTTCACAGGATGGTGAGGAACCATTAGTGAACACTCTTTGTGTTCAGTCAGTCAACCAGCTACATATCCACCTAACAGTAACCTTGCCCAGCCCACATTCTACCAGCTTCTCCACAACAATAGTATGGAGGACCTCTGTCAAAAGCATTATTGAAATCAAGACATGCTATATCCACAACATTTCCCTGATCCACCAAGCTTGTAATCAGGTTTGCAATACTCTTAGCAAACACATTCTTGCCAGCTGCTGTGAGGCGCAACCCATCTCTCACCAGAAGTCCTCCCTCAAGGAAGCAGAGTCCATGGTCCAAGAAGCCAAACCCTTCCTGAAGACACCACCTATATAGCTAGTGGTTTACTTCCAGTATTTCCCCCTTTCTTCCTGATGAAAAGACCACCTGTGCCCCATGGACCTTCAGCTGCTTACCCAGAGTCTCATAGTGCCTTGCTATATGTCAAAGGTTGTGTCTGGCAGTATTGTTTGTATGCACATGAATCAGAAGGAAGGAGTTGTGGTCAGTGGGCTTTATAAGATTTGAGGAGTTTGGTTTGATTCACATTTTAATGTGAACCTCCTTAATTTGCACTCCTCCAAGGCAATATGCAAACCAAAATACAGCTATGTTTCAAAACTATGTGAATATTGCATTTCACCAACCAAATAATGTGTGTGGGGGAGAGAGATATAAAAAATGCATACATTAAAAAAAATAATGCATTGTGCTAGAGAAATTTGCTTGGAAAATGTATATATTAGGAGAAATGTGCAATAAAAAAATTGACCGATTTTCACGAGGACTACAAACTCTTATAGAAACGTGATGAATTGACTTGAAGGTTGGAAAGATGGGAAAATAAGAGAAACCGAAATTGACAGATTTGTCCATCTCTACTTTCAAAGACACAGCAGTCTTTCCACTAGTGCCAGACATTTTAAACCTGTGTTACACACCACCCTGTAATCCATAAGGATGAAGGCTGGTTTAGAAAATTTTACAATAAAATGAACAAAACTTCTTATAGCAACTGTTTCCCCACACCTCAGGACAATGGCTAGCAGTTTCTGTGACTCTCCCTGTACCCTTGCCCCCTAGAGAAAATTGTTTTCCATAAACAAAGTCAAGCAAGGCGTTTAAATTGTTTTGTTTCCGTAGTGAAAGTGATGCTAAATAATTAGGGCACTGATTATCTTTTTCAAACATGGCATACTCTGTAGTAAACCTGCTGAAATACACTGGCGATTGTCACAGCTAATTACCTTTTAATTTGAAATATGCACAAGTGAGTGGGAATAGAAAAGCAACTGCGCTGAATAGTTGGTCACCATATCAGGCTTTCCCAAACAACATTTAATCCAATTCATGTCAAACAGGTACAAGTGAAAGGTATCGTGGGATTAACCAGGTCTGCCAAGATAAGAGCTCTGCTCTCTGCATTTAGCTTGGTAATGCATAGGTGAAGGAAGAGAGGCAAACCTTTGAGCGAACAGGTTGCTTAGAGCAGCTGCTGGGTGCTTTGCCCTTTTCAAATGCACTCTGAATAAAAATGAAAACCACACTACTTGTTTTTGGCCATTAGATAGCATTATCTGTATGGAATGCCAATTCATATCTCCTCATGCTATGTGTAGTTCTCACATATGGGATTTTAATAACCTTCATGCTGTGCTATGAATTTGTGAGTGGGCCCAACAGAGGAAAAGCACCACAGGACTTCTATTTTTTCATTATTGCTCCTTGGGAGAGAGAGAGAGAAGAAAAGGGGTGGCTGTGGCATTTCTGCAATGATCGTGTGGCAGAATTCATATTATTTCTGCTGCCAGAGCACCCTCACTGCTAGTAAAGTTGGGATAAGCACAGTTTTATTTGCAATTTATTTTGCATCCTGGATAAATTATTTTTCACAATCTTACATACCAATCTTATGATGTCACAGTTGCAGCTTTCCTCTTCTGATTGCATTTTCTGTATATGGCTGTATCCCCACAATGTAATACATGTCACATGCTGATCTCGTACTGAATACATCCTTTTAACCATGACTTCCTGTTTCCCAGTCTAGGTGCATGCCTTTATGACTGATGGCCGTAGGGTTGTTTTGTTGACTTTTGCTTTAATATAGACAGAACTCTTCATGCTAGCTATGCAATAACATACATTCTTGGTGGGAATTTGGTGTATGATTCAACAATGAGCATTGACTTTCCACATTTGCAAATAAGGAGTTGTTCCACAATGTTTCTTTGTGACTCAAGGCCCCGTTCCACGCTTGGTGATGAAATAAGGTACATGGACACAAGTATTTAGGTTAATGGGCTAAAAAAGGCCACAACTTTATTGGTGACAGAATGTGAGTGGTATTGGCTTAGGCATTGGATCTGAACAGACTAAACTTGACTCCTGCCTGCTCTGCTGGGAGTCACACAAGGGTTAACAACCTGTAGGGGGAGCTTGTGGATGCAAATCAACTGGAAGCTTTCCCCTAGAGCTACCAGAGGGTCATGTCATGGCCCTAGCCACCATCTGAGCATTGGACAGGAACCATGACCACCGGATTTCTTTAACAGAATACCCTTCAAGGGGAGGGATAGGTGATGGCCACAACACACAACACAATTTCCTCCCCTCCAACACACAACGCATTTTCCAATGCCTAACCTCCAAACCTTACAAAGTTGTAACAATTTGCTACGAGGTAGGCAAAAAACCAAGTGGCTGGTGCCAATCTGCCAAGTGGAAAAAAATCCTACCATGCCCCTTCGACAACCAAGGCAACCAACCAAAGTCCATAGCAAGGTCAGGAGCTGAAGCAAAACCTACAGGGAGGGCAGGAGGCTGATCCGTGGAAGCTGGAAAAGCAAGGGAGAGCTCACGAGCCCACGGCTGTTTAAATCTAGCTAAACCATGCCCGGCCCCTCAGTGAGCCGGATTGGCTGGCTGAGGGGCATGACGCGGGCCCAGGGCTCCAGTGACACAAGGAAGCCTAGCCACGCCCCCTGTGACCGCAGGAAGCGATTCCTGCTCACAACCCCTCCCCTCTGGGAAGAGGAGAGGCTTACTCATTTGGGAAAAGCATTGCAATTACTTGCAGCCAAAATACGTGATACTTTAAATGTGTGTTTGCATCTAATTGCTATTTTAATGTAGTTTTGTTGTGGAACAGCTAACCTGTCGTCCTTGTGATGTTGCGGACCTCTGGCTCCTATCAGCCCCAGAGAGCATGGTCAGGAAAAGCCAGCTTTGGGGGGGGGGGGCTGTCATTGCTGTTTACTGGATATATCAGGAGCACGGCAGAGGTGAGGTCAGAGTGACTCATGCACTGCACGGGAGTGCCAGGCAGTGCCCCAATGTCCCTTCACCTCACCCACTGCCAAGTCCCTTCCCAGTCAGTAATGAAATGGAGTATCTTTGCAAGGTCTGACTATTTTAAGCTAGTCAAGTCCCAAAAATATCAGAAGCCCACCTCACAAATACTCCTGCTGAGATGTAACAAGTGACTCCTGTCTGTACTTTCCAGAAACAGTTGAAGACATATTTATTTTTGACAAGTTTTTCCAGTTGGATGAAAATATCCCCACCTCAGATATTCATTTTCTACTGTTTTAGACCCTATTTTCAGCTATTTTTTGTACTTTTTTGATCTGTTTTTATAATGCACTTTTAAATCATCTTGACACACATGTGGGTGTGTCACCCACCCACCCACCCACACTTTCTTTTCTGTAACATCGATAGCTCCAGTATGTATGGAAGCTCCACATTCAAGCTTGAATTTTTGTCAGAGATTTCTTATTTGTTTATTATTATTATTTATTATTCTCAGGAGGGAGAAATTCATTGTGTTTTTCTCCCCTTAGAGTCCGCTGTTTTTTAGATAATGAGGATGTAAGATGAAACATGGCTTACAAAAAAAGGAGAAGCCAGTAATAAAGCAGCAAAAGAATAATTTTTAAGGGCTTACTGGTTGTTTATACATTTTCCTTTCAAATCAACCTCCCACAGATTCATTTTGGCGCTTTGCCTAACTTCAGGGTGAAATTGTTTTTGCTCCATTATTTACAGAGAATCAGCCATCATTTAGGACTTCACGGTTGTCACCCGTTTTGCACATTACAGCTACTCAGAGCTCTGTGGAGGCATTGTGGCATAACGCAGATCCTCCCATCCAAATGGGAGGCCAAAGGAGACTGGTTTGAAGGAGAGTCTGCTAACTTTTAGTAGCAAAGTCCAAGCAGAGACTATGAACCAAAACACTGTTCTTTATCAGGACATACTATATCTTCCCTCTGAATAACTGTATCTCATTGCTTAATTTGCTATGGGCGTAGTGCAAATCTGTGACTAAGTATGAATACAGACGACCTCAGATAAGGTAACATTGCATAACATTGAATGTTATTGTTATATGCTACCTTTTGGGACATCTTTTCATTAGAAAGGTAGGTGCTGGATAAATATTATCATAAATAAATCCAGTACATAGGAAGCTGGCAGCAGGTATTTTTGATAGTTATTATTATTATTTATTAAATTTGTATTCTGCCCTATACCCGTAGATTTCAGGGTAATTCACAACATAAAATCACAATACAAAAAACAAAAACAAAATACACAATAAAAACAAAGACAATCCAATAACTCCCCACTTTCATGACATATTTGAAAGAGGCATCGGATGTCAATCAGCCAAAGGCCTGGTTACAGAGGAATGTTTTCATCTGGCACCTAAAGGTGTATAATGAAGTCCCCAGTTTAACTTCCCTGAGGAGAGCATTTTCCAGTCATAGTGCCCAAGCTGTGTTGAGTATTGACCCTATGTTCTGCCTATAATTTTAATTACATATTTTTGCACATGTAAATGAACAGTCACATCTGGAATGTCTTGTATGAATTGACAACAGTAGGCATACATCTTTCACTATCATTTCCTGAAAAATCATTCCAGTTAGACCATTTCCTACAAGTAATGGTGAGGTGTGATCCTACAAAATAGTTTACTTGGGGGGTAGGTGGATGTGAGGATCACAAGTTTCACTCCCACAGCCCTACCATATTTAATGCCTCTGAGGCTAAGTGTGGCTTGGCTCAGCATTTATAAATGTGAATTTCCTCATGCATAACACTTTCAACTGTTAAGTAAAATACAATAGGGCAGATACATAGTACAGTGGTACCTCAGGTTGCAGATGCTTCAGGTTACAGACACTTTAGGTTACAGACTCCACTAACCCAGAAATAGAACATTGCCTCAGCATGAGAACAGAAATCGTGCTCCGGCGGCACAGCAGCAGTAGGAGGCCCTATTAGCTAAAGTGGTGCTTCAGGTTAAGAACAGTTTCAGGTTAAGAACGTACCTCTGGAACGAATTAAGTTCTTAACCTGAGGTACCACTGTACAGCTTTGTGTGCCATACTAGTAGCAATTTAAGCTTGCCTTTTCTAATGAGGAGTTACACTCAGCAGTATGTATTAATAATTTGTAGTGGATTAAAACATCGGACACAATCCAGTAAAACAAGGGTGACCAACTCACAAGAGTCTGTGATCTACTTACAGAATTAAAAACTGTCAGTGATCTACCCCCTTTTTTGGGGTGCAGGTCTAAGTTGTTGAGCTTTTTTAGGCAGGAGGAAGGCCCATTTTTAGGGGTACAATGCAAAAAAGGGGAGCTTCTTTTGGGGGAGCCACTGATCTATCTGTTGGACGGGTCTGCAGTAAAACAAAGTCACAATACCAACAGATGAGGGGGTCGGGTTTCCCTTGTGTGCCTCTGTTCATGCAGCCTGGGGTAGGCTAAATGGGAGGTCTTTGTATCCTCCCTCATCCCCACCTGATCTTCTTTTCTACGCTGTTTGGTGCAAGTTATTTGAATCAATGTGAGAGGGACGACTAGGTGAGATGCAGGAAGTGCACACACCAACGTCCCATCTGCAGGCTTACTCAAATGCAAGTAGGGTGAAAGGATGGGCTGGATGGTGCCAGAGGCAAAGGACAAGATGGTGTGCCCTCCTCAATCCTTGCACAGAAGCTGACCAGACTGGCAGATTCTTTCACCAAAAAGCAGCAGATTAGCTTAAGGGGTGCATGATAGTAGTTTGTACAGCTTTGCCCTCCAGCATTTTGCCACTGTTTCCTACCCAGGACAGTCCCTGTCATTAGGCAAAGTGCAGGAGCTTTCTCAGCTGAAGATGTACATAGAATGAGGAGCACCATGTTGTCCTTCACTCAAAGCATCAAAAATGGTTGGTCCTTAGGGTATGAATTATCTTTATCTGAATATCAATTGTAATTTTTATTTTAATGAATACAAAACACATCTGCAATAAAGGTGCCCTCTACAATAAACATCACCTAGATGTTGAAACATTTAGACTTCAGGTGTGTGGGAGTTGGGGAAAGGAACCAATAGCCTGGGATCTTGGTTTTCGTTGGTAAGCTTTCATTTTAGACTTTTCCAAAACAATTTTAATTATTGGATCTAGACTATAAAAAGATATTTTGCAGCAAGTTCTTAAGTATCTGTGGAAAGCATGCTTTGCAAGCCTTGTTCAACCATTTAAATGCACTACAAACAGTCCCAGTATGACAGTAAGGGAAGCAGAAAGGTACATACATGGCCAGTGGTGTGCATGTGTTTTCTTAAAAGATAAAAATGCCTAGTAATTAAAAACATAGATCTTCAGCATCTTATTAAGGTTTGTTTGTGGGGTTGTTGTTTTTTGGACAAAATGCATTTTAAAAAACCACTGCAGGCATAATATTACTGTAATAATCCTTTTTGTTATTCTTGACATGGATTAATTTCTATTCAGGAAAAAACGGATAATTAACATTTTAGCTTATCACTTTCTGTCCATGCATACAAAACAATCTGTTAGCTGGTCTTCCAAGAATAACTAAATTAAATAATGAGTTTAGAAGGCTTGTTCCCAGTTCTTGGGGATCTGTATTTTCCACTTCCAGCTTCAATATCCAACTCTGCAGTTTAATTTATTTGCAAGGTTTGCTTCTTAATCTTACTTCCCTTTCTTAGATCAGATCACAAATAAATTGACCTGAAGCAAGAGGTAGAGCTCATTTTGGAAATATTCAAGTGATTTATTCTTTGCTGGGGGAAATCCACTCACATTCTTGTAAGGAGATAAGATGGGCTTTGGTTAGGTAGAGGTCAATCTGATAAGTTCCTAGAGAGAGAGTGCTGAGCGGTATAGATATATGTGTGTGGCGGGGTGTGTGTGCACGCACACACACACATTCCCATGGACAGTATGGCACATGAGGATTTGCTGATGATCAGAGTCCACCCGACTGGTATGTTTGGAACTAGGTTGGAGTTTTTCTTTTACAGACATGAGTCAAGCTGATTTAATTAAACCTCCAAAAACTGCTTGTTCTGCTGGCACTGTTCAACCTTCCAAATAGTAATTGTCTACCCACCACACAGTAATGAAATCTATACTATTTACCAGTTTTGTCACTGAAATGCCATTATTGGAAATGGTGTAGGTAGGCTCTTGGGCTCTTACATTGCTTCCGGTCATGGAAAATGCCTAGCTTAGGAATGGGTAACTGCCATCCCTGGCCATTGGCCATGTTAAGTGAGACTGATGAGAGTCAAAATCTAATAATCTCTGGAGGGGTCCAAGTTCTGCATCCCTAGCCTAGCATGAACTCACAAGTACATCCTAATTGAGTGCAGTCTGCCATGCTCTCTCTCTCTCTCTCTCTCTCTCTCTCTCTCTCTCTCTGTGTGTGTGTGTGTGTGTGTGTGTGTGTGTGTGTGTGTGTTAGAGAACAAGAGGGTCATGCCTTTCAGTACAGCTGCAATTATATGGCTTCATTGCCCTGTTCAACTCTGTGAAACCAGCAGCCATAGTGGAGGCACACCCAATCATGTCAGGGCCCCTCTGAGTTCCTTGCACTTTTGTTTGTGGGTTTGCTTTGTCTACCATTTGCCTTGTTTGTTTTGCACCTCAGTGGACTAAAAGGAGAAGGCAGGATGCTTGACCTGTTTTGGGGACTAACAGTTGCTAAAAGCAGGGTGGGGAGGATAGCTTCCTTCTTGCTTCAGGAACCGTGGAGGTGGTTTGGGTTTCCTAGACCATAGAATTTTGAGGTCCTTAGAATCTTCAGGCATGTGGCGAATGCTGTGATCAAAACATCCCCCTTTGCTTGTTTGACATCCCTCAGTGTGGATTATGTATTTTATAACATTCATTCCCATGTTAGGGAATTGTGCATGTACACCCTTGACTCATCCAGATTAAAAGAACAGCCACCAACCCAGAATAATTTAAGAAATTGTGTTCTCTATCTCTCTGATTCCTAACAGAACCATCCTTTCTCAGAAGTTATTTTCTCTCTAACTACCTCAGGAACTTTGAAGAGCAGAGTAAGCACATGGGGGCCCTCCTTTTCCTTTGATGTGCCTCCTCCTAAGCTGAGGTACAAAGTGAACACTAGCAGGTTGTGTAGCATATGGTTTATGTCCTTGGGGAGACACATTGTTGCGTGTGGCTTTATGTGAATGGGAGTAACTACCCCCAGTTTCATTATTCTCAATAGCACTAATGAGATTGAGAATTCTCATTTCACCCGTGTGCTGGTAGGGAAAAGCTCTCTTTTAACTGCCCTAATTATAAGCATGACTGTGGTTCAAGTGTTGCAAGGCTGCACAGACCTTATGAGCTTGGTTAGGAATACCCTTGGAGAGGTGAGGGGTATCATCATTTCTGAGAGACTTTCTTCTTTGTCAACTTGGTGCCCTCTGAGTGTTTCAGACTACAACTAGGTGGGACTGATAGGAGTTGTAGTCCAAAAAATCCAGAGGACTCCAGGTAAGTGAAAGCTGGATGCATGCATAGAGAACCCTGCAGTTGAATCCCTAGTCACATGTACTATATCTATTCTGATGCAGTATGCTCTGTTACAAGTTATGCTGAATGCATAAAAGAACAGGGGCAGGGTACACCATTCCATTCCCCCATCAAAACGAATACAATAAATATAACTCTTCTGCACAGTTCTCATGTTAATAATGTGCACTAGGAAATCTTAATTTGCATTAGGAAGTCTTAAGGGTTCACTCTTAACAGAAAGGCAAGCTAAGCTCCTTTTCTACTTCATTTCAGGGGATTGGCCATCTCCTAGGGCAGGAGTGGGAATCTGTGCCCCTCTGGATGTTGTTTCGACTGTAACTCCCATAATCCCTGAATATTGGCCCTTGCTAACTGGGGCTGATGGGAGCTGGATTCCAACAACACCTGGTGCTACAGGTTTATTACCCCCTGCCCTAGGGAGTAAAAAAGACCCTATCTCAGCAATTTCCAGTCACTGAGATAAGAAAACACATTAAGGTCCATCTAGACAAGCATCCTATTCTCACAGGAGCCAACCAGATCACTATGGAAAGACCTTAAGCAGGACCTAAGTGCAACATCACTCTTTCCACTTCTGGTTCCCAGTATGTGGTATTCAGAGGCATGCTGCAGATGCAGTTACAATCTGCAATGCAACCTTGCTTATTAAAAGTGGGGGTTGTCAGCAGAGGGGGTGGTATCCAAAAGGTATTGTTTGTTATGTATGTAAAATATTTATAACTTCCCTTCATCTGTACAGCCACCAGGGGAAGATACAAAATCTAAGTATATTTGCCGGGTTGCATTGCTCATGGAGATCAAGTGAGGGATGCAAAATGGATTGCAGTTATTGGGAATTCTGAATAATTGATGTTTGTGCAATGGGGGTTCTGCTGTGTGTTTGCTGCAGATGGGAACATTGCATGCATTCTTTGCCCCATTGATACCTAGCTGGCTATTGTTCAGTGGAGGCAAGGCAAAGTCAGCCTGGCATTGGGTCTCCATTGTA
Organism: Podarcis melisellensis; assembly: GCF_964234715.1. Lineage (NCBI taxonomy): Eukaryota > Metazoa > Chordata > Lepidosauria > Squamata > Lacertidae > Podarcis > Podarcis melisellensis. The sequence goes on from NC_138538.1 coordinate 64,875,968, forward strand.
TAACACACTTTCTAAGAAAGGTTTACATGGTGTATGATGGAAGCATATTGTGCTGCGCGGTGAGATACTAGAGGTGAGAAACTATTTTGGTCCTCTCCTGTTGAGAATCATTCGCAATTCAGACTATGTTCTAACAGTATGTTCCTTCTCACCATGTACCCATCAGTCGTAACTGACATTTCGCCTCCTGGTGTTTTCTGCTGTATGTCAACCAAATATAACTGGCACTGGGAGGAGGGGTGGGAAAGCCTTTTCCCTTTCCTGATTTCTAAAGCGTATTTAATTATGTTACTAATGATCATGTGAAAAGCTCTTGCAATAGGACATTCATCCAATACTACCTACTACTAACTGGACCCAGCACGCTGTACCTAAGTAGCACTGAGTATTTTGGAGCAATATTCCTGCAAACAAATTAAAGAAAGTGGCTTAAAAAGCTTTAAGTAGGTGTTTTTGGGAAGTGGCGGCTGTCCCATATTCGAAGGCTGATTGCTCTTTGTTTAGCATACTTAGTACAATTTGATGGAACAGCTTCTTGCTCAAATGGCATATTATTGTTGGCTTTGCCTGAACAGCCGTGCAATGCTAATGAGGGGCAGGTGAGCAACATGGTGGCTTTTAAGATGAATGGCCTCTTGGCTTCCACATGCAACATTTGTTTGGACTGACTCCCAGTTCTCGAACTAATACTGTGCAGCCCAAGAATTATCCAAATGCTGTATGTGAGGGTTTTTGTGTTGGGGTGTGTGTTTTATATCAGTGACTCGGACAATCTCTTTACTTGTTTCCATCATGAGCCAAGGCATTCTGGCGAAATGAGAGATGTTCTAGAAAAGCAATTTATTAAATTTTGAGAGGCAAACAGGATGTGGGAATCTTTATTTTTTATTTTTAGGGGAAAGGGTTGTTTCCCAACTACATGCTTGTCCCAGCAGTCACAGGCAGGTAGTCTATAGAAATAGAAGTCACTCTTCAGATGATGAATAGAGGTTGTTTTGCTAAGGTTTGGTAGAAGTCAGCATAGATGGAAGTCCATGACAACTGGGAAAATCCATTCAGCATAGGACTAAACTAATGTAATCTAGATCCATTTCCAAATTTAGTAAGCCTGTGTGTGTGTGAATTGGGGGGTCTGGCAGGATAAGAAACCTCAAGTCTTTCTAGTCGGCTCTCAAAACTCACACACCCTCTCCCACGTTTGCCTCTGGTTCCATCCACTTCTGGCAGCCCCCAAAGTTTTCCCCATGAGAAAATGTGGCCCATGGACTAAAAGACAAGGTTCCCTTCTCCTGGGATAGGACATATGTAGGTACTCAGTGGTGCATGCAGCTGTGTGTGTAATCAATAGGACACACCATGTATATTGTACCCTGAATGCTGTGATTTCAGCAAGAGGTTAGAAGCCATGCCAGGCTTGACATTAAATGTGTCTTTGTATTTAGTGTGCTGGTGTTTAATGCAAATAGCAGTCAGGTATAGTGGGTGTGGGCAGCGCCTAATACAATTGAATTGCAGCAGGAGGGGAGGCTTAAAATCACTTTTATGTGGATTTGGCTGGAAGCTCCCATTGGTTCCATAGTGGGAATCCCCCTCCCCCCACACAAACAGCATAGGGAGGTAGTAAGTGTCTGTCATCAAGATGGCAGAAGGGGAGGGGAGGGGAGGGTTAGTCCTGGTCATTAGAAACCTCCCCTCCCTGCCCCCCAGCAGCTACAAACATACATTAATGTCACATCTAATTTGGCCCCAAACCACCTTTTAAAGTTATATATGTTGCACTGAGATTTTTAATAGCAGATATTGGTAGATGAATGGCAGTTTCCCAACGAGATATCACCTTCATTTGGAAACATTTCCACTTGCATTGAAAGCACCAATTATTTAGCTAACGTTTTTCCAGCCATAATATTTCTAGTAGACAGATTTGTCAGGTAAGTGTGGACACATTTCCTGACACACCTAAGATAGCATCACATTAAATTTAGGAGTCTATGATGTCATTCCCTGGCATTCAGCATGGGCTGTGATAATTGAAACTGTTGCTCTAAAAGTAGCCAGATTGAAGTCTGAATATTCTGTAGATATGTGTATTTGTCACTTTACTTGTCAGACCTTTAAGACTGTACTAGAGGCTCTGCTCTCTGTCCTAATCCATGTATGATGTCACATGAGCCATATGTAATGTCACCTACAAGACACAGGAACATATTTGTAATGGTGGCTCCATGATGGTGGGACTCTCTCCCAGTACAGAATCACCAAGCACTCTGCCATCTGCTAAATGTCAGGAAGAGAGATTTTTTCTAAAAAATTCAGACTAGCTTTTAATAAATGTCCTGCTGTTTTATGCTGTTTATGCAGAAGTTTTAATGCTGCTGCCTCGGTTTAATTGTTGCTCATTTTTTCTGCTTTAAATTTGACTTTTACTTTTTTGTGTTGAACTTTTTTTTTATTGCAAGCCACTATGGTTGCAATAGCGAGTATGAATCTGAACTTCAGTAAGATAAAACTTTATCTAACTTATGCTCAACTGAAGAGTCTGTTTCTGCTGCTTGATGATGTCAATTGCCTTTGCTTTCCTAGTAACAATGGATTTTCCTGATTGTTCAGTTTGCAGGAACTGCTTTGCAAAGGACCATCATGTTGCACTTGTTCTGGAAACTGAAACCCAGGCTGACAATTTGCTTATTGTTAAATAATTTCCAAGTGTTAAAAGTTTGATGATTCTGAACATTAAATTTTATGAAGACAGGGATGCTTTCTGCAGCGTGAGGCCTGGAGCCAACTTGCTTGCTGTAGTAGGAGGAACAGGGGACTGAAACTCGCACATAAGTAATCAGATCCAGCTTGCGTCTCTGTGTGTATGTGCGTTCGTGTTGGTTATAGTTTGTGATTTATATATAGCACTCCTGAGAGCCACACTAAATTGGAACGTCAGGTTTGTGAACATGCAAGCAAATGCAGCATTGTCTTGCCTTCTAAAATATGCTGAGCATTCTTGCCTACAAAGTCTTTGTCCCAGGTTGAGGTCTGTGGAAAGTAACTATGTGTGGATGGAAACAGCTTGGCTAATTATTCCTGAAACAGAAGAAAATTAAAATACTTTTTTTTTCTTTTGCTTATAAGACACAGGGAAGCAATAAAAGCAGTGCCAGACAGTTAATGGCTCTTTTGTATCTTTCATTTGAGAGACCTCAAAAGAACATCAGGAAGAATCAAGGCAAATGCTATTCCCACCTGGTATCATTAAACATGTTGCATTCTCCAAAATGGAAAACTCTGATGATATTCTGGAAGAGCTGAAGAATAAATAGCACTAAAATGAAGTATGCATCTCTAGAGCTTTGGTACCTGCATTGTTAGAATCCATGCAAATTGGATAATTAGAAGAGAAGCTCAAATTAGAGGAGTAAATTAATGTGTGGTGTGACTTGTTAATAATTGCCCCTCTCAAACATTAAGAGGATTAATATTGCATTGTTTCTAAATTACAAAAAAAAACTTCCCATAATTAAGATAGCAACAGAAATGGTTTAATTTTGAATTTTCTGAATGTCCATGATAATTTAATCATAAGGCTCATTTTCTATGCAAAACACAGAATGTTGAAAGACAACTCTGCTACTGAGGAAATGAGGATGGGGCAGATCCCTTTTAATCTTTTGGACCAAATTCATTGTTTATTCTTCTTTTCACAATGGGAATCATGTGTATTCACACCACTGTGTTCATTTGGTAACACACATCAGTAAATACGCAGCAGCTGTTAGAAAGTGCTAGTTAGTTTTGCCGATGACCTTTTCCGGTTTGGTTTCTTTCATTATTTAATAGTGTAACCTTTGATTTTGTGGAGCAGCTTCAATGCTAAATGCAAAGGTTTAATAATTGGAATTGCTTCATAAGTGACCTTTATTACACAGCTATCTCTTTGCAAGGGAAATCTCATTGTTTTTCAAGTTCTAATTCACCGTTTTAATTATGCTTTCTATTGACCACAAGCTCTAGTGGAAAATGGAAAGGTCAAACATTCCATTGTTCCTTTACGGATTTAAATGTAAGTTCTCTGCAACTGATACATGTTGCATTAAAAAAATAATAATAGGGTGGGTCTTTTCTATACATATCCAGAGTGAATCAGAGTTGCAGTAGTTCTGCTCAGCAGCATGGTTCTGCAGTCAAACAAGATGACAGGAAGACATTCAAAGACATCTCAGTATCTTAATGTTACATTTTGAACAGATACAATGATTCCTGGAGGATCAGAGTTTTTCAAGGGAGGGATTTAGCTCTTGAAAAGTTGGCTTGCTTTAGTGTTGGTATCAGGGAAAGCAGGAGCAATAACATGGGGTTCACAAGGAGAGGGGGCCAGGGCTGGGTGTGCTTGTTATTACATGCATGCAAGCCAAAATTCATTTCTGTAAGAGCGGTCCAAACAAGCAAGTGTATGCAATAGCTGATTATTGTGCTATGGCTGGTCATATTTCTCAGAGTGGTTTTTAGGCATCATTTCATATGAGTAATACTTCCAGAAATATTTCCTTGGACTTTGCATTATGGACAATGGCTGCTTGAACATTTTATTGCCTCCCCTTTTTCACTAGAAGTCATTGTTCATTTCAGAAGCTGCAGGGGGGAATTATTATGATGCAACCAATTCCAGAATTTCAGTTTTATGTGATGTTACCATTGTGCTAATGAGAAGCTGGCATGTAGGGTGTCAGATGTGAGGCTGATAAAGACATGCCTGCAAAGGAACAACTAGGAGCCTTAAAGTGCACTCAATTGTTCCATGGCTAGTATGGCTTGCATATGGGAAAAAATAAACTTGGTGTCAAATGCAAAGCCCACTGGGACATTGCTGCACTTGGGAGCTCCCTAGTGGCAATTCCCAAGTGCATCCGATGCCTGTCCAAAGTGGGGTTTGAATCAATTTCAGCTGCAAACTCTGCTGGGATTGACTGCACTCAGGAATTGCACAGTCAAATCTCACCAGGGTTTGCAGTAAGCACTAATCAGCTGCAAGCCCCTTTCAGCAGGAATTTTCCTTGGCGGGGGTGGGGAACCCTGGCAGCTTGTGTTTAAATGTGACTCCAAAGGAAGAAAGCAAAGAATTGGGAGTGCACTCTCAATTATTTCCTTTGAAGTTGGGTGTCAAGTGATTGACAGCTGAATGGTCCTGCCCATCTATTAAGATGACAGATTCTTCCCCCATCTCTGCTATAACAGATAGGAATTTTCCTCAAATAGTCATTTTGGCTTTGACCGCCAACTCATGGAAAATGTTATAGATGGTACCTCATTTAAGTCATAGTCAGGGTAAACTCACTAAAAACAATGGACCATAAGTTAGTCACTGCCATTGATTTCAGTGGGTGTGCTCTGAATATGACTCAGTTAATTATCACCTTATGTGAATATAAATTTGTATATGGATTCTCTACAATTGGGGCATAAAATTAATTCCTCCAGGGAGAATATATGTCCGTAGTATCCTAAGATACCATGCAAGAGTTAACTAGGAACACTTGCTCAATTTTATGGAGATTTTCCTGCTTCTAGAAGCAATAGAAAGGTAGCCTTCAGAACATATTTCATTTAAGTTACTACTTTGCATCATTTAAGTGATGAGCATCAGTATGGCGGTCCCATTTGGCAGGTACAGCCTTTGGGTATATTAAAAAATAAAGTGCTTAATTTGATATCCTCAAGTATCTCATGACAGTCTTGCTTGTATGAAGCTGCCAGTGTGTACTATCGATCACAGATGGTTCATGCAAGAAACATCAATATTGAGAAAAAGCTCTGAAAAAGCCATTGTAGATTGAGTCATGATTATAAACAGATAAACGTAGTAAACTTATTAAAACATCAGTTTGTAAACAGGCCATATTAATCCACATTGTGCTCAAAATCCTCTGGCAGAATCACTATTCCACACCAGTCCCACTGACATTATTATTGCTCATCAGTTTTGTAGCAACAGATGGTGGTGATGACACAGCTGTGCAAATCCTGAAGTCAAGACACCAAACAAGCAAACCTAGAGAGGGTCAAATAATAAAGCCAACAGCAGATCCAGTTGGACGTGACAGATATTTAAGGTGGCAAAAGCTTTAATCTAGAAGGCTTCTAAAGCAATTGGATGGTCAGTAATAAAGACTTGAACTGAATTTATTTTGATGGCAATAGGTGCTCTTTAAAAATGGATTTCCTTTTATCCAGTTAGCATATACAAACAACAATTCAATTTCTTGTATGTTTTGGCAGTGTGCGTGTAGATCACATGTGAGTACACATGAACCTTCTTCTTGGTGTTTGCAAACACAAGTTTGACACCAGAAGAGGCAGTTGAACCAGACCAACCTTTCTACTTCACTACTCTCAGTTGCAGAAATCCCTTCTTAGACAGTACATGACTGCACAAATTGCTGAGCTAGATTTTACAAAATGATAACCACAAGACAATATAAAGGGGAAAGGCAATGTTCCAGTAGGTTGATTTGTTACATTCCATATGAACATTTTTTAAAAAGGAAAATGAACAGTGAACAACAACCAAGCAAGCATACAGAAACCCATTCTTCCATAAGGAGGCTTTTTTCCTTCAGTGTTTTTTATGTTGCTATTTCTTCTTAGCAATTGTTGTGGGAAGTGAGGGACAAGACAGGAAACTTCTGTGTGAATCCAACATACTGCTGATGCAATGGTTCCATCAGGACAAGTATTTCTGCTTTTGCAATGGAATGTTTTGCCATTCTGCTCCTTCTTCATGCCCCCTAAATCCATTTTCAGCATTTCTCCAACCTAACAGAGCAGATTTAGGGAGGACACCTGGGGAAGGGAAGAATGGGGGAAGCCCCGTTGTGCAAGTGGAAATCCTTGCACAGACAGTATGCATTAGTAGACAACCATCCTCCGTAGTTTTGCTGACAGGATAGTGCTCATTGGTACAACTTGTTGGTAGTTGAATCAGCTAAAACTCCAGCAGTCCATGGCCAGTCCAACCCTGCCCTCTTTCCACCCCTGATAGACTAGCTCCCACCTACAAGCAAACTTATTGTGGTAGCTTCCGCCTATCCACAGTTTAGTGGGACAGAGTCAGGTGCTTCACAGTGGAATGCTCTGCAATTTTCTTAGCCATTGTTTAATGGCTTAGCATTATGCACAAAAACAGCCAATAGCTAACAAGGTATGTTTTTCAAATGATTCATAATTACCATGTCATTATGAAATACTTAAATTCAGAGATAACACAGACACTACAATATTGACAAGATGTACCTGGGCAGCAGTATGATTAGATGACAAAAATGATTCCGGCAGTGGCAAATTACTTTGCTCCATTTATTATTAAAGACCCTAATGACCGTAATAGATCTTTTCCTCACAGAGCTAATAATAAATAGCTTTTATATCTCTAGAATGTATTAACTCTGTACGCATATTCTTTTTGATCAATATTGTCAAGCCAGTACAGTTTCCGCAGAGACCACCTTGACCAAAAAGCAACTTTTCTACCAAAAACACATTACATACCTTCATTTCTAGACCTTTAAAAAATGAGGAGGGGGGAAGCATCTTGTGCAGTGTAATGCAAACAATTATTATCTAGTTGACTTAAAATTGCAGAGGGCAGAGATTACATTTTATTCAATGTTCAGTGATAATGTAAGCAGGAGAAAGTCTCCCTGATGGCTTTGTTGTCATCCTGTTATTAAATAGCTTCACTTGCTTTGCCACGTGGGAGTTGACTCCTTTTCTCCTCGCTGCCACTGTGTTGTACTTTCCCTCTCTATTTTCTTTACAGCACTCTTCCAACCAGACACCATGAGTGCAAATGCATATTATCTAACAACAGCATGTAATCATGTTAGTCTTCTAATAATCATGTCTGCATTCTAATGGGCTAGGTAAAATTATTTGCCTCAAATCCTCCACAGGGTTCTAGCATTTATAATCCTCTCATTCTCTCTCTCTCTATGTATATACATGCTACAATTGCTGAACTTCCAAAGTTCTCACTTCCACCCTGCACTTTTCTGGTTGCACAGATTTTAGCTGCATAACTAACATGCTCCAGCATGGAATCCCACAGAACCTCATTCCTGCCTTGGCTTTAATAGTTCCATGGGTATTTTATTGACTATCTTTCTAAGTTTTAATCTCAGACTTTTCCCCCTGGCCTGTCTCAACTTCTTTTCCTCCCCTTTGACTAATTGGTACATGAGAATGGGCTTTTTCAATGATCGCTCCCCATCTGTGGAATGCTCTCCCCAGAGAAAGATGCCTGGTGCCATCATTGTCAGTTTTTAAGGGCCAGGCAATGACATTTGTAGTGTTGGTACTGATCCAGTGACAGAGAAGCTGATCATTGACAAATCAGTATCAGTGTTGGTCTTAGAATGCTCTGCCCTTGAACCACCTGAAATGTTGGTTGATTTGTTTCTGGTGCCATGCAGGCACTGGGTTGGGTAACATGCCTTGTCAAATGATGAAGCAGGAGCACAGATTTCTGGGAAGTGGCCTGTCCCAGAGACTGACAGTTTATTTTTGTTCTCTTCTCTTCCTCCCTCACCAGCCTCTACAACTGGACTGTGACCTGTGTGCCATCATTTCAAATTCAGGTCAGATGTCTGAACAGAAAGTAGGATTTGAAATTGACCAGTCCTCCTGTATCTGGAGGATGAACAATGCTCCTACCAAGGGCTATGAAGAAGATGTTGGGAAGCGGACCACCGTGAGAGTCGTCTCCCACACCAGTGTTCCTCTTCTGCTTAAGAATCCTGAATATTTTTTCAAGGAAACCAACAGCACAGTTTATGTCATCTGGGGACCTTTTCGAAACATGAGGAAGGATGGCAGTGGCATTGTGTACAACATGCTGAAGAAGACTGTGGACAGCTACCCTGGGGCAAAAATCTATGTGACCACAGAGCAGCGCATGAGTTACTGTGATGAAGTATTTAAGAAGGAAACTGGGAAAGACAGGTAAGTCCTGTCTGGCAGATTGAAAACTTATACCAATGTCAAAAAAGGATTTGCCATTGTTGAGTTGTTTACTGTACATGCCCACAAATAAGTAATTTGCTGAAAGCTATTGAAATGTGTCCATTGCAGGGACAGGACTCAAACTCATGATTTTTGGATCAAAGTCAGTGTTGTCCACTAGGCCATGTTGACTCTTTTGCCATGTTCCATATGTTATACTTTCAGCTCCTCACTCCATTGAGAGGCCTTGAATGTGACAGTGAAGTGTGTTCTGAATCTGAGCCACTGGGTAAGCTGTCAAAGAATAACTTAGCTCCATATGTGAGGGGAAATGGCTGTGTGTGCCTTGCCAAACCTTTAGACATTTGTTCACTCTATCAGTTTCAGACTCTCAATTTTTCTTACTTTTGTTACTTAAGCTAGATATTGTGGTTTCCTCAGAGAAACAACAGCCCTCACTTCCGTTGTTGCTTTAAACAGTGCACTGATTTTGCTGCAAACCAAGTTACAGGGAAGCCAAATGCCACTCCTATAGTAAAGGTAAAGGTAAAGGGACCCCTGACCATTAGGTCCTGTCGCGGACGACTCTGGGGTTGCGGTGCTCATCTCGCTTTACTAGCTGAGTACAGCTTCCAGGTCATGTGGCCAGCATGACTAAGCCACTTCTGGCGAACCAGAGCAGCACACGGAAACGCCGTTTACCTTCCCGCCGGAGTGGTACCTGCTTATCTACTTGCACTTTGTGCTTTTGAACTGCTAGGTTGGCAGGAACAGGGACCGAGCAATGGGAGCTCACCCCATCATGTGGATTTGAACCACCAACCTTCTGATCAGCAAGCCCTAGGCTCTGTGGTTTAACCCACAGCGCCACTCGCATCCCTCACTCCTATAGTACACAAATGTAAAACTTTACTTGGAACCAGGGAAGTTTATTCCTAAAATATCAACTGTATACATGTTGTGCACCACCAGTGTATTGCTATAACATATTTCTAGCCTTACAAGCCTCTAATGACACTTAGATGTTAGTTGACCTTGAGAAACAAAGTATTTCTAGCACAAGATTATCTCAATTTTGAACTACCCGGTGGTGGGGAAAAGCGATCAGGAATGAGCTGCAAACAGGTCTGTGATGCAAATAACCAAAGCATTTAAAATCAGTAATTAATATTAGTTGGTAGAAGAGGCTAAAACCAAGCTCTATTAAGGAGCTAATGTCCACCAACCTGTCACATTCCAAAACAGATTCCCTGTTTACCTAATCTGAACACAGAATAACTTCTGAAACAGGCTGTCAAAACCTGGCTATTGTTCTTGACACCATGATGGTGTGAACGTGAAGAAAAAAAATGTTCTTTTTTGCAGACCCTCATTAGGGAAATATTTATATGTTTAAGGCAGTATGAACTTTCCTTCTTTCTGAAAAATTGTTGTGCATAAATAATGCCATTTCATTTTTATGATTGTGGAGGTGCTCAGAATCTGACAGCTTTTTCCAATACTTCATTAGCACTTTTCAAAGCTGCATTATGTATACAGAGTCAGATGAAAGGAAGATTTAAACTATGTTTATAGGGATGCCAACCAGCAACCAAATGTGAAAAGGATTTCCCCCCTTTGTGACTGTTTACCTGAATTCCGGCACACTATTGAGTTGCCTTGAAGTTTAAAACCTAATAGAAAATCTTACAGCATCGTTTAATTAGTAAATAGCTGGGAAAGGAATCCTTGTAGATTCCATTAAAACAAAAAAGAGTTCATTCTGGTCTGATAAAATGCACTGAGCAGCTCTAAATAGCATTTAATTAGCTGGCACCAAAGCTGCTCCACCCTCAGGGATGCGTAAAATTAATGAAGGTTAGAAGCAAAGAGATCAATGCTACCATACACCACAGCCTTACGTGGAGGTGATGTGGAGGAAGGGAGTGTCTTGGTGGCGAGGCTTCTTTTGGAAACCATTTGCCCTTAAAAAACAGAAAGTCACTTTCACAGAAGCAATGCTTAAAATGAGCATCAAACAACATTGCTGTGGGCTAGGCTGGTGTAATTTGAGCCAGCTTGCAACCCCTCTCACTGTTTATCCTGAACAGCCCAGATTAGCAGTGGTGCAGTGCCTTAAGCAAAAACTGTGTTGCAATCTGCTGTCAGGCCCAGTACCTTGACTAGTGTGCCTCTGTTTAATTATTACACCACCCGCAATACTGACTACCCAGTCGGTGACCAACACGTGGCGCTGGTTGGTAATACTGTGTTCAGAACCTTGTATTACGCAATCATACTGCTTAGTCAGATGTTGCCGAGATGTTTTGCTTTGCTTTGTTTTAAAAGATGGCTATAAACAACATAGTTACAGTATAGGCCTTCTAAAATTCTTATAAATAATTTTACACTACTTTTTATGTTGTGAACTGCCCTAAGATTTATGGATGAAGCATGGTATACAAATTTAATAATAATTAAAAGATACTTAACTGATCATCAGCATACCTCAGAGTTGGCATTCACATCAGCTTCTCAAATCAGATGGGGGACCCACCAGATTACAGGTAGCTCAAATGCAGCAGACCAGTTGCTCTGATGAGCTTCAGAGGTCAACCAAGCTGCAGTCTCTAACAGCTGTTCTCAGCTATATCCCCAAACTCATGGGCAAACAGTGGTTAAACAGGCTATGCTTTGGCCTAGAGCTGTAGACTCCTAAGGCACAACACATCTCTTTAGCAATTATTCAATATAAGGATTTGATGAATGAATAGAGTTGGAAAGGTTGGTTGGTGGATGAGTTGATTCCTTAGTAAGGTCCAGGTTGCTTACTCAGGTGGAGTAAACCATTAGTTCAGGATGCAGACCCAAGCATGGAATTGTCATACAGATGTTTGTGATCTTCTGCTCCTCATTCAGGGCTACTGTTTCCTTTAGGACATGCCTGTTCCCTTATGCCACCAATTCTGGGCTAGCGTCTTAAGTCACCACATATGATGGAAGTTTCTGAGACTAGCATTGTTCATGTATTATACTGATACTTATCTTTAAAAAAATAAATAATTTCTGGAGCCAAAGGGCTTCCAAGGTGGTTCACAGTATATATCATAATGCGATAAAAACCAGCATCAGAAGAGCAGAAGCGTTGTAGTCACCTATGTTATCCTCAGAGCAGACCCACTGAAGTGAACGGACCTAAGCTAGTCATGTCCATGAATTTCAGAGGGTCTACTCTGAGTAGATCTAGCATTGAATACTACACCTGGAGTTACTAAACTGTTAAAAACTTGTCAAAAGCTGGCAGAATAAAAATGTTTTGGCTGCCCACCAACTACCAAAAATGAAGCTATTTGAATTTCCCCTTGCAGAGAATCCCTTAGCAGTGGAACATACCACGTCACCATTTAGCCTCATCACTGTGGTCCCAATCCTCGTACAAGGGGTTCTGTAACCCTACTCTTGTTCTGTGCCTTCTATGTATTCATTTCCATTGTTCTCAGTTATGGTATGTTGCCATTACAAGGATATAAATAATATTTGCTGCTGCTTACTCCAGTATAACCCAAGATGCACCAAGATTTGCATGGGGGCAGAATTAGTATTCTGTGCAAGACATCAACTCTGGTCCACCTTTGGAAATAAGGAATGGACAAAATGAATCCAGTAAGCAAGTTGCATAATTTGAAAGGTAGTTAGTATTTTAGATAGATCCGAAGGCAACAAATTACTTTTGAGTTTCACACGGCGGAGTCCTTAGTCTCCTCAGTATGTGCACCAGATGGTCAACATATTAGGCTTTGAAAGTGATGTTTTATCATTTGAGGCAGAGAAATGCATCATGCTGCTCACTGACTTCTAAGTCAGGATGCAAGGATATGGAATTGCTGAACCTGAGACTTTGATCAGTTTCCTTGATGCAGTTGGCTTGTTACCATGACAATACATGTAATCCATGTAATCTGTGCTATAAAACTGCTTATTCCAAAGTAACTTCGTTGAGAGTCAATAACTTATGAGATCCTTTTACCATTGGTTGTGATTCTGTCTGCTTGCGAAGATGAGGCTGACACAGATCAGTCACCTTCCTTCCATATCTCTTCATTTATTATATTTATAACTTCATTTACTAGATTTATAATGTTTCTGAGCACAATTCAATGTGTTTCTTCTGACCTTGGGCCAGTATATCTGAAGGAGCATCTCCACCCCCATCATTCAGCCTGGACACTAAAGTCCACCTCTGAGGGCCTTCTGGTGGTTCCCTCACTGCAATAAGTGAAGTTACAGGGAACCAGACAGAAGGCCTTCTCAGCAGTGGCACCCTCCCTGTGGAATGCCCTCCCATCAGATGTCAAGGAGATGAACTACTCAACTTTTAGAAGACATCTGAAGGCAGCCCTTATTGGGAAGTTTTTGATGTTTGGCGTTTTGTTATGTTTTTATATGTCCAGGAAGCTGCCCAGAGTGGGTGGAGAAACTCAACCAGAGTATAAATACTCATTCACTCATTCATGAAAGCATGCATAAGATTCTCAAGTGGTCACTTATTCAGTTGCTTATCTGACCTGGACCTCCATATTGTCACTATAAAGTTGCTGCATCAGGGATATTGCTAGGGAATGGGGTCCCAGGGCATGGGGAAAATCTTTATTCAGATTGCCCCAAGTATTTCCAGGGGGTATAAATTTAATTGGGGTGTGTGATTTTGATTACTGGGTGAATATTAATTTGGTGGGATAAAATACATTTAGGTGATTTTATCTAGAGATTGTTTGTGGGGGCCCCAGGAATGGGCTTAATGCCAATACTAAGATATGCTAAAATGGCTTATATACATGAGCTTCACAGTGTCTTAAACTTTGAAGCTCTTTGCATGAGGTCTTCTACAGTGCTAATGCAAATCAGCTCTCAGATCGGCTTCCCTAGGCAGCACGGACAAGGATCTGCTTTAGTTTGTTATCTGAACCATACGAATGTACATTTCCATGCAAATTTAAACAGCTGCCCTGCAAATATTGTTGTTTAGTTTTCTTAGTCGTGTTCGACTCTCCGTGACCCCATGAACCAGAGCATGCCTTGGAAACTCTCACTTTCTTCTCAAAGCTTCTCCTTTTTTATTTACATGCAGTTTTCTTGGCAAAATACTGGAGTGGTTTGCCAGTTCCTTCTCCAGGTGGATCACATTTAGTCTAAACTCTCAGCTATGACCTGTCCATCTTGGGTGGCCCTGCACAGCATAACTCATAGCTTCTTGGAGTTATTCAAGCCCCTTCACCACGACAAGGCAGTGATCCATGAAGGGACTGCAAATATTAGTAGAATAATATAGCTTGTGAGTTGGCGTACTAGGGTACACCTAATAGGCACATTTAAGCTCATGGAGTGGCAGAGATCCAACCAAGAGCAGGGAATTGTTAAAGTATCCTTTGTAGTGGTAAAAATCTTGAACTTTGGTTTGCTTTTATTCCCCCCCCCCATCTTCCTGTAGCAAGAGCAACAGTAAAATAGGTTTGTATGAACTGTACAAATAATTGTGAAAATAACTCATGGGTTATTTTAAAAACAGAATAGTATCACATATTATTTTTATGAAGTCAAAAAGTACTGTTGGGGTGGGGAGGGGTGAATCCATAAGCTAAATCTATCAGATTAAAAATTGTTTTCAGGCATGTGTGTGTGTGTGTGTGTGTGTGTGCATGTGCTCTGGTATACTGTGGTAAACTCATGGCTTTGTAACTTCGACAAGGGCCACTTTATAAATTGGGAGCACCCCCAAACTTTTACTGTGAGCATTCCCTGAACTATTCATTGCCCATCTCTGTTCTTTCTTTATTTTTTTTATAAAGCAATTCTTTCAGAAAAGGTTAATGGTTTTGTCCATCTTCATTCATGGAATGACTAATAGCTCCTTTGTCAGTTAAGAGTTCTTTATTGGCTGAAAAAACAAAGGGTATGAAGCACAAAATGTTAATGAAATAAATAGATTTTTCATTATAAAACACTTAAAGCTCATCCTGTAACACTCCTGAATGCAAGAAACATTCCTGATAGCAAGTGTCTGGTGGAATGGTAGGGGGTGGGAGCAGGGAGGGAGAAAGAGAATGGTATTTGTACTGCCTTCTAACAGTCCAGAATCAACTGATGAAGTACTAAGTCCAGAATTGGACTAGATTTTATCCAGATGTTTTATTATTAAGTGCATTTAAGTGCACCTCAAGCGCTGCCTTTCCCCATATAACTGACCTTGTGATCATAATCTGAGACCCTTCTTCATGTGTCCCCCTCCACCAGAGGTCCAAAGGGTGGCAACACAAGAACAGGCCTTTTCTGCAGTGACTCCCAGCTTGTAGAATGCTCTCCCTACAGAGGCTTGCCTGGCGACTTCACTGCATATCTTTAGGCTCCAGGTGAAAACATTCCTCTTCTTCCAAGCCTTTGGCTAATTAAATAATACATTTTTGTAGGGAAGCGATGGCTGCTTAAAGCGGTATTATATTGCTGTACATGTATAGTGCAGATGGGGCCTTGGTTAAAAAATGGATAATTTGGAAAGTTGTGTTACGCACAGAGAAAAGGCCAGAGATGAATATGGCAGATGTGTGGTGCCTATTGAAAATGTTTGGAGCCCAAGAAAACATGTAGAACAGCCCTCCACAATGGGTGACTCAATGGGTCGCCATGTATCATGGCCAGCAAGGAGCTTGAAACCCCTACTCCTCAACTGTTCTGATAAAATCAGAAGCACAGTGCCCCCAGACACATATTTTTGGGTACCACAATCTCACCCCCAAAAAGCACTTGATGGAATGGTATCTATAGGAGGCCATCTGCTGTAGAGCATAGTGATTTGTTGGGCATATGATACTTTAGTTCTTGTTGGGAAAGTTCATATAAAGCTGTCTCAGGTTTGTATATTCTCATCCTCACCCACCAGCAACCTACAATTTCTGTTAGAATATTATATTATAATAGTAATACTTACTTTCCGGGTGTTACAAACATTTACCCATTCTACAAAGTCTCCTCAGGATAAATGATCCCATCAAATTGGGTGACAATTAAATGATTATATCTGCATAACTGATAAACACAGAGGTTACCATCAGCATTTTCCATCATTTTTATTATTATTATTTTTTTAAATCCTAGCTTTAACTTGGCCACACTAAACCAGATCAGGCTCAAATTCATTATGTTACGAAGCACTTATAGATCAATCCTGTACATGTCACCTCAGCAATAAGTCTCATTGAGTTCAATGGAATTTACTTCTAGGTACATGTGCATTAGGACAACAGCTTCATCTGCCTAATCCAGTCTGTCTCGTTTCTGTTTATGTGCAGATCAGGTTTTCTCCATGTATAAATACAGTCTTGCTTGTTAATTCATATCTCCTTCTCTGTCCATAGTATTGACAAATACACCATGACCCTAGTTTTAATACAGACCCATTAATAATTTGGCCTCTGTGGGTGGGCGGATTATTACAGGAGGCCTTAGAAATAATTGCCCACTAATGTGAAAAAGCAGAAATATGTACAGTATTATATTGCTCATAATGTAATCATTAAAATAACAATTATGTGATAATGAAAGGATTCATTATGCTTAAGTTTATCTTTACATAATGTTAATAGCTAACGAAAACTGCAAAGATTATATCTAATTAAATTGAACAACATTACCAAAGCCTTCTTTGTAGAAAGGCGATCTTTAGCACAGAATTTTACATTCACGCGGAGTGTAGTTCAAGTCCATTTTTCACGTATTCAGAAATGTGACCATTTTATAATCAACTGTAACTGATTCTTTTCCATTAAATGAATTGGAAATGCATTCACTCAGGACAAATCCATTAAATGTACTTGAAATTATGTTGATGTGAAGTCCCTGAATAAATGAGAAATAGAAAATTACACAATAATGTGGGCTATTATTATTATAATTATTATGGCCTGTCATTCTGGAATGGCTGCTGAGACCTGGTGTTGATTGCAAATAGTTCTTCAGAGGTCAGATGGCACCAACAAGAGGGCATTAACTGATGGAGCATTTCATTCATGCAGCCTGAGGTTCTCAAGTGTTGCTTGTACAGCAATCATCCAACAGCGAATTCTCAGACAAGACCCAAGTTTCCCTCTGAGATAAGGAACTACCCAGAGAATTCTAATATTCTTCAGGAAACCATTTATCTCTTACCACATGCTTCATACCTACCAGCTTGTAGTTAAATGCCTGCAGCCCTGAGACACTTTTCCAAGGCCTCTGATTTCCCCCAAGGTTTCCGTTTATTTCTCTTTTCTGGAAAATCTCAGAAAAACTTGTTCCTTCAGAGGGAGTTCAACTCCTCCCAGAACAGCTAACTCACCTGTCTCTGTATAACTTTGTGAGCAGAAACTTGTTCCAATGCATGAATTCTTGTTCCTTGCATCAAGCAGAGCACCTTATAACATCTCCAGTGTGAACAGCTAATGATTAGAACCCATCAGAATAACTCATGGAAACATTTCAATAAATAATAGGTTGTTAGGTAGGTATGTGCACTGTAGCTGATAGTGCTCTAATGACCTCCCTGGTGATGGGAGGAACTGATTTCCCTGGGATGATTATGATTGTCGGAGACCATAACTACAGTTTACAACATTGATTCTTTTAAAAATTAATGTAGCATGAGTGAGTGGGCTTTGTAGCAACCAGATTTCTTTCTGTTATTTGGAGAGGGAAACAGTGGCTGCTTTTATTTTCTATCAAAGGAACAAAAAAAAAAAAAACAGTCCAGATTTTATTAAACAATTACACTACGGAGTTATCTGTAAGGCATTCTATGGGTTGCACCCAATATGCCATTTTAAAAATCAAGGATGTATATACTCTGTATGAGATCCTATTTGGATAATTGAGTAAGTGGCCAGATTTCCAAAAGAGTTGCATAGACATGTATTATATTGGGGAAAACGAATCATACATTATGTGGAGAACCTGGGAAAATAAAACTCTGATTTCTCTTTAAAAAAAATAATCCTGTCTGTATTGTATTGTATTGTTTGTTCTCGTATTTGTTAATGCTTCAAAGCTTTGCAATGCATTATTCTTGTCCTAAAATTCAAACAAAGAAAAATGTGAAAATATGCTAACGGAACTGGCTTCATGCCAATAGTCCCATTTTTACTGCTTCCCAGTGTTGCAAGTAATGAAGATTCCTAAAAGCTCAGCAACATTGTTTCTTATTTGCATGAGAGGTTGAGAGAAGCAGTGGCAGCAAGATGCCCCCACTTTACACTTCGCTTGCTTAGTTATACTTGATTTTCTATACAAAGAACTAAATTGATATTTTCTTGTCTTGACTTAATTATTAAAGAATCATTCCAGATGGAAATATTTAGAATTGTGATAATTCTTTCTGGGTAGGCTCAGACACAACTGTTCTCTTTCCAAGAGTATTTGTGGCTGAAGTGCAGGAAAACTTATTACAGTTCAGTTACTGCATCAGAAATGTATCTAAAATAATAAGAGCTAGAAACTGTATTTGTCCCATTCATGGCCCATCTCATAGCCTCCAACATTTCTACAATGAAGATAGGGATGCCCCATTCCATAATATTAATAATACTAATAGTAATAATAGTAATAATAATTTTACTGTTTATAATCCACCCATCTGACTGGGTTGCTCCAGCCACTTTGGGTGTCTTCCAACATATATAGAAACATAATACTGTAAAAAATTTAACAGGGCTGCCTTCAGGTATCTTCTAAAGGTTGTATAGTTACTTACCGGTATCTCCTTGGTTTGGGGGTTGCATAACTCCATACCCTCCGACATTTCTCCGATGAAAATAGGGACATCCTAAGGAAAAGCAGGACATTGCAGGATTAAATCAGAAACCGGGACAGCTTCTGTAAACCTGGGACTGTCCCTGGAAAATAGGAACAATTGGAGGATCTGCCATCTTGATGATGGTGTGTGCATTTGTGGTTGTGCATTCATGGGAAATTTCTTGGATCAGGTTGCATTGTTCCAGTGTTTAGTCTTGGGAAGGCTGGTGTGCAAAACCTAACCCCCAGCTGGTGAAGGTTGAGGTTCCTCTTATGTAGCTTTCATGAAAGATGAGGTTAACATTTCTGTGTGCACAGATATGAAAGGAAAACACTGCCAAGGTACACAGATTGGCTGCTCTTCCCAACTTAATGAAGGGCATGTTCATCAGAAAAAGAGCTAAACATATTGCGAAATGCCAGGTACCCAATTACATGGAAGATGTTAACTAAAATGCTTTTATTATCACAGTGAATTAAGTGGATGTCTGAGGCCCTAATCGCTACTGTAGATAATCAGAGAAATGTGCTGTACTTTCACCCTTTATTTACAAATAGCGTATGCTGCATGTATCTTGCCACATGTTGACCATTTCTCGTGCTTCTAAATATTGGCATGGCTTTAGCTAATTGCACTGCCTGTGGGTGTGATAGGGCTGTCATTTCTTTACTCTTTGTTACTTTCCCCACACTAGCTCTGAAATCTCAGGTGGAATCCATTGACATATGGTTTGCACACATAGTTAGAATTGAAGGGTTAATCTCTGAGTCTTCCATGTTGAACAGTATCCGCAGTAAAACTATTAGTAATATTTTGAATGAATTATTCTCCAGTGTATCTGTGGCAATTAATACTTGATAACCAAAATAGGAAGAGGGGAAAAACACATGGTTTATAGGACCAGGACATAGATCCCATTTTTCCCTGATGTCCATATTAATTTCTTCATGTTCCACAATACTTGCATATTATATCAGTTGGGAATTCTCTTGAAATAAGATAGCCACACAGTTACACAGATTACATCAGTCCATTGTTGCTGGTGGTTCATTTTCAGAATTAGCCATTCCATGCCTAGGGTCTTTTCTACACACACACACCCCCCTTAGAAGTGGTCAGCACAATTGCTTTGTAATGTGAGCAAAACATCCAGACACAAAAGCACATTCAAATATGGGGGGAAACCCAATGAAGGTGTGTGTGTGTGTGTGTGTGTGTGTGGGTAGAATTGCTGTATTTTTGTAACAATCAACTATGAATTTAGCAGCCATGTTGTTATGCTGAAGTGTGCAAACATCTATGTTCAGTACATCTAGAGCCCTGTAAGGAGGAGGAGTAGAGTGGCATGTAAATCAATGGGAATGATTTGTGGAAAATTCACTTATAATCCTGACAAATGCATACGTTAGTGCCAGTACAAGATTGTAGCCTAGTTCATAGCCTAGATGAGGTGGCTGAACTGTTCTTGGACTGCTCCACATCAAACTGCAGGTGGGAGGAGAGGTTGAATTACTCAACGCTCCCTTACTTGTTTCCTTTTTAAAATGCTTTCCACATATCTAAGTAATTGCAAGGGAGAAATGTTCAAGCTGTGCCTTCTTTCTAATGTGCTGGTTTTCTATGTGTAAGGCATTTATTTCAAGAGGGTGTAATGGTATAGCCCAGGCCACCAGCAACTTATGTGAACTAGGCCTAGGAGTGCATCTACATAGCTGCTCTAAGGAAGCAGTCCAGACTCATAGAGGCTTTAACGGATGCTGAGCCTCCTCTTTTCCAGATAAGTTCCATCAAGGTTCCACTCCACAATACCGACCTTGGTGCCAATTGAGGAGGTGTCCTAGGAAAAGATCTGTTTCTCCAGAGTATCAGTTGCACTGTTAAAGTGCTGAACGAAGAGCTTGGGGAGTTTTCTCTAGCCTCTCCTAGATGTTATACTGAACCTGGAGTTATAGGAGGGTTGCTTGAAAAAAATAGTTGGACTGTGTTTGTCCAGCAGCCTAGCGCAGGCATGGGTAATCTGTTGCCCTACAGATGTTATTGGACCCCAACTTCCATCAACCTCTGCCAGCAATGCCAATGATCTGAGCTGATGGGAGTTGTAGTCCAGCAACATCTGAATTGCCACAGGGTTTCCCATCCCTGACCTAGAAGTTTCAAGGTCTACCTTTTTGGGTATCTCAACAATAAAGTCCCCATGTAACACATTTTAAGTCAACTCTCAACCTACAATAGAAATAAACGTGAGGACTTTTGCATAATAGAGGTGACACCATGCTTACTGTATCTGATTTGCTATCAGGAAGACTAATTGGATAGAAAATGTGTTTCAAAGCAAGGAAAGGCCCTGTCATGTATCATAAACATAACCTACATACCCAGCTAGCAAGCCCTTAGAGTGATATGCCACTGAGAGATTGGTGCATTAATATCCAGAAAACAGGAATATTAGATAGGAGGGATTGCCTCAAGGACCTTTATATCTGTATGCCTTGACCTCTGCTAAGGTTTTTCAAAAAGGTATTATCTATGGGATTCTAGCTCTGTGCTGTGGGTGCTCCTGCTTACCAGATTTGCAGAGAGGGCATCTCTTGCAAACCATCAGATTGCCATCCAGGGGTATTATTACAGACCTCAAATGTATCGGTCTTTCACATTCTGGCAAGAATTAAATAAACTAAAATAGTATATTTCTGTAGAAACAGCAGCTTACTAATGAACTATAGCCAGAGGTGGAGTGTTGAGGGGATTGTGTAACTTAAGTCAGTATGTGGCAGATTTTGAACTGGAAATGACAATCCTGTTTCCTTCCTAAGGAAAGGCTGATGCTCAGACTAAACTTTGCCATATCCTTATGATATGAATGAACCTTTGCTAAGGATTGATGAATTCCTCAAACAACAGTGCTTTATTTAATCTAAATTTGACCTTAATTCTCCCTTGGGAAGGGACTCGCACCTGAAACCATTATAGTGCCAACTGTGGTTTCAAAATAAATCCTATCGAACATATAACCAAAATAGTTTTGAAACCCTGGTAATTTTCAAGAGGAAGGGCACCACAACATTCTCTCAATATGTGATCTGCCAAAGTACTGGGCTAGACCAAAGTGGCTGGGAAAGTCATCGATCCAGACATATTATACACCAGTGTGTGATATAAATATTTGAAAATCAGACTCAGAGTGTTATTTACATGTGGGGTTATGAAGATTAGAGTTGTATGTGAAGGAGAAGCCTTATTGGTTTCGAAAGACTCAGATGAAAGCAATAGCTGGAAGTATCCAATATGCAATCATTGATCTTCACAGTTCCGGGCGGGGGGGCGGTGTTGTTGTTCTTTCCAGTCCAATCAAACTTAAAATGCTCTTCCAGCTTTACACTTTAGAAAGTCATCTCTCTCTATAACTGAAGGAGTCTTCTAGATTGCAGACTGGGGGGGGGGGATTAAACTCTTGCATCCTCCCCACCCCCTGTTAAACTGGATGAGATACAAAATTGCCTGCCTTGCATTGCTCGAATCAAAGTTTCTCTTAATAATAAGCATACCATTCTTCTCTGTATTCCTCTTTTTCTCTCTGATTCCATTATGAAAACAGCACCAAAAAAAAAAAAGAGCGATAAATCATAATGACATGAATCTTTTGTATTCTGTGATGCTCTGGCAGTGGGTTCTCTGATGTGATTGCAAGGGGTGGGGGAGATCAGCAGCTATCTGATGGGAAATAAAGCAAGCTATTTTTCATCACAACTTAAGCAAACATTGGGGAGGAACAACCTAGAATTCTGCAGGGACCATTAGGTTTTATATCGTCACACAAAGTATTCTTATGATTCTTTGTATTAAGGATAATACAGAAAATAAGTTTTAGATCTATTTTGCCCCCTCTTCGTTAAGCATTAAAGCGACACCAGCCTCGGATCAATCTTCTTTTAAAACTATGTTAATATTTATATTTGGAGATGTGAAATGTGGTGCTTCTTTTGCTTATTGTTTAATACACCTGCAATAACTGAAGGAACTTTCTAGTCCCGCATATATACCAATGGCTGATACAGATTGGTGGCCCTGCCTTGATTGTCCATCTCCCTCCAGGCAGCAAAGCTGCTGAACAACAGGATGGCTAGTGCACCAAAAGAATCCCACCTCTGACTCTCTGACCCAATGCCAAATACAGACCCTCAAATCCAGCTCCCGAGAGGGCTGTCCTCCTGGTAAGGGATATGGAATCCCTGAGGGTGGTGGCTGCTACTCCCCTATCACCCAGCCAATGAGCTCCATAACTGTAGAAGCGCAATGGAAAAGGTCCCAGTCAAATCTCTGCTGGAAGGGTTCACAGAGCAGCTCCTCACCCAGTGATTGTGGAATAGGTTCATATAGGAGAAAGCCTAATTTGAGAATTTCCATGAAATGACAACTATCAAATCAACAGATAGTTAACACAGGAAGTAGCTGGTGTCATTCACACATCATTAGCTGCACAGATGTTCAGCCAACTTGTTTTCTTGTTCATTTATGTGTATTTCTTTCTCATCCTGTAATGTAAGGCAGTTGTAGATTTGAGTGCCCCACCTAGACAGCCATCAAGCCCAATCCCTCCTCCAAGCTGGCACCATCGACATATCATCAACAGAACATAATATGGATCATAACTTGCCAAATACCCAGAGTGCAACCAAACACAAGTGCCAGTAGAGGAGGCAGCAAACATAATCTTTTTATTTAAAAAATGCATCCTTACACCCCACTTTTACATTTCGAGTGAACTTTATCAGTGCAAGAATAGTGGGAACTGCTGTGTGTATTCTTGAAGAAACATGCAGCTTTAATTGTACACAAAATATATTCATCTTAAGTTCGCAGTGATATATGTGGAGAGGTCAGAACCTATCCCAGTGCACATGCTCATCCATGCTCTGTCTTCTAGTGAGAAAAGGTCACTGGATGCATTTTCCATAGGTTTGCCAGCAACAGGAGCTCCTTCGGTGGTATCATTTCAACAAGCACAGAAGAGCAGGTTTAGGTCAACAAACACCTGACTGGTTTGTGAGGTTCTGCAAGTAATGGGGATACAGATTTAAAACAGGAAAGCGGGTGTATTTGCATCAGATATCATAGCATTATTCTATAGAAAACCCTGCTGTGTTGTGTTATAATGAATCTCACCAGCTCAAATGGCTTTCGTTTTTGTACCCAGAGAACAGTAGCACAAAATGCATAGGCCATTTTAATGTCATAGGTTACGAAACTCTGACACTGAGTATTAATGTAAAATGCATTAGCATTGCCCAAGGCAAGCCCTCAAAACCCAGAGTATTCTCTCTCTCTCTCTCTCTCTCTCTCTCTCTCTCTCTCTCTCGGATTGAATTAAGTGCAGTTAAGCAACTTGCATAGCATATGTATAATTCAGAATCTGTATAGATACATATGTGGAGTGCTTCATTTTTTAAAAAACAAACAACCCAGCCATAGCATTGAGAAGCAGTACAAATAGCACAATTCCAATTTTCCTGTAGACAGTCAGAGCAATGGTATGAACTGGTTGTGTTTTGCAAAATGTTAACCTGAAGGCATCATGATGTGACCGTACTATGCATCAGTGCCAGAGCTGGCCTGAGACATTTTCCTGCTTCACCCCAGAATCAATGAGGTGTCTCCCATTATCTCTTGAAATGCACATGGCTGTAAACACTCTCAAGAATTGTGATGTTGCAAGGATTCCATGCCTCTGGAATCACATGGGGGCTTCATTGACTCCTCTAGGAAAAATATACAACGTCAATAAATTGATTGGTTGATTGATAGCACGCTGCCCTTCACCGCAGGGCACATCACAACATAAAAATACAAACACTTAGATCAGGCACCCCCAAACTGTGCCCTCCATTTGTTTTGGGACTACAATTCCCATCATCCCTGACCATTGGTCCTGTTAGCTAGGGATGATGGGAGTTGTAGTCCCAAAACAGCTGGAGGGCCAAGTTTGGGGATGCCTGACTTAGATTGTTTCCATAGTTGGACCAACGTTAAACAGTGCTATTAAAGCAGCACACATCTCCACTAGATTCAGAGTATGCATCTCATACAAAGGCAATAGGAGTCCTATATCAGCTTGGTTCAGTGAATCTGCTGTCATTCTGGACTACTGCAAGAAACGCGAATGAGATGCTGGTAGAAGGGGATCCTATTATCTGTATTCTGCTTAACAGCCTTTTTTCAAGACGCTTTCATATACAATAGAAACACGCTTCAGTGACCCAGCCAGTTTACATGGGGTTTCACTCTGCATATAGAGCAATTGGATGGCAGTGTGACATGTATTCTCTGCCATGTGATTGAACTTGATGTGCTCCTGCCTTGCCTGAGTTGCTTGCAGGTCATCCTAGTCTGCAGTCCTTCTCCATAAGAAGGGGAAATGTGGTGTGATCCTGATGTCCTGGAAATGCCATTCATCAAAGCATCCCAGATATATCTATATATCTTATTTAGGACAAGAGCTGTGCAAGCTAGCTAAAATTCAGATAAAACTACACCAAACTTTTAACTCAATTACATATCATATCCTGTAGTGGCAATTCAAAACCTAGGCTAGCTAGATTTCTCCAATCTGGTGTCTTCCAGATTGTTTGTTATACAACTTTTACAATCCTTGACTATTGGTCATGCATACTGAAGCTGATAGTGCTTATAATCCCAAACATCTTGAGAACCCAAGCCGGGAAAGGCTGATCTAGATCATAATTTTTTTGTCAGCTTCTTCCAGAGAAAGGGAAGGGAAAATATCCCAGAGTCCAGCCATAAGTTGTTGGTGATTTGCAGCGGAAGGTCTGGAAACTCATAGATGAATGCATTTCTATGGCCAGCAGCTTAATTGTAAACTAAGAAGCAGATTCTAACAATAGAAATATGCAAAAGTTTATACATTGGTATTTTCCACTGAGACTATTCTAGCCCCATAGATGTGGTTTCCATTCAAGGAAATTAAATCCAATTGTATTTTATTTAAAGTAGTATATAGCACCCTGAATGCTGTTACTAGGTATTGGAAAAAAATGCACTTGTTTGTCAATATAAATTAGATTCCTCCTGTTTCTTCACATATTGAATTTTCACATAGTAGGAGGAAAGGGAATATCCTTTAGCATCACTTTCATTGATCTGGGGACTGCATGTCTTTTCAGAGGCTCTGGAAATGTGTTGGCATCTCAAAGTAATGTTATGCTTGCATTTATTGCAAGCAATGGATGCTTCTTGATTCCAAAATGTATTGCCTCCTCTGGTACAAAATTTCTGTTTTATTCTTGCAGAAGAGAGAGCAAGGGAAATAATCTACTGAGAAATCAAGTGCAAGTACTTGGCACTTTTCCATGTATAGGTTTTAGTAACTGTGTTTCTTTCTAAATAAGTTCAAAATCAAATCGCTAGCATTTATACTTACATAGAAGTACTGGGTTGTTGTTTTATGAAATGTGAAAGTCAGCAATACTCAGCAATGGCACTCAGCAAGGAAAGCTCTTATCATAAAGGCAGAGATTAAGAGTAAATCTCCGGACGCGGGTGGCGCTGTGGGTAAAAGCCTCAGCGCCTAGGGCTTGCCGATCGAAAGGTCGGCGGTTTGAATCCCCGCGGCGGGGTGCGCTCCCGTTGCTCGGTCCCAGCGCCTGCCAACCTAGCAGTTCGAAAGCACCCTTGGGTGCAAGTAGATAAATAGGGACCGCTTTCTAGCGGGAAGGTAAACGGCGTTTCCGTGTGCAGCTCTGGCTCGCCAGAGCAGCGATGTCACACTGGCCACGTGACCCGGAAGTGTCTTCGGACAGCGCTGGCCCCTGGCCTCTTGAGTGAGATGGGCGCACAACCCCAGAGTCTGGCAAGACTGGCCCGTACGGGCAGGGGTACCTTTACCTTTATAGAAGTACTGGGTTGTTGTTTTATGAAATGTGAAAGTCAGCAATACTCAGCAATGGCACTCAGCAAGGAAAGCTCTTATCATAAAGGCAGAGATTAGGAGTAAATATATGGGACCAATATTCTTATGCAAAGGGAATTAACATATCTAATGAGACAAAGAAAGTAAAAGACCTGGGGAACATGCTACAGTACAATCTAGCCTTCTCTGCTTTCATTTGTCCCCCAGGTCTTTTACTTTCTTTGTTTTGTTAGATATGTTAATGCCCTTTGCATAAGAATATTGCTGAGTATGGCTACAGGTGACTTCCTCTCCATGTAGTTGTTGCTGCTATGACAGCTTCAAGTTTGCCATTCATCTCTTTCTATTCTCCAGAAACAACAGGTAGCTGCTTTCTACTGAATCCATTAATCCATTGATAGTGGCATAGAGTGAACAACACCTTAGCCATTTTGCTAGATTAGAGCACAAATGCAAGTCTTCATACTCATGTTAATTTTCACCAACAGAAGCTTTGTACCAGAGGTTCCTGTAGCATATCAGTAAAAATGCAATGAAAAAACACTCAGCATCCAGCACAGTATATTTCAAATGCTTAGTGGGGGGGGGGAATGGGGGTAAAAACTTAGTGGTCCACCAAAACCCTCAGCAATTTTCAAGAGGTCCATGGGGTAGGGGAAGTTTGGAAACCACTCCTTTAGATACTTCCTGCGGTGGGTAATATATTCAATTATTGTTAGGAAATTCATGAAACATTTGCCCCTGATAATATTCAAAAGAATACTAGATTGAGAAGTTAACATGGTTCAAGCCCCTAAAGCCTACTTTTTATATAAGGGAACTGGACTAGGTTGCAAAGAATGTCCTTTTAAATAGGCTAACCTAAATAAATAAATAAGAAACATATATTTAGCAGTGGTATGGCTGAAAATTGAAGAGGCTGGAGCGGCTGCCACACTTAAGTTTCTGTTGATAAAAAGTGACATTTAAAATTAAAATGAAGAAAATAATCCCTAAAGCAAGGCTTTGTGATGCTGGCCATTTGTGCCACCAGTTTGTATTAAGCACTGAAGGGAGGTAGAAAGACCTGTGGAGATTTGTTTTTCATTAAGGCATGAATTAACATTCAGGCAGCTGAGCTAAAATAGGTTTGCATAAAAGTTGGTGTTCTCAATTATTTGGAGTTCCATTCTATACAGTGAAATTAGAATTTTGAGTTATCATTTGAAAGTCTTTTCTTCCCCTCCTCCCGCCCCACTTGCAAAGCAAGATTATAATGGTTACTGGGGATTTCGATTAGGTGGCATTCTTATATATTGCTCACCTTATCTCATCACCAATTCTTTTCAAGTGACAAACTGAATTAATGTCATACATTAAATGCAAGAAGCTATGTAGATTCACCACTATGGCTGAGATTTTTTTTCCCCACCCTGACAATAAATAAAGATATTCAAAAGCTGTATGCAGTACAGTTCCTTCTCAAGCATATATGCAGTATTATTAACACTAATCCAATGTGTGTACAAAATGTGCAAACTGACCTGAAATCAGCAACTGTGGCATTTGAGGAAGGTGGGGGGGGGGGCTTCTCACTAATTGCCTCGCACTACACAGCTTGAATTTTCAGGATTTCACATCACCTTTGTTATGCATGAGAAATCTAGTCTATCCTGGTTGCATAATATACAGAATTAATCAAGTCCATTTCACACACACATTTCCCCATAGATGGATTCCATGGTGGTGGGAGTCTCTTTCGTGTGATGCATTCACACACTGCGGGGAAC
Organism: Podarcis melisellensis; assembly: GCF_964234715.1. Lineage (NCBI taxonomy): Eukaryota > Metazoa > Chordata > Lepidosauria > Squamata > Lacertidae > Podarcis > Podarcis melisellensis. Next base: position 64,904,445 of record NC_138538.1, read on the forward strand.
TGTTTTAGCGTTGTGTGATTCCAAAATGTATAACAATTCCATGAGAAGACCAAGCTGCAACACAGAACTTCACCACACTAAAGCAGTTCACATTCTACAAGTGTGTGTGTGTGTGTGTGTGTGTGTGTGTGTGTGTAAAAGGATACTTAGCTTATTGTGCATGGATTTAGTTTATAATTCATGGCTAGCTGACCCCTGGCGCAGATGCCCTAGGAAGCATTAATAGTTTGCATCACGCTTGAACAGGAACAACTAGGTCTATGCACCTAAGTATGGCAATTGTAAGGCTTCTGCTCCTTTTATTTTCCCTCTTCTACACTGCAAGAGTGTATTATGTACTGTAGCGTAAAGTGGTGCTGATGTTTTGGTCTTGACTTACAGCTCAATTGACGAAAAGGTTAGCTGAACGATTATAGTAGCTTGCCACCTCTCCTCCCTCTGTGTCTGCTGTGGGTTTTTGTGTGTGTGCAAAACAGATAAGCTTGCTTTTCCATTTAGTGAGCGGCTACAATCTCAGACGGGTCATGTTCTTCAGCAGCCTATTCTACACTTTTTATTTCCATTTGAATTTAGTTCTTCGCATGCAACCAAATGGGCAGGACTGGGAAACTTGTGGTCCTTAAAATGGTGCTGGACTCCCAAAGCCAATCAGTCTCTCAAACGACATGCCCAATTCAGTGATGATGGGAACTGTAGGCCATTAACATGTGGAAGGCCCAGGGTTTCCCATCCCTGAAACACAGAGTTCCAAAAACAGCAATCCTCTTGTTACATGGCACCTTTCAAAGGCACATCTAATGTTACATTTGTGTGTTGCTGTATTATATGCTCCCTCCATCTCTATGACTATGAATCCTACACCAATGTGCAGACACATTTAATCCTACAGTGGTACCTCAGGTTACAGATGCTTCAGGTTACAGACACTTCAGGTTACAGACTCCGCTAACCCAGAAATAGTACCTCAGGTTAAGATCTTTGCTTCAGGATGAGAACAGAAATCATGCGGTGGCAGCACGGCAGCAGTGGGAGGCCCTATTAGCTAAAGTGGTGCTTCAGGTTAAGAACAGTTTCAGGTTAAGAAAAAGCCTCCAGACCAAATTAAGTTCTTAACCAGAGGTACCACTGTATTCCTAACTTGTCCATCAGTAGGCTACCGTCCTGTTGTACTGTGTATTGTCTAGTTCTGAATTCTGTGATGGTTCATGCCGACTGCTTGCCCTTTATGGTTGACATCCATGAACGTTCTTCGCAATACATCCTTTGCACAGGTGAGAAAAGCTTTGCTGAAAAGCTAATATAATAGTTTCAGTTCAGGAAATGGTGCCAGCATGCATGAAACTCTCTCAGCTTGTTATGCTGATATACCAGAAGTTGATGCAGGCTGACCAAAACCCACAAGCTGAAACAGTCTTAAGTAAAGAAAACTACTTAAACGTAATCAGGCAAAAGTCCTTGTAGTGACTTTTCATAAACTTAGCAGTAACTCTCCAGCATTGCCTCCCCTTGACCCTGGAACTAAACTACCCTGGCATATCCTACAATGGCACTGCTGCTATGGAAGTGTATAGAACTATAAATTTTAGCAGAGCCCAGCCATCAGTACATTTGACTGCATTTATCAGCTCTGTTGCATTTAATAGCTTTATATTCACGGCGTGATTTAAGAGATGCTAGAGTCCCTGGGTAGAAATGTGAAGGCCTGGAGGGAGGGGGAAATGGTATAATTGGTGTTATCACAATCTTGCTGAGTTGTATGATCTATTATTTCTGTTGTACTTATCTTGTACACATTTGATCTTTGCCTAGAAATTTCATAATCTGCTGGCCTTCTTGCAGTTCCATAGACTTTGGCCTTTCTGTTTATTTACACACTCTTTTTTCATGTGTACAATGTGTGTGTGTGTATGCACACACATACAAATATCTACCAATCAAAGATGACACTTCGTGCATCTGACAAAGTGGAATCTAGTCTGCAAAAACTTGTGCCACAAAACACCTGTGTTTAAGATCCCACACCATCCTTTGTTTGTTTGTTTGTTTTGGTTTGGTTTTATTTGCTGCATCAGACTAATACAGTTCTCCCTCTGGAATTTGCCCAGTAAAGGTTTTTGATTAAGTTACTCCCTCACAAAAAAATTAATTAAATTATGACCTTCCCCCAAGTTTGATTACCTACCGTGCTGCAGGAGGTTGATCGCCTAGCAGCAGCTTGATTGCCTAGCTACAGTTTGATTGCATGGCAGTAATTCAAATAAACAATGGCACCAGTCCCCCCGGCCAAAACACACCAAGGCCAGAATCTCCTGTAGGTGAGTAGTGAGGAGGAGGAGGAGGAGGAAGAAGGTAAAGAAAAATGACCAGGAGAGAGAGCAGGTTCAAAGCACCAACTCTTCTGCAACTCAGTGCCATGCTTACAAAACTGGTGTCTAAGCATGGCAAAATCTATCATGTCTGGAGGGCCAATGGTGTCTCTAGAAGCTCTGCTGTGGCTAGAGTGTCTTTGTTTCTCATTTTTTAAAGTGCTTTCCCTTGTAGCTCACCATTGCTGCTAAAGTGTTCAAATTTCCTCCTCCTTTTCCTTCTGTCTTGTAGCTGTAACCACTAGACCTTCATATAGCCCGGGCTGGTCATGCCATGAATCATGCTTAGCCACATGACTCAAGTATCTGATTGGGAAGGGTGGCAGATGCTTCCACTGCCATCTACTACCCTCAAATTTGTCCTCTGCCACAGTTAGTAGCCTGGTTGCTGCTGATACTTTGGTCATCGCTGCCCACATCTCCCCTCTTCCTAACCACCACAGCTGGCACTGCCACCCATGACACAATTGAAGCAAAGTGGCAGAAGTGTTTCCTGGAAGTCCCACATCATACCTTGCACTGAGGAAGGAGTTCTTCCTCAGAAGGAGTTCTTCCTCAGAGAGAAAAATCTGTACCACTGTTCCTTTGCACCAAATACAATATAAAGTTACTCACAACGGTACCTGGTGGTGTAGGCACTCTTGGGGACAACCTCGCCCACAATGCCTAGCTCTGAGGAAGGACTCCATCAAGGAAGGACTCCATTGAGCTTGCCAGGACTGTTGGCACAAACAAAGCAGAACAAGAATGATGGTGCAGAGGAGATGGGAAAGGTGGAGGCAGAAATCTTCGGATGTCCCACTTAAAACAAGACACTTGGAGGGTATGTAGTCAAGTTGCAAGGAACTGCACCATCTTAACCTGTTCCTCTCTGTTTTTGCACACACACCCCATTAAAAACAAACTACATTGAGCATAAGAAAATATGCATATCACTTCTGTAGCACTGTAGTACTACTGTAATACCAGTATACAAAGCACCGTATTTTTCGTCCCATAGGGCGCACTGGCCCATAGGTTGCACCTAGTTTTTTGGGGGGGAATAGAGGGGGGAAATTATTTACCCCCCAGGCGTGGGGCTGGGGCGGGGGAAGCCTGAGCTTCCCCCGACCCCAGCCCCCAGAACAGGCTGCTATCCGCAAGCCTTGGGAGCCTGGCGGGAACTCCCGCCGAGCTCCCCAGGCTTGCAGATATCTGCCCGAAGCCCGGGGCACGCTGCTCAGCGCGCCCCAGGCTTCGGGGTGCAGGCTGCTATCCACAAGCCTAGGGAGCCCGGCGGGAACTCCTGCAGGCTCCCAAGGCTTGCGGATAGATCCTGAAGCCTGGAGAGTGAGAGGGGTCAGTGCACACCGATCCCTCTCGCTCTCCAGGCTTCAGCGAAAGCCTGCATTCGCCCCATAGGACGCAAACACATTTCCCCTTCATTTTTGGAGGGGGAAAAGTGTGTCCTATAGGGCAAAAAATATGGTACTTTACAATTCTTAATTTTAAATCACACTAGAAGCACTTCAGCATCTCTTCAGTTAAAATAAGCATGGATGGATATGAACTGAACTTCATTATTTTGCAGGCTAAGTGAAATGTAAAAAAGGACTCTGTTAGATGCCTATAAATAGAACGCTTTTCTAGCAGAGAAATCTTCAGTTGCCCACTCTGGGCTTATCTTGCTAGCAGTATCCTTAGGGCTGGGGTGTCTTGGGGCAATTCTTCCTCTTATATGTAAGTGCAAATTAATATTTTGAAAGCCTTCACAATGGCACTAAGGTGTAATCATAAGCCTCTTTCCATCCCTCTTTGCTTTGAAAGCAGAAACTGTGCAGGAAACAAATGCCAGACATTTTCTGCAAGGTATGCAATGCAAAATCACCCTACTGAAACCTACCTGTGATGTTAAATTCCTCTGCCATGTGCATAACCAGATGGCAAGAGTAAAATGTCAACATGGGTGCCTATGGTAGGGAAAGCTTCCAAGGTCATTTATGAGAAAGTTTTCCATATTAATTTGGAGCCCTATTTGAGCAATGTAGCGCACAACCAACCTAGGCCATAAGATAACAACACTGGTTTGCACTTCAGGGTTCTTATACACTACTCTAACTTCCCCTTTCCCAAAATTAATATAAAAGTAGACTCTATCTGCACTGGTGTTAGCAAAGTCATTTTTAAAAAGGTCAGTTTTTAAAAACCACTTATTTATGCTGCCTGAGCATAATCTATGAGTCTTTGCTGCTATGTTCCATTCTTCAGTTGACACGCCACAGCCAGATCACAGCTACACTAAAATCCCAGATATCTGCTTTGTTTCTCTATGGAGCACCTATCAATTCTTTCCCAGAGAACACCAACAGAAAGAGTTTTAAATACAGATTAATAAGTTCACTTATTAATAAGTCCAGACAATGCTCTCATACTGAATCAGGCCCTTGGTCTACTTCAATATTATCCACTAGGGCTGTGCACATGCACCCCACGTTTGCTCTGTGGCCCTGATCTGTGGTCCTTAAATCAGACCAGTCCACTCTGTGCCTCCTTCTGCTTCTGCTTCTCCTTTTCCTCGTGATGTTGCTCCTTCACAAGTGCTCCTTCGCTGCACAGAAGAATGCCACTTACAAAGGAGCAGCAACTGGGACCATGCAGGACTAAATATTCCACTTACTAATTGGTAAGCAGGAGATTTTGATCCTGTGTGGTGCTGCTTCACAGGACTGAGAAGAGGAGGCTTGTCATGATAAAGAAAAGGTGGAGTGGGAAAGGCATCCAGCCACCCCCACCCCCACCACCCCTAATTTGTTTCATGAAGATGCAGCTGCCACCTTTTCACAGGTTCTCCATCTGCCTTCCTGACTCAATGTTAACAACAGCCCTGGATCACTCTGTGTTGCCTAACCCATGGTGATTGGGGGTTGTTTTAACATGACCCGACTGATGCCTAGATCCTCTTGAATCAACCCAGATTGGTTTGGGTCATGGTCATTTGGGGTGCCCAAGGGTTTTAGCCTTTTCTGTGCCTTTTAACATTTACATTAAGCCACAGGGAGAAGTCATCCAGAGATATGGGCTAAAGCATCAGCAGCAAGGGGACAGCACACAGCTCCACTTGTCCCATCTATTTGTTTCAGGAAGGCTGCACTTGAATTATAGTGCACACTGGCACAACACTGTCTTACACTATGGACCTGATTTGTGTCGTCGTTGTCATCATCATAGATAGCTACCACTGTTTTAAAGCTGGTGGAGAGATTAGGCTATGAAGTTCATGTATTCTGCCATGAACAGCTTTGCACAAATCTTGTTATAATATAGCTCCAAGGATGGGAACAGTGCAATTGCAACAGCAACAAAATCAAAATTCAATTTTCCACCTTCCCTTTTCTCTTGAATAAATTTAAAAACCAATTCATTGAGGAGAGCATTTGCAGTGAGTAGTCTCAACCTGTGCCTAACAAAACAAGGGCTGCAATTCAAGAAGTTTCCACCATCAGGGGCAGCCCCACTTATTAGCAAAGAGATGCTCCATTGAGAAAGAAAGGAGCTAAAACATTCATCTTGCCATTGAAATGCACATATGGTATTTCCCTCCACTTATAACATCATACGTCATTCCTGAAGCTTAATTAATCCATTAAAATTAGTGTACTTTGCAATCAATTCCAAGTGAGATTGATGCATCCTGTATTAATTACATCATTCACATGAGGCATGTCAAATGTCAGAGACTTTCCTTCCATACAGCTGCGCTTACACTGGGTCGTTCACACAAGTCCTTAATGGTAGGAATATGTTATCATTTCAATCAGGAAAATTATGCTGCACAATATGCTTTAAATCTTGCACGCCCTAGTTAGAAGATAAATGCTGTTTTTGATGTATCCCACTGCTCTTCCTCTTTGGTTCAATAAATGGTAAAGTAGCCCATTTTCAACGGTTTTCTGCTGCTGTAGTGCAAGAGGTATAATTAAATTGTGTCCCAGTAGTGAAGGTTTCTAAATGATGATGAGCCAAAACTAATTGTATTGATTTGTTTATTACTGGCTTAGGAAGCTCATCAAACAAATGGACTGAAACTATTTCCATATTCTTATCTGTTTGCTAAATGAGAAACAAATAACGTTTCCATATGTCTGTTGCACAGCGCCACTGCACTAATACTAATACTGATGAGAGACTCGAACAGTAGAAGGAAGATTATTCACACAGTGTTGATGAGATTCTCGGGTGCACCAATTTTTCAGCAGGTTTGGAAGAGCACACGTGTGAAACCTTTAAGATTTTGGATTGTTTGAGCCGCGTTGCTGCCATACAGTACAATCCCTGGAGGGACAGGTCTCCAATCCTCCACTGATATCATTTGAATGAATGATGTACTCCTCTTTCCCACAACGTGGCATGAACACAGATAAACCAGTAATGGAAGATCTGTAGACCAGTTAATCTATCTTGGGGTGTCAGGCACTGTTCACTCAAGCGTCTTCCAGCTCTAAGTTCAACTATGCCTTTCCAGATGCTTCTGCACAGAGGTTTTGAAGGTACCCTGTCACCTTGTATGGCCATCATTTTCTTCCTCCTCCCATGTGAGCCTCACTTACCAATGGGGCTCACTTCTGAGTAGACATACATAGCATTGTGCTGTTAATGCCAGATTAGCCATCCCACGTGCTATACACCTTGCTTTTGCTATAAAATATGCACTGAACTTTCTAATGTTAACCCAGAGCTAACATTTTGCATGCACCACGCACTACACATTTTGGCAACTTTGGCTCGGGAGAGCAGGTTTTGCTCCCGAGAGGCTTCTGTGAACCTGGAGGCTGAATTACTCTTGCATCCCTTGAGAAGCTGATCTTGCCAGCTTGGCTGTGCTCTGCTCCAGCTGCAGCCCTGCACATTACACCGAAGGGCTGTGGATAAGTTAATAGCATACTGGAAGCAGATCTAAAGATAGAGGGAATTATATTCCACCGTTATTAATCTTTCACCTTCCGTGTGGCTTTAAAACCATAAAGCCCCCTTTAAAAAGGACGTTCCACAGGCGAGACAGAAACTGCTGAGGAGGAAGTGGCATTTTAGCACAATGCAAAGTTCAGGTGTCAGCTCTCATCTTCATAGTCTGTCTTCTAGCAGGCAGCGGAAAAGGAGCAGGGCCTGACCTCTTGGGTGTTAGCCTCTCGAATGTTTACCCACTGACTTAAGTGGAAAGAGAAAGAGGTTAAGAACTCCAATTTTCTCCACACCACTGCAGAAAGCCACATTTGGGAGGGCTCCCAAGCGGTGTGACAGAAATTGAAGGTTCTGCGTGAGAAGCAGCTCTCCGAGCTGAGTAGCCTCCAGGTGGTGGGGTGTGAAGTGGTCACCTCACAGCTTCTCAGACATTGAGTGCTGTGTTACAGAATGTGCTTTTGAAGAAGCAGCCAAAGCACCTGAACCATGGCTCGCCTGTGCACTTGCAGCAGCAGTTTTACAGCTTGCAAAGACTGGTTTGACTTCATTTCGAGCTCCCAAGACATCAGAATTGAAAATCAGGCACCGGTTAAGGTGCTGCTGGCTCAAGTGCTTCAAATCAGGATTGGGCAATCTTGTTTCAGTCTGAGGGCCACATTCCCTCCCAGAGCCACCTGCCAGTGCTGGACAAGGACCTTTAAATTTTACCTTTGTACGATAGGCTAGTTTCTACAAACACATACCTCTGTCTGCCATCCAGCAAAGGGGAGGTGTCATCAGAGTTCAGGCACACTTCCCAGCCAGGAGAAAACACGCAAGGAGGGTGCAAAGCACAGTGCCAGATTAACCCCTGTGGAAGCCCCTAGGCCAGTGATGGCCAAACTTTGCCCTCCAGCTGTTTTGGGACTACAATCCCCATCATCCCTGACCACTGGTCCTGTTAGCTAGGGATGATGGGAGTTGTAGTCCAAAAACAGCTAGAGGGCCAAGTTTGGTCACCACTGCCTTAGGCAGTCAAAATCTTGGGGGAGGGGGGCCGTCACAATGATGCAGGTTTCTGAGTCAATGGGGGTTTCTCTTTCAAATTCAAAATTCTTTCAAGATTAAATCAATATTATTTTGATCTGTAGTAGCCTACTCTACCTGAGATTCATCACCCTTGCCTTAGATAATTTAGCCGCATGAATAGCTAGTCTTTATCCCAGCTTGTACGTTGCCAAGGTAGCGTAGTTGTTACACACATGCACACACACACACACACAGAGGGAAGGGGAGAGAGAGAGAGAGATTTTCTCTGCATTTGTTTTATATCCTGCAACATATGTAAACTCTGATCATGTGATTAATCCTTTACTTCCCAATACAAATTCTTGTGGTTGTGGGAAGTAACAACACAATCAGGGTGACCAGTGTGAATGCTGGTACAAGACTACAGAAAAACATTACCCCTGAGACTTGAGGTCTATTGATACCATCTGCTCACAGTGGCAACAGGAACACTTTTTGGGCTGGGGAGGCACCTCTGTTTCCCAACACCACCACTGAGAGGAGCAGAACAAGAAGCCACATGGTGCCCTTGTGTGATATGGACAAGAGCAGCTGGCCTTCAGGATCTATCAGTGTGAGGCCAATATGATCTGTCTATAAATCTGATTGTTTCATTGGGTGATAATCAATTGAGTTTTACACAGAGTAGACCCACTGAAATTAATGTACTCATGTCTAATGGGTCTACTTTGAGCAAGGCTATGTTGAATACCACCAATTGTATACCGCTTCGAGACTCTACAATGGAAAAGTGATGGACTGAATAGTCGCCCCCCAAATTGCCAACCTATTCACAGGTGGGAAATGGGGCACATCCATCTTGGTTCCATTTTAGGGACAGAGCTTTGACTCCCAGAGAGTTGTAGGGGAGAGAGAAGGTAGCATGTGTTGGCTAGGACTGATGGGAGTTGTAGTACATAAGCTGCAAGGTGCTTCTTGTTAATTCCCAAACACCTTCCTCTTATGGTTATAAAAAAGTAGAAGATTTACAACAGACTGCAAAATTCTCTTTTCAAGGTGTAACCTAAACCCTGAATTATTGTGTAGTACATCCCAATTTCAGCAGCACATTGTTGCAAATCACTGGTGCATAACCATGCTTCATAGAATCAGAAGGGAACAATTAAGATACTCAGTATTAAACTGGGGACATCATGTTATCTTGAGGCTTGGCCAACAGAGATTCATCTTGGCTCCCTGTTCTGGGAAAGAAGATAGTAGAGCTGCAGAGCTATGCTGCCGTTGCTGCAAAGCCTGTGACATTTACACACAAGAGGATGTGTATGTTTCTCTCACACGCAAAACTGCCATTTAAGTCATCTCTTCTTTTCCAAAATGGCTCAAGGATGTTTGTACCACTCCTCCCCTTCTCATTTTGGAGTTGGTTCAAGTGAAGTCATCTTCCCTAACCCCACCCCCTGCCATAGTGGATGAATTTCAAAATTCCGGGCCAAACAAACAAACAAACAAATACGGTATTCTTATGCCTTGTGAAGGGAAGTCTTAAGTAGTTTATATAAATGCATAAATAACACTGATGTCTTTCTGTTGTAGCAGTGGAAGATTCATAGCATAATTCCATATATGTCTTACTCAGAAATAAGTCCCACTGAGTTCAGTGGGCTTACTTCTAGCAGGTAAGCGTTGCAGCCTCGGAGTACTGTTTATCAGGGGGAAAGAACACTCCAACTTAGACATTGGTTCTCATGTGCTAGTAATATTAGAAGAAGATCCACAGCTCTGGGGCACAGAGCATCTGCTTTGGGTGCAGAGTGTTCCAGGTTCAATCGCCAGGATCTCCAGGTAGGACCAGGAAAAGGTTCCCTGCCTAAAATCCGGGAGAGCAGCTGCCAATCAGTGTACACTGAGATGCACTGAGCTATATGAACCAATGGTCTGACTCAGTATAGGGTAACTTATTTTGCTGTTCTTGGCATGGACTCCATTAAAGCAAGAAGCATCTTACCACCTGCAGTTTATAAGACACTGGCCTTTCACAGAAACCATAGTGATCTGTCATCTAGCAGCCTCTAAAATGCCCATATGATTTTCTTTTAAGGGACTTCTTTCCTTTGTTCTTTAGCGGAGAGCAAATTCCAGTAGATGTGATAACAGCATTACATTCAGCACATAAAGATCATTGGATATAAGCATAGAACAGAATATATTTCTGTTTCACAGACAATTGCATTTAGAGAGCCTGTTGCTCCGCTTCTGTTGTAATAGCACTTCAGCCCCAGAGGTTTCTTTTCAACATAAATATATTGGTGTTTCACACAAAGGATTTCAAGGACATCTATTATTTCCTGATAGCTAAAAGATGCTAAAGGACACATAAGGAGGATGAGTTGAACTGTTCAGGAAAAAAAATTAATTTAGGAAAATTAATTGGCTTCTTGAAGAGAATTAGTTCATTACAAGGATGGACCACAAACAAAGACCCATACAGGAAAGTGCTCAGACCAAATACAGAGAGATAATATTATTTTATTTCCATTATGGATGCTCCTACAGCTTGTAGTGATGATTCCAATAAGCATTCTGTAACCGCAATATGACTTTTTCATTTTGGAGGAAGTATCCATGTGAATCTTAGGAACTCTTTAGATGCAATTCCCACCCCCATCCCCAGGTGGGACTGTAAACGGGCCAGAGAGAGATTTAAGCCGTATTCAAGGCTCGTGGGGGCTCGCTTCATGACACAGAACCTGGAAAAATCAGGGTTTTACATTGCACAGGGTAGCCAATGTAAAACAGGCTCCCTGCTTCAGATAGTCACCCTCCAACTTGCGACCAACAACAGGGACTGGAAGCAGTGTTAGCATGCTCATTCTCATGCTGCTCTGACATATTATATTTCTGAATTTCCAGAAGCAGCTGGGGTGGTCCCATAGCACTGCCCCACTGACAGCAGTATTACTGCCACTTACCAGGACAGTGCAACATACTTTTCAAGTGCCCCAATTAGAGCAGAGCATCCTGTTTTGGGGCAACATGCTCTCAGCAACAGCGTGCAAAATCTTTGCTTCTTGCCATTTGAGCATCCTTCTTGCAGAGAATGTAGTTGAATACATGATTCAGAGCAGTTTCTTTAGCCCAATCGATGGGAAAGGCCATTGAAAAACTTCATTCTCACTTTTCAGTTCTCTGGAACTATACGAGAATATGAATGGCCTCATTGTGATTCATAGGCTATGTTGCATCTTTATGCCAAAGTAGGTGATTGCATCACTAATGTAAACAGTCACGGCATTTATTCTGAAACTGTGCCTGCATACCCAGCAGGTACAGTCCCCATATATGGTCCCTGTCCTTGGAAAAATGCTCTCTGTTTTGCCTTTAGAGAATCCCTTTTGCAAACTTCATTGCATAGAGCACATCTGCACAACAGCTTCAGTGTCCTTCCCTGGGTCTGCTGAAGAACAGCCAGGCATTCTAGCCACTTTGAATGGCCCAGAGCAACTAGGAGTGGCTATTACAGTGGTGCCCCGCAAGACGAACGCCTCGCAAGACGAAAAACCCGCTAGACGAAAGGGTTTTCCGTTTTGGAGGCGCTTCGCAAAACGAATTCCCCTATGGGGTTGCTTCGCAAGACGAAAAAAATCTTGCATCCCCCCGCGGGGTTTTTTCGCTTTTTTCACCCTTTTCTTAAGCCGCTAAGCCGCTTATCAGCTGTTCCGCTGATAAGCCGCTTAACAGCTGATTGCTGGAAGCCGCTTGACAGCTGTAGCGCTAATCCGCTAAGCTGTCAATGGGCTTGCTTCGCAAGACGAAAAAACCGCTAGACGAAGAGAATCGCGGAACGGATTCTTTTCGTCTAGCGAGGCACCACTGTACTGCCAAAAAAAGAGACAAAATTGATTAAAAGACATCCCTTAAACTTATTTGTAAGTGCATACCCGTCAACATTTCTCCAATGAAAATAGGGACATCCTATTCCATACCCTCCAACATTTCTCCAATGAAAATAGGGACGTCCTAAGGAAAAGTGGGACATTCCAGAATCAAATCATAAACTGGGATGGTTTCTGTAAATCCAGGATGGTAAGTGCTTACTTAAAACAAATACTTTTTATGGCTTGGGTGGGGGATTTAATGCCGACATTAATACATAATACATTTAATGACGACACAAAACAAAATGGATCTTCTCATGAACAAATGCAAAAGTCAAGTGACATGAATCAGATTTAGCTTGGTCCATATAAAAGCACACACACACTAACACAAAAAATGCATGTGCCTTAATGCCACTTTCCTGCCAAAGCAACCTCCCTTCCCTGCGACACACACAACTCTATGCCCAGGAATGTGCCATGCAGTACGCGAAGATGTCCCTATCTTCCTCTGTTAAATTTTGGAAGGTATGTTGGCCAAGCCTCAAGATAACATGATGTCCCCAGTTTAATCCTGAGTGTCTTAATTGTTCCCTTCTGATTCTATGAAACATGGTTATGCACCAGTGATATGCAACAATGTGCTGCTGAAATTGGGATGTACTATGCAATAGTTCAGGGTTTCGGTTACACCTTGAAAAGAGAATTTTGCAGTCTGTTACATAGCTTCTACTTTTTTTATAACAGTAAGAGGAAGGTGTTTGGGAATTAACAAGACAATTCCTTCCAGAGATTATTGTTAAATATAGCTTTTGCTACATGCTGTTTATTGCTTGCATGCCTTTCTTGTGGCTCCTGATATGCAAAACTCTTCTAGCACTTGCCTGTATTTGTTCTTTAAAACGCACCTTCTTTTGATTTTCTATTTTGATTCTTTTCCTGTCTTTGGCTTAAATATTGCATAGGTCTCCTTTGCACCATTTTTTCCCCCTCACCTCACCCTGCAAAATGGAGGTTTTCCATTCTGCCTCATAAGTCCTATTTCCTTCTGTCTCATTTTTAAAACCTTAGATTGTGTGCCTGAAGGCAGGGCCCTATGTATTGTAATGGATGTGCTGTGCTATGCCTAGTATATTTTAGGTGCCTTTATGGAAATAAAACAATGATGATATTTGAGGCCATTCAGATATCTATATTTTCTTTTAAACCCGACAAACAGTTGCATCCCTGTCCACACAAGGCCACTGCAGAGTGTAAGTAATTCAGTTAACATTGCACAACAAGTCATCCTTGGAGTGTAGTATGTCCCTTCTTTGAAAATAATATGGCAGGTGTATTGATTACTACTTTGTTTTTTAAAAAAATGCACAGGCTCACAAATGCCTACTGAATGCTGCCTAGCTATCCTAACCTGTCAGAATATCTATCTCTCTATGTTTGCAATACAGTTATCTGAAGTCATATTGCAGAGGGCTGTTGCTTTTTATTCTGTACTTTGTCTTTTCTCTGACTGCAGACAGGAAATTTTACAAGAATTCATACGTGAGCTAGAAAAGAGTAGAGGTCTCTCTTATCAGAGAATGGCAGGTAGTTAAAAAAAACCTACTTTGGTGTGTCTGCTAAGAAACAAAGAGAGAGCTGCAAGCTCCATGATAATAAGCAGGGAGCTGCAAAAACAATCTGTGAAAATGACAAAATAGTCCTGCTTACCTTCACTGGATTGTAAGTACCGTGTGTGGCTGCTTATAATGTATTTTTATGTGCCTTGGGACAAAATTCACAAGCCATTGCTCACAACGATACTTCCCAATCTCTTTGCTGTTCATGAACCAGAGTTGTATTTAGAGCACATCTCACTGGGTCTTGAAATATTACTAATTTCCTTATTGGGCCAGGACCAGGGGGAAATCAAACAAAAGTGCTGAAGACAACTAGATTTACACATGCTGATGTCTGGGATTAATTTTGCATTTGTCATTTGAACTTGCAGCATTTCCTAAAACTTTGATTTCCAGCGGGAACAGTGAATCACTGTAGAGTTTAATGGGTGCTCAGTATAACAACAGCATATTATTCTGTGAAGAGATTTATGCAACTCCTGCTCCCCTCCGAAAAGAAAAGAAAAACTTGAAAACCTACAGAGTTGTTTTATGAATCTAGCAGTAAATACTCTTCCATTTCCATTTTCGTCCCCAAAACAGTGGTTTGGGGCTTGGGAAGTTCATTACATTATACTATGGCCACATCCCCAAGCACATCCACAGTCATTTGGCTCCTTATGGGCTGGAACAAATGTGAAACATCTGGCTCTGATGTTTAGGTGTAGCAACTTTGGGCTTTCATCTTATGCCAGTTTGCCTGGGAATAAACTTTGCATCAGCCTTTGTCCACCTGGTGTCTTCCAGATATTTTGGATTATACATCCCATCGACCCCAGCTAGCTTGATGGGAGCTATATTCTAAGAACATCTGGAGATGACCAGGAAGGCAAGGGCTGATCTACATGGGCTGCTTCTTAGCAGGAAGTGCAGTGGCTGCATACAAACATTTTAAATTTATTTAACAGTGCCATTACTGGATTTCCCCTTTGGGTTCCAAAACCATTTGTTGGTTCAAGCAATGGAGCCCATATTGTTCAAACATGACTAATGTAGAATAAGCAGTTCCTATAGGGTACAGAACTCCAGAGACATCAAAATATAGATGTGATGGGACGATGAGCTGCTTGTGCGTAAAATGCAAGTCCCTCAGAGTTTGATCAGGTTTTCAAACCTCTGCCTGTGACGGAGCCCCTCCAGCATGGCTGCGTCAATCACTAGTAGAATCCGAAAGTGGCTGCTTTCGGAAATGTTTCCAACATAAAAGCTCCTTAACGGAAACACGTCGTCTGGCCTCTCGGCGTGACAGTTTCCGTCGAGGTGTGGGTGTCCCTATAGGAGGTCCTGAGACCTCCCCACTGGTTTCGCTTGAAGCGTCTCTGAGCCATCCCTCCGACTCACTTTCCCTTGGAGTTCTTGCTCGCCCTCTACTGGTTCCCTCTTCCGCTGCTACTGCTCTCTCAACCTCAGGGAGCCTTTGCACCTGCGGCGCTTTAGATGTCAGTTCCCTGACATCCACCTCCCCTCCAGGGCCCCCTTCACCCCCTCCCGTCTCCTCTCCTACTGGCGGTGAGGAGGTAAAACCCCTGAAAGAACCTCCCTCATCTTCCGACGTCGCGAACACTTCCTTCCACTTGTTGCTGTTCCTACTCTCTAGGTACTCTTCGTCATCAGAGTCCACTCCATCTTCCAACTCCGACTCCGCGAACCCTTCCATTTCCTCTTCCTCATCGGTGGTGCCGAAATACTCCCTCCTAAACCTTGCTATAGGCTGAGGTTTCCTCGGGAACCTTTGGTGGAACGTTTCTGTTAAAACCTCATCATTGACTTCCTCTGCACTTACCCAGGTGTTTTCTGACTCCGGTTCCCCTTCCCACGCCACCAAATACTCCACCTGATTACCCTTCCACCTGGAATCGAGGATTTCCGCTACATGGTTGCGGCGTTCCCTCTCTTCCAAGGCTGGTCCCCTGACGTGCTCCCCTTCACGTCCCCCCCTGTATGGTGACAGTAACGACCTGTGGAACACTGGGTGCAATTTCATGTGGTTGGGTAATCGGAGTTTGAAAGCTACCGGGTTGACCTGCTGAATCACCTCAAAGGGTCCCAATCTTCTGGGCCTCAGTTTCTTACAACCCCCTTTGAACGGCAACCCTTGGGTTGACAACCACACTTGATCCCCCACCCTTATGGTTTTACCTTCCCTTCTGTTCTTGTCTGCCTGCTTCTTATATTGTGCCTTGGCCCTTTCTAAGTTGAGCTGGAGCTGCTGATGGATGGCTTCCATCTCTTCTACAAAATGTTCAGCCGCTGGAACGCTCCATCTCTCCCCTCCTTCCCCTGGAAATGCCCTGGGGTGACACCCGTAATTAGCCAAAAAGGGACTCATCCCTGTGGACACATTCTCCGCATTATTGTAGGCAAATTCTGCCAACGCCAACTTTTCGACCCAATCGTTCTCTCTGTCATTGACATAACACCTAAGATATTGTTGAAGAATGCCATTTGCCCTTTCCGCCTGCCCGTTGGTTTCAGGGTGCCGGGCAGTTGAAAAATTAACTTCCACGTGTAGCAAGCTCATGAGCTTCCTCCAGAACCTGGAAGTAAATTGTTTGCCTCGATCTGAGATCACCCTCGAGGGAGCCCCGTGCAACCTAAAGATATGTTCCACAAACAACTTCGCCGTTTCTTCCGCTGTGACTGCATGTGAGCATGCTACAAAATGGCACATCTTAGTTAACAGGTCTACTACTACCATGATGGCTGTTTTCCCCTTGGACCTTGGCAGATCCGTCATAAAATCTATTGATATCGCTTCCCAAGGCCGTTCTGGTGTGGGTAAAGGTTCTAATAACCCTGCCGGCGCCCTTCTTTCCCCTTTGGCTCGCTGACATTGGTCACACCCTCTTACATACTCCCTTACATCTTCCCTCACCTTAGGCCACCAAAATTCCCTGGTAACCAACCACATGGTTTTGTGTTGCCCAAAATGTCCCGCCGTGGGGCTATCATGCAACTGCTTGAGTACTCTCCCCCTCAATTCACCTTCGGGTATATACAGTGCCCCTTTGTAATACAATGCCCCATTTCTTTCCTCAAAACCTCCGGGGCTCTCGCCCTCCCCCCTGAGACCTCTGAGCTTATCCTGGGCATATTCATCATTTTCCGTTTCCTCCACCAGTTCCCGTTGCCCCACCAGCGCCGCCCCACACACCCAGCGGTCCTCCGGGATGACATGTCTCTCTTCGATCACCTCCTCCCCTTCCCAATATTCTGGTTTGCGTGAGAGCGCATCCGCCCTGACGTTTTCTGGGCCTGGCACATAACAAATCTCAAAGTTAAATTTGGAGAATTCCTGTGCCCATCTCACTTGTCGTTGGTTGAGCACTCGAGCTGTTCTCCAATACTCTAAATTTTTGTGGTCGGTGCACACTTGCACCTTGTGTTGTGCCCCAATTAATAAATGTCTCCACCTCCGGAATGCTTCGTGAATGGCAAGTAGTTCCCTGTCATACACCGTGTAATTCCTCTCGGACTTATTCAGTTTCCGCGAGAAGAATGCACACGGTCTCCACTCCGACGCACTCCTCCCCGGTTGAAGAAGGACCGCCCCTATAGCCCGGTCGGATGCATCTGTTTCCACTCTCATGGGTTTTTGTAAATCCACATGCAGAAGTTGTTCTTCCGAGGCGAAAGCCCTTTTCAGTTCTTCAAAGGCTCGATCCGCCTCCACCGTCCAAACAAATTTCTTCTTGCTGCTGAGGCAGTCGGTGATGGGCGCCGTCAAGTGGGCAAAGTTCTTGATGAACTTCCGATAAAAGTTCCCAAACCCCAAGAATCTTTGCACGTCCTTCTTGGTCTTCGGTGTCTTCCATTCCAGTACCGCTTGAACCTTGCCTGGATCCATGGCCAATCCCTTGTCTGACAAGCGGTACCCCAGGAATTCCACCTCCTTGGTATGAAACTGGCACTTCTCCAGTTTCACCCACAGCTGGTTGGCTTGCAGCCTGCCCAACACTTCTCGAACGTCCCTCACATGCTGTTCCTCATCTTCCGAATACACCAACACGTCGTCTAAAAAGGCCACACAGTTCTTGTAGAGCAAAGGTCCCAGAACGTGGTTTATAAAAGCTTGAAAACAGGCGGAGCCCCCTTGTAGACCGAAGGGCATAACGAGGTATTCAAAGGCTCCCAAAGGGGTAAACATGGTGGTCTTCCATTCATCTCCCTTCCTTATGCGTATCAGATTGTACGCCCCCCGCAGGTCCAGTTTTGTAAAAATCTTTCCCTTCCTTACTCTGGTCAAAATGTCGTCAATTCGGGGCATAGGGAAAGCCAGGGGCTCCGACACTGCATTGAGGGCCCTGAAGTCACACACCAGTCTCGGTTTGTCTGTGTTCTTTTTGTCCACAAAAAACACTGGGCTGCCCCCCACCGCTCGGGACTCTCTGATGAAACCTCGCTTCAAGTTTTTGTCAATGAACTCCCTCAGCTCCTGCATCTCCCTGTCTGACATGGCGTACAGCTTGCCTACTGGGAGTTGGGCCCCTGGGAGTAGGTTGATTTGACAGTCAAAGGGTCTATGCGGTGGCAGTTTGTCTGCTTCCCTTTCGCTGAATACGTTGCTCAGATCTGCGTATTGCGGGGGCACCTTCCCTTTGCCCATCACTTCCATCCCCGCTAGGGTGACTCTGTCTCCTCCCGAGACCTTCCCCTCCTTGCAGTGTTCTAGGCAATGCGCTGACCCAAAGGAGACCACCCTCTGATGCCAGCCCACTAGCGGATCGTGTAGCGCCAGCCAGCTCATCCCCAAAATGATGGGCGCTCCTCCCAGGATGGCCACATTAAACGCTATCTGTTCGGTGTGCCTTGCCACTCTCATTATCATCGGGACAGTCTGTTGGCTAACTTCTCCCCCCAACAGCTCTCTGCCGTCAATCGTAGTCACCTGCAAGGGGTTACTTAAAGGGATGGTCTGTATCTGGTGCTCAGCTGCAAACTCCTTACTCATGAAATTACAGGAGCTGCCTGAATCCAAAAGCGCCTTGACCTTTAGTGGGTGTCCGTTTGGCAGTTCTAGTAACACCTCTATCACTAAAGCAGGTCTGGGAGGTTCTGGCATGGGCACTTTCATTGCTCTTTGGCCTGGCTGCTGTGCCCCGACGGTGGCAGCCAGGCGTTGGCTTTTACTTGCTCCTTGCTTTCCTCTTCCTTTCCCCCAACAGCTCCTGCCATCCCTTGCCATTCCTTTCTTTGTGGGCAGACTCTGGCAAAGTGCCCTGGCTGTTGGCAGAGATAACATCTCTTGGCGCTCTTTCCCTCCTTCTTCCGCCCTTCACTGGGATTTGAAACTGCGCGCGCCCGCGCTGTTCCAACTTCCATCGGCTCTGCCGGCGGGAAAGATGGCTCTGGAATGTCTGGAATGCGGAACTCCCTCCAACGGTCTCCTTTCCCTTCCCGCCTTTCCAAAGCCCTCGCCTCCTGGCGCGCTCCTATGGCCAGCGCAGATTTGGTTAATTGGTCCATAGACTCCGCCCTGGGCCCCCGGGAAAGCTCATCTTTGACGGTTGAAGAAAGCCCCTCTTCGAAAAGCATTTGGATGGGCTCCGCCGATAGGTCCCACCCCAATTTATGAATCAGCATAGTAAATTCAGTCCAGTACTCACGGACAGATCTGCTTCCTTGCTGGCAAGCCATTAACTGCCTTCGCACCACCCCCTGCTCAATATCGCTGGAAAACATCAGGTCCATGGCACGAAAAAACTTCCTCGTGTCCTTTAAGATCTCATTATTCGCTGCCATCAGGGGTCTAACCCAATCTTTCGCCCCGGATTCGAGATGGCCAATCACATACGCCACTCGCGATTCCTCGTCAGGGAAGTCATCAAACTGCAAGTTTAGAGCGTATTGCATCTCTGTTCTAAAGGCATGATAGTTCCTGGGATCCCCCCCGAATTTCTGCACCAATCCTGGTACCTTTCTGGCGAGCGGGGTGGTTTTCTCCTTTCCCTTTTCTGCATCCTGAGCCCTCCTCTCCTCAAGCCTCGCCGTTTGCAGCGCCAACTGGATCTCCAACGCTCTGTACCTTTCTTCCAGGCTTGGACCCCCTCCAGCTGCTCCTGCACCCCCGGTTCCGGCTGGGTTGCTCATGATGCTTCTCTCTGCACAAGCTGGCTTTCGGTGACTTTCGGATTGCTGTGATGGGACGATGAGCTGCTTGTGCGTAAAATGCAAGTCCCTCAGAGTTTGATCAGGTTTTCAAACCTCTGCCTGTGACGGAGCCCCTCCAGCATGGCTGCGTCAATCACTAGTAGAATCCGAAAGTGGCTGCTTTCGGAAACGTTTCCAACATAAAAGCTCCTTAACGGAAACACGTCGTCTGGCCTCTCGGCGTGACAGTTTCCGTCGAGGTGTGGGTGTCCCTATAGGAGGTCCTGAGACCTCCCCACTGGTTTCGCTTGAAGCGTCTCTGAGCCATCCCTCCGACTCACTTTCCCTTGGAGTTCTTGCTCGCCCTCTACTGGTTCCCTCTTCCGCTGCTACTGCTCTCTCAACCTCAGGGAGCCTTTGCACCTGCGGCGCTTTAGATGTCAGTTCCCTGACAATAGACATCAAAATATTATGCAGCACATGTGTAGATTGGAGCCAACTAATATAAGATAACCAAGAGATTTAACCACTCTAAGCCAGCTGCTTGTTATTTTTTAGCCTTTTGCTTAAGCCACAAAGGGGACAAACTAGACATCGTATACAATTCCCCTCAGTAATTCTCCAACCAAAAGCACATGTAGGAAATTGCATTTAATAGGAGAGTGTGTGCATAAAAATGCACATATTCTTGGAAATAATATAATATGTGCATTATATCTGACAAAGTCATATCAAAATTTGCATATTGGGAGTAAATTGTCCTAAAACGCTGGTTAATTTTTGTGTGTTTTTTAAAAAAGAAAAGAAACAAATTAGACACTTATGTGGCAGTGTGACAAACTGAACTTAAGACTGGATAAATGAAAAAACCAAAGATGACAGATTGATCCATCCTTATTCTCTACTGTCTACTTTTCTGCTCAAAATCATCAAACGCAGAGCCTACCTCCCACCAAGCTGAGCTATCGTTTCCATTATAGGCAAGCAACAGGTTTTGTCTTGAAAACTCCGTTCAGCACTGAACCATTGTTTTCCCTGGAGGCCAAAACAAGCCACGATTCCTTGAAAGTATTTCAAGTGCTCTCATATCCTTCTCATGCCAGTGCTTTAGGGATCCACTGCAAGAAACAGTACTTCCAGACTGAGATGAAGAGGCCTGTATATTTGGAGTGCAGGGAGTGGTTGGTTAGCGGAAGAAGCTGCAGATGCAGGAAGAAATGAAATGAAACCTCATGCACTTCTATCTTATGTGAATTTTCCATGATTAAACAAATGAAAGTTGAAACTGGTTTGTCAGATTCCCCACTTCTCCCATCTCCTCTTTAGAATACAGAAGAGCCTATATTAATAAATTTGGCATTTTGCTTAATCAACATGTGTCCCCCACCACCACCAAGTTCACCACTAACTCCAAACTGAACCGTTGTTGACATTACAGGCAAGCTGCGGAATGTTTTTTTCTCTCTCTTTCCGAATTCCACTAAACATTTAACAAGTGCTCCTAAATAATATAATGCAGCCCACAGTTTTCTGTTTGGATACAAATAGGAAATCAATCCATTTCTCCTCCAGTTCAGCAGCCTTCAGTCTCAGGGCAGGCTTCTGAGCTCTGTTCATAGAGAGAGTAACAAACAGCACTTTGAATAGACAGAATTAGATCAATAGATGCATGTCGCCCTCCCCCCCATGTTTACTTCTTTGATTTTACATTGCCTTTGCAATCATTATATATCAACAGGCAGTTTCAATACCAAAGTATTGGTATTGAAGTCCTTGTTTGCAAGCCAGTAAATCATTTTTAAATGTTAGGTATGGCAAACCAACAAAACAAAACAGCAACACAACAGCAAACCCCCAAACAAACCAACAACATTGGCTTCATTCAGAGAACAAAAAGAACCACAGGAAACTATGTGCTTAGTGTTGCATTGGCAGCTTTGAAGAATGCCCAGGATGGAAAAGCAGAACCTTTTCTCAATGTTTGGTGGGACCATGTGTTAAGAAAGAGCTTCAACTTCCACTGAATCTTTCTTTAAATCTAAATTAGATAGGCATGCAGAGGGCTTCTTGCTCAGCTGTCTTATGGAACAAATCACATGTTGTTGTTGTTGTTGGTGGTGGTGTGTGTGTGTGTGGAAATGAGACCCCCCCCCAGGTCTAGTTCTTACTAGGGTAGGCATGAGAAACTGTTATATGTTGTTAGACTCCATATGTTGTTGGACTTTAAACTCCCATCAGCCCCAACGAATACGACCAGTTGCCTGGGATAATGGCAGTTGGAATCCAGCACTATCTACAGCCTCACAAATAGTATGAACAGCCTGGTCCACCAGGGTTTGCGTCCCTCCCTGCTGCACCTTGCATAATCAAAGTGTGGAAGAGGTTGGAGCCTGCCAGTCCCTGGAACTTCTGCAGACTTAACATGGTCACTGTCTAGAATTTACATATATGATATTGTGTGCCTAGATTGAAAACAATCCATCTTTGCTCTTTTCAAATATTAAGGACTGTGAGATCCACTTCGATGGAGCATTGTGTTTTTTTGTTTGTTTGCTTGTTTATAATGATCTGATGGATGAGCTGAGGTGTCTATACTTGGAATGTACAAGTATCCTGAAGTTTCATATCAAAACTCAATCTGAATGAGGCACTTGCAAATGATTCACAGGCACTTGAGGCACCTTCTGCTTGCTTGAATCCAAGAAACCTGCCTGAGGAAAGCACCTATGGGGAGAGTGGTCCCTGCACCATGAATGTACTTCTGCATCAGGTGTGGAATTGACGTTAGAAGTCTCCTCCTCGTCACAAGAAGGAAAATGATCTTCATTTTCCTGCCAGTGATGATGGAACTCGTGGTCCCATCTCTCATGTAGAAGCATGCTCCTCTGGAAGCTCCAGAATGCTTGCCACCACTTGTCTCCTTCCCTTCTCCAAGGCCTTTAGGGGAGGCATATGTAAGGCAGTCACAGTTTCAGGGTGGGCAGGCCTTGCTTTCTTCCAACCTGCTTGGAAGTGTTTGAATGAGGTGCTCATTTTTCAAGCACCACTTGACACCCCTAACTTATACTACAAAAAAAAACCACATGTAATCTCTCAGGGCCTAACTGATATGTGCATATGACACACATGATTTCTCTTCAATCCATTATTGCGCTCTTGATGTCTGTGAACTGACAGCACTGAAAAGTGTTACATTTTGAGGTCACATAAGAGAATATAATACCATCAACAGAATGTTCACAGACCCTCCAAGTGTCCCTATTTTCCAGGGATGTCCCTGATTTAGAGAAGTCATCCTGGTTTCTGATTTGATTCCGGAATGCCCCACTTTTCCTTAGGATGTCCCTATTATCATTGGAGAAATGTTGGAGGGTATGGAGTTATTCAGCCTCCAAGCCATCTGAAGGCAATCTTGTATAGGGAAGTTTCTTTAATGTTCTGCTTTTATACATGTTGGAAGCTGCTCAGAGTAGCTGGGGCAACCCAGTAAGATGTGTGCGGTATAAATAGTAAAACTATCATTATGGAATGGGGCATACCTATTTTCATCAGAGAAATGTTGGAGGGTATGTGTTCATACCTAAGGCTGGCCTTAGGTAGAGTGAAGCATGTGCCTCAGGCAGCAGGTGCTAAGGGACAAGGAGGAGCAAGCTACATGTGCTATAGATTATATGATTACAGATTATATCCATGGTGGCTCATGCACACATACAGCATCACTTTATCATGCAGTCAACCAGGGATGAAGATGTGTATGTAAACCAATATTTCTTTTAAACCCAATATTTTGGGGGAACAAATATAGAGAATGCAACAAAAATAAGCACAAAGAAAAATCCTGCCATTTTGTGACTCTTTTGTTTAATCTTCTTATTAAAATAATATCAAAGGCTTTCGTTTCACACCAGTGTTGGAGGACCCAGTTGACTCAGCTTTATCTTGTATGCCCCTTGAGACAGGCACCATAACACTAGGTGTACTATATATATATATATATATATATACACACACACACACACACACACACACACACACACACTTTAAACCAAGGGGGGAAACAATAGCAAAAGGATTTTGGGAAACAGAGTGCCCTCCAAATGTTTATGACTATAATTCCCATCATCCCCAGCCAGCCAGCAAGGCTAATGACCAGGGATGATGGGAATTATAGTCCACAGTATCTGAGGGTACCACGTTGGTTACTCCCTCTTTAAAACAAGGCCAGCCTCTCTCTCCTGCATGCTACTGGGGTGTTGTGCTGTTGTTACCAAGAATGGTTTTGCAAGGGTATTTCGCAAAGGCTAAAGTGTGGTTGTGTCATATTGACTGTTTGTGCAAAAATGCCTCTAAGGTGCATCAGTGGAATTCAGTGGAAATATGCTGTATTAGGAGTGCTGCCCTGTTTTGGATAGTTAGTTGCTCAGTCCATCTCCAGCACAGCATGAGCTGAGTCTACCAAGCTGCTGAAACTGCATCATAATTTGGATCTCTCTGCAGGAAGACAAACTCATATCATTAGAGTCCTTCAAAGCAGAGTGTGTGTGTGTGTGTGTGTGTGTCAAACCCACACAGCTTCACTCTGCATTCAATTGTTCTAGAACAATGGTGACGGTTTGAAAACAGAGTACGAAGAAGAAAAGGGAAATCGTTTCCCCCTCAAATGCGGAGAACACAGAAAACAAGATATTGGGTTTGGAAACGCAGTGAAAACTGACACAGAACTATATTACTTAGGTATAGCTCACAGTGAGGTAGTAAGGCAGAGTTGTACCACTTTAGATTGCAGGTGAGAAAAGATCATGCAAATGTTTCAGTTTATTCAAATAAAAAACCCCGAGGACAGAAAACTAGCATGTCAAACAAAAGCCTGTTCTTTTGCCTGCGGTGCTGGTTTTCGATGTGCAGGGATATATATTCATGTGACACGAACCAGCCTTGACATCGCTTTAACACCTCAGCAAGAACCAAGAATTAGCATGCTGCTGTGCTGATGAGCCATGCCTTCAAATCCCAGGCTTGCCAATCACACCACTGATACGTTCATCGAGGCAGAATGAACAGAATGTCTGCCTGAGACAGACGTTCTCTAGCCTCCTGGCCCAAATATTTCCATGAGCCCATTTGCAAAAGATTTATGTTTAAATTGGAAATTTTTCACGACTGGACGGCACAAGGCAGTGTTTGTAGAACAAATGGCGTTTAAAAAACCCCAAGGGGCCCGGATTGGTTCAGCATCAAGCAAGACTCTTCCGTAAGCCAGCTGATGTTCTTTTAATGAGCGCTGCTCGTCAGGGATCATCCTTGCAACTTGCTGTATAAAAGAACAGTTTGCTGTGAGTTTATAAAGCAGCCTCTCTTTTGAAAGGGTTGGGGCACTACACCAGCCTCAGATGTGCAAAACAGACACTTATTTGAACGGAAAGGGGGAAATGAGATGCCAGGTTTTTCCTCCCCTCGTTCCACATTATGGTTGTTGTCGCTACTATCATTATTAGTTGCCTGTCTGTTGTTTGACAGGCTGTGTTGCATCTGTGCATCACAAGCTACATTAGCTCACACGGGAAGGGAAAAAATCCTACTGGACTGTGAGCTTCAACATGGCTTAAGCAAGGAAGTGGTTCCACCAAAAGACGGCAGGTCACTGTAGGCTGCAGGTCAGCTGACATTTTCATGTGTGAAATTATCCCACTGAAATGAGGGTCTGGTTAGGGATCTCTTGTGCTCCTTACCATTGGGATATCAAAAGCAGGTTCTGATGCAAATCAGTGTGATAAGTTCAAAGCACAAGCATGCTAATGTTCGTGTCCCCCCTCATTTGTTGTTGTTGTTGCTTTGTGGAAACGGCGCCTTTCTTTTGCCAAATGTAGCTTTATTAATGTCAAGTTTGACAAGCGAAACTACTTTATGAATGCAGCTGTCTGAGGCTGTAGACCTGATTGCTTTCAACTAAAACCCAGTACCAGCTCTTCAGATGAGTCAAAAGCTTTTTTAAAAAAAATAAAAAAGACTGTAAAGAGGAATGCTTTTAGTAGCTTTGTCATTAAACTGCTTTTCACAGCTCTTAATGTTATTTGTTGCTGGAGGTTACATTATAATCCTTCCCCCCCCCCTTTTTGTGCACCAGAAATAGCAACTCAATCAGTGTGCTCAAGGGCTAACATTTTCTGTGCAGAGGACCTGTGGTTTTCCCTTCCCATAGAGGTCTGAGGTTAAGTAGCAGACTTCTACCACAGACCCACATGAAGCCTTTTTTTAAAAGCTGTAGCTGAAGGATGACCGCCAAAGCCATATCTCAGTAGCCAAAAGCAGGGGCAGCACTCACCACAGGGCCTACAGCGCACCCGAGCCATACATCTCTCCTGAGAGGGACATGGTGGCTTGGGTGCACGCAGGCTCCACACTGCCCAAACGGTCTGCCCTCTGCTTCCCCCCCTCATGCTGTAGGGTGGCTGAGTGGGAGGAGGCAGGCAGACTATGGAGGCCCCACGGTGTGTCCCCGCCCCTATGGGCGGCTTGCCTTATTCCTGGGCATGCCGCCCCAGGCGCCCAAGTGGCTTCCTCCACCCCTGGCCGGAAGTCCCAGGTTCAATCTCTGACCTCTCCTTGAGGCCCTTAGGAGTCACTTTCTATCAGAGTAGATGATAACTGTTCTAGAATGGCAAAAAATGTGACCTGATGTAAGCAGGCCTGGCTGTGGGTTGGCTTTGGCACTAGGCAGTAGTGGTCTGCATGGTGAGGGGGAGTAGGGGCAGCCACCTTGTGATGGAACGCCAAGATTTGGCACCCCTGTGGGTGCTCCACCTGCCTTGCCACCTCCACTGCTGGCAGAGAAGCAAATCTCACCAGAATCCGGCACCACCAAGCGACCTAGGTAAGGGAGGCTTAAAGCGGACAGGGCAGCACCTTCCCGTTTCGCCTCAGGCAGCAAAACAGGACATGGCGCCCCTGAGGTGGAGCAAAGGAGCCTTCTCCCAATGCTTTTTTAAAATTAAATACGTGTTTGCTGAGTTTAATGAGTTCAACGAATTTAACTCGAACCCTGCAGGACGCTTCTCGTTCTCTCCTGCAAAATGTGTCTTTATCAGTGTTAATCGGTATGATTCCCTAGAGAGAGAAAAGAATTTTACAGTCCGATCAGTTATATAATGCCCATTTACCAGTAATAAGATGAAAGCCTTGTAACAATTCTCATTTGTGTTTAAGACTTGAATATTCATGTCCCTGTATAAACAATAGCAATACAGTGGAATGCAATAAAACTTCTCTCCCTGCAGCCCAGCTCCACTCTTGGATGCGAGCTGCCGGGGGGGGGGGGGAGAGACATCTCAAGTGGTAGAATACAAGGTAAGTAAGGCTGGAATGTGGGTGGGTGTTCCTTTAGAAGATGAATAGACCAAAATATCTCTAACCTTAAGCTGGGGGTGGAGAAACATTTAGTTGTCTCTGCATTTCTAAACCAACCAGCCTAATCAGTTAAATAAAAGGAAATCAGTTAAAACTATAAAATCAGAATCCAGTTAAAATGCTTGCTGGAATTTTTTAAAGTCTTCAGTAGGTGCTGGAGGTACAACACGGAAGGGCCCTCTCTGACCTTAAGTGGATCTAATGGGGGATTTATCTTTTCTTCTCATATCCTTTGTAATCCATTCAGATCAAAACATTTTTA
Source organism: Podarcis melisellensis (assembly GCF_964234715.1). NCBI lineage: Eukaryota > Metazoa > Chordata > Lepidosauria > Squamata > Lacertidae > Podarcis > Podarcis melisellensis. Next base: position 64,932,046 of record NC_138538.1, read on the forward strand.
TCAGTGATAAGTTTAAATTAAAAACGGTGCACAAAAAAGCTACATCTGTCCTAGGAAAATGAGCTACCTAACTTAATACAGATTTGTTCAGAGCTTTGAACTATGAGTAATGAATCTTTCAGACAATTTATTCAAGCAGAACTGAAATAGAATCTACTTAAATACATCCAGCGGTTGTGCTAAAATCTCCTAACTTGAACAGTTCCAAGATTCGTGAACATTCTAATTGGATACAGCTACAGAAAAATGTTGTTTGACTTTAATAAAAAAAAAGGCTGTGGAGATGACTAGAATAATAACACTTTCGACTAAAGTTACCATCAGTGTGTGTTTAGTTGATTAATTGCCTTTTGATTGATTAATTGCTTTATTAAGCCATGAATATCAATGCAATTGCTGTTTTGAAGATGTGTAATGAAGATAGGTTTTCAGACTAAATAAAGCAGACAAAGCATTTTTTTTCCATCCGATTATCTCAAATTGTTCCTAAAAGAATAACATCTACCCTAAACCAGTTTCTTTAAGGAGCAACTTTAGTTTAAAACGTATGCAAATCCATATGGAATTAGGAGTTAACTGTCTTTAGTGATTAATCAGCAGCGGTTAATAGTTTGAGACTTAATTTGCAACCTACCTTTTCTGTTGAGCCAGATTTTGTTAACCCAGCACTATCAACCCTATTCACTAGTGCTCCCAATGCTCTTAGGCAAAAACCTTTCTTTACCTGTGTTGCTATAGCTGCCCAACAACAATGGATGAGCATTGACTCTTGACATTTTATCCACGGAAACATAAGAAACTGCCTTATACTACATTGGTCAGTTGGTCCATCTGGTTCAGTACTATCTACACTGACCAGAGGCAGCTATACAGGGTTTTCCAGAAGGGACATTCCCACCCTACCTGAGACATTCTGCATGCAAAACAGATTCTCTATCACTGAACTATTACCCTTACCCAGTCACTCTGTTGCTGAGCGAACTCCCCAGTGCTAAGAAATCCTGCTAGGTTTGTATCACGAGTCTTTTCATACAAGAAAATATGGAGTCATACAATTGTAGTAGCAGTAATGGTGAAAAGCTGGGTTCTCGAGGACTTACATCTCAACTGTCCCAATTAAATTGGGACATCCCATTTTGGGGGGCCGTGCTCTGGATACGGGGCTCCACCTGTCCCTTCTGATTCCAGACCTTCTTTGCATGTCCTCTAACAAGTCTCAGCAGAAAGGTGGGATGCACGGTGGGCAAAACCACATGAGATTGCAGTGCCCCAAACAGCACCTTTCTGGGCACTGTGCTTTCGCTTGGATCACATGAGTCATGCAGGAACATGGCCCTGAAAGACACGCATCCCTGTTTTCACTGGGACATGTTGGAGGGTGTGTAAGGAAGGTCTGGAATAAGAAGGGACAGGTGGAGCTCCCAATCCAGAGTTCTCCAACAGTTCCTAGGGACAACATGCTGTTGAAGGTCAAGATTCTTAAAACTAATATTCAATTGTAAAATGCAAAAAGAAAAACTTAATTAAGAGCATTTGTGGTGGGTGGGTGTTTTAGATACCACTCAGTAAATACAGCAGCACTAGAATATAGAACAGATACATTTTTATTGAAGGATTTGTTCTTTGGGTGTGCATTTGTACTGTATGGGCTTATATACTTGGTTACAGCGGTAATCACTGTGTAGAAACAGGGAGCTGGCTAGCGATGGGGTGCCCCCAATGAAAAAGGGTTCACCAATGTGCAAGGATAAGCATATGAACGAGGAGAGTGGAGCAGCACTCATTGGTACTCCATCCTACACCATTCCCTCTCCAAGCCTTGCCATGGGTCAAGCGCCTGTCGGCAGCAGGAGGCCCTGCCAAACATGCACAGGCTGTCCTGTGAGCTGGAACCCTGGGTTCTCACATTCAGCAGGAAGACCCACTGCAGGCAGACCCTCAACTAGGTGATGGGTGAATCCGTCAGTTCAGATTTCTCTTTTTTCCTAAGCTCAAATTAGCTATCCACATTTCTGCATCAGTTTACAAATTATGAGAATTGATCAGCATTTTTTAAATGCCCATTTTACCCAATAGATACTTGCGTCTGTGCAAATTTCCCCAAAGCAATTTATTTTTGTATTTTATTTTCACAAATGTAGTCTTATGCACATTTCTGTACACATTGGAGAACCTCATCGCCTTTGTAAATTTCAAAGGAAATTTGTTTTGTTTGAGAAAGTGAAAATTGGGTGGTTTCATGTAAAAAATGTGAACCAAATTTCTCCTCCAATCCTACTTGTCAGCCCCATGGACAGTCTTGAGAAGCGACTGGAAAACAATGAGTAATGTTATCTCCCCACCCCACCCCCCACCCCAAAAAGACCACTTTAAAAAAATCAGACTAGCAAAATTATTCAAATGTATTTTCTGGTGAGTAAATAATGCTGTTGAATTTCACTTGCAAATGTTGGAATGCGGGGGGGGGGAGGATTTGTGGATATGCTTTAATGTACACTTACTGTCAGTTTTTCAGAATACATGGCTTGTTGTGCCATAGCATTGAGGCAAGAAGAAAGCAAGAGCTTCTTTGTCATTTTACTTCAGAACTGGTATTTTGCTCTGCTATTATATGCAGGTTTATGGCTACATTCTCACAGTCATTAATAGTTCTCCCAAATAGTGAAACCTGTTTCTAAACAGCTCTGCTATAAGTCCTGTAATCGAAAATGGGCTCGCGTTTCAATTTTCACTTTGATGTTTGTTGAAGCAAAATACAGCTGTTAACGTTACTGTACATTTCAGAAAGAGTAAAGCAGGAAAACATTACTAAAAACAAGTTTCCCCTTGTCACTTATTCTGGCATGTATTGCATATTGCTACAACATTTCTTTATTTGCCAATGGAAGCAGGGGAAATTATTTCAGCCAGCTATTTATATAGATATGTATGTTTTCCTAACAAAAAGATCAAAGTAAGCTAATGGCAAATGACTGCGTGATGATTATTTTGGTCTGACCACTTTAGGTTTCATTGACATTTGGATGCTATGGGTGGACAAGGCCAGTAGGAAACAGCCTTGGGTGGTAATCCTACAAGGATGCTTATGTAAAAGGAAGAAAGGTTTTTAAAAAATCAATGCCCATAATAGTATAGCAAATTTCTGCTAAAAAGGAAAATGATTTACATGTCAAGTTAACTTCAGTATTGTGGACCATCTTATACCCACTTCCTTGGGAGTAAACACTATTGAACATAATAGGACTTACTTCAGGGTAGACCTATCTAGGATTGCAATGTAAAATCCAGAGATGAAGACTTTTGCGTTGCAAAGCAGGAAGTCTGCACATACATTACTTTCAGTGTGAGAGATTATTATTAAAAATAGTCATGTTTGGCTATGATTACAAAACAGACATCACAGAAACATAAAAAGACACTCTGCTGACATCCTACCATGGCTTTGTGGTGACTGAATATAGACTGGGGAGGATGTCTTTCCTCTGAAGTGTTCCTTGTAAATGTAATTACTTGCCACTGACCTCTAATCATTTTCCCCTTTCCCAATGCTACTGTTAGACTATCCAGCAGCTCAAGTGAAGAACTCTCCAAGAAATAGTTGTGTTTAATTCCCTGAAATGTTTCTCATATTTGTTTTAAAGACTCATCAGCAGTGAACATATTCTGAACATATTTAGAACGTATTTTTAGCTGCTTTATCTATAACAGTTCATAAAATATAATGTTGTCCCACATTGGCTGCCCTTGTGGGGACAGGGGACAGCAGCAACAACAGTGAACCAACTGCAGCTGTTTCAAGCCATCAGAAAGCTCTTAATCCCTTGGTAAAATTCCACAACTACTAAAGTGATTCTGGCATCATTTTATCATTATTGTGGTGAACTTAGAAACCACATTCTTGCTTGCCCCCTTCTAAGTTCTTTTAACTCTGAACAAATTACATCTCCTGGGATTCTTTGGAGGACATTGTGTGTGTGTGTGTGTGTGTGTGTGTGTGTGTGTGTGTGTGTGCGCTTTAAACATATAGTGTTGATCTGACCTAGTCTAACCTCCATGTAAGCTTTGTGCAAGCAAGTCAAGATGAATGCTCAATAAACGAGTTATCTAGAGTCCTTTGTGTTGAAGGTGCTGCAAGACTCTTTGCTGTTTTTGCTGTCACAGGCATACAGGGCTTACCTTCTGGTAAAGGACTGTACTTACGGTGTCAAAAATCATTGAATGACTTCAGTGCCTAAAGGAGATAAGTGGCTGTAGGTGGTGTGACATCAGTACAGCTCTCCATCCAGCATGACAACAGTAACTAAATTTCCAGCCACTGAAATACAAATAGAGCTTGTGCTATATAAGCAGATGAATGATTAGGCCATGAAACTCATCTGGCAATTCAGTGGAGATCCCAAGGTCTGTGTATTGGCAGAGGTCATCAAATAAGCAGAATAGCACTTGTGTAGCATCAGTCTAATCTCTTCCTACCTGCAATTTACTTTTATTCAGTGATTTCTCAGTCATTTCAGGATCATCTTCCAGGTCTGCAAAATTGAGTTAATAATAGGAAAGGAGTCCCCCCCCCCCCAGCTTTCCTTAGTTTCAGAAATTGTTGTAAAAATATAGGTTTGCCATGCCCATGCACTGTCGAGATCATGCCTTTGTACCAAGCAAATATAGGAGGAAAAGTAATATTCCACATACAGCCTTCTAGCACATCCCTGAAAATAGCCCCAGATTAAATGTGTGCAATTCAGGCTTTATCAAATAAAGACAGTAAATCATGAAACATTATGAGAGAAAGCTAAAGAGAATTTACAAGTAGCTAGCTAAATAGTAATAATAATAAATCACTGGTTGTTTAAAAAGCAAGCTGTAGAGGTCTATGAAAATTCCCAGGTGCACCAACAAGTCAAGAATAGTAGTTAAAACCAGCATGATCCGAATGGTATATGCCATCACACTATAGGTACATGAATGGCCACTAGAATCGCTTGCACCAGACAACCTTACTTAAGTGATGAACATGCCATACTCTCCTACTCGTCATCCAAACATAAGAGATGCTTCAGTTTCCCAACATATTGCATTGCACTAGGTCAGAGAAGAGGTACCCATGACCTTTCAGATGTTGCTGGACTGCATCTCCCATTGGTCGCACTGGCTGGTGCTGATAGGAACTGGAGTCCAACAACATTCCATGGACCAGCCTGCTCTGTTGCTACTGTTCTAGCATTGGTCACAGCCATGAAATACAAATATTTACATGGCGAAAGATTAACTATAGAATGATATGAGAGAGTGAATTAATGGCAGCCCATACTTACCGTACCTGTTATGCAAAAAAAAAAAAAAATCCAAACATGAGGAATTAGTACCCATTCCTCACTATACACACCATGGATTCAGATATTCAGACAGTGACACCTGCATGTAGTACTGTAAGGAGCGGGAGAAGAGCATTTCTCCTTCTTTGTTTGCCTTTTGCAAGATTTCAGAGGGTTTTCCTGGGTTTTTTCGTTATTTTGAGGTCAAAAATCTGTGGTCTAGAACGCATTAGAAATTTTCCCGTAAGAGTCAACAGAAATTGTTAGCTCGTTATGATAGTGGAACCTGTGTGTAGTGGTTATTACATAATAAACAGTGGGTAGTATCCAGCTACATTTGACCCAGAGTAGGCCTATTGAAGTTAATGGTCCTAGCTTAGCTATGTTCATTAATTTCAATTGGTCTACTCTGAGTAAAATAGTGGTGGACAAACTGTCCTTCATAGAACATTATATGCCATCACCAAACTTCTCATTAAGGAATGCCTAGCAAGTTTCTAAGGTTGCCCAAGGTTCTCTGAATAGTAAGAAAACTACCTCCTAAATTGCAGGGGCTGCAAGCTATCATAGGATTGTAGAGTTGGAAGAGATCCCATGGGTCATCTAGCACAACCCCGTCATTGAACTTTAATTACTATCATCCCTGGCAATTGGCCATACTGTCTGAGGCTGATGGGAGTTGGAATACAGCAATATCTGGATGGCCACGGGTCCTCCATCTCTGCCCTATGACACTGGGCCATTTCTATCAATGACTTTTGTTGTTTTCAAACTGTGAAGAGGGGGGAAATCTACTACACTAAAAGGAAGAATCTTGATCTGTCTTCTAACTCCCACCCATGCATACACCTTTGTGATCTCAGACTTGCTGTGATCATTATTCCTTTTTTAAGCTGCAAGAACAATAGCAACTGAGTGGATCTTTGGAGGATGTAGTTCTCCAAGTACCACTTAATTTAAATTAGGCTTCTGCAGGAGGGCAAATGCTCTATTGGATTTCTTCCCTAGACAATTGCCAAAAGCATGTTTCTCAAGAGTTGATAGCAGAGGTCCTGGAGAACTTCAGCTTGAAGTCCAAGTAATGTGAGCCCTTTTAAATTAACTTGCACTGGCTTTGGCAATAAATCTTCCTTTATAAATGGCCCAGGAAATATAAGCATATGATCACTGTTCTCGCAAAGGGACTTCACATATGACAGGTAGGGCTGAAAACCCCCCACAGATAACTAATTCATACCATGTTGGCCAAAATTAAAACATTAAAATTTCATAGATATAATCAGATAATGAAAAATGTTCCTTTTCAATTTAGACCTTGGAAGTTAGACGCTTCTCCTTGCTACAGCTATTGATTTAGGCTGCTGTGATTTTTACCTTCATTTTGTGGGAAAGGAACTTTCTGAAGTCAAAGGACATGAAGCATTAACTGGACAGAGCATGAGGGAATACTCTGCTAGGGGAAATTGGCTAGAGCAAAGAGCCGGGAATGGGCCTAATTGGTCTTTTCCATCTCTTAGTCCACTGACATGATGACAACTGTTCTGAAGTTTATTTTCAAGCAGACACACACATAAATAACATCTGTGGGAGTCATGAGCATGTACAACAGCAAAAACAAATCTCTAAAAAATAGAGTCAAATAAAACACATTATTCTGAGTGACCAACCTCCTCATATTTTAAGCTTGCACTCAACCAGAACTAGTTTCTCTCCACCCCCCTCTTGCTAGTTAAGTGAATTTAAGTAAAGCATAATGAAACGGGAAATACCAGAAATACTTTAATATCCTGTATTGTTGAAACCACACAATATGGTCCATCTCACATTTGGATAGCAAAGTGGATGTGTGGGTTCTATTGTAACCATTGAAATGAGTCATACATAGGAACACAAAAACTTTGATTGATGAGTATTGCCTTGTTTCAATAAACCAGTTAAGATGAACCACAGTTTAGGGTTCAGGGATAACCTTAAACTGCAGTTGCTCAAAGGCAAAAACTTTCCACCAGAAGAGGAAATGTAAGGGAAACCCTTGTGAGCTTAAAGCTCACATAGGCTCATTCTTATAACAATAAACTATGATTTATCATTATGTTTGAGTTCAGGATTCATGTGTTGTATAGTGTAATGGTTCACCTTAGAGCTGGAAATTTTCAAATACCTCTTCATCTATATGTCTCAAACTTCAGTCTTCAAGATGGAGATAAAAATATTAGTCTACCTTACAAGGTTCTTCTAATATTTGCTAATGGTGAAGTCTGAGAGATGTTTCAAAGTTTGAGGAAGAAATTGGAACATGCATTGCCTTCATTCCAATGGATGTTTCCCTTGGAATGCAAATAATGCATTCAAACCACCTTCATCATACTTGTCTGTCCTTGGCACACAGTTAGATGTTCTGTATAAATAATAAGTATTGTCTTAATAACTCAATTATTTATTTTTTCAACATGCCATTAAGTTTAACATTTTAGGTAACACCCTTATCGTAAACTTGCAGCTCTTCACCTTTAGTACAAATCTGATCAGATCTTGCAAGCAAAGCATTCCAAGCCTGGTCAATACTTGGATAAGAGATCCTCAAGGGAAATGCAGGATGCTTTTTAGAAATCGTTCAATAGGCGACATTCTTTTTAAGTCAGCACAGAACCAATCATCCAGCATATGGTGATGGGAGCCTCAAATGGAAAAGGCATGCTCCTTAAATTCCTCACCTGCCACATCGTATCGTAATGATGGAAACACAGCTTGCATGTTTTAGCTTTTAAGTTGAGAGCATTATGTGAGTTGGTGACACTGTCCCTGCACTCGGTGACCAGCAAGTAAAACCGCAGCATGTCCTTCAAGGTGAAAGATATTGCATATGCAAAGATAGTAAGCAACACTTCAGAGCACAGTGCTAAGGTGTGCAGTTCTAAAATGCTTCATGCTGGCTTGTCCCAACATGGACCAACTCATCATAGCTTTTCTGCCAGCTGGTCATTCCTGTCCACTTTTAGTTTCATCCCCATAGTGTACCTTTCAATGTCAGTGCCACATCACTTCAGTATAGTGCCATTTAGGAGCTTTTTGCTGTGTGTATTCACTTAACACACAGCACATTACCTGCTAGACTGAGTTTGTGGCAGGGACTGCTCTGCAAAATCTAAGATCAGACCACTGTGATTGGACTGGGCCCTGGGCAGCGTAGAGACCTGGAAGGATGGAGATTCCATGAAATCACATCCAGCTTAGCCCCCTGTCCTCTGTATTTTAAATGTGCATTATAGTGCCTTGCAGATGTGGCTCAAAGGGATGTTCCAAGGATAAGCAAGGCTGTTTATCCTTACAAATACAGTATACAAAAAAAAATCTATATGTTTATGGTTTCTAACATGAAGAGGCTACAACACTATACCTATTTTGCTAGCTTTTGAGTGCCCTATTAATTTCTTTTATTTATTTCCATACTATTGATGTGATAACTATGGAAGCCTATCCACACTTTCTGTTGTTATTACATTTATATATCGCTTAGTTGACAAAGTGGCTTCTAAATGGTTTACAAGTATAAAACACTTTTTATGTTGCAGAACTGAATACAAGAATAAGCTCACTAATTTTATTCTTGAGATAAGAAGTATTTTATTCCTAAATATTCTGGGCATTTTGAAGTGTTGGGTAGTTTACTTTTTCCTTATTCTTGTGATAAATGTCAGAGCCCTGAGCCTGAAGTTGGCTTGTTTGTTCCTTTAAAAGGTAGCTGTACATAAAAAATCCAGGTTTCTACACGCTTCATGTATTGTGTTAATATTTAACGCAATTGGAGTCTGTCTGTCTTTGTACTTTTGCAACGTCTCATTTCTTTCCAACTATAGCGCTTGTCATGGTTTTAAGTTTTTCCCTCCTCCAAGTGGATCTCTTTCATGTTTTCTATTTACTCTCCTTGGCAGAGTCATTGAGCACAGGAAATACACTATATCTGCAAAATGCCAAAACGGCTTTCTTCATAGTACTGCAGTAATAGGGAACTGGATGATTTTAGGAAAAGATCTGTGCTCCGTGCTTTGCCTATTCATGTGTGGGGTTTTGATTTTATGTGAAATGAAAGGCGTAAACTCCAGGTCTGAAAACTAATAGAATTTCAGCATTTACCTGCTGATCCATAGCCTTTAGGTTAGATTGTGTGTCAGCCGGCAGTCAGCTTGTAGAACGAAGAATACTTTAACACAAAAATGAAAAGATTTCTGTTAGATGCGCACCACCTGCCAGATACCGAGAATGATCCTTGTGGATTATTATTAGAAATATTTTCCACTCTACCTGATTGCTGAGAAAGCCGTGGGAAGGATACCTATTCAGATAATGCTGGCTTGTGAACCACAAGAAAGAGAATTGCTATCCTATTTTTCAGCCTAAAGTTATGCTGCTTCTTGACAAATCTTTAAAAAGTTATTGAAAAGCAAAGTCTTCCTCAGCATCATGTGGAATCACATATTGTGCTTACTCACATAGCTGATATTGTTTTCGTTTGTCCTATAGTATATACACTTACGTTCATAATATACATATTAACTATCTGTTGTGATACATTTGGAAGAGACCTTCCCATAAAGAAACATACAGTACATCACACTATAAACTTATTCATCTGAACATATCTCTGTTAAGAGTTAACTGGCATCACTGTTTGCTGGCAGAACTCTATCCTAGATCTAGTCCCAGAAATAGAGATCCAGGGAAAGTCCACCTGCACTAGATCTAACAGTGCAGCAGCCCAATTTCTCGGCATCTTAAGGCAGTGGTCTGTAGGATGTGCTTCCAGCTCTCGAAGGGCTTTTCCATGAGTCTGGAGAAGGGTCATATCACTGGTTAGAACCTCTGCTTTGCATGCAGTAGGTCTCAAATTCAAACCCTGGCATTTCCAAATAGGACTGGGGGAAACTCTGGAGAGCCATAAGGATGTAAGAAGAACTTGCTAGGTCAGGCCAGTGGCCCATCTAGTCCAGCATCCTTTCTCACAGTGGCCAACCAGATGCTATGAGAAGCCTGCAAATAGAAATCTCCCTTCCTGCTAGTTCCAGGAACTGGTATTCAGAAGCATACTGCCAGTTATGGAAGACAGTGTTGAGCTAGATGGATCAATCCTTATGTTCAATCTCAATCACACAGGAAGAAGGTGTGTGGTCCATTTCTATTTTTAAGAGGAAAGGGGACATGCCAGTGAGGAGTGAAGATGCCTTCCTCCCATTCATGGCTCAGTTCAGTGTTTGTTAAATGAATATACACAGCACACCTAAACGCACACCAAATATACACACCTAAATGGCACTGTGTTGCAGAGATGTGATTTAGTCTTCCTCCCAGTTGCTTTTCTCTTTAGTCAAAGTTTTATGACAAACATGTCATAAAACCTTGTGGGGAAACACTTAGGGAAAGGAGCAGCACAGAGATATCAAGGGAGAATGCCCCTATTTCTTTTAAAAGAAGGATGGGGAACCTGTAGCTCTCAAGATGTTGTGGGACTCCCAACTTCCATCAGCCCCAGCCAGCATGGCCAATCGTCAGGAAATGATGGGACTTGTAGTCCAGCAACATCAGAAAAGCTACAGGTTGCTCACACAGCAAAATCTCCTGGTTTCCACATGGTTGGGGGAAGATTAATATTTAAAAGCATGGATCTACTGCAGTCACTTCTAGCTTGGTTCCACTATGGTTAAACACATAGGGTGGAAGCAGTAACACAGATCCATATAAACAAAAACAGCCTGTAGATTTAAACTAGCAGATTTAAACTCAAATGCCTGCCAGGATTGCTCCAAGGCTTACTATTCAGGCACTCTAAAGAAATTTACACTTCTAAGCCTTAAAGTGACTTCACCTCCATCTCTTACCCCTTGCAACCCGCCATGTGCCCTCAAAATCTACTTCAGAATTTTGGGGTGCCCTCCAGAGCTGATTTTGGGAGTGCACGGGGTACTGCAGGGTAGAGGAAAGGGAGATTAAGTCCTATTTTACAAGCGGACAATGTTGGAATCCACCCAAAGGTGGTCTCTCCCCGCCCCCACCGCCCCAAAATAGATGTAAAGCCTTATTTTTAATGTTCTCAACAGGAATCTCGGAAATGTCTGAGTTCTGATCTGCAGTTTCCATTTATTGTTTCGTTTAACTGTATGCTTAGGACATAAAATGAAGGATTATTTCTGCAAGGTGAAATCAATAAATAATTTATCAGTTGTCCCAGTTTGTATAGTAAATTGTAATTATCGCAATCCCTTGGTTGGCACAAGCTTATCAGACAAACAGGTTTCAAAAGCTACAGAAATGCTTCCTAAACATCAATGCAGTTACGTAATGTCAGTTGTTATGCTCTTGCCGCTCTCCTGTGTGACCAAATTGTTAATAGTTAATCTGGTGTCTCCATTAGTGGTTACCTTTGCTTCCTAGCAACAACAGTGGATAAAAAGTTGAGGCAACAGTTGCCACTTTCGAATTCAACACACTTGGCTGTGGTTAAGAATATGTTTCAAGGTTTCACCAAAACAATTTTTCTTTATAGGAAAATAAAATAAAATTATGCCTTTTAAAAGCACAGGGATTGATTGATTGATTGATTGATTGATTGATTTAAAAACAGGACTTCTAGAACCAGTTTTGTGTTTGGGAGGGGGTCAGTACAGTTCAGCATAATAACTGTAAACTTTCAAAAATCATTTTTTATAATCAGCAGTTTTAGAACATGCCTAGTCAGAAGGAATTTCCTTTACAGACAAAGTCATTTAGACTGCAGTTGTATGTACACTCTCCTCTGAATAAGTCCCCTTAAACTCAGTAGAACTTACTTCATTGTAGATATTTGTAGGATTACACTGTTAATGTACTAGTTATTGGCTTGGATCCTAAGTTTCCTTCCATGGATGAAATGAATGGAACAAGACCCACTCCCCGCTAGAGAGATACTTGGGGTTAGAGATACTTTGGGGTGGAATGAATGCTATATGTCTGGTGTCTACAAATGGAGTGAGGTGTTTCCTCCATATGTGAATGGAGGTGCAGCTTAGGATCCAAGACAGTACGATTATTGCTTTTCATTATTAAAAAGGAACAGTTCAGATAATAGAAAAGGGGAGCACAGAATGTACACAGGCATCTACACCTGTGACTGATTTCTAGCTACTATCTATTTAGTTCAGGGCTAAGGCATTTAGGCTCTCAATTGTTTAGACTCCCAACTATCATCAACCTCAGTTAGGGTTGCCATACGTTGAGAATTTCCCAGACATATCCAGAAGACTATGGTCAGCAGCAATGTCTGGGCGGAAATTGTCAGCATGTCCTGTAAAATGTGGACATATAGTAGTCCGTGTTGGCAGTTCCTGCCGATTTCCATTTTTGTGATTTTGCCAACAACTTTGACAAAAACTTTATGTTGGATTTTCACTGTTTGAAATATGGTAACCCTGCTTCAGTCACCATGGCCAATGATCAGGGATAAGGGGAACTGGATTCCAGCAACATCTAAGGGACCACCATTTCCCCACAATTTAATTTAACATTATCCATAATGAATTATTTAACCATCACAGAAATCAATTCCTAAGATGGCTTACTGTCCGTAAAATAATAATACATAATAAATACATAATAAAATGCAAAATACATAACATCAGATCATAGCTGTCAACGTTTCCCTTTTTTAAAGGGAAATTCCCTTATTCTGAATAGGATTCCTCTCAAGGAAAGGGAAAAGTTTACAGCTATGCATCAGATAACAAAAGCGTATCTTAAAAAAAAAATGAGACAGCAAGAAACATACTCAAAACATGAAATACTTTGCAAATTCGCCTAGTGTCCTCCGCAGGGTTCCTTTGGCCAACTACAACTTTTTTTGTCTGTGAAATTTAATATGCTGAAGAGAGAAAGAGTAGTTTTCCCCCATTATTTCATTAACGGACATTGGTACATTATTAAGTTCTAATGCCTTTCGATCATTTGAAATATTGAGCTAGTTAAACAAATTCATTGATGGATTCAGCAAGATAATTGGCTTTGTCTGACAGGATTCATGAAAGATGGCCTGACAGATAATTCTAGGCCAAACTGTTGTGAATGGTGGGGAAATAAATGACTTTATGGGCAATTCTCAGCTCACAGTCAGCCAGGTGGCTGCTTAGTAAGCCAGGTAGCTGTGTTGTGTGTGCGACGTCACAAGCTCGTGGCATCACAGGCCCACCGTGGCACCAAGCCCTCCCCCAATGTTGGGCCGAAGCCAGCACCTTTGCTTACAATCAAGTGGCATATTGTCTTTCTTGAATTAAATAAATAAAAACAACCAGCCAGAAGCCAGTATTATTTTCCAGGACAGATTAAAAATAATGAGTGTCTACAATAGATAGAATATAAATTATGAATCAGTCTTAAGAAAGCTGAGGTAAATGGCAGTGTTATTCCCAAGCACCAAACAAAAGGAAAAACGGAAGTAAAAAATAAAGGTGAAGATTTCAAAGATTGTAGGGGAAAGTTGCAGTGTATCAGTTTTAATGTAATTTTACCCTTGGCATGATAAGATTATTCACCACGTTGGTATCTTTGTAAGCAAATGGCAGCTTCGGTTTATTTTAATAAACTAATAATAATGAATAATAAATATTTGGAAACTTGGTGCAAACAGGAAGAAACCAACAGGATCCCCCTGCAATCTTCTTTCTTTCTTTCTTTCTTTCTTTCTTTCTTTCTTTCTTTCTTTCTTTCTTTCTTTCTTTCTTTCTTTCTTTCTTGAATTTGGAGAAAGTTATAGGACCAGAAAAGATGCATGGTCACGTCTATGCTAATTGCATCAGTGGCTCCTCTGAAGGGAGTGACTGATGGTTTGCATTAACATTCCCGATTCCTGAATTAAGATGCTAGCCCCCATGCATGTTCTATTTCTGCCTCTTTCATATCAGAGTCATCTATCCTGATTTCACCTCATTCTTGTCAAACTTTAATTGATAATTCAGGATTCTTTGTATTTTATTTTTTTTATTTTTTAAAATCTTTATGATTCTCTGTATTAAGGAATGCATAGAGAAAGCAGTCTTCTTGAACTGGATTCAAACATAGTCATGTCTGCAGGTTTATAATATAGAGATTATGTAGAACTTGTATTAAGGAACATTGCAACTGTCCTTTCAAGATAGTATTGTTTTCATTGTAAAATAAAGTGCAACGGTGTTTTGTTTTTAACTTAGTGTCTCTCAAAATTAATGATTAATATTGGCGCATCAAGGGACGCAGGTGGCGCTGTGGTCTAAACCACTGAGCCTCTTGGGCTTACTGATCAGAAGATCGGCCGTTCGAATCCCCGTGATGGGGTGAGCTCCTGTTGCTCTGTCCCAGCTCCTGCCAACCTAGCAGTTCGAAAGCACGCCCAAAAGTGCAAGTAGATAAATAGGTACTGCTCCAGTGGGAAGGTAAACGGCATTTTTGTGTGCTGCTCTGGTTTGCCAGAAGCGGCTTAGGCGTGCTGGCCACATGACTCGGAAGCTGTTTGCGGACAAACGCCGGCTCCCTTGGCCAATAAAGCGAGACGAGCACTGCGACCCCAGAGTCGTCTGTGACTGGACTTAACGGTCAGGGATCCCTTTACCTTTACCTATGATTAAAATATTATTATGTCTCAATGAAAGCCGTTCTAAAAACATATCTTTAATACATTTTGGTAGCTGTTTTGTATTTTGTTTTTGTTTCAGCAGAGAAGTGTATCACAAAATTCAGAGGGGTTCAGCATCTTACTCAGAATACATTTCCATCTATATATTAGTCTGGGAGGTGCAAATTAAATTGGTTAATTTAAAAATACTGACCATTCCTAGTACTGAATATCCATATATTTCAGCTGTTTCCTATTCTCCATACCAATCATACCCTGTCGTATAAAGATGTGATGACAACCTTTAGAAATTTGTCTTCTTCCTGTTCCTTTCCTCACTTATTTAATTAAAGTACTTCGGGGGGGGGGATTAATGAATACAATTCCTGGCTTTCACCCATGAGAATATGAACCCTTTCAATGACTGCTAGCCTTGACACAGTTAAGAGCTAATCAGGATGTTTCTTTTGTGTTCACCTACCATAGATTTCACTAAAATATGCAGCTAGCAGCAGTACAGTGAATGTCCTTCTAATTTTGAAGAGTGAAGTAGGTGAGCAGACCTGCCTAATTAATTCTCTCAAGGGATTCTGGATGAACCTGAGGTCTCTTTATTTTAATTCTCAGCTATGCACAAAAAGCATGAATTGACTAGAATATATTTGGAGAAAGTGTTGCATTTACTCTGCTCATTTATGTGATCCTTTCACATTTGAATGCAGTTTTGTACTGAAGCTCTTTTATGTAAGGTACAAAAATGGTTTGAAGAGCACACATGGCTTTTCATGGACACACACAAAATAATCAAACTATTACTAAGTCAGTGTACGGTAGGGGCTTCCTTTTCTTATATATTGAGGACAGTTCACACTACCTGTTTTCCCCAGTGGTTTGAAAGAAAGTGATTACTGACAGGGGTGCCAAGTTGAATAAAATATTGGGGGGGGATACGCTCCGCCCCACATAATCGATTGCATGACATGGCGTGCGCGCACACACACACACAAATTGAATGACAATGCCTATCAGCTTAGGCAAGGCCTGGGCACTGCAAATATTTTATTGGGGAGAGGGACAAAGTGACCTTGACCCCTAAGAGTTGGCTCCTATGATTACTGATGAGTTTGAAACTCTCCACCTCATCCTGCCAACAGATTGCTTGCAGATCAGAAGCCCCTAATAATACAAGTGGCTCTGTATTTCAGTTCTTCCATAAAATGCCCCAGTCAGCTTCGTTTGCGGGAGAAACACAACCAAACTGACTAGAGAAATGCCCAGAGGTCCAAGAGGTATTACCATGGAGTATTTTTGATAGGTGTATAACAGGACCTTTGCCACACTGTTAACTCCCAGAGTCCCAAATTTGCTTCATCATTAATCTCTAAGGCTACAATGCCAACCCTTGTTTACACTAGGGAGATTTGAATTGAGCCAAATCATGGCTTACGTAGTTCTGGGGCAAAAGAAAAGCAGCCCAAATTCATGTTCTGTGGCCCTTGCGCACTTGCTTGTCCATGGTTAGCCATGCTTTGCATGCAAACTGGGCCACCATATTAACCTGAAATAAGGAGCACCTTTAGGTGTCAAGCTCCAGATTGTAATCAATGTGATAAGATTTTTCATGACTTGGGAAAAGTAAGTATAGTCTTCATCTCTCAGATGTAGTTTCCTGCATAGCATGTCTTGCCAGTATTCCTGGAAAAAATATTTTTGTTGCCTTCAATCCCTACTTTCTTGGGTATCATGATCTGCCCAGTCCATCTTGATGTACCCATTTTCAGTTCCTATCAATGTTATAGTTAAGATGTATTTATTTATTCAGCCTTCCTTTCCTCATTTTGTGCTTTTGAAGGCATGCTGCTGTGTCTGAACTTGGTAAACAAAATTGTTTTCTTCACTCTGAGTGCAGCGTAGTCCTTTTAAGGAATCCTGCTGTACTTGGATGAAATAACTGTGTCCTTTTGTCACTTGAGTTAATGAGTGAGCAGGGATGCATCAAAGTCAAGAAATCAGAAATGAGGAAACTGTGCAACCGTACAAAGCAGGAGCAAATTCTTTTCCTTGGATTTGTGCTCCCCTCACCCCACACTTTCTCTATAGCTCTGGGGAAAGGAAAGCGGTATTGTATTCAGCACATAAGTAGAACGAAGGAAAGTGACTGCACAGAATGAATAGCAGACTCTATATATGTAAAAATGCAATGGAATATTGATATAGTTAAATATATTCTGGTATATATGATGTTCTGCTTAGTTGCTGTGGGTTTAATGTACTTCTTCAAAGCTCATGCAGAAGCTATTTGGTTTCTCAGAGATAACAGTGATTTATTTTTGGAAATTCTGTTAATGTGCCTGTATTGGGAAATATAAAGGGTGGAGAAGCATTGAGTCCTGAATCCTGTTTTGACAAGACCGAAGAATTATCACTTGTGACTGTTAGAAATTGAAGTTAGGTGAAGTAGATTTACCTGTTATGAATGCTGTCTCAGTTTCAATAATTAATTAACACTGGATGTGTTCCTTCCATGATCCACAGTTAAGGTGTTAACTTTCGTAACCTGTATATAACCAAAGTTACAAAGAGGATTGGTTTTTCTTTTATAAAATTTATCAAATTTATAAAAACGGGGGTCTATTTTCATGGATATTTTTGCCCCTGGCTTGAAAGAGCACCCCCATCTTAGGAGACATGAAGGGGTGATACACTGAAATCTGATAGGCTATGTGGCTATGTGGCACTGTTATGTTCTAATCAACACTATGGTGCTGATCAGCAGAGGGAGAAAACATAGTGGCTATAAAAACATCAGCAAAAATGGGTAAGGCACAGGTGGAGATTTTTCCTCACACCCTCCCCAGAAGTATTTCATGTTCCCCAAGCACAACTGTAGCCTGAGAACGTTTGGCACAACCTTAAATATTTTGTACACATGCCTCTTGACTTCAGAATGGAAATTAAGCACACCCCAGCCCAGTAACCCCACAGCAGAATAACTGGTAAACAAGCACAAGACCAGGTTTGGGGAACCTTTGACTTCCAGATGTTGAACTACAGCTCCCATAATCTCAGGCCACTGGCCACCATGCTTGCTAGGGCTGGTGGAAACTGGAGGGCCAAATGTTTATTTGATTTATTATATTTCTATGCCTTTTTTTCATTCCAAGTGGCTTACAAACAGTAAATAACAATAACATGATAGAACTTAATAAAGCATCACAAATGCAGCATAAATAACATAGAATAATTAACAGATCATCAGTGAAACAATTATAGTCTATAAAACACTTTTAACAAAGCAACAGCTAAAAAATAATAAGGTAAACATCACAAGTAAAGCACAAGTCATATTATATGATTAAACAAATCAATGCAGCATTTATAATCTATAAAAGAATAGCGGCAACATTAACAAAATAGCAACCAGAAGATAAACCAAGCACTGTTAAATTCATACACACACTCTCCACAACCCCATAACTCATAATCTTTCACTCTATTCTGCTCATTAAAATACTCGCGCACAGAATGCCTATGGCTCTCTTCTGAAGGTTCCTAGGGCTGGAGGTGGCACAGCCCAGGTGGAAAAAGTCATTACCCATGTCAAACAGAGTCTCTCCCCCCTCACGGTTCTTTCTCTGGAAATAGCTCCCTTAGGAAGGTTCCTAGGGCTGCAGGGTGGGGCAAGGTAGGTGGAAAAAGCCATTACCTGCTGGCCAACACAGAGTCTGTTACCCCTCACAACCGTTCCCTGCACTAGACATACCACTTTATTTCTTCTTCTTCTTCTTCCTCTTCTTCTTCTTCTTCTTCTTCTTCTTCTTCTTCTTCTTCTTCTTCTTCTTCTTCTTCTTCTTCTTCTTCTTCAACTTACCATTCTAAAAGCAGATCTCAGATAGGGAAGTATGTGATTTATAATAAAGCATGCCTTCAAAGTTCTGACAATAACACATCTCTCACTCTTATGGAGTTTTTAAAATGGGATCACGGCCATGTTAACGGCTTTGCAGAAAGGGATCATGGCTCTGTTAAAGCAACTGAATATTTGAAACAGTCCTCAGAATCAAGGCACAAACACTGCAACTTTAAAACCGTTTGGTGTGCTGTATGCTATTGACTTTAGCATCTGACTTTGAACTTTAGAGTCTAAAGCATGTCACTTGAACGTACCAGCCACAGATGCCTATGTAGGACTGTTCACAATATATGTTTCCACAATGTGATTATGTTGATCCTTTTGCTTTGTGGGAGGTGCTTATTCCCTTTACTGACAGAAAGGCTTTAGAGCCGACAAAATTCACTCATTCAACTATTTGTGGAGCTCTAAATCTCTAGAGAATGGGGTGGGAACACTTTTGACAAATTAGACGCCATTTTCTTTTGTTGTGGTGCTATAGGTAAAGGTACCCCTGCCCGTACGGGCCAGTCTTGACAGACTCTGGGGTTGTGCGCCCATCTCACTTAAGAGGCCAGGGGCCAGCGCTGTCCGGAGACACTTCCGGGTCACATGGCCAGTGTGACATCGCTGCTCTGGCGAGCCAGAGCTGCACACGGAAACGCCGTTTACCTTCCCGCTGGTAAGCGGTCCCTATTTATCTACTTGCACCTGGGGGTGCTTTCGAACTGCTAGGTTGGCAGGCGCTGGGACCGAGCAGCGGGAGCGCACCCCGCAGCAGGGATTCGAACCGCCGACCTTTCGATCAGCAAGTCCTAGGCGCTGAGGCTTTAACCCACAGCGCCACCTGTGTCCCCCACTGTGGTGCTATACTTTCTTCAATAAATATAGAGTTTCATTTATTTAAGAACAGGATATCTGCTCTCACATTCTGAGCTTATTGTTACTGGTGAAATGCTAGCATATATTGTGACAGCTCTGCCTATAGGATTTTTGGCAAGTTAATCTTGACAAGGGACGCAGGTGGCGCTGTGGGTTAAAGCCTCAGCGCCTAGGACTTGCCGATCGAAAGGTCGGCGGTTCGAATCCCTGCGGCGGGGTGCGCTCCCGCTGCTCGGTCCTAGCGCCTGCCAACCTAGCAGTTCGAAAGCACCTCCGGGTGCAAGTAGATAAATAGGGACCGCTTACCAGCGGGAAGGTAAACGGCGTTTCCGTGTGCGGCTCTGGCTCGCCAGAGCAGCGATGTCACGCTGGCCACGTGACCCGGAAGTGTCTCCGGACAGCGCTGGCCCCTGGCCTCTTGAGTGAGATGGGCGCACAACCCCAGAGTCTGGCAAGACTGGCCCGTACGGGCAGGGGTACCTTTACCTTTACCTAATCTTGACAAATCCATATTATCTTCATTGTTGCAGTTTACTCTTCCTGTCATGTTTGGTTTTCCCCCCTCACATTTTAACTGTATTTTACCCAGTGTATCTGGACAGAAGAAAAATGGGCCAAGCCAGCACAGTGCCATAAGTTGCTGGCAAAGACCGTATCTTAATTTCCACACAGCTATATTAAGGAAATGGGAGACCCAGAGACTTTTCAGAGGTGACTTGGAAAGCCTGGGGTAGTCATTCATCACTGAGAAGAGAAGCTCCCACTAAGCAAGTTAGGCAGCCTCCTGAGTATACTGCAAACAGAGACCATTTTAAACAGAATCCATTAGATAAAGGTCTGTTGTTGTAGAGGAGAAGCCGGGGAAAGTAGTGTATTTCTTCATTGCTTGAGTAAAATGGGATCACCAAGCAGGGCTCAAATATGTTCAAACCCTGGAAGTCCTGTGTCAGAATCTAAAACGGCACTGACCTCAATCTGATGGAGTAACTGAATCCATGTGCATTGGATTTTTTGAAAGCCTCAGGCATTCTGATGCTGCTTGGCATGCTCATCTTGTCAAGAGAATTCCGTCCCTTCATATAAAAGGGATCTGTGGGGCCATGGCTCCTAATGATGTGGACATCTGAGGAGTGCAAACATTGGCCTGTAGGCCTGGGTTCTGGAATCAGGAAAACCAACCTGTCTAGCTGCCTACATGCCCATATTTCCTCACCTCAGACAACCATGTGAATGCATGGGCAGTGTGAATGGGACCAGGAAGACCTGTGCATTCTATACACTTCCCCTCTTGGTGCTTCAAGGTATTGTGCCCTGTTCCTCAAACCCTGCCTCCAGCAGAGTTCTGGGGCCTCCTATTGCCTCTTGCGGTCATGTGGTAGTGAAGAGTTGCCCTCCTGCACTGCTAAGGGTTCTAAGGGGGAATCCTCAAAAGAAAAACCAGCATCCTTCAAAAAATTACTGGGCTACAATACATATTATTCCTGACCATGGCCATTCTGGCTGGGATTGATGGAAGGTGGAGTCCAACACCATTTGAAGATCCACAGGTTCCCCATCCCTGGTTTCATCTTACTGTATTAAGATTTGATTGGTCTATAATATTTGTATAACCATCTGTTTAAATTATGTTGATCTGTCTTTAAATTGTTATTGAATTGCCATGAAATGTTTTATTATGCTTTATTTTATTATGCTTTATTTTATTGTTTTATTTTATTATGCAATGTTATTTTTCTAATGGTATGAGCCTCTTTAAATCCAGCAAAGAGTTTGCCATGTGTGATGAATGCACTCCATAATATAGAAACATGTGCCTTTGTTATATGGTATGTGGATTTTGCATCATTTATCAATCAGACATGTCTTTCTTGTAGGAAATCATCTTCTGCAAAGCATCCTTTATTATTTCTGCTTGGAACAGAAACTATCGCTTCTTGATTCCACAATATGTTTTTGCAGCATATTGTCAACAATATGACCTTTTGGGGAAGTTTAAAATTGTTTTCACACTTCCAGCACTGCCTTCGTTAGCTTGACAGAAATATGTTTACAGTATAAAAATTCATTCTAAGGTGTTACAAATCACCCATTGTTGTTGTTGTTTCATTGTATTCCTTCATTAGCTGCGTATCTCCAGGAGGGAGGAAATGTAGAGAGTGGATTTTTGCTTTAAACAATGGAATCTGTATTCTGTCATGCTTTCCATCTCCCAAGGAAGGTATCTGAGAACTTACTTGTCTGTTTTTATTTATCTTGCCAGTGAAGTGTATTGATGAGAAGAAACAAGGTCCAGTGGTGTTAAAACAAGACATGAAATATTGATTAATTCATTTTTTAAATTCCTTTTTGCTCCCAAGTTTAGCCGTTTTAATATGCTACTGTCAATATAGTACTTTCTAATAAACCTTCGCTATCAGAAGAACTCTCTTTCTTCATAGTACTTTGGTAAATGAGTATTATCCTTCCAAAGTGGGAGCTTTAAAAAGCCCAAGGTAGCATCTTTTTACTGCTAAGAGAGGGAGCTGGTTAGAAAGAGCACAGCTAAATGCTGTTGTGTCTGACAGGAACTGTTCCTCCTGCTCTCTCCAGAATTTGGTTGAGAACTGTGAGTAGTTAGCAGTAAGTATTCTAGGTGGCTGGAGGCAATGCTTTTCATAGTGGCTAGAGAAACTCAGCAGACAGATAAAGAGAAGGGTTAAAAGAATGGTACAAAGCTGACAGTTGCAAGAGGCAAGAAACTGTTCTGCTTCGGTGTGGCTTTATTAGTGCATTGGAGTGAAGGACAGTTACAGACTCATCTCTAGCAGGTGTTCTTGGAACAAAATCCCACAGTGTTAAATAGGACTTCATAGTGAGTGTAGCATTTTAGCCTGAATAAATCTCAAAGTGCAGAGAATGAAGAAACAGCAGTGGTTTCATTAAGGAGGAAAGAAAGAGCTTGACACTTAGGGTGTGTGTAGAGTTTGAATGGATCTTGAGTCCTGAGCTGAAGCAAGGTGCCTCAAAGAGATTTGGGTCTTATCAGCGGCGAAGTAGGATCTGTAAAAGGAAATACAAATCGAAGCATAGGTCCTAAAAGACCTTCATGGCACCTCAGCAGTCCAGACTATAAAAAAAAATGCTGCAGATAAGCATCTTCTAAAACTCAAAGTACTGTACTTTTCCATGTATCAGACAAGGTTTTTTTACTCTAAAACAAGGTCTAGTGGGTAGTGGGTAGGTGTGACGGATGATCGGTTGCAGCCATGAGCTGCAGATTGTTGTTGGTGTGCGATTGGTAGCTGTGGCAAATGCTGTTTTGTATTGGCTGATGTGCGTTAAATGGGTGTGTGATTGGTTGCTGCATCAATTGCTGTTGTTGATTTTCTTCTGCTGCATTAATTTGGCTTATGATCTCCCTCCGCTATCTGCGATTGGGCAGACACATTTTGCAGATGCGAGTGATTGTTAGCGAGTGATGTTGAAGGTTGGGTTAGTGATTTACTTTAATTTCCCCTCCCCCAAAATACCTCAACAATGTTTGTCATTCCCCCCACCCCACCCCCATAAAAAGCTCAACAACTTTGGTTCACCCTCCCCCCAAAACAACAACAACAACAACTCTGGGCTATTTTCTTAATTTGGAGTCCCCAAAAATAGGGGGCCTTATACAAGGGGGCGTGTTATACATGGAAAAGGATGGTAATATCCCCAAGCTTGTCATTTAAGGAATGACACCCGGATGGAATGATAGGGGAAGGGAGATAGAGAACTGGAATCGGGAGAGGGCAGATGGGGTGCTCCAATCCCAACTTCCAGGTCCAATTTTGTAATTGGAATGGGTTTCAGTTCTCCTGCCCAAAAACAACCCTAAATATTTATAGACACATGATAGGTACCCAGACCATAACTCCTGAAGCTATTTGCCTGAATTTGGCAAGTTTTATCCAATATGGAGGGCTTGTAGAAAGAGCGGGGAAAGATGTAGTCCCTTTTTTAAGAGACAATGAAGCACCTTTGCACAATGTTCCGACAACCTCCCATGGTCATAATATGAATTCAGGCATTCATCCATGCTGTTAATGATCAGGTACCTGGATCAGGATGCAGAAGTATTTTGGCAACATCCCATGTGGGGTTATAATAGCTCTCCTCAAGTATCCATTCATGTGATTCAAAATTAGAAGCCCAAAATTGGGGGGGGGTGTCTGCTGGCTCCATCCCTGCTGTCACGTCCCCACCAATCCCAAAACCAGTGTGTTGTGAAGGGAACATCTGTAGACAGGAACTGGCTGTATATACATAGGCTGCCTTCGGGATTTAGAACCCTGTACATCTGTTGTTCAAGTTTAAGAGAGAGAGAGAGAGAGAGAGAAGAAGCAACCATTTCATAGTAAGAAAAAGTGAAAGACCCAGTGAAAGGTCTTGGGAAACAGATGTAGATATGATCTCTTGCATGGGAAACCACAATGAACCTCATGTTACAGTTTGAATAGGTTTGGAATGGGGAGTCAAAAAAAGATCAAGCTGAGATTCCAGTATAACTAGAGAAGATGTGATGCTCTGGGATTTTAGTCATCCCATGAATGACTTAGGTTTTTAGCAGCAAACCTAAGTTGTAACCATGTTTACATGTGACAGTAAGCTGAGACAACCTTGCTACTCTTGATGACTATGTTGATAGGAATATGTGCTTATAATACATAAGTCTCCTGTATACATTACAACATTTTAGGTAGGGCTGATTACCTAAACACACAGCGTGTGAATCATTCTTGAGCAGGCTTCCCCAACTTGGTTCCCTCCAGATGTTGGACTACAACTTCCTTTATCCCTGGTGTGAGTCTTTGGGAAGTTGTAGTACAAGGCATTTGGAGCACACCAGATTGAGGAAGACTAATCTTGGAGGGGGAAGCAGTTCTTGAGAAAGCAGGAGTTCAGCTATGCTGACAGTTATGTAGCGGAATGAGTGAAGTGGGAACTGTGAATTTAAGTTAATTGTGGGGAAAGGGCTTCATCAGGGTCAAAGATGGCTACTTCCCAGAAGTTCCAAGTTCAAATATGTGTCATTTTAATGTTACATGAAAGCATCTAAGTGTAAAGGTCACACTCTGGTGCTACACATTTGTTTCTTAAAGTTGTGAATAATTTTTCTACATTATCCTACATAAATTTCCAGATTTCAGAAATGCATATAGTCAAATCTTAGGTATCCTTTTTTACAAAAATAAGTCCAACTATGCAGAATGGAACTTGCTCTCAGGTGAGTGTACATAAAATCACAGCGTTAGTGTATAGCATTTCTTTTGCAGGCTAACCCAGAGAATCCAAGCCTGCTGGAGTGGGAGGACAACGATAAATAACTCGAAATAATTACATATTTTTGTCAGTTTGTCAAGTTGCTGAATGTCTTTTGTGCCAGATAACGGATGATATGTCTTTGAGAAAGTGTTAGCAATTCCTCAATGTGGTCTGCTGTGTGTTGTGTCTTTTACAGAATCCAGTCAGGATCCTATCTCAGTACTGGTTGGTTTACCTTAATTCTGGCTATGGATGCTTGCTACAGAATACATGTCTATGGGATGATAAATGACACCTACTGCAAGTAAGATCACAGGAAATTATTTTCATGCATCTACAATTCTGATGCCTTGTCAAAATTTCACAATTCATTTTAATGCCATAAATCCAAGAAATTGATTAGGCAGGCATCCCCCCACAGCGGTCTGTATTGACATGGCACTTTATTGTCAGTGTATTTAGTCCCCATATGGCATGTGGTATTGATTAAATAAAAGCATTTACAAAAGTTTAATGTCAAATGTCATGAAGAAGTTTTACAATGAAAGACTTTCTGCCAAATCAGAATGAAGCCGGGGACACGGGGACACATTTCTGTTAGCTTCTTACAGCTCCTGTGCAGTGAGAGTGTACAGTATAAGAAGCAAAAATCTATCCTCTCTTGGAATTGAGTAAACTACTGCAAATAATTTGAAGTGATTCGCCCTGATACAGGTCAGGAGATCCACCTGCACAAGCAGCTGCTGGATCAGAAACTGCAGGCATGAATTAGATGTGCATTAAAATGCACATTGAAATGTACAAGTGCACAGCAGAGGGTGTTCCTGTCTGCGTTGCATTACTTTCAGCTGCATTTGATAAACATTCTCACACAGCTAGTTATCAATAAGTAAATACCTTTTTATGTGCAACTAATAATTATAATTAATTGTAAATATAATAGAGGAAAATTGGAGTGATTATGGATTCCTTAATAATACTAATAATAGGGAATAATAATAATAATAATAATAATAATAATAATAATAATAATAATAGAAAAATAGTTAGACACACTAGCCAGGGCCTGGTCAGGACGTTATAGGTTCTTGGCTTGACAAGGTATGTGAGCCTCACCTGGGCCTTGTCCAGCTGAGGAATCACACACCTCCTACCCAAGCAAACAAGCCCCACCTGGGCTGTGGATCCTTGCCTACCTTCGCTTCGAACTGGCAGCTGTAAGTTCTGGAATCCTGAGGGCAGGCAGTGATATGTCCTATTTTGCCACTTAGGGCAAAACAGGAAGTGCCACCCTGCTCTGCCACACCACCACCACCAGTGGGGCACTCACCACCACTGCGCCATCTACCGGTGGCGACTGCAGCTGTGCCACCCGCTGTGTCACCTCCGCCGCTTGTGGAGAAGCACTGCTGGCATTGGTCCCTGAAAGAGCTTGCGAGATCTCTCCCAAATCTCAATACATTTTTGCTCTCCTAGACATTTTGCAAGACTTTGATGAGATCTCACAAGATCTTCCAGGAAATCAGCACCTATCCTGGCACCACTTCTCGAACCAGGATGCAGCCTGGTATCAGGATGCTGTCAGCTCCTGACTGGTTGCCCAGGAAAGTGCAAAGACAAGGAAGAGTTTCTTACCGTCCTTTTTTATTTCAGGCTTTACATAGAGAGGCTAAAGGACCCAGCCTCTTGGATAATGGCTTTATCCCGAGTGAATCTCCACCTCCTGTTCTCCCACTTTCATCACTTCTACATGTGCTGCTATGTGCTCTTTGCTCTCCTACTTTTAAGGCTTGCCGGGTTTTGGGAGATGGAGGGTCTGGAATGCTTTCTAATGACCACATTTCATCCAGCTGCTGCTGCTCCTTTCCTATTATTTCCCAATTTTTCCCTTCAGCCTCTGAGCTGCCACCTCCCTCAAACCCCTATTGTAAATCTATACTGACTTCCTCTTCCTCCTTCCTGGAAGTGTCAAGATGGGGAGGCAGTCTCCACCATTCCTCTTCTGCCCAGTCCCTGACAGGAAGGAATGACATTTTCCCATCCTTCTAAGATCTGCTCAGCAAAGCTATTTATTCTCTTATATATGCAGATGATGGAGTTCTAATTTCACAGACATGGTTGGGTCTTGAGCTGTTACTGATTGAATTTGCTGATTACTGTAAAAAAGAAAAAAGAATCCCTAACTATCAAACATTCAAAATCCAAAATTATGGTATTCTTCAAGAAGGAGATGAAAATCTTCTGTGTCCTGGATAATCATGGATTTGATCAAATTGATTTGTATAAATGTTGTTTCAGCTGAGGAACCAAGGGAACACTGGCAAAGGCCAAAGCAGAGCAGTCTGGGAGTGCAATGGTTTGTTTCCTTTGTACAAAGGGTAGAATATTTATCCTAATGGCAATTTGTATTTGTTTAAAGCACAATTGTATCCCAGGTTCTTTTTGGAACAACTATTTGGTTTCCATGTTTTAAAATCTCTCCAGAAGGTCTTTCTTCTATTTATATAGAAACCAAATTGTTTTTCGATGTTACTCTAAATTTAGAAGCTGGATTAAATTCTTTGAGCAGCCTGACTTAGACATATTCCATTCACTTTTGACGTACGCAATTGGGCTTTCCTCCCCACCCTCTCAAAAAACCCTTGATGAATATATCTGTATTTCCAAACACTTGTTTGCTGCATTTATATTTTATGTGTTCTGGTCAGGAGTCAGTTAAGGCTGTTTTGTTTTCTGAGGCAAAGGACACTATGCTCCCGTTCCTGCTTTGATGTCCTTCCTTTCCCCTTGATTTCCTGTTGCCATTGATGTTCTGCTTTACTTTATTGAAATAAATTCACTGGAAATATGTTTTTTGAAAATGCTCCCGTCCCAATCTGAGGGTCACAGGCTAGTTCAGGAGCTGCATCATAGACCTGTGTGGCACACACTACTCTCAGAAGTTTTATGACATTCAAACAGTATATAGGTTTTGTTAAATAAAAAAAAACCTCCAGAAGACGGGAATGGCTGAAGGTTCAGGAAGAGTAACCAGTGCTGTTGTCCTCAGTATCTGCTGCTTGAGGTGATTGCCTCACTTTCTCTAATGATAGGGCTGGCCCTAGTTCTGGTGTGCATATGAAATATTGTAGGTATGATGAACTTAATGAATAAATCAGCCCTGTGACTATGTAAGTAGTTCGCAGGCTTAAACTTTATTATTAATATCCATTCATACTGTGCTCTGCATGTTCCAAATGTGATCTCCTTCTTTTGTCCAGAAGCTTTTACTGTGACTTTTATTTAATGTATACAGATGTGTTTATGGTAGATTTATTTACATGACCAAGAAAATATATTTCATTGACTTCTGTGTTTTGTCTTTGTTCCAGGTCAGAAGGCTTTAGGAAAGTTCCTTATCACTATTATGAGCCTGGAAGAGATGAATGTGATGAGTACTTTCTGCATGAAAATGCACCCTATGGAGGTCACAGGTTTATCACAGAAAAAAAAGTGTTTGCTGACTGGGCTAAGAGGCGCACGATAACATTTACACATCCTAACTGGACATTGTCATGATGCTGGTTCTCACAGTCTTCCCTTAAGGAGCATAATGTTCCATTCAAGGCATGCCACAGTTTACAGTGATATTTTCAACTTACTTGACTTCCACAACTTTAGTGGCATGGAAGAAACAAGATGTCCCCACCATTTAACAAGTGGGGTGAAACTTATCCATCTATGGAAGACATGCAAGATGCTTATTCTATCTCTTAGGGTTGGGATAGAATAACACACTTTGTTTTTAAACTGGACTTTATTTTTATTTTTTTTAAATCAAGATGGTAACAGTTTGGTTTTAATATGATAATGTTCTTAAGGAAGGAAATACACAATCCCATGCAGTCCCACTATCCTGGCTGTTTGTGGATAAATGATATAAATACTTGAATTTAGATTGTGAATTAGAGTTTTCATTACCAAGAGAACCTTCTTGTCTTAGGCGCAGATTGTTAAGGGCCAGCTGCGTATGTGTTTGTTTGTTGTTAAAAATATATGCGTGGCTACAAATTCACATTATATGAGAAAATTAGAGATGGGTTAATAAAGATTCCTGAACTCCAATTAGTTTCTACACATGGGGATTTTATATGTCTGAAGCCCAGGAGTACTTCATATGCTTTGAATGACAACCTGCTACAACAGCAGTTCAACAATCCAGGCTTTCTGGACATTGCCTCAGATTTTCCTGGCATGCATCAACACAGCTACCTTCTGCTCTAAAAAATACTCCGTAGACGTGGACAGCACATTTCATTAGGGTGTGCACCCAGGAATTTATTGAATACATATTCATACTCCATCATAAAGGATATTAATTTTATACATCAAATGAACTAAAACATAACTAAACTCTTTTATTTTAATTAGCAACTAAAATATCATTTATTTATTTAGCTGTAGTGATAATCAGGTGTATACAAAGATACAGTCAGTTTTATTTTTCTTTATATTTAATTACACAACCAAAATTGACCAAAGCAGATTAAGGGTGCTTCATCTTCCTGTCTTAGAGAGCGAGATGCTTCTCACCATGAGTTATGGACTTAAATTCCTTAACCACATCATTCTAATTAACTGAAAAGCAGCCCTTCACTCCCACAGATATCTCTACACAAAAGGTGACAAGTGGCCCTCGGGTGGAGACAGAGCTATGAGACAGAAGAAGGCTAGGATGTCCAAATTCCTACCTTACTACCACTACAGGAGCCAATCTTCTCATCACTGCTTCTAGGGGCAGACTCAGGCAGAAGCTGCAACTCCACCCCAGATCCATTCCAACTTTTTATTCTGCCTATGTCTCTCTGTCCCCTTCCCTTCCCTTTCTTTCCCTTCCACCTTTGTCTCTCTCCCACCACTCTTCCCCACAGGTCCTGGCCACTGAGGGAGCTGTGTTGCCACTTCGTTCTCTTTCCTCCACACCACAATTCCTGTTTTTTAAAAAACAACGACAAGAACAATGTTAGGGTGTGCCTAGGCACACCCAGCACACCCAGTGTGCATGTCTGCAGTGTGTACACTCCCTTTTTGGAGCAGAACTTATATAGCTGTTGTTTGACATCTTAAGGAAGCTCCACAGACCTGCATGTGGAAATAGAAGCCTTGGAATCTCATACCTCTAAAATGGTTTTGGATAGCAAATCCTTTGTGGTCTTGAGCAGTTTAGCTCAACTCTCTGCCTCAAACTCTCCATGTTGAAAAATGGGGATAATACCTACCTCACAAGGCCACTGTGAAAATGAGTGTATGGGCTTTTGGTGATAGTTCATTTGAATGGCTTCTTCCTAGCCGTGGGAGCTTCATACACATTCCTCTGTGTTTTGTACTTTGAGGAACATTGAATCTGAAGTGTGAATCCATGCTAGGCAATGATGGCTGCATTTGGATGTCATAAAAACAACAACCCAGGAGTAGACCTAGCCTTTTTGGGGACTGATGCAGTATGTGCTCATCTTGCCTCCTCTGGTGTGGCCAAAGAAGGAGTTTAGAAGCAATCACTTCAGATTTCAATTAACTACAGTTTAGTGTTACATCCAAACCCTAAACTTTGGCTAATGTTAACTATGTTTTGTTGAAACAAGCCAGCCTCATAATCTATGGGTTGAAGTTGGCTTGTTTTCAACAAACCATACTTGACAGTAGCCACAGTTTTACAGTTGCGTAAAGCACAACAAGCTTTGGTTAATCAAAAACAGAAGTGAAAACTTCCAAATTCCTTGTTGCTGGATTGCAGGAAGCAACAGAACCCAGAGGGGGGCTAGGCTCTCATTGCTTTCAGTTTATCATGACATCCAACCTCTAACTATCTTCATTCCTATTGCAACCACTCAGTGTGCATTGACTTCTTCTGAAGGTTCTTGTTCTCAGAAAACTATCCCTTTAATGGATGGAGCTCAGGAATGTTTTCTATTTGCCCATTTCTAATTGAAATACTACCCTGATTTATCTGTTTGTGTGAGGATCATACAAAAGTTAGATAGTTAGCTCAGCAAATTAGTTATGAGCCTATGTAACAGAGACAAATATTTAAAGCAGAGGAGGTAGATGAGACAGATAATGACTGCTAATCCAGTAACTGCTAATTCATAGTTTAATGCAAGTGGGAGGAGGAGTTCAATAGCTTATGCTTGCATTTCTGCTTAACCGCAGCTTGTCAAGCCATCTGAACCAACAAACTGTCGTTCATGTAAACTATGGTTTAATTAAAACAGACTAACTTCAAATGGTGTTTCAACAAGCCATAGTTGACATTAACCATGGTTTAGGGTTTAGATGAAATACTAAAATTGAAGATAATGGGGATAGGAAGCAAAGACTTCCAGACATCTCTTGCAGTTAGTTCAGAAGCCTGAGGCTCCAAGCACAATCACATCACACTAAACTATGGTTTGGCATGGCTTTTGAATACTGTCAGTTAATCAAAGTTTGGATAATGAGGCTTCTACTGTACAATGTCTCTTTTTATAAAGCTATTTCCATTTACATCAGAAGAGGGGTTTTTTCATATAAAAAATCTGAAATAAGTCTTAAGATCCATACCATTTGAAAAGATTCTCTGATAATAACCTGGGTATCAGAACAACACTGAACTAGTACTGCTAAAACTTGAAAAGAGGTTTATTGACCCTTATTCTTGTAGAACTGTCAAAAAGCCTAAGCATTGAAACCACCAGGCATTTTGTATTACTTTGCTGAATCATGAACAAGTGATTGCAAAATCCTATTTTTTACATGTCAGTGTTTGTATAAGGATTGTTATTTCCTGTTGTATATTTGTATATAGAGGTCTATCTTTTATATGTCCACAGTATATATATGTTATCATTCCATCATCACCATTATTAAGTGCCACCTTCCTGCACTGGGGATTTTGTGCACATCATGCTGTTGTGTGGTTTTACACCTGGGTAGTTGTCTTCTGCCTTCGCAGCATACTAAAGACAAGCTCTCATTTCTCCCCAGGTAGATTCCCACTCAGCTCTAATAAATTACCTCAAGCCCTTGCTTTATTTGTGGGCTTGTAACTACCTCACGGTAAACACAACGAGTTTCTCTTGGTTCAGCAGTCAAGGGTTAGAACAGAATGTGTGCACAAACCTTGTCAGGAAAACATCATTCACCAGCAGTGCTCTTGAGTACTCCACGACTTCCTTGCCGCTCCTGATATTAGTCTCATTGCTTTTATTCCTTCTGTGACTGTGCCCTTGCTTGCCAGTTGTTAGAAATGTCTTTTACCTTTATTCATTGTACTTTGCTTTTTATTCTTTATACAGTTCAGCATATACAGGCAGAGCAGGATGAGGATGTTAGGAAACTGTGAGTAAATGCACCGTATAAACATATATTCCATTTTATACTAGTTTGGGGATATGGCTTCCCCTTCAGAATTACAGTTTGTTGAGGGTGCTAAGAATACTCTGCTTACCATCCTATCCATGTCCACAGTTTGGGATAACAGGATGACTGTTATACCACTTTTAAGTCTAAGGTAGATACTCCTTGAAATTAGTTGAATGTATCAAGACGAGTGGCTTCTCAACATACTAGTTGGGCATTTTAGTAAAACAGAAGAGCAATCAATTAGTACCCCGTCTAAAAAAGTGCAGCTTTTTGTTGAACCATCCATCAATTGTGCTGTACAAAGTACTTTGTTATCACTAGTTTCCTAGCATAGCATTTGGGTCAGATAGCAATCATCATAGAATTCAGCAGGGCCCATGTGTGACCTGTGGATTGTGGGTCTTTACAGTTGGTCATTGTCCTCAAGGGGTTTGGCAATATGCCCTAACCAGATTCTAAGGAACATCAAAGATCATGTCACCACCACATCTAATTGTCATAATTATTTTATATTGTATTTTTGTTCCTTTATCATGATTTGAATGGACATTTACCCAGTCAGTGAGAGGATACTTGAAGATAGACAGAGAACATGTTCTTATTTGCCTGTTTCTCTGACTTTAACCATTTCAAGATTGCCATTTGAGCTTAGATTTGGGAAGAGCATTGGGATGTCTTCACCATTACTTGTAATGCTGAGACAAACGATGACTTGACACGAACAAGTGTCAGGATACACAGAGATAAAATCATGACTGTTTTATTCCTCTCCCAGGCCTGCTGTACTACCTGGAACTAATGGTTTGGCTTAGCATTACGTATGAATCTAGTCTTGTGGTTGGTCTCAGTGCAGCTAAGGTTTGTTCTTGACTTACCACTCATAGTTTACTTGGGGGAGACAAACCACAAGCCTGGGTACACATGTAACATTCAGCCAAACCATAGCTTAGCACCAGGTAGCATAGCATCAGTAGGACAAGGGGAGAAGGCTGCCACTTTTGCTATGTTCACACATGCATTTGCTTGTTCATGCTTAGCTGTGGTTTGGCTCAATGTTGTGTGCAAACCAGGCCAGAAATACTTGTTAGGTCTGATATTTCTACCCATGATTTTTTTCCTCCTAAACTTTCTAATTTACAAGAAGCCACAGCACCTGTAATCTAAAGTGTCCATAATCATATTAACAGTGAGCAACATAATCCAAGCTCCATTGATTTAAGCAGAATTGATTTCCAAGTAAGCGTTTGGAATGAAGATGGGCTCAAATAAGCCCCAATGCCCTGAAGCATCAGCTCCAGCCTTCCCATGTTGAGTAAAAGTGCTCTGCTCTGATTAACATGGGATTTTGGCTCCTTTTAATCTAAAGTCATATGCCATCTGCTTCATACACAAATGAGGCCAATATCTCCCACTTTTCTTTGGGATACATTTGCAGGAAATGGCAAGGCTGCCCAGGGAAGGATAGCTGCGTGATTAGCATGAAATGGAGTCAACCAGTCACCTTGAAAAACATGTATATGCAACCATACAGCAATTAGCACTCCAGGTACTGTTTCCTATTTATTTAGCACTGTGTTGGGGAAAGTGAACCAACTCTAGGGCAAATTGGACAGAGATGAAAGGAGTTTTTAGGCCTTCATGAGGACCTATCAAGGCTGAGACAGGAAGTAAACAGAGTCTAGCTATTTATTCATCAAGGCATTCTGTATGGCGTTCAGAAGTCACTTTAGCTTTGTATCCTGCAAGAAATGAAAGATCAGAAAAAGCCGGAGCTGTTGAAAATGCAACATTTCCAGCTCTGAAGCAAATAAGTGGGGGATTGGACCTTTATAAAAGTCGATATCTGTTGTATGTAGCAATGTTGAAGGACACCTTTTACTTGATTTGTGGGCAGACAGACATGAAAATTTATCCAGTGCTATAAGCTTGAGAACAGTCAGCCAGAACCTTGTTTTTTAGCATCAATAGCATTCTGTTTATGAGGTACTACCAGAAAGTATTTTTGACGGGGGGTTGCTGGTTTTATAAAGCTCCTTTGATATTTATCTTCTTAGGGATATACACATTTATAATTCATGGAAGGGTCCCCCCCCATCTTTAAAGGCCATTTCTCTTTGATGAGCACCATCTCCTCCCATTACTTGCTTTCTAGCCTTTCTGCATATATTCAGGCCACAATCAAACCCAAATTGAAATAAATAGGCTTAGGTTTGCTGAGTTCTCTACTGGATTGTGGCCCAAGTAAATAAAGTATCAGTGGGATTCTGAACACACTTACTTAGGAGCAGCAGTGCAATCCTATGCAGTCCCTAGTAAATGTGTTTAGGATTGCAACCCCATTCCCAATGAATTCAGCAGAATTTATCTTTGAATAGACATGGAAATGATTGCAACTGCACATTGACTAGGGATGGGGAAGCTGTAGCCCCCCAGATGTTGTACTACAGCTCCCATCATCCTTTACCATTGGCTGTGCTGTCAAGGGCTGATAAGAATTGGGAATCCAACAACCATTGGAGGGTTACAGTTTCCCCATCCCTGACATAGATACTACCGTAATAAACCATTTCTTCCCTGAAATATAGTGTTATTTGTATACTATCACAGTACTTTTTGAATCACTTTTTCTTGAGCAACCAGGGAAGCCTTCACATGATAATATTCTTATATGCAGTGCTATTTTTCTAGAAACAGAGTTGCTGGAACTCACCATGAATGCCTCTCTTGTTCTCTTCTAATGGCAATGGCGCCCACCTGAGAGATGCCAAAACCGAGTTCCAGTTGGGGGGAAAGCCCTGATTGTAGGCCTTCTGCAGACTGA
Organism: Podarcis melisellensis; assembly: GCF_964234715.1. Classification (NCBI taxonomy): domain Eukaryota; kingdom Metazoa; phylum Chordata; class Lepidosauria; order Squamata; family Lacertidae; genus Podarcis; species Podarcis melisellensis. Next base: position 64,967,223 of record NC_138538.1, read on the forward strand.
GTTGGAATGACAAGAATGCAGCAGGAGTCAAAATAACGCTAATTCTCAAGCCTTTCTGATCAGTCCATTGCAAAATGGACTATTTATATATATCATAGAATCATAGAGTTGGAAGAGACCACAAGGGCCATCGAGTCCAACCCCTGCCAAGGTATATATGTATATAAAGTTTCCTATTCGATTCCTGTAGTGTTCAGGCATGAAAAAAAAAATTCTGGCCCAGGTTAGGGATGCAGGTACATCCTTTGATCACTGGTAAGGGCTGCCCCCCCCCAAAAAAAAAACCTTAAGGTGGTCACAAAGTGCCTGCTAGCACCATCTCTTCTTCCTCACCCTACCCCAAACCTCAAAAACTTATCTTTAGGGCAAAAGGATGCTAAGGTGGTGCAGACAGCGGTGGGCACCCCAAGGACACAGTGGAGTATCTTTGCCCGCCAAGGGTTGGTGTGGGACTTCAAGTTGCAGAATCCTCAGCGAGGAAATGATGCTATTTGCATCATTTCTACTAAGGAAAAGGAAACGATATGAACAGAATGATTTCCCCATGTTCCTTAGGATTCTGGGACTAGTACTCCAGGTTCTATTCCTAGTGGGGGGGGGGGAATGCTTTGGTAGGTTTCTGGGAGTGCCTGTCACCTCTTGAAATGAGGTGATTTCTTCACACACCCCTTAGTGTCAAAGACTTGTTAATTTGAGGATTTGCCCTGGAGTCACACAACCTAGGCAGTTCAACAGGCCTTTAGTTTTCCCATCTAGCAGAGGGTCTTGGAGGCAGCTCTGAATAAAGCTCTTTCTGTTAAACTATTCCTCATTCTTGGTGCCTTTTCTCGGATCCAGAACCATTACACCTCTACTGCTTTATCCTTCCCTTGTCCCAAACAGAAGTTCTTCAGCTTCAGAGCAGAGTAAAACAGCTGATTTGGGGACCGAGGTAGCTCACAAGAGCAATACTTGGAATGCTCACAAACACTTAGAGTTGGGGTTGCAGTATGCTTGTGGCAAACAGGTCATAATGGCTCCAGCACAGGTCTTCGTCAAAAGAAGGCGTGTCTGTGATATATTTACATAGTCATAGAACAAAGACATTCACATGAATAGGAGAAAAGTTGAACATTAACATGGGGGTGGGCTACATGGGGTCAGGCATAACCAAGGAGATAAGGTGGATTTCATTGAATTGCTTTACTGACATTGGCTGCAGTCCTGTGCACACTTATATAGTAAGTGCCATTGAACTGAGAGGGCCTTACTTCTGAGTAGACATGTTTAGGACCTTTAGCCACACTACATGATAGGTATTTTCCACTCATTAGATTCCAGGGTTCATTGCTCCCCCCCCCCCCCGCATATTTTTGCTTGCTAGCAATTATGTGTTTGTTTGTATATATTATATATGCAACCCAGTGTGTTTTTTCTTTTAAAAAACAGTGCTAATGTGCATTGCTAACAGAAATTATTTACAAGTCTCAATTATGTTCCTACATGTCTTTGAAGTTTGCTTGTGCTGACAGATGTGAGCATAACAGATTCCCCTCTAGAGTTTAGAGTCACTCTTACCGTCGGCATTTTAAAATGTACTTTTGACATTTTGCCATTTCTCTGTTTTCTTACTGTAAGTTATTTTGTCTTTCATTTTCCATTTTGAATTCTTATGTATTTGGGGGAGGGAGTATTTCAGGGGGAAATGTGCCTGGGGATATTTTAAAGCTTAAACAATAAATGTATACAGGGTTTTTCCCCCCTTCCATATTTTCTCTCTCTCTTTCTTATTGTCAGTAACAGTATGCAGATGTTATTATTTGTTCCATCAGTGTTAATATACAAAACATCCTCCAAAAGAACTGGATTGCTGTACTTGATTGAACTTAAAGGTGCTTCTACATGTTACCTTTATTGTATCATATCCACCTGATGGTGGGGGACCTATTGATCTCCGGATGCTGCTGGAGTTCATCTTGCATAATCCCACAGCTTCCTTCCATTTACGCAGAGCTAACATAAGTTCAAACATTCATTCATGCATCAAGTTTATAACTGATTACATGAAACCTAGTAATACTAATACTATAGGAATAATAGAAGCATCACTGGCATCAGTCCCGGATTTAGGGTGGTGCAGGTGATTCTCCTGCACAGGGAGGGAGCGCATATTAATAATAATAATAATAACAAAACCCACATTTATCTGAGAAGTTCCATAAAAAGCAACTGAATCATTGTGGAAATAATAAATATTTAGGTGGTGAGCACCAAATCTTGTCCTTGTTCAGGGCACCATATTTACCAAATTGTGCCCCTAGTGGCATGAATACATGAGTATTTCAGACTTATTGTACAAAATAATATCAGGCAACAGTTCTTTCCAAAACCACAGACAGATACAAGATAACTGTCTACAACTTGCTCCAGTTCAATACAAACCACTCTTGGGTTATCAAAGCTCTGAGGATCCTTCAATCTATATCCTGCCAAGGGATTTGTTAAGAATATATGTTGCTTTTCCAAAGTTTTTCTTTCATTTCTCTTCAGGGTCATTAGGGTCTGAGTGGGAATGAATACTAATAGCACAATATAGTCTTCTGGGTAAATTACATGCTCCTTGTTTTCATGCTGATCAGATAGTTCAATACGGTTTTCTCGGTCTACATTCCTTCTGTATATAGCACCAGAATAAACATCAAGCCATGTCTTGCCTTATGGATCCACCTGCTATTTATGTAACAAATTTTAGTTAGGGAAATGATTTCATGCTGTTGGGGGGGGGAGGCAACCCTTTACAAACATGTGCAGAGGTTCCTAGGCATGCATAATGGAAAGCATCTTTTCAAAGCCCTTTTATAAAATGTTGGTTTTTGAACATTTTTGTGCTATTCAGGAGTCTAGCTACATTTTCTCTTCTCATCCTGCAAACTGTTTAATGAAGAATATACACACTTCCAAATGACAGCATTCATCTGCTTTATTGAAGGTATGTTTCTGGCTGACCACAGAAGTCTACAGGCTTAACATGAGTTTTGGGTTACATTTTGCAGTGTTTGGCCTTATAACAAGTCAGACCGTTGCTCCATCTAGCACCATATTGTCTACACTGACTAGCAGTAACCTTCCAGGATTTCGGACCAAGACTCTCCCAGCCCTACCTGGAGATGGTAGGGATTGGACCTGGGACCTTTTGCATCCAAAGCATGTTGCTCAACCACTTTGCCTTTGAGCTTCACAGTAAGGAGAACCTTACAACCACCTAACTCTTTGAGAAAAACATTTTTTTCTGTCTATATTGCAGTCCCCAAGATAGATGCTACCACAACTGGACCAGGGAAGAAGAAAAGAAACCAACCTGGTGTGTGCCCCTGTGCCTTCAATGGCAGCTTGATCTGCCAAAACACTCCTCTTTGTATACTTGCATTATCTAATCCAGTGGTTCCCAGTTAGCTAAGTAGCGTTTTACAAAAGCCATGTCATGGACCCCTACTTTTGGAATGGTTTATATCTCTGTTGTAGTTTTTTGTTATATGAATGGTGCCACAGAGCCCCTGGTGGGTTCCACATACCCCCGTGGGTCACCAGTTGGGAACCACTGATCTAATCCACAACCGAAACCTTACGTATAACAAAACTACTGATATTTTTAGAAGAGGGCGGGCGATGGTGCCTCTGGCAATAAGTGTTAGAAGGCTTGCCTTGACACAGAGAAGGCCATGCTAGTCCATGTGAGACTGTGCTTGGATGACCCTAATGCAGGCATAGGGAACCTGTGAACCTCTAGTTTTTAGACTGCAATTCCCATCATCCCACACTCACTCTTGGTCTAATTTATAAGGCCATGCTGTGTAACTATAATAAATATGAAGTGCCCACTAGAAACATGCTGTACTTGGTTGACTGCTTTCTTTCCTTCATTGTGTTCTTATGTTGTTGTTTTTAACTTTGTATTTGCAACAGAATTTATTAATTATTTTGGGGGTGAGTGGGATTTAGAAATAATGACTTCCCCAAATTCACAATTAATATCCTTGCCTGAGTGGAGATTTGAACCCAAGCCTGTTTAGTACAAGGGACGCGGGTGGCGCTGCGGGTTAAACCACAGAGCCTAGGACTTGACAATCAGATGGTCGCGGTTCGAATCCCCATGATGGGGTGAGCTCCTGTTGCTCGGTTCCTGCTCCTGCCAACCTAGCATTTCGAAAGCATGTCAAAGTGCAAGTAGATAAATAGGTACCGCTCTGATGGGAAGGTAAACGGTGTTTCCATGCGCTGCTCTGGTTCACCAGAAGCGGCTTAGTCATGCTGGCCACATGACCTGAAAGCTGTACGCCGGCTCCCTTGGCCAATAAAGCAAGATGAGCACCGCAACCCCAGAGTCGGCCATAACTGGACCTAATGGTCAGGGGTCCCTTTACCTTTTACCTGTTTAGTACAAGTCTGCAATGACTAATTGCTATTGACGTGCTGTGGGGGGGGGGGTGTATCCCTGGTAGAAGAAAATAAATGATGGCATGCTACTGGGATACTTACTCTTGCAAGAAATATGGTTGTATGTACATTGGAAGATTAAAAGTGCAGCCATTAGCATCAATTTAGTTAATGCACTGGTACCAAGTAAGATTTTTCTATAGCGACTCCCACTGCTAAGCCCATTCTGCCTACCCCATGATGGGCTACATCCAGCAACAATTGAGGGTGCACACCATGGCATACGCGTATACGTACTGGAAAATGTTGTAATGAAGTTATAAGCTGCTGTGATAGTTTAGGGTCTAAAGAGCTTCTTTCCTTTGCTTTCAAAAGCACCCTTTAAAAATATTATCATTCTGCAGCAGCATTTTCTCAACTCTTTATCTTGTAAATGCTTTTGGACACACAGACCATGGGATTAATTATATATCGTGAGCAACAATTCATGAATATTTAACACTCTCATTTATTCTTAATGAAGAATTATGCATTTTGACAGTGTTATTTAATGTGTTTTAAGGAAATACTGCTCATTACCTTTCCATTTTTTATTTTAGATTTGCGGAATGGAATCAGAATAATAAGGGGGATAGATGGAGCAGTTATTTTAAATGTCATTGTTCCTCTGTTTGTTTTTCAATATTTCTTTTATTCAAATATCTGCTCATTTGGGGGGGGCAGAGTTATGACGTTTCTGTCTGTTTGAGTCATAACTCAGCGCTATTATATTAAATCATGAATCTTCCAGGCACAGTTAGGCAAATCAGTTTAAATAACAATACAGTTTTGGAGTCTAACTTGGGATTCTGTCCGCTATAAACAACAACTAAAAACAACAGCCAGCTCTCTCGTTGATGCCTATATCAGAGAGAGAAATGTCATGGTGGAAGAGAGAAATGATAGACTAAATTCTAGAACCGTGATTATGAATGGCCCAAAGAGATTTCCATGCCAGGGGCAAAGCAAAGGGCAAGGTGGCACCCCATCATCTCCATTCCACATTCAGAATCTGCCTAGGCTGCCAACAGAGATAAGAAGAGAAGCTCATGAGGAATGGGTGGGAAGGCTATCTGGTATCTGCTGTCTGAAGTGGCTGGCTCACTCTGCCTAATGTTAGGGCCGGTCCTAACAGTGATTACCTAAGTGTCATGGTGAGAGAACACCAGCCAGGATGGTGTACACAAACCACAGATCAAAAGATCCCCACACTGGAACCATCAGTCAGATTGAAAGTAATATAATTATCTAAATGGAGGTTTGAACTTTGACTCACTTTTAATAGGGTTTCTTTCAAAAGAGATTCTGGCTGAATTAAATTACCTGAGTTCTAAACAATCCTCAGACTGTATCTATGCCTGTATCTGTCTATGTACAGAAAGAGAAAGAGAGACCTGTGGTGCAGGGAGAATGAGGCAGCCGGCATCCAAAACCAGGAACAGCATTTGAGAGCTTCACATTCAACAGGCAAACTCTGCATTGTAAAGCCTCATGACCTGACCTAAAGAATATCACCAGCCACTGCTACCCAATTGGCATACTGCCTTTTCCTGCTACACTTGGACACTGCAAAATTAGCCACCAGGCAGCCAGTCTGGTTCCAATTTGTGAAGGTAAACTACTTCCTCCATGCAGCACTACAATTTCAGGGAAAGCATGTTCGGATCTCAATTATGTTTCCCAGGCTATTTGCTGCTGAAATCGCTGCACTCTGTGCTTCCATTTTGATAAGGAAGGAAAGCAATAATAAAAAAAAATCCAATCTTTTACCACTTTTGCCATAGGGGAAATCTTGAATTTGTGGAAGGGGGTGACTGATTATATGCATCACGAAACAAAATGCATAATTAAACAGCAGCAACTCTCTAAACATAATCTACTCTTCTTCTGAGCAGCTGAAAGCACTGATGTTCCACCTTCACTAAGTATTAAAACTTCCTTCTTGCAATCAGCCTGGAAGCTTGCCAGATAAAAAGGTATTTGCTGAACAGACATAAAAGAAACAGCTTAATCTCCCCAGTGCCACACCTCTGTATGAGCCCGGAAAAGGATCTTATAAAAGAATTGCCTGCATATGTATGCAGAGAACAGTCAACGGTATACTTAGAGGAAAGCATCCCATCTGTCCTACTTGGTGGAAATGTCTTCTCTGTAAGCTTGCAGGAAAACATCAAAGAAAGATTAAACTTGTCTTTTCTCCCCATCACTTTGATGGTTTGAAGTTTGCCTGTGCATCTTTTCTGCATGCCGTTCTTTAAAAAAAATATTACGGCAAAGAGAAGAGAGATGATAAAAGATACTTTTCTGAAAAAGCGAAACAGGGAGCTCCACTGATCTTTTGCTTATAATAAAAGCAAAAAAGCACTATAGTCTCCAAAGAAATAATTTAAAAAACATTTAAAGAGGGCCAGCTGAATTGCATCCTAGAGGAACACACTGGTTCATTCTCACATCCTCTATAATTTTTGGGAAATGCTGGGAGTTCAGGGGAGATGCTGCAGGAAACAGGCAAGTGCCCCAGTCTTCAAAAAGGAAGATTCAGGTAACCATAGGATGGACAATCTGACAGATTCTGGCTAGCATGCCAAAATGGAACAGGATTCTACAGTACGTAGTACATTCCTGCTTTCTACATGGCTATGTATTTTGACAAAGATGCTAAAACTCTGGAAGATGCTATAATGCAAGCAATTTGTAAGCAACTTGATAACAACAAAGTGACTTCCAGAAGCCAGAATGGATTTGTCAAGAATAAATTCTGCCAGACTAACCTTATCTCTCTTTTCCACTAAGCTAGTAGCTTAGTGGATTGTAGGAATGTTATGGGTGTAATTTATCTTGATTTCATCAAAGCATTTGACAGAGTTCCATGTAATATTTTTGTTAACAAACTCTTTGAATGTGACTTATACTAGAATGCAATCAAGCAGATTCAAAGTTGGTTATAAAACCCCATCCAAAGAATATGCATCAGTGGCTCAGGCTTGGCAATAGTGAAAGTGACCTTGAGATGGCATTTGGTTACAAACATAAGCCAACAGTGTGATGCAGCAGCAAAAAACAAAACAAAACAAAAAACCCAACCCTAATGCAATTTTAGACTTCATTAATATAACTATAGTTTTCAAGTAACAAGGAATAATAATTCCACTTTAGTCCTCACTAGTCAGACACCATCTTGAATTCTGTGTTCAGCTCTGGTCAGTGCACATCAAGAAAGCAGACAAATTTTCTTCTTGTTAAGTCATTTAGTCGTGTCCGACTCCTCGTGACCCCATGGACTAGAGCACGCCAGGCACTCCTGTCCTCCATTGCCTCCCGCAGTTTGGTCAAACTCATGCTGGTAGCTTCGAGAACACTATCCAACCATCTTGTCCTCTGTCGTCCCCTTCTCCTTGTGCTGTCCCCTTCTCTTTCCCAACATCAGGGTCTTTTCCAGGGAGTCTTCTCTTCTCATGAGGTGGTCAAAGTATTGGAGTCTCAGCTTCAGGATCTGTCCTTCCAGTGAGCACTCAAGGCTGATTTCCTTAAGAATAGATAGGTTTGATCTTTTTGCAGTCCATGGGACTCTCAAGAGTCTCCTCCAGCACCATAATTCAAAAGCATCAATTCTTCAGCGATCAGCCTTCTTTATGGTCCAGCTCTCACTTCCATACATCACTACTGGGAAAACTTAGAGGAGAGCAATGAAGTGGATATGTAAAGCCTTAAAAAGAGAAGACTTAATGTGGACATGATAACACTCCTCAAATACCAGAAAGCCTTATTCCCTACTACCTCAAAGCTTGCCCTCAAAGGGAAGGACTAGATCTGATGAGCTTGCTCTTAATAGTCACAGCTGTTTGAAAATGGAAAGCTAGGGTTTCCCTTATCGGAGGTCTTTAAGCAAGGGCTGGAAATCTTTCTATTGGAGGTCTGAATTTCCAGGGTCAAGCAGGATTGGACTAAATAGCCTATGAGACCCCTCCACCTCTGTGCTGTGAAAGAAGATCCCTTGAGCTCTGTTGCTTTATTTGTAGTGTTTTGCTGTGTGGTGTTAAATATAAATGTATAGTTGTCAGGGGTTCAGAAGCAGAGACATAGGAGAGGGAGCAAATGGAGAGCGAGGAGGAGGAATCTGAGGGGGGAGTAGGCAGTGACAGTGGTCAGAGAGATTCCACGAGTCTCACCAGCGAATCGGAAGACTCACAGAAGGGAGTGCCCATGGCCAGGGCGAGGGGGGTGCCAAAGGGGAAGCCCCAGAAGGAAGGGGCCAGCGGGGACTCCTTGAGCAGCAGCTGGAAATCAGGACCAGCTTCCCCACCAGAGCACAGTAGGGGGGAGGAGTCCCAGGAATCGGGAACAGTGTTCTCGCCACCAGCGAGAGGAGATGAGTCAGGGGTGACCACGCCCACATCGGAGAGCGGGGGAACGGTCAGGAGGAAGGTTACCGGCTGGGCGTGCGCGCCAAGTTCAAATGTACAGGCGAGTGGCACAGCAGGTAGCCCGGATGGGGAGCCAGGTCCTAAAGCCCGCCGGAAGGAAGGGCAAGACTCAGGAGGGTCAGCGTCAGAAGAGTCCAGGAAGGAGGAAACCCCAGGGGGCAGAAGGACCCAGCGGAGGAAGGAACAGCGCAGGAGGTGGAGCCGGGCTAGGATCTTAAACTGGTGCGGAAGGGGTAGTGATTCAGAGGGGACTTCGCCGATCTGAAGTCAAGACGTAGGGCTGCACGCTCTGGGGTTTGAAATGGAAACTAAACTTCAATAAAGACTTTTGTACATTAAATCAAGTGGGCGTTGGTCCTCTGTGAGCTGGGACCTGGAGGCAGTCCTGACAATAGTTTATTATTAACTTGTTTTCATTTGTATACCATCCTTCATCTGTAGATTTCAGAGCAGTTCACAACAACATAAATGGTATGTAACACTCAGCATATGGCTAGAGTTTTCAGTGCTTATGTAGCCTCTAATACCTTTGGCACTAACCTTCCTGCATTGAAGGGGTTGGACTAGATGATCCTCAGGGTCCCTTCCAACTCTACAATTTGACGTTTCTATGGTTCTAACAGTTACGACTCCACATCTTTGCCAATCAGAGTCTGGCTGAAGATCTTATTTTATTGAACTGGAGACACTGAGTACTTTTGGGGGGGTAGTTTTCTTTATAAAGATTTGGAAGCTCATGTATTTATAGCCATGAAAGTCTCCATCTCTAGGGTATTCTTCCCTTAGCTACTAAATCCCATCCTAATTGATGGTTTTTCTTCCCCTCGAGAGGTGTTAATGAAGTTACTAAAATCTCTTAATAAGAAATTGTTTGAGTTAATAAAGGACATAACTGCCCAAGCATTGGCAGATTTTTTAAAAAAGTGTTATCCTTAAAAATCTTCTCCCAATGATTTTGATAGATGATTTGTGACCCCGGGGTGTGTGTGCAAAGTTTCTTTGGGCGGCATATTATTGCACAGCTCTCAGGTGAAGCAGGCAGCAGCAGAACATGTAACATTGCAGCTAATTATAAATTATTTAGATTTGTCGCAGGTTTAATAGAGGCCGAGCATTTTGTAGCTTCTATGAGCTTTTGTTAAAAGAGCTTTTAATTGGGCCACAGCCAAGGGAACTGCAAGTTTACAAGTACATTTTATGTTGCTTAGCGTTGATCCAGATGGCCTGTGTGATATGCCTTGTGCATTAAACATAGGATCTTTCCCCCACAGGAGTCTTAATGCCATGATTAACACACAGGCAAGCTCCTTACACCTCCCAGCTTGATAACTACATAAATAAGTGAGATCCATCAGCAGTGGATCCATAATCTGATGTCTCAGTTCTGTTACTTCATCAGGAGTAGATCCATGGTCCAACTAGGTAAAGATCTTCAAATATGCTGTAAGCATTAGTCCTGCTACAGGAGAACTAAGCATACAGTCCCAAGAGGAGGACTGCCAGGCATAAGCAGCTTGGCTAGTTACATGCTTTCACCTGTGCTAGCAAGCACTGCCTACATTTCTTTTAAAGCAACGGTACACCACATTAGCAACTCTAGATTATATTACTATAATGGGCTGCACATGGCAGTGCCTTTGAAACCCAGTCAAAACTGGTTCATAGTAAGGCACCCAGATGGTTAACAGGCTTATTATAATGAACGTGTTTCACCTGTGCTGAGCATTCTGTAGAGGCATCCAGTTTGTTTCAGGTGCAAACTGAAGTGCTGATTTAAACCTAGAAATTCCTGAAATGGCTTGAGGCAAGGAAACCTGTCTACCTCAGAACCTCTTTTCTGGCTGTTCCTAGCATCTGAAGTAAGGTAGGTGGCAAAAAAATGTATTCATCCAGTCCTAAGGGAAATGAACAGCAGCGGCAGCAGCAGCAGCTACCACCCTGTGAGCAATTACCACCCAACTCCCAGTGGTGTCCTTTTTTCCTCCAACTCTTACCGCAGAGGCTTCTGCAGGACCTTATTGTCCTGAGGAGAGCAAAGAAGAAGCAGTTTTGTCTTCTTCTAAACAAACAGTTAATGCAATTAAAACAAAAATGGTGCTTATGACTGTGAAAGTCTTATGAAAGCCACTTCATGAGGTCTGCTGGAAAAGCAGTATATAAATAAACAAATACATTAAAATAAAAGGGTAGAGGCCTTCTCAGCAATAGCCTGTGTCATATATTCCTAAACAAGGTCAACCTGGCTGTTGGCATTCAGATACCAGGTCAATATGGCACAGCAGTTGAGGTAATTGCATTCTGGTTGTACCACTCAGTTTATTGTTTGTTTGTTTGTTTGTTTGTTTTGTTTTATTGTTGCTATTTGGATTGTGCTATTTGCTGCTTCTACAGACAGTTTTAATGGCTGCGAGTTGTATCTAAATTGTGCTGTGCAACATGTCCTGTCAACACAAGGAAAGTGTTCTTGTGGGAGTGGAGATACTTGCCCTGAGGAGACACAATAGCTAGATACCTCACATTGCTTCATACATTGATTGTAAGTGGTGTTGGATAGTGTGACAGAAAAGCTGAATAAACAATTAACAAGAGAGCTGCCTGACTAGACATCTTTCTTGTGTATGTTCAGGAAGATATCTAAATCAGGAGAGCAGCAGGAGAAGACTCCTGGTGGAAATTCTGCATCGATAGTCCAGTTGTTATTCAGAATAATGGACTTTGACATTGGTTGATTTTACATATTAGAAGTATTTTTAGATCTGTATCTTAGTGATAGCCTAGGGCAGTGTTTTTCGACCTTTTTTGGGCAAAGGCACACTTGTTTCATGAAAAAAATCACGAGGCACACCACCATTAGAAAATGTTAAAAAAATTAACTCTGTGCCTATATTGACTATATATAAAGTAATTCTCTTGAATAGGAATCAAATAAACACAAAGAAAGTATTTTATAATTACTTTATTATGAAATAGTAAGTAAACAGAAATATGAAAAATTATAAAATACTTTATTTTTAAATCTTTCGAATTTTTCCCGCAGCACACCAGGCAACATCTTGCGGCACACTAGTGTGCCGCGGAACAGTGGTTGAAAAACACTGGCCTAGGGGACCTGTGAATTTCCAATATTGTTGGACTCCAACTCCCAGCATACATAACATGGCCAATAGTCAAAATATGGAAGGCCACAGGTTCCTCCTGTTTCTGCTTTTTCATTGCATCCTTACTTTTCTTTGAGGCGTACATGATGGCATGTATGGGATTCACAGGTCATCTCCTATCTAGTACTGGCAAGATCCATAACTGCTTAGCTTCAGGAAGTCTGTTGTGTCATATGTTTGTGCAAAATTATTATTATGAGGGGACCTTAGGCAAAATACTCTCTGGTGTGGGCTTCTTTAGGCTTACCTGGCAGTGGTGGCAATTGCAACACTCTGGTGGCAGAAAAGAGCCACCATTTAAATCTGAATGTGCTTAGATCAAGTGTAACTGTGCCATGCTAAATGCAACCAGGTGAGCCCAGACTGGCTCCCAGTGGGGATCAGTGGGGCCATTGGGGAGACCAATTGACTCCTCCTCCTTATCTTACATGGACATAAGCAAGGAGGGCAGAAAGACAAATTAGGATGCTCCACTGCAATACACCCACCCATTGATGTCAGACACATAGGACCACCTGCTGCAGGATATAGAAACATGCTGGGATTTACTGCAAAAATAGGATGCTACAGTATTCAGGTCAGATTAAAGCTGGCTTGGAGGAAAGTATAACAAATGGTATACTTCATAGGAAACTACAGGATAAATCTAAATAATCACTGGTGTGTATACTGATTAAAAAATCAGTGATGGGGCACACTGGAACCAGAATAATGTTTATATGCCCTATGCCTGGCTTCAAATGTGGTTGCCCAGAGGCGTGGAAAGTCAAGCAAAAAGGAGATCTGGAATGTAATAAACTTTGGCCCCAAGTGAGAACTGGAATAATTCTCCTTGCTTTTATACTTCCCTGTGGGAAGGTGAAGCTCTTGTTCTCAGAACTGGCTACAGAAATAGAGGGAACAGCATCAGGAGCATACTTTGAGTACTCAATTAACATCTGTGCCCCTGCATCCGACAATTAGTCATTGAACTGAAGCCAAGACAAAAGACAACCCTAGTTAGCGTCCATTTTACAAAGTGAAATCTAATTACTCAAATGTATGGAAGTCAATAAAGAATACAACACGTCAGAAAATGTGTAATGAAATATGACCTCCTTGTGCACATTATCCCGATTGTATTCTGTCCCATTGACATGTCAGTGGAAATGCTAATGAAGAACTATAACAAACTTGATAACTGTCATTTTATTTCAAAGGTTCTTTTTGCAAAAGCATGTGGTCTCCCTATACCATTCCTTTTCAGATGTCTTCATTCAGGGAACGGCCCTAAAACCTTATCCTAGGGGTGGCACAGGAAACCTAGTCAATTTGGAAAGAGTGAGTGCTTTCCAAATCCTCTAGGTCCAAACACCAACCCCCGAATATCATGGATACCTGGGAAAACCAGTGTAATTTAGAGAATATTAGGGAATTAATTCATTCCTAACTTTAGTGTTCCTCTGTTTGGTAATTTTGAACTGCTGTTTGGGAATGACATGTTTTCAAGGAAACTAACTTTGGGCTTCATCCAGGGTTTGCAGGCTGTGCCCTAAGAATGTGTGACATGGGATCATTACATTCAAAATTATTTCTGTAAGCAATAATCATGATAGTTTCCAGGCATTATAGTGACTGCAGTGACCAGCATTAGTTGTTTCTTTGAAGGCTTCCAAGTGGTGCAAGCCAATTATGTTCAAAATTATTTCTGTCATTCAAACAAATTAAATGCTTCTGGGTATTTATTATACTGATTGCAGGAACTGGCATAATTTGTTGCTTTGAGGAGCACATGAAATGTTTTGAGCCTTTGGCTTGAGGCATTCTTGATTTCTATTTCTTACTTTTATGGTAAATTTGTGCCCAAATATAGAAAACACTTTTTTGTCTTTCATAGGCTGAGGACAACCTCAGTAGAATTGACTCAGTTGCAGATTCAAACAGGCATTTTATAAGTACATAACAAATAATTTTTGTTATAATTTTTTAGTGATTAATTATATGGAAATGATTCACCTACTCATGAAAAATGTTAACAGTTGTCAGGTTTGTGTAAACAAGTAAATATGTACCTTGCTGAAAATACGTCTCAGGAAAATATGCCAATTACATCATACATATATTTTCATTTATTTTATGGTATAAAGAAGCTCATGTTATTGCCTGACTACCAATATTTTCATTAACAAAAGACAAAGGTGATTAGGATTGTTGTCCTATGCACACTTACCTGTGTGTAAGTCCTATTGAACCCAATAGGTCTAGATATATCTCAACATAGGAGACTATACTCAGAGCTTTCTAAACTGATATTAGGAGTAGACAGGGGTATTAGATTGTTTAAATCAGGGTAACTTGATCAAAATGCTGGCCAGCTGGCCAAATACATTTTTATAGATTTCAAAAATGTAAATAAGGGTAGCTTGATCAAAATGCTGGCCTGTCTTTCAAAATACATCGTTATGGGTTTTTTAAATGTAAGCATACATGCATGTAAGCATGATTAGGTGCCCATTCATATTGATTTTTATAAAGGAAACCACCTACCTACATTCTAATACTGACCTCCAAAAATGACACTTAATATCTGGTAGAAATTATTCTAGTGTGAGAGTTTGGAGGGCGCAGAATATAAATATTTAAAAGAAGGCATATAACAGTGAAAATATACTCTCAAAAGGAGGATACATAGCACAGTGTTATTCTGTAGGGTCAAGAAGATAAAAGATTGCATATATCCATCCTGCGCGGGGAAGTTTGTACTGTTTCTGAAAGTAAGGAACATGACAAGCAAACAAACCCAACAACTTTGAAACTCCCTGAAGTATACTAAACTATCAAAACAATAAGGAGGAATAGGTGGACGTTGTAAAATGACACAGAATGAAAATTTGATTTCATTTGGGTTATTGCCTATTGCATGGCATGGGCTGGGTTGAGATGCACTCAAGGGAAATCCCAATGAGATGTAGCATTAAGACCACTCCAATCAGCTGCTAAATATCATCAGTGCGACTCAGAGATCCAGCTGACAGAGCATTTATTCTGCCAGTTAAATACTTGATGCTCGAAGAAAGGAGTTGGAAAATTACATTTTGGGTGTCGGTTATATCTCAAGGGAAGGAGCTGTGCTATGAAATGAAAACTCTGTGTTATTAAATAGGAAATTGGCCCTTTGCACTCTGAAATTTTAGGATGTTTATCAAGAGAATCCAGAAGAAGGCTGTGCATGAGGAAGACACACTGAGAGCGACGGGTACTTTGCACACTCCATTGGTCCACGGAGACTGAGACAAAATTTGTTAAGCCTAGAGAATGATGGAAAGCTCATTTTGTTGGGCTGTATGTCTCCTAAGCACATCCATTTTTCAAAGTGAAAAATGTTGCCTAACCATAACAGGCTTTTAAATTAGTCTGGAGAGACAAACCTCCTCCTCCTCCTTTTTTTTTTACCACATGGAACAGTTCTTCTGAAAAATAGAAATCTAGTTCCTCAGCTCATGTAAACGTACAAGGTTCCAGTGAAGTGAAACAGGGATTTAGCCGAGCATCTAGGTCTGTATATATATTTGGAAGCAAGTCCCCCGAAAATTCAATTTGCAAGTGTGCATAAGCAAGAATTCATTGTTTGTACTCTATAAAAAATGGGGTATTTATTAGTATTGATGTTATTATGTTTTATTACCCACCCTTCACCAGCAGGTCCCAGCAGCAATTACGATTAAGAACTAAAGCAGATTACAATCACAGGAATAGGGTGTACCTGAATTTTATACTATTTTAGGTCACTTTGTTGCTACAGCACCTGATTCTTTATTTCAGAATGATTGTTATTTTACAAGTGTGTCTCTTTAGAGGCAGCTAAGAAGAGAAGCGTGGTGGCTATCCAGAATTGCAACAAGGATTTCCCATTGAGTTTCTGGAAGCCATATTGTTCCACTCTACTTCCTGGTATTAGTTACAGTGCCCACACATTCACTTTATTGCTATTACCTTTGTACTTTGAATGGATTATCATTTTAAAAACAGATATGTTGTTTTGTAGAAAGCTGAAGAGCAAACACTCTGTAGCCTTTGTATTCAAATTTCATTATTCTGCAGCATGCAGTCTGCAAATAGGCTTTAAAGTCAAGTTTGTTTAAAAAAAAACCAACAAAGATGCCAGCTGCAGCTTATCCAGAGGGACATTTTTGCTTGGTGTTTATAGAGATATATATTATTTTCTGCATCTCTTTTTAAAGTACATCTACCATTGAAGGAACAGAGTGAAGACTGGAATAAGAGTTTATAGCCGCTTTCAACCCTATAATTCTATGTACAGTGGTACCTCGGGATGCAAACAGGATCCGTTCCAGAGTCCCGTTCGCATCCTGAACTGAATGTAACCCATGTCTGCGTGTCACGTTTCAGCACTTCTGCGCATGCGCGTTATGTCATTTTGACGGTTTGCACATGCGCGCGCAGCGAAACCCAGAAGTAACGCGCTCCATTACTTCCATTCATCCCAAGGTATGATTGTACACTTATCTGCAGGTAAACCCCACCCCGTCACTATTATTGCATTTGTATGCCACACTTCTTGCAGGTAGTATTCACAACAGGTTAACTGTGAGCTTACAATGTGCTACAGTTGGGCACGCCAACTCCTAGAGGCAGAGATGTCTTCGGTCCCCTCAATATCAGCTGTTGAGGGGGCAGAGGAGGCTGAGTGTGGGACCAAGTATGGTGCACTTCAGCGGCTGGCTCCTCCTGAGCACAAGAGAGGAAACCATGCCATGCTGGGCTCTACGCTCAGCTTCCTCCCAACGATGTGATGTTGGTGTGTGTGTTGTGCGTCATGCACATGACTGCACACATGCTTGCCTCACGCCAGGCCCCCTCAATCTTAGGCGCAAGATGGAACCTCTGGTTACAGTGACTGGCTCAAAGTTGCTTAGTGAGCTTTATTACTCAGCAGGTATTTGAACCCAGCCTACGCCGGGCACTACATTCATTAAACCGTACTCACACACTTTCCAACCTACACAGTCATGGAAGTCACATGCTATATATGTGTTTTCATCTAAATATTTTCAAACCCGGCAGAGGTGTTTGTGATTATTAATTGCACAGAAATAATTTCAGGCAAAGTCTGATGGTCACCATCAGAGATCATTCTGCGGGTACCACCTCCAATGAGGTGTTAAGATGGCGACACAAGAAATGGTCTTTCCTGTAGTGGCTCCCACCTCTGAAATACTCCCCTTGCAAAGGCATTCCTTTGACATCTTTTTGTCACCAGACCAAGACTTTTTTCTACACCCATGTATGTTAGTCTTGATTTCACTCCCCTGTGGTGGCTGGTTTTTATTCAGTCTGCTGTTTTATGGCGATCAGTTTGGCTATTTGGAGTTTTAATGTGTGGTCACTTTTAGATGACTATAGACCTTTGGGTACAAAGTGACAAATAATCCAAAGAATGAGAATGATGGTGGTGGTAGCGGTGGCTGGGTAGGGAGAAAGCGCTGGTATTTATGCTGGATCATGCAGCTGAAGCATGACTTATGCAGTTATGACTGTGAAAGGTAATAGTAACGAGCAGGGGGTGCAGGTATCAGCAGATTGCATTAATGCAGCAATAGGTTTGAGTAACACATTCAAGGTCAAAAAGGTTTGCATCTTGGAAGCAAGAGAATAGGAAAGCCTTAAAATGCTTACAAGCCAGCTATAAGTGTCACAACTGATGCTTGTTATGAAAATTAATCTGTCTAACTGTGGTCTAGGGAAAGTGCCTTGAGCAACATAAACTATTCCTTTGAACAGCATATCCGAGATACACCAGACAACCTGAGACCTGAGCTTGAACCTTGAAACCAGCTTGTCTCGATAAATGTTTCAGCTCAGCTCTGCTACTGCGCTAGAAGTGGGTGTGACAGCTTCCATTTATCTCTGTTTCTGCAGAGGGAAAGTATTATTCTGAAATATTCTAAAACAGAGAACTAGAGCAGGCAAGATGAATGCTGATGGATGGAAACTTTGTTGTTGTATATGAATGTTTATTTCCTCCTGATTGTGTAGGCCGGTATGGCTTGTTCTGAAGTGTGTGTGTATGCATGAGCATTGGAAATAAGGCAATATAAACAGCAGTTGTCATTCATATTCACAGATGCTCTGTGAGTGGACCTTTGGCCTGGCATCTATAGGGAATTTGACAGACACAATCTGCTTCAATCCCAGCATCGTTCAGAAAAATTGCTATAAGACTAATTAATTGACAGCCTTAATAAGTTGATTAAGAATGTCCTGGAGGACTCCTGGTTTTATTAGTCTCCTGTTTTATAGTTAAAACCTTCCCTGTTGCCATATCATAATAACTTCCTAAACATCTCATGCAGTCAACCATGAGAAATTGTTGACCAAGTGTTCATATGAATTAGTGCTATTCCCATATACAGAGAAGTTGTGTTGTCCCAACACAGGGAGTGTTTGTAATTCCAGCACATGCTAGCTGGGAGCTATAACCCAAAATATCTAGGGATACCAGGCTGGTGAAGACTAGTGCAAACCATATATTTTCCTGCAATTTTGGTTGTGTCCTTTTGATGAAATTTGGTAACGGTAAAAGTAACCTACTAGAAAAGACTATGACATTAAAAAAATACACTTTGGGGCAATAGGAGACCTGCTCAGTGTATGGGAATAACACTAATTCATATGATTTTTCTTGCTGGCACATGCTACCTGAGGCTGGTGGTATTTGTAGTTCAATACATCTGGGGAGCCATTTTATTTGTTGGAGCAATAATGTACAAAGTGCAGGTTTCCAGACAGCCTGTAAGTAAACAGCAACTTTTTTGGAAATGTATTGCTATCACAATCAAGGAAAGGCCCTTGAAGCCAAACCTGGTAATTAGAAGCATAATTGTCTATGAAAATACAATGGTACCTTGGGTTAAGAACTTAATTCGTTCCAGAGGTCCGTTCTTAACCTAAAACTGTTCTTAACCTGAGGTACCACTTTAGCTAATGGAGCTTCCTGCTGCCACCATGTGATTTCTTTTCTTATCCTGAAGCAAAGTTCTTAACTCGAGGTACTATTTCTGGGTTAGCGGAGTCTGTAACCTGAAGCCTCTGTAAACTGAAGCGTATGTAATCCGAGTTGCCACTGTAGTGCTTCTGCTCTTGACCATCATGGATATCGGTCAATGAAAGAAGTATCCTCCACAGAGTATAGCCATGGCTGTTGCCACCTTTTTTTATAATTTATCAGACTAGAGGAAGATTGGCTAGTTTTTCTACAGTTCAGTGGCCAGGGCCATTTCTGCACAAATCCCTTGTGTCTCCTGGATTTCTCCAAATCTGTCCCTATGGTCAGCTGTTCCAGGAGTTTCAAATGGAGATGAATGCTCCTAAAACTCCAGAGTAAAGTTCTGAATGTTTGTAATTTTTTCTACTGCTAGAATTCGTTTTCATTCCATGGCTGAATCCTCACTCTTAAAGCATTTTACAAGTGGGGCTGCGTATAAACACTACTTCAAAGGCAACATTTATTTATCACTAATCTCCCTTAGCATGCTTCAGCTGCAGGAAACCAGCATTTCTGAGGGGTCTGTTGGAATACTTCCTTTCCCTTGAATGCTATAAATCATTCCCTTCGAGTGATGTTTAACTAATACTCTTTATTAGCGATAAATGAGTAGATAGCCAAAACCTGATTACAGCAGAAATGCTCCCTCTCCCTCTCCCCCCTCCTTTTGACAGTTCTCATTTCAAAGCAGAGAACCCGAGGCTATGTTTATTTACTACTTTGAGCACAAATCTATTCCCAGCAGATGACAATGGAGGCTAACATCCTGCCTTAATGAAAATTTGCATGGCATAGTTTCTTTTCACTTTACCTTATTAATCACCCTCCTGGATGTTCAGTTTGTTGCTGTTTTCCAATGCACACATCATTACTAATCAAACGGGTTATGCCTCTCAAGTATACTCAGGGCTATGTCTCCAAACAAGTGAGCCTGTGCTGAATGTGTAAAAAGGGCATGTACCCACCTATAAAATCCAAGTGGTTAAGAGTCACATTGGCAGCATAAAGCAAACACAAACCTACCCTGCTTTTAAAAACTGACCCAAAGGCAAAATGGTCGATTGTCTGGAAGCCACTCTGAGTGTCTGGGGGGGAACCCAGTCAGATGGACGGTGTACAGTTGTACAGTTGTTGTTGTTGTTGTCTGTGTTACACATTATGCAGCAACAAACACAGCAAACACAGATTTGCCATGGTGGCAAATGCACCTTTTAACTGATTGCCAGATCTCACCGTGTGAGCTGCAGGTTGCTATAGACCTACAGGAAGTCCAATGAGATGTGTTATTATGAGGTTAACTGTGTTCTCTCCCTTCCTTGGTTGCTATTTGGGAGAGCACGCATTCTCGCTCAGATCACAACATAAAAAGTCGAAAGTGCAGTCTTTTCCTTAAGATCGCAGTTCTCCATTGATTTCGAGATACCTCCGTTATTCTGTGTGTCTCTTAACCCACAATTATGGAATATTAACAACAATATATCAACTCCTATTCCTCCTCTCATGCCATGCACTGCAACATTTGCACTGCTGCAACAGAGCAATATGCCTCTTCATAGAGAATATTAGTAGCTATTGGTCATAACAGGGAAATAGTATCCTCCCAATCAGAGGTAGGAGGCCTTTGTTTTCAAGAAGCTGGTGACAAACAAGGAACATAGGAACATATGCCTGAACATATCCTTTCAACTTGACAGTTTAGGGAAGTTACATAGCTTTAAAAATCATATAAAATCAACTCCTTTGCCAGTTTCCTCCATTCCAACACTATTTCGCCCTTGAAAAAGGGACTCCAGGAAGTGCCCAGAGGTGACAATTGCTGAGCTGATTGTTGGCCAAGGAAAGCCTAATCCCACCACCAGACTTGCCTAGGGGTCCAGACAGGTAGTTCTATTGTACTTTGGGTGGTGGGACTTCAGAGGTGTTTGCCTATTCTGATCTTATACCTGGGTCCTGCCCTGACATGTCTGCTTATGCTAATCTGGTACCAAGGACTTGACTGGACATGTTTGCCAAGGTTGAACTAGTGTAACCCCTGTCTACCCCTCCCCTTTGGTGACATGTCAGTGATGTAAAGATGATGTATCAATGATGCTGTACGAACTGTATTCTGGGATATTGTGGGAAGTTTTAAAAGTCAATGTCGCCCCATGCTCTGGGTTCTTACTGCTGTTGGAACCTGCTGCAGAACAATAAAAGATCTAAGTCTACTGACTGCTGTTTTGCTCCAAATAGCCTGGCTGGAATTTCCTTCTTTTACTGACTGCATGGACCCATGGGGGACTTGTACCCTGAGGAGCTGTGCTGTTGAGTAGTCTCTCAACCCAGAATTTTCTTTAACAGAGACAAGGGTCTCTTCTGGAGATGCTGCGGGTTGAACTTGGAATCTTTTGCATGCAAAACTGATGCTTGACTTTGAGCTACAATATTGCCTTTATGCCTTGCCTGGAGTTTCCAAAGGTATCTTGCAGTTTACTGTTGGAAACAGGATGCTAATTTGATTGGCCTTGGCTTGATCCAATGAAACATCTATTCTCCTGCCTTCCTCTGAGTTCCAATTTGCTGTCATATAAGTCCTAATAGCACACGTCATTCGGATATTTAATAGGCTAAATAAAAATATACTTGGCTCACTAATGTAGAACATCAGTGGGCTTCATAATGGTTTGGGGCTTCTCATTTGTCTTTGCTTGAAATGAGAAACTGGAGACATTTTATATTTTTGTGGGTCTATCTGAAAATTTCCCTGAACACTGTTTGGTGGCTTCTACTACTGCTTTTACATCTTTGTTGTCTGTATTTGCTTGTAAATCTTTCCATTTTACAGGCTAGGGATAATTTAAGCCTGAAAAAGAATATCTGAAAATATATTACTTTTAAATAGTAAGATTCATCACATCTAAGCCTCGATGCCCAATCATCAAAAAGACCCGCTTTTATTTCTGAAAAGATCCATTCTGTCAGAGTAAACAGAATGCATTATTCCCCTTTAATAACCATTTTTAAGCATGCTTCTGTATTACTTTTCTTCCACAGCTGTATTGCAATAAGCCTTAGAGTAATTGCCAGTTCTCTTCTCTAATAGGTTCATTATTCTTTTGCCATAATTGCAGCCATTAAACGACCAATTGTTAAATTTCCACTCCTACATTTACTTAGCACTCCATTTTATAATAGGGTATATCATTACGGTACCCCAGTGGCCACAGCAATTGTTCAAAGCGTTTCTGAAAAGTCAATGAGATCCTTTTGAAATACGTCAGGATTTCTGATTTCCAAGTAATCCGTCTCTACTCTTCCCTCTCCCCTTCTCTGTATAGTTGTCTTTTTTTAGCCTTTCCTAAGATAGCAACTGTATTTAGACAGTTTTTCTGAAAGCAAAGGAAGCTGACCTATTCAGGAAGATATAATGGTGTGATTCCCATATATCTCAAGCACTAGTTCCTTACCTTTAGGTAATGATTCATACATAACAAGGTGATGGAGCAAAGATTTAACCAAAGAAATTAACACTTATGGCTTAATGGCTTTTTGAGGGCTTTGATTTATCTTTTCCCATGTTAAATTTGCTGGGCTTTCATCTGCACAGTAAGAGTGATCTAGCTACTGGCATTAGTTACAGTCATGGTAACAAAATGATCCATTTTATGACTCTTGCAATGTTGTTCAAAATTCTGAGACAAGCCAAATCGCTTATGTCAGGATTGGTGCATGTTTGTTGCTTTAGAGTAGTAGATTTTCGAGCATATCAGTAACAGAAATATTTTAAGGAAGGCATAAAGACACTTTAGATGAACATTTTGTTTAGAGCTATTAGCATAGCATTTCTTTGTTTTGAGTAACAGGGAATGTTTCTCTGTTAGCAACTTCAGCTGTATATAATATATTAGCATTATACTTTTGGGGGACGAGGCACAGTATCTTATCTGTACACTTGGTGGCACATTTCTTGACCTAGCATGTTTACTGTGACTGGGATTTGAGTAGTATTTTGGTCAAAACTTCTGTTATCATTTACATGTATTATATCTGATGGACTACACCCTCTGTGTAAGCTTTTAAATGGGTTTGATACGATGTGCTTTGCTATATCTAAATTCTGCTTATTAGTGTGATGACATTTTAGGTTCTAGTATGAATAAACCTGACCCAACTATTATCAAAGAATAAAAATAAAAGCATGCATGCTCAGGGAATCAAAACAGATAATAGAAGCAGATCCTGTTGCCTCAGAATCCTGATTTGTCATAGGCAACCATTCCCAAGTAAGAGTGTCATGGAAGCCCACATAGTGAACTCAGTTTCTGTAGTCTGGAAGAACCTACAGCAAGTGTGGGAAACCTTGGGCCCTCCAGATGCGGCTGAACTACAACTCCCCTCAGCCCCAGCAAACAAGAGTTGAGATAGATGTTTTGGTGTTCTCTCTGTGTGTGTCCTCATCTTGTCTCAAAATTGCTTGCTGATCATAGATAGCAAGAAAAAAAGGCAGGCAGGAGAAATCTCATCCCACCTGGTGCTGCTACATCAAACAAGTATTTTGTCATGTGGGAAACCTCAGGCTGGCACAGAATAAATCCCACTCAAAATCATTTTGACACTTTATCCCTCAAATTGCACTGTTTTCATCTTTAAAAGTTATATAGACTGCTTTTCCAGCAAAACACTTCCCATCTGATAAAGATTAGGCTGAAGTAGTCCTATGCTTTCCCACCCAGTGAATGAGTTAATAGAAATAATATATCTATGGTTCATTTTCTAGAGAATCCTGACCCTTCATAAGTAAAGTGAAGGCATGCCCACATAAAATATGGAGAGTACAAGATCCATCATTATAATGCATTTGTTACGTGAAAGAAAAGGCAGTCAGCCTTTGTCAAATTGCTGAGGTTTGGCTTCAGCAGAAATTATTCTGGGAAGCATAGACTGTGAATATCGTCACATACTTGTTAGAGGAAATTTGGAGGATACAACCTGTCCTCTTTGGCAGAGGTGTATAAATTATCCAACTCTCATGTCAAGGTGCCGTTTGGCAAACCCATGCAGTAATCATGCTTGCTCATGTCCCTAGAAGTTTGGAATACTTGGGAGCCTGAAAAGCCCTCACCCTTTCTTCCATAAAACAGGTTAATAGGGTAGGAGACCTAGAGGTTAAGAAACTGCTTCAGGTGGAAGCTAACACAAAAGAGCCACCAGGAGGGCTACATCTGTCTGCTAACTATTTGCATTCACAAAGCGTGTTAGGCCATTTTCTTCTTAATAGAAAGAATTTACTTTGACCCTGTAGGCTATAATTTCTGGATACTCTGAATAGATTGTTACAAAAGAAGGATGGCTTTAACCCACTTATAAGCATCTGTGTTTCTCAGCTGACTTCTAAAGCTGCAGATAAGATACAGCAGAATTGCTCCAAACTTACACACACACACAAACACACACCTGCAGCCACCCCAAGGACGAATGAACAGCTCCTGTCTCTCATCAGAATGCCAAGTGTTAGATTCAATTTTCAAAACTATTCCTCAACCTAAGGGAAAGAGTTGACATGGTAGGTAATAGAATCGCACATTTGGGTGGTTGTAATTTAGATAACTTCCATCATTTCCTTGTGCTATTTATACGTAAAGAAAAACCTTTGCATTTAAAAAATGTCGGACGACTGGAAACAGCTTACAAACATCAGAAGGAATTAAAAAGCACATTAAACACTCAGCCACAGAGATATGGTCTCTTCCACAAAAGCAGACATGACTGTGGCAAAAGGAATCTATTATTGTAAATATAATTTGATATTATTATTACACATTCATTTTTATCATTCTTTGGCCCCATTGCATCATGTTGTCTCATGTCTATTTCCACCTTATTCTTTCCTCACTCTATTTCTGTTTAGGTTTCAAGCATTCTTTTATCTGCCGCATCCTTAAAAACACACACAACCCTGCTTAGTATCCCATTTCCCTTCTTTCTTTTTCATCCCTCTCTGAGTTCATGATATTAATATTCTTAATCTAGCAAGGCAGTTAACATACTAAGACCATTTAGAAGCCACTGGCCTCCCCCCCCCAAAAAACCCCCACAATTACATGCGAGTCTCCAAGGCCCAAAATTATTCACATATGTTCTTGTGCCGCATCAAATCCACAACATGTCAAGCTCTTGGGTCCAGGTTACCTGAGGGAACACCTTCCCCTGTATTGACCCATTTGATAAGTTCATAAGAGGAGGCCTTGATTGCCATAACCTGCAGATTATCATGTCCACATACAATCACACTGTGTGGTGTGCAGTGACAGGGGAGAGACGGTAGAATGGCATCTGCTGGCAATGTCCCTGATACTTTATTTTCTGTCCACATTTTTTTTCAGTCAAAATGTCTTCTAGAGTTTCCTTCTTCTGAGTCTTTCATATCCTGGAAAATATAATATGAGGGAGCAGGGGAATGAGAATAAATTAAGAGGGTGGAAAACTTTTATTGAGTTAAGGTTTTCAGCTCTGTCCACACCTATTACAGAAATATTTAATTGAATCCCTGTGTTTTCTTTAATCTGCCCATTTACATTTCTTTCCTTTCTTTAGCCAGACCTGGATTCCTTATTCTTCTCACGTTTTCCGGTCTTTTAGGATTCAGCACACAGCCGATAGGAGCAGATAGATTTATCAAGAACATTTGATTGTAGGTTCATGAAAGTGGTTCTTAAGAAGAAGCCCTTTTTGTGCTGATTAGGTCAGCATTAAAACAAGAACACTGAAGCAAAGTTTGCTCAAGAAAATGGTGTCCAGGCTTTACTACCAAGAGCAAATGTGTGTTGTCTAAACCTTCCGTCGAAAATATTTTGGGTTGAATCTAGTCTTGCTCTTCTGGGAACAGAAGGGTTCATTGACTTCACTAAAAGAACCCAGATCCAGTGAAGGCTCCCACTGAAGGAAGTGGGGGAGGCAGTTTTCACCAATTCCCCCTCACCATGCAGCCAGTGCCATTTTACATGCTGTTGTATGGGCTCCTCTACCCCTCCCCAACCAGGAACAGCTTTTTAAGGAGCAATGGGACTACAGGGAAAGGCAAAATTAGAGAATCACCCCCATGCCACCCTTTTCCCAGTGCAAGCAGAATTCCACTGATCACAGGTCTGCATCTAACCCTTTATCTTCAAATAAAGTTAAATGCATCATAAGGTGAGCAGTCCCATTCACAACCAACGCTACCATGCGCAAATAATTTTGGAGGTTCATTTGCAAGTTTTGTAGCACCTTTTTTGTCTTGTTCTCCTTCAGCTTCTAAAATTGTCATGGCTCTCTGGAGAAAGTGATGAAATCTGAAGAATTAATATTGCTGATGGTTAACAGCCCAGATAATTTCTAGTTAAATTCATATCTTTCCATGGCTTGTCATACTAACACATTCAAAAGGCTAAATGGGTTTTCTATGAGTTACCCATCCAGCATTTGTATCTTGCAGATTGCTGGGATGAAAGAAGTAGGAGGGCAAAATAGGGAGGTAATTGGTTGGGGGGGGATTTTTAAGCCAATTGAAAAAAATATGGTAACTATAGGTTAAGCATAATTGTTTTGATTGCACACTGAAATTGAGAATGTCTTATGTATATTACTGAGGGTTTAACATGGAAACTTCCATTGTTCCAAACTAAAGAAGATCAAGAAAACCTCTCTTAAGTGTTTAACAGGTTGATGATTAATTGTAGATGTTCTCTGCTCTGTCGTGTGCCTGACTTAGACCACATGATAGAGAGAGAACTACCTTCTATGGCTATGTTAATCTATGGGTGTCCATTTTGTGTGAATGAGCAACCGAATGCGTAGGATGTGATAACAGGCCTCTCCTGGAATAATCAGCCTTATGCTGGAATGCAAGCTAATGGAGTCTGTGTATGGAGATTTTTGGCCTCTGATTTCTGTGGCCTCTGATTTTTGGTGTGTTGGAATTATTTTGGATTTTGTAAGAAGCTGGGCCTGTGCTGGACATGCATGAGATATTGCCTGCAACTGTTTTGGATGTATCACTATTGTTTTTGTTCTGTTTTGAAGAAAGTTCTGCAAGTAAAGCTTTGAATAACATTTATGGGTCTGGACAACTTTTATTCTAAAAGGACTCTGCTTTTATGCATCCAGTTGCTTCATGCTGAGCAATATATTAATACCTGCAACAACTGCTACCCGGTTAAAAGAAGATAGGAACATAAATAGATCCCTGCAAGATATGACCAAAGATCCGACTTTGTTTTCGATTGAAACAATTCACTTTAAATATCTATCTTTATGCTTTCATAGCAAAATAAGTTGGCTTTGTGTGTGTGGCTCAGATTCCAACATTATGTGATCACATTGAGTGGGGGAGCTGAACTGTATGTACCTGATAGCTAGCATCCATTATAAGAGCTGCAGCTGTTCTAAGTGGGAATAAGCAGGACATGGAGGGCGGACATTGCCATAGCAGAACGTTGACTGGCCTACAAGCAGTCAGCTATATGTAACACAGTTCCCTCCTCAAACATTAATGAAGTATCTAAATAAGGCTTCTGTCTACCAATGAATCATTATGAAGAGCTTGTCATATCTTTTTACACTGGGCTGATGTGATAAACATGATCATCAACTGTACATTTCATTATTAAGTTTCTGACATAGAATGTTTTAAGTGACCAGCCTCCTAACACATTTCCAGAACCTGCATGCAGTGTTATTAGAGTTATTGATGGTAGAACTTGTCTCAGTTTTATGAACCTTTACTACTGTGAGTGTTTCATGCTGCAATTATAGTTTTATGTGGATTTCTTATTTAGGTGCATGATTGTTTACCAGTCCCAGTCTTATGCACAGCTAATTTAATGTGCTTTCTTTTGGTTTGTATATGTGAAACAGCGTTAGTTCACTGCAGTTTCACAGCAGGCACAGATAACAGTTGGGTGCTAAAAAAGAGTTGTCTTTTAATCTAAGGATAAATTGGTTTCATAATACGGTTAAAAGCTTTGAATTTGGGAAAGTAATTACAATGCTGTAGAAATTGAAAATATGGCTAGCAGATATAAAGGTACAAATGTTGAAACTCTCAGCAATGTGCCTGCACATATGTGTACATAAAATATATAATTTTGATAATTTTTGTAAAAAGAATTGGTTTCATGTTGTTGTCATGTCAAATGCCAGGCTATTTTTATCACATCACGCAGTGACTACCACAGTGTAGATACAGCCTATAGAACTGGCAGCTAATTGCACATATTATTTTGTGTGAAATCATTGGTAGTAGCTGAAGCAAATGATTGAACTTTGCCTTTACATCAGGTTTATTCTAGGTGTGCTTAGAAACAGTACCGAATTAGGATCATCAGATTCTCTTCTTTTCTATGTATCATCATCAACATATTGTCAATTGCATTCGTTAGCAAGAAGGGAAAGATACAGAATGCATCTTAATTTTTCCCCATTTCCCATTATGAATTGCTTTTCAATTGGAGACAGAGAGAGAAAATATTGTCTGTGCTTGCAGTCATACTTTTGACAAATTCTTCTTGTGACTTGTAAGCAGAGCAACTTCGTATTTGGAGAGGATATGAAACTCCACAGTGGGTCTGCCCTTGCTTGTTCCAAAACCATTACAGTGACATTCCTGGCTGTGAATGTGTTTTCACTCCTGCTGTTGTATCTCCCCCCATCCCCAACAGTGAACCAACATATCAACTATGGCTTTAGAGAATAGCATGTATTAAGCTGGTTTACAACACAGGCTCAACCATATTAAGCAGCTATTTTATGGATTCCTTACTTTACTATTTCTTTGGCTAGGCCTTGTCTGTCAGGAAAAAAATGTCATTCACAAAATGACAATGGGTTGCTATTTATTTCTCTGTGTCATCTAAAAGCAATCATTCAAAACAAGAACTAAGGTGATCTTCTTAAGGCAAAAATGTTTTCAGAGATGAAAGCTGGCAAGGCCAATTTGTTACCACAAAACACAGTGGCAGGGTGGAGGGGAGGCCAAAGCGCTTGACTATTTGGTGAATGGGCTTATTTTCCTTTTGCATTGTGTATCAATAAAATAATATCTTGTGCAAGCAGGTTTCTTCTCAAGTCTTAGGATTGTGTTGTTGCCCTAGCTTTCTTTGATAACCATCTGCAACAGACGCAAAACTGAAAAAGTGGGGAAATGAAGCAAAAGAGACATTGCACTAATGCTTCAGGGATGTTATCCGTACGGGTCAGTAATCATTGCCGCTGCCTGTTTAAAGAACCAGCAGGGCAATACAGAGAGTCTTTGATTCTATCATATTATACAACTAGGAGTATTATGGCTGTAAAGGGAAAGAGAGACAAAAGGTGGACACAGAACAAAAGCCAGCAACTGAAAATCATTCACATTTACCTAACCACATCTGATATACAGTGAAGACCAAAGAGAAGAAGAAAATAAACTAAAATGCCCTCCCCACCCCCAATGGTTAAAGATATGCTTATTAAGCAGATATTTCAATTACTAGGTGCCTCTTTTTTTCCTCTTTTAATTTCATTGGCTTGCTTCTCCAGGCTCCAACAGATGAGAAAGGTTTTCCTTCAGTACAGCCCGGGAGTCTGCCAAATCCAATACAGCCCAGAGGTGGGGAAGTTGCACCCCATGAAATGTTGCAGGACTCCAGCTCCCATCACTGCTGATCATTTCTTTGTCCCACACATTTCAGTGCATCACACTGTCACTTCCCTAGCCACAAAAAGTCCATTACCTTTATTTATGTATTTTAAGAGTTGATTTGTTGCACTAGGGGTCCACTTAACTGCACAAATCAAAATCTGTGGCATGAGCATGTGGTGTATCCTTCCTGCAAAATAGTGACAGTTGGGATACACAATAAACAAAAAAAAAGGTGTGTTTTGTTTAAAATTCTTTCACTTTGATGAATTATTCCAGGAGTATAGCAAGTGCCTGAATGCAAGCACAATTGAAACGGAAATTGAAGTTTCTTGGGCACTTTGTGCCTTTTCTTAAAGTTCCCTGCGTGTTTTAGACCTACTTTGAGGCTTTGCCTCAATTTTTGCTGTCTTGTGTTTTGGTGATGGTATATATTTCCGAGTCTATTTTGTTAGCTATTCTGCCTTCTTTCCCTGTTTAAAGCTGAATATTAACATTTTTACAGTAGATTACAGAGGTTTTCTCATCACTTTCAGTCTGTGTTTTCTGGCACTTTGCAAAAGCTGTGAAGGTTTTGTGTCTGAGTGGTTGAAATATTCAACCACTTAAAAATCTATCATTTATATTTACCGGCACTGACTTTAACTTATGAATTACAAATAAGATTCAATTTTACTGTAGAAATATGCCTTGATAACAATGCTGCTGAGTACTTGTGGGCACCAATGGTTGTTATTAAAGTGCTTACAGCAGACAACAAGGATTTTTTCTTGGGTTCTAAACACTGCAGTCTAGTGCAGCTACTTAGAAGTAAGTTTACTGAGTTCCACAGAACTTATACGTAGGTATATATGCAGCGCATATATGTGTGTGTGTGTTTATTTGATGTGCATTTGATCTCTTTAGGGGCTTCTTTTAAAGCAGCCAGTGAAGGATTTCTTCAGAATTTGTTTGCTCTGTTGGCCTTACTAAGGACTGAAATAATGTGTTTAGTAGACAGGGATTTATCAGCAAAAACTGTTAGGAATTTAGGGGAAATGTGGAAAATAAATTTATTAGTTTACACATGCACCAAATATTTATCAGTTTCAGTTCTAGTGGAACTCCTCTTATTTGGTGGGGAAGCATTCACTTCTCCTCCAAGGGAAACCAGCAAAAGAAGCTTTAAAACAAACGAAGAGGTTGCCTCTGTAGATTCTAAACAACAGGTGTTTCACTCTGGCCTTCAGATTGTCTAGAACTACTCCCCTAAATGTATTTATTTCATTAAATTTATATTTTGCTTGATTGTGGGGGGGGGGACACACCTCAAAGCGGTTTGCAAAAAAAAGATAGGACAATGAAATTATAACTTTAAATTTTTTACAACCATAATTTAAATCATACAAAAAGTTTAAACCGCAACTTAAAACTCATACAATTATTCCTAAACATTTAGGTAGGCTTGTCTAAATGTCAATCATTGCTACAATTTCATTGGTTGGCTAAAAGCAATGAAAGGCAGAGATAGCTACTTTCTAACCAAACAAATGAGCCTGACAACCCAACCCTCTGATTGGCAGCTGTGGGCCACTGCCACATCTGCAGCTCCTCCGCTCTTGCCAGCTAGGGTGGAAGGTGGGGAGAGCAAGAAAAATGCCTCTTTATTGTACCACTTCTCAAGCCGTTGTCACATATACATGACAGCAGCACAGCTGACTCAAAATCCAGCCCTTCACCACCCCTGAAATGCCCTTTTTTGGAATTTTCACCTGAGTAGCCACCCACCCTTGTTTAGGCAGCTACATTAGGGTGCTCCTCCATGGCAGGGCTGCTTTACCAACTTCCCACAGGATATTAGCAGAGCCGGGGATAACTCTGCTCCATCCAAATCCCCTCCAACTTGTTGGACCAGTGTTTTGGTCCAGTAACCTAAGAGGCAACCAATGCCTTTCCTTGCATCTCTCCTCCTTTCTGCTCACTAAAATTAAGTGTATCTAATAATGTTATAGGGACACAGGTGGCGCTGTGGGTTAAAGCCTCAGCGCCTAGGACTTGCTGATCGAAAGGTCGGCGGTTCGAATCCCTGTGGCGGGGTGCGCTCCCGCTGCTCGGTCCCAGCGCGTGCCAACCTAGCAGTTCGAAAGCACCTCCGGGTGCAAGTAGATAAATAGGGACCGCTTACCAGCGGGAAGGTAAACGGCGTTTCCGTGTGCGGCTCTGGCTCACCAGAGCAGCGATGTCACACTGGCCATGTGACCCGGAAGTGTCTCCAGACAGCGCTGGCCCCTGGCCTCTTAAGTGAGATGGGCGCACAACCCCAGAGTCTGTCAAGACTGGCCCGTACGGGCAGGGGAACCTTTACCTTTAATAATGTTATCTGTTCTACTTTTTTAAAAAAATGAAACCTGGGAAATGAACGGTTATGGGTGGCCATCCACTAAGTTTTACTCAGAGTAGACACTTGAAAATTAATGAACGTAGATAAGTTAGGTCCATTGATCTCAACAGACCTGCGCTGAGTAAAACCACCCATTGGTTCATCCAGAGGGGGGAATTCCCCTTCCCTCTGGACATTCAAGGCCAGCAGATGTCCCAGTGCTGTAGTCACAAGAAACATGGACTAGTGTTCATGTTGCCACACTGCAGACTCCTTGATACTGTAGTCACTATTAGCACAGTGCAGACACCACACCTGATTCCTTTAATTAGGCTGTGTTTACAAAAGAAAAAATTCTACAGGTTTACTTGTCATCAGCAGTAGAAAAACTGAGGTTCCGAAAGATCAACAGCACATTTCTGTGCCTGAAGTGAAAAGGGAAATTTCCTAACAAGCATGTGCAAATCATGCTGCTCCCCTGGCTCCTGCTGTAAGAGAATATCGGGGAGCAGGTGAAAGTTAAAGTCTCTCCTACAGTATATGAGAGTTCTCAAGAAAGCATAACAATGTTAACACTTGGAGACATGGAGGATTCAAAACTGATATTCTAGCAACACTGCTTGCTTATCTTTTGGTTATCATTGTGTTATACAAATGAGACATGCATGGTGTTTTGTGGATTTCGATATTCCTGGATTTGAAATGCAATTTCTTACATATCAGATCTCTAATAGATTGTAATCCTTGTATGTATCTTGATCCTCTCTGCAGCTATGCACCCCAACGGAACTGCACAAATATTAGTAACCTAAGAGGGAACCAATGCCTTTCCCTGCATCTCTCCTCCTTTCTGCTCACTAAAATTAAGTGTATCTCATAATGTTATCTGTCACACTCCCAACATAACATGAGCTGGGATATGGAGTCTAATCTTAAAGATTAAGCTGGGAGGCCTTCATTCAGCAATGTTAATAAGCACAGGCATCGTTTCTCATTAAACTGGGAGTCCAAACGTGCAGTGAAGCACAATTACTTGTCAACAATGAAGTTAGGGAAACACAATGCTTTGGTTAATTTCTCCCCACTCCCCAACCCCATCTGCATTGTTGCCCAGCAAGGCTGCCTTTCCTAGACTACAGGTAAACTTAAACAGGAACAGTTCTATTTAAGTACAGTAGGCGGGGGGGGGGCATGCTCATTCCTCAGCCTCCATGCCCACACTGGCTTCCTCTTTCCACTTGCCTCGGCAAGAAGTTCCCTCTTCAAGTACTGCCCCTCGACCCAGGAGCTAACTATATGAACACTGTCCAGACAACTTTCACAACAGCTGATATGGTATATAGACTGATGATTTGGAAAGCTTCATGCGGCCAAGATGGTATGGCACAAAACTGGTTTGCTGCTATAGTGTTTCCTGGGTGCATCCACAACAATAAAGAGTCTTCTGACATTTAGAGGCTAACATGCAGTTGTAGAGATAGTAGTAGTAGTAATATCTGACTGGGTTGCCCTAGCCACTCTGGGTATATACGGTGTATAAACCAGCATATATATAAACATGACAACTGTAGGTGAATTGTAGTTGGCAATCCAGTTGCTAGTCAAATGGAAAGTGATGTATGGCTCTAGTTGCCTTTGCAAAAGAGTAATGTGGCAATCCTGTCCTCACTTACCAGACAGCAAACCTCATTGGATTCAAGAGGATTTAATCTTGAGTAGATATGGTTAGGATTGCACTGTATTTTTGGGGAGGAGTCCTCAGTGCTTGACCAAGTCATGTACTGGCTGCGCTCAGATTTGTATCTACATAGTGATTATTGCTACTAGTTTCTGTACACCTACAATTTATCCCTAACAAGAATGTATTTCACACATGTCTATCAATGCCTAGCAAAAGGCTGTTTAAAGCATGACGTTTCTTTTCACTGTTTCGTTTCTTCCTGCCCTCTCATCATATTGAATGTCAATCATTTTTTACGACTACAATTCATTTTTATTTTATTGTTATACTACACAACAAATGTCAGTGATGTAGACCAAGTCAAAATAGTTCCTTGACTGTTGCAGAAATGGCCTTCAGCTCCAGAAGATATTAGAGTGATGTATGGGCCAGTTGGTTGCTTTGAATTAGCAATATGGAATGTACAGTACCAATCAGGGCAAAGAATTTCTGATCATGCAAATAACTACAGGAAATTAGAAGGGTTGGCCTATTGTTGAACAGTGTAATCAGACAGTTTTGCTATAGTTCTCCACCACATTAGTGCACTTTCTTAAGGAAAGGGGCATTGAGAGGCTTCCTCACTTGTGATATGGAAAGGTGTCCTAGATATAGCTGATTACTTTCCCCTCTTCTTTAACTTCCTGATGAAACATAGGAAGTTGATTTACATTAAGTCAGACCATTGGTTCATCTGGTTCAGTATTGCCTACAGTGGTCTGGTTCTCATGTTATGGTAATCCAGAATATGACTTACCATGACCATGCAAATGTTCTGGCTCCCAAAGGAGAGTTCATACTCACTTTGCTTCTCCCTGAGCTTTTTAGGTCAGCACAGGATGGCAGCTAAACCAAAGTTTTTCTTCGCTTGTTGTCCAAACCATGGACCATGGTTAAGGTCTCTTCTTAACCATGACTAGTAACCAAAGGTCAAACCTTCACTATGCTGACCTAAAATGCTTGGGGAGAAGCGATACCACTGGTATTTCATCCTTGGGAGTCATCCTTGGAGATGCTAGGGATTGCATCTGGAACCTTGCATTTAAAGCATGTGATCTACCACTGGGCCACGCCTCTTCCTCAAAAGGTAACTCTCTCATATGGGCCAGGAGAGTGGCAGAAGAAGGTTACAAACAGTTGGAGAAAGACATAGTAGCAGACTGTAAATATTAAACATTATTGATAGAAATTACAGTTGCATTCTTTCAAATATATTCCCTTTTTCTAGACTCCTAGGTTACACCACATAGCTGAAACAATCCACATCCAGTCACTATGCTTTTTGCTTATTGCATTCTATGCAACTATCTTTCTGCCACAGCACCCAAGGTGATTTACAATTTTAAAGTATTAGAGTAAGCAAATGCTGCAAATATCATCAGGCCAATTCAAGGAGCTGATGGCACTAGTTCCCTGGCCTGGGCTTCTGATTTCCCTCAGGATTTTTAGTAGTCACAGGGAAGGTTAAGATGGGGATGTCCCAACAATTATCTTAGGTCACTGAAAATCCATTCAGGAGCTGGCAGTTATGTGCTCCCTGGTCTGGCCTTATTGCATGCTTAGATCCTGTGCTCGTTCTTTGCCTGCACATGAATTTGATCGCTGGGCATGTCAGTTTTAGGTAAACCTTAATACTCTCTCCATTCCACCTCCCATTTGCGCACCACATTGTTTTAAAAAATGTGATGTCAGTAATGGCAAATGTTTTGGGCAAGAAGGATCAGAAGCATCACCAATGCACAAACATCTCCTTGTAGTGATTCCTCCAAATCAGTTTAGCTGGGTGGGATACAGTATCTGGAAGTTGAAGAAACTGGAAGGCGTGGAAGAAGTGGGCATCCCAAAAGAGGCCTCAAGGGTATCTTCCCATTTGCTTTGGGTTGTGTGTCTGTCACCATCTCAGAATCAGTGCTGTATGTTGCTGTTAGTCTGGACAGCACATGATTTTGCTGTGCAGGTAGTAATGCCATGCTAGGCGCTTGTGAACTTGCAGCAATGCTCCTTGGAGATGGACCAAGGAGGCTGCAAGATCTTCTATCCATTCTAGTCTAGGGAGCAAAAGGAAAGAAGAGAGGGCAACATGTGTTGCAAGGGGTATCCCTTTTCTGTTTTGAATCCAACCCCCCAAAAGCAGGGGGGGTGGAATTGGCAGGCACAAATACCAGCATGAATCCTGTGTGACTACATCTTATGCCAGAATTTTCTAGAACATTTTAGTTTCAGGTTACATTGAAAAGAGGATGGGGAGAACAATCGCAGCACTTGCATTAATAAGCATCATGCTTAATATGCTAACAGCATAATTATGCATATGGAAGTCTTTGTATTTTCAATTCCTACAAGGATTTTAATGGAAGGGGGAATTGAGCCCATAAGAGTATAAAATAGCTTATTAGCTTGTTTTTCTGTGCTTTTCCTAGACATAAAAATCCATGCTTAACATTATTAAGAACAGATTTTATCCTAATGGGGGCTAGGAGGGTCTTCATTGCCAGCCTCTTACTTAGACATTTGCTATGTTTCCACCTTACAGAATTATTAGTAAAAACCTCCAAAATGAGACAAACTATATAGGTGGCATTTAGTTCAGCTTTCACATTGGTAATCCTTTAAACAAAAACTTGATCCAAGCAATGCTCCCAATATGATTGCCATTTACTTGTTATCTTTGTTCAAGGTCTACCAAGCAATTTCGAAACCCCATGGTAAGGTAACTAATTAATTTTTGCACACAACATTTTAAATAAGGCACTTATAACAAGTGGTTTGCTGAAAGCCGTTTTGTTTAGCTATTGTATTGTAAAGCCATCAGTGAGCTTCCACTCCACCCCCACACCCTGAATCAAGCTAATAAAATGTCATCACAAATTTTAAAAGAAAAAGCTGTAACATCTTTTTCAAGGCTGGGTCATTTTAGGTTTTGGGAACACTATAAGAGCACTTAAAACAATCATATTTACTTGCTTAGTTCCCTGAAAAACCATAAGTGTTATCTTGTCTTCCTACGAACAATGAATCGGGTTACTACCAACACTCTACTCTTAGTAGGTGATTGTTCAGTTAGTTGAGTATTAACTCCTTTTATTACTTCATGTTTCATTTACAAGTAATATGCTGTTTGCCACTGTGTAAATGAAGAACAGACAGTTCAATGTTGTTGTCTTGGCAGGAATTTCATTGTGTTTCTTCATAGCTACTCTTATGTCTAGTATCAAGGTGTCCTTTGGAAAATGTATCCCAGCACCATTGTGGCATTGTGGACTATTGGAAAGGAGCATTAACTGGATTAGTGCATTGGTTGTTAACATTAATGTAGAAGTTTAATAATTTGAATGAAAAATGTGATCATATAGGGGTCACATGGGAAGGTCTGGGGATCAGAGGTGGGGAACATGTTTTGCATGTAGAAGTTCAATCTCTTGCCTCTCTGAATATCAGTGTTGCAGTTAAGTAATTTTAGGAGCCAGACTTGACCATCTTACGAGGTCCTGCTCTTAATGTGGTAATGTGCATTTACTTCAAAGTGTCCTGCTGTATTTAGGGATGTTCCTGCTCATTCTTTCTATGGGGAGCCCTGGATCTCTACCACCCAATCCTTCCCTGATGGCACTACCGCTGTATACAAAAGAGTCTTGGGTGGCAAGGCTCAGAAACGGAACTGAGTCAATGTAAGGCAACTTAATATTACTCAATAACTCAAAGGGAGGTTCAGCCATGAGTTGACAATGTTGGAATATTCACAATTAATGGGCAAGGTGGGATGAAAGGCTCAGCCAAAAGCAGGACCCGCAATCTCTGGTTCTCCAGAATCTGTTGGACTCCCATCGCCAATCATCCCCAGCCCACGTGACCAGTTGTTGCAGGTGATGGGAATTGTAGTCCAGCAAGATCTGGAGAGCCACTGATTCCCCATCCCTGAACTGAAATTCCCCAATTAACTTTCTATACTACCATTAATTATTAAACAAATGCCAATACTAATACCTTTATTTAGAGCCTTTAGCTTGCACGTGTTAAAATACAAAGTACATTAACAGGCAAAGTATCAGGTTACATTTCTTATGTGTAGGCTAAAAAAGCTACATACTGTAGGCTTCATTTTCATTTATTGTAGGCAAGTTGATGGCCTTAACTGTGATCCAGAATTCCCATTACTGTATTTTACAGTTCATTTATTGATCCAAATTTCAGATTACAAAAAAAGCCAAATTGGACATGGAATCTTTATTGCAGGTGCCTTTCCTCTTCACCAGGTTCTTCTCTTACTTCAGCAAGTAGGAAAGAAACCAAGCCTCCTATGTTGAGCTCCTTGTTGCAGGCTGGCTGCAACAGTAGGGACTGCAACATTTTGTCACCAGTCCGCACTTGTCAATTGTATAAGCTGCTTTCTAAAATTCCAGCACACACTAGCATAGCCAAGAAAAAGAATTCTAGGCAGGGCTATGCAAATAGAAGCAGACATCTTCTTTAGTGGCTTGACTTTCCATTGGTGAGATCACAAAAACAGAAAGGCAGACCCAAATTCTGCCTTCTGTGCATCCCAGAGCAGGTCCTTTTAGTTTTTGTTTCTTCTGTATAAGACAGGGCTGGCGAACCTATGACAAGTTATTGGACTCCAACCACAACTGGGCCCCAGGTAGCATGGTCAATGATCAGGGATGATGGAAATTGTAGTTCAATGACATCTGGAAGGCCACAAGCTTTGGCTTTCTTTTGGAGCACAAGAGACTTGGGGATTTCAACATTTAGCTGTTAACTCACTCCCCCCCCCCCAATTCGGATTAGACCAGAGTAGTCCACATCTACATGTATTTGAGGAACAATTTTAATCTTTCCAGCAGGCATTCCATTTAGTGGTTGCCCATGCCTTCTATTGCATTGACTAAGAACCGACAGGGCATGTGCTGCCATGCACATAGCTAAGTGCACACCATATTTGGGGGGGGGGGGTCCCCATCCAGGAATTGCGGGAAAGCATACAGTCAGACAACTGCAGATTTCAGAATCCACAATTTTTGATTTATTTATTTTCTACACTGTTTGGTTGTAAAACAAAACAAAACAAAAATGTGGGTCATTTATGCAGTTTTCTGGTTTTGTGGATATCGGAGGCATCAAGAAATATAAAATGTCTAAGGCCACACTTTGTTCAGTGGAAATAGGTACAAGCAAGGCTTCAAAAGAAATTAACCATTGAAGCAGTAGGGGGCCGTGGAAAGTGGAGTAGCAGGAACAAATTGTCTATGACTTCCAAGTGGCGTGATTTGGAGCCCAGAACCCCCAACATATGAGATTGTCTCTGTGCCAGGCAAACTGGAATTTACATGGGGGAAAGCATTTAGGCTGGTGTTGTTTGAGGGTGGACTAAGCACATTAAATAGGAACATAAACAACTGCAAAGCTGATGGTGTTTCTGAAATACTGATTTCCAAAGGGTGAGTAGGCTCTAGCATAGGTGAAGGAAAGCAGCACTCACAAGATCCGTTACCTGATATGAGATTCCCAGAGAGAGGCACCCAACTCCTGAAGATGCTTCAGCCTTCAATTAATTCTGTGCATGTCCACTATTTTGAAACTGCTTCTGCTTGATCTCCACAACAGAGAGAAGGGTATTAATTACCCCTTTCCTAAATGGAAGTAGAGATGGGGGTGCACCTTCCCAAAGACTAATGAATTACACTTGAGAGGACTCTGGATATCTGCTAACAATTAGCTCCCAATGAAGAAATATCCAGCAGCCATTCTGGTCTATTTGCATGCAATCTCCTGGGCCATTAACAAGCTAGCATCCATTGCAGCATTAATAAATCCTACAGTGCAGTATCTTTCTTAATCAGTAGGTGGAGTGGGACAGTGTTCTGGATAGATACTGCCGGTAGACTCTGTTTAGAATGTGAGATGCCACTATGTCGCTTCCATCTGTATTGCAATAAAATTCTGGTGGCATCTGTTTTCTATTCCTGAAATGGATGCTTTACCAATCAAATTAGGAAGACGATAATGATCACAATATACAATCAAGACATTTTTTTTATTTTAAAAAAATGCCTCTACATTCCCAAGCATGGCTTTTCCACCAATGAGTGAAAGAAAATAGGGCCACAGCATTCTTAAACCATGCTCTGATATTGTTTATGATCGATTGCAATTACTGGAAAGAGTAGGGGTTGTATACTTTTACAGCTACAAATTATTTTAAGTTAATGAACATTTTAAAAACCCTGTAAATACAAATTAATGAAACGGAAAGCCAAATACTATACATAACTTTCCTCAGTTGTGCATCCCATTCGCTAGAGGGGAAAGAAAAAGAATGGGATCAATAAATGCTTTCAAAATAGGATGAATTAGAAAAGTGGTAAATTATTTAGCCCAGATCAAATCATCACCTGTGGATGTACACGGGGGCTTTTAGGTTCCTCTTTTGATGGCAAATGCCTGAATCCTTTTAACGTCCTTCTCGGAAGGTGAGGGAAACCTGGAGACTGGCACTTACGAGGCCCAGTGGGTTGTTTCAGCAGATACCCCCTCTTACCACCAGCACCGCTACCATCAGCATGTGTGTGTGAAAGTGTTTTCAGTAAGTTTTCTGCCACCCAACCTATGATAGTTTTCATTCAAATGCAGTTTTATTACATGGCCATTTACACATTGGGAGATAATTTCATAACGCTGGGAAATAGACCACTCTGTTGTTCTTTCATTCTGCCATCCATATTTTAAACTAGTATTGACATAGTCAGAATTGGATCCTAATCAATCAGTCTGTTGTTCAAGTAATGACTTAAAATGCAAGGTTTGCTCTAATTATCCACCCTTGTGTGCTTGCTGCATTATTATCAGATCAGCATGGGTTTATTAAACTAATGTATGTAGCTTTATGCAGGGCTGTTTTCAGCATGTATAGGTCACAGAGTATAAATATCTACCTGCTCAGCCACATCACCATAAAAAGGACATATATACATATTTTTCATAAAAGTAACCCTCTCATTTATTATAAATTCAGTGATGGTAGAGTCAAATATTCCTTAGCAGCCTTGTGACTGAAATGTTATGAACTGGCTGTTTCATAGTTCATTTGATAGGAACGTTTGGAATTTCAGATCTGTCCATTTTCATTTCTTTCAGTTTCTCATTTTTCCAGTCTGAAGGTCAGTTCTCAACATCTCCAGATCAGTTTGTGATTGATTGATTGATTGATTGATTGATTGATTGTGTGACTGCAGTACATTGTTTATTGCTTTCATTTTATGTATCAATGGTCTCGTTAGACAGTAAATTTCATATTAAATTGCTGTTTTAGGGGTTGTTTTTAAAAGTCTGGAATGGATTACAGTGGTACCTCGGGTTAAATATGCTTCAGGTTACAGACTCTGCTAACCCAGAAATCGTGCGTCAGGTTAAGAACTTTGCTTCAGGATAAGAACAGAAATCATGCTCCGGCGGTGCGGCGGCAGCAGGAGGCCCCATTAGCTAAAGTGGTGCTTCAGGTTAAGAACAGATCTGAAATACCATTTGTAAATCGTTGCCATGAATATGAGGGAGCAAACTAAAAGATCAGAAGTAGCCACTGGCCCTTCCACAACTGAGACTCCTGGTATATCCTACAACTTACAGCTAGAAAAGCCCTCTGCTCATCTTCCTCTCCCCATCCATCACCATGCTCCAGGTTAGGGGCAAGGGGAACCGTTACCCCTTCAGGTGTTTCTGAACTACAGCTCCCATCAGCCCCAACAAACATACCCAATGGTCTAAGGTGAGAGGAGTTGGAGTTCAGCAACATCTGGGGAGCCAAGGGTTCCCCAAACCTGCTCTGGGCAAACTTATAGGAGCAGTGGACAGTCAGAGTGTGTAAGTCAGTTCATCTTATAGTTTGAGATTGTCAGCAGTTTCCATTTATTAGTTTTTAATTGTTTTGCGAAGCTGATCTGCCTTGAAGCACCAGAAGCAATTAACTCACAGCATATGCTAATAGCATGACACTTTAGAAAAAGGTTGCAGGAAAACTCAAAAGTTTCCAAAATAATCTCGGCAAGCAGATTGCAAAACAACATCAACATAGACACTGGGCACCCATTGCTGAAGATGATTTCATCACATTGCTTTCATAGCTATAAATTCTTAGAAATAAAAGTGTTCCTGGTGGAACTGCTGATATTCCCTTAAAACCATGGTGGCCTGATCTAATTAAAGCAGGCCAATTGGGTAAAAATAAATTTGTTGTTCAGCCAAGGCTCATTAAGATAGGTCATGTGGTCCAGTATGCATGGAGACACAGTTATTTAGTGAGTAGCAGATAACATGGAATAATTTCATTAAAATAAGAGGACAGTTTTAGAGCTATATGCTTTTGAAGTGAAATGTAAGATATTGTTTAAGGTCACAGGCACTTATCTCTACAAGGCCAACTTTTTCCAACCTCCTCTTGTAAAATCTCTGTAAAGATTAAACAGAAATGCTGCCAAAAATAAAAAATTTATTGAGTACACCAGACTTTGAACCTTCCCAGCACCAGTCCAAAATGTGTGTGCGGGAAATGACAGATGACTTCATATTGCTTGTCAGGACAAAATATGGCTTTCTTTTGTTTAAATCCCACAGTGGATTTTCTGTTGTTCAGAACTGGCAAAGCTGTTGTCATTGTCAGTGTGGTTCCAGCCGGCATTTCCTTGACAGGGTGCATAAATATCTTGAAAGATCAGTTTTGCCCTCTTGCTAATCGTTATGTGCTTGTGTGTTTGACAGTAGAGCAAGGCTGTGTGGGTGGGGATTGAAGCTGCCATTCCCTGTTAACGCTGATATGGTTGTAACAAGCATGTGACTCAGTTGTTCCTTTCAGCATACTCTTTGTTTTCTGCTCTTCTCTGCTGCCGGCTTTCAGTATCCGAAGGGTGCTCTGAAGAATGACCACTTATTCAGTCTTGCACATAATGCTTTGATGACATGACCATGTGATCAAAACCGCAAGCTGGAATTTTGGGCGTTTTCCAGAAGATCTCGAAAAATAAAATTGATGTGGCTGTCCACACACAAAGTAAACAGACAGAAGCATTTTTAAAACGATTAGCAAGGAAATATGGACATTGTCAGAAAACAAAATACTGTCAGAGACTGGAGACTTGCGCTTCCTCCTCTCTGTGAAACTGCAAGTGAGCTAGGCCTTGAAGCATACCCTCCAACCTTTCTCAGATGAAAATAGGGACATCCTATTCCATACCCTCCCACATTTCTCTGATGAAAATGGGAATAGGAATTCTTTTGGGGATAACATAGGAAGGGATAAGAGTAGGTGAAGCAATGTTACATTTTAGCTACACAAAAACTGGAGGTTTCTACACGTTTGCTGTGTACACATAGCTTTCCCTAC
The DNA here is from genome assembly GCF_964234715.1 of Podarcis melisellensis. Lineage (NCBI taxonomy): Eukaryota > Metazoa > Chordata > Lepidosauria > Squamata > Lacertidae > Podarcis > Podarcis melisellensis. Next base: position 65,010,387 of record NC_138538.1, read on the forward strand.
AACCACCATATTCTTATCAGACAGACAAGAGGCATTAACACAATTCAAGGACATATTTCAGCCAAACAAAAGCAGAGTGGTCAATGGGAGAGTGCCAAGGCCCAAATAGGGAGCTACACTTGTCCCTTGAGGCTCAGGTTTCCCACCCTGCTATATGCTTAAAGTCCTAATTGTACACCTAAAAATCACAACGTGTGAAAACTCAATCTAGTAGAGGATTTAGCCATCTATATTTAGGTAACTGGAACACAAAAGAGTTTGTTAAATGTCACAAGCGTTAGGTTAACCAACATTTTGCCTAGAAGTAGCAGTAGTTGTGACCATGCCTGCGTAACTATACTGGGAACTACAGAAGCAGGCAAAGACTTCTATAAAGCAGAACAAAACACTAGAAGAAATCTATAGGAATTTGCATGCCTTGCAAATTCAAGATTTGGCTATTTCATTGAGAACTATTAGAAAGAGCCAGTTGCAAAGGTTGGCAGATACATGGCATTGCGAGCAAGAGACATAAATAGCAAGAGCTTAGCTGACACATTTTTATTATTCGATTCAGAAATGTGTCACACCTACTTCTACGTCCTACGGAGAGGGAATACGTGCACAAACTGGCAGCATGTACTCATATGTGCAAATTGTATTCTGCATATGCATCAACAGATGTTCAGGAATATATGGGCATTTAAATAGCATTCATTATTGGTCCATTATGCTAAGCTCTTATTAACATAAAGTGAAAACAGAAAAGATGATAAGCAGAGATACACCCTCCCTTGAGGCAATAGCAGGATGCATTTCAGTCAATCACAAGTGGGAAAGTAAGCATTGCTGAGGCACCTTTATATTTTGATTCCCCCAGATGCAAGCTCAGAAACTGCCATATATTCGAGTAAAGTTACTTCTGGTTTCATGGGACATTATTTATATGGCAAATAAATAATGGCTAGCCACACTGTTTTTCTTGGGGGAACCTGATATAAAGTGTGAGGGAACAACCCTTAATGCGTTGCTACTTTCTACATAGAATCATAGAATCATAGAGTTGGAAGAGACCACAAGGGCCATCGAATCCAACCCCCTGCCAAGCAGGAAACACCATCAGAGCACTCCTGACGTATGGTTGTCAAGCTTCTGCTTAAAGACCTCCAAAGAAGGAGACTCCACCACACTCCTTGGCAGCAAATTCCACTGTCGAACAGCTCTTACTGTCAGGAAGTTCTTCCTAATGTTTAGGTGGAATCTTCTTTCTTGTAGTTTGGATCCATTGCTCCGTGTCCGCTTCTCTGGAGCAGCAGAAAACAACCTTTCTCCCTCCTCTATGTGACATCCTTTTATATATTTGAACATGGCTATCATATCACCCCTTAACCTTCTCTTCTCCAGGCTAAACATGCCCAGCTCCCTTAGCTTAGAAAGTACATATACTTTCTACCCAGTGATCTAATTAGCATGATTTTGGATTTGCTTTGGAAGCATGCCAAGCAAACCATGTTCGCATGCTTTGGGGTATCATTAAATCAGCTCTGCTTTGTCCCCCTGTGTTGAGTTGAAAGTTTTAAGAGTTTTGATAGATACTCAGCATTTCTATACAGAATGTTGTTATTGGTATCCAGAACACCACCATCAATAGGGCGTCTATTGATTTGCATAGGACAGGCATGGCCAAACTTGGCCCTCTAGATGTTTTGGGACTACAATTCCCATCATCCTTGACCACTGGTACTGTTAGCTAGGGGTGATGGGAATTGTAGTCCCAAAACATCTGGAGGGCTAAGTTTGGCCATGCCTGGCATAGGGCAAAGATAGATAGATAGATAGATAGATAGATAGATAGATAGATAGATAGATAGATAGATAGATGATAGATAGATGATAGATAGATGATAGATAGATGATAGATAGATGATAGATAGATAGATAGATAGATAGATGATAGATATAGATAGAGATAGATAGATGATAGATAGATAGATAGATAGATAGATAGATGATAGATAGAGAGATAGATATAGATAGATATAGATAGATAGAGAGATGATAGAGATAGATAGATAGATAGATAGATGATAGATAGATAGATAGATAGATAGATAGATAGATAGATAGATAGATGATAGATAGATAGATATATCTTACACCTTCATATGAAGTATTGATATCAGCACATTCAAAAACAGGTCCAGTGGGGCTTGAGGAATTGCAGCCTTAAACCCAAAGGTGGGGAACCACTGGCCCTCTAAAAGGCTCCCATTAGGCCCAGGCAGCATGACCAATAACCAAGGGTGATGGGAGTTGTAGTCCAACCATATCTGGAGGCCACAGGTTCCCCATCCCTGCCTCAAACCCTACTAAGGCATTGGTATTGACTTGAGAATAGATTGTTCACAATAGGTTTTGGGTTGTTGTGATTTCATGATGTTTGATTAATCTGTAGATTCTTCAGAGCTAACCTATGAGTTCAGTTAATTCACTGGCTTGATTTGTGGTGTTGCAATTTAAACGTTGCAGTGAAAAGGCAATATGATGCCTTAGTCAACTAAATGGTCGATGATAGCATCACTTAAACAAGTTCAAGCAATTTATTGTGATATATTATGGTTGCAGACCAGTAAAATTCAATACAAAGGTAAGGGACAGAACATTTAAAAACAAATAAAAACAATTATGCATTTATCTTCTCTCAAAAAGCCAGCAAGTTGTTGTTTATAATCTACATAGAAACACTTTAGGATCCTTTCAGTCAATCAGATTTCTCAATACTATGAAAGCACACAAATTCAAAATATCATATATATAATATTCATTCTCAAATATAACCCATGACTTTGAAATCACCTACATAAGTCAGCTTTGCTCTGTAGAGCAAGCAATCCGATCTGACTATATGCAACATCGGTTGAGACTTCATAGCACAGCTCTTTCCGTTCTTTCTTGTAATTGGATGTAGGAGTAACACACAGTGACTAAGAAAGAAGAAGAAGAAGAAGAAGAAGAGTTTGGATTTGATATCCCGCCTTTCACTCCCTTTAAGGAGTCTCAAAGCGGCTAACATTCTCCTTTCCCTTCCTCCCCCACAACAAACACTCTGTGAGGTGAGTGGGGCTGAGAGACTTCACAGAAGTGTGACTGGCCCAAGGTCACCCAGCAGCTGCATGTGGAGGAGCGGAGACGCGAACCCGGTTCCCCAGATTAGAGACTACCGCTCTTAACCACTACACCACACTGGCTCTCTCAAGCCAGGCAAGGTGGGATCCTTGAAATGGACTATATTGTATATGTGAAACAGGTGAAGAAATCGGCTGCAGAGGTTCCCGATTTTGCAACAAAATGATAGCTTATCCTTGTCATAAGTCAAATAGATTGTTAAAATAAAAGAGAGGAGATAGTTGTCAGGATGGGTTAGATCAAAGACTTACTGCAGACGGCAGCAATAAATTGGGAGGGTTATCTCAAGATGCCGGAGATGGCATGTTTTTCGGCCAACCACTGTCCGGAATCGAGCAAAAGGAAAGAGAGAGATGTTTCCTAAAGAAAGATTATAAGGCTAGAAGTCTCCCAACATGTAGCTGTCACTGTAAACCAAGAAAGAGGGTTACCAACAAACAACCACCACCACCCTGGGTCTTTCATGAAAAACTGGTGTTAGCCACAGGGCTCCAGTAAGCACATATCATTTGACATTGTATATACTCATTTATTTATACATCTAAATCACTTGGAGCTCAACCACTAAAACAAACTAGCTGAACAAGAAAACAACAAAAACAAAAGGTTCCACTGCCTCCCACCGCCTACAGCAATATGGATTTGATAGATGACTGCTCTGCTCATTTTCATTCTGAGCTAAGCCTGGCTCTCCAATGCCATCAATATCATCAGTGTTGTTACTGCAACTGCTGACTGAAGTTGATGCAATAACTATTAATTAGGTGACTCTGTCCTTTTGCAAAAGCACAGCCAAGCCTGTGTAGTTTCTCCTGGAGTTTACTTTAAGCCATTGTGGCTTGTAGAAGTCACAAAAGGAACAGAGAAGTTGTGAATCTCCTCCTCCTCCTCCTCGGACTCTCAGCTTTTGATACCATCGCAACCATGGTACCCTTCTGTAGGAGATGTCTGTAGGAGATGGGCCTCAGGGGGACTTTTCGGCAGCGCTTCTAGTCTTGTCATCAGGGAGTGTTCCAGAAGATAGTATTTACTGAGTGTTTCTCATCTCCTTGGCTCTTGGACTATGGAGTGCTGGTGGTTTTTCACAATGCTATTTCACAATGCTATTTTTGTTAAATCATATACACACTGTGTTGAATTAAGTGTTAGTCAGACTTAGAGTAGTCCTATTGATTTGTTAGGTCTGTTCTAAGTCTGGATCCACCTCATTGGTTTAGGTTTACTAAATTTATTAGACACCTTTATCTTTAAAAAAAAAAAGGCCTCCAAGCTTCTTACAGCAATTCAATTATCTAAAAGTGAAAAAAAAATGAACACAACATCAATATCCATAATACACAAAAAATCAAAACCCACCATTACTAATGAGAAACCACCAGGAATAATCGATTAGCATGATGCCAGTATTTAAAAATCAGGAACCAATAGGTATGCCCGAGGGCACAAAGTGAAGGAAGGCTGGTTTAGTTGTTTAGCTTTACAGGTGCATAAGCCACATCATACCTGATTTCTCTTCATCCTTCACCTGCACTAACCCTAGTTTTATTTGCACTTAGCAGCAGCAGAATCTGGGATAGGCCTAACCCAGTCATGGCCAAACTTGGCCCTCCAGATGTTTTGGGACTACAACTCCCATCGTCCCTAGCTAACAGGACCAGTGGTCAGGGATGATGGGAATTGTAGTCCCAAAACATCTGGAGGGCCAAGTCTGGCTAATACTGTTGGGCTCTCCCTTGACTAAAACACTAGGATGAAAAAGTAAAGAACAGAGCTTTCTCCACCCTGACCTCACTCCTTTTGTTTGTAGTATGTGATGATGCATTTTAACATTACAGTACACAGTTTTTTGGTTTTTTATAATGGTTTTATTTTATGTGATATATTTTGTGTGTGTGTGTGTGTGTGTGTGTGTGTGTGTTGTGCTGTGCTCCGGGATTATTTTTAATGAAGAGCAGGCTAGAAATTCTCCCAATAAATATGTGAAAAAAATGTCACCGTTCCTTTCTTGAAAGGTAGGAGCTATGCCTGCTGTTTTATCTGGCTGCTCCTGACAAGACCAGGTCCGGGGCATTGTGGATGATAAGAATAATTAACTGTACTACATGGGGTGGCAGATACAGAAAGACTTACAACCAGCCCACAGCTATTTTCCTTCATCTCTAAGATCTTTGATTTGGTACCTCTCTGCACTTTATGCCTTGAAAGTTTTCCTTAAATGTGCCATTATCTCCTAGATAAACGGCTGCATCTCCCAGGGAAAGAGCACTATGAAAATCAGTGGTTTTGTCTTTTAGTGCATTGTGCTGCTGTGGCAGCTCCACTTAATTATCTTGTTGGGAATGGTTTATTTGCAATAGGAAAGAGACCATTGTGGCTGGGCATCCTTGGCCCGACTCCCTCTGAAAATAAAAACAGAAACAATATTGTGTCATTATTATGCATCCTTGCTCAGAAAACTGTCACTGGTGCAATACATTTATGGGATTTTTTTTTTAAAAAAATTCCATCATAGTAAAAGAGTAACTGCCTTTCAATTCTGCGAAATGCTTTCTCAGCGTCAAAAGATGCTATTACCACTGGGCTGGCATCATCTTTCATCTTAAAGACGACATTAAATAAGCGTAGCAAATTCGTGCAGGCGAACCTTCTGCACTAAACATAAAATAAAACCCCATGTTGTTCAGGATGAATTATTTTAATACTTATGCTTTGGCTCAATTGGCCAATAACTTTTCCAATTGATTAAAACCTACATTTCAAAGGAAAAGGGGGCCTGAAGGACCCATATTCCTATATGCTTTGGTCTGCTTTGAATATTGTTGTCATCAGCACAGCAATGCAGCTTGGGCAACATCTGTTGGTCAGTACCCGATTTGCATAGTCCAGTGCTACGAAAGCAATGATGAATGTGAATACTGTACTTACTTCCAAGGGAAGTATCCTTTGTGGAAACAAAAGGTGAAAGATTTTTGAACTCTGTAGAAATGGGAAAGAGGTTTGATTAAGTTCGCAAAGTTACCTAATTTTCACTTTCTGGAACAAGTCACAGCCATCCTTCAAAATGTGCACTTTCACAGTGAAATGTTGATTAATTTTCATGTGGGTGCTTATTAAATCACAAAGTGACGTGAAAATGTTAGAAGTGAATTTGCCCCACAACTCGCAACTCCCACCATTTTTGCCAAATTCTGTCCTTTGCGCCCCACTGAAAGTTTCATATTTAATTTATTGATCATATCCTAGTTTCTCTTCACGAGGAAGGAAATCACAATGGATGACATCACAAATGATAAGGAGGCTGGGTCCCATCTGCCTCCTCTGTAATTCAACCACTCTATGTTCCAGTTCCTCCAACTCAGGAAGAGGATTGAGGGCTAGCTAAATATACAAGAAGCTCTATGAAATGAAATGCATCAGGGTTTTAAGCATCCCCATCCACCAGACGTTTTGATATGAACAACATGTTAACTGTACTTTTTGTTACTGTTTTTGGCAGCAGCTGTTATTTTCTCCTTGATTTTTTGCTCTGCTTCTTTTTTCATCTGTTGGTATATTTTGATTAAAATGAGGAGCAGTCTTCAATAAGCTAAGTTTAGACTCAGATATGAATTTCTTAAGGTCAGAAAAAGCTGCAGGTTCTTTGCATTTGGCTCAGGTGACGTATACACTGCACTCAGTTTTTAGTACACAAACTGTGATTGTTAGCTACTTATAATGTACAAATACAGCCCAATTACAGGACATAGTACCTGAATCTTCTGTTTAAAATGGGCAGAATAAGCACTAGATATGCTGAGTGAACTTCGTCCAGTATCTGAGGCAAGTATATTGCTAGGGCTTGATTTGAATATAAATGCTTGACCTACCTTCTTGGGCATAGTTTCTCAAGTGTGGATGATGTTTAGCTATTCCCATTGCAAGAAGTCATATGACTCTGGTAAACACAGAGGAATGTTTTCCAAGCAGAAGTACTCCATGCTGCAATGTTTTGCCGCAGAGTCCTACCTGTACTAAAAATATTTCCATGCCATCTCTCAAGGTGGCACACAGAAAAGATAAAAACACCTTAAAATAAAACAACATAAAAATAAGCATGGTGAACAAAACAATGATTCAGCTGAGGGAATGGGACAAACAAAAAACAAAACAAAACAATTACTGCAGTTATTCATATCATTGGAAATCTGGGGAAGCAAGTGATAGAATTCTTCGTAGCATTTAGCAGAATGATAGCAACTGATTACATGAACACACCCCTGCCCTTGAAGAGAATAACTGCTGGCATTTTCCAGTGTGGCAGCTTTTCATCTTTTGACAACCAAGCTGCAAATACAGCACACAACATTGCAGTCTGAACCATGCCCACTTAGAATTAAGTTCTATTGAATTAAATGGAGCTTGTTCCCAGATGAATTGGGTTAGGATTTATAGTTTAAATCCATCTTTCTTTTAAAGGACTCTAGGCCGGGCTATTCCTATTTGAAACACAGTCTCCCTCATCCCAGCACCTCTCTGATTTCTACCCTATACAACACTAAATCCCTTCCACCTGATTTCAGATTTCAGAACCTGACACCACCATGAGATCTTCTTCCTTACGTGTGTGACAGAAATTGCACCGTTCATGCTTAATCCTGTTTTAAATAGTATTTTTGGCCTTCTGGCCTTCTGTGATGATGTCTAAGATCTTCTTTATCCATCACATTCCGCTACAACTCTTCCTATCACATACAATGTCCCCTTCGTGATTCACATTCTCTCTTCCTATTTTAGTGTCCTATTTTCTAGTGTTAAAAAATAGCCTTTGTTCAGTAACAGTGCATATTACAAACACCGAAAAAGAACAGCACACACCGTTTTTGTCATTTGAAAGCCCTGCAATAATTAATTAATTAAATGTTACCTCTGCATACCTTTTAGTTTAGCTCCTTTGTGCTGACACTCTCCAACACAGCTGGATGGCACTTTATTTTTCCTTTGAGTCTGGCTATTTTGTTTTCGCCCAGTACAGTATTATCTCCTTTATCAAAGTAGCCAAGGAAATATTGCCGTCTTTGGATAATGCTGAGGAATATCTGTCACAAGGCACTCTTCAATGAAGCCAGAAAAAACCAGGAAGCTTTCAGACACAAGCTGGGCAGATTCCCTGTGGCACAGTCACTATCTATGCCTAGGAAGGGGAACCTTTGTGGCTGGGGGTCATGTCTTTATCTCTCTCCATGCTGTGGACCAGGGGTAGGCAACCTAAGACCCGTGGGCCGGGTGCGACCCAATCACCTTCTTAATCCGCCCCATGGATGGTCCAGGAATCAGCGTGTTTTTACATGAGTAGAATGTGTGCTTTTATTTAAAATGCATCTCTGGGTTATTTGTGGGGCATAGGAATTCATTCATTTTTCTTCTCAAAATATAGTCCAGCTCACCACGTGGTCTTAGAGACGGTGGACCAGCCCATGGCTGAAAAAGGTTGCTGACCCCTGCTGTGGACCAACTTTGACAAGTGGCTGGGACCCACTGATTTCCCTCTATAAGTATTCAACACCTACAGGCATTGGTGTTGATCTTGTTGGTATAATAATAATAATAATAATAATAATAATAATAATAATAATAATAAATTATTTATACCCCGCCCATCTGGCTGGGTTTCCCCAGCCCCTCTGGGCGGCTTCCAACAAAATATTAGAATGCAATAGTCTATTAAACATTAAAAGCCTTCAGATGTTTTCTAAAAGTCTGGTAGTTGTTTTTCTCTTTGACATCTTGTGGTCACAGTTTTGAGAACGTGTATGTGAAGAAACAAAAAATTAGGAATCTGAAGCCACAGCAGGAGATTTTAGTTCGCTATTTGCCTGCACCTTGACTTCCCATGCAAACTGATATGTACCCATGGATCTATTGGTTATTGTGTTTTACACCTTGGAGAGATCTAATGCACATGCACATTTCTTTGCACATGTAGACATTTAAATGATTGGGGAACCTGTTGCAGGTGAGATGAAGATTCATTTCTATCAAGTATTCCCCAGGACAATGTTGTTATTAAGCATAAAGCCTGGCTCCACTGATGTACCATAACCAGGGTGGACCTGATTGTTACCGATGGAAACAATGCAATATCATACAGTTGTATCCCAAAGTGACTCATTGTCCCCCTCTGCTGTGCTGATATGGCTTCAAACAGTCCTGCAAGGCTGATGTACATTGTGCTATGTCCACATTTATGCCAACCCTGGGAAATCTACAAGTTTCACATTTTCACTATCTGTGTTTTATGTATCACACTGCTATTTGCCTGGGATACAAAATAACCGGATTTGTTTTACTTAATCCTATGCCTCGCATCTCTAGTATGAGGAATATATGTTAATTTTGCTTTCAGATTATGGGTGTGGGCTCCTCTGGAGGCTCCTGGCATCAGTGGCTGTCATTGGGTTGCTCCACCAGTCAAAAACCCCAGTATCTAGTGTGGCGATTGAATGAGAAGGAGAGTTCCTATCTATACATATTAGACAGGAACAAGTGTGGGGTTACTGCCTGGACACTGCAGACATCAGTGGCTTAGCTCCATGTTATCCAATCAGCAACTGTGTGTTTCCACGGTGCTGGCTGGCTGCCCCCCTTCTACAGCTGCTTCCTGATGCTTACAAGGCAAACTTCTGGCTCTTTTGCTTAGTGAAGCATCTTACTGGCCACCACTGACAGCTACAGTACATAGAAGACCTTCAGGCCCCCTCTATCCCATAAAGCTAAATCACACCCACCCTACAGTATAAGAAGAGTAACTATTGATTCCTTAGCTGCCTTTGCCCCTTTACCTCATGCATACAATCTCTTGTCTGTGAGAAGAGCAGCAATATACTTTTGGCCAAAATTCAAGAGCAGAGTTATCCAAGAGTTGCACTGCTTTCTGTCACATAGATTCCTCTTGCTTACAAAATAAGTACTCGTGCATGTGTCAAGACAATAAAATAACACCAAGTCCCTCCAAGCCTCAAACACACACAAAACTCAATGACAAAACAAAAACAATTGCTAGGCTGATTTCGAAGATATTTGATGGGTCTCTGACGTGCCCCTGCTTGGATTTCACAGAAACAGATCCACTTGTTGTCAGTCTTGTGGTCCAGCCTGTCATCGTAAGTGATGTTTGTGTTTGTGTAAGTAACAGCAGGAGAACTCCCTCTGGGCTATCAACTAATACATAAGGCACCGAAAACTGCACCATAATATATTTTTATCTTTTAGTCCTTTCTCATGGTTTATTAATGCCTTCTTCTATGCATATTAGTTGGATGAGCCTACCCTCTTAATGCTAATTTTATTTCAAGTGCAACATTGTTCTAGAATATTTCTTAGACAAAATGGGGGGGGGCACAAAGACAAATGCAGACCGCAAATCACAATCTGCTACAGACAAAGCACTGTTTATAATCCCTTCTTTTGAACATCCCCATATATTTCTGAAACAGCTGTCCAATAATTTGCAAAAATTGCAACATTTCACTTTGCTTTTATTAATTCTGTAGCATTCCATTAAATTAGCTAATCTACTAGGTGGAGAATTTATTCCTTTGTCTTCAGCAAATTTACTTAAACCCATACACATACACAAATGCAAATATCTGTAGTAATAGGAAAAGAATAGGCTTGCCTTCTGCACTTCAGTGACATCATTTATTTATATTCAAAATGTTTAAAAAGGAATGGCCTTATCCCAGATGTTTAAAATGCAGAAGATACGACTTTGTTAAACCAGGACTATGTTTTTGAAAAGACAAGCAACATGCATATTGTTTATTCACTGGTGGGTTTCTTCTATAGTGCTTGAAAATATTTGTTCTCATATAGCTAATACCTTTATGTATACTGCCTAGAATAAGGAGAACCCCAGGAAAAGAAATGTACTAAAATGGCCAAGTCAGCAGATCTTATCATGCTTCCCCCCCCGTGCATTTTCATTTGCACTTCTTCCTTCTCGGCAATATTTCATTCTTTAGCTGTTTGCTTCTGTCAGAAGTTCAAAGACAGCCCAATTTCATAAAAGGGAGATAGTATTGATTGATCCAGCATATTGTTTCCACCACCCCCTTTTGACCAGTTCTTGATGCACATTCCCAATTTTGAAAAGCATTTCATGAATCAGTGTGCAGTTTTTAAAAAATCTATAGAATGAGCTCATTACCATGCTAGTTGCTGAATGTTTTCCACTGGTTGCGTTTGCAATGCAAAGCTGATTTCACTAACCTTTTATCTCTGCAAAAAGGAAAAAAGTTAATCTATAAATAAAATATACAATGTGTAGCTCAGTCGGTAGAACATGAGACTGTTAATCTCAGAGTTGTAGGTTTGAGCCCCATATTAGGCAAAATATTCCTGCATTTGCAGTGGGTTTGGACTAGATGACACTTGTTACCCCTTCCAACTCTTTCTAAACTTGTGAGAGGCCCAAGAGACTTATTGGAATGTGGATTCATAGATTGCATCCCATAGCCAACTGCACCCCCAGGTTGATAGCATTGGCCAGTATGAGCAGCTCCCTCCATTTGCTGTCTTAAGACACTCTCCCTGATCTCTCATAGGCAGACTGGGCTCCTCCACTGTCAAAAGTAGAGTGTTTCCTGTCTGTGTTCTGATAAATTCCTTGTAAGCAATACTGTAACGTCATAGCTTGTTTTAACTCAGTTCTATGTGATCCCACCCTTTGTCTTCCTGCTTTGCTTCCCCAAAATACTAGTTTATCCCCCCCACTCACTAAAAACAATGAAAAAGAGAACAAAATAATACAACAATGCAAAATTCTGCAACTGTGAAGGATTTTTCTCCCTCTGTAGTTTGTTAGGGTTTTTTTAATGTCATAACAAAATCATCTATAGCTTGGTGATTCCACATCCATTTATCCTCTGATCTCCCTTGTTTTAATGTACATTCAAGCCCCACAGAGAGGGGATGGGTCAGGGTGCAATCCCATCTAGCATAAGAAATTATATTATAAATACAGGTGAGCCAGAGTAATATATGTTGCCCCAGAGTATTAGCACCGTTAAAAAGACAACAACCTGAAAATTAAAAAGTGCCTCACAGAGAGATGCAAAACAGTTAAACCTCTAAGAGAAAGATGTCATGAAAGGAGGAGAATGAAGTTGAACAGCTGTAGACTCTGCATGGCAATAGCTTGAAGGCATTCTGAACGCAGAGGACAGATGCTGACAGGCTGACTCTGGGATTATTATGGGGAGAACATTTGCATGCTCAAAAGTGGAAGCCCTGGTTACTCAATGGGAGTACTGCAAACAAATATGTCCATTTGAGCAACCACGAACAAGGACAGTTTTTTAAATATATAATTCATATCTTGCACTGATAGCGTCCAGATCAAGGTAGCACTCTATTCTGCCTTGGTCAGAATCCCACCTGGAGGTTCTGGGCAAGCTGGAATGTATGCAGAGGAGGGTGACCAATATTATCAAGGGTTCTGGAAACTAAGATTTGTAAGGAATGATTGAGGGAGTTGGGTTATGCTTAGCCTGGAGAAGAGAAGACCAAGGGGTGATGTGATATAGTCATTTTCAAATACCTGAAGGCATGTCCCATGGAAGATGGAGTAAGCTTGTTCTTTGCTGCTCCAGAGGGCAGGACCAGAACAAAAGTGCTTAAATGACAAGAAAGAATATTCCCACATTAGGATGAAATTTGTGATGGTAACAGCTGTTCAACAGTAGAATGGACTGCTTCAGAAAGTGGTGGACTCTCCCTCATTGGAGGTCTTTAAGCAGAATTTGGATGACCATCTGTCAGAGATGATTTAGCTGTGATTCCTGAGGTGCAAGGGGTTGGACTACATGACTCTTGGGGTCCCTTCCAACTCTACAATTCTGTGATGATTCTGTTAACACATAGCACCACTGAAACTGCTTTGCTTTGGAAATATTGCAATGGTGTGGTTGAATTTTACAAAACAATTCTGCAATTTTTCAAAAATAAAAAACCCACCCAAATTTGTGGACCAATACATGGGTGTGTGGGCTGATATATGGTGACCATTTTCAGATATGATGGCACTTAGTGCATGCACAGCTATATATATACTTTGTGCATAGTATAAAATGCATCACACAGGAACTCCTATAACAGCCCCAAATTTACACCACTTATGGACATACGTGTAGAGATCATTTTCAGTTATGTCTGCTGTGCCATGCTAAAACAGAAGCATCATTTTAAGCAATTGTACATGCAGACATGTGTGCAATGCCACATGCCTCCATGTCTGAAAATTATCACTATATATTAGTTGGTAACTGGGGTAAATTTGAAGACATAATTGATCAAGTGTGCCATTGCACTACTGCCTCTCAGAGGCACTGAGGAAGAAAGGCAGGCTGGAGCAGTCACTCTGGAACTTGCAGCAGTTCTGAGGTTTTAAAAAAGGGGGGGCAGGAAGATCCCAAGATCACCTTCACTTCAAAAGCAGCTCTGAAGTTAGGGAGGACAGTGCCTGTTTCTTCTTGTGGTATCAGGGCCATTACTCAGTTTAAAAAACCCAGTTGAGCCTGATATTCAGGAGTTCTGAAGAGTGATGGATTAGTGTCTCAGAATTGGTCATCCCATCCATCACCACTAGTGTGCCTTCTGTTATTGCCAAAAAGTCATCCAGACAGTTCTGGGCATTGAGGCTTTCTCCCGCTATGACTGTCACCTTAATGTTACCACTGGAGCTGATAAGATCTAGACCCACCTAGTGCCTAAATGACAGACCAGCCAGGAATCCCAATTGCACTTCTCTGATCTCCATGAATGGGATGGATACCAGTGTTGGGAGTGAGCCCAGTCCCTCCACAGGCTTGCACACTCCACCTTTTATCTCCTCCTTGGCACAGTTGCAAGAAGGCGGCAGAAGCTTTTGCGTCTGATGTTGATTGATTAGAGTTCAGCATTGCATCCAAAGCCTAAACAGTAGTTAATTGTAGCTATGATTTGTTGATGCAAGTCAGATTCATAAATGATGGTATGAAATTGGTTTGTTCCAACAAACCATAGTTAAGATTAACCACCCTTAGCTGAGTTCAGGCGACACAGCAAGCTTCAGATAATCTCAAATAGAAGCAAAAGCTTATTAACTTCTCCTCCACCACCACCTGGATGATGGGGACCCAGAGAATGCAAGGCCCAGGAGACATTAGATTCATTACCAACGTGATAGACTATGGCACCTGTAGTCCTCCATATGTTGTTGGACCCCAACATCACTTCTAGCAAGCCCACGCAGGTAATGGCCTGGGCTGATGGGAATTGGCATCTAGCAGCATCTTGAGGTCCTTAGGCTCCCCATCCCTGAACCTTGGCTTTCCATGACACTCGAAAGCAGCCAATGTGGATCTATGACATACAGTTCTTAATACAGTAATGGGTAAAATGGCCTAGGATGTCAAGGAAGATTGCTGATCAGAAACTATTTGCATAACGGATAATGGGTATAAAGCAAGGAGTAATTATTTATGTCTCCTTTGCATTTAAAACAAGAAATTACAACTGCTATGAATCACTTTGCACTGAATCTAGCAAGTTAGTTGAACTCTTATAAAAATGCTTTATTGACTTGTTCCAAACTCAATTAAGTGTTTATGAACTCAGTCTATTCTGCTACTTGCTGCAAATTTCATTATTTTTGTGGAATGTGTCTGTTCATTTTTCCATGTAATACATATAGGTGCACACCAATACTGTAAAATAAACAGCTACAGAGCTAAAAAGCTTAATTTTTGTGACTTTAAATTGAAATTAGGTTAACTTGGCTCTTTTCTAATTGACTTTTAAAATTTCCCTTGATACACTATGTCTACACATAAAAAACCACTGTAGAATTTACATTACACTATCTGTTTGTAATAGTACCTGTCATGGCTGCCAAGGGTTATGTCTATGATCATCATGGCAATCTAATTAAATATATACGTATCAGACAACTGGACATGATTCAAGGCAAGCTCAACATTAAATTACAAAATTTAGATGGGCCACTTAATCTATAGACTCAGCAACTAGCTCTAGCTATCACCCCAACTCATAAGCTTGATGGCTTGGTTAGACATACTTTGTAACAGATGTCCAACATACATCCATGAGCCTTAATCATAAATATGATGCTTTCATTTGGCATGGGATATAGGAAAAGTTTCCCAGTTGCCAGCAACCTGCTTGCTCATAGCAGAGGTGGGGGGGGGTACTTTTAAAATGCATGAGCTGTCTTTTGTAGCCTGTTACAGGAAGACTTGGAAACCACCATTAATTTTGCTTTAAATAATCCATCAAGATGGTCCTTTGTTCTGATAATCTGAGTTTCAAGTGAGACCACATGACAAAGAATTACCGAGACCTGATGAGGTTCTTTTCATATTGCTTCTCCTCTTTATTGGTTCTGTTCAGTTCTAAACCCCAAATTGAGTAAATGGCAAAAACAACAACCCAGTGCCGACAATCTTCTTTGAAATAAGATAAAACGTGTTTACTACCTGATCGTTTTAGTATTGTACACTTCTGGTAATCAGTTTTACTTTCTTCTTTAAAAAAAAAAATCCTTAAGTGCTACTTTTGCAACAGACTAGTGATTGTATTTGTTCCACTGCTAGTCCATGAGTGAATTAGTAAAGATGAAAAATGGATTTCAGAGACAATTTCAGCCTTGAAAAGATACCATTTGCAACTATGGATAGGTTAGCTTGCTGTTAGTTTTCTCCTAAATACTGAATAGATATAGGTTAGATGGGAATATATATATTACAGTGTGATGGTTATGTGCAATTTGGAGAGAATGTGAACATAATTAAGACGTGCATATTATCTAAAGTATCATAGTGTCATTTTAATCACTTCCTAAGAAACCAACTTGAAGGGTGCAAGGAATGTGAGCAAGGAAAGTGTGAAATTCAGTTTACTTTACTAAAGTTTTATACCAATGAATTTTGAATCATTAATAAAGAAGAAGCCCCAGGGAAAGAAAATGGGACACATAAAATAAGCAAAACCATTTTATTAATAGAGAAAGCTATAATCTAAAATTAGTACAAAGCAAACATTTTAAAGATGATGCTAGGCTGTGTGATATGAAAAGCAACCAAATATGCTTTATGAATGACTGGAAGGAAGGTAGGATATGTGATATGGATAACTGGCTCACAGACATAAGACCTAGAAAACATTTAAACTGTAGTTAAATAATCAAGCACTATGAAAAGATAATGGAACTATTCACAAAAGAGTTGCTTGGAAAATATACAAAAGCCTAGTGAGAGATAGAGAGACAGAATTAATGGCCAGAAAACTACAGGCACTTAGGTCTTTAAAAAGGAAATGATTAGGTAGAGAATAGTGCTTAAAACAGGAATTTTGAAGAAGATAATTGCTGGTATTATCAGCCTGCAAGTACGCCTTGTATTTTTTTAATACATATATAATTTATGTTGGTCAGGAAAGGATCATTCACTGATCCAATATGCCATTGTAGAGTTTGTGAGTGCAAACTTAGGATTCCTTTTCCTGTCTCCTGGAGCGATCTTTTCCCTTCTCCACAAATCGAAGGAAGTTGGCATCTGATTTTCACCTAGGGTTAATAAAAGCTAAAAGTAAACTGTTAAAATTCTACCTATGCTGAGCCCGAGAAGGAGCTGTGAGCCGGCGCGGCTTAGGACCCAGAAGGCCCCGCCAGGCGGCAGTTGTGTAGATCACTGGGAGACTCTAAAAGGGTCCAGTTTTAATTCTCTCTCTAATCTCTGCAACAGCCGCGCTTCCCACAACAGCTCAAGGTTGGGCTGATCCTGACTGTGGCTTTGGATTTTTTATCCCCGCTCCCAATCCCCGGCGGAAACCGCATTAACTGGCTCCTTCGCAATGGAAACCCTCGAAGAAAAAGTGGCTTCAGTCGCTCGAGCCTGAGATCGCGGTATCTAAAGGAGAGGGGCACGAAGATGAAGACGCTGATGGTAAGTCAGTTTCGCAGGAACTAAAAATGGTCCCAGATTACGCCCCGCCGCCTCCGGTCCTTAGGAACTGTGAAGCGAAACCAGCAGACCTGGCTGGGAGTTGTCGGGAGAGACAGACAAGAAAGACCCCGGGCTTCCTTTGGGTCGGGTGATTTCAGCCTCTGTGCAGCTTGCCCTGTTTATTTATGGGCATTTTTGCTCCATGGGCAATTTTGCAAGGGGGTCTTGGGCTGAAACCTTGTCAAGGAAGAGAAGCAAAGGAACTTCCCGCCTGCCTTATTTTTAAATAGCAAATAGGTTCACATGCCATTATGATGGCTGTTGGTGTTCGGCTGAACCGACTTGCCTTGCAAGGAGGGATCGCGGGCGCATAGGGCAATAATCACGGGCAGGCATCGCTCTCTCTCCCACCTAAAAAACTGCAAAACGTGGGAGCAGTGGGAATGGCAGCGAAAGGGTAAGCCGGAAAAGTGAGAGGAGGATAAGAGACAGGGGCTTAGGAAGGCAGAAAGCAGAGTGTGTGCGGAGGGGGGGGGTCAAATTCAGGAGGAAGCTGCACTTTTCAAGAGGCTTCTCTGCTTTGGAACTTGCAGGGGTTGAAAATAGACGGTTCCACCCCTCCCCACCCCGGCTTCTTCCGCCACCCCAGAGATTAAAATGGTAGCGCTGGGTGGCACCCGCCCGCCCGCACCAACCTGCAGGGATCTCTCCGTGGAGAGGAGACCCAACACCTTCCAGAAGAAGTTAAAACTTGCAAAGGCTACCAAGACGCGGAGCTGCATTCTCCTCACACCCACCCGCACCCCCGCCATAAAAAAAGGACGGGAAACTTGCAAAAAAAGGGGGCTGCCTCACATGAGTTAGGCTGGCGCGGGTGTGGAGAGAAAGAGAGAGAGACGCCGAGCTTTTATTGACAACAATCAGAACTCCTCCAACAGTGGCGGGTTGCAAAGGCGAGGCGGGAAGCGGCGCGGCGCGCGCGGGGCGGGGGCTGGTGAGGCGGGAAGGAGAGCGGCGGGGAAGCGGGAGACCTGGAGGGGCGGCGACTGAGCCGCGAGGGACCCCGGCGACGGTGCTGCCGCCTGAGCCGCCCGCGCGCAACGCCTCCTGGCCGTTTCCCGCTCCGCCATCTCCACCACGTCCGGCCTCGGGCTCCGCAGCGCTCCGCTCGCCGCCTGCCTGGTGGGGAGCGCGCTCTCCCCTGCGCACGGCGGGTTCTCTCAGCGTGTCTCCTTGTCCCCCTTTTCAGCGCCATGGGCTGGCTGTGTCTTTAGCGCTCACCACCATGTGCACTAGCTTGTTGCTCATGTATGGTAGCATCGGTGGCGGAGGCGGGGGCGCTGGTAGTGGCGGCGGTGGAGGAGGAGGCGGCAGTAGCGGCGACGGAAGCCCGAAAGAGCAAAGCCAACCGCAGCAGCAGCAGCAGCAGCAGGTGGCGGTGACGGCGAGCCAGAAGCCGGAGAGCTCTCAGCAACTGGGCGGCAGCGGGCAGAGGCGCCTCCCCGACCGCCCCTTGGAAGGCTACATCGGGGTCCTGGACCACAAGGTGAGCGCAGGCGGAGAGGTGCGGGGGGAGGAGGCGAAGGGCGGACAAGGGCGCCGAAGAGGGAGCTCCTCTGGGGCCCTTGGCTTGGGCCGACTGATGAAAGTTCTCCGAGAAAAAGGTGTGTGTAGACATTTCTCTTCCATGAACTATGGGGAAATAGCATGGGAGTTAAGGTAAGGGAAAGGGACCCCTGACCATTAGGTCCAGTCGTGGCCGATTCTGGGGTTGCAGCGCTCATCTTGCTTTATTGGCTGAGGGAGCCAGCCTACAGCTTCTGGGTCATGTGCCCAGCATGACTAAGCCGCTTCTGGCAAACCAGAGCAGCGCACGGAAATGCTGTTTACCTTCCTGCCAGAGCGGTACCTATTTATCTACTTGCACTTTGACGTTCTTTCGAACTGCTAGGTTGGCAGGAGCAGGGACCGGGCAAGGGGAGCTCACCCTGTGGGGGGGATTCGAACTGCCGACCTTCTGATCGGCAAGTCCTAGGCTCTGTGGTTTAACCCACAGCACTACCCGCATCCAGGAGGTAAGGAGCCACGCTCTTCTCACAGGCACTGAGAGTGGAGTGCCCCACGGACATACAGCCCTGTGGGATGTTTTTAGTGATCACGTTGCCATTCAAAAGGCTGCCCTTTATTCCAGGGGCAATCAATCCAAATTATTCTGTAGATCGCTTTGGATCGCTTTCTGTGGGAAAAAAACAAAAAGCAGCAAATACATGTTGTTAACAATAATAACGAATTCACATAGAATCCTATAGAAGGGACCATAAGGGTCATCGAGTCCCACCTTCTGCAATGCAGGGATCTTTTGCCCAACATGGGGCTCGAACTTATGGCTCTTGAGATGAAGAGGCTTGTGCTGTTCCAGCTGAGCCGGTTTTATTTTATTAATATTGCCTGATGGGATATCTCAGAGCAAACGCCACATACTGTCTATTGCTTGTTAAGAGAGAAACTTTTAAATATATACGAAAGCAAATATATATATATATATATATACTTAACATATTTTGAAGAACGAATGGAAAATGTATAGAATTAATCAATGTAAAACTCAGTAAAAGATAATAACAGAAAGAGAGAGAGAGGAATGTTTCATTTGGTGGCTGCATACAGTGGGTGGTATCCTAACTAAGGCTGCAATCCAAATCCCACAGGAGGCGTTGGATTGCGTGAAGATGTTTCCCCTCTTGTTTCTGCTGGCTCAACCAGCTTCCCATGTGTGGGTGAGCAGAAGGCCTATTTGTCTCTGCCAGCAGAAAGCCCCCAAGTGGGGCAGGGTAAGGCTGAACTGGCTGGATTCCCAGCTGATTCCACAGCCAGTGCCAACCAGCACAGAGCCTAATTTGGGCCCAATCACTGTGCCGTATTCACTGTTGCCACCATGAGTGGGTAAATTCAGTGGGTCTGTTTCCTGTATGGCTTAGTCAGATACCACCCACTGGTTTCACAATTGGGAAGTGTCTTAACAGGGAGTTCTGTTACACTGGGAGCTTTTCCAGACAAAAAAAATTATCAGAATCAAACAGTTAAACAGGCTTTAATCGCTCCCTTTTGCAGAAGTGTTTTTGTGAAAAAGGCACTACCTTCAGAAGGAATTCCTTCCTTTAAAGTAAGCTTCATCTGCCAGTTTGTAGGTCTGCCTGTAATGGGCAACTTCTGCTGCTTAGCAGATCAAAGTCTCTAGCATTGGTTTTGAAGGCTTTGCAGACCCCACAGAATCAATATTCTCAAGGGCAAAGGAAAGATAGTTGGCTTTTTTTAAAAAAATAAAAATGGTGCATACAAATTTCAACCTCTCCATTGGGCCTTGGATAAATGATACTGATGATGCAATGCTGTGCATGCTTTGTGTGTACTATACAAACCTATTTGCAGAAGTAAAATTTGGTGGTTGTATATAAGTTCAGAATGACACTCTTGTCAGTAGTAATATTTGCTACCGAGGATACTTTCAAGACTGATAGTCTTTAATTGCGTTCTGAAGCAAAGGTGACAAAAGTATGGTTTTCTTAATGCAGCAAGAAGTGTGGGAAGAGGTCTCAAATTATTGTGGTATAATGGGATTTAAATGTATATTATGTGTGGAAAAACTGGATAAAATATGTGCACAGAAGCACATGCCTCTTAGGACTTCACAGTAAATTCTTAGCCTACGAAAAGCTACTATGTCACCATGAAGGCTTTGAGCCTGCCTTCTCTATTTCTACCTGCAGGGAGCTGGGTGTTGTCATTGCTTTAACACATGGGGGCAGTTCAGACAGGTAATCTCCACCTATAGTCTGAAGACATTCCATTCCATACAAGTGCTCCTTCTACACATTTCAGGTGGCTGTTCAGAGTAAATCGACAAGATTTGACTGTGATTTTGGTAGTAAGCATTGTAGTAATTGTTGTCCTTTGGTTGTTTTTAAAATCATACACCTACTGATAGGAGTTACTTAAAAAGCATGATTAAGTGATACAGAAGATGAAGTATGGATTAATTTGAGATAAAAAAATTAATTACTGCACCTTTCTATTATAAGGCTATGGCCTCTGTGCACAGTTCCCTTGAAGTAAATGCTTTACAAATCGACAAAATTTAGGTAAGGGTGCTTCAGGACTGGAGCCCTTCACCACTGCTGAGGCATTGCTTTTCTATAACTAGCTAGGAGTAGAACTGAGACATAGGGCTGGAATTCAACATCATCCTATGTGGGTGTCCCATCCGTCAAGGAGGAGCCCACATGCAAGATTTGCACAGATGGGACTCATTGGGTGAATCCTGCCCAAAGGTTCCACACACTGCTTAATAGAGTGCTTTATTATCCAGCAATGCCATTCCCAACGGCAGCCCAGAAGACTGCTTTCTAATGCCTACTACTCACAAGTAAGTTCTTGTCGTCAGTAAAGCTCAGTTTTCATGCTAATAAAAGGTTTTATTGCACCAGGTTTTTGGGGACTGAGTGACAAATAGCCCCTGGCTTATCACTTGAATGAAGTCCGTCTCAGTTGGTCCCCATGCCAGTTTCTTTTTCCTGTGGTAGAAGAACTCTTTAATTACTGATTTCTTGTCATTTAAATCATTATTTATTTTTCAATGGTGCCTTTAATAAAGCATTTTAAAAAAGAGAAGAGAAGAGTAGAAGCCGCCACAGGACATTCTGCAATTTACGTTGCAGTCTTAAGCACTCTTACTAGGAAGCTCAATGGGGCTTCCTTCAGAGTATACATAATGAAGTTTATTCTGTTAGAGAGACTATTCAGTGAGCAAATCTGAGGCTATTTATTTCAGGAGTCCTCCACCACGCATGAACAGAAAGCAATAAAGCTGGCTGAAGATGCAAAGAGGAAGCATTCAGTGTAAAGGCACAAAATCCCAGAAAGACTTCAAACACTGTGCCTACCTACTGGACAGACTTTCTTACATAGGGCATAGAGCTATTTAGTTATCCGGTTGCAAGAATTGTGTTTTACCCATAAGTAGGTCTAGTAACATCGGGGAAGCAATGGACTAACAATGACAACATGTGAATGCTCTATGAAAAGTGTATAAACAACAACTGGATATTCCACAGAAGAGAACAACTTTGTTAATACCCTCACAGTGTATTTAGGAACAAGGTGTTGAAGGTTGTGTCTGACAGCAGTACTAACAGATACGTAGAAAACTTTGCAGTTTCCATCACAACTTCACCTGAATTTTTTTTTTTAACATTGTATTTTCTCTTTCCACGCATCATACATAATTCCTATTTGATGAAAGCAGGGTTGTTCTTTCAAGAAAGAAGTAACAGTGCAATTTTCAGATAGTTTAACAAAAACAAAATGAAGTTGACAGCAGTAACAAATACAGAAGATAATGTTGGTCACTTGCAGATAAATACCATGTACAGAACTTGAATGAAAAGACAGTTCAGTATTACTCTTAATACATGGAAAAATAAATAAAGGGATCTGGTTCAAGTGACTTGCTTTTTTGAGTTATAATGAGATATTTCACTACCAACTTAACATTTGGAAACTGGAAGAAGGGATTTTTTTTCTATAGAAATTGTTGAAGGAAAACCTCCAAGTATTAACTGGTCTGAAGACTTAGAATATGTTGCTTTCAGAGAGCATGATGACTAGCATAATTTAATTGTACCACACTGATTGATATATATATATATGCATGCATATGCTATATCTATATCTATATTTAATGAAGAGTAGTTCTGCACATAGTTTGAAATCTCCATAGCCTCCAGTACAGAACATACTTGGGGACATAATTACTTTGTATAATTGAAGCAAGAGAGAAAAGGTTAGTGCTGTTGGAGAACAATAATAATAATAATTCTCTTCTATGGAGACCTTTTTGTAACAGATGGAATCTGTTGAGGTTGCTGCTTCATCTCTTGTGATGCAAGATAAGGCCATGAGGGAATGTATCTGGTACTCAATTTAAGCTTTACATCAGTTACTTCTGCTCATTATGTTGGTGTATGTGGTTTTCAAGTATCTTTCTTTAAAAAGCCAGGTATGCTTTGTTATCAAGTAAGCCTGCAATCTTTTGTTCACTTTCCTAAGAGTAGCACCCATTGAAAGCACACAGTCAAAGGGATTGTACTGAGCATATGGATAGTAATGGAGCATTTGCTGTGCACTATCCACCAGCAGGAGTCTTGGGGTGGAATTCAATGTATCATTAAGGGTGGTATGCATGAGCAGACCATGGTCTGCTAGTGCAACGGAACTTTCTCGCCTCTGTTCCCCCAAAGTCCCCACCTCACCCCCTAAAGTTCCAGGGGTTTCCCCAGAACTTTGAAATAGGAGGCAATCTGGATGGTTAAAGATTACCATTTTTGCTCTGGAAAGTGAAGTAGTTGGATCAGCGGTAGGATCACTTTGTTCTAGAATAGGCTGTCCAAAGGTTTCTATTCTATATAAGACGATGGAGATAGGCTTTCTTTCAAGGCCACTTACCATGAAAGCTTGAAATAGCAAGTTTTTAATTTCAAACACATCACAATTTAATCAGAATTAATCTAACATTCTAAAAAGCATTGCGTGGAGGGGAATAGGCCAAATAATCAAGTAACCAGTTAGTGGGTAAACGATCTTGTGTTTAGCATTAATAGGTTAACCATGCAATCATGTGCATGGATATGCAGAAGTAATTCCTTACCTTCAGTTTCCTGGGACTTACTGTCTAGAAGTGTGCATAGGACTGGTTAAGTATCCAGTCGCTGCATCCATTTACAGAGGAAATCTGGGGTTCTTTCATTAATGTAACAGTTCCTCTTGACCAAATAATGCAAGCAAATCATATAGTGTTGGGAAACAGCATTGCTTGAAGGAAGAATCACAACAAACCAGTGATTGGTTTGTGCATGCTCACAAACTCATTTTGGATTCTGCTGTGCGCAGGAAAAAAACAATTGGCTTTTTGTATGGATGAACCAATGCACAGTACTGCTGAGAGCTGGGAACAAATCACTACTAGCCTCTATTGACAACTATGATTCAGGACGTGAATGCACATCCAAGAGAACAGAGAGGCTACCAGATCTTGGATGAGGAGGATCAGTCACCCTGGTGTGAGGAGGCATGCTGCTAAAAAAGATAAGAAAATATATGTCTACTTCAGATTGATGCTCAGCAGACAAGCCTGAAGGGTCAAATGACATGATAAGCCATTAGTTGTACATATAACCCTTGTGGGTAGTTCTGGTTTCCATAAAGGTCATTGATGTTACCATACAATTACTCTACAACTGTTCATTTAAAAAACAACAACCTTGAGATTGAAGCCAAATATCTAGATGGACAGCTTCATTTGCATATCACATCAAACTAGCCTTTACCAGTCTGATGCCCCCCAGATGTTTTGGCCTACAACTCCCCCCAAGTTTGGACTACAACTCCCATGCATGAGTTGTAATAGAACATCTGGGCAGTGTTAGGTTGGCAAAGACTACATTAAACCATAGTTAAAATGAACTCAAGTTTAATGTGGATGAGCAGTGTTCAGTTCACGGTTTATTGCAGAGAAATAAACCACGAGTTTGTTTTGTCCCCAGCAGAGCAGGGAAGAGAAATTTGGGAACTCACATTAAACATCATTCAGATGTTGACTGCGCATGTTGTGTGTTCTGCTTTTTGTTCCCAGCAGCATTAACTATTTCTCTAAGCTTGAAAAATTGCATCACCGGTTCATTTCATTCTGATGATTCTTGTTTAAACTTTCAGTGTGCATTAAGTGATAACATTCTATCTGTATCACAAAGCAGTGGAACAAAGATAGAAAATGGTACCTTTTGCTCCATGCCAGATTGCTAGTTTCTTGCAAGCAGCTGTCAGTCTTGACTTGGCACCAGCTCTGTTTGTAATCCCTTGAAGTACTTTATCCCTTATTGCTACTAACTATGTATCAATCAGCTCAACATGTTGTGCATTTAAAATTCCACATCATTATGTATTTACTGTGGGAAAACATAGGAACTTATTATCTTATTGAGATACTTTTGCTGTGCTTTTTTTGGGAAGGGGATAGTCTGACTATAAAGGTGTGAAGCTTTGCCCTGGCAAAAAAGCTGATTTGAATGTGACCAGAAGGCTGGAATTAGGCATGTTGGACAGTTTCAACAAAAGCAGACATGGGAGCAGAAATTGCCAGTGATCACCTATTCATCCTATGTCCAGAACAGAAATCAGTCAGCGAATATGATCAGTATTCACAGTTGTTGCTTTCACTCTGCAAACAATACGTAATTGATTACATTTCCCCCCATTTCCATTGCATTTCCTTTGTATTGAAATGAATGGGGTGGAATAATACAATGCTAACACGTAATTAATTACATAATTGCGCCACAGTGGACAGTGAGACAAATAATATAGGTTTTTGCAGGAAACAAACTGCATTGGAACAGAAACAGTGCTGCATGTTATGCATACAGAGCAGAATAGAAAGTGATGCCTTCCTACATCCCTGGCTAGAATGCCTTATTATTAAGGCCCAGTGATGCTCTTGAGATGGTAAACGGAGTAAAGAGATGTGCTGTGGTCAGAAATATTCTCACTTCTCTCTGATAGAACTGGGCGCATTGGTAGCAGTCCATGGAGCAAGACAGTTTGTGGAATTCAGAGACTCAGAAAGGGAATTCAACACAAGCAAGGTGGCAGGACGCATAAGTAGCAGCAGCAAGATGAAGTAGCAGCCTCAGTTTACTGAGACCTAAGAGCAAGGCTGGTCCCTGAGGTTCTACATAATGTAGGGGCTGGTCCCCATTTCTCTTTCTGCTGCTGTGTGGCTAGAATTTAATCTCAAGCACTTGCTGCTACGGTGGAAAAGTTCTATACTACTGTCCTCCAGCAGCAATAACTTATTTAATCAAAAAGTGCAGTAGTGCTATATATATGTGAACTTAATCGGCTAGTTACAGCTACTCAGCCTCTGGCCACATCATACATCCAGGGCATAATGCTATCCTACATAAATTCATAATCTTTGATGCAGCTTACTCATCACCCATACCTGCCCACAAGTATGGGAGCATACTAGTCACTAGAATTGTAAAAAGATCAAAAGGTTTAAATTGCCTCAAAAATGGACAACTCTGCAAATGCATCAAAATTGCCCAAAAAATTATTTTGCATGAGTATTAGCTAGGTCTTCTGTCTCTGTGTAGTACAGATGTCTTTTACTTACACACACACACACACACACACACACACACACACACACACTATACCCCCAGTAAGAACTAAAGCATGTTAAGGAGACATAGCTGGCTTTTAATGCGATCAGCTGAAATAGAAATTCCTTAACCCAATAGCATTTTGCTGAACGAAAAATGTGGGCTTTAGCTTTTAGTATCTTTTTGTCACTGGCTTTCTGCTTTAACCTGCCCTGCATTGCTCAGTGACACATGCAGATAATGGTGCCCATGAAACAAAGGTGGCATTGATATTAAGGACCATGGTGTATTAATTTAGCTCCTAATTAGTGTAATCAACTCAACTGAGCTTTGGTGCTGATATAAGCTGATGTGACAGCACAAAGGCCACTTTCAAGGTGAGGCTGGATATTGCATTGTCTTTGCTTCTGTCCTACACAGGGTCTCTTCATTTCCTGCTCTTCCTGTTTAATTATGGAATAATTATGGAATGTTCTTATAGAGAACACTATTAAAAATGGCCAACATTCTTCAGCAATCTTACATACAGCAATCATGTACATTTCTCCTCAGAAGTATGTATGAGTGGATTCAATGAGCTTACTCCCATGTAAGTGGCTACAGGGTTGCAGTCTGTATATTTGGAGAGAAAAAATCTTCACATTTATGTGTGATACCGTGGCTCTGAGAGAGAGAACTGGGATATCTTTTTAGCACCACAGTGGAAACCTTTAGGGCAGAAAAAAACGGGTGTGGGCTGTTCAGCTCTGTGGTGCTTTCACAGCAGCATTGCTGAATAATGCCAAAGGTTGCAGGGCCAGCCCTAACATTAGGCAGAGTGAAGTGCAGTTGATTGCCTCAGGCAGTTAATTTCCAGTGTCATGAAAAGGAAATGAATATATTATGATGGTTTTTTTACTGCCATAGAGATGGACTTATGATATTTTATGTCTCAAGTGCCAAATGGCTTGATTGGCCTTGATTTGTGATGTGGCAGGGGTGGAGAGAGGACACCATTTTCTGCTTAGCCTCAACCAGCAAAACGTTTTTGAGTCAGCCCTAGGAACCTGAAATGTTGTAGCTGTACAAATGATAGTTCTCTTGACTGTGTGATTCACAGAAATGCTAATACAGTATGTAATAAAGAGTAAGTGCTACGTGGTTTTTTTTGAAGCTGCATTCTTAATTGCAGTATCAGATTGGGTATTTTTGTGGAAGGGAGAAGGCATCTTCCTATCGATGTTGAATCAAGGGAAGTTGTAAAGAGAAAATATATAGCACAAGTGGTAAAGGTGCATTTAATAGACTTTTTATGCCATCTTTTTGATAAGAAGACTTAACAACGTGACTTAGGAGTTTTGCTCTTCTGAAGGTCCTTTGGAAACACTAGGGCAGATGGAAGATGTAGTCAAAACAGCTTGATGAAATAGGCTATTTGATAAGAAATAGCCTAGAAGACGGAGAGGATACTACTGTCTCACAGCAAATTATGAATTGTGAACATGCCTTGCTTATTTCTTATAGACTGTAAAATTTGCCTTGCCAGCCATGTCAAGTAACCTCTGGTTTCCAGTCTGTTCAAGTGTGTTATTAGTACATGTTAGATTTGCTCTGGTTTTAGTACCCATAAAATAAATATTTTTTAACATCCACCCTTTCCCTTATATTAAATTTGAATACATTTTGCCCTTTGGTTACAGGAAGGTCAGGAGTAGATGAAACAGTTGTAATAACACTGGATAGCACATTAGTCCTTGCAGTTCCCTCTAAGGGAAAATAAAATCCAGCAACCGAAGAGCTGTGGAAAACATGTACATCTATATATGAGGCACAGTGTATATAGGGACCTTTAGGGAAAAGTGTTGTACTTGGGAAATTGTTTAGTAAGAAATAATCAGGTATAAAAGGACATAGCGCTTCTGGAGATGGCATTTGTTATCAGGAACATGTTCTCCTCCAGTCCTCCAAATAGTGATAAAACATTTTGCCCTGTTGCTCGCGGCTCCAGAACGTGTTTCTCAACTTGTTTCTCCTTATTTCTCTTTTCCTCTCTTCTGCCTCCTCTTGCCTTCCTACACAACTTTATAATTTAATCGTCTGTGTACAAAACCTCTCTCCTGTTCCGGTGAAATTCACCTCCATTGTGTTGCAGGAAAGCACAGGATAGCTTTTTTAAGCCTGTGGCCAGCATTTGCCTTCCTTCTTTTTTTATTATTTTATGCCGGGACTCTTAATGTACCAAGCCAAAAATATAATCCTCCAGGGATGTGATAAACCTCCAGTTTTTACTCCCTGTCAGGGGCTGGGATGGGTTATGTTTGGCTTAGTGGATAACAAGTTGCACAGGTCTGTTATAAATACAGACCTTATGAACTTTCCTTATTTCTTCCAAAGCTGCTAGAGTGCACAAGAATTCCTTGATTGTGACCCAACAGACCAGTGATGACCTCTAAGCTGCATTCTGGATTATTGTCACAAATTGCTGCTGGCCTTTGGCAGTTGCAACTGTATAGTTAAAAGGGTTGAACACTTTGAAGGTGTCTCGAAACTACAACTAACCCAGAATGCAGCAGCTAGACTGGTGACTGGGGAGCAGCTGCCGGGACCATATAACACTGGTCCTAAAGGATCTACTGGCTCCCAGTACATTTCCTAGCACAATTCGAAGTGTTTGTGTTGACTTTTAAAGCTCTAAATGGCCTCGCCCCTGTATACCTGAAGGAGCGTCTCCACCTTCATTGTCCAGCCTGGACAATGAGGTTCATCTCCGAGGGTCTTCTGGTGGTTCCCTCACTGTGAGATGTGAAGCTACAGGGAACAAGGCAGAGGGGCTTCTTGGTAGTGGCACCCTCCCTGTGGAATGCCCTCCCATCAGATCTCAAGCAGATGAACAACTATTTGACTTTTAGAAGACATCTGAAGGCAGCCCAGTACTGGGAAGTTTTTAATGACTGATACATTATTGCATTTTTAATATTTTGCTGGGGGCCACCCTGAGTAGCAGGGACAACCCAGTCAGATGGAGATATGTTGTTGTTACCAAAAATGCAAGAAATTTCATTTGAAATTGTATGAGTTTTGATTCATTTATTAGTTGACGTGTTTCAATAAAATCGGTATTTCTGAAGGAAAAAAACATGCTTTCTTTGCTTTTAGACAATGCTTGCATATTTCATAACATACATCTTTCTTTAGAAAAACATTTCCCTCCTCTTACAGACAGGATGTTGCTTGCCAATTTTTGCATGTACATGTATTTAAAAAATGAATAAAACAGCTTGCCAATTAATCAGGGCATTCTTAACAGTTTTTCTTAATTAATTAAGCAAACCAATTAATTGCTGCTGCCCTAATGAAAGGATCTTGTTGGATGTGGAAGGGACACATGCATTAACCTGATATTTTCAGCTCCTCTTGGTAGCAGCTACGGAGATCATATTTTAGTTTTTGCATGTATTTCACAGGATGGCATTATTGTATTTATTTTCAAATATGACTTCATTTTCTGTGTCTCTTAAGGTTTTGTGTGTGTGTGTGTGTGTGTGTGTTATGCATGACTGCATTATGTCTTATTTATGGTACGGTAAGTGAAAAACAGTGTTTTCAAGAATAATTCATACTTTTAACTTTCTCTTGCCATGATAATCTTGGAAAGTCCTAACAGATGGGAAGGGAAGATTAATGCCACTTGAAAGCCGCAGATTTAAAGGAGGCTACATTAAACACAGTCTCGGAAGCTCTTAACAGACACTTTTAAAAATTGTTCCATGTGCTGAGGTGAAGTCCATGGAAATTGTTTGTCTGGGTTGGGGGGAAGGTGGTAATCTTAGAGAATATTTAAGGTAATGTGTCTGACAAGAGTAATATGAAATTGTGTGTTCCTCTTTTATCCTGATACAAAGGTAGTTTTATTTGTGTGTGAAATCAGAATAATTCTTTTGAAGCAAACTTTACAAAGTAGTATAATTTTTCTTCCTATCCCCTCCCTCACCCCGCCAGCTAAATATTTCCACAATGGATGTAATATTTGCATCTTGGTCTCTAGAGCCATATTTCCCTTGTCTTTAGAAGTAAAAGTATAGAGCATTATATTATACTGTGTATATTAAAGTTGTTCTCCATACGTGGGAAGTTTTATGAACCTTAAGGATAAAGTTAAGCTTCTCTTTCAAGCATGTTACTATGACAAGAGTGTTAATCTTCTACTGTCGCAGCCAGGGCTTGCTGTGGTCTTAGTCTAAGCAGATGTAAGTGCAAATAAATTAAAAGGAATCAGCCTCTCAGATATTTATGTTTTACCTTATTCTAAAGAGCAACGGATAAAAAGGGGGATGCTGTACCAGATATCCTCTATAAGAAAGCTGAAGCTTATACTTAGCTGCATCATAAGTCCTTTTATGTCTCTACCTCTGGAAGATGAAACTAAATTTTCAACAACAACAAAATCCATGAAAATGAGATGTACACTTGGGGACAGGAAAATCATAACACATTCTGCTTTTCCCTAATTAAAATTCCATGGAGTTGTCTCCAGTATGTTCGTGTTTTATTACATCAGTAATTACTCTTACTTTTTCCTTCCAAATTGCACATTAAGCCACTAAGGAAGAACGCATTGCAGTTACAGTGAATATTTGAACAACGTGTTATAATATTCACACAACCCTTCCCAAGTTATAGGAGTGGTTTGCATGAAAATGTTAGATATAGAGTTAAAGATTAAGCTTTCAATTTATAGACATAATAGGGCATGATATAGTGAATGTTTGCCTTCCTTAGGCATATGCACATTGCATATTTAAGGCTCAAGTGAGTAAACATAGCATTCTTACCTGTAATGACCCATTCCATAACTTCAGTGTCTTAAAATTTAATTTTCTTTAAAGATGACACCTACAAATGCACCAGCATTTTTTCCCCCTACACTACAATCTGAGGAACTGGAGCAGTTCTGACTAACCAGGCCAACAAGTGGACAGCTCCTCTCTCTTCCCACATGAACACATAGAGATGGATCACCTACATAGGTATAAATTGCAAGGGATTTTAAGGAAATCACCCAGGTGGTCCCATGTAATTTGCATGTACATGCAAGGTAATTGATGATCCTTTTCTACATGTACAAGCAGGGACAATGGAGTTCAAGATGGCCTTCTGGGTGGGCAAAGAGGAGCCCTACCCTCAACCTACCTGAAAACTCTAGATTACCTTGAAAATTGTTTTGTATGGTTGGCTGCTTTTATTTTGTTCTAA
Organism: Podarcis melisellensis; assembly: GCF_964234715.1. NCBI lineage: Eukaryota > Metazoa > Chordata > Lepidosauria > Squamata > Lacertidae > Podarcis > Podarcis melisellensis. The sequence continues at coordinate 65,041,981 of NC_138538.1, forward strand.
ACTATTGTTTTTATTGTTGTAACCCTTCCTGGGGCTTTATGCTGAAAGATTGATAAGGAGAATGATGATGGTGATGGTGGAAACCTGCATCCACGAGAATTTAATTCCTCTGTTGTAAGATGTACCTAAGATTTGCAGCCTTCCAATTCTGCTTGGCTGCAAACTCAATGGCACATGATGGGTGTAATACCTTTTAAGATCTCCCTCCCCTTCTGTTAGCTTATCGTATGGGTTTTCCCAGTGCCCTCTAATGGAGCTTGCACAGGCAGGGAGGGCCAGCCTAGGCTGTTCCTTCAAACTGTCTTATTATTTGTGGCCCACAACCTGGTGTGCTCAGCAACTGGCGCTCTCCACTTCCAATTACGCAAATGTTCTGAAGGCATGCAACCCGCTGCTTGTCGCTCAGTCATTCTCTTTTTACTAATTCTTCCAAGGTTTGACCACAAGGCAGGTGCACAAATGTTAAGGTGACCCTGCAATGCTGGCTGTCTTCAATTTCCCATAGTGCCTCCGTTAGCTTTCCTTCCCGTGCTATCTGCACTGATAGTTCATGCACGGTTACTTGCTTACAGTCCTGGCCTTTTTGTCACAACAGTCGCACACAGCTGTGGCATTAAATGAGTGGTGTCGGGGTGATAGCCTGCTACCGAGGGAGCATGGAATCCCACCATTTTCATACTTTACACCATTGCTGAGTTGCAACCCTGGAGGTTTACTAAAAGGTCAGTGCTTTCCTTCATAAGCCACTGACCTTTCTTCTTGATTATCTTTGTGAATTGCTGCTGTCTTTGGGTTAATAGAACTTTGTAATCAAGGGGCTGAGACTGGGGGCCATGAGTAGAGGTGACAGATTGCTGATGTGTGGTAAACACAGGGAAACAGACAGTGGCATTGACATTATGGAAATGTAAACAATAACAACCCCTCCCTGGAAATACAGAGGAGTGTACCATAGATGTATTCAGCTTTTTTGAGATTTTGCCAGAGATAAATGTAATATCTGCTGGTAAATATCATTGCACAGGGCTTGCCTTAATCTGTCTCTCAGCTCAGGGGCAACGTATTTTGTATATTCAGTAAGGCAGGTTTCTTCCTTGAGCTTCATATTTCTATTTCTTTCTGGGCCACTGAGAATAGGCAGAGGTATTTTCTTTCCAATATTGTCCTGATGCAGTAAGTAAGAACAAAGCTAAATTAGATCACTTTTGTGGAACTCTTCTTTGCACGACAATTGTCTATAATGCAGTTTTTAACCCAGTTAGTACAATTGTCCATAATGCAGTTAACCCAGTTAGTACTTGCTTGAAGGTGCTGGCCACATTAAAGCCAAGTGAGAATGGGATATGTACTACGTGTGATGGCTTTCTTATGGAATTGTGGTATTCTGGTATATGGGGGTGGCATGTGCTGCCCCACTTGGCTTGTGCACAGAGTTGCAGTAGTACTGTGGTGTTCATTGGCACAGTATCACAGATGAGTCAGAAGATGTGAGTGGAAAGAAAAGAGTCCTGGTAAAAATTGGGTGAGGATGTCAGAAGCTCTTCCGTTTTTAAACAAACACAGCTTGTTCTTCCATTGTTAACCAACCAAGTGTGCTTAATCTGAACTATGGTTTGTTGTGACACTTGTTTCAACAAGCTATAGTAAAAATGAACCATGGTTTAGGGTTCAGGTGTATTGTTGAAGTGTCATTAATAATAATTTTTAAAAATTGTAAGTGTTTCCAATTTCCTGCTCACAGTCTTAGGGGAGGAGGGAGTGTGTGAACCTGAGACTTGCTATGGCTAATTCACATGATTATAAACCATGCTTTATCATCATGCCATAACTGGCCCAACTAATAATAGAGGAGTGGATAACTAAAAGCCAAGTATTAATGAGCCTCCCCTCACTTATCAGTCATCATGTAAACATAACCCTGAGAGTGTAAACATGTTATCCTGGGAAACTCAGAAAATCTTATCTGTAACCGCACCTTCTTGCTGGGAAAAGCTGCCACAAGTGATTTTCTGCCTGCCATGTAACCACTGAAGAAGAGTTCTGCCAGACAATCCTATCCATAAAACCTGTTGATTTCATAGGTTGAATCAATGAATACAAACAGAATGTAGTAGATTCTGATTCATTTATGTGCAGGCATAAAGTGGCAATTTAATGTATGCATCAGGTGTTGCTAATATTGTTCATTCTTCCTTTCAGGCCCCATTTTTCAAGACTTTAACTTTCATTCTTTAAGTCCTCAGGATAGATTGAACTTAATAGCCAAATAAATAAATAAAATTCCTAAAGGGTCTGTTGAGTAACAGCAACAAAATGGAATACTATCAGCACCTTCACCTTATAGGAAATTTAACAGCTCCCACGCTGAATACTTATTTCCCTGTCTTAAGCAATTTGCTCAAGCATTTCTCTAAGCTCTCACTGGGGACATTTGCTTGTTGGACCAGCACTGATCATAGGACACAACTCCCGAACAACACTTGGTGATAAGTAGTTGTTGAGAATACAGCAGTAATAAAGCCTTTGTGTTGTTGTAATTGACAAAAACCATTTTGTCTCATTTGCAACCCAAATGAAATGAAATGTGAGGTTTTTGTCTTACTGAGTGTTAGACAAATATTGTAAATATTGCTATTTTGTATTGGCCAATATGCTGCTTATGGTGCCACCCTAAACATGTCTACTTAGAAGTAAGCCCTACTGATGTCAGTAAGTACTTTTTAATGTGTGAGCCACGATGCAGAATGCATATTTTCAACCATGTAGAGAGTCCTACAGTGGATTGATAAACACACAAAAGTAGGGAAGGTTGTGAAACACTTGGCAGACTGTAGCACCTAGCTGGCGGATCACATTTAGCTCAGTATGTAGGTGTTTTCCACCATACTACATAGGAGGCAAGCAGCAACACAGGATTGAAAAGGGACTGTGCCCTGCTATGTCACATGCTACCTGCTTTCTGGGAGTGCCACAAACTTTTGCCTGTGGCCTATGCCACAGCTGGCCCTCCATGAGCATTCTTGTTACTTCGCCTTCTTAGCTGGTGAACTTACTGACTTGCCAACAGACATCCAGTGAGTCCATGGCAGACCTGGGATCTGGCCACCCAGTTCCATTTAAGTTAGAGTTGTTTCATTGGCTTTATTCCTGTGCATCCAAAGATCTCAAATAGTTCTAGTGACTCTGTATTACTGTTGATTCTCCACCACTGTTATAGAACAGGGACGTCGCACTCCCAAGAGACTGCGATCTACTCACAGAATAAAAAACTGGCAGTGATCTACCCCTGGGGGGGGGAGGTTCATGTGTAAGTGTTGAGCTTTTTTTTTTTTTAAGGGGAAGGTCAGAAATGTTGAACTTTCTTTTGGGATCTGGATCCTCTTTTCCCGACGCAAGCAAAAAAGAGACCGCGATCGACCCAAACCTCCCGGGAATCAACCAGTCGATCGTGGTCGACTGGCTGGATACCCCTGTTATAGACTGATGTATTGGGAATTCTTTTATTCCTTCTCAATACAGTGGTACCTCGGGTTAAGTACTTAATTTGTTCCAGAGGTCCGTTTTTAACCTGAAACTGTTCTTAACCTGAAGCACCACTTTATCTAATGGGGCCTCCCACTGCCGCCGCGCCGCCAGAGCACAATTTCTGTTCTCATCCTGAAGCAAAGTTCTTAACCCAAGGTACTATTTCTGGGTTAGCAGAGTCTGTAACCTGAAGCGAATGTAACCTGAAGCGTCTGTAACCCGAGATACCACTATATAGCCAGTTGGGCATTGATTTTATTAGGAGCTTAGCTAATCTAAATGTACTGGATAGTTCCTATCACTATACAACACTGAACATTTGCCTGAATTTCCCAACTTAGTGTTATCTGGGGGTTTGTTTTGTAACCAGCTGCTGTATTTTCAACCTAGAAGTAGGTTAGATGAAGCAACCTTGTTAAAGATTGCATTACTTGATACAGCTTTGCTCTTGCAATGATACGTTGATCAGGCATACTCAGGAAGCCAAAATGCAATCCTATACATACAGAATGAGTAACTTCCAGCCCTTGCCCTTTACCCATGCCTTTCTACCTGGTCCACCAGCTTCCCCTCAGATCCACACCCTTCCTCACTTTCAAAACTTTGTAATGTAAATATTATTTGTTTTGTACGGAAGCCAGACAATGCAATGTTACAGTTGTTGCTAAATAAGTAAAGGAAACTAAAATTACTTAAGCATAGCTGAAAAAGAGTCATTCTGCCTTAGAAGTGTAGAGAAAAGAGCATAAAATAACGTGGCTTGTATCAAATCCTGTAGGCCAGTGTTTCCCACACTTGGGTCTCCAGCTGTTTTGGACTACAATTCCCATCATCCCTGACTACTGGTTCTGCTAGCTAGGGATGATGGTAGTTGCAGTCCAAAAATAGCTGGAGACCTAAATTTGGAAAACCCTGCTGTAGGCACTTGTCTGTGACAGCTCAACTATGTTTTACTCAGAGTCATGTTCATTAATTTCAGTGGAACTACTCTGATTAAAATTTAGTGGAACATCACCTGCAGCAAGCTATCTGCATTGTTATCTTAGCTGTATTTGTTACCATTGCTTTCTTTTTGTTTAGGGGACTGGGAGCATTTTTTTGTGTGTGGAACAGTCAAAACAGTTTTGGGGACAGAGAATCAGTAAACCTCTATGCTGTCTTGAAAGGGCAGGTGACACGTGCGACAGGAAATCCTTCTCTTTCAAGCAGCCAAGAGAAGCTGAGGAAACAGGCTTTGTCTCCCTAAGAAAAAAAGAATATAATTTAATCACATGATAAGCTAATTAACTGGAGCGCTAAAGTCCTATTGTAGGTAAAGCCATTGTATTTTTAACACGAAGTAAATCCTACGGTTTGCTTTGGCCAAGAAATACACGGTCAAGCTGCAGTTGCCTAAGCTGTGGAACAACTTTGCTTAAAAAAATAAGCCCAAAACCCAGCACTTAAAAATACATTATTGTATGTATACAGATGCTGGAAAGAGGTGTGAAAAGGTAACAATACTGTAATTTACACACACATCTTTTTTATGGCATTTTAGCATGTTCATATATTTCCATCTTCCTATGCTCATGTGGAGCTTGGAATAGAACACTTCTGTATTATCTTTGATTAACCGGATCTTTCTTCTTCCTTAGCCTTGTAGAAAACAAAGTTAGACCATCCTTTTCCTCCAACCTCCAGCTGTTTGCATGGTGTGGCAGCCACATTGTTTTGATGATTTCCCCACTGCAACCACATCAGAGATATTGTGGCATGTTTGGAAACTGCCTGGTCAACACCAAATTTATGCACCCATGTATCTCAGGATCTCAGTGGCACCTTCATCGTCAGGATAATGTTTCAATCAATACCTTATCTCCAGGATCTGAGAAAAAAAACAGTCTTCTTTTCCTCGATGTGCAATCCTCTTCATGGGGCAGTGCTTGTATAGAGGTTCTCAAGCAAAGGGTTTGCGTATTCATGCATTTCAATGCGTTGGGTATTCCTGCATTCCAATGGCCTTTGGGAACTCAGAGCATCTGCTGTGCATGCAGAAGCTCCCAGCTTCAGTCCCTGGAATCTCCAGGTTGGAAAAGCTTCCAGAATGAGATCCCTGAGAGCTGCTGCCAGTCTGAGCTAGATACACAATGGTCTGACTAGTATAAGGCAGCTTCCTACATTCATAGAAGGTTTTATTTTGGTTTGTCTTAAATGAAGATATATGCACTGCGTTCACACCATACCTTTTACTGTTATGCCATTTATTTCTTTTACTGGCAATATGCTGAAAATTGTGCATGGAAGGGGAGAGTTCTAAAAGGTCATCATCTTCATCTTAATTTCAATAATGTTATTTTCACTCCTGGTTAATCATGATAGCAGGTGATGATAGGGCATGATTTACAATGCATATTTGGAAATCAATGCAACATTTTTTTTCAAAAAGCCAACCCTGCTTGAATGCAAAGCTTTCTTTTAAAAACAAAAACAAAAGATGAAAACAGGAGCCATTTTCCATTAGTATTCATGTCATGCTATATGTATTGCATTGGCTGTTTAATATAATTTATCCGACATGGTACATTGAACCCTGTAGAAATCAATGAGAAATGAGGATAGGACCACTCATTGTACACATTTGTTGACATTTTGTGCTGCTTTAGAGTTGTGAGTTGATGAGTATTATCACTTGATATGCATTCATAATAAACAAAAGATGATTTCTGGGACAGATAGGTGTTTGTCTCCGTGTAATTTGGAACAAAGTTGCAAAGATATTGACAATGGGTAGGGGCTCTGGAGTTGTAAAACCTATTTATGGGGAGCTCAAGAAATGTGTATTTTAAAAAGGAACACAATGTACATGCCAAATATTGGTATATAAACACCTTGCACATAGCTGTAAATGCCTTATTGCTTCTGGTGAATAAAAATTCCTCCTTGCGATCCACTATCCTGTGTAACTGCAACTGATGTGTAGTTCCATTTTGTTGCCCACAATGGGGTATATAGCAGCCAGCTGCCACTACTCTGTTCTGTTTCTTTGTCTCCTGATTGAAAGAAGCTGAGAATGCTCAAGCTTGAGTAACCATCAATGCCTCCTAGTCACAGTGGTTAGGTGCTACCTCTGCTATAGGAGGCAGCATGTCTCTGAATTCCAGTTGCTGGGAATCACAAGTGATGAGAGTGCTGTTGCATTTGGATCATGCCTGAAAGCATCCTTCAGGCATCTGGCTGGCCACTAAGAGAGCAAGATGCTGGATTAGATGGGCCCATTGGCTAAACCCAGCAGGCTCTTCTTACGTGTGTTGTGTTTTCTTGTGATGCTCTCAGCTGTTCAGGTGAGTTCTGGAACCTGGTGCAGGATTCTCTTTTGGACCTTTGTAAGCCAGAATACTATACATAGAATATTTTGTAATCGGAATTGCTTGCCTACAGTCTAGGAAATTCCTGGGAATGTTGATGAGTAGTTTGTGCCTGCACTGTTTGACACTGTTTGCTTGTATGGGAATCTTGCCCGCCACAACTCTCTTGATAAAATTTGGTTTTGTGAATAGGTCTTTAGACTGAAGAAACCAAGAGGAGGACAGAAGCATCTCCAGGGGAATGGAATTCATCCCCCAGCACTGGCACCATGTGTATTGGGTTCCAATATCTGACCGGTTGTACAATACTATTTATAGATTTGAGTTTTAATGGGCAGCTTAATGAGACCTTCATGAGCTTTTTAAAAGACTTTAAACATTTTAGTGGAAATAACATTTGCAGCTATTTAAAGGTTCTCAAAACAGCCCAGTTTCACCTCTTACCTTGCAACTGCGGTTTATGGCAAATTTTGTTGCTCTTTACTCTTACTTATATAACCACATTTTATTCTGTTGGTCCCTGTTCTCTGCATTGATTTAATATTGTCAGAACCTCTCAGACTGAAATGGATAGAACCACCATAGGGGAGGGCTGTGAGACCCCCACAGACTGCAGTATGTGTTCTAAACAAGAGCAGGAAATTCCTTTCTGTATAACCATAGTTATAAATGACACACTCTCTCCCCTTGGTCCCCACCAAATCAAAGAACTCAGTTGTATACCCCTTTCCCCATCAGTGGGCTCCACATGCCACACAACCCACCTCAATCTGTTCTGGGCCCCAAGAACAAAGACCAGCAGTGAACCTGAGCAGAAGCAACCATTGAAAGGTGGAATAATGGTAGCATCCATTCCCAGAGCTCTGCTTATGAGGATGAGATCCTGACTTAGGTGCTTAGATGACTCCACTGCTACAATAAGAGTGAAGCTACATACTACAAGAACCCTCAGTTTGCCTGGTTGGTGCCGTTGTGACCACCTATAATTCCCAGTACCCTTTTTTGGCAACCCCTCTGGATAGTTCACCTGCTATTTCAGCATTCATTTTCTAGAAACTGCCTTTCCTCTCCCATTCCTTCTCTGTCGCATTTACCAGCTTGACATTTTCATGATTTGTTAGATCACCTGCTTTTGTTTGCACGAAAAGGGATTAGCAGTTCCCATCAAATCTGTTGTTCTTTTTCTGTTGTTCCTTTAAAAAAAAAAAAAGCTTTTTTTGGGGGGGGGGAGAATGAATGTGTCTTTCTATCCTACCCTTTTTATATTTTATTTAATCTGGGAGTTCAGAATTATGACAGGGTCTTTACAGTAAGCTGGAATGCCAAGCAGCAGGACTATCTGCCTCCACCCCTGGAAAGTGCAAAGATTTTCTCTGGTTAATTGGCTTGTATTACAAAGGTACTTGCAAACTCTTGAGCAAACAAAAACCCAAAACTCAACCATTTCAGGTGAAGGCCAACCACAAGCCAGGCACACAAGGAGGTAAATGAGTTGTTAAACTTTATGAAGGCACACAGCAGGAATTGGGAAAGAGTGTATAGTAACTGAAAGGTTATATTCTCTGGGATCATCTTGCAGTAGTGTCTGGAGTTAGTACTGATCCCTCCTCAGGCACTTTCCTTTTGATAGCCAACCTTTTCTTGCCCGCCATGTTTGCTCTGCTGATGTGCTGGGTGCTCCTTTCATCCCCTTTTGTGTCTTAACCTGTTTTTGATGTAAGGCGGGGGAGGGGGAAGGGAAGCTGGAGAATTTCATTCTGCTTCCTCGCACACTTTAGAGAAATGCTTGAATTCATAGGCAGCTCTTCCTTTCAAAACAACCTAGAATCGTTATCCCTTTCTGAAGTTTCCTCTGTGATTAGCCAATACATGTGCAGACACATTGCAAAGCAATTGTTCTTCATTGGATTTTGAATCTGATTGTTGTGCATTCAGACATACGCTCTGTCCTAAATCTGAATAAGCATGAAGGGAGAGGCAAGATAATTACAGATCTATGTTGTTAAAAACTTCATTGTGCAAGATGCAAACTATGAGATGTATTTTGTTGACAGGGTTGTTTTTTTTTAAGGATCTCATTAGATTTTAATGAGTGGTTAGAGTCCTTTGCTGAACTTCTCCATGGTGGCTTTTTCATGATAACCACGTGGCTCACTGAAAGAATCTTATCTTTTCTCCCTTGCTACATAACATACCACTCTGCTCCTCTTTCTGTGTACAAAGAGTTGCCCTTGCAATGCTTCATAGGGTGCAGACTTTATTGTGCTCCTAGTTTTTATTATTTTAAAATGTCAGTTTATTTGGGCATCATCAGAATTTTGGGAACATTTATTAAAAGGTAAAAGTACCCCTGCCCGTACGGGCCAGTCTTGACAGACTCTAGGGTTGTGCGTTCATCTCACCCTAGAGGCCGGGAGCCAGCGCTGTTCGCAGACACTTCCGGGTCACGTGGCTAGCATGACGAAGCTGCTCCGGCGAACCGGCACCAGAGCAGCACACGGAACGCTGTTTACCTTCCCGCTATAAAGCGGTCCCTATTTATCTACTTGCATCCGGGGGTGCTTTCGAACTGCTAGGTTGGCAGGCGCTGGGACCGAGCAATGGGAGCGCACCCCCGCCGCAGGGATTTGAACCGCCGACCATGCGATCGGCAAGTCCTAGACACTGAGGTTTTACCCACAGCGCCACCCGCGTCCCGGAAACATTTATTATGATAACATAAAGAAGGAAGGCATGGTTATCTCACACTTAGAGCATTAAGATGAACACTTTAAATGAAATATTTTAGAATACTTCAGAAAATTCCTTGTTCCATGTTGCAGAAATGTTCTATACTGAAAGCATCCTTAAATATTCTTTCCTAGGTCACTGGCAGCCTAAGGGAAAGAAGTCGACAGTAACTATTATAGAACTTAGAGGTGGATGTAGATAATTATTCAAAAAATCAGTTGCACAGCTTTTGTCATTAATACGGAGAAATACATTTTGCAGAGTGTTGGATGAAGTTTTGATTGCTGACACTCTTGGTTTGTTTGCATGCATGTTTGTAAGCTAATATAATGTTTTGGCAAGAGTAATGAATATTTCTGTATGCATGTAATTAATTCCATTAAGAATAACACATTTTGCAAATGATACAGAAGATACAGAAAAGCTGAGAACACAGTGAATATTATGGTTCCCATTAACAGGATAAATAGGCAGTCAGTATTTTCTTAGTTTTTCATAAAAGCTAGTAAATAACCTCTTTGATAATGGGCCATTCCTCTTTTTGATTAGTATAATCCACCAAGCAGTGATTCAGCATGGACCCCATTCTTTTAATTGGGGCTCACAATGTTGGTGAATTGTGATCTTCAATTTATAATTGTTATTTAGAATTGGGGGGAAAGGTTTTGAATATGTAAAGTGCATTGCTTCCTCTGTTTAGAAATTAAAGGCAGCATAAACAGGAAAGATGCTTATTTCATTTTGAGACAAAATTATTTCTCTGATAAATATTCAGCATTATTTAATGCTTTCTTGACTAACCATGCAATCCTAGCCACATCTCCTCTGAAGTAAGTCCTGTTGAATTCCATGGAGTGTGCTTCCAGATAAGTGCAGTTAGGATTACTGCCTTAATCTGATTCCATTTATATGACAGAAATACAAATATTAATCTTTTGTCTTGTAGGCTACATCAGTATGTCTCAATGTGAGGGGTATCCTAGTCCACTTTGTTACCCACCCACCAAACTAACTATTGGGAAATTTTAAAATGGCTGTACTTAGATTTCCTTATTTATAGAAGTGGATCAAATTTGCAGGCAAATTAGCTTCTCTATAGTAGACAAATATTGTGGAATTACAAATGGATCCAGGGATTCTATCACTTTTAAAGTTTTGGTAAAATTTGCAGGTAAGGTCGCCCCTTCTGAGAGTGTTTATTTTGCCTCCTTACCACCTAGCCCGTCTATTCCTCCCGGTGAGCACTACTGGTGCTGCTGATGGGAGGTCAGTTTCACAGTGGCACCCCTCCCTGCTGATTGCTCCTAGCAACTAATACACTGTGGAGGTAGAATATAGTCTTATCCTCCATGAATTTGTCAAATCCTCTTTTAGGTTACTTAAGTAGACGATCATTTCCTGATGTATGGCAAACCTGTGGTACTATTATCATTACAATTCTATGCAAGTCTATTTGAAAGTAAGTCCCTCTAAGTTCTATGTAACTTACTCCCAAATGTTCATAAGACTGAAGCCTAAAAGTTTATTATTCCTATATTTGTCTTCCAAAGAATAATGCCACATTAAATAATTTACCCCATTGAATTTTGGAGTAAATTGCTTGGGATTTTTAAAACAATGAGAAATGTAAAAACAAATTCCAAGGCCCTATTTATTTTCTGCAGTACAACATCCTTCAGTAGAAATGGTGCTGTATACTGGGTTTTTCCTTCCTTTTCTTGACAACAATGCAGTAGCTATGCATCCCTCTGAGTATTCCTCCACCATGCATAAGGAGGACAGAATGTTGCAAGATGTTGCAAACACTGACCCATAATTGTATTCATTTCCCAGCAGGATGTGCCTTCTCACCATCAGCCATTATTGGCTTCAGTGAATGAACTGACTAGACATTTTTGGACTTGGTTCAAGCAGCACCATCAGTTGCATTGAATAGTTGCCAGCGTGAAGAATGGGCTATGATTAACAAGTAAAGTCCTCTAGTCCCCAAAGATGCGGAAGCATGTGGCTAACCTGGAACATAGAAAATACTCCCTTTGCTTAAAATTACACATGCGCTTGATTACCTTCCTGGCTTTGGGACTATAATGAAGAGTGATGAGCTGTTTGTTTTGCTAGGATAATGTAACCATTGTTCATCATCCCATGGTGAGTGTAGATTGCCTTGATCCACTGCACAGCAGTTCAAAGGAAGTCCAGGTTTTCCATTGGAACAAGATACTAGTGAGACCATAAACATTCAGGGCCTTTTATTAGTTCTCTTTACACACGGTAAAATACAAAAAAGGTGGGTAATCAATGCCTGAAGCAAGTGAGGGGAGGAAAAATCCCCAGAATAAAAAAAAACTCTCTCCCTCTTCCTGGCCTTTCTTGTTTTGTACAATATGAACATCATTTCAAAGTATGCAAATACGCTTAGTATCTTCGGCACAGTAATAATTAATTTGTTTTGATGTGCTGTTGTAAGCTTAGAGAAGAAGGAAATCAATCTATCAAATCCATAGCTGTTCTTTAAACAAACAAAATTGAAGAGTATCCGTATGCACTGATTGAATGAGGGCGGAGAGCACAGAAATTTATTTGAAAGCTGGTTAAAATCTAGTTACTGCAATTCAGCTCCTAGGGCAAAATATCATTGACCTTCCTCTTTTCACAAAATTAATATTGTGATTGCTAGTGAAGAAGGAATGTGTACAGTGCAGTGGACTTAGAGTCAATATGAAAAAGAAGAAATGCTGCTTCTTAGAAACAGCAAAATCAACACAGTAGTGTTTATATACATACCCTTTTGCATCTGCTGCTTTGATGCTTGAACTTGCTTGCGCTGTGCAGTAAACAGAAAGAGCATGCCAAGAAATGACATGATTATACAAAAGAAGAAGAGCTAAAGATAACTCTGTAGCATTTTGATAAGAATGGAACAAAATGCCAGTTTCCTAAGAAATCGAATGGTTTTTTGGGGGGAAGATATCATATTGCGGTAGTTGAGTTAGCTCCAGCCTGCATGAGTTAATGGGAGGGGGTCCCTTTTAAGTTAAGATTAAAAAAATAAAAGACTGGTTCTTACTGCTTCCTTAGACACACATCTGTGTGTCTAAGGAATTCAGAAAACTGAATTGCTAAGGAACACCATTATGTCATCTAAAAGCAATCTGGATTAGAGAGGTCTGACAGACTTGTGCTTTGACAGTTGTAAACTGTGATTCCCAAAGTGAATGTGCCAGTGAAACTGAAATTTTGCTAGCAGACTATGTGAGTCATTTTAAAGAAGTGCAAGGTGTGTGGGTGTGTTTAATAGTCTTTATGTTGTCTTATTCCATCCAGTGCTGTATTCATACCAGCAGATTTCTTTTCGGAACTAACTTTTTGTCCTGTTGGGTTCTCCTTTTATGCATCCGCTGCAGTCAGTACAGGCAAACAGCAGCACAGGAATTACTGTCATCAGTATTCATGAACAGATTGTTAGCAGGAAAATGCTGTAAGCCATGGGTAGGCAAACTAAGGCCCGGGGCCCAGATCCGGCCCGCAGACTGTCTTGGAATCAGTGTGTTTTTACATGAGTAGAATGTGTCCTTTTATTTAAAGTGCATCTTTGGGTGATTTGTGGGGCATAGGAATCTGTTCACATTCCCCCCCCCCAAAAAAATATAGTCTGGCCCCCAAGGTATGAGGGACAGTGGACCGGCCCCCTGCTGAAAAAGTTTGCTGACCCCTGCTCTAAGCCTCTACTTGTATATAGCAGGTTGCAGCATTTCCTCATGGAACTGTTGGCAAAAGGGAAGGCTATCGTCACCTCTCTCAAGCAGATCTTTATTTGGTGAAGGATTCCAGCCTGAAACTTTGGTCTCTCCTCCCCTGATTATACAAAATATTGCTGCCTAGAGAATGTGTAGCAAATACGCTCTTGCTTATCTGCAAGCCGCTGTGCTGTGTGAAATGTGAGGTTCCACAGACTTGAGTTCTTAAGTGAGACTTGATCAAGTTGGGGCTCTTCCAATGGCAGTATCTGAAATATGAGGGACAGTTTATATACCGCTGCCACCAAATGGAGGCAGAATAACATTGCACTGTGAAATGCACAGTGGTGATATTCAGATGACTCACCATGTGATGACCGGATTAGCAAGTGCACTCTACATGACGGCAATAGACAGGGGCAAGCGGTGTGGCAAGTTCTGATGGGTTTCTGGTTCATGATTGGGTAACAGGATAAATTATTCAGTTTGATTCTAAGGAGCGCAGCCAAGCCTGTTTGGACCCTCTATCTCCCTGAGATGACTTCTCAAAACTTGGCCATATTTAACAAGGTAAAACAATGCCTGAGAAGTAGATGCTTTCACAATTTATACCTTTCATATTTCCAGTCGTTCAAGATGAGCATCCCATGGGTACTCTGATGCCATCTTTGTGTCATGCACATGAAAGCAAGTGCATAGTGCAATGATGGCAGACAGATTGTGAAATGCCCACGTAATCAGGAATAAATTTGACCTCTTGCTCAGCTACATATCACCTTGATGCCTTTCCACTTTGTTGGCTGCATTGTTTATCTTTAAAAGTCATGGGAGACTTCACTGGATTGGGTTTTTTTTGGAGCAGGTAAAATAAATGTGGAATATTATAGGCTGCAATTCACTAGGTACTTCTACTTCAAATATCAGATTTTCATCCACAGCTGGTGCCTGTCCCCTAAAAGTAGTGAAGCACTGAGAGTAGATGCAGGTGCTGGCCCTGAGCAACATTTTCATCCACAGCTTTAAAAAAAGATATATACCATTTCTGAGTGAAGATCTGGCAACCCCAATTTCACCTGAAGCGTTTCACTTTAGATGGTATTATGCCCTCAGTACGTCTCAGCAAGCTTGAGTGCAAGTACTCCAATGTTAATACGCTTGTGGACCACAGTATTAGAGACTTGAAGCATAATTGCAGTAGCACAGTGACTGCACAATGCACAGAAATAATAGATTCAAGTGCATGTTCATTTTTTTTTAATGTTGCGCCTAGATAGTATGCACAAACATGCCCACTGACACATAACTGATCTCCAGCCACTCACTTTTGGTGGTTGACAAACATACCTGCTGACACATAGAATGATAAAATCATGGAGTTGTAGAGTTGGAAAGGACACTAAGGATCATTAAATCCAACCCACCTACAATGCAGGAATATGTAGTTGTCCCATATGAGGATCGAACCTTCAACCCTGGCATTATAAGCACCACACTCTAACCAACTGAGCTATCTAGCTCCATCCCAATCTTTCCAAACAAAGAGCTAAGACTGTTTCTATAGAACTGAAATATGTAGGGTTCAACTTGCAGCATACATCACATAATATAGCATTATTCATGTTACAATGTGCTCCTTCTGGGGTAGTTTGTCCACCTTCTGTCCCCATCCTGCAATCAGCTCTCACGTGTGGCTCCTAGAAGCTGCCAGCATGCTACAGCAGCCACACCCCAGGAAATGACTTTGAGTGGCCGGCTAAACCAGTTAAGGATAGCCAATGTATCTCAAACCCCTGGTGAGTTAAGGACTTCCTGTGCAGGCAAAGACAGCCTCTGGTGGATTGATCAAACGAGACCAATAGTGGGTCCAACCATCAAGAAGGAAGTTTCCGCATGTATTGTAGAGAGAAGTGAGGTGCAGATGGGACTCGCCGTCCTGGAAAGTAACCTAGCTAGGAGAAGGAAAACTCTGATCCCAAACCTCTGCCTTGCTGATCTCTGCGGGAGAAGAAAAGGCTAAGAAGTAAACCCTACACAAATCTGGAGTGGAATCCCTAAGAAGGTTGCAATGCACCTTCTATGCCTCCTTCCAGCAACTCCTGCAGCCAAGCTGGTGCCAAACGTGTTGCTCTGCTTTCCTTTGGTCTTGTTTTCTGGTCAGCCCATGACCTCCATACACACTGTTCAGGCTTGTACCCCAGGAAGGTCACTTCAGTGCTGCTAACACAACAGTTTTACTGCATCCCCAGAGGCACACTCTGGTCTCTTGAGACAGATGCCAGCAACATGTATCTATGTAAGCTGTAAGACTTTCCACTCTAAAAAATAATAATCCTTATATTCCAACACAGTTTGTGCGAAACATTCAGTGTAGTACATTAGGGCTTTGACCCTGAAGTAATTGAGTTCTGCCTGAATAATTAATGTAGGGCCAGGGTCATCCATCAATCTGTGTTTTGGTTGTGGTGTGATTCTGTGTGTCTGTGTATGTTTAAGTAAAGCAAAGTGTTTGGGAGGACTTGGCCCAAAATCTGCCTAATAACTTTCAATGAAATTCAAGATTGACTGTGGTGCTTTACATTAATATCAAGTAATTATCTCAAACTAGGATGAAATGAGGGTCAAGACTGGTTCTAACTAATAAAGATGGAGGGCTTCCTACTTTGTTCAATGTGTTAATGCAAAACTATGTTGGAAAGAAAAGAGGCAGAAATGTACTTTGTAGTAAGTGCTAATATGGATTTTGATTATTGGTTCTTTGGATCTGTATTTTTTTATGAGTTTCTACAACCCTGCCCCTAGTGCTGCAGCAATAAAACCACTAGCACATTTATGAAGCTAAGCAGGGTCTGGTATGGTTTACAAATTGGATGGGGGATCGTGTGTTGAGATGCCTTCATTGCAAGGGGTTGGACTAGATGACCCTCAAGGTACCTTCCAACTCCATGATTTTATTATTTCAAGTTACGCCCATGCTATTTAGTTCAGAATGCAAATTTCAAACTGTACCAGTTTGCTTCTTTTGGTGGGTTGTGTTTTTGTTCTGCAAGCTTGCACATGGGTGGTAGCCAACCAAGTCATACTGAGTACAGAACTACTGAAATCAGTGGACTTAGCTTAAGTCTGTTGTCTTGCATGGGTCTACTCAGAGTATGACTTAATTGGACAACACCTACTATTTCTGTATCATGTTGAAGTCTTAAATTGGTGATATTTAATATTAATCACTAAACCTAGCATGGGACTTGAGGTTGGATCCAGAAAACTTTGATCAGAACACAATGGACTTCTATACCTTTCTATCCCACTACAATCTCCGCTCCTGAATGCTGGGGGAGGGGAGTGTTGACTAAAGCAGAAGAGGAAAATCAATAAAACTTGGAAGTTGCACAAGAAGTTATTTTCTCTTGAGAAAGGCACCTTCAAATTTATTTTATTTTATTTTGAAAGCCTTCTATCATGTCTTAAAAATTCAAAAAACAACCTTCAAAGCGGCAAACAAGTCCAAACATACCAAAACAACACCCATATCAACCCCAGTTGGAACCATTTATGTCTTAAGAATCAGTCCTTCAATAGGTTAAAAAATATCAAGAACAAAGTTTTTGCTAAATCTTACCAATTTGACTTTTCACTATTGAGCATTTTCATCGACCTTCAGTATTTATATGAAGCCCAGATGCTGAAAATTTGAATGATATGCTAATATTACAAAGGAAAAGTCATCTAAGCAGATCTGGGAAACTAGCCCACTTTGTGAAATAGTGCACACATTCATATCCACTCAGATAAATAAAACTATTAATTGCTAACCAGCCTAGACTTTGATTTCTGGCTCCGAAAGGAATATGCTGATACATGATTTATCACCCCTTTTGCTTTTGGAATGGCTCTTTAAATTAGTATTCCAATCTAGATGTATTCCATCTCTCCCCCACCCCCTTTCTCAGAATGGATTCTGTAAATCCAAAGGCAAACTATTCCATCCTTTATTTATGTTTCTTTGTTTTATCACATAGCAGTATGCTTTAGAGCCCAGAACTGCATCAAAATAATTCATACAGAAAAGTTTGGTTCAGGGCTGTTTTATTTTCCCAACCGCAGTCTTTTAAAATTGCAGTAGAACAACAGTCAATATTTGTGTGTGTTTCCAGGATGCCTTGCTTAAAGAGGGTGGGAATATAACAGAGAACCTAGCAGTCCACCTTCAGTTCAGAAGCCACATCTCAAGGACATTTGAAGGGAGAGCAGCGGTCTTAGCTAGAGAGTGTATGTAACAGAGATTAATTTATTGTAGGTACTTTCTTCTGAATACCTTTAAACAAGCAGAGCTTGTGTGTTTTACCGAAACATTTCATCCACTGAAGGGTAACGCAATTCATCCGAACATTTATGAGAGGAAAATAATAACACCCACATCCCAAACAAATTTAAATATTTGTGCATAGTGGTTTTTCCAAGTCAGACATGCAATATTTAGCATTCTTTGCATTGTATAAGTAAATTGCTAATTTTAACAAGCAGCCATGGGAAGCCGCTAGGTACACTAGTTTAAGGTAATTAAATATGAAACTGAATGATCTGCTGGTTTTCTCTCTGCATTAAAAGTAGCAATTTTGAGACAGCCAAAAACTTGTTAATCCTGCTACTTTTCTCCCATGACTGCACCTGATCACAGCCACTGTTCCTCTCTTTTTTTATTTATTCATTCTGAACTAAGCTTTAAGAATCACATACTTGATATGATGCTGCTGCATGTGTCAGTATTGTGAAGGGAACATGAAGTCTATTTAGAGTGAAGGTATGCTAGTCACATGGGCTGTCCTTTTCACAGCTCTTTTGCAACTACAGTGGTATCTCAGGTTACATATGGTCCTGTTTTAATTCTGACAAAATCAACCCTTTCAGCTCAGCCCTAGTTTTGTGTTTTGGGAGTGTTTTACATTGTAAACCAGGGGTTGGCAAGGTTTACCTTGCCTGGGCCAGTTCACTCCAGTGGAGATCCTTATGTGAGCCGGATCGCGCATGCGATTTCTGGCGCCGTGGAAGCAAGTCCCTGAGCCAGTTTAGCGCAGCGCGGGGACTCGCTGAGCAGGTGGCTCAGTTCAGGGGCGACTCGTGGGCCGTCTAAATGACCCCTGTGGGCCACTTGTGGCCCATGGGATTTAGGTTGCCAACCCCTGTTGTAAACATTTCAGTTCATAGGAAGGGGATTATCTGCCGCACTGGACAGTAAATTCTGCATTCTGATGGGAGATATACTTGGAATAACGGCATATATTCTGATTAATGTTCCAAATACCAAATATCAAGTTCCAAAACTTGATTATATTAGGTACAAAGTGACCTATCCTAGTCTCTGGCATAACAAACTGAAGCCTATTGGTGCATTTAGAACTGGAACATTTAGTATGAAGGAATAAAATTAAGCCCTTCTTTTTATTCAGGAATGGAATGTGGTAAACTGTTTTAGCTCAATGTGAATAATCATGAGCAACTCCAACCATCTTCAAGTAATTTCAAGGGAAAGCCTTGGACTTCCTTTGAAAAATTTCACACATTTTGCACAAGCAAGAAACTCCAAATTCAGATTTGCTCAAGTGTCATTTTAGGCAGAATTTGGTTGTGATCAAACATAATGACCCTCTCATGGAGATATTGTACATATTATTCCCTAAATTTCCATAGAAGTTTTACCCAAGTGTCTCCCTGAGTCACCTTGACTTGAATTTAACTTTTGTTAAAGTTTGGTGGTGACTGTATATGTGGAAAAGAAAGTTCTGAAAAGGAAAAAGCCTTTCCTTTGTGCCTCTTATAGATTACTAGCAGCCTCACGCTTACTGTTGCTTGGGAATTCTAAGAAACCAAAAAATTGGTGCAATTTTGCAATCAATGCAGTTTTGAAAGGTTCAGCCTGCCATCTTGATTCCAAATGGCATCCAATCAGACTAAAACTTGCTGCTTGATCTCAGGAACCATTGTGCAAAGTTTGGTTATGATATCTTAAGAAGTGTCCAAATGGACGGCAAGCAGATCAACAACTTTATCCAAAATATATTGTACTTCCTGATGTGCACATTTGATGTGTTTGTTAAAATGTTTGTTTATATCTAAAAGAAAGAAAGAAAGAAAGAAAGAAAGAAAGAAAGAAAGAAAGAAAGAAAGAAAGAAAGAAAGAAAGATGCAAAGCTTGCTCAGAGTTCATTCACCTGTGGGTTCAGTGACAGGAATGATCACTTTCTTTACCCTGTTTTCTCTTTTTCTATTTCAAATTTCACTCATGGGATTTTGTGAACAGTTTCTAAAAAGCTTTATTGCATCAACTCTCCTGGAATTTCACTTGCAAACTGGCAGCTTGTGTCATTTCTTTGGTTGCCACCAATGGCAGATGGAGCTTGCGGGTATACGGAGATAGTATGAAAATTGGATTTGAACAATTGCTGCTGGTTATTGGACGAGCTCCAGTGGGTTGTACTGTGAAGGAGTTTGGATCTTACTGGTTAATTGATAGAAGCAATTGTATCAACGCTGAATACTAGTAGTTATGCAGCAAGTGCTTAACTTAATAATAATACCAAGTTAGCATGTAGCGTTGAACAAGCCTACAGTTAAATCTCTCGGCTTTTTCTTTTCTTTCCTTTTTGGATGGCGTTTTTAAATTGCTTTCTAAAAATTAGCTTCTGTCGATTAAGGTCTGCCTAGGCATTTAAAACTGTAGTGGTGAACAGAAAAGGAGAAAAAGGATGAACTGCTTAAGGATTTGAGTTTTTGCCTTTCACTTTGATAATTGTAATATTTGACAACTCCTACTAATTATGGTTTTCTTTTCTGTTTGTTTGTTTGTTTTTCATTTATCTGACTTTTGCTTGTCTTTTGGCTTAGTTCTTTCATAATTTGCCCCTTACAGTGTTAAATACAGTGTTCATTTTGTATTCTTTGTTTATATTTTTATGTGTTTTAATGAAATGAGTGACAATGACAAATTGTATACAAATATGTGTGCAATCTTACTGTCTTCTAGTGCATTTTATTTGAAGAGCTGTCTGATTCAAGAAGACCTGTAAGAAGGGAGAGCAGAGGCCTTAGTCTGGATAGCAGACTAAGCAGGCACACAGGTCACATGTTTGTTTAAATTATAGTTATTATCTGTAAACTTGCATCTAGATATAAAGTCACCCTCTTTTGGCCTTTTTGTGTGTTCTTTCTTTCTTTCTTTTTGCAGTGCATAAGTGTCAATCCAACCCCATACCAAGCTAACGCCTCCTTTGATATTTTAGCTCTTTCTATTCAGTGTACAGTGGTACCTCGTATTAATAACTTAATTCGTTCTGGATGTCTGTTCTTAACATGAAACTGTTCTTAACCTGGAGCACCACTTTAGCTAATGGGGCCTCCTGCTGCTGCTGCTGCGCCGCTACTGCACAGTTTCTGATGGAATTGCAGTCGTGTGCTTCAAGGGTTTTGGAATGCAATTAAAAAATTTGTAGGCAAGTGGTCAGCCAGCCTGAAATGTTTGGGGCTGATTTTGATTGGGACCATTGATGGCTGAGTAGTGCAGGACAAAGTGCGGATGTGGGGGGAGAGAAAGCAAACAGATAGAAAAGTGAGTGAACGAAGCATGGTTATTTCACAGTAAATGCTCAGTGTGGAAGCAGCCTCAGTGTGGCAAAGTTGGTTCTTAAAATACTGTCTCCGAGGAAAATAACAGGCTTTTTATCTCCTGTCCTTGACCAATGCAACAGCTCTAAAGTTTAACTCTCCTGAGATCAAGTCTCCCTTCTGTCTCCATTGGGAACCCTAGCAAGTAATTTCCCCAGATAACAGCCAAAAACTCAATTAAACTTAGATTAAAGAACAGAAGGATTTATTGGCTTTTTACGGGGTAGAGCGAGGGAAAGAAAATAAAAGATGGTAGATATTAAACTGCCTAAAGAGGGGAAGCAGACTATCCCATCACTAGCATTCCTCTTTGGCTTATGAAATAATTAGGAGATTTGTAGCTAGTTTACTGCAGAACAGAAAAGGCTTGGCTCTGTCAGAACTGCAAACGGAATGACATGCCTTTGTGAGGCTGTGAATGAGCTAGAGTAACCTAATTCTTTGACCCAAGGGTGTCAAAAAATTTTTTTCCGGGATGCCACACTTTGTTCTGGTTTGCAGCAAGACATCCTTGGGGAAAGAAGACAGGAGCTCAATGTTTTCATTCTCCATCCTCCTATAAACAACTACAATAATATTGTTATGAGTTGCAGGGTAGGGTTGGGGATAGGCTGTATGCTTGACCCCGCCCCCTTCTAATTCCTAGCTCCAACATGGATTCAATTCCTAGATAACCCAGCCAGCCCTAGCTGTCGGGGAAGCAAGACCCTCTTCAGGTGTTAATGCTGTGAGCCCCTCCATCATAGGCTCAGGTTATATATGCGTGTGTAAATACACCATATATCCTAAAGACACCATAGTCTCCGCTGTTCCTTATTCTGAAGGAAACACAGAACCTGGGCAAGCTCCTGAAACCCCTGGAATCTCATACTGCTAGGAGATTGGGGGGAGGGGCATACAACAATATCATAATCGACTTCCCACTGTATTCTCTTTATTATCCAAAATGCTGTATTCATTATCTTTTTATTTATCTATTGAAATGGGCAAACCAAATAACACAGGGGTCAGCAGAATTATTGAGCAGCTTTAGAACATTTTCCTGTGAGACCACATTGATGTCTTCTGTTATTTTTATTACCATTATTATTATTATTATTATTATTATTATTATTGCTGTTGCTGTTGTTAAGAATTCATAACCTGTTCTTCATTGATTATTTATTATTACTGTTGCTGTTGCTGTTGTTAAGAATTCATAACCTGTTCTTCATTGATTATATCATTCCATAACAGGGAACAATTAAATAAAATAATTCTTAAAATATACAGAAAAAATAATATGCAAAATTTAGCAAATCCCTAAAAAACACTCTAATAAATGCCACCACATATTAAGAAGTCCATCATAAAAGCAAACAAAATTAAACTACACCAAATACAAGAATTAAAATTTCCAATTTAACCAAATACCTGGGCAAAAAAAAAGTGACTGAAACAACCAAATGAATTTTGCAGCAGTTCTATCACCTCTTTAATCCAGGGCAGCCCACTCATTCCCCTTCCGACTCTCGCACAAGGAGGGCTGCATGAAGTGCTAACACACTCTCATTCTACCCAGGCTTTCCTCACCCTGAGTGGCATGAACATGCTTTGTCCACAAGCATCCACAGTGAAAACCTTCACCCCCTTTGCCACAAAGCCCCCTTTCCCAGATGCAGAATTTCAGCTTTCCTATGCTGAGAGTGTCTTGGTTCTCAGTGACTTCCATGGAGCTCTGTCAAAGAACTTCTTTGTGTCTTTGTTACGTGGCCTTGGTGAGCAATTTTTGCTTAGGAGGCTATTTTAAGTGAGCATTATTAGCCTACGAGAAGGAAGTATCATTGTCCATAATGAGCCATAGATTGGACATAAAAGGGGGAGAAAGGGGCATAAGAGGCAGAACTTAATGTGTTTGAATGGGTGCATGGGAAGCACAGAAAGAAAACAGGGAGAGGTTCCAGCCCAAATCACTCCTGGCTCTGTCCCACCTCCATGCTCCTAAAAAGATTTCCCACAAGGAAATGCTGCCTTCAGGCTGACATAAGTCCCCTACTGTAGATATGCTGGAGTGGTTTTAGCTGGAGGTTAAACAAGTGTGATATCAAGTGGGATTCTGTCCCTGTCTCTTTTTCCTGCTGATCCTTGATGCCAGCCCAAGTGGAGACAATATTAAGCACAATATATTTCAAGACCCTATTTGCTGGTGTAGCATGTGTTGCTATTATTTAATTATGATTTCATGTTGTTGTTGTTGCAACAGAAGCAATGTAATTGAGGATAAGGACATTTTAAGTGTAATTTATTTTACCTGTATACACACACACACACTGCACTTCACATATTGGAATCACAATGCCAGGATGCAGTTTCTTATTTTCAGCTGCACCTTCTAAATCACAAAAGGATTTGAATGCCATTGGCTATAACCTATTTTCCCCCTCAGTATATATACATGGATATTTACAGTTACTTTAATAGAATATGTAGTCTGCAAATTAGTGTCCAGCTACTGCAGAGCAGTTTGAATCCCCGCAACAGGGTGAGCTCCTATTGCTCTGTTCCTGCTCCTGCCAACCTAGCAGTTCGAAAGCACGATGTGCCAGTAGATAAGTAGGTACCACTCCGGCGGGAAGGTAAACGGCATTTCCATGCGCTGCTCTGGTTCACCAGAAGCGGCTTAGTCATGTTGGCCACATGACCCAGGAGCTGTACACCGGCTCCCTCAGCCAGTAAAGTGAGATGAGCAGAAGAAAAAGGGGTGTTGATGTTGTGAACCCCTCAATCATAAGCTCAGGTTGTATATATCTGTAAGTAAACCATATATTATTCACTGTGCCTCATTTCCAAAAGGAAACCCAAACCTTGGGTAAGCATCTGGAATCCTGTACCATTCAGAGATTGGGATGGTGTGCAACAGTTTGTTTGTTTGTTTGATGACTGATTGATTGATTGGCAGTGATCCAGTGGATGGGTTAAGCACAGCTAGGACATTCCTGTAGTTTTGCTACATTCACATTTCATTGCTTTTCTGTCACGTAGACTAGTAAGTGGCAACCCAGCCCATAATATGGAGTTTGGGAGCTCTTAAGCCTCACTTCAGTTTTCAGAACTGAAGCCATATGAGATACAAATAGGGAAATACAAATGGCTGTTGTTCATTAGAGCTACTGTGGCACCCATCTAGGATTATGTGTTGGACTTGAACCAAGGAGATCTGGATTCATATCCTTGCTAAGCCAAGAAACTTACTAGGTGATCTTGAGCCTATCCGAACTCAGAGATTTATTGGGAAGTTTGAATAGGGTAACTTATTTCAGACACTCGAAAAAAGAGTTGTATGCAAATATGATAAATACTATTTCTTGAGCATCTAAAAAAAAATCAATATAAAACAGATAATAAAAAAACCCAGCAGAGCCCTGCCTGTAGGTTTGCAATCTAAATAAAAACATCCTGCGATTGAATTTGTGGGGTAATGCTGGGGAGGAATGGAGGAGGGATCACACCTCTAGACACATGCATTCTATTTGATGATATCCTTAAGTCAGTGAATGCTGCAACATCAAGCCAGTAATTCACAGTCTGTGAAACAAGATCACATTTTCAGCTGGAATTTCAATCAGGCACATTTATATAAAACAGAGAGAGGTTCTGGATGGCATGTTTTGCTTGCTGATGTATTTGGTTGGTATCTAAAGTGACTGGAGATTTATAATTCCCTATTAGTACCTTTGGATCAAAGAGGAATGGTGGAGTACTTATTTACTTTTCTAGGTCAGGCTCCTGATGTCAGAGTTTAATGAATTTATGCAAAACAGGAGCTAAAGAAGATTAATGTCTTCATGGTGGAATGTCCAATCAGGTTATTTTAACACTTGGTTGATACACTCCTCTTCTCTTCTCTTCTCTTCTCTTCTCTTCTCCCTTCCCTTCTCTTCTCTTCTCTTCTCCCTTCCCTTCCCTTCCCCTTTTTTGTATGTATAAGTCCCATGCACTGACATTTCCATCTAGAAGGTCTTGGGTACTAGGGCTGAGAAATATCTCTGCCTTGGGACATTTTTGCAATGTGAATAAATTGACCAGTAGAATTCTTGCTATTGGAAAGTGTCATGTGTTCATCTAGTAGCCATGTTCAAGTGTTCAAGATAATGCATAGTGAGAGATTGGAACCATGCAAGTGTATCCCACCTCTTTCACTTGTATGGCCGTGTCCCACACACTGTTGGTCGTTCCTCACAAGTTAGCACTATGGTTTTTATGGAGGTGTAGGCATAGTCACCCCTTCTGAAAGGATGAAGCCTGGATATTCAGAACGATAGCTGCAGTGGTTCTCTCACAAAGGTGGACTTTGCCATTTGGGGGTGATTACCCACTCGCCACCAGCAACTCTGTTACCCCAAGCGTGATGGGTGGGCTTCTGTGCCCCTATGGACTTTTGGAGATACAGTTTCCAGAAAGAGAAAGAGAGAGAGGTTTTAATCCTTCTCCAAATGATTGGAGTGTCCCAGAAAAATAATTCACTGTAATTAAACACTAAACATGTCTGTCAAAATTAATGATCTTGATGTTAGGATATTTCCGTTCCACCTTAAAAGGGAGCAGGATGTTTGTGTCACAGCCTGCGTATTTCCTGTTCACAGGATGTTTCTGTTGTGTCTTTGCTTTCGTCTCTCTGCCTGAACACGCAAGCAGGCACTCATGTTTTTTCCTTTGTTCTGACCAATGCTGAATAAACTTCTAAATAATGCTCTCCTGCGTGCATCTTTCGCTGTGCGAATTCTGCTGATAGAGCGTGCATCAGCTCTGGAATGTGGCAAGCTATTTTCTGGAGCTCGTGTCGCTAATTGCTGATACTGTAACTACGGGAGATCGATGGATCGTCCGGAGGAGACGTGGGGGCCATGATGGGCTGTATCTTCCTGGCAGTATCCCAACACTTCCCACCTCTCCCCTCCCCTCCTAAGCTCAGGGCAGTACCCCAGTCAGCTTGCTTGCTTGCTTTTTGTAGAGCCAAGGCCAAAAAGTCACTTAGAAGCTTAGGGAATCCCTCACCCACTTTGAGACAGCTTATCAATGGTTCAGTTCAATGATGAAAGGTAAGAACCTTCCTCAAATCAACCCAATTTGCCTCATAATTCAGGAAAAACACAGATCCAACACACATCCCTAATCAGGGCCTTTTTTCCAGCTGCAACTTGCCAGTTCCGGCACCTCTGAGATGGGCGCCATTGTCATTCTAAGAGAACAAGGGAAGTGTTCGTGGTGAGAAAAAGAGCACTGCCCCTAATACATTTACTAGTTTCTGGAAACCGCAGAAGGGGACAGTACTGTTGGCTGAGGTCCTGCTTGCAGGCTTCCCATTGGCCTCTAGTTGGCAACTGAAAGAACAAGAAGTTGGGCTAGATGGGCCACTGATCCAACAGGCTTCTTCTTATTTTCTTAAGTTCCACAGTGGGGGGAAATGTGGGGTTTTTCCTAGCTCACCAAACAAATGGATTTATAAAGAGATCTGTGCTAGCTCAGAATAGGGAAAGTTTCCATCTTGATTTCTATAATTTCAAGTTTTCACTAGTTTGCCTATGTGGATGCTGTCATATATCCTGCACATGAACCTCCTTGTGGCCATGTAGAAGCAGTAGTTTGTGAACCAAAAATTATATTCAGTTGCAGCAAGGACTGAATTGTGGCAGCTCTGAAAAGGACTGTGGCAGCCTCACTTTCACCAGCTTCACCCTTCACAATGACCATGGCTAAGTGCAGTTATAAGGACATTCATCTGTGGAAATGAACCATTGGTCTTTCGTGTGTGTGAACCAGCCCTTGTTAATTAAGTGATTAGTACTTACCAGCAACAGAACACTCTGAGCACTCAGTTAATTTCCTTGTACGTTATCCTCTCTAAGTATGAAGCATTGTTTCTTCCCTAGAAGACATTTAATTTTCATGGTTTCTGTTTCTTCTAATCCCTAGCTATACGGAAACTTGATTAGAAACATGATATACTTCTATTGCCGTGAGTTTTAAAAGGCATAGGCAGAACGCAATTCAAACCAACTCAGTTTGGCCCAAGTGACCAAAATTTCACAGCTGAAAGGTGTGAGCACATGAGAAATGGTAGTGGAAATATTGCTGGCCAGTATGATTTCAAAGTCACCATTTGAGAAGCAAATATATTGCTGTTTCTGACATGGTTGCTCATATGAAAGACATAGTGAAATTTAAATCTCTTGGGCCATCTGTGTGCCCGGTGAAAGGGACAGTGAAAATTTTCAGGTTTTGCTTTAGATCACTGCAAACTGTTGCCTATACTGGGAATGGAATCTGAAGGTTGGTTTTCATGTTAAGCACCCTGCACAGAAGCCACTGAAGCAGTACTGATCTGGTTTGATCAAGTAACTTCAATGTATGTAAGTGGCATAAAAACTGTTAAAAGTAAATAAAGATTAGGGTAGGTTGAGCATATGGATTAGTCTTATTTATGGATTTCTGCTATTGTGTAAATTTCCCACCCCATAGCCAGATGCAGAGACTGGCAGTGGTATGGACACTCACCAACTGATAATGGCAATCTGTATATTAAATCTTTCTAGGAAATTATATCCACCAGAGTGGAACGCTCATTATGCAGAGGCTATTTGGAGCAAGCTATGTGTTAGAAGTATAAGGAGCAGACCGGTCCTTAGATCTTGATCTCTTTATGGGCTGGGAGAAGGAGAGAGAGAATCAGCTTTACAAAAGGGAATATTCTTTTGCAGTCTCCCCCCCCCCCCCCGGCACTGTGTTTTCTTCCAGCAAGAACTCAGAGCTGCCCTTGGCGCTGTGTCAACTTAAACAGTGTTGCAGAGCCTGTCCTGAAGCATATATCACTGGATACCTGTCACATTAGGAAGCTTGAGTGAATTTCTTAGAGCCACTGAGGGTAAAAGGTGAAACTTGCCAGGATTATGTGTTGCAAATGAATTCTACTTTTGTGGTTTGGTTCAGGCCAGCACTACACTGATGGGATGAATGTACACCACACAAGATGGATGCATACGTTATTTGTTTGAAATTATGTTTAAAATTAGGCACATTTAATTTTATGTAGCATTGGTTAATGAAGTGTTACTGCTGTTAGAACCTGACCTTGTTCGATGCCATAGACAAATTGGGATGGTTAAATCTGCATTCTTCAAGGGCCTGTCTCTGGATAAGATTAGAAGCATGTGCGCTTTTCTTCTCCATTCAATTGGCTCATGATTGGACAAAAATCATCACTAATAATAATAATAATTTATAACGTAACCTATTCCTGAACACCTTGCTCAGCCATCTCTTAGGATCACCCTGCCAAGCAAAAGGTTGCCTAGATTTTCCATGGCTGTATCAATCTGTCTTGTGTCCTGAGAAACTATTTCTGAATATTTTCAACTAGTGCCAATATTCCCGATGGGCATCATTATGTTGTTTTGCTTCTCTGGCAGCATAGGAAACATGAAGCTCTTTTGTCATAAAAGAAAGCATCCAATCTTGAGCTTATTAGATGGAAGTAAGGCCTATTTAAATTGATGGGACTTGCATAGATGTTATAGGCTGTATCCACAAGATGACAAGCAGGAGGAAAATAGCTGGTGGTGTTTTTGCACGCCCTTGCTCAGGAGTTCACGCAGTGCTTTGATATGTAGGTTGAATGGTAGTTCTCATGCTTCCACTGGCACAAGCAGAAAAAGCCTATTTGGATCTCATTTCTTTCTTTTTGCACAAGGCTCTAATACAGGATATAAAGCAGTTCTTCCAGGAGTGGAAGGCACCTTTCTGTGTGCCTAAGAACACGCTTTGATCCAACAATCTTCTTTTAGGAATAGGGTGTTAGAAGCAGCCTGGGAGATTTTCTGAGAAGGATGGATAGTGTCCTGTAGGGAACTACTGAAAGTCTAGAATGGATGACGGAATGTGATAGAGAGAAGTAAAAAGTGAAATCTCTGCTTCATTGATTCAGCACTTGCTACTGGAAGAAAAGGCCTCTCTCATTATGCTATGTTCATTTCCATATGCAAGATTTTAAAACATGATATAATAATTGTTTATATACTTCTCGCAGGCTGAAAATTGCAGCTCAAGAAAATCCATTTAGAATATAGTGGGTTCTCCCCCTTTTCTTTTCTTTTTTTCTGAGCTGCAGATATCCTCTGAAATACCTGGATTCTTTTTCTTTATCCTTTGTATCCTATTTTATCCAGACGGCTAAGCAATTGTCATTTTTATAGCATTTGATGTGCAACTTCAGCCAAACGAAAAACTTGGTACTTATTAAAACCATTAGACAAGAAAAGCAGGGCTGGTAGTTTGAGGAGTTGATGTGTAAAAACTATTCAAGGATAACATAGATGCTTATATATTTAAATAGGTATTGTGTAAAGAATGTGTGCACATATATATAAAGTACTCATGCATGCTATACCTCAGAATAAAGTGAACAGAATTCAGAATTTTCCTATCCCAGAGGGCTTGTATGCCCATTATTTAATCATTATTGCTGAATGGCCCGTAATCATTTTCATAAATGTTACAATCTTGGCAGCTTTACTCTTCTCAGATGAGATAAGTCGAGTAATATTTATATATATTTTTATTTTATTAAAGAAGTGAACTTGTCCGTGGGAGGTTTATATAGAGTTTGCTTTGGAAAAGCTTTCAAGAGTTCTGCTGCCAAGGCAGAAGCAGAATTGTTGCCTCTTTTATCAGCCATACTGGTTACTGTAGTCAATCTATATAGAAAGCAATTTTCCAACCTTCTGTATCATTGTCCCAGTGTTCTCTCACATTCTTGTGTGACCAAGAAACAAAACCCCGAGGATATGAAAAGGCTTGATTCCTAATGGCTAAGAGTCACAAAAGGCAAGAAGGAGCTCTGTGCCTCACCCCAACTATATTAGGTGTACAGCCCTTTATTTTCTCTCATGTTTTATTAACTTGCTAAGACAGCTACAGACATTTCTGGATAGGGATAGCTTGACCACATTTGTCCATGTATTGGTAGCCTTGTGGTTAGATTACTGCAATGTACTGTATGTGGGGCTGCCTTTGAGGAAGGCTGCAGTGGGTGCAGAACACAACTTGTGAGGGTTGCTTGCAGAGGCAAACTCCTGCAAACACAGAACACGTTGCCTGCAGGATTTGCACTGGCTTCCAGTTTGCCAAGTTCACAGTACTGGTACTAACATATAAGGTTACTTGGGAGACAGCCATGTCTCTTGCATATCTAGTAGATAGCTGCAGTCTATGGGAGAGTCCACTGCAAGTTCTAAAGATCTCAGGAGCCCATTCTGCAGTTTTAGTGTGATCTGCACTTTCCAGGAACAACTGAAGACAGTTTTGTTCCCAGCTGGATAAATGGGTTTTTACCACAAATAACCTGAGGAGGTGATCAGCAGCTTTAGCATTCTTCCTGAATCCTGGCAAACTGTGGCTAGTCTTAAGATGGGAGTTGTAGTCCCAAAACATCTAGAGGGCCAAGTTTGCCTATCCCATCATCCCTAGCTAACAGGACCAGTGGTCAGGGGTGATGGGAGTTGTAGTCCCAAAACATCTGGAGGGCCGAGTTTGCCTATTCCCAGTTTAAGGAATTAAACATTCAGTTTGTCCAGATTCAGACACAATGCCAAACTGGGATTAGTGGAAGTGAAAATGCCTCACAGCCATGCTACATGAGCAGAGAAGAGAGAGAAGCTGATGAGCTTAAGTTTCATTCATGTAACACTAAACCAGAGTGGTACACTAAACCAACACAGTTTTGGGGTAAATACTCTTTAGTGTTCCATCTGAATCTAGTTGAAGTCACTAATACTAGAAAAGTGGGTAACAGCAGTCACAACAAAGTCAGATACACCCCTCTGTTAAAATCCAATAGTATGTGTTGCAAAGTGCTAGAGATTTCAGACTTCTAAATTTTACTTTCTTATTCCATGCACAATTATATTTTGATGGCAAGGCATAAGAATCATAAAAACACAGGAAAAGCAATCAACGCTGCAGCTTCACTATGATTGTCGTTTCGTGATGGTGCCATGATTTGGCTTGAGGACATTGTGCAGAATCCCTGATTTTCACGCCTTTAACTAATTATTCAGTCAAGGATTTGGCAAGTTAGTCGATAGAAAGCTCATGTACAGTAAATAAAAATTGATCACACCTCAATTCCCATCAGTAGTGGGGCCGAATGGTGATAGAATTATGCGAGGGTCATTTTTAAGTCATACTTGGGGAGAAACATCCCTTGTTGTGTTGCATAATCCATACTAATCACTGAGGGAGAGTGTCTTTTCATGTTAGTTTATGAATATTTGTAGCCTTTAAATGAGGGGTGAAACTAATCCTCACTCCATAATTGATGCTTCTTAGTAGTCCTATAATTGCTTAGCCTTGTCAGACTGTCCTCATGTGGTGGTGCTGTGATTTTTAAACTTGGTGATCATTACAGATAGTTTACTTTCCCATCTATTAGAGATTCAGCCATAATATAGCAGGAGTTTTCACTTAGAGCTCTTGGAATATGTCAGACTGCCTTTTGGATAAGCTTGTAGAATGTGTTCTTTTTTGGTGATTTACTGGCAATTAGTTAGAGGCGCTTGACAGATTTATTATTCTCCTACAAAGGGTGATGAATAAAGAACACATAATATTAAAGCCAGGTTTTCTGCCTATACTTATTCCAAACAGGTTCACACTGTTTCAGATAATTCATCTGTTTAATGCAGGGTCTTGAGAATGGACAATATGATACAGCTACAAGCAAAATTGGTAGTGTGGAAGTAGCATACATTCTACCCCAGTGGGACATAAGGTTGTGTCCAGTGTTGGCCATACTGTAGCACCTTTGACATTAATGGGCGTGACTAATTTAGGTCCATCAATTTCTGTGGATCTACTATTGAGTACAATCTTGTTGGATACAGAGACAATATAAACAAACGAAGTTTGGCATCACCATGGAAAAGGCCTGACCTCAGAAAATGGGTTCACATAGAGAAGAATCTCTGAAGGTGACCCCAATTGCAAGACAGTTTCAGGTGGGAGAAGGTGGTAGCTTTTCAGGCTTAGAAGAGTTTTGAACAGTGAAATTAGAAGACGACAGAAACTCACATTCAAAGGCTAAAAAATTAGAAAAGATACATTAAATTTCTTGTAGCTCCATTGCTCCAGCCCACATTTTCACTTCTCAGGGAGCGGGTGGGGAGAGGATTAGGCTATAAGAATGTGCATAGCTAAGTGGCTTCTGCTGGCATCATTTCATTTCAGTGCTATTTATTTGAGCTACAGAGCAAAAGTAGTGCATTTTTTGATATAATATAGATGTCTATTTGCACTCTCTTAATGATAAAACATTAGGATATAGCTATTTCTTTAAATCCTGTATGCAGTTCATACGATTCTCCCTCTTGTATAACAGCTCAGCTTCATCTACATGGCACATTCCTGCCTGATGTTTTTTTCCTGGTTCGTTTTTTTCTCTCTCTCTCCTCTCTCATTGTGAATATTCTTTTCTCTTCTCTGATTGCTTTTTCTCCTTAGATCATTACTCTTGGTTGATAGCTTCAGGTTATCACTGTATCCTATCTCCCTCTCCAATAAGCTCATGATTGATACTAATCTTCCTCCTGGGATGCATTTATCGGATGCTGGATGGAAACTACTCTCTAAATCTTAGCGTTATATCTACTGACAATTTACAAGGTTGCACCCTACATTACCATCAGGTGGCTTTGCCAGGGGCTGGTGGGTGGAGGGAGAGAAGCACCAGCACATTGCAGTCATAACTTTATTGAAAAGATGTGCTTCTTATGCTAAAAAGTTGCATTGTTTCATTTGTGTTTGATTTGAGTTTAAATTTTATAGATTAAGCAAGATGCTCCTTTCTTCATATCCTAGTATCATAAATTTGTGCAGTTAGAAGGCACCCCGCCCCTTGGATCATTTGATTAAGCCTTCAAATCGCATTACCTAATCTCTCCTTTCCCAGATGCAGGTCTAGCCTTTCCCTAAATGGCATCAAAAAGATATTCCACAGTGTAGCTAGCTCACCACCTTACTGCCTTTATTAGTGGCTCTTTTTAACTCCAATATTTTTTGTCATAATGCTGAAACCAAGCCTTCCTAGTGTGGTGTAGTGGTTAAGAGCGGTGGACTTGTAATCTGGTGAATTGGGTTTGCTTCCCCGCTCCTCCACATGCAGCTGCTGGGTGACCTTGGGCTAGTCACACTTCTCTGAAGTCTCTCAGTCTCACTCACCTCACAGAGTGTTTGTTGTGGGGGAGGAAGGGAAAGGAGAATGTTAGCTGCTTTGAGGCTGCTTAAGGGGAGTGAAAGGTGGGATATCAAGTCCAAACTTCTCCTCCTCCTCCTCCTCCTCCTCCTCCTCCTCCTCCTCCTCCTCCTCCTCCTCCTCCTCCTCTTCTTCCCATTATAGAATGTGCATGCCCAGATACAATAAGAGAGACTCTGAATACATTGCTGGTGTGACTGAGGCACATCCACCCTGCGATTCTCAACTAACCCAACTGAACTGGCGGGATGCATCTTTGAATGCAAAGGGTAACGTGTAATTGCGGACTCTCCAAGTGACCCTATTTTCCAGGGGCAGACTCAGATTTATAGAAGCTGTCCCAGTTTCTGATTTGATCCTAGAATGCCCTGCTTGTCCTTAGGACGTCCCTATTTTCATTGGAGAAAATGTTGGAGGGCATGGAGTAATCCGATCCCTGAGCCATCTGAAGGCAGCCCTGTAGTGGGAAGCTTTTTAAATTTAATATTTCATTATGTTTTTATATATGTTGGAAGCCACCCAGAGTGGCTGTGGTAACCCAGTAAGATGACTGGGATATAAATAGATTTATTTATTTATTTATTTATTTATTTATTTATTTATTTATTTTGGATGATTAGGGCATCCCTATTTTCATCAGAGGAATGTTGGAGGGTATGTAATTGTGTAATTGCATTCAGAACCAACAATTTTTTATTTGTAAACCCAGCCACATCAGAACCATTGTTTCTTTTCTGGTCCTGTTTCCCTTCTTGGTAAACAGCTGCTTTCCCGTGTGTTTCTGGTGATATTCTTCTGACTATTTAAAAAAGGTAGCCTCTTTCAGGAACCAAGTTGCATATTTCCAGAGAGGAGATGTATTTTAATTATTCTAATGAAAAGCTTAACTAGCAGGCAAACCCTTGAAAAGGAGTTAATGTGGCGGAAAACCCTTTCCCTAAGCAAATGACTTTTCATTGCTTAACAATACTTTTTTTAAAAAAGGAAAGAAAAAGAAATTACTGCATTGAAAGCTTTATGGAGCATACCATTTTTTATCACCTTGACATAAGGGTCATGTTCTATAACCAGTAAATATTTGTAGTGAGATAATTCAAACTGGCTGGGATTGTAGAATGAATTTTCAGAAGATGCAATTATAACGAGCCTGTCGCCAAAGCCTGAAGGCATTCATAGAAAGTGCAAAATCAACCATATATCAAAATGGAAGACTGTGGTCACTCCTGGGTTGAGTAAGAAGCCGATCAACACATTTATTGTTAGATAACAAAATCAGTGTCCATTTGTGTAATCAGGTTAATTAGTGTTCTGTAGGAAAGAAGAAATGGTGAAATTAGCATTTTTAATGTGCAGTCAGAGAAATACAAAGGAATAGTGGGGTCTTAATTACACATTCTTTTAAAAGCATGGCTGCTAGAGCTGTTCAAAATGTATATATAAATATTAGCAGCATTGTGAAAAACACTATTCCTAAACTCTGCTATTTGGTGGCAAATGTGACATTTGCAAATTAAATAGTATTAGACAGAATCTGCGAAATCTCAGGACCGCAAGTATGATAGATGCTGAATTCTGACCACAGAGGGGTATTCTCCACAGGATACAAAATATTATATTTTGATATTATCCAGTATTTCTACAAAGTACAGTTTTGGCTGACCCATAAGAGATTGTGAAAAGGGAAAAAATGCTGATGAAGAGGTTAAAGATTCTAGAAGAATAAATTAATGTGTTCACAGATTTTTAGATTGGGGGTGGGGAATGACTACGGGTGGAGCTCAATGTCACACCAAGACAATTGTTCCATTAGCCTAGCACTGGCATTTCCACTTGCAATATGGGACAATATTCTTTCTCCACTAGTGTTTTTGTGACTCTTGGTAGCAAACAGAATGGCCATTTCAAAGTGGACGGCTGGTAGCTTTTTCAAACTCCCCAAGGAGCCAATTTCTCAGGCCCTTCAGCGACACAGACACACCCCACCTTTTGCCCTGGCTGACACAAGGTGTCAGTGATGGATCTTCAATTCAGTGATGGATCTGTCTCTCCTTCTCTCTGAACCAGTTTTAGTGGGTTATACAAATCCATGAAAGTTGGTGGGAGATATGTTTACGAATTACTGTTAGTCACAATATCTATATGGAATTCCCAGATTAACAAAGGAAATGTACCACATAATGTCAAATTTAGAGGGACAAGGAAGATTAATTGCCTTCATGCTCTGCTTACGGCTTCTTGGAAACAACTAACTGTGCAACATCAGAAAGAGGATGTTTGGACTTCTGATCTGATCCAGAAGGGCTCTTCTTATGTTTTTATGTGTTTAGGATTGTAGTTGACAAAAGATCTCTTGACAGTTGTGAAGGCAAAGGATAGAAAATCCAAAATCGGAAAATGCAATGCATGACATGGAAGAATAAAAAAAAACCCCTGACTATACACAATGTTAAGCTGTAATAAATCAACAGTTATCATTCAGGCAAAAGATACTGAGGACATTATAGCTAGCTCAATGAGAAGAAAAAATAAACTGAGTCTGCTGCAGCTGTCAGAAAGGAAAACTGAATGCTCCAGATCTATTAAGAATGGGTTAGAAAATAATACAGAAACATGGTCTACATATAAATTGATGGTGCCCCTCTTTTCAGAGTCTGGGAAAAAAACTTTAAAGCTTTAAAGAGTCACACATGGAGAATAAATTGAAGCCATGAAAGTTCTCAAATTTCCGTTTAATAATTCATCAAAGCATTTCCCTTTAATATCTATCGTCTTATGAATGGACAATAGATGGAATTCAACAGAGATTGTTCCATCAGTGTAATCATTTCTGCTTGCCTGATGGAACAAATGCACTGTTGGGCCA
Organism: Podarcis melisellensis; assembly: GCF_964234715.1. NCBI lineage: Eukaryota > Metazoa > Chordata > Lepidosauria > Squamata > Lacertidae > Podarcis > Podarcis melisellensis. The sequence goes on from NC_138538.1 coordinate 65,078,122, forward strand.
ATCTGTCCTCCTCTCGGTGTTCTGGGGGTTTCCCTACATACCCACCCCAGCCAATTGGGAGGAGCATGCAAAGCAGGAGGAGGGAAGCCTTGTTGCACTAGCAGAATGCCTTGTATGGGCTTCCAGTAGCAGGACCTGTTACAGTGGTACCTCTGGTTACGAACTCTTCTGGTTACAAACTCCACTAACCCAGAAGTAGCTGTTCCTGGTTGCAAACTTTGCCCCAGGATGCGAATGGAAATCGTGTGGCGGAGGCTTGTTCACAGCGGGAGGCCCCATTAGTGAAAGCGCGCTTCAGGATAAGAACGATTTCAGCTGAAGAACAGACCTCCGGAACGAATTAAGTTCATAACCAGAGGTACCACTGTAGCTGAATCCGGGCAAGTTATTCAGTACCAAACTGCAGATTTGACTTTTTTCTTCTTCTGAAGATAGATGATAGGTAGGTAAAGCTTCCACAATTCAAAGGCAGTGTGTGTGTGTGTGTGTGTGTGTGTGTGTGTGTGTGTGTGTGTGTAAGAAGAGGGAATCTGTCCTTGAGTGTGTGCCTCTATGGGATGCACAGCTTTTTATCATCCTGGACCCACCTTTAAGGAAATAAGTGTCATCTTCCTTGGGAAAACAAAAAGGAGGCTAGAGGGGTCTTAAAGCAGAGGTGGGGAATCTCAGGCCTGGGAGCTTCTCCAGACCTCTCTGCCTTGCCCATGAGACTCTTCCCAGGCCAAGCCCCCCTTCCCAGCCCTGTTCCATACCTTCCCCAGATGTTTCCTTGCACTGTGAGAATGGAGGTGTGTGCCTTCTAAACCTCATGGCTGGAATGTAGCATGCTGTACAAGAAAGTTTCACATCCACTGTTGTGCCCACTTTTGCCTCTAGCCAGCCCACCACTGCGAGTTTTCCCATCAGGGTTCCTCACCCGTGAATTAAAGGCTAACAAATTTATTACAGTTTCTGGTGGAGTGGAATCTGTTCCATTAAAGCTTGTGCCATAATGAATCTGCTCTGGGTTTAAAACTCCTTTAAAGCTTAAAAAAAACCCCACTCCTTTTGTCTACAGTGGACTAACACGCTTACCTGTCTAGGCATTGTGATCTTCTGTGTTGTTATATTGACTGCCTACTGAGGCCGTATTCTGCATTCGGATTTTCTTCCTTAATCCATCCAAATAAGATTAGGAATGGAGAAGAGACTTTGGATAAGTTCTCGGTGTTCTGTCCCTTTGCTCTTGCAGTACGTGTTGCATTGGATAAAGATTGCTTAGTCTGTTCTTGTATAATTGGCAAGACCTTAAAAGTAGGAGTGGCTCTGTCCAGTCGATTCCAGGGGTAGAAATTCCTAGGCCTGTTGGCCTTCCTGCCTGTGAGCAAATCAAAATTTCATCAGGTAAGAAGAATTTTCCCCCTTTTCCAAAATTGTAAGAGAATGATCAGTATTTCTATACTACTTGCACAGTGATCCAAATCTAGATAGTTTTGATCATGGTGGGGAAACCATTCTAAGCCTGAGAGCTGCATTCCAGAGTTTGTGTGGCGTAGTGGTTAGGGTGTTGGACTGGGACCCAGGAGACCAGGGTTTGAATCCCCGCTCAGCGGGGATGAATGAATGCTCACTCTCAGCCTCAAAGTGTTGCTGTGAGAATAAAATGGGGAAAGAGGAGATCTATGTTGACTTGAATCATTTGGAGGAATGGTGGTATATAAATGTAATAAAACAAACAAACAAATTTCCTCATGGGCCAGCTTCCAAGGAGCGCCTGCCATGGGTGAGTAGATCCAGGGGCGAAAGTGGATGGGGCAAAAGATGTGACTATTACGCTTGAAAAGAAGGCTACATTCTGGCCACAGAAAAGTTAGAGGTTTCTACACATATACACGTCTCCCTGTCTTATCCTGTCTTCATCCAGACAAGCAAGAGGCATTATCACAGGTGAAAGGTATGGCTTGGAGTTTTCTGCAGGTCCTGAAGGGTTACATTTGGTGCCTGGGAATGAGGTTCTCCCACCGCTTGCTAGATATCAGCCAGTAAAACTTTTCAAGAGGGAAACTCATTAGGTTCTGTGGCTGTTTTGTGCTCTTAGATGCTTTAGTAGATGGACTAGGCAGTTATTTTGGTATTTTAATTCGGCATTAAAAAAGCTTGTTACTTTCAGCTTTGCAGCAGAGCATATTCCTGTTGAATTTCATGCAATTCACTTTAATGTGTGTGAAAACCATTCTTCCTCTACATAAAGCTTAAAAATTTACAGCCCACAGGGCAGCAGGCCATCACTATAGAACAGAACAGTGATATTCAAGATTATTATTATTTTTTGCAATGGTAGAATACTTCACTTTAAACAAAACTTGGGTGGAAGTTTTGCAGTAAAATCTTTTTCATTATTATTATTTTTTTAAGAGGAGGGTGTGCAAGAATTATTGGGAAAGCAAGCAAGGGAAGCCAGCCAGAGCAGCAACTACAGTGGTACCTCGGGTTAAGAACTTAATTTGTTCTGGAGGTCCGTTCTTAACCTGAAACTGTTCTTAACCTGAAGCACCACTTTAGCTAATGGGGCCTCCCGCTGCTGGCGCGCTGGCGCTACACGACTTCTGTTCTCATCCTGAAATAAAGTTCTTAATCTCTTTTGATAACTATTTCTGGGTTAGCGGCATCTGTAACCTGAAGTGTCTGTAACCTGAAGCGTCTGTAACCTGAGGTACCACTGTATTCTGCTGCCTCGCTCCTCCCCCTTTTGTTAACTGGCAGGGATGAATGGCATTGAGAAGCCTGGTAAGCAATGCTGGCTTCCTGGACATTAGTGATTTAACCCTTGGGAAGTGCTGTTAGAGAAGGAAAGAAGGAGAAGAGATTCCTAGGACAATTCCTTGATACCCATTTAATACCCATGGCTGCAGTTCAATTGAAATCACATATTGTGTGTGTTTGTTCACCTTTACACCTTTATTATTTATGGAACCCTTTAGGCAGCTTAGCACAATATCAAGGTCCCACAGGACACAGTTTGGGAAATATTGCCTATTCACAAAACAATCTTCCTTCAATTAACAGTTGGTTAGACAGATGTGGGTGGCGCCGTGGGTTAAACCACAGAGCCTAAGACTTGCTGATCAGAAGGTCGGCGGTTCGAATCCCCACAACGGGGTGAGCTCCCATTGCTCGATCCCTGCTCCTGCCAACCTAGCAGTTCGAAAGCACGTCAAAGTGCAAGTAGGTAAATAGGTACCGCTCTGGCGGGAAGGTAAACGGTGTTTCCGTGCGCAGCTCTGGTTCATGACCTGGAAACTGTATGCCGGCTACCTCGGCCAATAAAGCGATATGAGCGCTGCAACCCCAGAGTTAGTCACGACTGGACCTAATGGTCAGGGGTCCCTTTACCTTTACCTTAGACAGAACTAAGTTGAGTGACTTAGCTATGACTTCCTCGGATGTTCCCAATCCTAACAAGTCACTGTGTAAATGAAGATAGTCTACCCTTTTTTAGCCTTTGCCCTTTTAAATTGTACTGTATTATGAATATTCAGAGCCTAGTACTTTTGAATAAAAGTTCACACGATCTCTTCAGAAAATAAGTCCACAACAGAGCATAGCTGTTAGAAATTGTAATCAGCGATGCAACTGTTAAAAGACAAAACTGACACAGGAAATTACACTATACCCAGTGAACAATAAACAGCTGTTTATTTCTGCATAACTTCAGTCACAGACATGCAAGTTTTAAATGCAAGCTGGATGCAAGATACCTATGTATTTTACTTTGCTTAAGCCTGTCATTTCCCTCTTTACTCTCTGTTTCCAACTGGGTTATTACTGGTGCATGTGTCTTTATTTTATTAAATATCTGTATGCCCCCTTTTGTGCTGAATTACACCAAGGGAAGCCTACAGGAGAGAAAAACAACAACTTATATACAACACATGTTAAATACACAAAATGAACACACTTGTTAAACAAAAGTCCACAGTGGAAACCAAGGGATTAATAGTTTCACTTACAGACACTCAGAATATGCCAAACATCCTCTGAAATAAAACAGCTTACTGCTGGAAAACTGTAAGGGGCAGAACACACAGAAAATACCTCTCCAAAGTAATTCCTACCAGGCCTCAAACAATGAAGGGACCTGAAATCAAGTGAAGCAATTGTTTGATTTATATGAACCACTGCATGCAGTTCCCCTTAACCCAGGCCACTGAGGATAGGGCTATCATGAAGATTCACATAGCAGTGCTCATAAAAGTGAAAATTGCTCCTTGAATGCTCACAAGTAGCATCAAAGTGAGCAGGGCCCCTGATGAAAATACCTGTAGTGTCAGTTTCCCCACGGAAGATTTCGGATTGCCAGCAATGGGAATAGCTACTCTGGGGCATACCTATTACCTTGCCTTGTCCTGCCTCAAGGTAAGCTTCTGGGCCTTTGGAACATAGGAATGGGAAACGGCGGTGGGCCTTTTGTGGGTGCTCAGTGTGAGCCTTGGTTAATGATTGGATATAATTGCTGCAAAGCTCTCATCCCTGGAATGATCTCCGAGGGTCAGAACCTTTTGGGCCAACTCCTAAAGTTTGAGACTTTAGTGCTCAAAACCTGCACTTTAGTTGGACCTGGAAACCAATTGGAAGCCAGTGGAAGTGTTCAGAATTGGCAGTATTTCCTCTCTATTGCCCACTTCAGGCAAGAGCCTCATGGCTACATTCCATGTCATTTGTAGTTTCTGAAAGCTACATTTGTTGTTTTAAAGTCTTCTTGCAGAATGTGTTATTGTAATGGAGTCTGGATGTGACCAGAGCATGAATTACCATGGGTAGGTTATGTAGGAGTATACAGGTGAGAGATACAGTAGTTGGTTGTTTTTTTCTAAAACATATCAGCATTTCTTTTTCTAAAAATGTTGCTCTATTTATTTTCTTTTTTGGAACGTAGAGTCTTTGGTGGCTAATTCAAGATAAAAATGTTGTTGATGAGTAGGCAAAGATCTAGTAGGAATTAGTTTCGACAAAAAAACCAACTTATTGTGTGTATATTCTTACTTGAGTCAAGTCTGGTAGCAGTTACATTTTCCTTAACCTGACTAGCATTTCATCTTGCCTTTTCAAGTATTGTGATAAAGTAGTTAGCTTACCTTTCTACCTTTTGGTAGGCAATCCATCAAAGTAGCATGTAAAAGTGTAAAGGTATGATGTGCACATTTCATTTGAAATCTCAGGTCACAAATGGCACAAATATTCCAATCCACTGTCATACCTGCCTTAGGAGTGTAGAAATTGTTATTTGTGAATGCAAACAGTCCTGGATCTGTTAAGAATGCTGAGACTATAAAGATATTCTGCCAGCATGTAAATGGATTAATTCACCACAAGACTTTAGTTTTGTTTTAAATTTTATTACAGAAAAGCCATTGAATGTTTTCATACAGAAATATTTATTGAATTGTAATGTATGAACACATATGGGTAGCAGTGTTTTACATTTTCAAAATTTTTAGCATTTTAAGAAATACTTAGAAGACAAGCAAGTGCTTCGCCAAAACAGGAAGAGATGAGGCTTGCTTTCTGCTTAATGAAGCAATGCCACTGATTCCTGCTAATTTTAACCATGGAACATTGATTTTATAAACAGTTTCATACATATATGTCTCTCATACACTAAGTGATGTGTCACCATGCTGACTTCAGCTCTTTTCCTGTTAAGAACTGTAAGGGGCACGTGAGATTAATATATGGAGACACACTAGCTGTGTGTCTAATGACACATAGATAATTCACTGCCACAGGAAATCACGGGAGCTAATTTTCATAATGTAGTAAGAGCCTTCTGTCAGGCACAGAATGTACTTAGTACCTTCCAGGACCAAGCTTTTAATGCTTAATATGGAATAGCAGCTTTCCATTTGGCTGCATATCCCCAGGAAAGCAAAAAATAAACCATGCAACTAGTTAACTAGGGATGTCAGAGAATTCTGAAGGAAACGGGAGCGGAAGTTGCCAATGTTTGCTTATTCATCCGATGTCTGGAATAGAACTTGAGCCAGTGAATATGATCAGTATTCCCTCTTGGTCTGCAAATATGTACATGTGCATGACTCCCCACCACCGCCCGGTTTGCATTGCTATTTCTTTGCACTGAAATGAACGGTGGGGAGTAACATAACGATAACACATTTGATTGCATAAAATGTGGGCAGCAAGAACCATGTCAGAACCTGAACTGTAGAATGGAGGTGGAACAGAAACAGTGTTGCATGCAATAAGCATGGGGTTGGAACAGAAACAGATCCTTTCTTGCATATCCACTAGGAACTCATGAACTTACATGCCCATAAAGCAAAACTGTAGGCTAGTCAACCAGATCAACTTTTTTTGGAGCTCTAGGTAAAACTGTGGTCCTTCAGATGTCAAGGAGGGGTGCTTCCTTGGACTACAAACTAGGCCTTTGAGGAAGGGCCATAGCTCAGTGGGAAGGGTATCTACTTTGCATGCAGAAAGTCCCAGGCTCAACCCCAGGTGGAGGATTATGGATGGGAGAGATCCCTTTCTGAAATCCCGGAAAGCCACTCACTACCATTCAGTGTAGACAGACCAATGGTCTGACTCAATCAATAAAAGGCAGCTTCCTCTGTTCCTAGTAAGTATGGAGATCCAGTGGGAATACTCTTCTCACCTTAATTTTAGACCTTTGTTTGAAGGGCTCTGTCTCTTCTCTCTCATCTGCCAAACTAGACAACTCTCTCTTTCAGATTTCCCTCTACCTTGAGCTGTGTTGACTTCTTGTAAAAACAGTAACACTATTTCTGTTCACCAATATGTCAGGATATTATTTTGTACTGTAAGATATGTAGGGTGTGTGAAGATCTGAGCCAGTCCAATAAGGCACAGTTATATACTTTCAAGAGGCTTGTTGGTTTCATTGGACTTCAGCATGCCTAATTCAACTGGATTATTGTTTACATTTGCATCCAGTAGAAGGGATGTAAATGTTGGGAGGTTTGATCTTGATGAATTATCAATGGCATGTTTTAAGAGGTATCCTTTAAATCAAATACTAGCTAAATAGTTCTGTTGGTAGGGAGCACGTGACTCATAATCTCAGGGTTGTGAATTCAAGTCCCACGTTGGGCAAAAGACCCTTGCATTGCAGGGGGTTGGACTAGATGATCCTTGTGGCCCCTTTCAACTCTGGGATTCTATGAAATGTCTCTTTTAGGAAAGCTACAGAGGACTGTTTGGCAAGAACTCAAACTCTACTTACCATTTGGTAAGAACTCAATTTTTGGGGTGGCAGTCTAGGCTGGCTTTGAAGAGGCTTGGTTAAAACTGCATACACACTTCCAAGAAAACCAAATGTAATGGTGAAGTTCATCCAAATCAAAACTTAAGCCTTTTAAAGCCTCTATGAATAAAATGTCAGAGGTTTAAGCATGTGTTTAAATATCTCTCATTGAAATCATTAGAAGCTACTGTAAAATTATATGCATGTGTATCCAAATGCAAGTGCTAATGAGTTTAGTGAAGCTTACTCCTAGGTAAGTGTGTATAGTATTTTAGCTTTAAAAGCGGTTGAATCTGACCTTAACCAACTGATACAGAAAACAAAATGTCCCATTGGACCTATAGATAATAGGTTTATTTTAATACTCCTGATTTAGAAAAGGGAAACTTTAAACACTTATAGTTTATTGCAAAAGAATTGTACAATTATGGCCATGATCTAGCTCACCAAAATAGCCAGGTGGTACAATAAAAAACAGAGCTAAATCTAGGACAGTATTAGAAACACAGTGGCATTCTTAACTACAGTGCAAGGACTACTCTTCCCTGAAGGATTAAATACTTGCTACATATTCTCATGTCCTGCAGTAAAATGTAACATCACAGTTGACAAGTTATTGCTATTTTATTGGCACCACTTACTCCAAGGCAATTGGACATAATAACTCAGAATACTTTATATGCTTTTTGACATTTCTTCTGTCCCTGCTGCTGTAGATGAGACTAACCGATACTTCAGAGCTTTGGGAACTCATTTAACATTGGAAGAAAATATGTGAATGCATTCCATTTTTGTATACCAGCTTCCAGATGCAGTTATATACAGAAAAACTGCCTAATGAATCACCTAGCTCCTGACTTGAGTCACAATATGTCATACCCAGGGCTGTGCTTTCACGTGTTATGTATTTCCTTAAACTCTCCCTCCTCCCCCCCCTCTCTTTCACACACACACACACACACACACACACACACACACACACACCTTATTTGCTCTCTTTGTTTCTAAGGGAGGAATTCAATGTTCTATGTCAAACATTCAATCAGCACAAGCATTCAGCTTGCCAAATGAAATGGTCCAGTTCTCTTGACAGACACCCCCTCTGAGCTAGTTGTGTAGGAGGGAAGCCCTGTTGCACGAGCAGAAGTCCTTGTGTGTACTTCGCTTTTGCTGATGGGGCTCCTTAGGTGAATCCCAATCCTTTATTTTTAAGTTCGGGATCACTGGGAATATGATGAAACTGCAATGATACATAGCCTGTATTACAGCGTCACAGAGGCTGCAAACAAAGCTAGCTCAGAGTGAGGGCAGTGCATTAGTTGCCTGAAATGCTGCTGAAAGATGTAGGCACTGTTTTTGTATGTGAAGAATGTTCCCCTTTTAGGTCAGCCATTCCTAACAGATCCTTCCTCCTTTTTTCTGGAAAAAAATCCAAAGAAGGAAGTTCTATGATTACTAAACTGTTCCTTCATAGTGAGTTGAGTCCTAAGGTTTAATCTTAATTTGCACTGTGTAATTTAAGATGATTGCCGATTATCTGCTCAGTAGGGAAATGGATTTGCACCTTTTTAAAAAATATTGAAATTTACACCCATTTTCTGATTTTTTTGTTCCTGAAGTGCATTTCCCCACTACATTCTCCAGATCAGACAGTAGGAAATTATTGCGTTCACCATACTGAACATTGGACAAACTGGTTATTCTTCTCAAATTCTAACTGGAGGTGCTGGTTGTCATTATGGGCATGATGATTAGGAAAGGATTAGCTGGAAACTAAGGCTTCTACCTCAATATCCACTATTATACTGATAAGTGGAAGGTCTCCTGTCAAACAAGATGACCAGACCGGGGGGGAGGGGAGATGCTGCAACTTGAATCACAGATCCCGAACGCTGCACTACTAAATGTGGAACATTGCACATAAAAACACCCATGCCCATTTTTGACCACCCTGGATTTTTCTAAATGTCAGGGGGGTTTTGTGTGTGTGGCTGTAGGAGGAAAACCGGTACGGTGAGGGAAATAAACTGGATTAGTGCTAGAACAATGATTTCTTGTAAGCCCCCAGAAAACAACAACTTCAAGCAGTAAGGATAGCAATATAAAAGCTATATCTGCCAAGCTATGTGTCTACTCAAGACGAAGGGAAGGGCTCACTCTGCATAATTATATTGGAAGCCTACCATTTGTATTCAGTCGTTTCTCTTTCTCAAGCTTCCTCTCATTTTCTTTACCTCTCAGAGGATTTGGGTGTATATTGTATACTGAGACCTTTCTTTCCCCGCAGCCTTTGAAAATGCACTGTGCAAGCTGTGCCCTAGTAACAAGCTCTGGACACCTCTTGCGAAGCCAACAAGGGAAGAAGATTGACCAGACAGAGTGTGTAATACGAATGAACGATGCGCCCACACGGGGATTTGTAAAAGATGTTGGAAACAAGACGAGTCTGCGAGTCATAGCTCACTCCAGTATGCAGAGAATTTTGCGAAATCGTCATGAACTGTTAAATATGAGCCAAGGGACTGTATTTATCTTCTGGGGTCCAGGCAGCAACATGAGGAGAGATGGAAAAGGATTAATTTATAACAATCTGCAACTGATGAATCAGATACTACCTCAGTTAAAAGTATACATGATATCCCGGCACAAGATGCTTCAAATTGATGATCTCTTCAAGCGGGAAACTGGAAAAGACAGGTAAGAAAGAAGCAACTGCATGAGAATATATTGGAGAGCCACTGCCATTGTTTTAGTAGAATGTCAGGTCTGTTGATCATAAGTTCATCAATGGGATCACACTACAGAATGTGCTTGCCTTCCCTTAGCTTCCAATAACCTGCTGCATTATTTCATTTTATGCATCAAATAATAATGCTTGGCTTTTGCAGCATAAGCAACAAACATGCAATCAAATAATTTATTTTCCCATCAGTTTTTAATACTAAAAACCAGTGTGTGCCAAATATACTGTCAGCAAACAGAACTGCAGAGTAGCACAGAAAGAACACCGATGCTGAATTTAAATCTCACTTTAGGTAATATACCTGAAAGCAGATTTTTACTGGTTTTGAAAAATCAGAATTGATGGGTTTTGCTTTATGGAGCCTATGCTGCCATTCTGTGAATTATAATGGCTACTTATTGAATATAAGCATTCTTGGAACATTGCAGCTGTAAAGCTTCTTGTAAAACAAATACACATTATTCATACATTAGGTGCCTCTAAAGTGTGCCTTCTTATACTTCCATCTTTGAAAGGCCAAGTTATTATGATACTTAGCTCTTTATGAACCTATTTATGGCTTGCAAACAGATCTTCAAATCATTTTTTTTAAAAAAAATAGGTGACTAATATGTTTCTCTAGATAGGGCTGGAAATGATATCACCCGCTCCTTCAAAAGATGCATTTATTTTTATTAGTTATTTACTCATTACATAGTAAAAACATAATGACAACATAAGCACCACTTAATGCATTTATGTATAAATTAAGAGCTCACTTTAGAAAGAAGTAAATCTATCTAATAAAGTTATCTGCACTTTCCATTTCAAAATATCATTATCAGCAATGCAAGTCTTTTGAGGCACACTGCAAAGGGAAAATATGATTTTCATATCCCAAGCTGCTGTATGCTTGGAAAAGTTCTTCATTTTAAAAGTGAACACACCTTCCTATCCTTTTGAAAATCCTGGACCTTCAAGTTTTGCTGTTCTGAGCAGCTTTTATGTGAATGAGGTTGTTGGCCTGTCATGTAAATGTTGTTGCTCTGAATCTGTGGTATTATGTTGGATGGTTTAATGACTTTATATCTTCTACTTTAAATTGTTTTTAATTTTTTTTTTAAGTGTGAATCACTTTGGGAGGGTCTGAATTTTGTAGATCACAAAGTAGGGTATGCTAGTGAGCACCATAAGTTAGATCTGTGGAAACAAAGAGACTACTGGAGAAAATGTGTCTAGGAGTAAGTTAGCGGCACTGAAGCTCTAGGCTCTCTCCCCCAATTCTTATTGGATATTGCATTATGTAATAGAATCATAGATTTGTAGAGTAGGAAGGGACTCCAAGGCTCATCTAGTCCAACCCCCTGCAATGCAGGAATCTCAACTTGAATCATACATGACAGATGGCCATCCAACCTCAGCTTAAAAACCTCAAAGGAAGGACAGTCAGTTCTTCTGTCAAACAGCTGTTCAGAAAGTTCTTCCTATTTTCTATTTTCTTGTAACTTGAAGCCACTGGCCTCAGGAGTAGGAAAAAAAAAACAAGCTTCCTCCATCTTTCATGTGACAGCCCTTTAGATATTTGAAGATGGCTATCATATCGCCTCTCAGTCTCCACACACCCAACTCCCTCAACTTATTCCTCATAAGTCTTGGCTTCCATACCCTTTATCGCCTGGGTCGCCCTCTTCTGCACACGTTCCAGCTTGTCAATATCCTCCTTAAATTGTGGTGCTCAGAACTGAACACAGTTTTCAGATGTGTCCTGACCAAGGCAGAATAAAGTAGGACTATTACTTCCCTTGACTATTAATTCCACTATACTTCTGTTGATGCTGCCTAGAATAGCATTAGCTTTCTTTCTGCTGCTGCATCACTCCTTAAGCTTGTGGTCTGCTTGGTCCTTTTCACATGTTCTACTGGCAAGCCAGGTGCCCCCCCATCTTATATCTGTACAGCTGGTTATTCCTGTCTAAGTGTTGGCCTGGAGGCAAACTTAGTTGGCATAAAAGCTGTTAGCGTTTGACCTCTGGTGGATAGGTGAATGCCTTCAATATTGTACCCAAAAAGCCCCCATCTCAGAGCAAACTAGCATATTCAAAGTCAGCCTAAAACGTGCTACACAGAAGGTTTTATTTCCAATATTGGATCAGCTTCCTGACCATTAGTACATCTGTCTTGCCTGGATTGAGCCTCAGCTTTTAGTCTACATCCAGTCTATCACTGTATTCAGGCAATGGCTGCCTAGCTCCCTTGTTTTCAGTTGAAAATGAGAAATAAAGCAGGGGAACACATTAGCATATTAATGGCACACAACCCCAAATGACCCCAGCTATAAGGGCTTCACGTAGATTTTAAAAGTGCAAGGGGTAAAACTGTGCCCTGAAGGTCCTCACAGAACAAGGGGCTAAAGCAATACTCCTTCAGCACCATGTTCTGGGAAATTCTAACCATTTAGGACCAGTGCCCTATACTAGTATACTGTGAGCAACTAAATGTTGAATGCCACCAAGCGGTCCAGCAGAACCAATAGGGATGCATTCCCCTTGTACGGCTCCTGGCGTAAGTAAACACCAAGGCTATTTCAGTCCCCAAACCAGGCCTGAACCTAGATGTAGAAGTATCCAAAATGTGTTCCTTCAACTAAGAAAGACTGAATTTGAGCTGGAGTTGACATACACATGACAACACTTAACTATATTGAAACTAGGACTCTAGAATTACTGCCTAATAAAGAAAGGCTGAGTTAAAAGGAAATTGGGAGAAGAAAAGCTATTGTGAGTGACATACTACCCTAATTAATATAGGTTCATTTTGGAAAGGTTTTAACAAGCACCAGGTTGCCACAATAAATTGTAAATATCAGACTGAATAGGTACAATAGCTGACACCTCAGTTTCTATAATAATCTTTAGAACTGTGATTGAAAAGACTGATGCATTATGCCCTGTTAAAAACATTTAGAAAATAACAGCCATTAAATGGGACAGCAAATGACGGGCTGAAGAACAATATACTTTTCTATTACGAACTAACTGTACTTGAGAATAAGTTTATAATTGAATAAAAGTCCATTAAGAAAATATGATTCAGAACCAATATTACAGTAATTAGATAAAAGAAGCATAAATGAAATAACTGCAGGAAGAGCATTTCCACAGAGATTATAAATGAGATTTTGATAGAGCAGAAAGGCCTTTAATTGTAATTTAGTATGCTCCACAGAATTATCAGGACAGTGTGTTACTTCATCACATAAAAGAGTATATGATTTTCTCAATAAGCACATGTCATGTCTTCATTTTCTTTCTTTACAACGTAGTAGGTGTAAAAGCAAGAGACAGTCTTTTGTAAGAACCTTTTTTCAGTTCTTTCAGAAAGAAGCACAAAGCAGTGTAACCTTTGCTTAGTTTTTTATGCTATAAAACCAATTTTAAAACCGGTTCTTCCAGATTTACATTCTTTATCTTGTTGGACTTTTCACCCATTATTTTCCATTAAGATTTATTAATAATCATCACCTGCCGTTCCTTTTGTAAGAGCCCACAGTGGCTAATATTGCTTTTTTCTAGCTAGTGAAATTATAAATTCTGCCATAAGTAACAAGCAGAATAGTATGCTGCTGTTGTTTTCCACTCTGCTCTGCATACCTCTTTGTAGATAATTGCCATAATGTAGCATGGACAAATATTTGCACATCACTTTTCTGAATCCAGGCCAACATACATTTAAAAAGTGTTGTGGGTCATGGTTCTGGTTGAATTAATCTAGAACATCACCTTCATCTACAGTATGCCACCCAAACTAACATTTTTTCTTTGAAGTGAGGGGGTGGTGTGGTGTAAATCTTTGCAAATGTTCAACACCTACCAATGTACATGAAGTCTATAGACCTTCACACATTTAAAGGTCTTGTTCAGATCCTTATCAATCTATTTAACACATTTTCAGTGTTGAGGAAGAGTCTAGTGTTTTGCCTTTCCCCCCTATGGTTTAATAAGGTGTTTCTGTGTTAACCAGAAATGTGTGGGGAACAGATGCATGAGGTCACCTGAGATAGCAGATAGAGATTCACACTCCTTTGTGTAGCACAAAATAAAGGTCCAGGTGGTTTAATTCCTGGCATCTCCAGGTAGGTGTGAAAAGAACTTTTGTTGAAACCCCGGAGAAACACTGACAGTCAGGGTAAACAATACTCTTCTAGATGGCCCCAGTGGTGGGACCAGCAGTATTATGTAAGGGTGCGTTTGGAGTGGCAGTGGCACAGTCGTGGCAGCAGCGTTTGCTATGTTCATGTTGATGGAGTCATTTTTAGAGGAGTCTTGGCTCTGGTTTGGTTGGTTGCATGCTATAGGGAATTTGTCAGGACAGGTTTAGGCTTGTCAGTATCAGGGGTTAAACAAATAGTCAACAGATGGCAAATGAAACCTTGCTCTTCAGTAATGGAGGTCTGTTGGCCCAATCGTGCATACATCTAGAGGAATATATACAATGTCTATAACCCATTATATAGTGATGTGAAGCTGGAAAATAGTTATTCTCAGCTGTCTTTGTTGACTAAAAAGCCTGTTTAGCAGTAGTTCTTTAGCTCTTCTGATTTTTTTAAAAAAATAAAAAATAGCTCATTGAAACGCACCTTTTCAAGTAAGTGCTGCTTCTAACTAGCTCAAAAGGTTGATGAGGAGTTGTCTTCTTATGGAGCACTTCACCTTAGTTTTCTTCCTGGTTAGTTTTCCATATGCAGTTTTATGATGAAAGTCACCTCATTCTACATTTCAGGAGTAAGGAATATAATACAATGATGCCTGTGAGACAGACAGACTACTAACCTGAGCCTACTTCCTTCTGAGGAAGCAAGCCTCTGTCTGGGATATACCAAGTTAAATTGCAGATAAGGACTAACATGATTGCTCTTCCTCTCCCCCCCCCCCTTGCACTCCAAGGTAGTACATCTGAGTCACAAGCTTAGCACTTCAATGATATCTAGATCCAAGACAACTCAGAGTCCAAGGACTTGCATCCCTGTCGTGTTTTCACATGGATACAAAGAGTTCAGATACAATACTGATTTCTTACTCATTCTTACATTCTTACATTTACATCGGTCCTTGGACTCCTTTCAGTAAGAAAATTTGGCATATGTGACTTCCCCTTGAGAACTTCAATCACTAGTTTAAAATCCTCTCAGTTTGTCGATGCTCTGTAAGCTAGGAAATTAGTCATTCAATTAATATGCTATCTGTTCTGGGAAGAATCTTTTATGAATAAGTGTATCCTTTTTGAGAGGAAGTGTGAAAGCTTGATCTTGATAGGTTATTACAGCACACCTGATTCAGTATTCTGAAAGCAGAGGCACGGAGATTTCCTGGTGAGAACTGCAGGATATTTGGTAGCCATGAAAACAAAGCCCTAACGTCGTGGATTAAGCATGTTCAGAATGCCTAAACGTTTGGGGCTAAAATTTGGTTTTACCATCACAGTCTTAAACACATACACTTGAGAGTTGATGGGAACAACAAATTAAGGAGTATCTGCACTTATCACAGGGAGGAGAAGCCATCAAATACAACAAAGAGTTGCATTTGTCACACGCAAGGTGGCTCTTTTCCACCGTTTTTGCTTTGATAAGGTTTATGTGGAACTGGTTGTCAAACATATTGCAATCACAGTTCAACAGCCAAGAAAATGTTTGCTGCTCATAAGGTGATTAGGGAGTCTGACACAGGTGAGACACTTTCTCAAGACCCTGTTACAAATGGAGCTCATCATGGAATATGCTTTCCTAATATCCTGGGGTCATAAGATTAGTACAGCTGTGATTGCTTGAAGGGTAGTATGTAGCCATATTGCTACAATGACATCCTGTGCTAGTTAAGTAGAGTAGGGCTCCTTTTCTAGTACCATTTGCTGCTGTCAGTTTTAAGTATCAGTTGCAACATTGTCCACACAGTTGCTTCATTAGTAGCATTAGTAGCATGGTGAATAACATCATTGCACAGCAGCAGAATTGTTTATTATGTTACTTAAACATAAATGCCTCAAGTTACCTTGAAACATCGCTGCAGTGCAATGGGATTGTTATGTTGCAGGAGCCGTATATTGCACCCTGACTTAAAATGTGTATGTACATCCAGTAACTCTTAGATTAACTAGATGAAGTTATGAAGATTTTTCCTTCCTGTTAATCAGCAGGAATAATGCAAATACAGGGTTTTAAGGTGACTATTATTCAACAAAACGCTAAGGTAAATAATACTTCTCTTTGCATTATTAACATGAAAAATGCAATTACCAAATACAGTTGTTCGTAACCAGGACATAAGTTTATTGCATGGTGGGGGAGTATATATAAAAAACGTTGGCTGCCCAATGTTTATAACCTTTTAATATATAACTTAAAAAACCTGCCGTATCGTGGACATCTGTCACAAGTGTTATTTGTCAGCCTAGGAACTTTATTGTTTTTGCTTTCAGGAAGAAGTCGAACACTTGGCTGAGCACTGGTTGGTTTACAATGAGCATCGCATTAGAACTATGTGACAGGATAGACGTCTATGGCATGGTGTCACCAGATTTCTGCAGGTAAATTTTAATCTGGATTTATGATTAGCTTGCAAAATTCAGTGTTATGGATAAATATATGAGTCTATTTTATACTATCCATAAAACGTGTATGATTTTCCTGAGGCCGTTAATTAGCAGTCCCATGATTGGGTTCTGAAAACAACAAACAGCATTTAATTACACAGCATAAAATATTAAGTTTTTGTTTGTACTGTGAGAGAGAATTAATCCACATCTTGTTAGTTTCTTTTAGGCTCTGAATATTTATCAGCTAAACGTAATGCTGTAACTGGCATGAAATTAATCTTGGGGTGGGGGGAGAGGAGGAAAGCACTGGGAAATATTAATTTAAAAGATTTTGCAAACATTTTTTTCTTAGTGAAGAAGCAGAGTGAATAGTGTGTGTGTATGCACACACATTTACAAAAAGTGGGATGTCAGTTGCATATGACCTCTTCACTTGGATTGCTGTGCCCTTTAGGTAATACTTCATGTGTCCAGGGAACAATTCAGGGGTTGGGGAGATAGATTCATGCAGAGAGAAATTTTGAGAAGTCTACCTCACACCATTCCCACCCTCAAACCTCTGCAAGTGGAAGAGATGTGGCTTCTGTCTCATATCTGCCAAATGCATGAAGGAATTTGGTGTGAGCTGAGCCTTAGCAGATCTTGCTGAATAATCAACATGCAGGATGCTCTGTTGGGTAGGAATTATGTTAAAATAAAAGTTAAAGATTTAATTTACTTCTATTCCCTACGTCACCCTAAAGGTGACAACATTATCACTGTCATTCTCCACTGACTTAACCCTGATTGCCAGGGACAGATTAAATATACGTATCTTAAGATGCTTCTCAAAGTTTTGGTTATACCCGGCTCTGGAACTGTCTTCCAGAGGCCTGAGTCACTGAGAATGCCTCTACCTGCCCTCTTAGTGAATGAAATAAATGAGAAGCTGTTGGGTTGGGAGAGGCAGAGACAAATAAAATCCTAAATCTTTTACTAGTATGCTTGTCTGTAATGTATACTTGTGGTTTAATGATAAAGATTCAGGGTTTATTTTCTCCACTGAGGCAACATGATTGCTTCCTCCCAGAAGTAGTGCAATAACATTGTGCAAGTTATGACAGCTGAATGGAAGAGACACTTGAGTTGCCCTTTCTTCTCCCCATCGCTGCTGCTGTAAACACTGCTATATTTCTGTGCACTATTGATGGAAGATCTGGCTATTGCATGATGCCATTTTAGGGAACTAGAGTACATTTTACAAACAGCCCCTTATAAACGTCTCCCAGCTGTGATATTAATAAGCACGTTAACTCTGACAATGCACTGATTAATGTCCAGTATCACAGAGCAGTAAAACAGCATCTGCTATAATATATTAATAAATGAGGATGACTATCAACTTCCTCATATAAATTGCTCATGCATTTCATTTGCTAGCATGAAAATTTAATTGCAAAGTGTGGGAGTTACCACATCATTCTTAATCTGGGTTATTCACACTGGAGAGATAAAATCATTAAAAGTTATCCAAACTCAGTTTGAAGGTGTTTGGGACTGGAGTAATAATCATCTGGCCCAAGAGACCATGAGAGATCCCAGTCTACATAATGCTCTGCATTTTCAGATGGATGAGGGTGGATCAGTGGTACAGACGAGATCTCCTAGTAGGGCCATTTCCACTAACTAGCAATGTAGAAGCATAAAATAGTGAAAGTGCTTTCTGTTTATTTGGAAGATCACTTACTTATTCCTTTGTTGTAGGATATCCACATGCTACTTCCATCTCAAACATTGTTCTTATCTGCTTTTTCCCCATCATACCCCATGTAATTCTTAGCGGTTTTGTGCTTCTTGTAATTTCTAGCTCAACTATCACTCAGTGGTTTTTTCCTTATAATGTGTAGATGATGTTCCCACCAGTGCAAGTGATTTTGCATACAACACAAATGCCAAGATAGAGAGGACAAAGAAGTGGTGGTTTTGTATTTCTTAAAACACCTACTTCTGCCCTTCCTTAAAGGATCTGGTTGCAGATTACCAGCTAGATATGGATGGGTGACAGTAATTCCAGTAGCCCTCCTGAATAGGTTATTAGTAATAGCAGAGTTGACAGGGCAAACTACTTGCTTAGCGCCATTCATGTGTCACAGCACTGCACATCTTCTTGCTAGAAATTAATTGCACACACATACAGTTTCACAAATGTACAAAAAACTCTGTTGTCTACTGGAGATCATATTCAAAGAATGATCCATGCACAGAACCACAGTTCAAGCTTTCTGGATCAGAATATCTATATCCACATTTATGCATCAAACTACAGTGGTGCCCCGCAAGACGAATGCCTCGCAAGACGGAAAACCCGCAAGACGAAAGGGTGGGAAATCTCCGGGGACCTCTTTTAAATGCTGGCGGTGGGGAGCAAAGCCTTCCCCCCCCCCTCCGGCCTTCAGAAGAGGTCCAGGAAGGCTGGCGGGGGCCGAAAGGCTTTGCTCCCCACCGCTAGCATTTTAAAAGCAGTCCGGGATAGCAGGGAAGCACTTCCCGCTATCCCGGATGGCTTTTGAAGGCAGGCGGGGGGAGCAAAGACTTTTGCCCCCCGCCCGCCTTCAGAAGAGGTCTCCCCCCTGCCTGCCTTCCCAGGAGAGCGGAGAAACGCAGCGCGTTTTAAAAGCAGTCCGGGATAGCAGGGAAGCGCTTCCCGCTATCCCGGACGGCTTTTGAAGGCAGGCGGGGGGGAGCAAAGACTTTTGCCCCCCGCCAGCCTTCGGAAGAGGTCTTCTGAAGGCGGGCGGGGGGGTGAAAGTCTTTGCTCCCCCCGCCTGCCTTCAAAAGCCATCCGGGACAGCGGAGAAACACGCTGCGTTTCTCCGCTCTCCCGGGAAGGCAGGCGGGGGGAGCAAAGACTTTTGCCCCCCGCCAGCCTTCAGAAGAGGCGACCTCTTCTGAAGGCTGGCGGGTGGCAAAAGTCTTTGTCCCCCCTGCCTGCCTTCCCAGGGGCTTTTAAATCGCCCCGGGACAGCGGAGAAGTCCTGGCAGCGCTGCCGCCCACCAGCATTTTAAGATCGCCCCGGACAGCAGAGAAGTCCTCCGCTGTCCCGGGGTTTTTAAAATGCTGGCGGGCGGCAGTGAAGGCTTCGCTGCCGCCCGCCAGCATTTTAAGATCGCCCCGGGACAGTGGAGAAGTCTCCGCTGTCCCGGGAAGGCAGGCGGGGGGGAAGCAAAGACTTTCGCCCCCGCCGGCCTTCAGAAGAGGTCGGGGGACAGACTGTCCCCGGACCTGGTCTGAAGGCGGTTTCCATAGGAACGCATTGATTGATTTTCAATGCATTCCTATGGGAAACCGTGCTTCGCAAGACGAAAAGACTTGCGGAACGAATTAATTTCGTCTTGCGAGGCACCACTGTAGGGCATTATTATTATTTTACCTTTTAATATACTTTTTTTGTCGTGTTAAACTAAAATGAAAATCTTACATTAATTTAATCCAGAATCTCTCAATCTATTTTTGACACGTTTTAAAATAATTGAATGCATATACCCATTTTCACTCCAAAGTATGGCTTTTGTAGATAAAGTTCTAGTCATACATTTTTCCAGCGGAGTTGTGTAAGTTATAAAATGCTCATACATTCAGAAAAGCAATTTTTAATATTTGTATAAAATTAAAGCCACTGTTGTGTAATGGAAAGAAAGCTAGATAGAATGAATTAAAAACACTAATGTAAATGGAAAGCAGCAATGTTAAGAATACACATGATACTGAGAGTGGCCAAGTAACAAAATGAGGAACTGCTTTGCAGAGTTAAAGTGTTATGTAATAACAGATCAAAGCAGTATAGCTTTATAAATATTGCCTTTTGTGTCTATTTTGCATGTGCTGTTAACTGAATTCCTTTTTTATGTGTGCAGTACTGCTGCATCTTATGCTGCAAAAAAGAGTCCAACTGTAGATATTAACTGCTACATTCCCACTTGCCTTGAAACCTAGTACAGTCATACCTCGGGTTACAGACGCTTCAGGTTGCATTTTTTAGGGTTGCGGACCGCCAAAACCTGGAAGTACCGGAACGGGTTACTTCTAGGTTTCTGCGGTTGTGCATGCGTTGTGCATGCGTGAAGTGCTAAATCGCGCTTTGCGCATGCGCCGAAGCGTCGAAACGCAACCCACGCTGCTGTGGGTTGCGAACGTGCATCCTGCACAGATCAGGTTCGCAACTTGAGTGTCCATTGGCAATGCACAAGAACACAAAGAGGAGCCCTGCAGGATCAGGCCAGTGGCTCATGTAATCCAGTCATCTAGTCTCTCACTGGCCAACCTATGGGAAGCTCAAAAGCTTCTCCACAACATTCTCCTAAACTTATGCTTCTCTGCAACTGGCATACTGCCTCCCACAGTGGAGGCAGAATATAGAAATCACAGTTATTAGATCATCCTCCCTGGCCACTGGCCCTCCTAGCCAGCGATCATGGGAGTTGTAGGCCAAAAACATTTGGAGGGCCAAAGTTAAGGAAGCCTGCTGTAGAAAGCTGCTTCCTATGTTCTCTGTGCAATGTACTCCTGTGAGTGGTTGGCATGCACCACACAGAGAACACTCCAAATACATGGACCAGTCCTGACAGAATCCTGAAAATATATACATCCTTCCCACGGCCAACATGCAACAGCCACAAGATGCACCTGTGGTGCCAAAACAGCGAATGAAAGGATCTTTTCTTGCTTGGAAACAAGACAGAAAACAGAAGTTTAAGACATTACCAGTCCTCTCAAAACAGGCTGATAAAACCCTAGCAAAGTTTCCACAAACATGCAGTCATTCCAAACAATGACCCACAACTTTCTATAAACCTTCACATCTAGGTTTAACACCCTTCCTTATTTTAATAATTGCAAGGTGTTTAGTCACTCATCCTAGTTTAGAGGATTTTTGTAAGGAAGGAGATGGAGAAAGTCACATTTCCCCCAACAGAACAGAACTGTTGTAATGCAGGACTTTTTTGCTCAGGTAATGTGTACCTGTATGTTTGTAGCAATAATTACAAATAGCACCTCCAGTATTGCATTCACAACATACCGTATTTTTCGCACTATAGGATGCACCGGTCCCACTATAGGACGCACCTAGATTTGGGGGGGGGAAATAAAGGGGAAAAAAATATTTCCCCCCCCCAGGCACAGGGCTGGGGCGGGGGAAGCCCGAGCTTCCCCCTCCCCCAGAACGGGACCCAGAGCCATGCTGAAGCTGCGCGCAGCTTTGGCATCGCTCTGGGAGCTTTCGGGGCTGGGGGAGGAGGAAGCCCTCCGCCAGCCTCCAAACCATGTCGGGAGACAGCGGGATGGCACGCTGCGCCTCTCCCGCTGTCCCCCGAGTTTGCGGGGCTGGCGACGGGGGAGGAGCAGGCTTCTCCCCCCCCCCCGCCAGCCTTCTAGCCAAGTCGGGGGACAGCGGGATGGCGGCGTTCCGCCTCCCCGCTGTCCCCCGAGCATGTGGGGCTGGCAGTGGGGCTCTCCTGAAGCCTGGAGAGCGAGAGGGGTCGGTGCGCACCGACCCCTCTCACTCTCCAGGCTTCAGCGAAAGCCTGCATTCGCACCATAGGATGCACACACATTTCCCCTTCATTTTTGGAGGGGAAAAAGTGAGTCCTATAGTGCGAAAAATACGGTAGCTTAAAACAGGCATCCCCAACCTTCGGTCCTCCAGATGTTTTGGACTACAGTTCCCATCATCCCTGACCACTGGTCCTGTTAGCTAGGGATCATGGGAGTTGTAGGCCAAAACATCTGGAGGGCCACAGGTTGGGGGTGCCTGGCTTAAAACATAACAGCCCAAATGGTGAAGTCTAACTTCCCAAGGATTCTGTGTGCCTATATGTTAAAAGATGACTAATTCAATTTTAGGAAGCCTTTGTAAAGGGAAAGCAGGCCAGAATCATTGCTCTGCAGGCAGCTCATTTAGTTGCTGTGTGTAGCAGGATAGATATGGAACTGGTGCCCAGCAAATCTTCTGTTGTGGTCACTTGTACATTTTATTCTACCAGATTGGTTTTTGTTTTGTCTTGTTTTTGTTTGCTTAAATTGGACACGACTTCGGTAAGGGGGAGAAAACTTTAGCAAAGTCACAGGCTTTAAAACACAGAGAGAAAAGCAAACAAATACAGGTCACTCACTATTTCTTCTTTGTTGAAATGGTGCTGGAATTAAATGCAGGCACTTTTCTTCCAAGAACCTACAGCTGACACAGAGAGGAAATGCATTTGAACCAATTCATGGCTAAAATTATTTGGGCAGACCTTCTAAATGCTGTGCCCTAAATTATACACACCCCGCAGGATAGCACGGGATGGAGGTTATGTTTCTTTTTCTTCCCTAGGACAGTAGTTAGCTGTTTTAATGTTCACATACAAAAATAATAAAATGACTACTGCTAAATTAAATTTTCTTTGTAAGCAACTTCTATTCCCATTAAAAATCACATGACAATGGCTATTGACATCCCACAGCTAGAGCTACAGTGAAATGCGCTTTTATCCTATGTGCCATGCTGGAAGGACTTTCATGTGTTTGAATTGCAGAATCAAAAGGGCTGGAGTCGGCTTTCCATTTGGCAGCCTATTCCTCTGAATGCCTCTGCAGGTTCTTTCTCAAAATCTAAGCTAAACATATACCTATTTCAAGCATCAAGCTTTCACATGCTCAGTGTAACAATGTTGTGAATTCTTCCAGCACACTCAAATGCCTTCTTTTAGAGTAGCAATATTTTAGTAAGATTCAGGAAAATAATTTAAACACTGCTTAAAATACTATTTTTTAAAAATGTTCAAAATTCAGCAATGAACTGGGACCAAAAGAAGGAGGAGGATTTTGACCTATCAGTTTATTAATGATAGCATCTCTTTTCAATTGTACACCTGGGCTTTCAATCTATTTTCTCTTTCCTTCTGCAGGGTTCCTAATCATCCTTCAGTACCTTATCATTATTACGAACCTGTAGGACCTGATGAATGTACAATGTACATTTCACATGAACGGGGAAGAAAAGGCAGTCATCATCGTTTTATCACAGAAAAACGAGTGTTTGAGAATTGGGCCCGGACATTCAATATTCACTTTTTTCAGCCAGACTGGAAACCAGAATCACTTCCTATAACTCATGCTAAGATTAAAATGGTATTCTAAGGAATGAACGCACAAAGTTGTAATCACAATCACTTACTGTATCAGGCTTCAGGGGAACTGAACATTGTATCAGAGCAAGCCAACCTGGAAAAAAGAAAGGTTAACAGGGTTTGCGGATAAAAACTGCTACAATATTCAGGAAGTTATTGCAAAGGAGTACCTAAAATGGACATTTGGTATCCAGTTGTATCTAAATTGAACATTTTAACTTCTGTCCATCAGCCTCACATATGTGTATGTGATTTGTTAAAAAGAGGAGGAAAAGGATGAAGAAACCTGTGGTATAATAAGAATAATTCAAGAGATGTTTAATTCTTTATGTTTTTAAGGCACGTTGCCGCTGGGTTTTCATAGTGACATTTAACAGTTACTTACTTAGTGGAGGTTTTTTAATGCAATCCAGTATTTTTCTATTTCACAATGATATGGTTATTTATCTTTCATAATCCCTCCAAAACTGAGGATTTATATACTGCTGCTGGTTTAAGGCCCAGCTTCTTGTTTATACATTTTCTCTTTGAAATATAAGATGATTCTATCTAGCATGTAATTAATATTTGATCTGGAAGCTATGTGCTTTATTTATTTATTTCTTTTTTTACTCTTGGGCTCTGTTCCAGCATCAAGCCATTTGACAGCAAGCACATCTTTAGGTGAAGCTCTAGCAGAGGCGGGTGCCCAAAATTACAGTATGTGGCATCACACACACAAATAAAGAGAAATGCAGAGGACCAGTTTAGGGACTTTCCATCTCTCAGTCATTGTTTTTAGTCTTTTCGTATTTCTAGCAACTCACTTTCCATAGTATCACAGCAGTCTGGCCTTGTGCTGCTCTCAGCCTACCTGACCAAAAGGTGTTCTAAGCAAGCTGAGCCACTAACGTGCAGGTGTTGGTGTGTTGTTTTTGCACATGATCTGCGAGCAATTGCTTAGTTTTTTTCAAATTTATAAAAGCGTTTTACAGAAATGATGACAAGCTATACCGGCCGACATGGGGGCAGTAATGAAACCAACAAAGCCCGACTGCATCCTTCTCTGGGCATAGCAGAGCCCAGACCTTTGTAAATACAGGGTTTGTGTATAACTAAGTAGCAGCTGAGGGAAGGCAGGTGAACACAGAGGAAGTTTCCACCTCGTCAACCAACTTCATGTAAGTTTTGAGGTGTGGTAAGCAGACTGCATGGTTCAGTGATTGAGTGCAACGAATTCTATGTGGATCTAGTATTGGTCCTGACTCAACACAAATAAAAGGTGCCGGGTTTTTTTGAGATGCACTGGACAATATGAAATTCTTTCAAATCAGACTGAATGGCACTAATAGTTCTGTATGTTGATACTTGCACATTTTGTTTTTGTGGGATTATACCTGGCTGATGAATAAAGAGGATTTCATTTTCAGTGTTATTTGTCCTTTCACCTCACAAATGCTCAAAGTCAAATCACTTCTTCAAAGGAATTGCCGAGAATTACTTGACCTACTGCACACTGCCATACACCAGTAGTTCAAATGATGAAATCCTTTCACATCACAGGCACTAAAAATAGAGTTAGGTTGCCATCAAGGGGTCAGGTTATTTTAAATGGCTCAGCACTGAAAACCATAATACACAGGAGCCGTGCCTAGGGGTGATTTGAAATTTCTCTTTCTATTTGAGCTGAACTTCAGAATCTGTAGGGATCAAGTGAGTCTTGCTGTATGATTCCCTATTCTTACAGCATGGGGGGGGGGGGAGAGAGAGAGAGAGAGAGAGAGAGGATGCAGTACTGAACCCTAGTGTATACCATCAAGTTCCAGGTCCTCCAGGTGCCATAGAGGAACAGACCACTCTGTGACCTTGGTTATATTGAGGGGAATTGTCTCTCTTGCATGCAGCTGCTTCTGACTACTGAAAATGAAGTTGGGGCTGAGCCATATGTGAGTAGAAATGATGCTGCCAGAAATCCTTCAACATATTACAAGGGGCTGTGAGATTCTGAGTAGGAAGTTGAAGAACCCTGGGGGCAGATGTGGTTATTTCATCACTCCTTCCTTTTGAAGGTCATGGCCCAGGAAGAAAATACTGAAAGATAAAAACAGGCTGTGCAAATAGTATCATTGGGAAAGATTTGGTCCCCAACTTCCATGGAGGACTTCTCACAAGAGATGGATTGTACCTCACTGTAGCTGGCAAGAATGAGTTTGCTTTAAACTGAATTCTGAGGGGGAGGGAGATAATCAGAGGACACAGGGAACCAAATACTGGGGATACTTAAGTGATGTATAGGAAACTGCTAAAATGCAGGAAAGAAACAAGAAGCAGCTGGAGGGAATGCCTCATGGTTTAGCTGTCACTATACTATACTATACTATACTATACTATACTATACTATACTATACTATACTATACTATACTATACTATACACAGAGCATGGGAAACAAAGAAGATGAACTTCAACTATTAAGATAGCAAATAACTGGCATGGGCTTACTGAAACCTGGTGTGATAAGACTTGTGAGTGGAATGTAATAACTGAGGGCTATCACCTATTCAAAAGGAATAGACCAAACATTATACGTAAAGAATGTGTACAACTTTGACTTGGGGCATGGAAGGCATTTGGGTAAAAACTGCTATAGACCTCCAAGCCAGACTGAAGACTTAGATGATGCCTTTCTACAGCAGATTACCAAACATTCAAAAAGGAGATATATAGCAGTCATTGGGTGCTTTGACTACCCTGGTATCTACTGGAATGCAAACTGCTAACAATGTAAGGTCCAACAAATTCCTCCAAAGCCTAGCTGACAATTTCTAGTGGGTGAGAGATCCCATGGTCAGAAATACTTGAGTTCAAGATGGATGGGCATTTCTTAAAGGTGGTATGTTGAAGGTACAATTGCAAACGATGCCAACAAGAAATAAAAATGGAAGGCATGTAAAGAAACTGATGTGGCAGAATAAGGAGCTTTCAGATTAGTTGATATTTAGAAGGAGCATATATAAAAATGAAAGAAGGGGAAAATCATGTAGAAGTATTCACAAGGAGCCAAAACATGCAGAAAGAACAAGCTCAAGCTTGAAGCATAGATAGATTACTTTCAGGTTATGAACTCTTGACTTTGACAGCCCATGCTTCTCCAAGAGAAAGAACGGAGTTAGCAGTGTTAGCTAGGGCTGAGTATAAGAACAATGTTTGACAAGCCACACTATATACAAGGGAATGCAGTCCTGTATTTGTAAAACAAAATTCCGGAAGCAGGAATCTACCCTTGAAAATTCAAGTCATCACTTTGGGAGAGTGGTGATTATTATTATTATTATTATTATTATTATTATTATTATTATTATTATATATTGATGTATAGATAATTTTAAATAAACTGCATGGCCTTTTCATCCCCAAGGTGATTCACAACCATAAAGATGCAGCTTTACAATAAACACTAATAAAAACTAAGAATCACATTTAAAAAACAAACTTACAAGCAGCATGAGAAGAAAATGACAATTCATTTAAAACTTGGCAGAATAAATATGTCTGGAACCATCTGTCTTTTCTAAGCATATCTGTTATCGTGGAACTGCTTCTTTAAGAAATAGTTGCAGAAGAAAGAGGGATCATTGGGAAAGGGAGGGAGGAAAATAGGTTGTTGTTTTGGTGTCTGACCTGCAGCTTCTATATACCTTCCAGATGTTGATGAACTCTCAATTCCTACTATCCCTGACCACTAGCCATATGAAATGGCACTGATGAGGGCTGGAATCCAACCGTAGCTGGAGGCCATCATGTTGACTAACCCTGATCTACAGGCTAGGACCGAGTGCAGTACATTATATAGTCTATACTCCCATCTTCATCAGACTGTTGTCCCATGGCACACTGGAGTGGGGGGGGGGGAGATTTTAGGTTGGCAAAAGTAGTATAATTTTGGGGAGGGGCAGAACCTACAAACCAGACAAGGTAGTGATGCTTTCTCTCCTTTTGCACATTACAAAACTTAAGCCCTGTCTCCCAAGTTGTGACTCGGATGCTATCAGCAGCCCAGATACCATTTCCTTTAAAAGCATGGGAATGTCTCTTGTTTCTGCAGAGAACATTCACACTTGCACAATGTATTTGCCACAGTTTTTATTGATTTTTGTTATTGTGTGTGGCTGCTAACAGAAAAGAGGAAGGTGGATTGAATGCTGGATGAAAAAACACTTAATTCCATACCTGCTTGTACTTTAGACTCCATTAGTGTTTGTGTCGTTAACACAAATACCAAGGCTTCCCTAAACAGAGAACCTGGGATGCTACAGCCTTTTCAGCATAACCTTGAAGGCACCTCTATTAGTTTCTACACCTACACAAAAGTACAACAAAGATAAAAATAAAAGCTTTGAGAAGTGGAGTTTTTTTTTTTTTAAAAAGGTCACTATAGTGTGTCTCTGCAGGGATATTATTGTCATTGCTATTGTAATTACCATTCCTAGAAACTCATAATCACATCCAACACCTATAAGAAAGGAACTGCAAAAACTGTTCTCAGAAAGGCTGGAGAACAGAAGAATCTATTTGCCTTGGCCTTGTACAGTATGCCCGCATTTTACACAGACTTAATTTGTGTGATTTCAACTATGTGCAGGCAAATCGGGGAAGTCAGATTGTTGGAAGTCTCATGAGAGCGCCCCTAACACTCCCAGAACCAGGGCACTGAGCAAACAACGCTAAGAGCGTAAAAGCTCTTTTCGTGCTGGGTAAACTTAAGCAGCCCCAATGCAAAAAGAGCTTTAAGCCACACAGGTGTGCACTGTAAAAAGTGTGAACTAGATTTTGTACAGGACCTCCGTTTCCTGGCCTTAGATTTTCTTTGAAAGGAACTCTGCCCTCCTTTCTTAGACCTATACTGGGCACAATCAAATGTGTTGCTAGCACTGCTCTTAATCTGGAAGTCAGACATAGCACATTAAGCAGCTTGGCATAGATATACCATGCATTACTGGCTCTGAATCTTCACTGTCTCTCCAATGTCTCAGGCATGTCAGATGCTGTGAGACTCTTTGGGGTCTATATTGAAGTATGTCAATGGGAATAATTTGTGTTGCTGGTTTGCCTCCTTATCTGCACCCCTTGGACCTAGTGCAAGTCAAATATATGGCTACACAGAAAATAGAAGATGTGGAAGTCCCAGAGTTACACGCATCAGCTAATGGGCCATGTACAACACAGTTACTTGGCCTTAATCTGCCTCTGACAAATGTATGCCATTTCTAAATAGAAGAGCAGTTTTATTGCTTTACCTTGTAAGAAGATCGTAGATTTCCCAAGGTTCCCTTCCAGGATAGCTGCAGAAATCGAAATGGCCTTTCACCTTTTCTTCTACTGTAGATTTTAGCAATGGCTTGGAGAAAACATTCTTTAGCCTCTTATGAAGAGTGTTCCTGGTTGATCAAAAAGGGTATTTTTTAGTACCTTCCTTGAGGGGACTAATAAATCTGTTACTGAACAGGCAGCAAAATATCTGAATGCTTTATCTCTCATACATGCTATGATCGTTCATTATTCACTTGTCAGTGTTAATAAACTGGTTCTAGTGAGGCTGTGATTTTGTATTTTATACTTTGGTCCGTTGACTGTAATAGACAGATTGTTCAAGGTTCTAGCCATATCCTATGGTACTCCATTCCACCCCTTCTCTCCACCCCCCCATTTTGTACTCTGTGGCCACTAAGCATGCACAGCCCTCATTGGACTGTTCTGAAATGTAATGTTTTGGCCCCATAAGCTACTTACAGCCCATTCCGTGTTCCATGATAACTTTGCATACTGTGATGCATCTAGCAACAGTGCCTCTGCTGCTATAGTAGTGTCAACACACACTGCTGTACACATCCAGTATCCCAGTTTGGTTGCAAAAGATTTCACCAACACTGGAGTCCTTCAGACCTTGAATGCTATATACTTCATTGGAGTGTGCTCACAAGAATATTATATGTGTTCAATAATAAGCTGTTGGACACTGCAAGCGCCAAAAAAGGAAAAGATTGTGGATGTTACAATCCAATTGCTTTCCATTCTCTGTGCATCAAAGAATCATACCCTCAGACTCATTGAGCATGGATTGCTGCATTTCAATCTAATTGCTTTTCTCACCTCTGTTAATCAGCTTTGCCGGCATACTTACTGCTTTTTCCGTTTCATAAATTGTATTTTAATAACCCACCTAATTGCCTCTTTTCCCTAAGCAGATTATCTTTTCAGAAGGACGTCTTGACTTGTATCTCCACGTCTCCTCAGAATCCATCCAAAGTCTGCTGCTTTTACTCAGCTGGGCAGTTTTTTAGGTAGAACGAGAGGCCTAGATGAGGCCTACAGAGGGGGGATGACAGAGTTTAATTGCAAGTGAAACAGGCCTCTATTAAATTCACTGTCAATGTGACAACATATGTCCATAAAACACATTTATCGTTAGATTTATAAAATATGATAAATGCAAATGGAAAGAAAAAAGAAAAGTGGAATCACTGTCAGATACTTGAATCAATGAATTATACACACACAGATAGCCCTTTAAAGACTAATTCAATGTAAAAAAAATGGTGTATCGGTATATTTCATTAAAAAAAACCTTTTCAGAACTTAAATTCCTCTAAACACTTTGTGCATTTGTTTTTAAAGAAAGCTGAATTTCTAAATGTGAGGTAACTGTTTGCAAAGGATTTTGGGCCAACTATCCTGAGAATGAAGCTTTCTTTTCATCCACAAATCTGACAAAATGGTGTCTTTGATCATCACAGGTTTGCAGGTGTACCTACCTCTAAAAAGGTGAGTTATTTTCCCATTTTCTGACATTTTCTTAAAGATAGTACAGGCAAGGTGGCTCATTTTATGCTCATTGTGGCCTAGAAGAAGCCTGTGATTGTATTCACAATGATTAGATTATCTTGGGTGTCATTCTGACCCAGGTTTTCCTGGCCAAGTATTCTCAGCAACCATCTATTCATAAATTTATCAAGAGGTGTAGAAAGAAGGTTATTTCTCACTTCCCGGTAACAGATGAATTGGCCATGCTGAGGAAATTATTTGAACCAAGTTTATCGCTGTCTCCCATTACTGAGCCATCCAGCTTATTGAGGTGTGGGCCAAAGAACTGTGAGTGAAAGGGGGGGGGGAATGTATTGGTGCTGTTCAGTAAGCTCTTCCACAATCCAACAGAGTATTCTCTCAGTGCAGTACACTGTGCATCAGGATGTGTTATAGTAAGAGAAGCACCAATTAGGAAAGAGACAGGCTAAAACATATACACACCAGCACTTAGGTTCTTAACCTGTGGTCCACAGACAGTCCATGAACCAAGTGCAAAAGAAGGGATGTTCTTCTATTTTCTTCCTGATACATTGAAAACTGTGTTTGTGGGGTGAAAAAAAAATTCATATCAAATTTATTGGGTGAGGATCTATCAAATTATCAAAGAGGCCCATGACCTCCTAAAAGGTGAAGAACCGCTGCTCTAGTGATGACAAAGAAAGAACAAGATTTGGGCAAAAGTCTCTTGCAGTCTTGTGCAAGTGTCTCTCTGGATTTGGGCCACTTCTGATGTCACATTTCTTTCCTAGATCACAAAAGGCTCTTCCATGAGAAGAGGCAGCATTTTACAAAAGAAAGGACATCTTTGGATCCGGCCTGAAGTCTTCAATGCCTCATAAAACAGCACTTAAAAGTAACAGTTTGTTTTTATCCACACAGATTGCCCACTCACCTCTGTATGATGTTGAGTGGACTGAAGGACAATACAGTGGTACCTCGGGTTAAGAACTTAATTTGTTCTGGAGGTCCGTTCTTAACCTGAAACTGTTCTTAACCTGAGGTACACTTTAGCTAATGGGGCCTCCTGCTGCCGCCGCGCTGCCACCACGCGATTTCTGTTCTCATCCTGAAGCAAAGTCCTTCACCCAAGGTAATATTTCTGGGTTAGCGGAGTCTGTAACTTGAAGCGTCTGTAATCTGAGGTACCACTGTAAACATACACAGCTAACACTGTCATTGATAAAGTCTGTTTTGTATGTTTCAGTTTCATTCCACAGAACAGTATGGCATACTTACCAAGATATTGTGCTTGTGGAACAGAAACTGCATCACACTCACCTGAGAGATACTGTTGCTATGGCAGTTCAGACTTAAAGGGAATTTTTTTGTTCCACTTTATTTATTTATTATTTAGATTTATAGCCTGCATCTTCCTTCAGAGGAGCCCAGAGCAGCACGTTAACTATATGCAATCCACAACTCCCAACTTCATGAACAAAAAATACTGCAGTGATACAGATTGAATGCTATGTTTAGGGCATGTCATCTTAGAGGGGAAAATTTATTTTTTGCAAATTTCTTCAGTGAGTGGTCTTAAAAATATGTTTTTGCTTATGAGGAATTCAAATCTGCTATTGAACAACATTTAGTTTGGTAAGTCTATGTTTGATGAAGAAGCCCATAAACTGTTTTCAGAAAACCAAATTACAATTTTACTTTCTGAAATGGTTAAGTAATGCCAAACAAGCAAACAAATAAATTAACTGAAAGGACTTGGCAATCATTTTTAATTATTTTTACTCAATTTTACACACATTTTATTTACTAAGCAAAACTAAATAATATTAAATTAACCCAAATATCTTTGGAATTCCCAAGTCATGTTACAACTTTTCAGCACTCCTCATTTTTGGAATTCAAAAGTTCAAAAATTCAACATGCTCTAATGTGGCAATCTTCCATATTGGAGCCACTCCATATGAGGACATATTTAGTAACCAATAAATTTAATTGCATAATGCTGATTATGGTCCACCCCGAATCATTCTGCAGAAAGCCATTCTTCTTCCTTCTTTTGTTTTTTCTGTGAACAGATTTAATTCATGAAGAGCAGAACACAAAGAACAAATAAATAATACACCCGACAACAAAATGTATAGCTCAGTTTTCAAGTACATAGTCCTAATGGATTTTTCCCCATGAATCTCGTTTTTAACAACTTGTTCTTCTTAACAAGATACTGAAGAACATAAAGTGATTTCGGAAAGTCAGACAACATATCCTTCTGCTGAACACGAGGCAGTGTGTGGGTTTTCTCACCAAGCAGATCCAGGAAATACTTTCTTTGGGCCTTTTTTGTTTCCAATTCTAATCATTCTTGGAATCCAAGAAGCAAAACTGCCCTAGGTAAAAGGATTGATCTAAAGGGCTGTATTTAACAGAGCAAAATCAATATTTCCTACGGTATTTTTGTTTCTGTTGAGCAAGTGTTCAATATGTCACTGCAAAAGTCCGCAAAGTGACTTAAGTCCATATTGATAAAATGACATCTTAAATAAGGTTCTGCATATTGTCTAGACCTTCATTTCAGTGATGGGGGTAATGATTACATAAGAAGCAGCAGTAGTAGTAATAGTAATAGAAGAAGAAGAAGTAGAGAGAAAAAATATAATCTTTTTACAACTTACAATTTGTTCTGCAGTGCACATGCAGGGCAATGCCACCCTGAATACTCCTTGTATAGTAGATGCAAATGCTATTCTCCCTGCAGCAAACTAAGATAAGACGAAGCCTGCTTTTACCTCTTTGGAGTGCCTTTACTCCTGTAAGTTAGGTTGCTCATTCATTTCAATGGAGACGGAGGGAAGGGTTCTCACTTTGTCCTTGGAGGTTTTATAAAATGTGTTCAAAATGGGTATTAAACAACTGCATTTAACAATACAAAACACAAAGTAAAAATGTGCAAGTATCATAACAAGTGGGGTGGTGGAGAAGAATTTTCCGGTAGAAGACCTCATTTTTATTCAAGGATGCATTCAGAGCAAGACATCTTGATTGCTCTAAGGGTCTAAAAGATGTGTTTCATGTGTTTGATTCCGTAGGTTTTAAAGAAGACCATGATAATGAGCGCCCAGAGTCCTAAGATAAACCCTCCGGGAGGATGCCAGTCTTTCTGTTTTGGTTTCTGCGAAGCGAAAAGCAAAAAGGAAAGGAAAAAGTTAATATTCAATGCTGACTACCAGATAAGGGTTAAAAAGGAAAAGCACAGGACTCTTTGGGTGATAACAGCACCAATGGAGGTATCTGCTCACAAAAGAAGAGGAATCTGCCCTCGAGATTACCATCTGAGGTAGATCCTAGTGCCCCCATCTATCTCAGAGGGTTGAGAGATGCCCCAGAACAAGACTGTTGTTGTGTGCTACAACAGACATCTCCTGTTGGATCAACAAAAATATTGATGAAATACGCTGAAATGTGGCAATATATTACACCCAGGTAGACCATGTTATAGTGCGATAAAGCAACCATTTTAGTTCTCTTTTTTGAGTGTCAAAGATACTGTGTGTGCATACATGTGCACACACAAACACCTATTTTATTTGTAGAGGATTGTGCACTGAATTTTATACAGAGTAGAATGGAATGGTTAGCTTCCTTAGCTATGGACAAATCTACAAATGTCAGATACCACTACAATCTGGTTTGTCGGGGGAAGGGGAGGAGGCCAGAACCTTTTCAGAATGTTTATAGGAACATGATTCAATGAAATGATAGATTTTTTTGAAATATATATATATATATATATATATATATATATAAAATAAAAAGTATTTAAAGCAATGAATGATGCAGACAACTTTGTAGCTTATAGTAATGAGAAAACAGGCAACTGCAAATGAATGGCTAAGCAACTCTCATTAACGATAAAATGGATGAAGCTCCAATCAGTCTCCCCCATAGTATTCAGATGCACTTTCTCCCAAAATATTAAGCCTACACACACACACACACACACACACACACACACACACACACAGCAAGTAACAGCTCCTACACCACACACAAAAGAACCTTTCTGGTTTAAATTTTCCTAATTAACCCAGAACTTCATATGCATATTGCATTGCTCATTTCATCAATCTCTTTGTGCTATCAATCTTTCTTCCCTTGGATCTCAGACAAATCCTTACCACAAAGTGGCACCTGACCCTCCTAGACAAATGACTTCAATTTGCAGCCAGTGACACTAAAAGCCTTTCTCGTCTATTTTGTATAGAACACGTAATTTAATTTCTTTAAAGAAATTTATTGGAATAAATATTTATAAGGTGACCCCGGTGGAAGGTTTTACATCTTGTCATACAACACACCAAAGCTGCCACCCCAACTGCCTTCCTGGGCTCTGAAATTCCAAGGGAGATCTGGCGAAAGGAATGCTTTTTATATTTGAATTCAAGAGCACATAAATAATCTGTTCAAAGCTGAACAGTGCAGCTTTGAAATGCACTGGATACATTATTGATATTTTTAAAAAGACGGCAAGGCAGCAAAAAGAAAAACAGCTGGAAGAGGTGAATGTGCTGCATTCTAAGAAATAAATATGACTTGACATTGGGGATTTAGAGATTTACAGAGTGAAAACTGCATGCAGGGCTGCACCCTAGCTACAGCAGTAGCAATGCAGTAGCGGAACTTATCTGGAGAGCCACACAAGATTGTTGGTCAAGTATGAACAGCAGTGGTAGACAGCACAGCATGTGAATGAGCATGTTGGTGAGTATCTGTATTGCTATGTCCAGTTTAGTTCACATGTCCATCCCACCAGCCAATTGTTCCCTCCCATGTTCTGGTAATAGCAAGAGGACATCTGGTGGGACAACAAGGACATCTGGTGCCAACAAAAGGACAGCATTAACCTTTCAAATGGGTAACCTCATTGTCGTCATAAAATACAAGCGCCAAGCGCCAAATGGGAGGTGATATGTTAGGGAAGGGGCACTGTGGTTATTTCCATCCTACCTATGCCTTTGGAGCCTGAGAAAAGCTGTTGACCCTAGAACTTCTATCTTTCCTGGAGCATCACAACCCCTGCACCTGCAAGCTTCTGGTAACCTAGAATTTTGACCTACCCAAGTGGATGCTATTGAGCCTCTTTTCATTGATATCCAACTCCTTCAATTCTGACCTTTTCTACCACCTTGAACTCCTTAACTAACACATACAATTCCTTCATTTTCCATTCTTAAATGCTGTGGTAGTTGACCCAGTCAATTTTAGCCCTCAGAGGATTATTCATATTTGCTCCTTTGTAACATAGGTCTGTTGGCTTTGCAGTTTCCCCTTAAATCTTGCAACTCTGACTTGTGACGCTGAGCTTATAAACACTGAACCTTTGCCACTACTCTTTGAACTTCCAGTTATTATCCCCTTACCTTTTTGTACATTTCACCTGACCCCACTCACATGGGGAGCACTTGCCTTTAACTGGGTCACAGAAACCCAACCATTCTTTGTTCTACTTGTTATTTGTTCCTAACCACCTCCTTTAAGTTTCCCACCAATTAAGAAACAAAAGACACTACAGCATTTTTAGGAGCTCAAAGGTCCATGAATGCACAGAGGAAAGGCTGGTCCCCTGGTAAAAAGTCAGGAGCAACTGCTTTAACTGCAAAGCACTTCACACCAAAAGCGATTTCACAGGCGTCTGCGTAACTGCATGGGAAAAGGTTGGTGCAAACCAAGATACACACGATGAGCCAGCAATTGCCTTTTCAACTGGAGCTGCCAGGGAAAGTGCACCTGCTAACATGGAAGCAGCTGCTGGATTTTTACAAGCATATAGCCTGGCTGTAATTCGCTATACAGTCAGGTATTGACACTCTTATTTAGAGAATTTCAGAAATGTGAATAAATTCTGCACCCCAAAATATATTTGCGTCATATTAGGACACATGCATCTCAATCTCGTTTGCATAGTGATTAATATGCAGGAGCTTATAACGTGGTGAGGCACTGACACACAACTGACCTCCAGTTTGTTGTATCGCTGGGGCTTACCATGAGGTAGAGGGACAAGGCAGGGAGGCATGGTGGAAGCACAGTGGTGGGTGTGCCAGATTGGCTTTGCCATTGTGTTTGCAACAGACTGACCTCACTGCAGCCTCACCCCCATTATGTAAGCAGCAGTGCAAGCAACCGGAGGTCAAGGCAGCAGTGGAGCCCCACAAAGCTGTCTGCTATTAGCAATATGCTCAGCATTGGGGAAAGGCCAAATTAAGGGAACTGCTAATGCAAAATAAAAAAAATAAAACAAAGCGTTCATTTAACATCTAAGCTGAACATAAGCCTATTTTCTGATACTATAAATAGGATTTAGTAAATAAGACTTTTAAGTTTCCTAGTCCATCCATCCCATAGTCCAGCTATAAGTGATACTAGGTAAACAAGAGAATAATTTGGAAATAACTGGTAGCAGCAGAAGGAATAAGAAAAGCAGATGACTTCAATATATAAAGGTCTAAGTTGTGCGGATCCTATCTGAGGAAATATAAAGGTGGGATTTTAACCTAGAGATAATACAACAAAAAGTGCCAAGCTGGCAGAGACTTGAGTATTTCTTGGAGTTATAATTAAGGCGCAGGAAGGCTATCAGATTTCCCTTTCTGCAATGAAGCCGCATTCTAGACTTTTATCCCATGAACTATCAAACCCCCTTTCTTTTATGTAACAATAATTGCCTAATTTGCCAAGGTCCACAATCTTTCTTTCTTTCTTTCTTTCTTTCTTTCTTTCTTTCTTTCTTTCTTTCTTTCTTTCTTTCTTTCTTTCTTTCCAAGCAAGGCTATTTTGGCCTCAGTGCTAAAGCACAGTAACCAAACCCTCACATTTTCTAATGAAACATAAATGCCTCGTGGTGAACAAGATAAACAGAGGCATCCATGCCTCGGGACAAGCAGGCTCTATGACACCTGCTAAACTACATCCATGGCTGTTTTAATTCCAACTAATTCTCCACCTGGCAATTTCATTGGCATGGCACCCATGTTGCAACTTTACTGGAGCTTGTCTGCATTTCCCCCCTAGTTTTTGGATTTACACCACACATTAACCCCTTTGTAAATGCTCTCTTTTCCCCATCGTAATTGATGTTAACTGGTGAAAAGCATGCACAAAATGGTACGGTGAGTCATGAACAAATACATTTAGCAGCTTAAGGGCTGGGTATTATTAAATTGGAGGAGAGTCTGAATTAAAAAGCTAGGTAGCTAGGCAACAGCTGGCTTCCAACTGTGAATAGTTTTCTGTCATACTCTTTATAGTTGGGATAGAATCATTACTCTGTGGAACTTCTAAACAGTTAACAGAATCCCGCTCTGCGTATTGTAATTAAGAAGAGGATAAAACGGAGTATTTTCAAATTGGATGGGTCTATAGGGATCCCTGTGGAAAATATCCAAGGTTTCCAGTGAGTGACTTTCATAAAGCGCAGCGCACATGTTGTTACTAGAGTAAAAATGCATTGCGTGAAAAGAATGATAAAGAAAATGTACTAGAGATAAAGCAACAATTAAGCATGCGAGTAGTTCACTTTTTTTTTAATTTAAAAAATAGCAAAATCAGGATAAAAAGTTAAGATCACAGCTTTTTGCATACAAACTTCACAGGCAGAAAAACCACTCTGCAGATTTAATAAGGTTCCAATATAGATTTTATTCACATTGACTCAACAGAAATAAGACTGAAAACTGACTTCTGAAAATGGGCTTTAAAATTCTGTGCTGAAGGGTGGGCAAGTGCAATTAACCAAAAAGATCCATGCAGAGGCAGCACAATATAGGATGCAACAGTCGCAATTTATAAATATGTGTGGTACAATCTAGTCAAGGACATGGCCCAACTCTCCAATGATGCTTGGTGTGATGTAGAAACCTCTAGCTTTTGTGTGATTAGTATGCAGCCTATTATACAAAGTTAAGCATTAAAACTTAAAACCCACTTTGGTTATTGGCCCCAGTAACCTTTGCTTCTGGCTCTGCCTACCACTGGAATGGAGCCACCACTGCATTGTTCTAAATGCTTCTATACATTAATGCTTACAACAACTCACTGTAAGGTAGGCTAACATTGTTACCCTAGCGGTAGGAGGGTAAAAGGCAGAGGTAGCAGCTTGCCTCTGGCCAGTCTAGGTTGAAATTTTAATCAGATATATACTAGCTGACAGTTATACTCCCAGCCACTTCTGTACAGAAGCTTCCTCTCCCTCTCGCTCAGAAGCCCCCTTTGCCAGAGAAATCAGTGGGGCTTTCAATGTCAGGCCCACTATGCATAGACAAGGTTTCTCAAGTTCATTGCCTAAATTTTGTGACTGTCAAAGGGATGTTCAAAGGGATGTTTACAACCTGAATGCCAGTCTTTATGACATTTTGGTTAATAAGCAGAAATGGAGGGATTAAACAAAAATGCTCCAAATTGTTTCATAGATTAACATGCATCTTTTATGCCGGAATTCTGTTAGGACTTTAATCGTACTGTGGATATGAAAGGGGATTAAGTTATTAGCAGATAGTTGGATTTATTAATATTTTTCCCACATGACCCAAAAATCCTACAAATTGTAAGCTTGCATATTTTACCATAATGTGTTAGTTCACATGTGTTACAGGGAGGTTTGTGGGGAGGGGGAGGGTGTTTGTTTTGGTAATACTAATGTATTGTTTGTTTTGTGGGGAGGGAGAATAAAGTAAAATTTCACAAATATGTTGTCCAAACTATTGTTTTGTAACAACTATATAGGATATTCCACATAATAAAACAGCCGAATTTTAGGACAATTTAATGGA
The DNA here is from genome assembly GCF_964234715.1 of Podarcis melisellensis. Classification (NCBI taxonomy): domain Eukaryota; kingdom Metazoa; phylum Chordata; class Lepidosauria; order Squamata; family Lacertidae; genus Podarcis; species Podarcis melisellensis. Next base: position 65,117,467 of record NC_138538.1, read on the forward strand.
AATCCTTTTTGACTGAGGGGGGGGTGTGCATTTGAATTGTGATATAGCTGGCAGAGTTGCCTACTTAATCTATTTAAAATGCAAAATTGTAACTAGAATTATTTTGCAATTAAAATACATACAAGTGAAAACGTAAGATAATTCACAACAGGTGAAGGAGACAGACTAGAGGGGAAATTTTGATCTTTCTTGTCTATTATTTTCTCTACCTCCTGTGTGCCTTCTGGTATGTTTGCTGCAGAACTATTTGGGGTCTTATCTTTCTTTCAAGCCAACATGAACCAGGTACCCACCATATTTAAGTTTCCATCCCTGTTAAGCCTAGGAAACTCACTGGTTATACCTGCGAGGTTTCTTATACTCTTGATGTTACCTCTATGTCCTCCATACACTGCTACTCCTCATCCATTTCTCTAATACTCCTTATCAAGCCACTCCAATTCTAATTTGAGTACCCGGACTAACTTTACTACTACTATTACTTTGGGAAACACTGATCCAGCAAAAGTTTCTATAGAAGGGCCAATAAAATATAGAGATCAATGACACCTCTCCTACACGGTATCTTATGCCCACCAAGGGGCTTGCGCTAACAGTAATTATGTCTCTTCGTGTCTGAAAGAAAAGACATCTCAGGAGGACAATGTCGAATGTCTAGCAATTATGTACTCGATTCACTGTCTACTTAAGCAAATATAGTCCCCTCAGGATCAACAGAAAAGCACAAAGCAAAAAAAAAAAGGCGAAAACCAAACGAAGTTAACATGCCATAAATCTGGGGACATTTATGCAATAAACAATGTTATTCTGCCTGTTCTACAACACAGACTCTCAACTGCACCCATCTCTATTCATTTCCTCATTCCTATTCATTCTGAAAACAGAAATAATTTGATGAAAACACCAGCCTTTCTGAATTATTTAGGGAAACAATGCTAGAGGAAGCAACCCTGGTGAGCAGTCTGCCAATATCTCTCTCCCTCTCTATTCATCAACTCTGTCAAGATGGGCCTGTGTGTCACATGAACACAGCCTTACAGGAGACCATAGAAGGATAAACAACAACAGGAAAGTTGCCAGCATACCATCTCATTAACATTACATGATGGTTAAAGTGTGATTAATGCATGTATCTACTCTGCACTTCGATATAGTAAAATGCCAGAGCAGCAATTCTAATGATTTCTCAACTAAATAGGTAAAATATAAATCAAATATACGGCAACACACATGCACATACCCTATATGACAGCAGTACTCTCTCTCATCAATATAGGTCTGTAGGTAACAATTATATTTTACTGTTTTGGCCTGCCCTTGGGACAAATGAAGGCATTATAAACTAGAGAACATTAGCAAAAGCAAAAACACCCCTCCCATGCCTCTTTAAAGAGTTTTCTACTGCTACAAATTACTGTTTACACCAGCCTTCTCCAACTTGCTGTCCCCCAGATGTTTTGGGCCACAAATGTCATCAGTTCCAGCCAGAAAAGCCACTAGCCAGAGACAAAATGAGCTGTTGTCCGCCTGATTTGACACAGAGCCATGAATGAGAAACAAAACACTATGAATACTAGATATTAAGAAGAAAGAGGGGGTCATTAACACCAGCATGGTTTGCTTGAGAAAGTATGTGGGCTCTTGTCTGAGAGAGAATACTGAATCCCGAGGACTTCCAAGATACAGTGTGGGATTCTTGGACCTTGGGAACAATTCATCTATCAATATGCCAAATCAGCTATATGCTAGCTATGTAATGAAGATCACACCAGCCAAAAAGAAGCTTGGCACTTTTTGTTTGTTTACAGGATAAAAAGAAAGAAAGAAGCCTAGTATGCAGATTCAGGATATATTTCTACATCTCAAGTTCAAAAACTGTTTTTGGAGAGGCATAGGAAAATATTCCAGCATTTACTACATGGGAAATTATGGCGGACTTGAAAGTAACTGTTCCCCTGGAGCCTCCAAATTGCCTCCAGGCAAGACATTCATGTGTGCATTCAGTTGCACTGTAAATATAGAAACAACATGTGTAGTTCCTTCTCTGCCCATCCCCTTCGGTATACAGTTACATGCACCACATGCAGAAGTCTGGCTCTTGTGCCTCCTTCAAACGATGGATTTTAAACAAGCCATAGTTTCTCCAGCAGATGTTAACTCCTATAGAGCAAGTGAGATTCCAGTTGCACTGAAGCTTCTGAGATTTAAGTCAGAGGAGGGCTAGACAGCCAATGGCTCGTTATGCCCTTCTTACCAAAGTGCTTCCAGTAAGTTAGGTTCTTTGAGGGCCAGCCCTGGTGCCAATTCCCCCTTCCACTCTGAATCCTTGGCCTCACCCCTCAAAGTAAGGGAAGTCAAACTCTAGCATCATGACACCAGCATGGCCAATGGTCAAGAATCATGGGGGTTGGAATTCAACAATATCTGGGTGGTCACAGGTTCCCCACCCATGGTTTAAACAAGACAGCGTTCCTTTAATTCAAATGTCATTGGGAAGTGTGGTTTGAAATTGGAGGCACTGATCTCCTCTGACATGCGAAAGATGGCAAGAGGGAAAGATGAGCCCAAGACTCATCCCAGTATGTCCATATAGTAGTAAAGTGTGGCTTCTCATTATGTCTGAATCAGGTCTGTATTAAAATCCGAATCTATAACATTAAGGGTCTGTTCTCCCAATGCTATCAACACGAGCCCCTAATTTATCTGGAATTCACTTTGCTCACATGTAGGTTTCTCTCAAATGCCTTTATTATTATTTTTTAAAGAGTGGAGAAAAACACTTAAAGAAAAAAATATTTCCACAAATCATTTCTGTAGGGCTGAACAATTAACAGAAACTGCAAAGGGGAACTGCAGCAATGCAGGCGACAATTCCAGAACTAATAAATACTTTAAAAAAGGCACTCTGTGTTTAATTTGTGTACACCTCATACTGATATCTGTAAATAGATATAATTAACAATAGAATAAATCTGTTCTGCAGTATATTATTCTAAGCCATTAGGCAAATTTTCTCACCATGATATGAAAAATGTCAACTACTTAATTAGCACACCTACTTAGCCTGAAAACCCTGTAGTGCATTCAAACTAACATTTTTGTGTGTGTGTTGGACTATGGGGAAAGAACAACATCAATTAAATTTGTTCTAGGAGAAAATGTTTTAAAATGTCTGAATAGCTAAGAAAAAAATGTGAAATTATCACATCACGTTTGGCATTCTCAACATTCTGTTGCTTAAGCGGGGGAGGAAACAATTTCACCCCAGCTCATCATTGCCACATTTGGGGCAATTTTTTAAAATATATCATATATCTCTAGTGTAGGGTTCAAGGGTGTCAACGAGAGGAGGAAGTTAAATCTCTTTTTAGCTATGCAAATTTTATTTGATGGTAGGTCTAACTCCCTAAAATGTATTTGCATTTAGTATAATCCTTGTTCAGCAGAAATGTAAGTTAATGTGAAGAAAACGAAGTTTGGGAAAAGCCCACTGGTAGCAAGGCTTTGCAAAACATAACAGCAGTGGCCTGAATTTTGAAATAGAACAAGAAGTCTAAAATTGCTTTCTAAGGATAACTTTTTTTAAAAAACACAACTTCAAACATTAGAAAAATAGTGTAGAATATCGTATCAGGTGGGTTTTTTTTTAAAAAAAAAAAATCTAATTTCCATTCATGGGAGAACACCAGCAGAAAAGCCAGCTAAAGTGCTCTAAGCTAATGTGATAGGTATCTTCAGCATTATTATTGGTGCCTAATGTTATTCCTGTGGCTTATGCTAGTGAGGTAAATCAGACCGACTGCTGGCTTTAACACTTCTGTACAGAGTACAGTATGCTGCTGACATACTAAATTCTCAGTATTAAATAAATTTTGAAATAGATTCCTGTGCCTTCAGCTACGCTAGGCATATATCTCTCCAATGCCATGCTTACAACAGCACATGGTATATTAAGAAGCTGTCAAAGCTATTAAGGTCATTAACACTGGCACATATATTTGAGTCTATTCCTATGCGATTGAGGAGGACATTATTTGCATACTATTATGCACCAGGAAACCTATTCCTCATATTCCCACAGGAAACAACTCGCTGGAGTGACCTAAATAGTATTCACTATTCTGATTCAAAATACGAAGAAACAGCAAATAAATGAGAAGCAATTCTGCAGACAGATGCAGAGACTTTGAGAACAGTTAAGCAAAAGCTTGAGCTAACAAATGACAAATGCAGATGAATGTGGACAAATGTAGCATAATGAGTCTCAGAGGAGCAAAGAATAAAGAGGGGAGGGAGGAAGTAAATTATATGCTTAACGGGAAAAATTCTACTACGGCAGACTATGCATAAAATACCTGCCAGGTATTGCACCAAAACACCTCAAGCCTGCTGTCATAGACCTATACAGCTGTTTAAAATGTTCTTTAGTAGCCAGTGGTTTAAAGAATTGCTTTATACTGCTTCTAATTGTTTAGCTTTCTTGTTATATTGCTGAACACCTACCTGGTATTTTATAAATACTTAAACAAATAAATTAATAGCAAAGTCAAAGTAGACTTTTCAGCAATCAGTATTACCTCACAAGTCACTTCTCAACATCTCTAATAATCAGGAAAAGGGGTCTTAAAAAGAAAGAGGAGCAGAGGGAAATCTCAGAAACTCACATTAACTTTAGCTACACCTCATTGTACTCTGAAGACATGACAGCACTAGCAGTTTCTTAGGCAATGCACAGTGATTCATTTTTACTTACAGAGATGCCAGAGCCCCAATCTGCCTGGAAGCTGCAGTTTGACGAAATGCTATGTTTCTAATCTGAGATGCATGTGAGCCAGCAGAGATTACCCGGTGCTGTGAAGAAAAGGCCTTCTGGACATACTTAGAGGCACTCTCTTTTTAAATTACTATTTTGCTTTTTTTTTCAGAGCCATACTCTATCATTGCGGGGGTAGGGCAGTTTGCTCCAAAACTCAGTCTACAAGCTTTTCGAGCATGTGTAGGTTACTGCCAGAGATTTCTAGTGTACAAAGTTATTTCTCCATGAAACACTAAGTGCTGGAATACATATTAAATGCCACAGAATTATTATAGCATTACAGAACATCCTTACTGAATTGTAGGTGTCGACCATGGTGCAGTTCTGCCGATTTAAAATGGCGAGTGGCTGAGGCCAGAACCTTACATTGATGACAGAATGATAACCGCACCTACAAGGTCATTTAGTTGTAAAATTAATGACTACACACACACACGAGTAATTACTATGCTTTAACTTCAATTTTATGGTAACATATAACAAAGTCTACTTAAGATTATTTCAAATGAGGTTTCCAGGAAACCTTATTTTTAACAGAATTTCCCAGACACCAAGTATAGTGTGTGCCTTTTTGGTAATGGAAAGTTTTTGGAAATTTGAATAGGGTTAGTTTAAAAAAGGTTTTAAAAGCTTGGCGATCTAGTCCCAACAGACTGGGGAGTTTGTGCTGAGTCTATGGCCTACTTCAGGGATGGATAAAAGAACGAGGAAAGAAAAACCACTCCTCATATGATACAGGAGAGGAAAATGAAGCTCAAGTACCATAGCTTGGGAAGTAGAATCTTAAGAGATGTGACTGACAGGTGAACTAGATGTTCAACAGAAATGCTTGCAACTTTTCCATTTTTCTCCATGAAAAGCCGTTTATGAAAAATGTGAATTAATTTCTGATGTGTTTAGCCCTCCCTTCCCCAGCTATTCAATATCTCCCTCCTCCTGGGTGGCGTCAGGGAGAGGGAGAGATTGGCAGCCATATTTGCTCCTCCAAAAGCAGAAAAAGAGGTTGTGGGGAAATGAGTGGAAAACAGCTTCAGTCAGGAGAAAGTTACATACATTTGAATGGAAACGCCCAGTTTGGGTCTTATTCATAATAAAGAAAGCTGAGAGATAATCTGAAATGTAGAGAACAACATCAGTATAATCTAACAGCACTAGGCAGTAAGGTTGACACCTGATCTAGCTTTGAAAATCTTTGGAATATGTTGACAAGGTAAGGTATAACATGCTTCTATAAGAAGTATCACCTCTCATTCTTGAAGAATGGTTGCAGCAAAAATTAGTTGAAATTAAGTTCATCTGCCTCAGCATCCTTCAAGGCAGCCTGGAAATGTTAGTTCCTAGAGTTCCAGAGAAACTTAACTGGTCATGGAACGAGGAGATCAGACAGACCAAACACCTTGCAAAAAAAAAATATGGAACTACCTTCAAAATGTACCGTACTCATTGAGAACACTAGACTCAGTAGCCAAAAACTTTTAAATGCATCAAACACTTGTGTATGCACTCTGGGATTCATATTTTAAGTGGGAAATGCAACAATCTAACTATTACTACAAACTGTAACTTGCAAAAGCAAATATTTTCGTAGCAACAATAACATAGAAGCCCTCCCACACTGAGAGTAACAACTGGTGACTGACATTGATTGATGCCCTATAGCACAAGCTACATTAGAGAGCTAGCTTGTCATCCTCAACGTACACTTGAATTTCTTTGGCACCAATGAAGACAACAGAACAAGAAGACCGACAACAATATAACCTGGGAGTGCATGACCTGCGGATGATGGATGAGGAATGCATCCAATGTTTCTTGCACTTGTGACCTCTCTAGGAAGCTGGAAAAGTCCAAGCAAAGTCATCCTATCTTATTTGAAAGATGCCCTGTTTTCAGTTCAAAATGCTGAAAATATATACCTCAAGCGCTGATCAATGCCATAAAGCAATGTGCTTAAGCATTTCCTTGCAGCTTGTCAATAGTACAGTGGTGCCTCGCAAGACGAAATTAATCCGTTCCGTGAGGCTCTTCGTATAGCGGTTTTTTCGTCTTGCGAAGCAAGCCCATTGACAGCTTAGCGGATTAGCGCTACAGCTGTCAAGCGGCTTCCAGCGATCAGCTGTTAAGCGGCTTATCAGCGGAACAGCTGATAAGCGGCTTAGCGGCTTAAGAAAAGGGCGGAAAAAGCGGAAAAAACCCGCGGGGGGATGCAAGATTTTTTTCGTCTTGCGAAGCAACCCCATAGGGGAATTCGTTTTACGAAGCGCCTCCAAAACGGAAAACCCTTTCGTCTTGCGGGGCACCACTGTACTACAAATTATATTTTATTTAAGAATCAGAGTGACTGCTGCCCTGAACTAGGGCAATTGAATACAACCCATTACAGACATCATAATGCATGAATAACTGTTCAGGGTTTGGACTACCCTGCCCATTTCTTAACAAGTCAAGAACCCCTTGTTGATATGCTAATCCACCTACCCTATTGTTAATCAAATGTACCTACTGTATGAAAGGACGCGGGTGGCGCTGTGGGTTAAACCACAGAGCCTAGGACTTGCCGATCAGAAGGTCAGCGGTTCGAATCCCCGCAACGGGGTGAGCTCCCATTGCTTAGTCCCTGCTCCTGCCAACCTAGCAGTTCAAAAGCACGTCAAAGTGCAAGTAGATAAATAGGTACCGCTCCGGGAAGGTAAACGGCATTTCTGTGTGCTGCTCTGGTTCGCCAGAAGTGACCCGGAAGCTGTACGCCGGCTCCCTCGGCCAATAAAGCGAGATGACCCAGAGTTGGCCACGACTGGAGCTAATGGTCAGGGGTCCCTTTACCTTTACCTATTGTACACTTCTGGGGTGGGAAGAGACAACCTGGAAAGTTTCAGTAACATAACTCGATAGGAGCCTCTAAACAATTCTTCTAATTAAAGGGAAGGGGATCTTGTGATGAGATATAAACATTAAGTGGCTACTTTGCTTGTGTGAGTTTTTGTTTGTCTTTGGGCTATAGAGAGAAGAGCACAAAGGCAGTGTACCTCCAACCTCATGATCTGACACCCAGTTATTACCCATCTCTCAAGCTACGCTTAGCAGAGCAAAGAGGAAACACTTTCTAGATATAAATGCTAAGCCTAGTTGAGCTTCCAGAAATAAACTTGAAATCTGATTTGTTTGTAAAGGAAAGGCAGCAGGACGGGGGGGGGGGGATTTCTCAGTGAAGAACACTAACTTGGGATCACCACCAGTCTGGAATTTCCATTAAAAGTGGAACTAGAAAATAAATCCCTTTCTACCACAGCACTTAATGAAGAAATAATAACCAAAAGTAACCTTTATCCCCCAATGAAAGCATGAGATTCTGTTAATGGGTTATGTCACCTTTAGCTCTGCTACTAGTCATATAGTTACACCTGTAGGATTGGGTTGTAATAAATGTTAAATGTTAATGATCCTCAACGTGAGTGCTACACAGGGATATATTTATCTCTCTGAAACGAATGCTACTCGGAGATAATGAAATACATATTTTTATCATTTTTGATGCTTCAAAATATACTAGGAACAACATGATCAGAACTTCTGCTTGATTCTGCACACAAATATTGTCTCTCTAGCACCTCCCTTCTCTTTCTCTCACATGTAGTACTAATTCCCTTTGATATTTTGTGCCCACAGAACTGACACAAATTGGCAGAACTTGGCATAATGACGCTTGCTGCTCCTGGGCACATAAGTAGCTATTAGACTTCAATACGTTAGAGAGATGAGAAAAATAAAAGCCCCAACAATGCCAACATAAAAGAAAGCAATAAAACCAAAGTGCTCATCTCAGGACACAGAAGTAGGAACAAACGTATTTTATGAACAACACTGGGGCAATTGTTTATTTGTCTGCTTCTTTCCTCCTCGTTGTACTTTAAAATCTCAAGTAAACAAGCTATTTTCTTTTCTTAATTTTACCCTACAATAATAAAATCCAATAAAACCTAGAACAATATGTACAACGACTGAAGATTAAGAATTTTTTTAAAAAAAAACTTTCATATGTTGCCAAATTATCCTTGTATTTTCTTTCCCAGAATGAAAGTTCCAGGGGACTGTTTTGTCCCATGATTAGAAGTGAAATGGCTAAAGGAATTGCCATATGTCCTTTCCTCATTTACATAACTACACAATTTAATATAATCATTTATACTATTTGTATACCATTTCTCCATTCACCATGGCCTAATTTGTACATAACAGTAAACCATGGTTTATTAAACCATGGCCAGCATTATGACTGAACTTGCCCACAGCTTAACTGTCAACATACCACAATCTGAAATCATGGGTTGAATTATAAGCTTGTGTTTGTTTTAACCGTAGCTCGGCATTATGTGTGAACCCTTTAACCATGGTTTGACTGGTGAATATCTGGGGAGGGGTGGTCAAACTATAAAGGCATGATACAAGAGCAAACAGAAAGCAAATTAAACATCAGAGAAATAACCCATGGCTTGTTTTGCCCATCTGCGTAACAATTCAGAATTCATTAAACAAACTGTGACTTAGCGTTTTATGTGGAAAAGGTCCTTTAATCTATAAGATGGTTCACAAAAGGGATAAAAACATCCACCATAATTTAGAATTAAGTGACAACCAGGTAAAAGGTACAGACTACCAACAGATAACTAAAATTAAGGAGATGAAGAACATCTTGTTTCACAAACCAAAGGCCCTCAGGAATAGCACCATCTTAGTCTCAAGACAGAAATCAGGATGATGGGAGCAAATGCTCACAACTGAGTAGAGATGAGAAACCTATGGCATTTCGGATTTTGGTAGACTATATCTCTCATCATCCCTGATCACTGGCTATACTAGCTATGGCTAATGGGAGCTGGAGTATAGCAACATCAGGGGACCACAGGTCACCCCGCTGGAACATAGAGTTCCATCACTTTATAACCTAGAAAGAGCTATGCATCGGCTGGATTTTATATTTTCAAATATTTATCATTTGCTCCTTCTTTCCTGAAACTCACACAGCACCTCATTCAAATCTCTGCTACCTCCTCCCACATTCCCTCTTATGCCTGTGACCAAATGTAAACCTCATGGCTTCATTATCAGCTGATTTTCTCCATTCCTGCTCTGTTTACCATCCAGTAATGAAGAGCTCTAGTGAAATCAAGCTTACACATGGATTTTGTGACATTTTCATTGGCCTAATAAAGGTACTGCCCTAATATAGACTGTGGAACTTTTCCATAATCTTAGTGTCGCTGTGGAGAAGGCCCTATCTTCTACAGTTCAGACAGTGGAGAGACATGTAAAAGGGCCTCTGAAGATGATCCAATTAACTGGCTAGACTGAGATGGGTACAGGTAGCTTTTGAGATAAAATATCACTGAAACTCCTGTGCTGACTATTTCCTAACAACATCTGATTTGCATGGTATACATCTCACAACAAGTCTTTGCTGAATTCACAGGTGTGCAGTATGAAAATGTAAACCACAAGCAATGAGAACTGTAATGGAGGGCATTCTTTTCAGGATCAGAGCTTTTTGAAAGAGTCTTGCAAAGTGACAAGAGTTTGACAGAGGATCCATCCAAAAGCAGAATAATATAGAATACCAAAGATACACGAACTGAAGAAACTACTGTCCTAAAGGGGTCAGAAAGCGCATATCATGTGCTTAACAATGGAGGGTCAAAACTGGCTGTGAATGTTCAGAGCATGCCTCAAAAAAATATCTGGGAAGAAAAGAGTTACATCCAGGGGCAGAAATGGTAATAAAAACTAAGCTAATATGAACTAAGAAAGTAAAACAGAAACAGAAAGGGTGAGAGCTTGCTCCTAAAGCAAAATCTAAACAAGGACTGTAAGGCTCTCATCCAATATGGTTATGATTCACACTGGAGCAATCAAAAGTTCCTGTGGACAGATTAGATAATTTCATGAACAGAGGAAAAAAATCAGGGACAGTTCTTCAAGCAAGGACACCACCTTGAAACCGGGGAGCCTATATGTGAGCCCTCAGCAATTTTGGCAGGCAATGTATTCTTTTCACTCAATAGTAACTCCGATCTTGTGTGAGTTTGCAAATTTGACACGACTAGACCAGTCACCTGAGTGGCTATTTCCACAAGCTACCCTTCAGGCATACAGATGGAGCCAACCCTTTGGAGAAAGGGAAGAAAACAAGATCAGCAGACAAAAGCTGAGAAAAGAGATGAAAGAACTGAGCAATGGAGCAGACACCTATTTGTTCAACACCTTTTGGCCCAAGACTCCAGAGCAGCTCAGTCTTTGTACATTCAAGCCTGGGAGCTATGGTCAAATCTGACAGAGGCCTGCATTAATCCAGCCTGAGGCTCTGGAGCCAACCAAGCACCCCACAGGCCAGACAGGAGAGGCAACCAGACAGCAGAGGTAATCATATGCTTAGATACAGTGTGCATAGCTACAGCTCCTTTTTACATTTACTAATTACAGTAATTAAGATAGTTAATTATTACAGGATCAATTAATGAGGGGTCATTACCAAGAATGCAGTGTGTGTGGGCTGGGGAAACTTATCTCTTTCCTCTCCAGTGTGATCAGAAGTAAAATCACCCTATCCACCCCAACATGCAGCTAGAACGCTTAGAGGGAAAAGTTCCCATTCGTGCCAATGGGAAGATTTTGTTCAAGCTACCGGTACTTGGAGGGGGACGTTCTGAGTGAGCTGATTTCCAGGAAGGATTGCTCTACCATTTAGCTCCAATTAATGAAAGCAAAGAAAGAAAAGTGTTACGAGGCCTTTGTTGTTACCTCTAGTTTGTGTGCACAGGTGAATTAGAGCATGGGCGTAACCAGGATTTTTGATGGGGCAGCAGGACTTTGTTGGGGGGCAGAACTGATGTGATTGGTCAGTTAGTTAAGTATTTCTATTGTTTTACTTGATCTAGGAGGGGAAGCTGCCCCTCCCTGCCCCCCTTGGCTATGCCCATGAAATAGAGGGTGTGTGCGGAGTAGGTAAAGCAAAAGACCATGAGAAACAACCCTGCTCCCTTGATCTTATGCACGGTCCCATAGTTGATTTATCTATGCCTGACCTTCATGTTAGTGAGTTGCTGGGGATGCAGAGAACTCTGCAACAATTTCCACCATCAGTGCTACCTACCCTTTTAGTTTAGAACTCTTACTCTTTAAAAGTGTGATTATGTTGGGATACTCCTTTATGATTGCCTAGTACTTTAAAATAACCCTTAATGCTTTATAGTAAATTCATTCATTTTCTATAAACTTTGTGTGGGTACACGTTCCTTGGGAACACACACACACACACACACACACACACACACAAACACTGCTTGATTTGTCTCCAGCAAAATATAGTTTCTAGGGGAGCATGTTTTCGAAACCCTATCGGTGGCAGTTTCACATTGGTTCCCCAAACACACAGGCCTATCAGTCCCCATGTTAACAGAGGTAAATCTGTCAAGGGCAATGTATGACAAACCATGGTTTAGAGAGATAACAACAAGCTGTCTGCTCATACATTCCTTCACCAAATCCACCCTCCATTTGTGTGAATCATCCAGTTCCTTAATAACTTCAAGGCCAGCATCAGGTTGAAGGAGGGAAGGGGTCTAGCAAGCTCCCTGCCTAGTCTTGGAGCTGCAAGGAAGCTTGACACTTCTCTTGTGATTAGCACCGCCTGTACCTAATGTTTCCCAGTGCCACCCGTCCCCCTGTAGTGTTACCAGGCCAAGCCACAAGGACAGGTAAGGGGTGTTGAGCAAATCAGAGAAGCACCAAGCGGCTGAAGTCTCCATCTTTATGCGCCTAGAATGCCTCTGCCCTGCAATGTATTAGTGACTGCAACTACTTCTGTCAGTACTTTGATTCGAGTGCTGTGCACTTTTTTAAGCAAGGGGTGGTGGTGGTCTGGATCGCCACTGCTGGGTTCTCCACAGCACATGAAACTCTTGGGAGAGATCAGCTGGGGGTTTGGAGTAAAGTGTCACCAGCATGTCAGTTCTATTTTTCCTAGTCACGTGAGGATTTGGCTAAACCTTGTTCAGTAAAGGGCTGGATGGGGGGCCAATACCTTGAAATCATTTATAAAAGGCAGCATATAAATGGTTTTAAGCAAAATATCTCACAGCATACAAGTTTCTAGGAAAAGAAGTATGTTTGCTGAGGTGGGGGGGGAGCACGTTAACACTGTGCTGGCAAATATTTAGATGGCCTGTCAGCAGTTGTTACTTTAAAATCATGTCTAATGTAGAATAAGATTTCTCATTCACTGATGTTTGAATTCTTCAGGGGATTTTATCAGTTTTTCCAAAGCATTTTACCTCCAGGTTAACTGTTATAACTAAAGCGTATCAGTGCTTCCATCTAGCTGAAACCTGTACTGCTTTTGTTCACTCATTAAGCTCTGTGCATGCTTGATTAAAGTTTTAAACACCCTTAACTGATTTTATAAGAGAGGAATAAAAATCTATAGTGTGCTAATCACCATTTTATTTTCAACAAATTGAAGTGAAACGAACCTATTAATGTGTAAACAAATGTATTCTGACCCATCTGTGTAGGTGATTAACAAAGTGGGAAGAATGTGTGACTATTCCCCACCCGACCCCCAGAAAAACCTAAAATCTTGATTCCCAATTCAGGCTTTGAAAGAGAGGCTGATTATCTTTAAGGCAAATTAACCTCTGTTAAGAAATGTCAAGATATAATTTCTTTTAGAAATCTGTTTCTGTTCTCTCTCTCTCTCTCTCTCTCTCTCTCTCTCTCTCTCTCTCTCCCCCCCCCCCCCACCAATCTCCCATTGTAAGTAAATTCAGTCATTGAGTTGTACCGCTGATGCAGGCTTCCCAGCAGACGAACCCAGCAAATGCTGACAAGGTTAAAGTGGCAAGTACTAATGCATTCATGCAAGGCTGATGGACATCACTTCCCATTCATGTGCTTCAGTCTTAGGAGACAGGCATTCCATGCCCAGAAATCCTATCCTAATTTCTTAGTGAGGAAGATCTTCTATTAAAATAATAGCCCACCACCTAAAATATTGAAAGCAAGTTGTTAAGGTGCCAACAGAGTTACTTTGCATCAGGACATCATTTGAATGTAGACAGACATACACAAAGATACGAAGATAAGTTTATACTCTGAAGCAGAATAGTAATATGCTTTACACTGAGATCCTATACATGTCAATTCTGAAGCAAACCCCATTTAGCAGGTAATTAGTAGATGCATGAGTTGCCGGTCTGAACCAAGAGGCAAAGGAAGAGAAGATCAAACACTGCTTCTCTGCATGGACCAAGGCAAGAGCAGAGCTTCCCAGAAACACATTCCCTTATATGCTTATAGTGAATATATCACCCATTTTGCTTAAGGGCTATCATCACCCTAGTTACATTTTCTAAAATGGAAGCTATCTATAACCCCAAATATGCTGCCCCGAGACACTTGGGAAGAAGAGCAAGAAACAAATTTGATAGGCAGATATGCCAGAATGTAGATCTGGATTCATCAACAATGAAGGTGTTGGGTGTAAGGTGTGTGTGTGTGTGTGTGTGTGTGTGTGTGTGTGTGTGTGTGTGTAAATAAATAAATAAATAAATAAATAAATGTTGCCATTTATTCATGTCACTTATTTCAAAATCTGACATGGCTCTTGGAATTGAAGCTACCATAAATGTAAGAAAACATTATTTGCTAAATGCTGGTCGGCCTTGTTCAAAGTATATTTACAGGTATTTGTCAACCAGAATTTCCCAAACTTCAACTCCCATGTTACAGCAGAGAATTATTTATCAAGTTCTAAGCTGTTTTCCGAGCTCTGCAAGAAAAAGACTGTGAAAGGAGTTTTGACAGGTTAAATGTTGTCCTATCTCTAGGCATTTGAACACTGACAGCTCACGCTCTATATGTTAATTATTATTTTTTTAATCTGCGGAAATTAGACTTGATTTATTGCTAACTTTGAGGAAATGACTCATCATTCCCTTCATTTCTGATGTTCAGGCTATGAGTGTCATTGCTAATATCGTCAAAAAAGCCACGGAAATAAGTATCTGACATTAAGATTTCCTGCTATTTCATTATTTTTTTTTAAAAAAATGCATAGGTTTATGTGTGCAAATCAGATCAGAACCATGGCCTTAGGAATTCAGTTTTTCCCCCATCCCTGGCTCTGTTTTCCTGGAAAAACTGTAGCCTGGGAGAGCAATCAGAAAACAGTGGCAGCAAAAAGACTCCTTTTCCAGTGCCCCAGTACAACCAATGTCACTTGCTCACCCCATGACTGCTATATGTTCAAAACAAGTTGCGGGGGGGACGGGGACGGATATCTTCGGCCCTACATATGTTACTGAACTACAATAATTGGCCATGTTTACTATGGTTGATAATAATAATAATAATAATAATAATAATAATAATAATAGTAATAATAATAATAATAATAATAATAATAATAATAATAATAATAATTGCTTAAGGGCTATCATCACCCTAGTTACATTTTCCAAAATGGAAGCTATCTATAGTTGTATGGAGAGTTGTAGTTCAGAAACATCTGGAGGGTCATAGGTTCCCCACTCCTGATTTAAAAAGAAAACTAGAGGAGTTCCTATTAATGGATTTCAAATGACAATGAAGGGTTTAAAAATGGGGGAAGGAAGGGTGACATGGGCAAATCACTGCAGGATAAGAATGCACCACAGATTTGCCAAATAGATCTTTCAGTAACCCATCTACCGCAACCTGAACTCACTACCACAGAAAAGGGATTTTATACTGATATATGACTGCCATTTATTAGAGGTTTAAATTAAAATAAAATTAGTAGACCTGACACTGATTAAAGCATTCCCTTAATCAATAAAATTAATTCCTCCCAATTTCTAGTGATGTTATATTAGAAGGTCACAGATGTTATCAGATTCCGTTTAAGGAAAATACAACCCAACAGCTGAGCAAGGCCACTGACTTAATTACAGCTTCATTTTAAAGAATGTCCTCAAATGGAGTCTCCCCAGTATCAAGGTTACTGAGAAGAGATGTTTCAAAAATTTCACCTGAACTGCACTCACTACAGGCTTCCATCATACTACTGTGTTTACATGAAGCAAAAAGTAAACAATATTTGTCTGGGAATTTGATGGGGGTTGTTTGTTGTTAAATATGAAAAGTGAAAGCCAATAATAATAATAATAATAATAATAATAATAACCACCATTTAAAATATTAATATCAAATTAAAATAAATTAAAATAAAGTATTAAAATATAGGGAAACTCTTCAAAATAAAATTATAGGAATTCTTGTTTCACAAAAGACATATTTGCTATGGCTTAGAACTGGGATTGGCCCCAAAAGCTGTTCTGTACTTGACAGAGGAAACCTTAGAAATAATGATCCATAATGGATTTTTACAACGAACAAACACAGTATAGATTTATTAGAAAAGTATGCTTGCTAATGATTTAACCATAGACCCAGCTGCAGTGTCACTTTCCAAGTGTTAAAATGTTATGACAAAAAGGGGCAATGTTTGGCCTAAATTGAAAAAGTGGTGATTTGGAGGCCACAATCCCACACAAAAGGTAAGCTCGGCAGTGAACTGAAAATGGGCTTCCGTTCAGTAATTTTGAGTTTATTTATTAGCTCTATGAACCAACCGTCGCCAGTAACCCCGGAGAGGTTTGCACTGATAGAAATATGAAACAATACAATAAAATACAAATCAAATACAGTAAGAGCAATTCCATAACTGTAATACACAGAAAAGAGGAGGAAAGGAAGCATCAAATTGTTCATCAATGCTTTTATAAAAAAAAGGCTATAAGAAACCATCTTAAAATTATTCACCCCATCTTCAAAATCCTGCTAGAAGGATGTACTGACCTGCTTCCTAAAAAAGTAAAATGAAGAGGCAGACAAATCTCAGCATGGAGGGATTCCACAGTTGTGGAGCCACCATGAACCTCGCCATGAATTAACCCGGCACAATTTCAACCAGCAGCTATTTTATAAAGGTTTACTTTTATAATATTTAGCTTTGTATTAGTTTTATATTGGACTGAGCTAACATACCCAAGCAAGAAGGTCAAATTAGACTGTATGTAATCTGAGTAAGGGTTTGCTCAAGGAAATGGTCAAAATGCATGAAAACCACGTTTCTGATTCTGTTCAGTGAAGTATTCCATCGCAATATGGCACAAAGCAGCCAAACGAACCCACCGGGGCTGTATTACTTTCTTTGTGCTGTAAAAATATTACTGTGACATTTCATCTGGTCAACCATCTTAAAGGTTAATTCTGTTTCCTGTATCAGATATTCCTTTAGGTGAACTGTTCTGTGCAGTTCCTATTTACCTATTCCAAACAATCCTCAAACTGTTTCATTGCTCACTCTCACTGTTAAGAACATATTGACTTACTGCCTGCTCTGCTGTTTAATTCATTTATGCCGAGAGTCAGGCATGAAGACAGAATTTTAAATGTGACATTTGCAGGCTGCTGGGTCATTTGAAGCTCTGACAACACCAAGGGAGTTCCTGACATACAAACTGGTCCTGATTTCCAATCTTCCATGTTCTGAACACATCAGATATTCTTCCCGGAGGTGCAGATTTCAGCCTAAAGTTTTAAATTTCCTTTGGGTTTAACATCTTGCAGAAAAGGCCTGTACACTTGAAAGTTTTAAAATAAAGCCCTTGTTTCCTTTAAGCTAAAGCTGGCATTGCCTCCAGCGAGCAAATTCAACGGCAGGAAGCCACTTTGATTGACAAAGATATTTGGAAACAGACTTACAATAATAATTAATACCCAGAGGAAATTCCAAGCAACTTTGACGCTTGGTGGACTTCCATTTTTTTCCCTGTTGATCTATCCATGTTCAAAGACAGCTGCATCTGAAAGCCACAGCTGTAGATAATGGGCCATTTAGATGGCAGCAGCGGTATCTGGCCTAGCTGGGTAGCAGTTAACTGTGGTAGCAACTAGGATGAAATACCTACATGCAAGACACTCCTTTTTTTGCAGTGACAGCAACTGAACTGAGAGCAGATTAAAAGTACTCAAGCTGGAGACTTACTCACATCTAAGTTCAGAGACCATTTTCCTGTTAAGTCTTGCTAACAGCAAAGAGTACAGATGTACATTGCCTTGAGTAAGCAAGTCAGCAAGATGCAAACCTTTCTTAATAGAACGGATCACAAAAACAAGTAATTATTCAAGTTTCCAACACAAGCTGGAGTCTACAGAGTACGGATTGCTTAGCCTCTTCTGCTGTGCTCTGAATAGTAAATTGCTATCTAAATAGAAATATATGCTCTTGTACAATTAAATATTAAATAGAATATAAACTAGTAAGATTACCAAAAGTGTTTTATTGCCAAAACTAAATACCTTACGTATTCTTGAGTATTAACAAAAGAAATAAAGCAGCATACCTGATGTATTATTTGTGCTACAGGAAGTTGTTCTGCATATTTTAATGCCTCCGTTGCTAATTCATCCACAGCATGGCTGGAAAAAAAGAGAGATTTTAATCAGATACTGTAAAAATTAGGAAAAAAGATAAAACCAATGGCAACTCACTTGCTTTTAGGCATACAAACCCAAGTCCCCAATTTATTTCAAATTGCACAGCTATTATTTTCAAATGCATTACATATTTGAATGCCATCCACTTCTTTTGAGCCTACCTCTCTCCGTTTTTTGGTCACGGTTTAAATTCTTCATAGCTATAATACTAGCTTTAAGTCTTTCTGTTCCACATAAAAATTTGCAAAGGTCAGGGTCTCCTGAATAGCCCAGAGACTTGGGGAGAGCTACTGAGAGAAATGGCACAGGCATATGTTTCCATATTTCATTTGATTCCCATCCCACCCCCTGGCAATTGAAATGCAAGGAGCTGCATTCTGCACTCTAACATTCAACAAACTTGTGAATGAGATAATTTATAGAAATTGATTGTGTATCCCCCAAACTGATTGTTGGAAGGCTGTTAGAAAATGTTCTAGATAAGAACAGAGGTGTTTTAGGATGCACACCCGTTGAAGAAGGCAGAGGACATAAGGAAATAATATTTGGCTGGTAAACCCAGCCAGGAGGAATCAATTTCCAGCAGTAAACTGGTGCAGACCCAAATCTGATCGGAAGCATTTTCCAGATAGGCATCTCATAACTCTACCTTTTCTCCAAAATAAAAGCTTGTTTAAACATGTGATTAATACCACATATTGTTTGACTATATTTTAGCTACTGAACTGTCTAAGTACGGTACCTGAAATTAAAAGTAATAATGCTGCCACCCATCTGACTGGGTTGTCCCAGCCACATTTCAGTCTTTTTTCTTCCTGTGCCAGGACTGTGGGCAAGAACCCTAAATTGTGGAAACATTTTGAAATTTGCAATCCTTTGGAGGGCAAGAAAATAGGTTTCTATGTAAAATATAAGTGCCAAGGCTTTGAGAGAGACACGTTTGTTGGAGTGAAGAAAGACCCAGGCAAAGAAAATGAAAACCAGGAACAGCATACTTCGGACAATTTCTTTGTCCAGTCATTAACTAATCTTATTTCAGTGCCTTTGGGGTTTTATTTTTTCCTCGTATATAATTTGGGATTTGCCTACCACTCAGAAACGAAACACCAGACCAGTCTCTCTTTAGGACGGTTATAGATTTTAAATGCAAGCACCAATCAGGACTTTGGAATTGCAGTAATCAGAGTAATGTTACTAACCACTGTGTGATTTCAATGTAATAACTGCCATGATAGTACACATTCTTGCACTCTGATTGGCTACCAACTATTATTAGCCTACCAGGACAACAAGATCTGCATTTTGCATAGTTATTAAGAAACAACAGTAGAGTGATTATGTAAATCAAGTGCTCACAACCAGAGTATAGGGAATTTCCACAGCTGTGGGTGGGAGAAGAGGAATGAATGCACAAACATTCTGGATTATTCATAAAATCAAAGCCATTTTATCAACATAATGAAGATATTTGAAAATAATTATAAAAATGTCTAGTGGTGTCTCAGTATATGAGAACCACAACCAGCCAGCAAGTCAGCTGCACAAATTAAGCTCTCCTGAGGTATATATAGAAGATACACACCAAAAAACTTTATATGCCCAACCCTCTTAAATATGTTGAATGTACACTTAAAATGACTGAGTCCTCAGTATGCCGAATTCAAAACATGCCTATGACCAACTTTCTATGGCCTTCTTATCATGGGGGGGGGGGGATTCTTGAAAGATCAGGACAACCATTTCATGGGTTTAGCGGTTCATTTTCAAAATGGCCCCCATGCTGTTCATCTAGGAAACTAGGAAATCAATATTACCCACTGCACACTTCAATAATCTTGCCTGCAACTGGGTGTATCTGTGTATCATTCAGACAGAAGGGCACCACATTCAAGATAAAACTTTGCTTTTTAGTGTGTGCAATAAGACTTATGTATACCTAGTCCCAGGAAGATCACCGGCAGATGTAGTATCAATTATCCAGCAACAATGGATACATATGTTCCTCTATTCAAACTCACATCTTTAAACACTGTGCTTAGGGAGAAAATACTAACTGGACTTTCAAATAACATTCCCATGATCTTCAAAACAGTTGCTCTACAAACTAGAAGAAATTCTGAAAATTGCACTTGGCTGCAGCTGCCCGGAACATGTAAAATTACTATAAACAAAAAACTAATGGGGAAAATATGGTTTTACCTTTTTTCAATTTACTTTGAACAACTGGCAGCATTTGGGGTATAGCCAATATACCCCTCTCTATGTATTGCCATTCCTTTTTTTCTGACGGCAATAAAATATTTACTAAAAATTCTGTGTGAGTGTGCGCACACACACACACACACCCATATCAGTTTCAAGACAGGCATTTTTATAGGGTGCTATAAAAATCAAAATGAAGCTTTTAATTAGGTTTTTAAAAAAATAAAATGGCTATATATTCATTAGAAGTAACTAGTTACATTAATGTCCTTGCTCTGCATTCCTGAAACCTAATCGGTCAATTTACTTTCAGGCTATTAACACATTTAGTTGCTTTAGAGATAAACAGAATGTATTCTAACATAGTGTCCCTAAAACAATATTAAAACGTCTATCATTTATTTATATAAAAAAACCTGTATACAGCTGTTCATTAAAAACCAGTGATTTACACCAACCATATACAGATATAATCAAAATAAGGTAAGAATTTAAAATCAGAGATCAACTATTGTCTGTTACAGAAAGATGTTTTCTTAATTGCCTGCATAGATTTGGTGGCATGGAAAAGTTTGCACCAATTATTTAAAGGCTTAAAAAGAAGGCACCTGCCTGACACGTCTCCTTATCACAAGCCCATGCAACTCTGATCTCCACTGATATTTTTTTGAAAGAACAAGTTCAGATGTACTTTCTAGTTGATGAGCCTTTTCAGTCAATTGAGCATCTGTTGCCTAAATGCCGCATGAATGAAGAGTCCGTTAATCTTGAAAGAGACTCCACAACCAAAATTGCTCATACTGCTGTATGAAAACCCTCTGGAGGTGCATTTTAGCATAGCAAATGCTCACTAATAATCAAGAGACCCACAGAGAGTTTATGAAATCTGAGGACTCCCAGTGACTGAATTATGCCTCAGAACGCAGAACTATTCATTTGGGCAAGTACAGCTGGTTTAAATTATTTAGGCGCGACACCCCACAATATATCACTAAACTTTCCATATAACATTTTGTATATTTAGTTTATTTACAACTTTTGCAAAATATAGACTTAATGAAGTCTTAGCAGCAGCAGCTCTCCACAGTGTACTAATATTACAAGATCTTGCCTGAGGCCTGCTACATTCCCACTTGCCTCCACAATTATTTTGGCAAGGGACGCAATTTATTTTTAGACTAATATAAGCTACTGCTGCTTTTTTTCAAATATGCCCCCATACGCTACAGATGCCAGTCTGAGGGAAATGTCTTAATGTAAGCAATTTGTTCCTTTACATTTAAATACATTATCACTCACTACTGTAAATCAACACGGAGAAAAACAGCTTATAGATAAAGCCTTTGACTGGTCTCGCCAAGAGCTGAGGGGCAGGTTTTAGGCAGGGACTTCAGAACAAGATAAACCCTGCTTCACCAGAGGGTTATGACTGGGAAATAGGCATTGTCCCATACCCTAAACACTTTGTTGAAATGTGAACTGTTAACTGATTAAATGCTCTTCAGTTAATTAACCTTCTTGATTTAAATCGATTAATGCTATGACAGCAAATACCTTTGACACCTCTGGTTCTATAACTGTATTTATTTTCATACCAAAGTTTATTTTTGAGTGCAAGAATCGAGTGTAGAAAAAGCAGTGTCATACCACTTAAAACAGTTGTGCCTTCTCACAAAGAACCTTGGGAGCTGTAGTTTGCTAAGGGTGCTGAGAGTTGTTAGAAGACTCCTGTTCCCCTCACAGAGTTACAATTCTCGGAGTGGTTTAACAATCAAACCTTCTTCGAGGTAACTGGGAATTGTAGCTCTGTGAGGACAGAACTCTCCTAAAAAGGCACAGTGCCCCTAACAAACTACAGTTTCCAAAATTAATTGAGGGATGCCATGAATGTTTGTAGAGGTTTGACACTTTTAAATATATCATGCAGATGGGCCTCTGATTAATTTTGGAGCAATTTAGTATGAAATGGTCAAATTTTTCAAAATAACTGTGGTGCTTTCTGTTGGCCAGTCTTGGTGATTATCAATAGAACACACAGACAAATGATTTGAGCTCTTTAAATTGCTACCGGGACAAGAAGCATTTATAATATTGAGTGCCCCTTGATTTGATGATAACAGAAATGAATCAAAAAAAGGCACACATATAAATGTGTTTCCTTATCTAGCTGACATTCAAGTCAAATGTTCTCCATCCAAGTTACATTCAATTTAAAAACAATTTCACAGACCCTTGATTAATGACAGAGACTGGGAAACAGAGACAGGACTGTCTTGCCAACGTAAACATCAAAGGCTGGGTCTGATGAACATTAGGTTTCTCCCTTATCAAACTTCCTAAGCATGAAAATTGTAGATATCCACAGGTGGTAGATGGAGACATCCATGCATTCTGGGACTATAGAAACTTTGGTGGACACTGTTGGGTAGTTCCATTCCACCTTTTGTTGCAGACATGGGAATGTAGTGTGTCACATGTCTGTTTACATTCCAGCACAAACTGCTGGGTCTCGTGAGCGGAACTTCCACTCAGTGCATTGCTTTTGCTTTTGAGTCTCTCTCTGAGAAGACGGCAAGGAGAGACAACATGTTTCTTTGTTTTCATTTATGAAAAATAAATCCATAGTTTTAGTATGTATCCACAGCCTCTAGCCTCTTCCGTTGTGCAGTTTACTTTGCTACATATAGTGTGCTCAAGGCAGCAAGCTTGAGTCGCTGATTTACTTCGGAGCCAGAGTCAGATGTAGGCAGAGGTTGGAGCACTGCAGAATCTCATAACTTACTCACCCTCTGTGCCATCCCACTCCCTGACCACAGACTCACACACAAAAGGCCGAAATTCCCAGAAAAATGGTCCAGAAAGCAAGAGTGAGCCCACAGCATCTAGAGGGCCTCGAATTGACTCCAACATTAGCTTAGGCTAATCAAGGTTCCTTTCAAGATTTGAAACAAACTGGAAAGCTGCCCAAGGTTAGCCTTAATGTCAGTTAACGTAAGTGCTGATGAATGAATCACCTAATCAGTCATGGGGTGGAAGTCATATTCCAGAAGAAAGGAAAGAGGGTCACACAGAGTATGATCCACTCACAATTGTTCAACCATGGTTAAGCAATCAGGAGTGTTAACATACGCACCAGTCCAGCGTAATGAAAACAAAGTAGAACACATATTTCCAATGGATCACACAGGCTGATGAACATGTCATTCTGAAATGGACTGAGTCTATCTTATTACAATGGTTATTTATATATCCTATTTGGTTTGCGCTAATGGAACAAATCTCTCAATAGTAAAACACAGGCAAGACTGTTTAAGTGATGCAATGCTACAAGTGTGGGGAAATGGTGCAGTTTTATGACAAGAATCAGGGTTTTTAGAGTACAAAAGAAAGAGGAATTGAAATGACTTTTAATTATTAAATCTATGTATCCCACTGTCTCAACCATAAATAAACCACCGGGTGGTTGTTGCTTTTATTTTGGCCATTATTAATAAAAACAAAATGCCAGCACTAAATGAGAAAACACCATCAAGGTTTCCCAGAAAGCAAAGACTTAAGAAGCACTGTACCCACTTTAAATGAATAGATTCAAAACCTGAGCATTGAAAAGTATATTTACAATAACCAGATGACAGGAAATGAGGAACTGGGCTTTGGTTTAGGGTAACTATACAAAATAGTGGTGACTGCTTAATATAAACAAATTTGAAGTAAAAGAATGTGTGTTGAAATGAAAAAAACCACATAGCTTTTGCCCTTGAAAAGCACATACTGTCATACCTTGGGATAAATACGATTCAGGTTGAGCACTTTCAGGTTGCGCTCTGCCGCGACCCGGAAGTAACGGAGCGTGTTACTTCCAGGTTTCGCCGCTCGCGCAGACAGTCAAAATGACGTCAAGTGCATGCACGGAAGTGGCAAAACGCAACCCGTGCAAGCGCAGACGTGCTGTTGCATCTTACATTCTGTTCGGGAAGCGAACGGGGCTCTGGAACGGATCCCGTTCACATCCCGAGGTATCATTGTAATAGCTAGGTACAATGAGAACAAGCTGTATGGAGTCTCTGAGTCAAGTATTTCCCTCCTTCCCTTTTCTCATGGAAGCTTTCACTGCTGCATTTGGTTAACTGCTGTTTGCCATGTTATCCAAACTGTAGTTGACATTGATTAAAAACTAACTTCAACCCATGGTTGCTTAAGCTGTCTGGTTTCAACTAACCCTAGTTAGTTAAACCATAGTTTCGGGTTTAGATGACACAATGAACTGTGGTTAACTAAAAGTGAAAACTTTTAGTTAAAAGTGTTAGAACTCTTCCTTGCGGTGGAAGGTAGTGCAGAGAAGCCCAAGGTTCAGCACAACAGCTTACCACAGCCAATGAGAGAATGAGATGCTTACCAGTGTATTCTACTTCTAAGATGTGTTTAAAATCTCCTATGATCTGCTCATCTGCATTATTCATGATGAAACAAACAGAAACATTTGATCATAAAATGTGTGTTTGAAAACCTCAGTATTATCCAATAAGAAAAGGTCAACTATGATAAATCAGTTGTTAAAAAGAATCACACTGTAGAAAATGTAATTTACTCCAAGTTAGTTCAGATTTCCATATTAGAATTCTGCTGCACCTATGAGGGAGAATAATTTGAGCTACTTTCCTGCACTATGCAGTGACAAAATGGACAGCTGGTAGCTTACCTTAGGTGACCTTGAATGACTATCTAGCAGAATGCTAATGTGAATCTTTTGCAAATCGTTACAGTGGAGCCTGAAAGTCATGTCTTTAATGGGCAAACAATTAGTGCATATTCAAAGACGAAGAAAGGCAAGAGATATGGTTGTTACAATAATATGTAGGTTTTTCCACAATCCATAAATACAGCTAAGCATACCAAACTCTGCTTGAAGGATGATCTGCAATGACCCTTCTTCACAACACTTAAGGCCTCATCACACCTGATCTTTAAAATTACTTCAATCCAAATAGGTAGCAAATACTGCTATATCTTCTTGTAGGCAAAAACGTAGAAAGTGGAAGAGAAATCCAGTTTTTAAAAATAAATTAAGGTTGTAATGAAGGGACACAGGTGGCGCTGTGGGTTAACCACAGAGCCTAGGACTTGCCAATCAGAAGGTTGGCAATTCGAATCCCCGCGGGCTAAGCTCCCGTTGCTCGGTCCCAGCTCCTGCCTACCTAGCAGTTCAAAAGCACGTCAAAGTGCAAGTAGATAAATAGGTACCGCTCCAGCGGGAAGGTAAATGGCGTTTCCGTGTGCTGCTCTGGTTTGCCAGAAGCGGCTTAATCATGCTGGCCACATGACCCGGAAGCTGTACGCTGGCTCCCTCGGCCAATAAAGCAAGATGAGTGCCACAACCTCAGAGTCAGTCACGACTGGACCTAATGGTCAGGGGTCCTTTTACCCTTTACCTTTTAAGGTTGTAATGAATTTCCAATAACAACTAAGGAGGTCCTCCTGTGTGTTCCTTTATATTCTGATGCTCAGTTGGTAAGGATACAGGACAGGGCCTTCTCTGGTGTAGCACCCAGGTGGTAAATTCACTGCCCTGGGCGGTTTAGTTGCCCTCCCCACATTTCTAACATTCCACATACAGTATACCTTAGAAAAACATTCTCTGGCAAAATTTCAAGTTTTGCTGCTGCATAGTATTTTTCCTCTCATTTATTATTGGCTCTTCAAAAAATTGCTACTTTTCCATTTTTTATGGCTTTGGTTTTTTTTTTTTTTTAGCTTTTCTTAGTATTATTGCTGTTTTTACCCCATTTACCTCCTCTTTTGTTGGAGGGGGACATGAGGGGGTATGTAACTTCACAAAAGAAACAAATAAATAGCCAGCCACCTATCGATTGGGGCATTTTCATGTTTACATGCAGAATTAAGATGACCATGCTCTGAAGGCAACAAGACTTCTGTTTCTTTAAGAACTTTAAGGAAGGCATTACAGAGGCAAACCTCATCCTGGAACATTGGAATAATTGGTAAAGCTTCACCTATAGCATCCCTTTCCCTTTCAGTGAAGGTAAAAGCAATGAGTTTGGTTTTTTTAAAAAAAAATCATTAAAACAGAATCCTAACCACGCACCTTGAAAGAACCAGTTCTGATCAAGTGACATGGCTCACAATGGAACGCACAAGGGGCAGAGACTTCATTAGAGATTTTCCATTTAAGGTCATTTGAAAGGATTTTTTGAACACCAGTTTTGTCCTAGTTTCTTAAAATGCATGCAAAGACAGCTATTTCTCAGAAACCTAACTCACAAAAATACTCTGTCAGGATTTTCATAAGCATTACTAAAAGTGAGTTCACTTTTCCTTTTTTCTTTTTTCCACCCCTGAACTCTCTAATCTGTGGTTCGGTAATCTCAATAAAAATGGACCTTTGGAAGTATTTCCTGAGTAATCTGACAGACAGAGCATACATTTCCCATTTTGTAATCCACTAGTAATTTCCTATCTGGAGAACTACAATTTCTCCAGAAATTGTTAATTTCTGCCAATCCATTTATCCTTAACCAGCTCAAGCTCCCAAGATAGGACAGAAAGCCACAGAACACTATTTTCCATCAGTAAATAATAAAGTCACCTGCACTTTCCACTTCTCAGAGCGTTTTTAAAAATAAAATCAAACAAAAGGCTCTGCAATATTATAGAAGTAATCTGGATTCTCAAAGGCCACACAAGAAAACCAGTATAATCAGTAATAAAACCGAATAGTACTTTAATAAATCAGAATTTGCTGTTGGAATTGGGACGGCTTATAAGATGTTGCCATCTTGGTTTCAGGCTTGCTTATTTGTTTATTTTTAAAGTTTAAGAGTGAAAGACTATACTTGAAAAACAACAACAAATATGATGGGTATTATTAGCGCTGCTGTGAGTATATATTGATGCATTGCTATGCCAGCATACCACTCCCTAGTGCACCTCTGTCAGTATAAGGTCAAAAACAAATAATAATATTATAATAATTTATTATTTATACCCCGCCCATCTGGCTGGGTTTCCCCAGCCACTCTGGGCCGCTTCCAACAGAATATTAAAATACAATAGTCTTTTAAACATTAAAACATTAAAAGCTTCCCTAAACAAAGTGGAAACATAGGTGGGGTGTAGGAATGATAGAAAGGATCACACTTACACCAAATCCTACGCTGCTTCAGACTCTGTTCAGCTGCTTCAGACAAAGCCAATTTTTTAAAAATCACAAAGGAATCAATGGAGAGAGAACATATGTGTACACACAATGAATACAATAGTGTACAATACTCTCCTACTCTCCTGCACCAGCCCTGCCCACCTACCTACTGATGATGCTGGAGTAACTCTGCATTCAATTCACAACATTCCAACACGCACAGAAAATTCCTCCACTGATAGGGTGCACTGCCTAGAGCTACTATCTCTGCCTGGCTGGAGGTCATGTACATCTAGGAAGGACACAAAGGAGAACTCTGGTGACAGAAGCTAAGGGAAAGGGGCACTTTGCACAACAACCTGTCTCCAAAACACAGAAAGTAACTTTCTTCCTTCCATGTTGTGTGCTCAAATAGCAGTGTGTATATATGTGCACGCGCGTTGTATAGGGGGAGTTAAGCCACAGTGTGTACAACTTTCCTGGAATCCAAGTGTTTTGGTTACTGCTGCCTGCGCTACAGACACTTAGAACTGACATGGACCCTGCGACCGTCATCTGAGGCCCTTCTTCATGTGTCTCCTCCACGAAATATGCGGATGGTGGCAACACAAGAACAGGCCTTTTTTGTGGTGGCTCCCCATTTGTGGAATGCTCTCCCTAAGGAGGCTCGCCTAGTGCCTTCATTACATATATTTAGACGCCAAGTGAAAGCATTTCTCTATAACCAGGCCTTTGGCTTATTAATGTTCTATGCCCTTTTAAATGTGTTTGTGGGAGGGGTGTTACTGGTTTGTTTTGTTTTTGTTTTAGTGTGTATTTTGTGATCTCATTTTTTATATTTATATTGTGAACCATTCTGTGATCCTTGGATGAAGGGCAGTATACAAATTTAATTTTAAAAAACACACACGCACAGGGGGGAAATCTCATGCCACTGTCATGCCGGCTAGATTGTGTTGTAAAGGTAAAAAAGTAAAGGACTCCTGGACGGTTAAGACCAGTCAAAGGAGACAGTCGGGTGCGGCACTCATCATGCTTCAGGTCGAGGGAGCCAGTGTTTGTCTGCAAGCATCTTTCCAGGTCATGTGGCCAGCATGACTAAACTGCTTCTGGCGCAATGGGACACTGTGACGAGTGCCAGAGTTCAAGGAAACGCCATTTACAGTGGTACCTCAGGTTAAGTACTTAATTCTTTCCAGGGGTCCGTACTTAACCTGAAACTGTTCTTACCCTGAAGCACCACTTTAGCTAATGGGGTCTCCCGCTGCTGCCGCGCCACCGGAGCACAATTTCTGTTCTCATCCTGAAGCAAAGTTCTTAACCCAAGGTAATATTTCTGGGTTAGCGGAGTCTGTAACCTGAAGTGTATGTAACCTGAAGCATATGTAACCCGAAGTACCACTGTACATGGGTTGGGGCAAGAGTGAGTGCATTGACTCATTTCCTGGCTGAGTGACTGACATGAGGTTGTTAACACCACTGCAACCTATGAACACTAGGGGAAAGCAGTGCTGTCACTGATATTGGTGGTGTGGCTGGTGGTGCTATTCTGCTCCCCGTGTCACAGTACTTTTCAAGTCCTGTGTTGGGGGTATATAGGGCATGATGCCCATTAAACCAACAATTTGCCAGATTAAGTATCCTGGCATAAAGGATTGCTCAAACTATTCAGTAAGGGTATCCTAGCCACACTCACTTGAGATGAACTCAGTGCAGAGGACTAGCCTGCACTATCTTCCTCACTGAAAAGTACATTGCTCATTGATTCACTAATGTGGGATGCTGAAGATCAGAGCCTTGATTGTGCCTTCCTCAAGGATCTTAGTTATGTAACTGCAGGTGCCAAAATGTGAACTGCAATAGTGGAACATTTTCATGGCACTTATTATTCCGCAGGCAGGGGAGACCAAATTTAAAACCTGGAATACAATATAATCTAGCTGTGAAATCCTTCCAATGAGATTCTATTGGTACTATCGATTCTATCACTTCAATTCCCCCCTCCCTTCCTTTCAGAATGTAAATGAACTTGCTCCTTCATAAAATCCCAAATACTAGTGTCAACTTATTTTTCCCCTACTGCACAAGAAAGTCACAGTTAGTTAGATTCATTTGAGAATGAAAAGATAAGAGTACTTAACTCTAAACTGGTTAGAAAGTTTCAGCATTAAACAGATCCAAATCAGCCCGAAGCGCATTCCCTAGAAATACTGCAATGCTTTACCAAAATGGTATATACCGTGCACTAGTGGGGAACGATTTCCTTCCATTACAAATGCATGAAAGGACAAAATCTAAGGGTTCAAAAAAACCAGTAACATCAGAATAAATATTGCTTATTAAGCTTATCTGTGCAAAAACTCTTTGCGCTACTCCTTGCACTGGGGACATCACTGGGAAAAGCATATCACCAATAGCACTGTACTAGTTTAAGTATGTAAGTATTGGAGAAGTGATGAGAGCTGGCCTTTGTGCAGTCTTCATTTTCTTCTCCATTAGTCTGCCTTCATACCACAGCATAAAACTCTTGCACATGAAATAGTAGTACTTCCAGAGGTGGGGTGAAGAAAACTGGGCTCTTTATGGTCCCAGAGACCACCACTTAAAGATGATGATGTAACATGAATCTCAAGGCACTGGAACTACTGTACACTGACAGAGGGTAGAACCAGCCAAGCCCATCTGTACCCCCACTCATTCAAGACACAAATTGTTGCTATGGCTAGAGCAGCGGTTCTCAAAGGATGTGGCACACCACACTGGTGTGGAAGGAGAGGGTGCCAGGCGTGGCCGGAAGATTCAAGGACAATCAAAGAAACGTTTAAACATTTCAGTATACTGTAGTATAGTACAATATTGTATAGTATCAACATTTTTTATTTATTTGCAGAATATGGATAGATACATTTTCAAAATGAAATGGCCTTCATTTCAAGTGATTGCACCTTAACAATGAAACACAGGAGTATGCTACTGGACTCTTTTTGGATACACAACCAGAAACAAGTTTCCATGCCTCTCTTCAAGAGCACTGGCTATTCATCTACAGTTCTCCACAAGATGTTGTTGTGAACAGGGATTTCAACTCTGACAAATATGAAGGATCAGAAAAGAGAGAATTCTTTGTGTTGATGAGATGAGAGTTGGTTTGTCTCAAATTAGACTGTATATAAATGAGATTACCCAGCAAAAGCAAGCTCTCAACTCTCACTGACTGAGTTTGCATACATGCTTAAGGTAAGAGTCTCACTTATATTTTGGGAATGATTCCTGTTCTTATGTATGTTCTTATGTAGCTGCATTGTTTTGTATTCTGTGTTATAAATCGAACACTGCCAGGAGTTGCTTCTTTTTGTTTTCTGGTGTATTTCTTATCAATAAAAAAAAATAATCAGTGTGGTATAAGCGAATTTTGGCCTTCTACCAAAACTGGTCTTTAAGACACCCTACAATGGCCTGATCAAGGTTCAGTTCAGTGAATGTCAAAGATGCTCAGTAATATCTCTAAAAGGATACTACTGGGCCAGCTCTGAGGGATGAAAATTAGCATATTCAATCTTGCATTCACACACCTCTTCTGAAACACAGGTTTTACAACACAATACCAAAGTGGTAAGAAATAAACCCACTGGAGTTTAGAACTCCATCTCCTTTTGCTGTCCAAGTCAAGAAATGTTGAATGCATATTAAGATTTCTAGTGTGTGTGGATGGTGAATACTATGCAGTACTATAAATAAATCAATAAACAGAACATTAAAACAAAGCAGATGAAATACTGTGCTAGTGTGCAATTCAGTACATGGATTAAAAGTTTATAAAACTCATTTGTGTGGTCTTTGTGCTTAAGTGCTTTCCTTTCTGAGATGCGCATCTTCAATACACTGGAGAGGAAATGACTTTTTAAAAGGCACAAACAGCATTTAGTAAGCTAAAGAACACCTACCCATAAAACCACAGTATGCAATTTCCAAACATTCAGACTCAGCAAAATCAAAAGTAGTTGCTTCCAGAACAAAGCCACACACTCTACTTAAATATAGTGATCAGACCAAATTATATACATTCAAACTTCAGTCTTCAGGTAGAAGCCTATTCAGAGAAATGAACACTCACCCCCCCAAAAAAAAGAAACCCTAGGAAAGAATCTATTTTCTCCTATTGTCCTCTCACTCAGAAAACAGCTTGACTGTTTATGTCCTTGTGCAGATAAATTCCAAGTGGGGTGAAGTACAGAACATTTCATCCCAAATGAGAACTATGGGCTTGAAAATATATTTAATGGCATGAACCCTTAACTGTTACTGCTTTTTCCTCCTGTACAATTAGTATTAAACTTAACATTTATCTTTTTCTGACAGCAGCTCCTGCCATTAAATGAAATCATGCTCTCTTACTAATGTGGTTACAACCCACAGAGCAGTATATTAGCAGACCTGAATTACAACATTGCACATGAATGGCTTCTAGTGGCAACAAACAAAAACAGTTTTAAAAGCCTGGAATGTCAGGCAACACACACAGCATTCTAAGACCATAATGCACATTATTTCTTACACTCACACCCACCCAACATATATATTGTGTAAGAGAGAGGGAAATGTCACAAATGACATACAGAGGCCACAGCAACAATCAAATTTTCTGTGCTATTCTTAATCACATAAAATGTGTAAGTCTCTTGACTGCATACAGCATGATTCACAAATAATGGAACAACTGGAGCCTGCGTAGTGAAGTAGTGAATGTCAGACTAG
This sequence comes from Podarcis melisellensis, assembly GCF_964234715.1. Lineage (NCBI taxonomy): Eukaryota > Metazoa > Chordata > Lepidosauria > Squamata > Lacertidae > Podarcis > Podarcis melisellensis. Next base: position 65,149,929 of record NC_138538.1, read on the forward strand.
GACCTATGGGACTAGGGCAACATCTGTCTAATCCCTACTTTAAAAACTCATTTTTGTTGGAAGCTGTCATCTTATAATTGCAGAATATTACTATCAATAGCTATTAAGGAAGCAGTACAACGTCCATGAAACAGCAGACAAATATCCTATCTCAGATACGGACAGTGGTGCACAAATACTCCTATGCATACCAGATTCATATGCCCCTACCCACTCAACAGACAGCTGTCACTATCAAAGTTTATTCTAAGGCAGGATCTACACATTTTGGCTCGGGACAGCGGCTATTTTGCTAGGTGATGTTTGGCTTTCTTGTTACCTCCTCCACAGAATCAAAATGTGTCCCTGCTACATCCGCTACCGGTTGAGGATTTGGGAAGGTGATTGTTTCTTTTACAAAATGGTGTGTTGCCTATGTTTGCAGAAATCCCTCCATTCCACCCCCAAACAATGATGCTGATTCCCAGCATCAGATGTATACAGGTGGCCAGTGTGTGTGTGTGTGTGTGTGTGTGTGTGTGTGTGTGTGTGTAATTTTTAGAAATTCAGTATTCCCAAGGGGCAGCCAGGGCAGACAACAAACGCTAGCAAGCTGGGGGAGCTGGCTGTAACCTGGAGACTCGAATAGCCACTGCTCGTTCACTGTGGCTCCATTGCTTAAGGACTGTTCTGAGCTGTGGCTGTTACCACACAGCAGGCCAAGAGCTTATCCTAGGCATCTCCTGTGGAAGAAGTGAGGGTAGTAGCATCATCAGTTGCTCAGAGCTGGAGCACATTAGCCACTCAACAAGCCAAGACAGCACCCTTTTGTATACCAGTAGCTGGGAATCACAAATGGGGAGAATGCTGTTGAACTGATGCGTTGTTTGTGGGCTTCCCATAGTTATCTGGTTAGTTGCTGTGGGAACAAATGCTGGACTACTTGGACCTTTGGTCTAATCTAGCAGAACTAGAAACTAGACTAAAGTGAAACTAGATACACATAAAATGCCATGATTTTATAAACTTCCATGTCCCCCTTCTGAAAGAAGGACCAAAGAAATTGGGCCAAGGGGCCCATTGACACACAGTTGATAGAGAACCCACAAAAAACTGTAGCCACCTTTCCTTGCTGGTCGCTAGGATTAAACATTTATTTGCTGTTGACAACATCACAGCTGGACTTGTGGAACCCTGTCACAATAGCCCAGAATGGTTTTGGGATTTACTGTACCATAGAGAAACAATAAATGAATCTCAAAATGAAAAGGGTCTATGATGCAAGTCAGTTAGTTAGCTACAGTACTTTTATTTATCCACAACAAGAATTCCTGAGAAGTCTGCTTTTACAGATAGGATGCCAAACCTTGATAACTCTGAAAGAATATGAAGATCCAGGAAGCGACACGATCATGAGGCACTGACATAAACTAAAGTTCCTGTCTCCTTGCTGTGCTCCTACCATTGCAAATGACACAGAGTTCTACCGGGTGCATGACTTAGCTGAAGCTGGTGAAAAAACAGGCCTTGAGGACCAGAATTACTACAGAGTATGCTTTTCCCATGTGTAGGCCTTTTACTAAAACAATATTTTTAAGTTGTAGCCCTTAAATTTCAGTAGGTGCAAAATTCAGAAGAAAAACGTGGTGTGATAGAAGGTTTTAGGGAAAGGCTCTCAAAAAAGAAACAAGAAATAGAAAGACGTGAAAATTGCTTGCACCATCTGGTGGATGCTGATTGAAACTGGAAAACAAATGAATTTTGATGTGTTTATGCCGGTGACCTGAAGGGTTTTTGAAATATTTCAACTCTCAATAAAGGATGGCCATATGAATTGCCTTGTATTGTCTATAATAATAGTAATAACACCAGCAAATAAAATGACTGCTTATTGCTAGTCTAAGAAATAATGTCATTGAAAGAAGTATAACAAGCCTTAGGAAACAATTCCAATTTTACATGAAGATATGAAGCTGGAAAAGGTAAGCGGCTTGAATACTGAAACCATTACTTTAAACAAAGAATCAAAACAAGTTGAAAATGCTGCATATGCAGTTCACAAATTAATTAAAGGCCTGATATATAATCCAATGAAATTCTACCTCAATTCAACAGAAGCAAACTGACTTTAATTAAAGCAGCAGCTTTTTAATACATTTGTTGATAAGGCTACACACATCATAATGTAAAGCAAGTAAAATCGCTACAAAATTTTAACTAGTGTCACATACCATGAGGGTTATGTCACATTTGGTGAAGCCTTCCTTTCCCCTTGAAAGTCTGAACTTACAAAAATATATTGGCAACTGGAATTTTGAAAAGCCAACAATATAGAAGTGAATACAAGATGTATGATGCCTCACAGGGTCTTCTACCAGCAGTATCAACCAACTTGGGCCCTACAATCTGCAAGGGAGGACCTGTTGGTGGTGCCATTGCGGGATACTACTCAGTTTTCACTGACCTATGACAAGCTCTTCTCAGAGAGGCATCTCTGTCTTCCTTGTTATTAACATTCTGGAGGGATTGAAAAGCATTTCTGTTCACTTATGGAATTTTATTTTTATTATTTATGGTTATATCTCACCTCTCCTCCAAGTAGGTCAAGGTATTACACATGGTTTCCTCCCTCCCCATTTGATTCTCACAACCAACCCTATGAGGTAGGTTAGGTGAGGAGGTAACGGCTGATCCAAAGTCACCTGTTAAGTTTCATAGATTTCAATCCTGGTCTCCCAGGTCCTCAACCAACAACCTAACCAACACAGTGGTACCTCGGGTTACATACACTTCAGGTTACAGACTCCGCTAACCCAGAAATATTACCTCGGGTTAAGAACTTTGCTTCAGGATGAGAACAGAAATCGTGCAGCGGCGGCACAGTGGCAGCAGGAGGCTCCATTAGCTAAAGTGATGCTTCAGGTTAAGAACAGTTTCAGGTTAAGAATAGACCTCCAGAACGAATTAAGTACTTGAACGACGCTGTTCTTGGCAACCACACATTTGAGGATATGCAAAATGTTCTTAAATGTTTTTATGATTTTATTCTAATTGTGTTATTTTGCGGCCCCGTGCACCTTTGAGAAGGGTGGGATAGGAGGTTAATGAATGAATGAATAATTGCCCTGTGGAAAGGACTCAGAAGAAAGCAGAAGGCAGAAGACCACCTCAGATGGATTTCCCCACATGACACAATCTACCACCAACTGTCCCACGAGAATGATACTGATACTCTGGGTCTTGATATCTTACTGTGATTTTGTTTTCATTGGTATTTACTTGTAAACTGCTTTGGAACCAATTGTATTCTGACAGATGTGATAGCAATCACTGTAACCAACAAATAACACCGAATCAAGAGCATCTGCACCACATTCCAGGCATGGAATGCTAGGGAAACTGTCCATGTGATCAGGGTGATCCACATATGTGGTAGTTATTCTCAATACACGGTCGCCATCTAACTTCAGCAATCCAATTAGTGTTGGGGCTGAGGGTGGAGGGAAAATGGAACACCTATAAAGGAAATAATCAACTATGCCCAGCATTTATTGTGTGAATGCTCTCACCTATCCCCAAGTTATGTCCATGGGACACAACTGATGGACAACCCTCTGTCACTTGCTACCTAATTTCTCTTCCACAAATGAAATAAACCTCACCTTGGAAAAAGAAGTGACAAGCAAGCAGATGGCTAGAAGCACACATGAGGAGTCCTACAAGCCGAACTTAAGTCTTTTCAAATCAGCAGAGGGGGCCTTGGGACTTTGCTGTGTGCAACAGAGCCTTCAACTGTCTGCTGCTGTTTTGCCTTTCTGCAAGGCTAAAAGAGGGTTGGATGAGTCCAAGGAACAGCAAGGAGGAGGCCAGGCTGAGGTGTGTCATGCCCAACTCATTTCTGCTGTCTTTCGTTTGAGGAGGAAGGGGATTTCCATTTGTGAGCACTTTGCTGCAAACAGTCCTATCCCTACATCTAATGAGAAAATGAAACTAACTTTTAAGCCCAAAGGGTCATGTGCCAGAACCACATATATTTGCTCTTGACTCCTCTATAACCTATTTAACAAATGGATCAGATGCTCATTTATAAGCTATGTAGACCAGATATTGAGAGTCACATTCTGATGGACCTACACCTTCAAGGATGTAAGAAAATGGCCAGCTGCTGTCAACTAGACAACAGTCACGTCAACGCAATTCTGAACTCTTTCCACATTTTACCAATCACTCCTTGCAGCAGTCAAGCATGGTAATAATTCAATTTCATTCTTTTGTCCATTAAAAAACAACAACCCAACAGTATTTGGTACTAGATCCTAGAAAAAAGTAGGCAGAACTAAGACTTTACTTTCCAGAAAAAGCACTGAGTTGTCATTCAACTTTTAATTCTCTCTACCACCCCACACTTCCGAAAGTGCTTGACAATTTTCCAGTATTTTAGATGCACAGAAGATCGTGGAAGTAGACATTATGGCAACAAGCTCAGTTTGCATTCAGGAAGTACGCAAATGGTTCAAAAGGCAAAGCACATCCTGCATGTTCTCCTACGCTTGAGTGCAGAAAGCAAGCTGTGCAGGTGTATTTTCTAAATAGATTCGGCACTAATGCTTCTTAAACCTGTGCAATGAATAAATTAGAGGACAATTTGAAGCCTTTGTGCAGAAGTTTCACATAAATAATTCAGGATAAAGGAGGTCCTTCGAAGGAACAGAGCCTGCACCACTGCCCATATGCTCAACCACATGCATCAACAGATAGTCAGTGCCTCTGCATTACACAGAAACAGACTGCTGAAGGATGTAACACATTTGTTGACTGAACACCCCTTATAGGCAACAAACTAAAAAGGAACCAAGGATTCGTCTCTATCTCCTTTATATTAAAAGGAAGGGGGGGGGGAGAGAATGGCTCAGGTCCTGATCCACAATCTTGGATCAGTCAGTAGAGCATGTAGCTCTTAATCTCAGGGTTGTGGGTTTGCACTGCATGGGGTGGGCTAGATGACCCTCACGATCCCTTCCCATTTTCCATTTCCATGATTCTGTTATCTTACTTCACATTTCATTAGGCTTAAGACAGTGCCTAGACCGGAGATTTCCAAACTTTTCTTTTCTTTTCTAATTAATTTTTATTGAAGTTTTTATCTCTACAAAATAACAAAAATAAAGAAAGGTTTACACATATGTACAGTTTAGTACCACAAAGCATTCCCCCACCTCACCCCCCCCCCCACCATTGGTTCGACATAACTCGAAATGTGAGTTAAAATCTGACTTCCTTCCATCGTTGCTTGACCTTAATTCTATAACTTAGCTTTACAGTTGTGTTGTTATATTGTATTTGACAAATATTCTGGTTTTACTTGCATTTGTAACCTTTTCCCCTTACAAACTTTGTTGTTTACATATCAATATTTCTGTACCGGAGCAGTGTTTTTTCGTATATTCATTCACGCAACTCCATTCTTTTATTAAATTTTGATTTGTTTGACCTCTGACAGATGCCATCATTTTGGCCAATTCAACAAATTCAATAAGTTTGATTTGCCAATCTATTATTGTGGGTATTTTGTCTCCTTTCCAGTTCTTTGCTATTAGTACTCTTGTGGCAGCGGATGCGTATAAGAATATCCTTTTCTTATTTATGGGGATGTTGTTTGTTATTAATCTCAGAAAATACGCTTCTGGTTTCTTGTTGAATGATTTTTAAAAAATCTTTATCATCACTTCATGAACTTTATTCCAAAAAGTTTTCATCACACTATACCCCCACCACATATGATACATTATTCCTGTTTCGCTGTTGCATCTCCAGCAAGCATTGGTTTTTTGCTTATAAATTTTTGCCAATTTCTCAGGGGTTAGATACCAGCGGTAGATCATTTTCATTAAGATCTCCCTTATTATGTAACATGCTGTGAATTTGATGTCAATTTTCCACAGCTGTTCCCATTGTTCTAACATTATGTTATGTCTGTGGTCCTGCGCTCTTTATCATAAGGTCCTTTACCATCTCATCCTTGAGTTCCTATTCAAAAAGTACCGTAGGTCGTACATACTAGATAGGGTCTCTTTATTAATTTGTAGCTTTCCAGACTTTTCATGTTGGTGACACACTTTTTAGACCTGCATCATTTCGCAACACAGTAATTCAGTTTTACTAGCAAACCGTAGGTTAAACTAACCCCTTTCCAGCACGGGGAGCGTTTGCGCAACACACCTACACACTAACGTGTCGCGACACACAGTTTGGAAAGCTCTGGTCCAGACTTATTCTCTTGTCATTTTTCATTACGTCTCATGATGTCCTTGTGCTCTTGAGACAGTGCATTTATGTGAACATGGGTCACAGTGTCAGGGAACACACACAGAGACACATGAGCCAAATAAACCTGATGTGGTGCTGTGTGTTAAACTCTATATGCAGTGACAATAAGAGTGCTCAGGATGCTTGGAGCTCACAGCCACCCCTGACCTTCCCACAAGCACTGGTTTTATGGGGGTGAGTGCTGTTTGTTTGTATAGCTACTAACTATGCTTACTCGACACCTATAGCTGCCATTCCCTTGATGTCAGATAAAGACGATTTTTTTAATAATAAAAAAACAGAAATAGAAAAGAAGCACTAAAGCAGTAACAATGAGAGGTAAAAAGCCATTAGACAAGCAGCAAAGTAAAAGCTTAAAAATGGCAGAGACTGCAACAAGCACATAAAACAAGCAGAAACCAGGAATTAAAAGCTGTGGATTTTAAAAGCTGGAGAGAATAAAAGGGTTTTACGCAGCACCAAAAAGACATAGCTACAAAGAGGTGCCAGGTGTGCCTCTCTGGGAAGGAAATTTCAGAGGGAAGAATAGGCCCATTCTCATGCAGTCACCTTCTGTACTTCAGATTGCGGGGACACTCAGATAAGGACCAGGTGCGCAGCCTGGGAGTCATTTTGGACTCACAGCTGTCCATGGAGGCGCAGGTCAATTCTGTATCCAGGGCAGCTGTCTACCAACTCCACCTGGTACGCAGGCTGAGACCCTACCTGCTCGCGGACTGTCTCGCCAGAGTGGTGCATGTTCTGGTTATCTCCCGCTTAGACTACTGGAATGCGCTCTACGTGGGGCTACCTTTGAAGGTGACTCAGAAACTACAACTAATCCAGAATGCGGCAGCTAGACTGGTGACTGGGGGCGGCCGCCGAGACCACATAACACTGGTCTTGAAAGACCTACATTGGCTCCCAGTATGTTTCCAAGCACAATTCAAAGTGCTGGTGTTGACCTTTAAAACCCTAAACGGCCTCGGCCCAGTATACCTGAAGGAGCGTCTCCACCCCCATCGTTCTGCCCGGATGCTGAGGTCCAGCACCGAGGGCCTTCTGGCGGTTCCCTCATTGCGAGAAGCAAAGCTACAGGGAACCAGGCAGAGGGCCTTCTCGGTAGTGGTGCCCGCCCTGTGGAATGCCCTCCCATCAGATGTCAAAGCGATAAATAACTACCTGACATTCAGAAGACATCTTAAGGCAGCCCTGTTCAGGGAAGTTTTTAATCTGTGATATTTTACTGTATTTTTTGTTTCTATGGAAGCCGCCCAGAGTGGCTGGGGAAACCCAGCCAGATGGGCGGGGTACAAATAATAAATTATTATTATTATTATTATTATTATTATTATTATTATTATTATTATTATTACAATCTCAGGGCATGGGCAGGTAAGGTAAAAGGTAAATGGGCAGGTACACATGGAAAGAGACACTGCTACAAATACTGTGGCCCCAAGCCACGAAGAAACACTCTGAACTGGGCCCAGAAGCCGCTCTGAGGGAACAGGCTATACTACACAAATTCAACGTGAAAATATGTTTTTTAATAATTTCCCCAGTTATTGCAGAGGAAGGACAGAACAGTGACAGGGGCAACTTTTATCTCTAGATCATGAGGCCTGTAAAGTGGTAATGAAGTAGAAGCTGGAAAGAAACATGCAAGTGGTCCATGAAGAAGTTCTAAGTTCCAAAAGCTCCCACTCTTTACTTCCCCCTCAGGACGATGGAAGGGGAAAGAACAGGGAAAGCTCCTTCCATCCTGCTTCCCACCACTGCCCTCTCCACTTGCTTTTAAGGGGAGGGTGATCAGCAGAGGATGCTTTCAGGGGCAAGTGGCTGGCAGGAAGAGGCTTTTCCCCAAGCATCTTGGTTCAGGTCCAGAAAATGAGCCAGATTTGTTTCCCAAGGAGGCTGGGGGGGGGGGTTCATTTCTGGATCAAACCAAGGAGAAAGATGTGGCAATCGCTATTAAAAACCAACCCAGTGGCAATGAATTGCACAGCTTTCCCTGCCCACTTAGAGGAGACACACTTTCTTCATTATTTGGTTAGCCATTCAAGGAAAGGTACTCGAAAACTGAATTTCATTCAAGTTCAGCTCATTTCTCCTTCACATAAATATATTCAGCATGCTCCCCCCCCCCCACCTCTTGACAATTGCTCCAGAAGCCTGGTGCTAATTCACAGAATGGTTTTTACAACCGCATAAAATATGTATGAGAAATAAAATAACAAAAATCATGTTGATAGTGCTCGCAGGTTCATTCTGATCTGTTGCACTTAAAACATTTTGTTCATATGCGTTCCATAATCATATTTTTCCTCCTTTCGGACCTTTTACTCAGGTTTCCCCCCCCCCTTTCCTTTAAGCACCAGTAGTTGCTATGGAAACTATATCTCTCTTCCTCCTCCCCAAGTTCACGCAGGTTTTCATCAAACCCAATAACTATTATTTTTGCAAAATCTCATCTAGTCCAGTAAAATTGTTCCTTGACGAAAATACAGTATCCATCAGGACCTCACTGATTCACACTAATGAAAAGTAGGATCATGAATTGCCAGATGCTGAGAATTAGCAGCACAATTCATTCAAAAAAGAAGAGACTGCTCATTGCTTAATTTAGATGTGTTAACCCTTCATAACATCACAATCAAATAAATGGCAGCATCATTTGCAGAAAGTGATGGAAAACCCTGTGATATCTACAAATACTGTGATATCCACAATCTAGCAGAAGCAGAGTGACTGCAGAATTTTGAAGTATAACAAAAATTACCTGGAAATTGTCACAATTACTGAAGTATTGGAAGACGAAAAGATTGGCGGTGTGGCTGGTCTTCAATTTCTCCATGACAAACATACACTGCCTATCAGCACAGAAGGAGGAATATATATATATATTTTATTTCCAGGGGTGGGGGGGAGATAAAACCTGGGACTGTGCATCTATTGGTTTTAGGTTCCATTCTTTGTTTTAATGACATTGTTTCTGTTTTGTACACTGCTTAAGAGATTTTAAAATATATATATTAAGCATTTTATAGCTGTTTTTAAGTAAAAATATATAGTTAAAAATGGAATGCACCACCTTCTAAAAATAGAATGTGCAGTTCATAGCGAATACAACAATATAACTCCCTGTATTTTTCTTTCTCCTACCTTCCTGGAAAATGATGCAAACGTGTAGGCTGCTGGTAACTAGGAGGAAGCAACACAGGTTCTTTTCAGTTCAGTTCTTCTTGTGGTGCAGATTGGGACATACCGTATTTTTTGCTCTATAAGACTCACTTTTTCCCTCCTAAAAAGTAAGGGGAAATGTGTGTGCGTCTTATGGAGTGAATGCAAGCTGCGCAGCTATCCCAGAAACCAGAGGAGCAAGAGGGATTGCTGCTTTCACTGCGCAGCGATCCCCTCTTGCTGTTCTGGCTTCTGAGATTCAGAATATTTTTTTTCTTGTTTTCCGCCTCCAAACACTAGGTGCGTCTTGTGGTCTGGTGCATCTTATAGAGCAAAAAATACGGTAATTCAAAGAATGTCGCCACCTTGTAACAGAACCCAGTAAAACAATGTGATGCACACCACAAGAATGGGACCATGGTCACTAAGCAGTAATTTTGAGAGGAGTGAAACCTGAACTCTTATCAGCACCTTTCAGAAAAGGTGAGGAACAATGAGGTGGGGATTAGCAGTATACCTCAGCAGCTGCCAAGTGCAAACGTTCAATCCTTCAGTTATCCCAGCAGATAATGTACAGCGTTCACAACTCCCCAGCCTTAGAAAAATCAGACTTCCATCTTTCTTACAAACCACAGCATTTCATATGGCCAACACTACATGAGTGATTAAAAATAAATAAAACAAGGTAGTGAGTCACCCTTCTCTACGACGTGCCAAGCACGTCATAAAAGTGCTAAGAAACCTTTGAATGCTCAAGGTGCTCATTAACAGGCTCCCCCCCCCATTTAATTGCAAATTGAAACCCACCTCCCCCTCTCATAATACCACCTCCAGAATACTGAGCAGTTGGAAAAACAAGGAGCAATACTATCTCAGGGTCAACATCAAAGTTTGCTCCCACCTCTGGGACAGCTCCTGAGATCACAATAATTAAAACACACAACCAATTCTATGCTTTATGTGCAAGAGAGCAATGCAAAATCTGTAACAGCAAGAAAGATGCCAGGATTCAAGGTAATAATACCACCTCATGTGGGAAGCTCTAAAATCCAAAGCTCTTTGCATGAAGCTTAGTTGCAGTAGGCTGTCTTGATGCATCACTGAAAACCTACTGGGAATTTTGCTAACCCTGGCCCCTAGGCCTATACACTTTATGTCTTGTGTATCAGACCACTAGATCAAGCTACAAGGGATATATGCATTTCAAAGGAAGAAATTGCACTCTTTGTCCCTGAACCTTTTCAGACAATCCAGATTCAACAGGAATTGCAATTCACCCTTCTTGTCATAGAAACTCTCTTTTACTGCTGGTTTCTGCAGCCCAAGATCCCGAGAAGGAGATTCCTCCACATGCACAAGGGAGCTCGCTTTCACATGGCCATCTTTCCTATGACAGTAGCATATGTGTGAATAATACCACGTGTTTCTCAACCCTGAGAGGCAGCAACTGGCCCAAGCTCACTCAGTGAATTTCATGGCTGAGTGGGGACTCAAGCCCTGGTTTCTCAGGTCCTAGTCCAGTGTTTCCCAACCTTTTTTGGGCAAAGGCACACTTGTTTCATGAAAAAAATCTCGAGGCACACCACCATTAGAAAATGTTTAAAAAATTAACTCTGTGCCTATATTGACTATATATAAAGTAACTCTCTTTAATAAGAATCAAATAAACACAAAGATAGTATTTTATAATTACTTTATTATGAAATAGTAAGTAAACAGAAATATGAAAAATTATAAAATACTTTATTCAGTGCGCAACCTGAGCCTGTTTGGCTGAACACAAAGCTGATATTCTGGCTGGAATCGAAGAAAGACACACACGTAGCTCTTCATCAACAGCTCTCAGTCTCTCTCTGTATTTAGTTTTTATAGCAATCATGCTTGAAAAGCTCAACTCACAGAGATATGTAGTGGAAAATGGGAGCAATGTCAAAATAGCTTTGTTTGCCAGAAGGGGGAACTCCTTGGCAGTTTCCAACCAAAAACTGTCCAAAGGTAGATCAGCAAATCTTAGCTTGAAACCACGATTTTGTCTCAGTTCAGTTAGTTCCTCCTGCTCCTGTAAAGTCATGTCCTTTCCACCAACTGATGCTGAGGCATAAGGGTCCCTAACCCAGTCAAGGCATTCAGTGGAGACTGAAGAGAAATAAAATGACAACTTCCCCTCGAGAGTTTTTAAATGTTTACTTATTATCTCACACAGTGCAGCAGTGTGAACACCTTGCCATTGCTTGGTGAGTGTGAACATTTCAAGATTGCCACTTTCCACGTGTTTGGAAACTCGCCTTGGGAGCAAGAGCCTTTTGTCTGCTTCACCTTCTCCTCAGCCACACCTGAGGAGGCAGCTTACAAAAAGCAGCAGCAACAAAGAGGCCCAAGGGGTGCTTCGTCTCTCTCCCCCCCCCCGCCATTGCGACCCCACCCCACCCCAACCAGCTTCACCTGAGGGAAAGGATGAGAAGGGGGTGGCGGGCTGTGTGGAAAAGAACCCCCCCCCCAGCCAACACAATCCCCTCACACGTTATCCTAGTTTCCTTCCGACGCCCACCAAGCCCCCTTAGCAACAGTGTTGGGGGGGGGGAGAGGCAGCGAGGCGGCGGCGGGAAACGGCAAACCAACCCCGCCTCATTTTTCTCCACAGGCTGGCGAGGGGCCTGCCCCGCCGCGCTGCGGATCCCAGCTACCCGCCCCTCCCCCCCGCTATTCTCGCCATGTCGCCGCCGCCACCACCTCAGAGCCGGCTGGCCTTTATGGGGAGGGAACGCGAACCAACGGGGTTTTTATAGCTACCTCAGCTCGAGTGTGCCGTGTGCATCTCCCTCTCTCCGCTCGGTACCAAAAACCGCCGGCGCGCGCGCGGGGTGCCGCCTCCTCCTCCCACTCCGCAGTGCTGCTGCTGCTGCTCCTCCTGCGGGTGAGCTTGGCTTGGGCTTTCAAGCTTTTACTACTTTACTACTGCCGCCGCTGCGGCCTTGCGCGCTCTTACGGCCATTCACCAAAGCCTCTTACGCCGGGCGCTGACCTCCCCGCGCCGCGCCGAAAACGGCTTTCTCCTGCTCCTCCTCCTCCTGCGCCTCTCGCTGCCCGACTCGCCCGCCTCCCTCCCACGGCACACCAGGCAACGTCTCGCGGCACACTAGTGTGCCGCGGAACACCGGTTGGGAAACACTGTCCTAGTCAGACACTCTAGCATCTTAAGTTGAAAGCACTATGCCAGTAAAGGGTTGGAGAATGAAAATGCTGAATTACCTTCTATCCATCTGGTAGAAAATAGTTGCCAAACCAGAAGAAGCCCACTGTGCCAACAGTTGGAAACATCCACACAATGTCCCAAGTTGGTGTTGGCCTGTTTTAGAAAGGTATACATCAAAAATGTTGACCTAGGAGCCCCCAAAAACATGGGGGATCCAGCAGAGGAAGTTGGGCAAAGAGCATTGCATGTAAAGTGTTCTAAGTTGGACAGTTGAACAAGGCTTCCATCACTGAACCTGAAGGATCTTGGGTCTAATCCCATAAGTGCCTGCACCCAACACAGTGTGGCAGCTGGTGCAACACACTGGCCAAATATAACATGATAATCTGCCATACTGCCTGATTATCTCTACATGCCAGAAACAAGCAGTCACTTGTTATCTGTGTCACCACAGAGCATCACCCATCATTTGCTCCACAGGCTCATTAAAAAAATAATTCCCAAAGATTTATTCATAATGTAGCAGCATGTGTGATTTGTTGGTGTTTTCTGCTTAAAGGCAATTAATCGTGTGAAAGACATTGATTTAAAACTAGCATTGTTCCAAACAAAGAGCAGCCATCGTTTCACCTGTTCCCCATGCAAAACCAAGCATCTTGCCTAAAACAAAAAGGTAATGTGTGTAACGACTTTGAATACACTATTATATAAATGCTAAGCATTGCTATTATCTAAAAGCTAAAAAGAGAACAGCTATCAATGCATATTTCAAAGCAATTTCCCCACTTCTCATCAAGATGATTAAGATGCCCCTTGCATTTATTAAACTGTGCTATAAAACAATTGTACATATACACAATATTAAGAGTAATCATTCTGAAAAGAACAATTTTAGTGCCATTTCTCCTAATATATGTGACAAAGCAGTCATAACTTATCTTCAGCCCTGCATGAACCATCATCTTTATACATAATTTAGATTATCCCACAGTCACACAGCTAAGAATGTCTCCATCCTTTCTGCTGTTCATTTATGCTTGAGTAAAACATTGTTTATGTTAATATAAAGATGTGGCACACATACAACCAGATCACCAAACAATCTAAAATTTCATGTGAGCATTGTTCATACCCATTTGCAAGAATTCTCAAGAAGCCATCTTTCCTGCCTTTAACTACGTCTGTTTTCTGCGGGGAAATTATTGGAAAAAATTTCTGCCCTACATCACTGCCCACTTTTGCAACTAAGGATGCTATTCATTGATAATTTAATAGCCTGAACATGGGGGCCGGGTTCATGGCTCCCAATTCACTCCTCTCCTGGCACGAGTGTGATAAACAAATCAGGAAGCCTTGGATTTCCAATATGTCCAAATAAGAGGCTGTTGTTTGTTTCTTCCTAACAAGCCAACAATAGGACATGGCTTATGACTGTGTCTCCCTTGCAGGTCACAATCCTTGGTCTGGAAGCAACAGGTTTGGTGGCTTCCAGACTTGCTTGTCTGAGCCAAACCAGAGCAGGACTGATTATACAGTGTGTACCCACACCCCACTTGTTCACAATAAACCACAATAACCCAGAAACTCTGGCTTATAACGCAGCCCATACCTTTGTGGCAAACTTGGTGTTATTTAACCCGTTGTCTGCTCATTTTCCATTACCTAAACACCAAAAGGAATTAATTTTGCCTAATTCCCAGTACTAGGAAGCTTTTAACTTCCCCACACCATAACATATTTAAAAGCAACCTTTTTTTTTTTACAACTTTTTAGTGCCTCGGCACATTATTTTGTGAAGAACAGTCCAGCCCAGAGGTACGATATAAAATACAGACCGTGCCCAAAAAGGGCATATAATTTCAATATTGCAACACTTTTTAAGTAGGCAGTGCTCAAATGGGCACTCAACTGTGAAACTTACATGGAAGGTTGCGTAGGTCTGGTTTTGAATATATATCAGTATGAGGATATATTTAATATTCAAATTTAACACCAATTTCAGTGATGCGCAACCACAGTAATAAACACAGCGACACCTCGGAGGGTCTGTTTAAAGCAGATTAATTTATATGATGGATGCTGCTAACTGGTTGCTTGAAACAAATTTTTTTCGAAATTTGTCATTTTGTGTGTACCCATGTGAAATAAGAAGAGTGAAACCACATAACCAACCTTCCCCTGGGCTAGTTCCACCCAAAACTCTGTTCAGGCATCCACACTCAAAAGATGGATGTCAGGAAGCAGGGATAATCCAGCCACACACTGTCAGGTGTAGAGCCAAGGGCAGGGCTAGATTCCTCCTCCATCTATGCATGCTTAAGGCTTCAGAGCTGTTCCAGTTCAGACTATGAAAGGAGCTCTAAAGTTTGAACAAGAATGAGTCCTCTCCCCACAGAGCATTTGTAACAACCCAATAGTAATCGTACTTACACAGTTCCCTTCACTTTAATGGGATCGACTTTTAGGCAAGTATGGCTAGGACTGCCGCCTTACAATATTAAAAGCTGTTTATCCTAGGAAATGGTTTGCTTTGTGAAATGTAACCACACATTTCTAGCCCCATCAATCATATGAATAGGTCTTGGAAGTGTACTCCTGTGAAATACATTTCATGGTATGTGTGCCTTACTCTGGCATTTTGCATTCTGTCCCTAAATACGTACAGAGGCAAGACTAAGAGAAGAAAATGTATTTGTCCTTTTACATGCACTTTTCAACATGCACTCCTTTTCAACATGCACTTGGACATATATTCTAAGGTGAACCCTAGTGTGGATGAGAATCCATTAAAAGCAACGGACCACATCGCAGTTGGAACAAAGCTTAGATGTGCTTCTGATGGGCCCTCAGTCCTTTAAGGAGGCATTTTCCCTTGAACATTAAATGATGTTCTAGGTATACATTCCACGAGAACAATTACTCCACCTGTGGTCCTTTAATCTCTAAGGTGGACAGCCTCAGTCTTAAGTGATATATTCAGCAAGCCACTTGCCAACTTGACATGTGAGGGCTTGATTCTGCATTCTGCAGCCAATAACCATTGAGGTCAGGCTGCATATCAATCTTTGCCAGCTTTTTTTTGGTCAGGGGGACAGAGCTTTCCCCCCAAAGTAGGATTTTCTTGCATATCCTTAGAATATACTTCCTATAGGGATACTTCCCTGTTTCTATAGGTGATATGTAGTTTTACAGAATGAAGCTGTATGGAAGTCAGACATTTTACTAATATGAGTGTCATTTTTCATAAACATTTCTAAATATTTTAGATATTTGACTGGACTAGAGAGCATTTAGACTTTGATACGTGCATTAGGAAATAATTATAGCGCAGGAGAACCCTGGGTATACAAGAAATACCAATTCTTTGTGTCTCAGTTCTAACTGACTTGGTCAACTTGCATCCAAGCAGTATCACGTCAGACTACAAGAGGAGGTGGGTGCCCTTTTATCAAGTTAGTCTCTCTACTAAGTATACCGCCCCAACCCTGTACACTGAAAACTAGATTTCATTGAGAAGAGTTTGAACCTAGGATTCCCATGAGAATTTAGCTTAGCTGGGTGCAAGAATGTTTCTCCACAAACAGTCATTTATGTGAGTTCCCCAGTTTGCAACCCTGAGGTGGTAAATCTGGCAGAGCTTTACCACTTCAGTGACAACTATCTGGCTGCAATGGAAGAAACTAAGGTTACATTTTCAATGACTAAGACTCAGTCTCAGTGAGTGGCTGTTCTGCTCCAATTCCCCAGATAAAATTTAGACCTGCAGGCAGCAGTCTTCATTCCTATTCCGTTCTAGCAACGCACACAAAGAGCACAGACTCTTAAATAACCAGCAGAAGCACATTCACTGGGGAGCTACCAAACCTAAACATTATGTTACACCTAAATTGAGGTAAATCATATAGTTATATAGATGTTATTACAGAGTTCCCAACCAAACTAAAGATAATCCAAAAATCGCTAGATGCATGACGACAGAAAATTGTCTCCAACCAATTCAGTTAGAAAAACAATATTACTTAGATGTGAAAAAGCTTTTGAAATGTAGCTGTGGTAGCTTTCTCTGCAAGGCAGGAGCAGAATCCAGTCAGCTGTACATTACATTTTCCAAATTCCGCTCAGGCTGCTTATATGCAATTATATTTATTAAATTCATACATGCCATCACATCATCCAATTTAATCTGATCAAGCAAAGCTACTGTAACTCATCAACCCCCCCAGCCTCACATACAAGCTTTCTCCATTGCTTTCCCCATTTTCATTTTCACTATCAAAAAAGATTAATAGTAAAAAAAAAAACCTTGAAAGTGTGCATTTGGGCATGACTCATTCAAAGGAAGAGACATCCTTAACTCTTCTCTTCCTCAATGGAAGTCTGAAAGTGTTTGTTTTGGCTGCAGTATGCTCCTTTAATCTGCAATGGGTCATCCTGACTTAGCAGTTCCTTGTGGTCTAAAGAATAACTTTATGCAGTGCTCCCTGCCTGGGAGAGCTGTCCCATTCACTTCAGTAGCCACTGGAGTACATTTAGGCTTCTGAATCAAGGCAATGAATACAAATACATTGCTAAGAACATAAAACTCAGTTTCAATGGGACTTTCAGAGGATTTCAGTAGGACTTGCAATGCAATCCTATAAACACTTACTTGGGAGTAAGCACCACTCAACTCAATGGGGTTTGCTTCTTGAGGAATGTCCTTCACTATAGATCAGAGTCCCCAACCTGCAGCCCTCAGGCTGTTTCTATACAGCTCCCTGGCTGCTGCTGTCACTCTCCTGGCTTTTTTTCTCCCTACACTATCAATCTATTGCTCCTCTCCTTATCCTGATCTTTCCAGCAAAAACACTTCTGCTATATTATTTCTTCTGGTCTCCAAGCAGCTCCATGGCTGCTTCTGTAGGGCCCCTGTTATGTGCCAGTGTAGTTGCTCGAGAGCGAACAGGCAAGACTCCCACCTGTCTTTTCCAGGCTTTATTATCTGTACAAAAACATTTACAGTGTAGAGCGTCTCAAGTCCATGTCTGCTCAGTCGCTAGCAGAATCTGGGAGTGGGCGGTCCTTAAACTTTCCCCAGCATAACAGTCTTTTGACCAACATCCTTCTCCTCCCCTCTCTGCATGCAAACCGACTGTGCAGAGAGGGCATTGGCAAAGGGGGACTTGCCTCCCCTCTGCTTTGTGGCGGCTCTCTCTAGCATCTTCTGATCCCTGCATCCCTTCCCCACTGGAGGCGGGGCTTCCCTCCTCCTCGGAGGAAGAGCTGCTTCGCATGATCTTTGGAGGCTCCCTGTAACACAACTGCCCTTGCACTTCTCGCCTCTGAGCTGATGGCAGTTACCTGACAGCCCCCTTCTGGTCTTCTCTAAACTAGCATTCGCCAGCCACCAAATTTCAGAAACACATTCACTCAGCCTTCTCACTCCCTGCCCCCTCACAGTACCATGTCCGGGGGCGTTTTATGTGTGTGTAAGAAAAAGAAAGCAGCTGTGTGAATGGGTACTTTCACCTTTCATACCCATTCACTTATCTGCTTCAGCCTCCTCTTTTCCACCCTCTCTCGCCCACTGTAGAGGGCTTGCGCGGGGGGGGGGGCAGAGTGAATGGATATTTGCGCTCCGTAGGAGCAGCAAAACTGCTAGTTTGGAAGAAAGGGCAAAGAATGGGTTGGCAGAAACAATAGCAAAGCCACTCTGAAAGCATAATAAACAGCACTCTTCAAGGTGTGTTGTTGCAAAGGGAGGGGAGGGACGGAGCGAGGGAGTGGGGTTAACTTATTTTTGCCCAAAAAAAAAAAAAAGGCAGGAAAAGGACAGAAGAGAACACATAAAATATGCACATTGAAAATATACACATTAAAATGGGCTTGAGAAAGACAGAAAGAGATATTTTCTCAAATTTTTCTCTCAGAGATACATGCAGAATACAGAGTTGTGCTCTACCATGAAGAAGTCAGGCAGCTTAGCAGAGGCAAAGTCCTCAAATGGTTTTTTAGACTTTGTTACGTCTTTTTTGTGCAGAGAGGGAAAGGTCAAAAAGTACTTTCTGACCCTGAATGGATTTTTGATTTGGCTTTCTTAACTGATACCACAGAGCATCTGAACACTTTGAATCTAAGGTTGCAGGAGAAGGGGAAAGTTTGTATCTGATGTGTATTCTGAGCTGAAAGTTTTGAAGCAAAACTAAATATTTTTATGAAGCAAGTTAGTAAAAGTAAACATTTCATGATGAAATGAACTAAAATTTGAGGATAGAAATTCACTATTCCATGTCAAAAGATCTATCAAAGCACTAAAACTATTGCAGGTGGAATTCCAGAACAGATTTGACTGATTGCTACAGTAATAATTTTTCAGAATGTATTTGAAGATTCAAATGACCTCCCCAGGGTGCAAGCGTATGGGCAGTGCATATGGATGTCCTGGGCTGCCCAGATGACAAGACACCCCTCTCAGCCTCACTGATGCAATCCAAAGGAAAACAGAGTACCGTATTTTTAGCACCATAGGACGCACTTTTTTCCCTCCAAAAATGAAGGGGAAATGTGTGTGCGTCCTATGGTGCGAATGCAGGCTTTCGCTGAAGCCTGGAGAGCCCCACTGCCAGCCCCACAAGCTCGGGGGCAGCGGGGAGGCGGAACGCTGCCATCCCGCTGTCCCCCAACTTGGTTAGAAGGCTGGCGGGGGAAGAAGCCTGCTCCTCCCCGTCGCCAGCCCCGCAAACTTGGGAGACAGTGGGAGAGGCGCAGCGCGCCCTTCCCGCTGTCCCCCGACTTGGCTAGAAGGCTGGCGGGGGGGGAGAAGCCTGCTCCTCCCCGTCGCCAGCTCCACAAACTCAGGAGACAGCGGGAGAGGTGCAGCGCGCCATCCCGCTGTCCCCCAACTTGGCTAGAAGGCTGGCAGGGGGGAGAAGCCTGCTCCTCCCCGTCGCCAGCCCCACAAACTCGGGAGACAGCGGGAGAGGCGCAGCACGCCATCCTGCTGTCCCCCGACTTGGCTAGAAGGCTGGCGGGGGGAGAAGCCTGCTCCTCCCCGTCGCCAGCCCCGCAAACTCGGGAGACAGCGGGAGAGGCGCAGCGCGCCCTTCCCACTGTCCCCCGACTTGGCTAGAAGGCTGGCGGGGGGGAGAAGCCTGCTCCTCCCCATCGCCAGCCCCGCAAACTCGGGGGACAGCGGGAGAGGCGCAGCGCGCCCTTCCCGCTGTCCCCTGACTTGGCTAGAAGGCTGGCGGGGGGGGAAGAGGCCTGCTCCTCCCCGTCACCAGCCCCGCAAACTCGGGGGACAGCGCTGGGCTCCCGCTGCTTGCGGAGAGTTGCCTGCATGCTGAAGACTGCGCGCGCTGAGCTCTCCGCAAGCAGCGGGAGCGCTCCCATGGCTTGCGGAGACTTGCCTGTTTGGGGGCTGGGGTCGGGGGAAGCTTGAGCTTCCCCCGTCCCAGCCCCGCGCCTGGGGGGGGAAATAATTCCCCCCCTTTATTTCCCCCCCAAAAAACTGGGTGCGCCCTATGGTCCGGTGTGCCCTATGGTGCGAAAAATACGGTAATACATCTGGCACCAGCTTGGTTACAGGAGATGCTGAAAGGAGGCATATAAGGTGTCCTCCAACCATCTTAGGGACTCCACTCCAGATTTATGTAGAGATTCCTCCTTAACTTGCTCTTCTTCAGAAGATACCCCACAAGGCAGAGGATGTTTAGGACCTGAGTTTTCCTTCTCTTGATGTACTACTTTCCCAGGTTGATGAGCCCCATCTGCCCCTCACATCCCTCTACAGAATTTGCAGAAACTGCCTTCTTGACCGATGGATCCACTATTGGTCTCATCTGCTCAATCCACTGGAGTCTGTCTTAACATGCAGGGGAAGCCCCTAACTCACCAAGGGTTTGAGACCCATTCGCTGCCCTCACCTGATTTAGCCAGCCAGCCAAAGCCGTTCCCAGGATGTGGCCGTTGCCACATGCTGACAGCTTCTAGGAGCCACAGGTGAGAGTGGGACCCAAAGGTGAACAAACTACTCCAGTCGGAGCATGAAGTGTCCCACACCAGACGTACTACCCCCTCCCTCAACAACCATACATTCTACTCACAGACCAATACAAAGTCTGCTGAATTTTTTCCTGGTCTGCCTGATCAACCTAAATATAATCAGTGCTGGAGTATTCACTGTCTTTGGAACCAGATAATCCATGAACGATCTTTTTCAAAGATGAAAACTATGAAACCCATGTAAGACTCACAGGTTAGCATTTACATGACATTTTAAGGGGGTCAATCACAAAACTTAATCTGGACATCAATGCCGAAGAAGAAGAAGAAGAAGAAGAAGAAGAAGAAGAAGAAGAAGAAGAAGAGGAGGAGGAGGAGGAGTTTGTTTTTGATATTCCGCCTTTCACTCCCTTTAAGGAATCTCAAAGCGGCTAACATTCTCCTTTCCCTTCCTCCCCCACAACAAACACTCTGTGAGGTGAGTGGGGCTGAGAGACTTCAAAGAAGCGTGACTGGCCCAAGGTCACCTAGCAGCTGCATGTGGAGGAGCGGAGACGCGAACCCGGTTCCCCAGATTACGAGACTACCGCTCTTAACCACTACACCACACTGGCTTAGCTAACAGAAAACAGCCACAGAAATCACACTGACTAGGTAAGCATGTGTAGTTAAATAAGAACACAAGCAAGTCAATAGCACTTAGATATTGTTCCAAAGTGGAGTGAGTTCAGGATAACTGACTTTTTACTTTTGACCTTAATTAGCAGGGACCCCTGAAACCTCTCACTGCTAGGAGATTGTGGTGCACATAACAATAGCATATACTCCTGTTTGTTCATCAGATGACCCTCTGATGTTTCTAGACAACACCTGAAGCCTTGAGTGGCCTTTTCTGCAGTGGAAACAGATCAAAATGTTAACACAGTACCCCAAAGCAAAATGCTTGTTCCAAGAGAAAGAAGCCTTCTGTCTTTAATCTAGCTGACACTTACATCACCTATAATTCCTTATACTGTACCAATAAGGCTAGAAAATATATTTGCTGGACCATTCTTCTGATAATTTCTTTAATTGAAAAACTGTGGGTGTATCTGTAAGTTAATGGCTATAGCCCAGCAAAGCACTTAAATTCATGAGTGACATGAAGCATTTGAGCAGATCAAAGCAAATACCAACATATCACATATTTCTCCAACAGCAGAAATATTATGCATGACCACTAATTATAAAATGGCAGGTCGAGTTATAGGTACTGAGAAAGTACAAAAAGGAAAAGAAATTCATATTATCAGCAACTAGAATCATCACTGCAATCTAGATTTAGTGTTACCCAAGGAAAGCCAATAGATCCAATATTTCATTGCAAACTGACAAAAATGCACTTAACCTTACAAACACATGGCTTATATTACTTCAAATTTCAACGTAGCTATATATAGGGCTGCTTCTCTTATAACTTTAATGCTACCTACAGCTAAAAGCACAGTCCTAGGTATGACTACTCGGAGGTAAGTCCTACTGAGTTAAATGGGACTTACACCCAGGTAAATGAGTATGGCATTGCAGCCTCAATGTATTTTTATCTGAACCATGCAAAATGTGATCTGTATATAGTTTTAGATTGAACTCCTTTTTCCCCTGGCTGCAGAAACCATCAGCAATACAATTTCCATTTCTAGATAGCCTGGCTTGTGGGGTCCCCCTTCCTTTGAGGAGGAGTAATTTCCAAAGCATGAGGAAGAACCTGCATTCAGGTAAATCAAATACAGACTTTGTTTTCTTGAACCAAGGCTTTAGCCTTGCATGAAGCAAAGAACATAAAAAGAGCCCTACTGGAACAGGTCAAAGGTCCATCTAATCCAGCATCCCTTTCTCACAGTGGCCAACCAAATGCTTCTTGGAAGATCTCAAACAGGACCCAAGTGCAACAGCACTCTCCCCATTTGCAATTCACATCAGCCAGTAGGAGTGATCCTTCATCCTTTTCAAACGTCTTACTCATTCTGAATGCAGCCCGACGCACAAGAGCCAAGTTTAATTGTCATGGAGCATGTGCTTGCCGCATGACTTATTGACATATTGCCCATAGAACATCCACATATTGTTGACAGTGGCGGAGCTGCCTGGGGCAGGCACACAGGCCACACATCTGTTCGGGGGGGGGAGCAATGGTGCCGCCACTCTGTTCCACTCCGTCCCTGGGTCAGATGTGACTCAGAAGCAGAGCTGCAGCTGGGCAGCCCAGATGAAGAGAGAGATGGCAACGCTGCCAACTCTCCTGTACTCAGTCCCCGATTCAGGCTTGACCTGGGGATGAGCTGCTGTGGCTGGGCACAAGGGAGCTACCTCAGCAGCTCCTTTGCACGCCAGAGTCAGGCTCCTATGAGACAGCAAGATGTGGGAGCGCCTGGTCGCACCCCCTCCCAAAAATGTGCCTGGGACCACAGCCGCCCCAGCTGCCCTCCCCCAAACACTACGCCAGTGTCTGCATAATACAATTTGTATCCCATATAGAGATATGCTTAAAGGGCCCTATCAATGCAATGGCAAGTGTCCAATTGTTTCCAAATTAAATGAGTACACCAATTATAAATTAAAAACCATTTACATTTTCTGTATCTTCTTCTCTTGCAGAGTGCTTAACAAAGAACTATAATTAGGATGAAACTTGCAATAATTAGAGAGTAAGCACCTTGTTCTATCTTGTAACAGTTTTATGGCTGCTGAAATTCTCACGTATCATACATTTTTGTTTAAGCATCAACAACTGTCATTTCCTGCTCATAACATTTGACATTTCACACAAAAGCCCACCTAGGATACATGCTCCACAGATTAACTTCAACCTTTGGTCTGAGAGAATGAATCACATTTTCCTCATTCTGGAATATTTGAGATGAATTTGAACTTAATGTGGCCTAATCAGCCATTTAGTGAATTGCTGGCCGATTTAGCCATATCCTTTAAAGATATAATTAGTCCCTACAGAGACAGTCAACTTTATTTTAGTAGAAATGCTAATCATTTCGAATTTGGTCAGCCTAGCTGTCACTGTATGCCCTTGCTCACAAGCACAGTCACTGCTTCCCCTGTGAATGTACAATGACACCTCATCAGGATACAGGAGATAATGATCAAACTGGGTACAAGACAAATTGTACTTCTGCTCAGGTTTCTCCAGCAATTCGCTACTGTAGTGATAACCCAGAATTCCATGCTTTTAAAGCGTTGACCTTGCATGCTTACTTTGGTCGTCTGCTTCACAAGGCAAACAGCTATTTGAACTGGTGATATCTGGTGGTTGTCTTGAAACAGGAAGCAAGGAAACAGTCTTCTAGAAACTCACTTCCTTTAAAAAACAACAACACCGTTGTATTGTGTTGAAGCTGAGGCTGCTCTAATTAGTACCAATACTTAAAAGCAGTAGAGGCATAACGAGTAGGCTCTCCCCTAGTTTTCCCTAGATATGGGCGGATTTTTCATTGGGCCAACAGCTTGTCAAAACCACATCTCCAAAGCTTTCAAGTCTATTTCATCTATTGGAACCATCACATGGAAGCCTTGGGAACCATTTCAGCATAGGTGATGTAGCAAACCATCATGTGTAAGAGTCATCTAGCACAAGGAATATACACATGCTATGTAGAAAGTCAGAATAGGGGTAATGAATGTTAATGGTCATCATACGAATCTGCTACATTGTAATGAAGACAATGCTCCTGCACAATATGCCAGATTAGTAAACATACAAGGATATTTAAACAAATAGGTTTTGTCACTACACTTTCTTTTCTAGAAGAGGTGTCTTCTCACCGAGCGGCTATAACCCTTAATGGCAACAAGCAACCCTCTGTCCTATAGTTTTGCCTATTTTTCTAATTAATGCTTCATTTCCCCTTCTGTTAGAAGCATTTGGGGAGAGAGGATTCTGCCTTAGTACTAGATGTTAGAAATACAGGATGCCTTCTTGGCCATTATTTTTTCTTGACTCTATTTCTGAGATGAATGAAAGGAGGCATTTATGCAGCGGTACATAACAAAAGCAATCTACAAACAAGCACTTTCATAGAGCTTTCAGCTTTATTGCCTATATAAATTTCTGTAATCCAACAGTACCATGGAAAGGTATTTTGATGATTATGACAAAATGAAATAAGACAGTAACCCTGTGGTAACTGGAGGGACAAGATCAGAAATCTGTACATCTTCCTGCTCCCACAAGCATTGCTCTTAATATTGTAGTCAAATTTTAGATCCCAGCACACCAGCTGCCCGTTCCTAAACTAAATGTTAAGAAGTTAAATTATCAGACTCTCTCACAGCCCCACAGGGAACGCAGTTCTACAATCTGACAAAGCAGAAGCTGTTGGGGACAGCAAGAAACCCAGCCAACACACTTGGCCCAAGATACGTCTGAGAACCTTATTTCCCACCAGCAAAGCTACTTCTCTCTTGAAAGCTAATGCTTTCAGTATCAAGCATTGTTCCTGCAGGCAAATGTCACACATTCATTGCTACAAGGAACTGTTCTCCTGGGTCCTGCTACCACACAGAGAGGAATGAAGCAGCTGGGCGCCTTATCCCTGCCATCCAAGCTCTGACCATCAAACTCATTCCTAAATGGCTGCATCTGAAGATACTGTGTCAGCATTTGCAAAAGAACAACCAGCTAAAATATTATTTCATTAACCAGAGTTGTAACTATCGAAACACCAACTTAAATGTTCTGCTTTTGATTGATATTAAATGAATATTAAAGGTAAAGGTACCCCTGACCATCAAGTCCCATCGCGGACAACTCTGGGGATGCAGCGCTCATCTCGCTCTATAGGCCAAGGGAGCCGGCATTTGTGCACAGACAGCTTCCAGGCAAACCAGAGCAGCACACAGAAATGCTGTTTACCTTCCCGCCGGAGCGGTACCTATTTATCTATTTGAACTTTGACATGCTTTCGAACTGCTAGGTGGGCAGGAGCAGGGACCAAACAATGGGAGCTCACCACCTTGCGGGGATTCGAACCACCGATCTTCTGATCAGCAAGCGCTAGGCTCAGTGGTTTAGACCACAGCACCACCCGCGGCCCATAAATGAATATTATTACAATATTAAATTGATTTTTGTGACACTTCCAACATATGGATAGGTGTTTTTTTTTATTTTGTCTTATGTATTGTTGCTGGGGTGATACACAATCTATCCATTATCTTTTAACAGTTCAATTTATTTATCTGTTACATTTATAACGCACCTTTCCATAAAATATGCCAGTGGCAGCTAGACAGAAAGCCATCGTGTTTTCATCCTGGTTTTCAAAACACCTGTCAGCTTTAAATACATACAGACAAAAAAAAATCATTGGACTTTCTTCACCATCAAATGTAGATGGAGCTAACACATCTGTGCCGTGAATTGCCCATCAGGCCCATCAATTAATCAGTGTGAACATTTTAAATCACAGATAAAGTTTTCATTCCTCAATCTACACTTTAAATCTTGATTTCAGCCCGAAAAACACATTAATTGCAATATGAAAACATAGGTGACAATTTTCTGCACAGTCCATCTCCCTGCCTCCTGCACTAGATCATGATGAGATAGAAATCTTCAGTGGAAGAAATTTCTGAGCATCTGGAAGGTAATCCTTTAGGCACTCAAAAACCAGAGCGTAAGCTTTTCCACAATATTGAGACAGGCAAAGATTGAGAGCACTTGCATATGGTTTAATGCCAAACAGAAAAATATTAAGGTTGCCCCCACCCTGCAGCTCTCTAGAATTTATGGTCATGTGCTCAGTTCCGTTTTCTTCGGGCAGAAAGGAATAGCGTAACACATGCTGATTGCTAAGAAGCCAGAGCATGGAAGAATTAAGAGATGAACCTCAGCAGCTTGCTCCTTCGCTTTCACTTCACGAAGTGTGTGTGCTCCTGTTATCCCTATGCTCCTACTAATCAGTGCCAGCAGCTTCAGTGGCAAACATCTTACTGCTGCTAACAGCTCAACAACAGGACAGGCAACTGGCAGCCTCTGGGCTCAATCTGGTCGCCAGCATTACCCCAATCCCCAAGACCACCCCCCCAATTATGCATCTCACTGCTCTCTCAGAACTCTATTCAGAGAGAGCAGATGAGGCGCATAATAAAAAGAGGGCTTTGCCAAAGCCTTCCTTGCTGCTAATGCTGGAGAGGAAGGGATTAGAAAGGACTTTTCCTAAGGCTTAGTTTGCTGGGGGGTGGGGGTTGCTGCCTCAATTAAAAAAAACATGTCCCTGTTAAAAATTAGTTGCTCTGCTACATGATATTCAAAGAGCAAGACTGTATACATGACATCCCTCACATCACACTATAGATAATCCAAACAATTACAAAAAGTAGTAAAGCAATGTGCTTGCAGAACTTCATGTGCTTCTATGTCAGGGACTGGCAGGGTGGCAAGGAGTGGGTGGCAGAGACCACGGGACCGGATGCTGACCCAGGGAAAGTGGGATAGAGATTAAGAGGGTTTTGTACCTCCCACCAGGCAGGAGCCAGAGCGGGAAGGAGGGCAGGATGCACCAGGAATGGAGGAAGAGACGGTGCCTGAGAGGGAGTGGTGGCAGAATCCCCTCTGTGCCTTCCTCCGCTGTCCCCCAGGACCACGAGGGGCTTGAAGAGACAGTGTCATGGACTGGCTGAACACAGAGGAATGATGGAAGGCACTAGCTGAGGAACTCCCAAGGAACAAAGGCTCAGAGCCTACGGATTAGTGGTGGGACGACAATGAGTGGTCAGAGGGAGAAGACGGAGAAGCCTTGGAGGAGGTATCAGAAGCTGAAGAGGATCCTGAAGGGAGAAAGCCTTTGACAACATTTGCTGGAGTTTTATGAAGAAGAATCTCCAAGGGATGGGGGTAGGCCAAGGTTTTGAAAACGGTATAGGTGCAATATATTCTAAACAAAAAGCTAAGTTAATAGTAAACAATGTGGTTACGGAAGAAATACCAATAGAAAAAGGGACACGACAGGGATGCCCAATATCCCCTTTGCTTTTCATATCAGTCCTGGAGGTTTTGTTAAATATGATAAGAAGGGACCAGTTGGTTAAAGGTATTCAGGTCGGAGCCAAAAATTACAAGTTAAGGGCATTTGCAGATGACCCAGTGTTAACTTTGCAACAGCCAGATACTAGTACCAAAAGAGTATTAGAACTAATTGAGACATTTGGTCAAGTAGCAGGATTTAGATTGAATAAACAGAAAACGAAAGTGCTGGAAAAAAACTTAACAATGGAAGAAAGAGAGAGATTTCAGAGTGAAACAGGGTTGGAAATAACAAAAAAAGTGAAATACCTGGGGGTGAACTTAACATCTAAGAATGTGAATTTATTTAAAGACAATTATGAAAAGTGTTGGACAGAAGTAAAGAAAGATTTAGAAATATGGTCAAGATTGAGACTTTCCTTGTTAGGCCGAATTGCTGTTATTAAGATGAATGTATTGCCTAGAATGTTATTTTTGTTTCAGACGTTACAGATCTTAGACAAGATGGACTGCTTCAAGAAGTGGCAGAAAGACATATCCAAATTTGTCTGGCAGGGCAAAAAGCCCAGAATAAAATTTAAGATTTTAACTGATGCAAAAGATAGAGGGGGCTTTGCCCTGCCGGACTTAAGACTCTATTATGAATCAGCAGCTTTTTGCTGGTTGAAACATTGGCTGCTTCTTGAAGATACAGACATTTTGGATTTGGAAGGGTATGACAATAACTTCGGTTGGCATGCATATTTATGGTATGACAAGGTAAAGGTGTATAAAAGTTTCAAAAACCATATTGTTAGGAAAGCACTATACAATGTTTGGATTCGATATAAAGATTTGCTGGAAAGTAAAACTCCCAGGTGGTTGTCACCAATGGAAGCTAAGGCGGTGAAAAAACTTAATATGGATACTAATTGGCCAAAATATTGTGAAATCCTAGAACAAGATGGTGAGAAGGTTAAACTTCAGAGTTATGAGAAACTAAAGTTCAAAGTTCGAGATTGGTTACATTACCGTCAGATAAATGAGACATTTAAGCAGGACAGGAAAATAGGATTTCAGAAGGAGAGGTCAAAGTTAGAAACAGAACTGTTAGAACCCAATACTAAGAATTTGTCTAGAATGTATAACTTGCTGTTGAAATGGAATACACAAGATGAAACGGTGAAATCAGCTATGATTAAATGGGCACAGGATATCGGTCATGACATTATGTTTGCTGACTGGGAACAGTTATGGACCACTGGTGTTAAATTCACGGCATGTAATGCCTTAAAAGAGAACATAATGAAAATGATTTACAGGTGGTACATGACCCCAGTCAAGCTTGCAAAAATTTACCATTTGCCCAATAATAAATGCTGGAAATGTAATGAGACGGAAGGTACCTTTTACCACCTTTGGTGGACCTGCCCAAAGATTAAAGCCTTCTGGGAAATGATCTATAATGAAATTAAGAAGGTCCTTAAATGGACTTTTCCTAAGAAACCTGAGGCTTTTCTCCTGGGCATGGTTGGCCAATTGGTGCCAAAGAAGGATAGGACTTTCTTTATGTACGCTACCACAGCAGCAAGAATTCTTCTGGCAAAGTATTGGAAGATCAAGAACTACCTACTCTGGAAGAATGGCAGACAAAGGTGACAGACTTCATGGGACTAGCAGAAATGACCAGCAGAATCCGAGACCAGGGGAAAGAGACAGTGGAAGAGGACTGGAAGAAGTTTAAATTATATCTTAAAAACTGTTGTAAAATAGAGGAGTGTTGAGATGTCAAGGGGTAAGAAGTAGAGAAATACAGCGGCTATTATTAAGTTTAAAGAAATTTAATGAAAGGGAAACAGTAGATAAACTGATTAAAGGGTTGCTAAAGAACTTTGGAATAAGGATGCAGCGAAAGGGAGGTATGGGGAAGTCGGTATATGTTTAATGTTGGGTATGTTTTTGTTTTGTAATGTGTATGTCTTTTATTATGTGTTTGGAAAATTAATAAAAAAATTTATAAAAAAAAACAGAAGCTGAAGAGGTAACAGGGTTTAGTGAGCAGGGAGAGCCTATGGCAGAGAGGTCCAGAAGCAGAAGCTGAGGCAGAAGCAGGAGAGCAGGGATGCCAAGAGTTCCCCTTCCCTCCTGGTCTTCCCAGACCAGGAAGAGGAAGGAGCAGAAACAGGTGTGTCGGCGTAATCTCAGATTGCTTGGGAATGACCGGGGGTGGAGGAGATTTAGGCAGCTATGGGGAGGTGAGGGCCACTGAGCAGGCCTTGCTTCTTCTAATACAGAGTTTATTTACTTACTCTGTGTGATTTATTGTTGGCTGGCTCCCTGATAAGACAAGCACAGTGGCAACCTCTGTGTACGAGACATTGTAGGTTACTTCTGCGCGCCCCATCAGACAAGGGTACTTAATTTGGGTGGAGACATGGTTACACTGTTGCTCCAACCATCCAGTTCAGAAAACAAGCCTGGGGAAGGAATGTCAGCTACTTAGTCGCCAGAAGCGTATATGCGTGTTCAGTGCACCTTAGGAGCTACTGTAGGTGTGTGCTTTGTCAATAAAGAATGAAACTACCAGTCGTTTGCCCATCTTGGGATGCGTGCACTTGGGAAATTCTCATTGGAAATGAGCATGTAGATCATACAGGCTTTTTTTTTTACTTGATGCAGAGAATTGCGCACCCAGGAACTTTCATTCGCATGCCTCAGTTTTTCAAGGAACTTTCACACTGCATCATGGTTTGTCTCTTTGCCAACAACCCTTGAAAACAGATGCAGAAATTCAGTTGGTGCTCATACCTGATACCCTAGATATATACCAAAATTCATTCAAATAATCTCCACGTTCAATGGAATTAACACATGATAAATCAATTTACAAATGGAATGCTAAACAGGCAAGTTAAACCAAAGGAGTCACTTTGCTTGGCTAATGAAATTTAAAAGGGGCACGAAAATAAATGAACCAGTATATAAAAAGCAAAGAATGGCAACTTTCAAAAATCAATAATATGTTTTGTTGTATACCAGAGGGAGCACAAGGCTTTTCATGAGCTAAACTGCATAGAGATCACAAATGTGTGTTGCTCAACACAGTATAAATACTGGGCTTACGTATATAAACACTCTTCATCAGCTAAGCTAACAAGTTTCCAAACCCTAACATAGTTAATCTAATTGAGTATTTCTCTAGTGAACTGAGGTTTATTAAATCTTAAATGCAATCTCATGTAACTATCTAGCTTCTGTGCTGTCCCTATAAAGAGGAATCCCATTTGGGAGAAGAGGGGGGAATAAGACAATCACTATGCTGTAAAAAGACTACATCAGTTGTTCTTTATGCATTTGAAAGCAACTTTTCCCCCCAAGATGTCACTGAGTGGCTGTCGAAGAAGAGCAGACTTTGCATCTAAAGTTGAGATCCCTCAAGAAACAGTTACCGCAAATGTGGCAAGAATAAAATTATTTTCCCCAACCCTACCCAGTTGTCTGATTTCCCAATTTTGTTTTTGAGCTTCATTTTCCTATCCTATGCTTAGGTGTCAAGAGGTCTGGCAAAAAAAAACCCAACTTCCACCACAGGGCAAACAACTGCTTGGAAACTAATGTGTGTTAAACACCCCAGTGCCCATGATCTAAGCAAACTGGCAGTCCTTCAGAATTGCAATTCATTTTGTTTGTTTTTAAATGGAAATATAGCATAGGTCTTTCACGTAATTGTCGCTGACTGGTTGAATACAGAGGAATGATGTGGAACCCCCAAGGGGGAAAAAGGCTCCGAGCTAGGGGATTGCTGCAGGGACGGCAATGAGTGGTCAGAAGGAGAAGACTGGAAGGAGGTGTCAGGGCTTAGTGAGAGGGGGGATTCTGTGGCAGAAGCTGAAGCAAGAGAGGAAGGTGACCAAGAGGCAGAGATGAGTCCAGCTGGAGAAGCAGCAAGTTGGTTATTTTCTCCCTTCCAATGAAAATGAACACATACACACACAGAGAGAGCTTTAAACGTTCCTCTCAATTTTTTCATTTTGTCATATTCTAAGAGAGGTGGGGAACCTTCCCCCCCCCTTAAGGTCTGCTTTCCCTTAGGGGTTATCTGTCACTGGTCACATGCTAGACGTGGGTGGGGACAGAGTCACAAGTGAGTGGTGCACCCATAAGAAAAGCCCTGCTGGAGCTTCAAGTCTAGCATCCTGTTCTCAAAGTGACCAAGTAAATGCCTCTAGGAAGCCTACAAGCAGAACATGAACT
The DNA here is from genome assembly GCF_964234715.1 of Podarcis melisellensis. Classification (NCBI taxonomy): domain Eukaryota; kingdom Metazoa; phylum Chordata; class Lepidosauria; order Squamata; family Lacertidae; genus Podarcis; species Podarcis melisellensis. The sequence goes on from NC_138538.1 coordinate 65,181,821, forward strand.
CTCAAACGCTCCCCTGGCTTGAGATTCCCAGCAGCTGGTTTTCAGAAGCACACTGCCTCCAAACCTCTCTTTCTTTCCGCTACACCTTTGCTCTCTCTTTCTCTATCGGACTAATTGTTTGTTTCACCTGCACCCTAGTAGGGAGGAGCAAAGTGGGCACAACCAGCGCATTCACATGCAAACACCGTCATTATAGGTTGCCTTCTGTGTCTGTGACACAGAAAAACAGGGCATAGATATTTTTAGTAAATAAATATTACAGGTGTCCAGTTTTTTGTTCCACCCAACCATAAGAATATAAGAAACGTAACTGCAAATCCTGCAGCAATGAACACAAAACCAGTTCAACCATATCAATCTAGCAGTATGTGAAGGCGATTTGGTTATTTTCAGACTGGCAACTAACTCTAACATTGTTTCTCTTTCCCACATTATAACCTAATGCTGCAAAGTAAATTAAAAACAGGAACAGTTATCTACAGTATCCAAATGTACTCAAACTCTAAGCAGTCCCTTCATTTCCTTTTAAAGCTCTTGGGGTTCCTTCTCTGTCATTCCCATCAACTCATTTCCCTTGACTTTTTGCTATGCAAATTCCACTCCACAGTATTAATTGTGAAATGGTATTTGTTCTATTGATAAAATTGTTGCTCCTCACAGGATTTCTTCCCCATTGCTATTATATGTATAGCGCTGTATACAGCAGCTTTGCAAAGCCAATTAATTGCTAATCAGGAGAACAGGCAAGACAAATACCTCTGACACAGATTACAGGAGAGTCAAGCAATATTATCAGTGTTTAATACATGCACACTTTTAATAACACTTTTGCTACACAATATATTTGCTGCACAAATATTTGCTGCCTAAGTCTCAAGTACCACATCACCCGAAGTTCCATGTTCTTTAACTAAGTTTGCTCTAGTCTCAAAAAGCAGGCTGATGGGAAGCTACGTATATGCAGTGGCGTAGCGTGGGTTGTCAGCACCCGGGGCAAGGCAAGTAATTTGCGCCCCCTAACCCATGGATTTGCGCCCCCTAACCCTAACCCCCAGATGTTGCGCCCGGTGCGGCCAGCCCCCCCTGCACCCCCCACGCTACGCCACTGCGTATATGGCAAAAATCACCAAATGTCAAAACACAGGTGCCATAGCATTATGTGTCATACTTAACACCATATTCATTCAAAACCAAACTATTATCTGACGGTTTACTGCAAGTTCATTATCCAATACAGCTGTAGAACATTTTTTGTGTGGGAGATTGTAGAATGATTGCTTTAAGTTTTCAAGACTAGATCAAACCATTTTCATGGTAGCTGCTGCTATCAGCCAGTAATTCACAGGATACAGTCTAAGGGCGCACAAGGGCAAGGTGAAATTCTATTCACGGAAATACTAGATTAGACACCCCAAACTTGAAATGGCAGGATCCCACTCTGCTTCTTACATGTCAATGGGTACATCTCTCAAGACCTTAAGAGCCTCATGAGTCACTCAATATAGTTCTGGCCATACCAAAAGATAAAGGAACAGCGGACTCCTGAGGATTAGGAGCAGAGGCAACCTGCTCTGGCTTGGTGCACTGCAGCAAGACACCTACCTTAGCACAATCACTATTTATACTGCCATCCAGATCTGGATGCTTTAGAGGGAAACTCTGGCATGAAACCAGCATGAATTTCTGGAATCCAGAAATTTAGTTCTATCACCTGTGCTTTGAATCAAGTTTACGGGTTTTTATCTCATCACATGCTGTTAATTAGCTAACCAACGCCAGGGTGTCTATATTATTGCCAATACCATCTTGTTAATGGTCACTATAACTATTTTGCTTTAATGTAATTGGCACTGTCTGTTCTTTATACAGTTTCTCCGCCCGCCCCCCAACCTCACTCTTCTCCATTACACACACACAAACACAAATTGTTTCCTTATTTGGAACTGTACTTCATGCGTCTGAAGTGGACTCTAGTCCTTGGAAGCTTATGTCATAATAAATTGTTAGTCCTTAAGGTGTCACAAGACTCAAATGAAACACAGACTTGTAGAACCATTGTGTGTTTCTTTCCTTTTGTGAAACTAAACATTTTTGCCACCATTATTTAATGAACATTTTCTAAGCTAGATTGGTCCCTATTTCCGATAAATTTGCTACTAGGTACTAAGATGATCTGATCAGATAATGTTTGCTATTGTACTACAGGCTATTTCCTCATACCCTCCAAATGTGACAGGGAGCTCATGCTTGAAAGGACCACCAACTGAAATTTTCTGCTTGGCACAACTGCCATCTTCTGGTAAGACATAGACATCTCTCACTCCGACCTAAAGCTTTTAAAGCAGATGGTAAGGAAAATGTACAATTTCCTTCTAATTACTAGACAAGAGTGTAATCTCTGGGATATGTGGCCACTCAGTCCTACTCTCTACAGCCTAAGTTTGGAAACCACTGAGTGATGCCTCAGAAATAAAAATAAAACACACACCCCATTTGCTTTTTTAAAAACGCTGTCAGAGCATCTTTCAGGCATGACCTTGACTGACTCTAGAAGCTTTACATGCTCTAGATTTGATCTTGAAAATGCTAAAATACTGCTAGTATTTTGTAAAATATAAACTTGGGCACCTTTTGGCAGAAAGGCAGATTCAGCATTTTAAATTACGCTAAGTCCTGACTCACATTTTTTAAAAAAAAATAAAAAATCAATAGCCGGTTTCAAACTATTCATGTTCATGGAAGTTTGACCTATAATCCAACACAGTATGGCAATTAATATGCCATTTCATAAGATTTGCTAGATAATTATTAATTTATTAATGTGATAATTACAAGTGCCCCAGTTGTACATTAAGGAGACATGTTTTCAATAGTGTACCACAGAGTTCTCACTGCAACTTGTAGACTAGTTTTATAACCTTAATTAATTTGCTTTTCTTGAACTGACCACATTTCAACTGATGATTTCTGTTATTGGGATTGTCTACTTCAAGATCAAGCAGGCAACAGACAAAGCATAAAACAGAAAACAAAAAAGATAGGGGTGGTGAACCTGGCAATGAAAGTTTCCAACTTAGGCACTAGAACTCACAACTAGTATCAGAGCCAAGCCGTGGCTCAAATGCATCACAGTGCTTTCCTGGATGAAAAGAAAATTAAGGAAAATGTGTCCTTGAGTATGAATAGCCTTCCTATATGGCTTGCCTCTGGTTAAATTGGGAAGGAAGGAAGAGTGCCCCATTGAGCTCAGTGGGACCCTGTATAGGATTGTACTGTTAGGTCTGGCTTCCTTTATCTCATACTCTAATGGCTTACACCACCGGGTTGCTGTTCACAAGTCCATATTTTAAGCTGCCAGCAAAGAACAACATATTTTGTCAACATACACATATATTCAGGCTCTGCTAAAGAGGGAGAGAGTTAAATTACTGAGAGACAATCTTTGAAGCCTACCTGAAGTTATACAAAAGGACGTGCAGTGGTACCTCTGGTTACGTACTTAATTTGTTCCAGAGGTCCGTTCTTAACCTGAAACTGTTCTTAACTTGAGGTACCACTTTAGCTAATGGGGCCTCCCACCACACCACCTGAGTGCGATTTCTGTTCTCATCTGGAGGTAAAGTTCTTAACCCAAGGTACTACTTCCGGGTTAGCAGAGTCTGTAACCCGAAGCGTTTGTAACCTGAAGCGGTTGTAACCCGAGGTACCACTGTATTTGAAAAATTATTACAAAGTTACAGCACTTTGCCACATAGATCAAATCAGTCCCTTTTCATTTTTAAAAGAAAGTTTCAGAAAAGTTATCTAATGCGAGTTAAAATTAGAAACAGCTTTCTAATAAAGTTCATCCAACGGAAACTCACATGGAAACACAAACACAACCACGTAGACAGAATCCACAGCTTGACCAAAGCAGATTGTGAATGTTGTGCAAAAACCACTATTTGGCTTTTCTAAATGTACAGATTCAGGAAGCCCATGCATGTCTGAAATCATTATTCCTCTCTACATAAAGTTTACAGTATGTATAGGAGCAGCATGGGGTTTTACTGTTGCAGGGTAAGTGGTTTGGACTCATGTTTGCACATAGGGCCCAGAAATACAGTCCAGAAGCTTCACATGAGTTCAGATACGGCTCTATGACTACTAACTGGATATGAGTATATCATGTTATAAGGGGTGTCCTCTTTGGGCTCCAAGGGGGAGCCTTCTTGTAAGGTGGAGGCACAGCAGAACTTTGCTGAGACTTTTCAGATCTCACCCCCCCCCCTACTTCTGGGTTTCTGGGGCCACATGTATGCATGGTCACGTGTGAATTGAACACGTGTAAATGGGGGGTGCCTGTATGTGAAGAGCTTTCCTGAAAGGGTTTGAGAACAAACATGGTAGAGAAAGTATAGGGTGGCGGGGAGAAGGACCTCTATCGCTTTACAGGAACAGTTTACTCAGCAGCACCATAGTGAGATATCATACCAGGGTAAGCTACCCCTGCCCTGTTGATGCTAAAGGAAAATGTAGCATGTGATTGATTCAGGAAACATTTGAGCCCGAGCTCAGAGGGGGGAACCAATTAAGATAGCAAGTAGAGTTTGAAAAACAACACAAGTATCACAATGGGAATACAAACTCCACATCTATTCAAAATTAAATGAGCAGATTATTTTTGAAAACATTCATCCAAGTGGAATGTCAACTTTTCTCCCACAAGTTTGTGCAGGTCTATTATTATCCTATTCATCATACTTCTAAATCTGTTTACTATACTGTTTGAGACTGCACACGCACGCACGCACAGAGGCAATTCTTATATAGGCATATGAAGGATGATATATTGGTATTAGCAGTCCACGTTAATGAAGAACAGCCCTGCCCCTCCAATATAACATCATGTAGTGCAATGCACTCCCCCTCCAGAGGTTACACGATTTATGGGCTGTAGCAACAAGGTGCAAAAATGCAACATTAAGAAAGCTGCTGGAATCCCTAGTCTGAATTCTGGTGCTTTAATGAGCTGAGCTACAGCTATAAACAATCCTAGAATTGCTTTTAGCAGAGACTTCCTGGGCCACAAAATGTCTGTGTGTGTGTGTGTGTGTGTGTGTGTGTGTGTGTGTGTGTGTGTGTTTATCCTCCCCATTCAAGGTCCAGACATTACCAGACACTTGATATATACAGCAATACAGATCTTACCAGGAACAATAATGTCCTTCTTGGTGTGTTTATATTTTGCCTTCCCTTCATGGGACTCAAGGCACAGGATTCCCAGCTGATTTCTGGCCCAGACCCTGAGCTGACCCAGACATGTTTCGCTTCAGCAAGATTATTACATCATCTGTCTTCAGGCTACAATGTGGACCCATTAACACCTGCATAGTCACACTTTTTGTATGGGGAAACCACATAACTGACACTCCGGACAAAAAAGTCATAGCCAGAAATTCCTCATATCTGCATTCTGCCCATTTTCAAGAAGCTCAGAACAGCTTTCGTGGAGATGATTCCCACATACTGAATAAAACACGGCCTTTATGTTCCTCAGCCTCTACTCTAGTCTAGGCTGACTGAGTAGAAAAAACGGAGAAAGGTCTACACTCTATAAGCTTGGCCATTACCAAATTGGCAATGGCTTCCTTCTCTCAGTCGAAGATTGCTCTGGAACAGGGCTATCCAACCTTTGAGCCAGTAGGTACATCTGGAATTTTGAGAAAGTGCTGTGAGCACCAGGCCCCAAGTGGTTGCTGTGGGGGTGTGGCATAACACAAAATGGCTGTCGTGTGGTAGGGGATAATGACTACCAAATGTCAAGAGAGCCACATGAAGGTGGGAAATCCTAGAATTCAATGAACTAAGGATACATTTAAGGGGTTACGTTCAATGTAGGAATGGCTAGACTTGAGTAAGAAGAGCAAATAAGTCTCACATGTACTATTGTGATGGCCTGGCTGGATGCTGTGGAGTGGTGGGTGACACCAGCTGGGGAACCCCTAAGGAGCACCACATGGGAAGAAGGTTCAGAGCCAAGGGAATTGTGATGGGACAACAATGAGTGGTCGGAGGGAGAAGAGGAAGCAGGAGGGGGTGTCGGAAGCTGAAGAAGTAACAGGGTTTAGTCAACACGAGGAGGCTGTGGCAGAAGTAGTCCAGACTCAGAGGCAGAAGCAGAGGCTGGAGTAGAAAGAAGTTAGGAGCTGGAGGGGCAGGCTGCTGGAGAAGCCAGGGAGTCTCCCCCGCCTGCTGCATCCAGCTCCCCTCCCCCTGGGTCTCTTAGGACACACAGAAAAATCCAAAGAGCAGAGTTTAGTTGTGTGTAAACAGTCCAAGACTGCTTGGGAAAAGCCCGGGGGAGCCTTAGAGGGTGGTGGAAGGCAGGGACTTTCATTCCTTGCAACTGCCTTGTTGGAGCAAGACCTAATGGGGAGAGCTGCTGGGAACACTAGGCCTGTGGTGTTTTGATTTCTTGAATAAAGAGTTAACTTCACTGACACCATGGTTTGATTTGGTTGCTAACCTACGGTTGACTCCAGCTCATGACAACTGTGGAGTTTTATGGGAATACTTACTAAGACCTTTTGCAGGCACCACAGGAGGTACAGTCAGGCACACTGCTGTCCACCGGCACAACACTGTCCACCTCTGCTCTGTACTGAGCACAGCCCATGAGGAAGCAAAACAGTGGGCTACAATTTCTTTTTGCACCTACATGCACCGTATAATGACCCTTAGCATCAGCTTCAAGGATCAAGGTCCATGAAGAGGCAAATTGCAGGTAATACGGCTGCTCCATCCCCAACTCCCCAAACACAAATACTATTCCAGTGGGATAAGGAGATGGAAGTTTTTCAATGTTTATATGTAATATGATAAAGAAGATATATATTATTTGCAGCATGAGGGAATATGCTACATGGAAGGATTAAGATCAGTGGCTACAAACTGGACAAAATTCCAATTACTGCTTTGAAAGAGAACCACACATTTGAATAATTGGCCACATAAATGGTTTGTGTAAACATTTTGGTACTACATTAGAGGTAGATTTCTGTAGCGTCTAAGTATGTGCATGTATTAAAAGACTTTGTAATCCTTACAACCCAGTTCTTGCTTATCCAAAGTACTTCCAATAGATGGCAATGCAGCACCATGAATAAAATCAATCTACTGAAAGTTTAAATTCTGTAAATTCTCAATGCTTCAACAGAGGAATCCATTTTAAACTGTTTATTTCCATTGCATACACACTAGTCTATAAGGTAAGCACAAGATTTATAGCGTTCTGTCTAGAAACAGGACACACCTTCCCATCAGACTGAAACCACAATGTTTAGGTAGTGTATTGAATTTGTGTGTCCCAGAATCAGAAAATCACTCTCATGTTGAAGCAGAAACAAAGAGCCTATATATGTATGTAGCTCATTCATATATGTGGCCCATTCATCAACAGATGCCTTGTGAACTGCCAAACTGCTTCTACAGAAAATATTGAGGTCCCTGTGGTGTTTGACCTGATTCACACATGCAAACCACCAATCATATTTGAAGTATGCCTGTGTGATCTCACCCCATGAGACCTTTCTAGTCCTCTATATATAGGGCTAGTATGGACATACTGGTATCGTAGCACAATACTAGTGTCCCCTCTGCACTACAGCCTTTTAAATGCATCTGTTTGAGGGGGTTTATTGGTTTGTTTTGCTTTTGTTTTATTATGTATTTTGTGATTTCATTTCATATTTTTATGTTGTGAACCACGCTGTGATCTTCAGATGAATGCTGTAATACAAAGTTAATAATAATAATAATAACAATGCTTCCATTGAGATCATTTGCATTGTCCTTCCTTTCTTCCAATTTACCGTATTTTTCGCCCCATAGGACGCACTTTTTTCCCTCCAAAAATGAAGGGGAAATGTGTGCGTCCTATGGGGCGAATGTAGGCTTTCGCTGAAGCCTGGAGAGCGGGAGGGGTCGGTGCACACCAACCCCTTTCGCTCTCCAGGCTTCGGGCAGATCTCCGCAAGCCGTGGGAGCCCGCACCGGGCTCCCACGGCTTGCGGAGAGTTGCCTTCATGCTAAAGGCTGGGCGCACTGAGCTCAGCGTGCCCAGACTTCGCGCACATCTTCACAAGGCACGGGAGCCCTGTGCTGGGCTCCTGCGGCTTGCGGAGAGTTGCCTGCTTGCCGAAGGCTGGGCGCGCTGAGACTTCACGCACCTCTCCGCAAGGCGCAGGAACCCGGCACTGGGCTCCCGTGGCTTGTGGAGAGTTGCCTGTTCTGGGGGCAGGGGAAGCTCGGGCTTCCCCCGCCCCAGCCCCGCGCCTGGGGGGGAAAATAATTTTTCCCCCTTTATTTCCCCCCAAAAAAACTAGGTGCACCTTATGGGACTGTGCGTCCTATAGGGCGAAAAATACGGTATGTTCTATTTATCCACAACCCCTACAGCTCCTGTGGCTCCCACAATAAAAGCACAAATACCAAAGTGAATATTCACAACAGAAAACAATTCTTAAAACGAGCAATGATTTATGCAAGTGCCATTCTAAGCACTGCCCACTGTTGCTTACTAGGAACACCAAGCAGGTTTATACACACATTAACATTCCCAACACACACGACTTAAACTCTTAGAAAAATCACAAATGCCTCAAAAAAAAATTTTGCGTAATCAAGTCAAAACTTGGAAATAAAATAAGCAAGATACCTGGTCTCTTGAGGTGCTAAATTAGGATCCAGAGAAATGGTCTCCGTTGTAATTTCTACTTTTCGTACACTTCCAAAGAAATCAGTTATCAGAACATTTTCAGGATCTCTCTGAAACAGATCTGTCCGATGTCCAGGTGTAGACACACACAAACTTTTAGGGCACACCTGAAACTATATAAAGGAGGCAAATGTGCATTGGTCAAAACAGGTGCTTGCCCCAACACTACACTGGTAGGTGAGGGAGAGTCAAAGAGAAAACAACTGTTGACACTGTGTTCATTTCTGTTGAATGTAATGGTCAGTAAATATGGTCAAGGGCAAGCCTGCAGACTTTGCAACTGACCAAGCTTAATGCAGCCCACTGGCAACATCCAGGTTTTCATTCTGCTTTATTGATGCGCTATTGTTCTGCTTTTAATGCCAAAGCCAAGCACACATTTCCCAGATTAACCTAAATCAAGGGTGGCTAACCTTCAGCCTTCACCATGTTGCTCAGCTCCTACTCTCCCACCTTTTCCAACCTTCCATTTCATGTCCTCCACTTGACTCGCCTCCACTCCTCAGCTTGGTGCATGTCAAAGCTTTAAACCAAGGTTTGATGCAACAGTAAAGATTTGCCCCTACTAGGTACCGAAAGAGTAAACGACGGCTTGTAAGGGAAGAAGAGAATGTGTGCACAAAGGACCAGATCGCAGGAGCCAAACCATCTTTTACAAAGAGTTTACCAACCCCTGTGCATGTGTAGTTAGAAAGAAGTCCTAATGTGTTCAGTGAAGCCTAACCCCAGAGCCACGTGACACTGCAGCCTCAGTTTCCCCTAAATAAAAATTAACGTAGAACTTAAAGCCATGAAAGGAAACGGCTTGGAAATCTGTCTCACCATCAGCAAGTTACAGACTGAAATTTCTAGCTGGTATATCGTTTTCATACTGCCTTCCAGATGGCAGCTTACATACAGATTACAGGCTTGATTATTGTAATTCACTCTGCATGGGGCTGCCCTTGAAGCTGACACTCTGTCACAAGAGACCAGGACCCTGCAAGATTTGACATCTTTCTGCAGGGCCTGCAAGATGGAGCTGTTCCACCAGGCCTTTGGTTGGGGTTCAGTCTGACTACCTCTCCCCTTTTATAAGAACTTGCATGAAAGTGGCCTCCCAATTTTTCTCACAGGCTCATATAAGTTCAGCACAAACTAATCTGTGGGTTGCCATCTGATTGGATTTTATTCTGATCCTGATCTGATTTTAGGATGTATTTTAATTAATTGCCTGATTTTATGTTAATGTGTTATAAATTTGATGTTAGCCGCCCTGAACCCGGTTTTTGCCGGGAAGGGCGGGGTATCAATAATAATAATTATAATTATAATTATACTTGCTCACTGCTGCTGAATTCCACAGACTATGAATTCCACAGACTACAGACAAAGTATAGCAGCCAATCTGATCAAAATTGCAAGATCAACTTAGTATTGTGCTACTTGGCTTGTACTCAAGATTCTTTATCCCATACTTGTGCCTTGTTAAGATAGCATTTGGCTGTACTTTAAAAATAACAAGCTTTGTCCTCTCTGTAGTAAGAAGGCTGAGTATTAGTCACTGCCTCTGTTCTGTGTCACTACCAAACCTGTCAGCGTGGGCTGCTTATTGCAAAATTAATGCCATCTTATTGAACAATAAGACTGCACCAATCTCCATAGTCAAAATGCTGGTAAATTCTTTCAAACAGCTGTGCATTCTATTATCAAAATAATCAAATATTATATATCCACTCCACAATTCATATCTTTTAAAAGAGCATGCCAGTAACCCTTAATGTAAACCAAAACCCATCTCTAGAATCTGCAAGACAGGATATAAATGCATCACATGGACCTCAAAATCTCTCACTCAAGAAAAGCTACATTATAGACATGCAAAAGTATTTGGGGTGTGTTATACCAAATCCACTGGGATGCGCATTTTGCTGCCTTCCATTGCCGTACCATATAATCTGATTACACTTATGTAGTCAGGTTACTTTTATGACAAGGAGAGGTATTTGATGCTAGTCCTACTCAGAGGAGACCCATTTAAATTAATAGGCAGGACTAACTTAGGTTTCTTAATTTTTAGTGGGTCTACTCTGAGTAGGACATAGCTGACTACAAACAAGGGAAGCACAGTATCTCATTTCAGTGCCTATTTTTTTAGCCTTGTTTCATGCGTTTGGATCATGTTAGAAAAAAACAGCGCCAGGACTGAGACTTGACTGCCCATCCCAACAGCATCAATTGAAGTTTTTCAGCATATGCAGGTCAACTTGTCTCATCAGTGTCTCCGATTACATGCAGAAGGCACCAATGTGTCATTGCACTTGTGCTCCATAAATCAGATGTTAAGAATGGCTATGATGTGACTGCCTAGCAGATTTTTTAGTCTTGATTTTTTTAAATAAATATCAGCAGCTGGTATAGCCTTAGGATAGTACTGCATCTGAATAAGTTGTACTGAGTGAAGACCCACTGAAATCCTGATTAACTTAAGTAAACTGATTTCAATGGGTCTCTTCCAAGTAGGACGTATACTGGATATCACTATTTATACTAATTTATAGTAATTACAGATTAAGTCCTACTGAACTCAGGAGAGACTTGTTTCTAAGTAAACATGCTTGGGACTGCACTGTTAATTCTGCCCTACTTATGAAGCTCTCTGAAGGCTTTTTGTCCAACCTTTCTAATACTGTCTATACTGAAAGGAAGCAGCTCTCCAGCAGAGGTCTTTTTTACCACCACCTATCTGATCCTATTGGAGATGACAGGGATTAAAGCAGGGATCCTCTACATGAAAAGCATGTTCTTCCCCCCCCCCCAAAAAAAATGATCTGTGGCCCCTTTTCCAAGCTGTGATTAGCTTTTATTGGCAGCAAACATAACTGCAGATAGGGCTAATAAGAATTTCCACTGAGTCCAGGAACTGAAACAACAGCTCTGAAGCTTAGCTCAAGCCACTGGTTTTTACAATAATTAAACTGAAAGGGAGCATTGCATGTAGTGGACCAATGGCTTGCAAAACTTCAGTGTTTAATGGCACTAAATCAAAACATAGCTTTATTGCCAAGATTCAATGGCCTAATGGAATTAGTTTCTTTAATTGTGCAGTTTATAAAATGTTAGATTGAAAGCTAAATCAGGTAAGCTTGGGCAAGTCTGATTCTCAATCTCACAAATGAAAAAAATATGAATAATCTCATCCAGGGTGAGAAACAGGTGGTTGTAAAAAAAGGATTATATTAATTAAATGCAGCAGCCTTGCAAAAGTTGTGGTAGAAACCATTGATAAAGCCAGTTAACTAGTACTTACAAGGTCATTCATATTGGTCTGGCTAGCTGGATGGATTTCTTCCAAGAACTCCAAGACGTAAAATGTGTATCTGTCCATCAAATGAACTCCAATCCCAAGATCTGGTTGATGCTGAAAAATCAAAGCACAGAAATTTTTGTGAAGCACATTAAGTGACAATCGTATTCAGCACAAAGGACCGAGGTGAAAAGCCCCACATCAATTGCATGCTTGTAAGTTACCCTCTGTGGACAGTCTAATTATCCAAAATACAATAACTAATCATTAAAAAGCCATCGTGAGAATCCAATTTTTTTTTTTAAAAAAATGCTTCTTCTACCATGATGTGCTGCCCAATTGCTTAGAACAGTTTCTCCAACCTGCTGCCCGCAAGTTGTCCATCGTTGTCCATTGCTCATGCTGACGGAAGTTGAAGGCCCCAACAAGAAAAGTATCTTGGAAATGCTGCCACTGATCAAATAAATGCCCCCCTTACTCCCACCATTTTGTCCACCAACCATGTCATAGTCCTACTTTCTGTTTAAACTCATTTATCATTCCACATGCTAGCCTTCATTTCTTTACAGTATTGCTCTCTGTATCTCACAAACCCCAAATTTGATGCAAAACATGTGCCAAAGGAACAATATCTTCTATTAAATACATTCAGGCAGACTTGTTTATACAGTAGCATTTGTTTAAAGCACCAAATCTGGTAAAGAGCAGAGATTTTCATTACAGAATTCCAAACCTCCGGCATCCATATATTATTAACTAATACAATTAAAGCTATACACTTACTGAAAGTGAGTCTTCTCCAACTTGGCTACTAGCCAAAGCCATTATATTGGGAGAATAAAATCGCTCATACATGGATGCACCTTGGCACGTATCAATGATAAACAGCAACTCATTGTACCTGGAAGAAAACGAATATATTTTGTGTCTACCATTTTTTTAAATAAATCATGGGCCATTATTCCTATGGCTCCTAAAGGTCATCAACACTTTTGATTAGGAGCCATCGGAGATTTCAATCCTATTCCAGACTTAGTTCCAGGGCTTTTTTTCAGTAGGAACTTGCTGCAACTCAGTTCCGGAACCTCTCAGATGGGTGCCATTGTGATTTCTAAGAGAAAGAGGGAGGCGGTCATGGTGAGTTCTGGCACCTCTTTTTCTAGAAAAATGACAGCACTTAGTTCTATACAGACATGTATAGGATTCCACTGTTCATGTCCTGAAAAAACTAGCAAAATGGGATGGTTTGTAATGTGTGTGTGTGTACTCTCTCTCTCTAATGTATTTGTATACTAGCAGTGCTATGTATATATGTACGTGTGTGTGTGTGTGTGTGTGTGTACACACACACACACACACACACACACACACGTGTGGCACTGCTAGTTTCTGCTTAAGAGAAGTTCCATTGTAATACGTTCACAGACCCATGAGTTCATTCCTGATCCAATAAGATCAAATAGAAGAAACATAAAGGGAATAATGACTGGATTCATTAAAAATTAGTATGCCTCTATTCATTTTCATAAGGTTGTAAACAGACTGTTAGGCAATTGCCTCTAGGAAAACTGGAGGAGATAGTAAAAATGAATGTGTATCATTTATTCAGAAATGAGACAGCAAAAGTTTACCTCCTTTTCTGCCACATTTGTTCAAAGGCATCTGCAAGCTCTACATTTGTGATTTCTTCAGAATCCTGAAATTTCAAGAAACCATTCCCACCATGACCTTGGGAGGAAAAAGCACAAATTAAATTGACATGCTCTAAAAGCTAAAGCAACATCACGTAAATACGCTTTCTTAGTCATTCATCATGAAGAATTCATTATGGAGATAAAAGGCAGAGAAGAAAGAAACAATTCAAGAAACACCAGAGTTCAGCCTCAGCAAGCTGAGACTGAGCAGGCTTTAACAGTATCATATCTGTATAAACCATTCCCTTTTGTATAGACCACTATTTTTCTTTCATGAGACACACAAATTTTCTTTTGAACTGTGAGTTCCTCTTCCCCAGTCTAACCAGTGAAGGTGTAACATAACAAACTCCTCAATACTAGAAAGATCTCTAGTTCTTGAATATGGGGAGACTACATATCTTCTTACATTTAGTAAAAATGTAACAGTGTTGTCATGAAGTCACCACAGGAGGATATGTAGTGCCACATAGATTTGCATAAAAACAGGATGCGCAACAGGAGCGGAGGAAGAGACATGGACATGTGGGGTAGTCTGAATGCAAGGGAGAGTTGAGAAAGTGGAGGAGGAGGAGAGGGGAAGGAAGAAGAGATGAAAATCGGGATACAAAGTTGGGCTACAGAATAGGAGGGCATGGTGACTGTATAATTGGATGGAAGGTGAAAAGGGTGCTTAGTAGTTGCAAGGAAGAAATTCAGTGTTGAAGGAAGAAGTTCAGGAGAACTCTAATTTTGTTTTTCAACCAGTTCAAGATCTGAGGAATTCACTCAATGTCTCTTCACAGCTAAACTTATCAATTTCAAAAAGTCACTAGTGTATAACCCCCAGCTATGGGCCCTGGTATACATCACATGCATTGCAGTTACACAAATTACACAATGGCTTTCTTTCTGACTCATGGATACAAGTTAAATGTGGTCCTCTGTACTTAACAGGAAGACCATTAAAATCAACATTCTGGTAATGTCCCCTAAATAGACTTTTTTTGGTATGTTCAGTATATGACTTGAATTGATTTATTTTGCAATTAGTTTGATATAACCAATCGCTTTCACAACTCTAGCAAACCTACTGCAAGAAAAGCCATTCAGCAAGGTGAAATATTCTGCTCTGAATGGAACAGACCTCTCTGACAGGCATTGCTCTAAATATGTTCAGTGCAAAGATCACAACGCAAAATGTTGAAGGAAATACAATTACCTGTCATATATATAAGAATATTGCTTCTGTCGTCAGAAAGCAGACGCTTTGAGCGAGGTGCGCTGGCTGGGATTCTGCCCGTTAATACTCGCAGAAAATTTTCCACAGTAACCTAAACACAGAAGATCATCATCTTTTCTAACTATCTTATACCCTGCATTTGAATGCATACCCCACCTCCCAAAGATGTGTTGTCATATAAAACAGCCACTAATGCCTAGGATGGTTCAATAGAGCAGTAGATTTGACTGCAACACCAGACCTCACAATCCCCCATCATGAAATTTCTTCTTCATAAAATTCAAAACTTTTTATCACTGAAGAATAATAAAGTTTACAGCTGAAACACATGATATCTAGTACATGGCTACCACCATTTCAGTCTTCCTAATGTGCCTTCATTGATTTAAACACCTGTCACACTGTGTGGCTTTATCTATGTGGAACGACTTGCATATCTGCTTACCAAGCAACATTACTATGCGTTACCATGGCAAAATGTTAATAAATATATTTCGAGACTTACAATCCCTCAGAGGCTGAAAGAAAATAAGATTCTTGTGGTAGAAACGTTTGATCAGAGATTGTCTATCTGGCCAGCAATTCGGGGGGGGGGGGCAGAGAAACTTACCAAAAAACACTAATCTGCTATGTTTGCATACAGATTCAGAAGGCTCAGAAAGTGCTCACATGTATCAGGCTCATGACTGCTGTTTAACTAAACCCAAAATCTGAACACAGTGAGAGATAACATATTCTCTTCTGAGAAGTCAGATTGGCAGACACGAAATCTTCTTGCAATTCCCCCCCCCCCCCGAAATATTATTGTTTAATCCAGGCAACAATAGGATGCTTGCTCTTCTGCTTGCTTGGAAGCCTGCAAATAATTGCAGCTACCATGTACTCAATTCCTCTAAAAGATATGCCTGCGGTCAAAACTTTTTACCTGTGCCCAATTATAAACAATGGGAAGCCCAACATCTCATTTCTTTGAGGAGCTTGAAAACACCAAAGACATACCCACCCCATTCATTAACTTTTCATTTGTCCAGAGTGATTTGGTGTGCTAAAACATTTTGTTATCAGAGCTCATGAAGTGCCTAAAGTACTCTCATTACTAAATAACCCTCTCATTTTGTATGAGAGTTTGAATAATCTCCAACTTGCTCATTATGTTGAAGAATGGCTCTGCAGCTCAAGAATATACACATTCTCAGCAAGAAAATCCAATTCACTTTGGAGTTATTTCCTCCCTAAGCTCTCTTCCCCCTGCCTCGAACCAAGGCAGCATTAAGACTTCACACTGGTGAGGAATTCCTTGAGCAAGGAAAATAATTATAATCTAGGCCTCCAATTCTAAAACACACAAAATATATTTTAAAGCCTTTAGGGTTTTTAACTATTCCAAATACAATTACAGGATTATGAAATTTACACCTGCCTGGTCAGCTAAGATGAAGACAATCAATTCCAAGTGGCAAGCATTGTAAACAGCCAGAAAGCAGACTCCCCCACCATCTCTCTTTTCAAGCCATTAAAATGGCAAAACAACTAGCACTGGTATATGTGGGTTAGGAATCTTAGAAGACTTGTTTTCAAAATTGGTATAATATGGCCTTGGGAAACCCATGCTTCAGACTCATTCTCAAGCTCTATTACCTCCGTTATGTTAGGAAATGTTAGCAAAGTTTAACAGACACAGTTCAAATGTCAGTGTAAAATAATACTTATCAAATGCTACTTGTTCTAAGCACTAAAAAACCCCAATCATTAATAAAGTTCTATAGATTTTCAACAAAGCAATGCTGTCATGCAAAGTAACAGAACCGTTACTTCCCAGTATCACATATTGGTGATACTGTTGATACAGTTCCCGAAGCATTGGTTCAAGATTTTGGGGGACCAAATGGTAGAACTTTATCTCAACACATACCTAGTGGCTCTAGAAATAATTCCTTCTAGTTTCTTGACACAAACGGACCTCCCACCCTTTGATCAGGCAGACTATCAACACACACATGTCCCAGTTCACCAAGCTGGCAAACACTCAATTCAGGATTTTCTTCATACTTTACCTCATAGCTTCGGTAATCCACTTCCACGTCATCTCCATAGACATTCAGTTCCATGTTTTTGTGACTAAAAACAGTAGCTGGGCTTGGATTTCGTGGGTTGCATGCCATATCATCTGCCAGCATCAAGACTATATGGCTGGTGGAAAAATAAAAGAATTTTATTTATGGCCAAGTCATACATGTTCTCAAACTGCACAAGGTGGCTGCAACAAAAAACCGCTGTCAATAACTGAAACACCCATCAAATGCACTCTAGCTGTTAAAAAAATCAAAGGGTAAACTGCCTGCTTTGAAAGGCAACTTATTGGTTTTTAAATCCTGCTTTAAATGCAAGACTATTTTGTGACTAAGCAGACACACATAGAGAACCAAAAACAACATTAAGAAGTCAATAAGTGTAATGTTATTTTGACAACAAAGGACAAGGTGCTCAGTTCCATTTCAATCCACAAAAACTAAAGGCGGTTTAGAAATTGTTTCAAATGCAAACAGGTGCTGGGTCACCCTGAAAATGAATCTGTGCAGATCAATCAGTTGTGTTTGTTCTGCCTATTGGTCTTGTCTTGCTTAGTCACTGCTGTATCATTAGCGCAGTACCAACACAGGCAGGAAACAAAACTCAGCCATGGAGCATTGGCTCTGCATGCTTAAGGCTCTGGATTAAATCCCCGGCTCCTCCTTTTAGATGGACAGACTAACCAGATTTACATTTCTCAGATAGCTTCAGAAATGAACAAGGAAACCAAAGCACATGTCCCTGCTGGCCACAAAATGTACATTCAGGTCCCTGCATGGTAACTGGCTACTCCTACTCCAAGTAGGCTCATTTAAACCAATGGACTTGTTAGTCACAACTAACTCAAGTATGTTGATTTCAGCGGATGCATTCTTCCCATCATTTTCTCTGCACAAGCCTTCCAGCTTGCCAGACAGAATGATCCCCTATCCTCCACCCACACATGGAACTGAGGAGCCAATTTCGGAGAGCAGGGAGAGAAGAATGAGAAAAGCTCAGTCTGTGAGCAAGGCCTTCCACTGATGGGAGGCCGGTTAGGTGAATTCTGCCCAATATTTTGATATAGTCAGACACTGCCTCCGGTTTGTTTCAGTTCAACTTGTCTTAAATACAAATCATTGTACATAATTATCCTCTATTCCCCTGCTTCTATCAGGCAACAGCTATGATGTGCAATCCTTTTCTTTTGTGACACCTTTCACTTACAAAAATTCAGAAAACTGTTATTCGCCCATGACATATGGTGAACCAGAGCAGCTCACAGAAATGCCATTTACCTTCCCGCCGGAGCGGTAGTAATTTATCTACTTGCACTTTGACGTGCTTTCGAACTGCTAGGTTGGCAGGAGAAGGGACCAAGCAACGGGAGCTCACACCATCGCAGGGATTCGAACTGCCAACCTTCTGATCGGCAAGCCCAAGGCTCTGTGGCTTAGACCACAGCTCCACCCACGTCCCCATGCATTAGGTAGTTATGTTGAATATTGTTTTATTTTAAAACCATTTTTATTTAATAATAATAATGTAAATCATCATCCCCATTCCCTTCCTTCTAACCAAAAGCAGTTTAAGCGTCTTGGATAATTTTAAAAAGTAGGGCATCTGCTTTATGTGCCAAAGGTCCCAGGATGATCCCCCCCCTTCATTGGGTAGAGCTGGGAATGTTGGTTATTACTCAAAAGATGTAACTAGCATAGATGCAGTGGAGGCTGCTCCTTTATGGCAAATGGGGCACTGCCCTACCTAACTCAAGTCTCCCCATGCCTCCTCAGGAGGAGGATTGGGACACAACTAGAACTACCGTAATTGTCTTCCACCTGCCACTGGCTCTGGTCCACCTACCCACGTTGCCTTCTAACCTACCAGTCCTAATGGGGACCAGGGACCACTGCATACATGGTACTAAGCAGGGAGTATGAGCTGACAAGCAGGATGTGAGCTAGTCCCTGATCGATGTGCCAAACCTGTTTGCCTCGGTCATTATTTGGCCAGGAGAAAAACAGGTTGATCTATCAATATCCAAATCTGCTGACTGCAAGTGACAATGCAGGCTACTATCCCACTGCTACACACACACACACATCTGGCCTCACTCACTGCTGAAGGGGAATCCGCAATTTGTGCAGACTTTTTACCTACCCAGCATTTTCCCCTGTCTAACATTTTTCAGTTTTTCTTTCAATTTACTCCATCCCAGGCCCAGCCATGGAACACGAGTAAATGTCACCAACTTGGCAACTTCTGTTTTGGCTTCGAAAACATACCTTCACTCCCAAAAAGCATTGTCTGAAGCTATCTGGAAAATGGCCAACCTTGCAGACTCCCCCCCCACCCGGACTAAGTGATCATTAAGAATGATTGACATATGCAAATCACAACTCTATGCAACTTGATCCCACTTGAATGCTTTTGGATGTGCATAATACTCAGAAAAGGGGACTTGCAGATGTTCATAAATTTGGGTGGGATTGTTCCTGAAGTATGACATTGCTAAACATACTGGGGACTTTGCTATTAGGGAAATAATTTAAGTCTGATAACATGGAATTTATTATGCTGAAAGACGTGTCCAACGTTGTACTATCCTATTATCTACCAAAGAACAGCCATTATCATTGTACTGAATATATTCCCAATGATTAGATGCAATCTAATTTTATTCTGCTGTGTTGCATAACAGAAGGGGAGGAATACATACTCTGGAAAGTGGGAGCACAATGCGGTGTGTCAACAAGCAAAAAGCTTGTTTGTAACTAAAAATCATTTTCCTAACTGCTTTTATGGCTAAATGACAAGACAGGTTTTCTTTTGAAGCTCTAAAAAACCATGCATTTCTTCAGGTGGGAAGTCTTTTTTCTTAAGTAATAATAATAATAAACACTTTCAACAATCCTAATAAATTATATTGTTAAAGAACAGTATTGCTATTGCTTATCACACATACTTGATGTCCTGTTTACAAAAAAGTAAATACAGGCTGAATTTATCTTTGGTTCCTGATGACAAGTAAGTGAGTTGTGGACTTAACACTGCCACACGCACACAGTGACATCTTTGGTCAGGTTCTACTCCCATCAACTGCAACCTGGCAGCAGCCATTATATCAGGTTGTACTGGAGGAGGGAGGAAGAGGGATTCAGGACCACTCCTTCCACACATCAAGAAACCAGCAACTTTTTGTGCCTCCTCTCCTTGAACTTTTCCACTTGCACTGGTCATCAGAAAAACCTGCAAACAACTTGACTTGAGTTTGCTTAGTTCCTCCTCCCTCCCAAGCCATTTCCCTTTTTGTCCTGTCTTTTTAGATTGTAAAGCCCAAGGGGCAAGGGCTGCTTTTGTTTTTTAACGGTCTGTGTTTCTTTCTTGCTAAAGAGCAAGATATTTTTAAAAAGAACTTTGAACAAATAAAATAAACAAATGTGATCTTTTATCTGCTTTGCAATCTGCCATTAATTTCAGGCACTGTATCTGTTGGCTTGTACCCAGTCTGTGTTGTGTTCTAGTTTCTTATGCCTTGTTAATGGCTCCTCAGTCAGGATATCAGTCAGATTGAAAAAAAGGAAGCAAAAGGCCATCTAAAACAAAGAGAACTGGGCAAGATCATAAAGTTGTCCAGACTCGGGGCAGTGTTTTATTTTACTTTGTGTTTATTGGCTGGCATGAAGGAAAAGCTTTGCTCAGTCACTACTTTGGATGTGGAACAGTCATGGAAGTAGGAAGGGTTTCCTCTGCTAGACCTCGCAACCTACATCACAAATGTAGGAGAAAGACCTTTTTCTTTTTTCTTTTTGCAATGATAAATGGGCCTGAATATAGCCACTAGACCATGACAATGTGTTGTTTAGTTAGCAAGCCTTGACAACGTCATCAAGAACTAGCTTTGGACCTATTGCTTTCTGAATATGCACTGTGGTTGGTGATAAGATTCTAGACATGAGACATATTCTAGACATAAACCTGAACCTTAATACATGTGGACAGAACTCTGCTCATTAAGCATTGGTTTGCCAGCCTCTCCTCTCCATTACAGTACCACTAAAAAGGTACCCATTGGGGCTAGGACACACACACACACACGGGAAGTTGAATGGGGGAGACCTTTGGGTATAGGGCGGTTTAGAAAATAAATAAATACGTACATACATACATACAAGTACAGCAGTGGGAGGGGAGAAATAAAGAAAAATAAACAGAAAGGAAAGCAACTTTCTTCTCAAAACAGTCAGCGTTGGATCCAAGTTACTTTTTGCTCACTATATTTGTAGGATTAAATTATGACTAAAATTTATATATTTCTATTTCTATATATATGAATGAATGAAAAATATGCATCTGCTTCACTTTACATATTCTAATAGAGCCTTTCCTTTCTGATCTCAAAAGTTCACAGATAATCAATAGTCACAGTTATTAACTCCCTAATAACTTTCCGCAGAAAGATATATTGAAATTCTACATTATTTCCTCTCCAAAAACATAACCACTTAAGCACAGTAAGCTGTTCTCAGAGCAGGAAAATGATAAATGTGATAACGCTTTCATGTTTCAAAATAATAACTCATGGATAAGCCTCCAATATGCTCAGTTTCCATATGTTTCCTTTTTTAAAAAAGGAATTAAAAAATGGAGAGGCCAGGAACATTCAACTCTCATTCTAGCTCCACATAAGTAGCATGGAATCTATGCTAATGAGATAAAGTATGCAGATACAAATAGAAAGGGGCATAATTAGGCTCCCTGCAAAAAGATCCTATATTGTTTATAACCACATAATTTGAGCAAGCCAACTATGAAGCTTATCACTACATGCAGATGCCAGGTTGGACGGAGGTCAATGTCTGGAAGCTGCCTTTGCAAGCAAGACCAAAAAATTAATTAACACCTCTAAATGTTGGCCAACAATATGCTTTTATCATACTGATTTTGAATGTTATTGCTACTTTGGCCAAAATTTCATGTTCATTTTCCAAATGGCGCAGTCATTTCAATCTCTGATTGACTCAGAGTTCTAAAGTGCAAGGCAGCGTCTTCAGGGCACACCAAAACTCAAAAATCTTACCACATGGGGTGCACCAGAAATGTTCGCACACACAAGAATAATCCTAGTTTAAGAAGAGAATCCAGCCTTTTGAAACACCCAAGTGTATGTCACTGCTTAGAGCCAGAATTGGGCTGCCAATATCTGCAATCTGGGAATTGGACTGGACCTAAATAATGTTTCATAATTAAGGATCTCATCCAATTACATTTAAAAGGAAAAAAATTAATGATTGTTCTTTTAAGTAATTAACCTATTAAAATGATTACTACACTATTTCAACATAGAAGACGATTTCAGACAATGTAATGTGCTAATGAGCCAACAGTTATAGAACTTATTGTTCAGAAAATCATCTTATGCTTTATGCACACAATTATGTCATTGTTTTCTGGATTAATTAATCCACAATTAGTGTTTTCCTCATCCACTTCAGCTGTACTTGCAAACAACCAGGCTGAAAGAATACACAAGACATTACAAGAATGTTTTTGGTTAGGGCCAGATCACCAGGTCACGTAACACTTCTTGTGCCACCATCTGATAACCTTCACAACAGAAACACTCCTGTGACATTCCGGTTTGGACATCATTAACAAATAATCCTTCCTGGGAAGGGAGTTCCAACTAATACCCACATTTTTCAATCTGGCAGTGGTGGATTTACCAGCTAATCCAATTAATTATTTCAGCCTTACTGAAAATGTTAAGTTGGCGTTTTACTCAAAGCCAAAGGATGATTCTTCTTTTTTTTATTTTTCATGATTTTCCACCCATCTTTTCGACTAAAAGACAGAAAATTAAAACGCGGCTTAAAAATTGGCAGCTAGCTGCTGAAAGAGGAAACAAACTGCACTGACAGCCACTTGAGGGAAAGGCTGTTTTTGATGCAGGGTGTCTTCACAAACTTCCTTGAAGACGGATGAATGCAAACCTTGAAATAGGATATTCCATAGGGGGTGTATTATAGCCCAGGGTTAGCCAACATGGTGCTCTTTAGATGCTGTTGCACTTTCACTCCCATCGTTTTTGATCACAGACATGCAAGCTCAGGCTGATGAGAGTTGGGAGTCCAAAAACATATGGAAGGCACAATGTTGGCTAACAATGGTTTGGGGCCGAGCGCTGGCTACCAAGGAACCTGCCCAGCATCCCTGTCGTAGGATGCCCACCTGGCGAGGTGCCTCTGTCTCCCTCAGTGCTGATTTTCAGGAGTATTTCATAGACATTCCTCTTCACCCAGGCATCTGGTAATTAAAAGATACTGTTCCTTGCAACCCTGTAATCAAATGTCTTTTAAAAATGTTAGTGATTAGTGATATATCTGTAGCCCTGGACTCCTTCAGTAGGCAGTCCGGTACATACACTGAACAAATAAAAATAATATTTGTAACATGATTTTATTTCACTAAATTTGTACACCACTTGATTGTAAAATAAAATAAAAGAGGCTCAAAGCTGTTTACAAAAGGATGAAACCATAACATCAGGAAAAAATTACAATACATTAAAACACGCGCACACAGTTAAAATATGGCTCACATAATTTGGGGCCATTGCACTGCAAGTTTCCCTAGGATCGCACTACTGAAGATAACAGCACAACATGATGTCCTGATTCACACTGAAAACTGTATTCCAAACTACAGTGTCTCCCTAAGCCTAAGGAGACACAAGTGAAGCTGAGGAAAGGCAAGATGAAAGTGACTTTCTGAAGAAGTCAACAGAGTGCATTCATGCTGCCAGGCCTGAAACAACTTATAGTGAGTGTTCATTTTGAATTTAGAGGGTCCTCCAGCATAACAACATCTGCCTTTTTATTTTCTCTTGCAATCCAATCCTAAACATTATTATTAGCCTGCAAGTTCAGTGGGGCTCACCTTCTTCTGTAAGGCATGCCTAGTCCTAGTGTTGGACTATGACCAGGGAGACCAGGTTTCAAAACCCCGATAGGCCATGAAGCTCACTGCGTGATCCGAGCCAGACACCAACACTCAGCCTAACCTACCTCACAGGATTGTTGTGAGAATATGGGGGAGGGGTGAGCCAGGAACACCACTTTGTGCACCTAAGTGGGAAGACGGGATACAAATGCAATAATAAATAATATAAGAGGAGGCTCAAATCTGATTCCCACTTTTGAGAACTGCTAAAATATTTTACTTTCGCACACACAAAAGAATATGAAAGCCCTTTTGGAGCTTTGGTATACTTTTTTCAATAAAAAGTAGGTGACAGTTTTCCCATCCCCTTCCACCAAGTACTCACGGTTGTTTTTATGAAAACGCCCAAGTCTCTAATTATACATCAGTGCAAGTGTGTAATAAAAAAGGCTATTTTTGTAGCAAACTTTTGTAATGCAAACAACAAGATAAGATTTGTGTTTTCGGTAGATACAGATTTAAGAGGATGGGAGTGAAGAGGAAGAAAAAGTCCTGGGGGCAGGGAATCAAACTGCAGGATTCTAAATGTACACAAAGCAGGATGAAGTAACAGGACACTAGCATTTCATCTGAAAGAGAAGAAGAAGAGGAGTTTGGATTTGATATCCCGCCTTTCACTCCCTTTAAGGAGTCTCAAAGCGGCTAACATTCTCCTTTCCCTTCCTTCCCGACAACAGACACTCTGTGAGGTGAGTGGGGCTGAGAGACTTCAAAGAAGTGTGACTGGCCCAAGGTCACCCAGCAGCTGCATGTGGAGGAGCGGAGACGCGAACCCGGTTCCCCAGGTTACAAGACTACTGCTCTTAACCACTACACCACACTGGCTCTCATCCCTGACCACTGGTCCTGCTAGCTAGGGATCATGGGAGTTGTAGTCCCAAAACATCTAGAGGGCCGAGTTTGAGGAAGCCTGCTCTAAAAGGACAAAACTGAGGCTAAAAATCAGTTTGGTAATTTCCCACAGGAGCATTTTGAAGGAAAAACAACACAAGCAGTTCTAACAAGATTTGCTCTTCAAAAAACTCCCACGCCAAATTCTCAAAATGATTTTTGGAGCCAGCAGAGTTTGGTGAACTCTGCAGAGAACACCTAAGAAGTCAATGCTGAGACATTTGCAGGTGTCCACTACATCTTGTGTGGATGTTAAAGAAGAACATCTCTGGACTGTGGACTCTAACAATGACCAGCCAGCCAGAGCTGAGAAATTTCAAAACAGCAGGCTAGAACATAGGGAAGATGTAAACTCTAGAAATAATAAGACATGCAAACAGAAATAAACAATCAACACTGTATTTCATCCTGTTTTCTAGTTTTTCCTCTCATGAGGCAGTCAGCATTCTGTGACCACTAACCCAGTTCTGTTCTTATTGAAATATGGGTGTGTAAATGGGTGTACCAAAAACACACCAAACAAAGGTGGAATTTACACACATATAAAAACCGTTCTGAAAATGATTTTTTTAAACTGCTTTAAAAAATAATTGAATTTTCCATAAGGATCACTATCGCCATCTAGTGTCACATTACATATTGCACTTAAAATACACTTAAAACATTTTACTTGCAGCAGGAAAGCTGAGTCCAAATTCATAGCTAGTATGAGGTCTGAACTGAGATGCAAGTGCCTAATTCAAATCCTTACCCACGACACTACACTAGTCCTTCTAAACAACACAGAAAGTCATTTTCACAATGCGTATGTTAGTGACTGGCAGGATGACATGTCACAATGAAGCCACCTGCAAATTGTATTGATGGCTGTCATGGTCCTTTGTTTATTTTTTTGGCTGAAGAGATGTACTAGCAGAATCAGCACAAAGGGAACATAATGCATCTGAAAGGAAATACACATGAAGCAAAGAACTGACAAATAGTCTGTTAAAATTGGGAAAGCAGAGAATCAGATGGCAGCAGATTCATCCAAAAGGTGAGAGTAGGGTTAAAAAAAAATCCCATCTTAGGGGAAAAAATGTTATCTGGAATTTTCAAGTGATCACACCTTTTCACACAGTGCCTTTGAAAATCCTTTGAACCATCAAAGATCTCAGTAGGAATGCCTCAGAAATTCAGCTGTAGCAAGTAACACACTTCAAAACATGGTACCTATTTGGTCCCCTTTGAACATGCAAACATGTCTTTGTCAAAAAGAAGCAAGCATTCCCTTTAGTTTAAGACCTTGCCGATTAATCATTTGATGTGTTAATTAAGATAAAATCTTTTTTTAATCAAGGCATACTAAAATGGCAATGTGTTTTCTGGAAAACTTAAAGTCAAGTATAGTCACATATATTTAGCAACTACATACTTGATCTATGGCCTATTCCTACGTATCTATTGTGATTCTATGCGAGAAATGTAAGGTTGGAAGTGACTGAAAATCAGCCTACTCAATACAAAATGAGAGAGAAACCATACACTTGGGTCGCACTGCCTTTCCTTTAATCCAGACTCCGACATGTTTCAGTCACAGCCACCTCAGCTGATGATCAGCTGGAATTTAACAACTGGAAGCCCATATTCTGAGCATCCGGAAGGTCACTAAGGGTCAGTTCAAACATAATGCAGAAGATCTATTAATCATTATGAAGAAATTATAAGCAGGCTATCAGCATCTCCAGTTTTCCCTCCTTCTTTGAATAAGCTGGACTTCCAGCCTTAACATCTCTTTAGTCTTACAACGGCAACTTATTATCTTAACCATCTACAAAACCTAACTACGACAGAAAACCTGGTTAGAATGAACCATAATTAGCACCCGTGGACATATAGCAGCAAGCAAGGTGGGCACAGACAACATCAGAGCCTAATAAAAAAATATATTATTATTGTTTATACCCCACCCATCTGGCTGGGATTCTCCAGCCGTTCTGGGCTTCCAGCAAAATACAAAAAATAATAAAATGTCAAACATTAAAAACTTCCCTGCCTCTCTGGGTACTGGGGGTGGGGGGAATGTTATCTGGAATTTTCAGATATGTTTTCTAAAAGTTGTGTAATTCTTTTTTCTCCCTGACATTTGATAGAAGGACGTTCCACACGGAGGGCACCACTGCTGAGAAGGCAGACTGACCCCTTCTCTCCCCTCACCCCCCCAATTTTACGTTTGTCTTAGTACTTTAAAGCTGTAAACAACCTCCATATTTTCTTACCTATCAGGAATGCCTAGTCTCTTGACACTTCTGTAAACTGAAAGGGTATTGGCCACATGGCGGTAGTTAAACCAGAATCGAGATGTGCACACCTAAAAGGGTCAGGAAAAAGTAAGCATGTGTGGATATATTTATGGTTAGAAAACAGTAGAATTAATTCTACAGCCACAGCCCCACAAAACTATATGAGTGCAGAAGGAGGAACTGTGTATGCAGCCAAATGTTTCTTTGAAGCTTTCACCAGATGCTTCTTATGATTCAGCAGCAAGCTTCATTTTGAACTGAGAAACAAATTCTGTTTTCAGTAGCAAGAGGCTGCAATAAGAACTCTATATTAAAAAAAACAAAACCTCTGTTCTGTGTGCAATTCTCCCATGTGCACATACAGACTGAATACATGATTCTCCCATGCGTCTCTGGGTACTGTGGTTTAGGCTAATATGAGGGGCATTTTTCCCCATTATGTTTTATTTTTAAACAAATGGTGACTGATACTAGTTACAATATTTTCATTAGAATTATTTATGCGCTTCAGAAGCTTAGTGGATGTAACATTTTGGGATGGGATCCAATCGTCTATCCCACCCTCCACCCCCATGTGCAAGCAAAAAGCATTTCCATACACCATCAAAGTGGCAATATTTTGGAATATTTGTGCACATTGATCATGGGGAAGTGGACAAAAATGTAGAAACTTACCAAAACTGCCCAGTTGTTTGTATGTCCACTTCTAAAAAACTGTTCTGCTTGATCCTGAAGAGAAAACAAACAAAATAAATGCAAGAAACAAACATCCAAGAACACCGATTGTTGCTGACTGCTTATTGATAAACAGGAAGGATTTGTGCCACTGCAGTTTGCCACAAGAACTAATTCTGTGAATGCTGCAAAATCTAACAGTAGCTCAAATTTTTACAAACAGGACTACAGTATAGGAAGTTCCAGGGTTCAAAATAAAATACCTCAGCAGAACTGGAGTAGGAAGCCAGTTTGATTCACAAGCCAACTTACCTATTTAAAACTGGGCCAGACCTGAAGATGCTTACTGCCAGACTACAAATTATATTCACTGTGGAAATTAGGTTGTTTTAGGCTTGGAGGAGAAAACTGGGCAATAAGTAGAAAAGTAACTCATTGCTCCTGCCTCTGTGTGCCTATGGTTCCCTCCAGCTTTCTCAGCCTGTCTCCACAGGTGTCTTCAGTGTTCTCAATAGGCATTGCTCAATTACACATGACTATGTTTCACACAGCAAGTGTTAATATGAGGACAACTCTCACACAGATTGCTGCTATTATTATTCCTATTTCATATATGAATCACTTCCTAAGAAGCATCTTGAAGCAATTTCACCACACAATAAAAACATATATAAACCAATTTCATATATAAAATCAGTTACAGACCATTACATCCATAAAAAACTATTTCAAATCAAATACAGACACCAACTGGGGTATCTCCACACAGAAGGGCTGTTGCAAGTCTCCCACAGACCTCCAAAAAGCCTGTCTGACATGTAACTTGGGCAATTCCAAGATACCCACCACACTAAAGGCCCAATTCCAACACCGTGTGGAGCAGGCCTCCTTATAAGCTAGTATCTGCAGGATGCCCTCTCCTGTAAAGCACAGTGTTTGATTGGATATGTAGGAAATGAGGCAATATTTTAGGTATCCTGGCCTTTATGGCATACCCCCAAGCATGTGTTAGGTCTTACCAACTGTTTCAAAAGCATTAAACTGACAAAGGTGAGGTGTTATCAGCGCCATATGTAATCTCCACACTCACAGATAGCATACCTTCAAAAGCCAGGTGCTAAGACATAGGCCTAGTGATATCACTGCATGTTTTTCATTGTCAGCTGAATGAAGTGGCCGAGTTCTGGACTGGCCAATATGTTTTGGTCAGCTGTAACTGAGGAACATGTCTGTCTGTTCCGATTTGATTTAAATAGGATTTTAATTTGCTTTGTCATGCATTTATACTTTTAACGTGCAAGTGCCTGTGCTTGTAAACCACCAGCGCATAACAAGTGATAAAGGGCAGTATAGAAATTAAATTATTATTATTCTTGGTAAACAAACGTGGGGGAGATATTCTCCCATCCTGCCCTCCTTGCATGCTCTCTGGAAGTAACAGGATGCTTGGTTTTATTGACTCCCAAGTCTGATCTGGCAGGGCTGTTTTTACCTTGTTATGAATATCTACACATATGCAGAAAAGAAGATTGAATGGCTGGAACAACTTCCATAGGGGAAAAGGCTCTGTTTCCTTGTTAAGGCACAGTACGAAAGATTTAGAGTTGCACAGGTGAGCATGAGCAACTGAGTGGCTGACCCTTGCCTTGGCCCACCTGAATGCCTGCCCTGTCCCTCTAGCAACAGCAGCGATGAGGATGAGGTCCAACAGGCCTCATCCTTCCTGCAGCGCCTCCAGAGAGAGAGGACGAGCAAACAAGCTGAGGCGGCAAGGTGTGGCGATGATCAGTCCCACCTGTTTACTCATAAAATGCAACCCTGTTAGGAAGACTAGGCTGGGCGGGGCCGGAGGACGTCTCCAAAGCCTTGATCCACAACCTGGAACCGACCCTGCTGCAACTGGCTCTGGTGCGTGCGTAGGAACTGTTCCGCAAAGGTGCATTTCCACAACCAGAGGCTTCTACTGTACTCCTAGAGTTGTGCTTGCTTTTATTTCGCTTTTAACGTCTTCTTCTCAAAGAACGATTTTAATCCCTAGCAAAAGGCTCCTGGGTTACACAAAGTCACTCACTCACAGCAGCAAAGAGGGGACACTGGGAAGTGAAAGCTCAAATGCTAGTTTGAATGAAACAGGAGCGTCAGGGAGGGGAAAGAACCAGGAGCAAATCCCTTGCGCAGCCGTGCAACTCAGCTCAGCTAGCTCAAGCCAGCCGGCCCCCCTCGCCCCCGTCGCGTACCTGGATTCCGTCTGCGATCCCTAGACTACAGCAACCCAATAAAAGAGCTATTACTATTGCTGCAGGAAGACTACACCGAGGCGCGATGGAGGCAGCCATATTAAGCAGCTCTGACGAGCAGGAAGAAGGAGGAGCTTTGGAGGCAGCCGGCTTTGCAGCGCCTCCTCGTCTTAAAGGTGGCGACGCGCTCTTGCCGGTAGCAGATCAGCCCGTGCGAGAAATGACCAATTAATAAACCAAGAACTCATACACTGACTACTACTAGATATTTTTAGATATCTATAGTTGTAGATATTTTCCACATTTATTGTGCTATTTTTGTGATATACAAATGACGTGAGCAAACTTGGTATACTTATTTGTGTAACATTATTCTTGTTTATAAAGCCCAATAATAATGAGAAATGATTCAGCTTTCGCCTCAGTGCTCGGCTAAGAGTCGCTTCTTTCCAATGACTCTCGGTCATTGCGATTTCCGACTAGGATGGGGGGGGGGGTATGGATCAGTTGGCTGTAGTTGAATGGTCTAGAAACCCACATGTATTAAAGCCCCGTAAACGCAAAGTCACTTTGTACGCCTAGGAGAAGGATCTCTCTCTCTCTCTCTCTCTCTCTCTCTCTCTCTCTCTCTCTCTCTCTCTCTCTCTCTCTCTCTCTCTCTCTCTCTCACACACACACACACACACACACGGTTTAAGCAAACTAATTTCCTGCTCACTGGTGCAGATGCAAAGCATTCCACAACGAAACTATGACGGTACTGCAGCCCGATCCAATGTAGGCATGAAAGGCAGAAGTTATTATAGTTCTCCCCCCCCCACAGGTTATTGGAAAATCACTGAAGGTTTTGTCAGCTTCCCCCCCCCCAAAAAAAAAAGAATCCTGGGAAATGTAGGTTACCCATGGGGCTACAGTTCCCTGCACCCTGCTGTCAGGAATCTAGTGATGGGATAACATCCTTCACCACGCTTGAAGCATCAGGCCAGATTATGGGGGCCAGGGCATTGATAAAAAGGTGGGCCTTCCACATCCGTCTGCAAAGGTCTGTTTTGTATGAGGAATACTGATGACAGCCAAGAACAACACATAAACACAACCTCTGATGGAGTTGCAAATCTCAGAAGCATTACAGGAGATGAAGTTGAGCTGACTATAGCTTTACCAAGTCCGCTAGCTAGCTAGCTATTTACTTACTTACTTACAGGTAACTCTCCATTTGCATGTGTTCCAAGTGAGACACACACCCCATTTTTCACACTGGAAGGGGGCAGGGGCAGGCTTATGTGCATCCCACTAATGCACACAGTACTTCAGAATGCAACCTGCACGTAAATGGGGAGTTGCCTGTATTTATTGAATTCCTATACGACCCTTCATCCGACGATCACAGGGTGGCTTACAATATAAAAACACAAAAATACAGTGCATAGTAACAAACAGCAACACCCCAACACACACACACACAGACAGAGAGATTAAAAGGCCATGTATAGTTTAATTAGTCAAAGGACTGGGAGAAGAGGAATGCTTTTGCCTCCTGTCTAAATACTGTATATGCAGTGAAGGCGCCAGGTGAGCTTCCCTGGGGAAAGCATTTCACAAACGGGGAGCCACTGCAAAAAAAGGCCCGTTCTTATGTTGCCGCCCTCAGGACCTCTTGTGGAGGAGGCACAAAAAGGAGGACTACAGATGGTGATTGTAGCGTCTGGGTTGGTTCATATGGGAAGAAGATTTCTAATGGGCCAGTGAAAGAATTAGCTAAAAGACTTTTAATTAAATTGATTGTGGAGGCAGAAAATACCTACAAAGGCCCTGTATCAAAAGGATGATGTGCACAGTATACTGTATGCCTAATAGCCTGCTCTGTTCACCTGAAATAATGCATTCTTCATTTGCTCTGTGTCTTAAAGGCCTTTGATCTGATCCAGCAAAGCTTCTCTTGCAATCAAATAAATTAGCACCAAATTTGCTAAGATTTGCAAAACACTGAAGGACAGATATATGCAATCTAAACCTTATTTAGAAATGAAATAAATGGAATCCTGTCATCTGTATGCACAGGCCCAGATTTAGGTTTGATGAGGCCCTAAGCTACTGAAGGTAACGGGGCCCTTTATATGTCCAGCTGTCCTTTGTCAACAACAAATTGTCACTGTTTTTTCTGTTGAATATATGCTATATGGTAATTTATGGACCTAATAGGTATC
This sequence comes from Podarcis melisellensis, assembly GCF_964234715.1. Classification (NCBI taxonomy): domain Eukaryota; kingdom Metazoa; phylum Chordata; class Lepidosauria; order Squamata; family Lacertidae; genus Podarcis; species Podarcis melisellensis. The sequence goes on from NC_138538.1 coordinate 65,214,124, forward strand.
TAAAGTCATTTTATTTGTATTTTATCTTATATTTTGGAAATGTACATCCAGGAGTTTTTTTCCTTTAATTTTTTTTTTGGGGGGGGCGAGAGAGGGGGGCCCTAAGCTATAGCTTGTTTAGCTTATACGTAAATCCGGCACTATCTATGCATCTGAATCATCTATTATATAAGTTGTTTTGTTAATTTGTCCATTAAATACAAAGACAATATTAGTCTATACCACTGCCCTACGGTAAGGAAATCTTTATTCTACCACCAGTGTCCTATTTTTAGTCCTATTGTTGCTAGCAAGAAAATAAGACAATAAGTGCTGCTACTAGTCTTGAGCACAACTGTTAAAATTTGTAGGTGTCAGCTTCAAACCCTCAGGTACCTGGCTTTTTCCTAGCTCTGGAACATGATTGATTCTTTTATTAAATCAGAGCCGAGTCATTAGTGCCCATTTCTGGTCCAAACAAAAATGACTACACAGCAAGATGCCAGCAAAAGATTGTATGCTAGAATAGAAGGGGCATTTAACCCAATTGTTCAACACTAAACACCTGGACTGAGACTAAATGTACTATTATTAGAACAGTGAGAAGCTTCTGGGACAACATGGCTGTTCTTTATTTCCTTTGAAATGTGAGAGCAATGAAAGCTGAAGATGTGTTCATAGTATCTTCTTTATTTACATGTACCCAAGCAGAGCCTCTTGGAAGCAAGCAGACTCTTAACCAATTTTCCCAAAGAGCAATTTGGACAGACCCTCACCCCTCAGCTGCACACCCAGCTGAATCCAGCAAGCAAGTCTCCAATCTCTGCCATATTTCAAAATGAAAAGTGCTGCTTCTCTTGCACACCTGCAAAGCACAGGTCTCAAAGCCCACCTCTGCCATTGAATTATCCATTCAGGAAATCCTCCACAATCATTAATCAACATTATGAGTCTTTTGTGAGGTTTCTAACCACTCATTCACTATGAACAAGCCAGCCAAAGCAACTTCTTAAACGATAATGGAAGAGAAAACATATTTGGTGAGAGCTTTTCTTAACCACAGTGCGTAACACATTCTCATGCTGTCTGCTCTTGGGAATTTTTTTAAGACTGAGGGATGTAATGGAGCAAAAAATGTTAATTTGGCATTTTTAAACTCAGTGAATTCAAGTGGGCACTTTCCCAAACGTATTAAATGAAGGGTTCTTTTTAGGAAATGCATTTTTACATATTTACCAAGCGCTTCGGAAATAATTTTTTTCAGCTTGTATGGTTGCATTTACATGAGCTGACATTTCAAGTTGCCTTCTCAGGATCCTCAAAGGGTTCCCATACCTTTACGAGTTATGCAGGAGGAAAATTAAAAACCCCAAGATACAGTTTCTCTTGACACTGGAACTTTATGCTGGGAAAACCAAACCTGGAGAAATTCTTATACATTCAGAAGCATAGCTGTCCTTGCTATTTTCTTTGAAAACACACACACACAAAAACCGGGTACTAAAATCATTATACAACTGCCTGCCAATAGAATTCTTCAATTTACCGATCCCTGTGAGCCCATATGCTATAGCAGTGCTTAGAGGACTGGATTAGGAGACCAGATTTTAATCCCTGCTCAGCCATGAAGTTCACTGAGTGACCTTGGGCCAGTTGCTGTCTCACAATCTGTCCTATTTAAGAGTTGTTAGATAGAAGAAAATTGGGACAACCAAGTACACTGCCCTGTTCTAATTGAGGAAAGACTGGCTAAAAATGTATCTTCTGTAAACATTTTAAATACGTAACTAAATTATAGCACTGCACAGGACTACAAATCCTGCTCACCCCACATATTCAGGGTCCAGTTAATGTGGCCCTAGCCTCTTCAAAAGGTGCAGAAGTACATTTGCTGGAATGTTCTGCTGTGGTGACTTACTGTATCACTGTCTAATTTAATTGTTATTTGCATACATAATGTAAGTCGCCTCAAGAACTTAAATTAGAAGACGGGATATAAATATTCCTAAATAAGAATAATAATACATAATGAGTATAATGGTGATGTACAATGCTATATATGTTTTTCTTTTTACTTATGGGATACCTAAAAGCCAAGACCAAGCTTTGGGGTATATGAATGAGATGCAACATTACAAGAGCCAATGTCTACTTCCATAGTGAGGCTATTCTTTCCTCTCCTCTCCCCTTCAGCCCCCTGTATATCTTCAAAATCTGGTCCAGAGAGTTGGGGGTCCTCTGGAATAAATGGAGGAGGGGTGCACAGGGGTTGCAGAAGAGAAGCCAGGACATTTGCTAGATGTTGAATGGGTTGTATGATTATGTATACAGAAAAGTGTGATCATTATAAGGGGGTGGGGCTTCAACGATTCCCAAAAAGGCCACTTTCTCTCAAGTTAGTTCTCTCCAGTGCTTTTTTCCTGGGGGGAGGCAGCAGCGAAGCAAGCCAGTCAGGCGCCTGGGGCGGCGCGTGTGCCCTGCGCCCAGGGGGCAACCACCTGTGGGGCAGGGCGAGCAGGGGCAGGGCGCTCCAGGGGATCTCCGAGGAGTCTGCTGCCTTCTCCCATTCAGCCAGCCTACAGCTGAGGGGGAGGCAGCGGGTGGACCGTTTAGGGCAACACAGAGCCTGCGGGCACTCAAGCCACTGTGTCACTCCCAGGAGAGATGTGCGGCTCGGGCGTGCTGCAGGCCCCGCGGTGAGTGCCGCCCAGCATTTTGTCACCCCCCTCAGTGGTGACACCAGGGGAAAATGGCCTCACCGCACACACACCCCTTCCTCCGTCCCTGCGCAGGAGGACGCATACCCGATAACATTTGTACTTTTGTCCATTTACTGTATTTATTTTCCCCAATTTGAATTATAAAATGGTGATTTTCATGAGTTAAAATGAGAGTACCCCTAAACATTATTTTTTGGGGGGAAGCACTGGTTCTCTCTATTAGTTTGTCCTGCATTTATCCTGGTCCCCTTTAATCTTCCCTTATGTTTCTAATGCTTGCTTTCAGGCTTACAACTGCAGCCTGTTCCTTCTCATCTTCCACTGAATTAAGAAAGAAAGAAAAAATACTATAATGCTCCTCACTATCTTGTGAAATTTAAGAGGAAGGAAAGCAAATGATGACAATAAAAGCTTTCAGTAGTATTGCTCCAATTTACTTGGCATCTACTGCTATAGCATAAACAGAAAGTAGAATTTCATGACCCATGTATAAGGGGAAAGCACATCACAAACAAATTTGCTTTGAATGATGCCAGGTAACCAGTTGCATTTGCTCCAAATTCCCCAGTGAAAAACTGAATTATCTATTTCTTTAGTGGATTTCAAATTTATAAAGGCAATCCTAGAAAATGGCCTTTATCCGTTTAAAAGATTATAGGGGGTTGTCGCTTTAAAAAGCATCCCTGCCTGTCTTGCACAGGAGCAAGCAGATCAAATGAAAACTATGCCTTTGAGCATTCTGGCTAAAGAAAATCAGTGGCTAGGATTTTCTGTACCTTGAGCATCCCAAATGATACAATTGGGACCATGAGGGAGATCAAAGGTTGCTTTCTGTAGCACTACCCTTTGCTCAAAAAGCATTTGTTGCTTTTTCTCCTTTCTGTAGAATCAATGGGTCCATGCTGCTTGACATCTCATGCATCTAGATTCACAAACACACATTTTAATTTACTTATAAGAAGATTCACAACTTGTTCCTTCCACTCTCGGACTGCCAACAGAAATAGCAGCATAATAGACCCATACGGCTCTGGGGGCATGAGTCCCAAAACCAAGCCTCTAACAGCTGGTCTCTGCAACTCCAGGATCCCAAACATAATGTACTGTGTTCTACTGAGAGGCAAGGGTGCCTAGTAGTATCTGTGATCTGGTAGCCTCTGAGACCCCTAGAAAAGTAGCCCATGAAACATGAGGATATGGTGCAATAAGCAAGCATCCTCCCCCCTCCCCCCAATACATACAGAAATGGGAAATGAGGCCCACACAGCTTCATAAAAGCAGGGTTTATAGTTGGCGGCTCACACAGTTCGTACAGCAGCCCCAAGGCTTACAAGGACTTAAATTACTTTAAAAATAAAAGCTGAAGATTTCTTTTAAGCTTTACATAAATTAATCCTCCTTTAGAAAAAAAACATGCATTATTTAAAACAAAACTTCTAAAGCATAACAGGAGTTTAAATATAGTAGCTACATCTGCACCCACATAGAGTCAGCAATGATGTCTGTATCTCTTGGAGCAGCTTTCCTGCCATAATTACTTCTGCATTTTATTAATATTATTTTAATTGGCGTCTCTGATCACTTCAGGTTTGCAAATATCTTTGGAAGAGGGTACACAGTTTTGTGGTTTGTAAGGGCATGAACTTGTTCTTGCGAGACTAATTTTAGGTTTTAATAAAGAGGAATAGAACAGTCGGGAAATGAATGGGACAGCTAAGATGTCTAGTAATGGGATTTAAGTAATCTCTGTGTTTCTGTTTCCACAGCAAAGGAGCAACTGCAGGGACAACATGTCCTGATGAACTTTTGCTAACCTGTACAGAACAATCCTATACATGCCTACTCAGAAGAAAGCCTGAATTACTTAACTGTGAAGTTCACACAAGCTATGTACCCGCTCCTTCAGAGGGAGTGTAACCCCATCAAGAACAAGCAACCTCCCCTCTGGTCTAAAGAATCTGGTCTAGAGAACCACCCACTAACCGTGCCTCAGTCCATTACCGAGGCAGAACAAGGGTTCAGCACATCCACTGCCTAACCTGCAGATGTAAAGGAGAAGCAGAGCTGTGTGTCATCAGCATATTGCTGACAACGTACTCCAAACCCCACTTAGAGGTTTCATGTAGAAATTACAAACAAGGAAAGAAGAACATATAAAAATGCCAACATACTTCAAATCCTTTTCATAGAATCATAAAGTTCTGTTTAGAAACCTCCAAAAAAGGAGAGTGAAATATACTCAGAGTCCTGCAAGGCAGTTGTTGCATTCTAGGATCCTACTTGCCTATTGTTCTAGGATCCAAGGTTAGTGCATAACAGAGAGTCTACCACCTCTTGTGGGAGTCTGTTCCAGTGCTGAACAGCTCTTACAGTCAGAAAGTTTTTCCGAAGGTTTAGTCTGAATCTCCTTTCTTGCAACTTGAAGCCATTGGTTTGAGTCCTACCCTCCTCTGCACACGTTCCAGCTTGTCAACACCCTTCTTAAATTGTGGTGCCCAGAATTGGACACAGTATTCAAAGTGTGGTCTGACTAAGGCAGAAGAATGTGATTCCATGGTAGGCTTTATATGCAATCCACATTTATTAGTAATAAAATGTGTCTTCTTCAAGGCCATTAACTCCATTATTCACAGAGTGCTTCAAAAATGGTTAAGGCTAGTCATTAAGAGTGAAATAGCACCCAACGAAAGAGAAAAAGGAAAGATAAATAGAAAACTGTCAAAATTATCATAAATCACTGTTCTGTAGCTGTGATTTTACTTCCCAGGGACTGTCAATGAGTACCTTTCAAAAAAGAAAAGAAAAAGCATCTCAGATATCAGATAAGGAGAAAGGAATAGCCTTTTAAAGAGATCTACTGACCAGAAGAAATCTATGATTTCAGAAAAGCATTCAGAAAACCACTCCAAGGATATTTCATTGCCTCTTAAACCTATTTTCTGGGAAGGCACTGCCGCGAATGGGTTTTGGTGTTTGGGGGTATTAATTATGTCCTACAACACACATACTCACAAAACAGATCTCATGATGCAAGGCCATTTAAAAGGGACAGGAGATTTGCACAGGGCTTCTGCATCTTTAACAGCTGTGGAGAAGAGGACATTTCATACCATGTGCCGCTTGCAGGGCAAGCTAGCCTCTTTCACACCTGAGCACCCTAATATAGGGGACCACAGGGCAGCAGTAATGATAAATGAGGGCAGGAATGTTGTCTGAATTGGACAGCAACACTAAGAGAGATGGCACTAGGAGAGGATCACTTCAGGCAGGTAAACATCTTGGGCGACAATGTTCAAGAGCATCTGTTGTTCAGATTATTATATTTAAAAAGCAAACCAATGCTCTAAAGACAGTCTTCTGTAAGTTAAAAACTAATAGGGGATGTTGGCAAACAATTCTAGATAGTGATTAAAAACAAGGGTTATCAGCAAGAGGGTTAAGAGTAGGCTTGCTAGAATCTTACATGTGTTTATTTACTTTAATGTACATAGAAACACACACGTCCAACTATACAAGAGGTTTCAAGTGATCTCTGAGACCGCTCTGATTAACACTGTAATACAGTACTTGTCCTCTCTGCATTTTTCTGGAGGAGAGCCCTTCTGGGCAGCCGAGATGAAAACTGCTTCTTCTGATCTCATGATGTTGCTCTGAAACAGCACATATACTAGAGTTGCTGGGAACAATGGAACAACACTGGGAAACTAGTGAGTGGATATTTAGCACAATAATAGAGAAGTGCAAGAAACTGATAGATGAAGTGGATGCAGAAAATAAAAACCATGCCAATCAGAGTTGGAAATTGATCCACTGAAGAGCTCTACCAATGGTAATAATAATAATAATAATAATAAATTTTATTTATATCCCGCCCTCCCCAGCCGAAGCCGGGCTCAGGGCGGCTAACAACACCAAAATAGTGCGACATTATAAAAACATTATAAAAATTAATTAAAATCAAGATTGATGGCAGCCATAAAGTTTTGTAAAGGTTGCCAAAGGAGGGAGTCAGGCTGCGCCCTAACCAAAGGCCTGGCGGAACAGCTCTGTCTTGCAGGCCCTACGGAAAGATGTCAAGTCCTGCAGGGCCCTTGTCTCTTGTGACAGAGCATTCCACCAGGTTGGAGCCGCAGCCGAAAAGGCCCTGGCTCTAGTTGAGGCCAGCCTAACCTCTCTGTGGCCTGGGACCTTCAAGGTGTTTTTGTTTGAAGACCGTAGGTTCCTCTGTGGGGCATACCAGGAGAGGCGGTCCCGTAGGTACGAGGGTCCTAGGCCGTATAGGGCTTTGAAGGTTAAAACCAGCACCTTAAACCTGATCCTGTACTCCACCGGGAGCCAGTGCAGCTGGTATAGCACCGGATGAATGTGATCTCGCAGCGAAGACCCCGTAAGGAGTCTCGCTGCGGCATTCTGCACCCGCTGGAGTTTTTGGGTCAGTCTCAAGGGCAGCCCCACGTAGAGCGAGTTACAATAATCCAGTCTGGAGGTGACCGTCGCGTGGATCACAGTAGCTAGGTCAGGGCGAGAGAGGTAAGGAGCCAACTGCTTAGCTTGGCGGAGATGAAAAAATGCCGCCTTTGTAATAGCTGCAATCTGGTATAGCTACATTTCCTACCTCAATTCACATATTTCCTTACGGAGGTCGTAATTTATGAAAATCCACCTGCTTCCAGTTTGCTGAAACTACATCCACCTCAGGTGTTGTTTCTCGTTGCTTCTCTTCAACACCATATAACAGTGCATAGGGTTCAATTGCCATAAAGACTGCAAATTGTCAACAACTTGTAGCTACAAGACACATGTCTGGCTCCCTCTAGAATTATTTCTGTGGACACCATACACACACCCAAATAGACTGATGATTAACAAGAGGAATCCTAATCATGGCAAGGGAACAGTGAGGTGGAGCAGAACAGTAGTTTGACCATGGCATCCCAAGTCCTGTTGATCATACTGGACCAGATGGAAGGTGTGGAGTGGAGACCAGTACATCTCTGCCTAGTCCTAACTTCCTCCAACGGGAGGATAATATTGCTTGGTAACTGATCTCAACAAACATCTATTTTGGTTGCAACAAAATGAAATATCCCAAAATATTTCCTTTTTTCTTTCTTCCCCACCCCCTCTTTTCCTTTATGGCCGAATCACACCTTTCTTTAAAAGTATGATTGTAGGCATGCTGCTCCAACTTTTAAGCATTTTCTGGTTTAATTCAAATAGCAGCACAATCCTCCATACCATCCTCTTAATAGAAAATACATTCCATTGAGCTACACTAGGCTTGTTTCTGAGCAAACATGCATAGGATTTGCACTGTAAGGCTTAACACTTTACTGAAGTTGGGCCTTCACAGTTTGTGATCCACTAAGCCACTGATGGGGAATCTATGAATGCCACATAGGCAGTACGCTTTTAAAAATGGTTTAATACACATACCATACATTAACTTATAGATAAATCAAATTAAACCCATGATTGATGAATATTTCTTTGTCAGGCAGCAGTCTATTTAAAAATCCTTTTATAATGTGATGCTGGGGACACTGATGATGGCCTCATTATTTTCTTTATTGTGTGTTCTGTATACAGATGTAAGATTTAAATGGTTATTGCCTATTTTTTTAAAAGACTGTCTATTATTCATAAGAGACTGCATATTTGGGGTGTGGGGGGGGGTGTTAGGGGAAGGGTAGTACCTCTGGTGGGGAACACATTGTGCTCCTTCTGAGGTAGTTTATCCACCTTTGGTCCCCACCCTGCACTCAGCTCTCTCACCTGTGGCTCCTAAAAGCTGTCAGCGTATGGTAGGAGCCAGCCACACCCCGAGAAACAGCTTTGACCAACTAGCTCAGGGGTCAGCAAACTTTTTCAGCAGGGGGGCGGTCCACTGTCCCTCAGACCTTGTGGGGGGCAGGACTATATTTTGAAGGGGGGGAATGAATGAATTCCTATGCCCCACAAATAACCCAGAGATGCATTTTAAATAAAAGGACACATTCTACTCCTGTAAAAACACGCTGATTCCTGAACCATCTGCGGGCCAGATTTAGAAGGTGATTGGGCCGGATCCGGCCCCCAGGCCTTAGTTTGCCTACCCATGAACTAGCTAAACCAGCTAAGGGCAGCCAATGGGTCTCAAACCCTCAATGAATTAGGGACTGTCTTTTAAGACAGGTGGATGCCAACTGACTGCATTTTTGTGCAATTTAGGATCCTGCCATCACAAGGCATGTGACATTTTTTGCCTAGGTTTTGGCCAAAGTAGAGGCTAATTGGACAGAGCTGGCAGACTTTACAACATGGCTTTCTTTTTATATAATTTGATTTGCATGATTACAGGAGTCATTCGACACCAGCTTTTGAAGCTTTTGGTGACAGATGGGTGATAATTGTACATGATGTATGTACTGTATTTTTATTTATTTCATAGCCTATTGAATAAAATTAATTTATTCAGTAGGGTTAATGTTACAAAACAAATTTGTTAACTGGAGCTGTGGTTGAGATCTGGGTTAGATGTCTTAATATATATTTTTTCATAATAAGAATACATGTTTGAAATCCTTTTTGGAAATATATTTAAAATGGAACAAAATGAATAGGAAGACTGAAATTAAGTTCTTGGTTTGGTTTAATTATCAAACATTACTGTATATGCATATGCTGTTTTTATCTCTTTTGTGTGAATATGGACGATCATAGCAACATACAAATGACATACCACAAGCCTATTCTTGAATCTTCACTGTCACAATCAAATCAGAGAAAGATGAAAAACATGCCCATCAAATCCTATTTTCAAAGCCCACATATTCTCTAGTGATCTGGTTTTATAGTCTCAGACCATAAGAAGGCTGAATGACAGCTAAACCACTGTAACAAGTATAAATATTCTTTCCCTCACTTTTATCATTTGTGATGTCTGTTCAACTTCTAAAAGAAACAAAAACACATACTATTTGCAGTTACCTAACACAGTTTCGCAGAATCAATTTTTGTTTGAATTCCATTGAATTTTAGAAGAAGAAAAAATCCCACAATGCTATTTTCAATTAATTTGGTGGGAAATTTCACAATAATTATGTAAGGATATGTACTATTTCTGTTCCAATTTCTTGATGTGTGGAGTTCAGGGACCGGGCTAGGGCAGGGACACAAAGTTGGCAGGGGGTGGTGAGATGTACAGTCCTGCTTCAAACCATGAGTGCCATAAGTGAGCATTGTGCAAATAAGGCTAGTGTCATAAGCCCTGTTGCTCCACTGGGCTCAAACATGGCTTGCGTTATGAGCTGACAGGACACCAAGGACAGAGAGGAGGATCCTGGTAAGGTATACACACTGGGACAAGCTGAAGATGGGGAAGGGCAGGTTGGGGACTCATGGGACAGCAGGTACTCATGAGGTACTCATGGGACAGCAGAAGACAACGAGGGGGCAGCGTGGACAGTTCAGGGGAGCCAGGAGGAGAAGACACATTACCAGAACCAGCAATACCCCCATCTCCGCAGACACGGTGGGCTCAGGAACATCAAGAACTGCACTCCAGGAGACTGAGGCAGGCAAGGGAACACAGCTCAGCCACTAGTGGACCAGGTGAAGGTCATAGGACTTGTTAGGTCTGGGAGGAGATTGTGGATTAGGTTCAGGGCAGGTGAGGATCACATGCTTCATCAAGTTGAGAAGCACAGGTGCTCAGCTGGAGAAAACTCTGGTCTGTAGATTTATCGGGACAAGTTATTTGTTGTTTACTGTTGTAATAATTGTGTTCTTAAAATTTAGCTTCTGTACTATGAAAATAAATAAAACCATTATTAAAAAAATAAAAAAAGATTGGGTAAGATTAAAGGGAAGCAAAGCAGAAACTCTTTGTCTGCTCATCTTTCTCTGTTAATGGACCACAGCTTGGTTGCTTCAAGAACGCTGGTGGACTGTGACTTCAGGACTGACCCCAGGTGTTCCAACACAGGTTCTTCTGCAGAGGCAGTAACCTGACCTCACTAATTGACTTTGGACCTTGCTTGTTGCCTTGGACCTGGACTGGTACCTGACTGGACTGTCTGACTACTCTCTAGTGTTGTCTTTGGGACTGTGTGCATTATCAGGACTTACCTCTGGGGTAAGAACAGCTTGGCAGACTCAGGTGGTTGAGGAGGATGAAGAGGAAGCAGGAGCAGAGGTGAATTGTAGGAACTGAGGATGGCTTCTTTCTGCCCCTCCTGTGGAGTAGAGAGCCTCTTTGGGGGCTGAGGAAGGCAACGACCAACCACTGGAGGTTGCTTAATGGGAGGTGGCAGAGTTAGGAAGGGAGGGTGCAGCCTAGTCACAGAGGACCAAGTGCCACCTCCAGAGATGGGAATGGACTCACCCACCAGATAGAGTGTGAGCCTATGAATCCAACATTCCTACAAGGTAAGAGTCTGATGAGAATCTTATCACCTTGTCTTTAAAAGCTTGGCAAGTGGGGCATGAAAACTCACTGGGGCATCTTTATTGATTCCACCCAGTTCTTAACTGCTTGCCCAGCTCCTGGACTCCTACTGCTGCTGCTAAGTTATTCTGTGCCTTGCCTGAAGAAATATCTCTGTCTACCTCACAAGGATGAGCTTCTGTTGTCGTGTTTTGGGCAGGAGTCAGGACAGCTAGACTAATACTGCAGGTAGAAAGCTAGTATTCCTTCCCTTTCCTTCCCTTCCCTTGCAGTGCATACTGCAGCTTGTGAAGAAGGTCCTGGGTATTCTGCCCTGCTTTTGCCAGTGAGTTGAGAGTAGGTTGGGCTGAGAATGGCTCAGTTCTCCTCCTCTTCCTCACATCCTCAAAGTCCCTTCTCACCTGGGCTGCAGGAGTGAGGAGGAGGCTGGTGGCAGCAACTAGCACATAGTAACACCCAACAGGCAGCATTGGAGGGCTATTATGCAGCAGCAACAGAGGGTGTGTGAGAGGCTCTCCTGAGCATCCCCCCTACTTTCCCCCCACAACTTCATGTTGCGGCATCATTACTTGAGTGTTCCTCTGCCGATGTATCGTGTGACTGGCTGCTAGGGAAGAGAAACACGTACTGTACAACGTCACAGAGCTGGTTGCACAACACATTATGTAGGAGAAACTGGACTGAAGGCTACCATTTGGGAATCTTCCTTATCTTCCTGTAACATAGTTCTCCTGTCAACCACAGCATCAGACTCTATTCTGCTGGAGCAAAGGAGCTTCAAATGGAAACTGCAATATGAAATCACTGGATTTTAACACATAAAGTGTTCCTGTGCCTCCACTTGTGGATTGAACTGTGACAATGGGTCATTATTTTTTAGCACATTATATGTGTTAATTGGTTTAGCAATGACAGGACAGCTGTGTCCTCAAAGACTGCTTTGGGAATGACCACTGTTAAGTATGTAATTATCACTGTCTGTTCTTTCCTGCATTGTGTTTCCCTCTGGTGTCTCTTTTCACAATCACCCCATCCAAGTTCATGAATCTGATGAAGTAGACTGTAATAAACTTGTCATAATATATTCTACAATAAATTAGCTAGTCTTTAAGTTGCCTCAAGACTCTAATGTTTTTGCTCTAAAAGACTAACATGGCTACATGGCTAACATGTTGTGGTCTAAAACACCAGAGGGCAATAGCTAAGAGAGGCTGAATTAGATTATATAAATTCCAATGGATTTTGAATGCATGCTTCCACAGAGGCAGGTCTCTGCAAATATAAGATTTCTCAAGACAGGATCAAACTCAACAGGTTTCTGTTTTTCCAAGGTGTGACGAGCAGAATCAATTGACTCTTAATAACATTTCAAACAAAATCAAATACACTTAAAGAATAATAACAACAAAATGGAAGAAGCTTTCTATTCTACTAAAAACTTGAGGCGCATTTCTATTCCTGTGCTTTCTGCTCTTTTGACTCTCTATTTCTCAGTTTCTGGCAAATGTCTGCCCTGCTCCCATATCACAAAAGACAGTAGCAGAGGCTTTTACTTGTTACATAATACAGTGGTACCTCGGGTTACATACCCTTCAGGTTACATATGCTTCAGGTTACAGACTCCGCTAACCCAGAAATAGTACCTCGGGTTAAGAATTTGCTTCAGGATGAGAACAGAAATTGTGTAGCGGTGGCGCAGCGGCAGCAGGAGGCCCCATTAGCTAAAGTGGTGCTTCAGGTTAAGAACAGTTTCAGGTTAAGAACAGACCTCCAGAACGAATTGAGTACTTAACTCGAGGTACCACTGTAGATCTTTATTCAGGCATGTACTGGTATAGGCTCAGCAGAAGCCACAGGGTCCAGAAGTTATCATTCCAAAGTAAGACAAGAGATTCAGAGCTGAAGGAAACCAATGATGATGTCTCAACAGTTGTCACACCCTTCCCTTCCAGCTTTTAAAGCCGAGGTGTGGTGAGCTCACTTCTGAGACTTAGTGACAAGACTGTGCCCTGCCTCTCTGACTGCAGGAAGAATTCGACATAGCACTCTCATTCTGCCAGCACAAGGATTTCAGCTTGCTAGATGAAACAGTCTCCCCTCTCCTTTCTCTGCGCACTGCTTTGGGGGTTCTCCCAAGTCCCCCCTAAGCCAATTTGTAGCGGGAGAGGGAAAGCCTAGTTGCACTAGCAGAATTCTGCTAGCAGAATTTGTTAGTTGAACCTGTAAAGGCCGATCGGACCTCAGGGGCATAGGGAACCACTAGAAGTGGTCCCATCAAGCAATCTCAGTATTAAGGTAGTACCATCTGGATGGGCTTGCCAAGAAAAGCAGCTTTGAAAACATACTGTTCAATAAATATCCAACCACCAGTTCAGCCATCTTTTGTACATGCAGTGGTGGCCAGTCCCCATTGGGACTGGAAGGGCATAAAGCAAGAAGCCGACAGTAAGTGGCACCAGAGCCAATGTTAGGCAGAGTCAAGCAAATTTAGTTTCCTCCCCCCCTTCCCACCTGCTCCCTGCTGAGTTCTAGAAATGTAACTGAGCCTAAGGATGAGGAAGCTGACAGCCACCTTAGGTTGGTGGATCAGTGCCCCATTCATCCTAATGAGGACACCGTATTGTCCCTCACAGCAGGCACCACATTGTCTCAGGCAGCCTGCTGGAGAAGAGAGTGCTGTGCCTACTTTTATCTACATGGAGAATTGCCTTCAGCCAGGTTATGTTTTTAACCGAAAATTGTCTGTTCTCTGTCATACTGAGGGGTTCTTTCTCATCACAAGCTGCCTGATCCTTCTAACAGGATCAAGGGCTGGATCTAGACACGTCAAATAAGTGATTCAGTTAAAAGTATTGTAAACTCATACAGGGAAGTCTGGCAGGGAAAGACGGGACTCCATAGCGCCATATAACACACTTAAAAAAAACCAACCCAATCTAGCTGAGTCCAAGGACTAAACTTTGGACCTTCTGCAGGCAAGGTTGAGTATGTGCTCTACCATTAAATGATGAAAGGAACATTGGTGGTATCTTGCATAGTTTATTCCTCCAAGGTACTCTTTTTCTTCTGAGGTCAGTATTGGTCACCGCCAGCCTTGACATAGGACAAGAAAAGGGGTCCTATTTACATTTCTGGAACCCATCTGACTAAATTCAACCATCTGCTTATTTTTCTTGTCCTTTTCCCTGAAGCCCTTTTAAAGTCTTGCTCTGCTTCTGAAGCTAGTAAAACATCACTCACAGCATGTTGTCAGTATGACCCATTTCTGCCACCACTCTTCAGAAGACAATTTTCTTTTTGGGTAAGATCTGTTTGATGTTCTCTATATAGATTTGTTCCCCACATAGCCTTCCCCAAGAGGAAACTGGGTATCTGCAATGGGTAGAGAAGAACCACACCCCACTGGAGCTGAATCAGATAGGATTATTATCTTTTATGCGCATTAAGTATGAGGAATGTGCTTCTAGAGCTGGTCTTGAGACAATCCGAGCATATAGGTCCACACTACAGAACTTGAACCTAAGTCTTGATCTCGTTCACTCATCTTATAAAATCTCCACAAGGATTGTTTCATAACAATATACTAAAACCTTGCCCAAAGAGTTTGAAAATAAATGAATACCATTTGGCCATATGGAAAATCTAGAACACCTGTGAGAAGTGTGTTGAGAAACAGTCTTATAAATGGTGTATTTTCTTTTTAAGGTAGACAGATTTCATCTTAGTCATCGTCATCTGTCTGATTAATTTGTTACTTGCAAATGAACTGGGCACAAAGTGCACTTGTATCCAAGTTATGCATTTGAAGGCACTTTTTTTGGAATAGAAGCATATGATTCAGCAAGTTCTTCTGAGAAGGTTTCACATAATTATATTTTTTTTTCACAGAATCTAAACTTACAGACTTGCTCACTCTAAGTGATTACATAAGATCCTGATGGAACTTTACAACAATCTGGCCTAGCTCTTGCAGAGGCAATGTTGCAGAGCTTTCACTCTCTGGTCTGACGCAGAATTCTGGGTGCATATGCATCTCTAATTCAAGTCTTTTATTATCATTACTCGTCCTTCCTTTTTTTAAAAAAAAATATTTTTATTGGTTTTTACACATAGTAAGAACAAACAAAACAAACAAACATAAACATTAAAAACAAACAACAAAAATTGACTTCCCCATGCCTTCCCTTCGCCACATCCTTGTTTTACCATTTTTTCGAGCAACTCATCGATCAGTCTTTAGTCAGGTCCCTTTTGAGTTTTCTTAAAGTTTAAGATTTACAGCTGTAATTCTTTGTTTCCTACCCCTTAACATCTTATCAGTCCACAATTTTACAGTAGTTTTTTAAATATGTTTTAAATTTCCCCCAGTCCTCTTCCACTGTCTCTTTCCTCTGGTCACGGATTCTGCCGGTCATCTCTGCCAGTCCCATATATTCCATCACCTTCGATTGCCATTCTTCCAGAGTAGGTAATTCTTGCATCTTCCAATACTTTGCCAACAGGATTCTTGCTGCTGTGGTTGCATACATAAAAAATGTCTTATCCTTCTTTGATACCAATTGGCCGACCATGCCCAAGAGAAAAGCCTCCGGTTTCTTTACAAATGTCCACTTAAGGACTTTCTTAATTTCATTATAGATCATTTCCCAGTAGGCTTTAATCTTTGGGCAAGTCCACCAAAGATGATAAAAAGTACCTTCAGCCTCATTACATTTCCAACATTTGTTATTGGGCAGATGGTAGATCTTTGCAAGTTTGACTGGGGTCATGTACCACCTATAGATCATTTTCATTATATTCTCTTTCAGGGCATTACATGCCGTAAATTTAGCACCGGTGGTCCATAACTGTTCCCAGTCGTCAAACATAATGTCATGACCAACATCCTGTGCCCATTTCATTACTCGTCCTTCCTTAGGAGTGCAGAATTGAGCTACCTCCTCTTTAGCTTCACAGCAACTCTGTGGAGTAGGTTATTCTGGGGGGAAAGTGACTGACCCACTGTGCCTTGAACCCAGAGTTCACCAGTCGATGTCCAATACTAAACCACACTGCCTCTCTCTCTTTGTTGTTTTGCATTGTTTAGGCTGCAAAATGATGGTGAGATATGTGTCTAATTAAACACATAGTCTACTTGTGCACAGACAATTTCCTGTTGATATTCCTCAGAGACATTTACATTTAGTTATTTTCCTTCTTAATGGGGGAGCCTGGATAGCTCAGTTGGTTAAGAATGTGGTGCTGATAATGCCAAGGTTGCAGGCTTGATCCCTGTATAGGACAGCTGCATAGTTCTACATTGTAGGGGTTGGACTAAGGACTCAGCTATATTAGTACAGTAAATAGTGATTTGAATGCGTTATAAACATGCAACACCAGGTGGCGCCAGATAACAGGAAATTTTAAAACACGATTTTCCATTAGGATTTTTTCTTTTGTTATAACTATCTGATTTCTGACTTATTCATAGCATTCCCCCCTGTGTTTAGATGATCCTCATGGTCCCTTCCAACGCTAAGATTCTATGATTCTATTTATGCATCCTAGACCCTGAATATATTTTGTCACAGCCATCCAGTTGCAGGTGCGTTTTGGCAGGTTGTTTGGAAGTGTTGTGATATTCTGCTATTTAAGTGTCTCTGTATTGTTTTTTAAATTTTTAAACAAAGGTTTTGATGCACAGTAATTTGGAGGGCTATGTTTACGTAAATACATTTTGTTTGTTTCTGTGTCCCTCCACTTTTTGGTCCACATGCATCTCTCTGTAGTGCTATTTCTCATGGACACAGATCTGTAGCATTCATATGAACTACACGAGGAAATATTTAATAGGGATTTTTGTGGCTCTGTGATATCTCCATACAGATTGGCCAGAGGGTGTTGCCAGAGGTTTAAAAGTTTGTGCTTTTAAAATAATATTTCCCTGACCAACAATGCTGTCTCTACAGGTGACCAACATTCTAGCTCTCTTACTTGGCCTTGAGGATACTGTCCAAGAGTCTAAGTGTTGACATTAGAGCTGAGGGATACAATTCCCAAAGGAGCTATGTTGGGTGAGTGATTATCTCAGTATTCAGGAAGCCCTAAGGAGGACACACATACAGTTGGGAGTCTTTTCATATAGGTAAACTGCACTTGCTACTTCCTTCGCTATTGCTGGCTGCCAGAATATTTATATATACACATACCCACTATATTCTTGGGAGGAAAATGCATTTACTTACCTTATATAAAACCTTACATTATGTAAAATATAAAACTTCCTGTGAAATGTACATGAGAAATGAGCTTATCTGATATTCAGTTGCAAACCCTGGTGTGTATCCCTGTTTTTTTCCTTTTCTCTCCTAAAAGTGTAGTACTGAATGCAGTTTTGCTACCGTCAAATCCATCTTCTTCCTTGCTATGAGATGGTTTAATACAGCCGATAAGCCACGCCTGGCCATGTAGAGATCACTGGAACTGAACAGATTAATGAGCTCTTGAGACGCCATATTATAGCAAGATAATGATTTAGCTGAAGTTTTTGGATCACACCCTGGAGAACTAAAGTATATTTAAGGCCTACTGCTGTGCTCCCAAAACTGTGGCATGTGAGGTGATGCAGAATAGTCTGCCGTATTTGGCAGCACTAATGATGATGGCTGCAAAGCTGCGGCCACTACAAACCTGCTGGGTTTTTATGAATCTGGCCTCTGGTACTGGCCTGGCTGGGGATGACTGAAGTCAGAAAGAGACTCAGGAAAGACTCATACGGCTTGAAGAAGCTAAAGAGCCAAGAAATTTGGCAACAATGTAAGAAAACATTTGGGGGGGGGGAGAAAAACAGATAGCCAGTGGTATGCGTGGTTTTAATGCATAAGAACAAAAAAAAATCTATTTTGGATCAGACTAAACATCCACTTAGTCCATCCTGTTTCCCACAACAGGACCTGAGCCTAAAATGGAGGGGCTGACAGCATTAGCACCCTAAGGGCCTTGCTTCCCTCATAGCCACAGCCTTGGATTCAAACAGAAATCTAACATCACTCTGACTCTCTCTCCAGCTTGCTGCTTTTTCCTCTAACTCACCGTTATGTACTGAGTTGAATAGGATCCAAACTGCAGCAATCTGATTGGTCCTAGAACAATAGGATCCAAATTGCAGCAGTCTGATTGGTCCTAGAACAATAGGATTCAGAATGCAGCAGTCTGATTGGTCCTAGAACGATGCAGCAGTATGATTGGTTTGCAGGAACCACCCAATCATGCTCCAGATATAAGTGAATCCACAACCTGATTGGCTTACAGTAGAATTCCGGAATTAGCCAATCAGTAGAATTCCGGAATTAGCCAATCATGTGCAGCCCATTGTGTAAATAATGTATATAAAGCAGATACTTTGAGGGGACTTTCATTCATTCCTCCTCACCATGAGCTGAATAAAGAGCATGAAATCACTTTGCGACTCTGAGTATATCATTTCACTCACATCACTGGAAAACTCTCTGCCCTCAACTCTGGCTTTGTCTTTTTAACTACCTGCCAGTTGAGGGAGGGGCCTCACTCATTTCTTTGTTCCCTTAATGGCCCATCACCCACAAGATTCCCACATCAGGAAACTAGTGTGGCTCTCTGCATACAGTCTACTCCAGAGGCCAGCAAACTTTTTCAGCAAGGGGCCGGTCCACTGTCCCTCAGATCTTGGGGGGGGCAGACTATATTTGGGGGGGATGGACAAATTCCCATGCCCCACAAATAACCCAAAGATGCATTTTAAATAAAAGGGCACATTCTACTCATGTAAAAACACGCTGATTCCCGGACCGTCCGTGGGCCAGATTGAGAAGGCGATTGGGCCAGATCCGGCCCCCGGGCCTTAGTTTGCCTACCTATGGTCTACTCCTTTTCCCCAAACTCAAAACAATAAAAAAGTATGCAGCATTCCAAATGTGTCCCTACTATAGATTTGCAGTTGAATATTGTCAATTTTATTCTGAGTCCCTTTCCTAATGATCCCTAGCATGGAATTTACCTTCATCACAACAGCTGCTGCATACTAAGTTGATATTTGCATGCTTCTCTGGCATCTTACTCTTATTATATGTACTGATCATTTTTATTTGCAAACAAAAGCGACAGAGAGGGACCCTTGAGACATCCATGTGATATTACTGAATCTCTTGAGCCTGAAACAACACTCTCTCCCCTCCAATCCCCACAGAAAACAAATTAGCAAAAGAAAGTATCAAACAGCACACCCCTACACAAATCTACATACTCAAAAGTCTCATTGTACTCACTGGGGCTTACACTCAGTTATAACTGTGTGTAAGTTTGCAGCCTAAAGGGTGGAAGAGTATATTTTAACATTAGGAAAAATCAAAGGCTCCAATAATGAAGAAAGCAAGGAAGAACACCAGCTAGTAAGTGATGTGAGACATTGACATTTGTCAAAAAAGATTGCAGGAAGGTCGGCTGGGTACAAATATCCCCATCGAGATAACAAGAAACAGAACACCAGTTAGAGACAGTCAGTATCGGAAGATGATATCAGATACAGAGTGCAGTCTAGCTCTTCAGCATTGGGTAGGGACTGATGTGCAGGGCTGGAGGGGAGGGTGATAGGCTATTCTGCTTCTCAGGGGTGCTACCAGATAGAACAGATGTTTCTCATGCACATAACCTTTTTCCAGTATCCACAATACATTACTTGCATAAAAAGGCCAAGCCTGCATGAGTTCTGGATTTAACCTTTCTGGGGGAAATTTGTTAAGTTTAAACAAACAAACAAACAACTGTTGCCAATGACCCGTTTACAATATTAAGCCTTCATTTGAAAGCACCCCAAGTTACACCCAGCAGATAAGCAGAGGTATTTCAAATTCTACTCAAATTCAAATGAGATTGCAGAGAAGACGGATGGATTTTTTTTTTCATCCAGATTTTACAGTGGAAGATGTAGGGCTGTGCCTGAACTTTCTCAAGAAGGGAGTCAGAGGGACTAGGGAAATATTGGTGACAAGAAGCTTTATTAACAAATTAAAAACTGACTCTTTGCCAGGTCTAGACGGTATTCACCTAAGAGTTCTTAAAGAACTAAAATGTGAAATTGCTTATCTCCTAACAAATATATATAACTTGTCTCCAAGATCAGCTTCTATACCTGAGGGCTGGAGGAAATTGGCAATGGAACACCAATTTGTTTTAAAATAGAAAAAGACATCTAGAAGATATCCAGGAAATTACAGGCTGGTTAGCATAAAGTCTGTTTCAGGAAATCTGGTGGAAAGCATTATTATACAGTATATAGAATTAGCAAGCACATAGAAGAACCAGTATGGCTTCTGCAAGGTACTTGCTAACCTTTTAGAGTTCTTTTGAGAATGTCACCAACCATATAGATAGAGGTGACGCAGTTGGCATTGTGTACTTGAATTTTCTAAAAACCTTTTGGTAAATTACCTCACCATAGACTCCAGAGTAAGCTTAGCTTTCATGGAATAACAGAAGAGGTCCTCTTATGGATCAATAACTAGCTATGGAACCAGAAGAGAGTAACTAGGTAGTTCTCCCTATGGATGGATGCAGAAAGTTGAGACATTGAGATATGTCCTTTTAAACTTGTTCATTAACGATCTAGAGTTAGGGGTGAGCAGTGAGGTAGCCAGGTTTGCCGATAACACCAAATGGTTCATGAAGGATATTATAAAAAGTGATTGCAAGAATCTCTGCAAAGTGGGCAAACGGGCAGTAAAATGGCAAGTGTGCAATTCAAATGTAAGCAAGCGTAAACTGATGCACGCTATTGCTCCTTCGATATGTTGTGAGCCACTTCGGCCACAGTTTTGAGGGTAAGCGACATACAAATTCAAATGAACGGTAAGTTCAGTGGAGTTTACTCCCAAGTATTTTTAGCAGGGGTGCACAAGAGCCACATTCTATCATGGACAACCTTTGGTGGCCACATGCAAGTGGCCACATGCAAGTGGTGCATGGCGCCAGAGGCAAAAATGAGTCCTGCAATGGTTATTACTCTAACCCTTGCACAGTAACTTACATTTCAGCTATAATACATACTTGAGGCTCCTCTCCAATCTTCATCTGGATAAGTAAGAGGCATTACCACAGTTCAAGAACTCATTCCAGCCAGGCAAAAACTCTTGAGAAGAGCACAGAGCAGAGGTGCGGACAGGGGATAGCTAGCCTGTGTGCTGGTGTGGCCTGGAGAGTGTCTTAAGAGAGCTCCAGAGGGCCTGAGAGATTCTCTACCCCTGGAGTATAAAACTGAAGCCCATTTCCAGGGAAGGACCTGGCAACCCTTAAGTGTCATGGAAATGAGTTGGCAAAGAAAGATTCTAGAAATCATCAAATGGCCCTGTTCATTTTCATTACTGTGAAGTCATCTGGATTTGGCTCAAAAGGGAGGCAGTAATAGAAAGAAGCTTGGATGAACACTGGTTTGGTCACATTACAAACATGGATAAGCCAGAGAGCCTGACTGGTAGGCAAGAGAGGATGAAAAAGGCCAAACGAATATGGACTGAGATAGAGGGATTGATCTAGAGAGCAAAGCTAGTCAGGAATTGGCAAGTACCCTGTTTACGTTAAAAGCACAGATGGTCATAACGATGATTTCATTCTTTTCACAAATGTATTTTCTAATGCTTCAGGATAATAGCCAAGCTGTCTATGCATTTGTGGTTATGAGACCAAGATTTTAAAGAAAGGTCAATTTTCCTTTTAAGGGGGTATTTTTACTTTCCTGAGGGTGTCTCCTGTTAGTTGTCGCTGTAAAAAGGGCATTGCATTGCTAGAATTATCCAATCCAGAATGTCAATTGTTATGTTGATCTAGCTAGACACATGCTTCAAGTTGCCATATATTTCCCAGCTGTTGTTCCTGATATTTTTGGATTTGGTCTACAGAGAGCTTCAGCATTGTCAGACAAGCCCTTCACTCTGAATGTCCCCTGCAAACAATAAAAGATCACACTATGTGATCAGAAGATTAACTTGCTATAGTGCCAACTCCTTAGAATGCAGATGCACCCTCCATCCGAGCAGTGTGCATGTTGATCAGAAAGGGGGGGAAAGGAACGCCAGTGAATTTTATTGACAAAAACAGAACTACTGCTATATAAATTCTAAAGGTCAAGATGTAGCATCTGAAAAGCAGGAATTGAACTTGTTTCTGTATGACAACAATTTCTGTCAGATTTTGTTCTGAGAAAGCTACATTAATACCCATGATGGTTGATCATGGGGTATATATGTGTGTGTGTATATACAGTGTATACACACACACACACACATACATACATACATACACATGCACAATTATATATATATGAAGTTCTACTGCAACTTTTTGTATATGATATTTTCCAGTTATCAGGACAAGCACTTTGGCCTCAGTCATTTATTCAGTTTATGGTCTTAACTGGGGCTCTGTGGTACATACTCCCTGGTCTTTTCGCTGCATGCAAAGTTTCTGTCATCTGATTATCACTAGTCAGGGTATCAAGGGCCTTATTCCCAGCTGAAGGAAACTGACAGTCTGAGAGAGGCAGGAGGAGCAAGGAAGATGTTTGCATATGACTGTACAGTATGTTGGCTTGGTATGAGAGTTGGTATGAGGACCAAGTACGGCATAGAAAAGAGAAAGTAGTAGGCATTCAGAGCACACCTCAGCTTAACACCATAACTGCTCCTTGGGAGCCATCAGGGCTGTCTAATCGGAGGCAGCTGTCAAATCTGGAGATGATTTTGGCACGCGGTAGGTTGTATTGTCTTCTTGCCCAACAGAAACGGGCGTATTCCTAAATTTTCCCTTAACTTGGCCAAATAGCCCTTTGGGCGTTTAAGGGGGCCAGTAATCGACGTGGGGGCAACATGTTAAACCACCCTTCCTTGCGCGGCCCCGATCCAACTATCCCTGCCCTGCCTCCGTGGCTGCTTTTGAAACACACTTGCGACGCATTTATATAAAGGCCAAACGTACGTGCTGAACCAAACATAGTACCAGAACCTCAGCCAGTTCCACGTGGGCGATCATTTCTGGCCGCCCTTTGAGAACACGAACCCATCGCCCTCGGTTCTTCGCCGGCTCCTTCCTCTCTCCACCTTGTCCGTGCGCTTTCACACACACACACACACACACACAGAATCGCCTTTGGAGCAAAGCAACTCAGATCTGGCGTCTCTCTGTGTGTGTTTGCGAGATAGGAAACCCTGAATTTCTTCAACTGTTTCGCCCTTAAACTTGGTGGGGGGTGGGGGATCCGCTTTAGGAAAGACTTCCTGAGCCTCGCAGGGCGCACCCCATTCGGTTATCTCGGACGACGAGCTTCCCCTGGAGATTGTTATTATTGATAGTACTGGCAATTTGTTCAGGGGACACCACGTGTGCGGTGGCGCGGCGCCTCGGAGGTGGGCTTGCACACAGCAGGGCGACATCGTGCGATCCGGAGTCACCCCCCTCCCGCTCCCCGACGCCTTTCCAGCAGCAGCAGCAGCAGCAGCAGCAGCCACCCACTCCCGCCACCCAGCACCACCCAGCTTGCCTGGCGGCGCGCGGGCTGGGCTGCGAGGAGAGGGGAGGTGCTGGCTCAGGCTCCGTCTCTTCTCCTTCCTCTTCCTCCTATACCATCCCCTTTCCCTGCGGGAGCGAGCGCTTTGCAAGGACAACGAAGGCTCTCGAGTGCGGGGCGGACAAGGCGAAAACACCCGCCCCCCTTCCCTGCCCCGCGGTAAAGCCGGGCAGAAGCGCCCAGCAGCCAGCCAGCCAGCCAGCCAGCCAGGAGCCCCTGCCGCGCCATCGCCCTTTCTCCGCCAGGAGGCATGAGCACCTGCGACGCCAAGGAGTATCTGACCAAGAGGGAGATCCCGCAGCTTTTCGAGGTAAAAACACTCCTCGCCAGCCGGTGGACCCCGGCAGCCTCTCGCCTCTGGACCCTGGGCGGAGCAAGTTCCCCCGAAGTCTTGGGGAGACTCACAGGATGGGAGGGGGCGAGGCTGTGGGATCTAGGGCAAGGTGGGAGCGCACGGAGCAAGGGCAGCTGCCCGGTATATTGAAGGGGCAAGGCTTGTTTCGAAGGGAGGAATGTCACTTACTCCAGACTTCGCCTCTGACCTCTTTCGCCTTCTTCCTGCACAGTTTTCTAAGATCTAAAACGATGGTTGCGGTCTTTTGCCCCTTCCATAGTACCGGCTGGGCACCCGTGATTTGGGAGACATACGAGACCCTACAGGCAGAGGGGGGAATTGGGGTAGTTAGTACGGCAGGGGAAAAGCCATCCTCCTACCCCTGTCTGCTTGTTTTGGGTATCCAAAGAGATGCCTTCGCTTACAGAGCAGATTGTGCATCTTCTCAGCCCCCTGCCTGCTTCCCTTTGCCTTGCTCACCTAGCCTGATTCTGCGGAGCAGAGAGGAGTTAACATTGTCCTCCCACTCTACTTTTAATGGATCTGGAAGCTTTCTTGCCTCTGGTTGCCTTGGCTCCTCTAGCTGCTTGTAAGGCAGCATTGATCCGACCTTGTGAGATGTGAATATGTGTGGAATTGGTGATCAGAAAAGCAGGAGGCAGGAATGTGTCATCTCCCATGGCATTCTCTGAAAGCTCTACATATCTTGACTCCAGGGTGAATGGATGGAGCAGTCAGTGGAGATGCTGCTGCAGTTTATTTTCTCCTAGGTTGCATGCTTCATGCAGCCATGAATGTTGCTTCCTGCGATCTAAACTGTGATATTTAAAAGGGAACATGATTGGGTAGCTAAAGTGAAAAGACCAAGTCAGTTGCTTGTGCTGCTTGAGACCTAAAGGGATTTGGTCTCAAGCACGTTCATCTGAACATTTTGGCACACTTAGGGTCCCAGTCTCCATTCCAAAGAGTATTTTCATTGTCATTGCGTCAAATCTCTTTAATGAGAATTTTTAACCATAACATAAATTCTCCCTTCCCTCTGCTGGTCTTTTCATTTGTCTCATGGAATTCTTACTTTAGGGAATTCTCTAAGAAATATTTCTTTCTTTTCAGCAAATTACTGAAAATACCAAGATGAATGCTGCATTTGTGAGTTATTTAAATGTTTAAATGGGTTAATTATAATTAAGCCACTTGTAGTATCTGAACATAACAGTAAATCACAAATGCTACGCGCAGAGAAGTTTAGAAAACTGTAAGATTTTTTTTATACACAAACACTATTTTTGTGTATTCAGTTATAGATTATAAATAGTAAAATTCTTGATAGAATAGTTTTGGGGAGTGCAGTCCTATACATGTCTTCTCAGAAAGTAGCTCCATTGAATTCAATGGAAAGTGTGTTTAATAGTCAAGCTAACACCCTAATTGTTTCAAGGTGCCTATGATATTGCTATGCTATTGTTATGTTATTAATCATTATACAACATATCTAATATCTAAATGCCTTACAATCTATCTTCTTGCTTGTTGTCACAAAAAAAATCAGTATGATAGGTCACTCTTACTCCCATTTAAGCGTTATAAACATGAGGCAGTGGGATTACATGGGAGCTTTTGATGTTTGGTACAGAAGGACTACATTTGTGCCAGGACAACATACCGTAGTTTCTGCTGCAATTAAAAAGGTGATTAATGCTATGTACATTAATTCATGCAAATGAAGGACATTTTGATATATTTGCTTATTTTGCAAATATCTACTCATTATTTGTTCTGCCTTCTGGTCATAGAGAAGAGTGAGAAGCTAAGTAAGGCTCTACAGACCTGCCCAATAGTTACCGTATTTTTCGCTCTATAAGGCGCACCAGACCACAAGGCGCACCTAGTTTTTGGAGGAGGAAAGCAAGAAAAAAATATTCTGAATCTCAGAGCAGCAATCCCTCTTACTGTTCTGGCTTCTGGGATAGCTGTGCAGCCTGCATTCGCTCCATAAGACGCACACACATTTCCCCTTACTTTTTAAGAGGGAAAAAGTGAGTCTTATAGAGCAAAAAATACGGTATCTTGCTCAATTGCCTTACTATTCACCTATGCTTCTGATGTTTCACTACACTCCCCCCCCCCTTTCTCTAATGTTTTCAAAGCTGTAAGACACAGGTGGGGAACCCAAGATCTGATCTCATGTGGGTAGGAGTGGAGGGAGCCTGAGGTGGGAGAGAAGGGAAGTAGGGATGGGAAATGGGAAAGCAGAAATAAATAGAAGGATGGAAGGAGGAGGGAGCTATTAGCATAGACCTTTGGTAAGAATAGTATGTTCTTCCTTTGGCATCCTGTTGTGCTGGGAGGAAGAGGGGAGGGATGGGGAGATTATTCCCCGCCACACACTGCTGTAAGGGCTGGAAACTTTTTAAAATAAATACAGTGGTACCTCGGGTTAAGTACTTAATTCGTTCCGGAGGTCCGTTCTTAACCTGAAACTGTTCTTAACCTGAAGCACCACTTTAGCTAATGGGGCCTCCTGCTGCCGCCGCGCCGCCAGAGCCCGATTTCTGTTCTTATCCTGAAGCAAAGTTCTTAACCTGAAGCACTATTTCTGGGTTAGCAGAGTGTGTAACCTGAAGCGTATGTAACCCGAGGTACCACTGTACAAACAGGGACATTGACAGGATGTTGACTTTTACACTGAACAGTGTAAAAGAATGCGCACAGGTTTGTTCATAATAGTTAGCATGAATTGTTATACAGATCTGACATAATAATTTGACAAATTGCATTGTAGCAATCAAACAATTTTGGCTGGGATGTGTGTGTGTTCTTTCCCCTCCATCCCTGTGTCTATCTTTTATTTTCTGCAACATACCAACTTGTTATATACTTTAATGCAAGCTGGTTCCATAGTGGAGGAGGATGTTAATCAATGACGCAAGTTAAAACTTTTTTTAAAATTCAGTTTTTAAAATTCCCTTTGATTAGCACCATGCCCCCACATTTTGAATTTGTTACCCAGGATATCTAATATCTCTCTGCTGGCAGCTGTCACCAGGAGATTTGAAGCAACTCTCATCTCGCTATACCATCTGAATTGAGAAAGACAGTCTAAGTGGTGAATTGACGTCTGCAGACACTCATGGTCTGGATGTGGGTCAATGAACTAAAACTGAATCCAAACATGAATTTTGTTTGGGGTGGGGGGGCGGCCACAAGACCAGGAATTGGTAGGACAGGCTGTTCTAGACAGGCATTCCCCTTGGAGGAACAGATGTATAGCATGGGGGTACTTGTGGGGTCATCATTGTTACCTGAAGCCCAGGTGACCTCAGTGGCTAGAAGTGCTTATACTCAATGTCAACAAGTGTGCTGCAGTTATCTATACACAGGTAACTTGTAGGTTAGACTATTGTAACGTGTTTTATGCAGGGTGGCCCTTGAAAATGGTCCCAAAGTTACAAGTGATGCAAAACACAGCAGCTAACATATTATTGGGTGCCCTAGAGCCCTAGCAAGTACCATCAACCTGGAAATAATTGTACTGATTACCTGTTTGTCTTCTGGGCAGACGGAAGGCAGGACAGCAAAAGGAAAAGTAGGCTCCCTGGGGAGCTAGAAGGGAATAGGAGAGAAAGGGGGGGCAACTATACAGATTATTATTATTATTAGATGGCTTTCACACAAAATGTGTCTCAAAGGAACCTGCAAATTAAGCTACAAATAATATCAAAGGCATTAAAACCACATTTTAAAAGTCATAAATGAGAGAATATCTTAAAAAGGTAATGTATCCATGTTTTTATTATTATTATTATTTAAAGGCTTTTATAAGCCACTTAATATTTTAAAAATCTCTAAGCAGGGACAAATCCTACCCCCCCCCCACTACAAGATTAAGCATTACAGATAGGCCAATGCGCTCCAAATTAACAACCAAATGCCTGGATAAACATAAATGTTTCAGCCTGGTGTCTAAAACAGACAGTGATAGTACCAGGTGTGCTTCCCTGGGGAATGCATTCCCCAAATAGAGAGCCACCACTGAAAAGGCCTGTTCTCATGTTGCCACCCTTCAGTTACCAGCATGTAGACAACAGAGGTTAGGCTAAGCCTGTCTAGATAGGCTTGCAGCTGAATCACTAGCTAAAACTGATGGAAGACAATTTGCACCATCTAGGCTTCTTGTGCCCAGAATGACAGTAGTGGATGCAGAAGTAGTCCCAGGCTTTGCACCTGCTCCTGTAGTTGGAGAGCACACCCACCACCACACCTGCAAATGTAAAGGAGAAATAGAGCTGCATGTCATCAGTATATTGCTGACAGTACATCCCAGATCTCCATATGACCCCACTCCGTGACTGATGTGGTCAATGGGAGACCCCCGCGGAACAACATCCGAACAACAACAGCCAAACAACAACATCCCCCATTTGTATCAGTCATGAGAAGCAAGGTGCACAGCTCATTGTCCAAACCAAGCACCTGGTCTAGCTGTACTAACTGAAACTCATCCAACACAACAGGGCTAAGGAATGCTTTGGATCCCTTTTAGATTCATCTGCTTAAAACCAGAGTTGAGGTCCCGGCAGATGCAAACGATTTTATCCTCAAAATGCTTTGCAAACAAGTCACAGCAGGCCACTGTATATTCTGCACCTCCTTTGGACCAGAATGTTCTGATGGCAGACCATCCTAACAGGCCCTCACCTCTGTGGTGGGGGAAAGCTGCTGAAAGCCGAAATCTCAGCTGGAGTAGATCCAACCCAACCATTAAAAAGGACTGATGTTGCAGTCCCACCCACATTGAGACCCACTTTGCCAGAATTCAAATTGCTGGCTGGTGGGATCTCCTGTCACACCATGCAGCCGGCCAGAGATTTCCCAACTGCTGGCTCCCAGCCAGATGTTGCTCCTGGGGTGCTTGGGCCCCAGCACTGCTGGCCCACAACCACTGCCCACCCCCATACCATGGGAGTGGCCATTACTATCCCAGATTGCGCACTTTCTGCCCATTACAGACAACCAGATTTAGAGCATGGCCTACCACATGCCTTGGACTGACCTTTATTTGTTATACATAAGATACACCATAGTTATATTTTATGCAGTGTTTATGGGACAGATATATTCTTTGTACATATGAGAAGACATTTTGAACTTTAAAGTGTAAACTGTTCTTTTGAACTATTCTGAAGAGGCTTATTGTGATACCGCCCCTTTAAGACTGGTTTATGGGAATGGGTTAGAACCTCAGAAATAATGAGCTTACATACAGCTGTCTTCCGATAAGGCTTCAAGGCCAGTGTCACAAGGTAATTGGGTGGTCTAAGTTCCCTCCCACTGCGGGAGGCAGTGGAGGACAGAGGTGCCTGGCGTTCTCTGGTCCATGGGGTCACGAAGAGTCGGACACGACTAAACGACTAAACAACAACAACAACAAGTTCCCATAAACCTGGATTGGTGGGAGCTCTTGGCAGCCAGCCAAACCGAGGTCTGCATCTATTTGGGCTTTTGACAACATCTTGTTCCGTTGCTCAGCCTAGTGAGATTTAAGTGTAAGCGTTTGTTAATTAGTTGGATAAGTTAGTGTTTGTTGTCTTCTTACCTTCTGAGCTATTTTTATCTGTGTAATTATTTACCTTTATCAGTGTAATTATTTCTACAAGAGAGGTTTTCTCATAGGGTTTTGTTTTAGTAAAGTTGGTATATGATTTTATGAAATTTGGTCTGGTCTGAGTTCCTGAACACTTTAATTTTGACCATGCTTTTCGGACCAAGGCTGCTACAGTGCTATGAGTAAACCTGCCAGCTTCAGTTTTGAGGCTACAGCAGTTTATCTCTACTTCACAAAACTGTAACAGTACAGCAGTTATGTAAAGTGGTTGTTTAACAGATGTTGCCACATCATAAAAATGCATTAAGTTCTTCAGGTCACATATTTCTGAAGTTGCACATTTTTCTCTGTGTGGAATTACAGAGCACACGCACTTACCATGGAGTCTTTGTTTACTATGACAAATAGTGTGATTTACAAGGAGTTTACACATCTGTTCAATTGGACAAATTGGCCTTATGTGAAAAGATGTCAGTAATACGCAACAGTTTAATTATTTTACATCATGGTGACTTGAGCAAAATAAATCTGGGCTTACTGATCACTTCTCACTGTTTACTGTACACATCGGGGATGTTTATATTTCAAGAACACCCTGTAGTTGTGATTTTAAACATACTTAGACCATTCAAACATTCAAGAAAAGATTTTGGCACTATCCACCAGGACCATATTGCTTTGGAATGCAAATGAGGAATCATGTAATTGAACTATCTCTCAAATCAGAAAGCCCCTGCATGTGGAATATTTACCCGATTGGGAAGATAATGAACCTATTCATTAACGTATTTATAATCCACATTTTCATAAAATATATCAATCAGCAAAAATAAAATCGGCAAAAAAGCATCCATGAAAACAACATTAAAAACATCAAAAATAAATGATGCAGCATTCCCCATATTAGAGGAAGAATCTAATATGCCAGATCTTTCAAATACAAATTGCCAGCTGCCTTTTAAAGTGGTATAGCCTGTAGCCTACAATACTACATGCGTTTTAGGGAACAATTGTGTATTTATTCATAGGAAAGTGATGTGTATTGATACCCAAATCATGAATTTCACAGAATTATATGAGTAGAAGAGATCTAATGAATCATCCTGCTAGGATATTATTCACCAACATTCATGAATTCATTCAGTAACAGTGGGGTTTTAAAAAATAAAAAATAAACAATGCATTTACTGTTATGTGGAGCAGATGCTCTATAAAATGGGTATAATTTACTGTGTCATTGGTAGGTGAAAAATGAAGTGAAACAAATAGAAAACATCCTACAATTTCCATTTATTTAAAATACTCTTCCAGGCATCGAGCAGGGCCATAATGATGCCTTTAAGCAGCTTTTGTTGTCATTGTGATCAGTTACCAATATGTCTGTTGAATCTAAATATAGTCATAATTCAACCTATTGAACTTAATGGGTATTACATTTATCATGACTAAAGTCCCATTGATTTAAGGGGGCCCACTAGGGGCGCATTGGAAGATGGCTGACAATACCATCTCTCCGACCCACACGGGGTAATTAAGAGGCTGTTATGGGAGTAGGCAGCCTCCCTTGTTGCCCCAAGGAAATGGGGAACACTGCCCTTGCCTGCTGTGCCCATAAATCACCCCCTAATTCGAAAGAAGGGGGTGAGGGCACTAGGCAGAATGCCCCTGTGTGGACCTCGGCTCTCCTGGACGCTGTCTCTGATCGCGCACTAGCTGCAGCAATTTGGAATAATTAATTACGAAAGAAGCAAATGCACATATTTCAAGTGAAGAAGGGGAGTGAAGTCTGCTAATATAAGTGACCTCTGTGAAAGAAGACGACGGGTTGGAGAAGCAGGAATATTTTACGATGAAGATACACCAAAGGCTTGGTATGTTGACAACGGGACTCAATGGGGGGGGGGAACCTTTTTTACTTTCCTTCTATGCGATTTACAAGAACCCCTCCTCATTAGAATCGTTGGTTGAACTGACCCAAGCAGGATGATTAACGTCTGTGTGGAGATAAACTTTAACCAAAAGTATGCTTTATGGAGATCGAGAAGCAATAAGAGCTTTTGGAATGGTGCAGCAATTAATTCGGAATCACCATCTTGCCAAAGGATTTATAGCCGGGAGGAGGAACGGACTTGTTTTCAGACTGCATTCCTGGTGAATCTCCTCAGAGGTTTTGAGAAAGGAGGCAGATTGGTGAAGATTAATGACGCTAAGATTGTTTTGATGTATGGAAGTGATGTTATATGGAAAACGTCTGGATATGGCTACTGGATTCAAAAAAAATAATCCACGCAGGATTACAAACTGTTCTAACCAGCTTGTGGAGACTATCAGGGGTCACAAAGAGAAAGGAAAAAGATATGAAAATAACAAGAGATTTTGAAAAACAATAAGAAAGGACTGGATAGTACTGTGAACATCATAAGGTTAGATTTGTGGACATTAAAACAGCAGCAAGAAGCAAGAAGTTGATTGAATCCCCTTCGGAACTTGAAATATGGGTACCCCCAACAAAAATTTAAAATTTGGCTGTGTAATTTGGAATTTATGTAATTTGGTTTGATTTGATGTGATTGGTCGGTTAATAAAAAAATATTCTTAAAATAAAGTCCGATTGATTTCAGTGCTTCTTTTCTAAGTGTGACTAAGTAGGAAAATAATCAGGGAAACTTATTCCATAATAATATAGAAGTCTTGAAAATGATTTGCTATTCTATCACCAAGTGCTTCAGTATATAATACCACATGTATAAATTACCAATGTGTATTACTATCTGGGTGGGGAAAGGGAATGGGATTTCTGAATTTTTATTGTTTTGTGCTTCAGCAATTTTATGAACCTAACAAAATATTGCACATAAGCTTTGGGGCATAGATTTAAGAGTTCAGCTGTACTGAGTTGGTTGAAATAAATAAATAAATAAATAAATGGGGGAAACCAACTCATTTGGCAATTTTGTACCTCAGCAGTGGTCCTGTAATACCCTAATCTACAAATTGATTCAACTGGTATGTTTGGATTGTTTCCAAGGCAGTTCTATTTAAATCAGTGGCATTTAACTTGCTTAGCTTTGTTGATTAAGAAGGCCTATGAGTACAGGTGACCATGCAACTATACAATGGTATGTGTTCATTGGAAGCGTTGTTTAATGAAAAATGTTCATATTTCATGCTTTTCCTAAAAGCAAAAAGCAGCTAATCAAGTTTTCATGTGCAGCAGTGTTATGTTTTCATAAGTCACACTTGTAATTTTAGGTTTACACCTGTGCAATTTCTTGAGTTTGCCATAAAATGGAAACCTGAAATAACAGGAAAAAATGGGATTGGCATGTAACAAAGTTTATTGTTAGACTACAATCATGTTTTCAACTTCAGTGGCTTATAAATCACTTTCGGGCATTATGTTTCAGAGTTTGCTGAATGGATTAATGTGCTACAAACCCGATGATCCAGTCGAATACCTGGAAGGTTGTTTACAAAAAGTGAAGGAGCTGGGTGGAGCAGAAAAAGTAAAATGGGACACTTTTGTCAGTCCAGAAAAAAGGACACTACCTTCACTGAATGGCAGCCAGTCAAGAAGATCCTTTTTGAGGAATGGTAAGATTTATTTATTTTTGTATCAATTTTATGTTTCAGCTTGGATTCAGGTGACAAGCTGAGTAGAATGGGTAAGCCACTCACTGTATGATTTGAAGATGGTAGTGATGTGGGCGCATTGAACATTTGTTTAATGTTTTATTAGCACATTAATTAATTGTGATGTGATCATGATTTGCTGCCTTGTGGCTTCTGTTAGTGATATGTGGCCACATTACATAAATGGGAATCACACCAAATATAAATCAACCAACAGCTGTAGAAGGATCCATCTTCATTTGAATTTTGATTCTAATTTAGATTTATTGCTGAAAAATCTTTAAGTAGATAAGGCTGTAATTCTATGCACTTATTTGGGACTAAGCCCCATGAAACAGTGTGGGCCATATGAATAGGCAGGAGTGGTGAGCTGTGGCTTCCAGATGTTGCTGGACTACCACTCCTATTATCCATGACCATTGTTCCATGCTGGCTAGAGCTAATGGAAGCTGGAGACCAGCAATACCTGGGTGGGGGGTGGGGGGCAAGTGAGTGAGACCTATGATTTCTGTAGAAAAATATGCCAGATTTGTTGGAATTCCAGTTGAATGGAGCAGTCTTTACAGTTGGAGGAGGGAAATAATGTTCCTTCCTATGTAGCAACTCCCTCGCAATGAAAAGACTTATGATCTGCTTATCTTCAGTCAACTGGCATTGACCAGTCTGAGGAATTGTGGTGCTTTCTAAAGTTTACTGAAGTTGTATAAAGAACAACTTATTTACGATGGGCAAAAATGCAGAAATTGGAATGCTCTGAAAGCCTTACTAGTGCCAAACATAACAAACAAATACAAGCAAGTGTATTTTCTCAGAAATACCCAGTGCCTAGTCATCATATACAATAACCTGATTGGCATTGCTGATATAATTAATATGGATTAGTTAGAACACCTAGAAAGCTGGGTATAAATCAGCTTGGATTTTAAGCCATTCCAAAAATCGGACTGGGATAACATACAATGTCTATACACAACGGATACATAAGGAAAGTACCTAATTATTTTGCTGCTGTAAATGTTCCTATAAAGCTACTAGAATTCTATGCTAGTAGTAATTAGATGGCATGCAGTAATTAGATTAAAATGTACACATAATGTCTGAAAACAACAACTCTGGTATGATGTCTTCACATGAATTTAAAATCAGACTTACAAAATAACTATAAGAAATTTATCAGCCTGCATGGGTTTTAAATCTGCCCCCCTGCCTATATATGCTACATGTGATTCAACAGCTTGAATAATGGGATTTGGCAAGCTGCTTACCCAAGATGAATTGTTACTTGCTGTAGACCAATTTACAAGGCATATCTTTAAAAGTTTCAAATAGGTAGCCTCTTACTTACTAAACAAAACTGGAAAAATGTATTGCCTTAATGTGCCAGTTGCTTGAAGTCCATCTAGGAAGCCCAAAATAGCAGGGAATTAATTTGCAGGAAACCACTCACTCTCAGGGGCTTACTGAGCACAGAGTTGCTTAGTTTTAAACTTTGTGATGTCCAGTAAATTGTAACCTGTAGCTTCATGTGCTTCACTGTCTCTTCAGTATGGAAGCTCTTTTTTATCCCTAGAGAGAACACTATCCCTATTCCCTTAGGAAGTCATGGCAGTTTGCTTAGCTTTGATAAACCATCTGTGATTGTCATTTAATCTCCATTTGTCTGCTGGATTTGCACAACACAACAAACTAGGTATTGGAAGACCGCAGCCAAATATTTGGCTAGTTGTTTCGAATTGTGTGGCATTTGTCAGTTCTTCAGTCTCTGGCAATATGTAGCTCATCTTTCTGACCATTGTACAATGTGCTTTAAATTTACAGCATGTGTATACATGGCCTTTCTTCCACTTTTCCTTAGGTCAGCTCTCCTTCTGGCTTCCTCCTTTCCCTCTGTTCATCACTCTCAGGGCCTCTCCTCATAGCCTAATTTTCTTTGCTCAGGGACAAAGAAAATTTTCCTTGCTCAGTCTGAAGCCATGGAGATCCTGCTGTCAGTGTGGACGGGGGGGGGGGGGTCTGACTCAATATAAGCTACCTCCCTGTGTTTCTTTGTCGTCATCTTTGGGCACCTCCTAAGCTTGCACCTCAGCCGGGAGCCCACCTCCAATGTCTGGCCTCCCCAGGGCAGCTTCTGATGCTCCTTTGCAGCCTCTGCCTGTCCGTATACCTCCTCTAAGCAAGAAAGCTATGACAAGGAAAAGGAGCAAGACTCTCTGCTCATCTTGCACACTCTCTGTGAACTGAGGCCTAGGCGAGAGGCTAAGCCAATAGGCCGCAATGGCAGCAGCGAGGAAGACTGTGGCCCACTCTTGTCCGATGGCTTCTCAAAACCACCTGCCTCCATCGGCTTCTTTTGGCCTGCTGGCTGCTTATTCTTCTGACACCTGTTTTGCTGGTCCCATTACCTTACGCTTCTTTTCCCTAGGCCAGGAAGCCTGCCTTGTTTCTATTCCTACTGTCGCAACAGATTGGCCTAGAGTGGTTTCCGAGAGGAATGTTCTGTTTCATGGTTTGATTTGCCGGGAGGCAGGTTTTTTTTTAATTAAACTGATAATTGTTTCAAGTACTACAACGTAACTGTTTGCTGTGAGGAATTTTTATATTCCAGCCGCAACCAGCTGGAATGGTTCTGTGAGGAAAACATAAAAAGTGGTATTTTACTCAGAGTAGCCCTGTTGGCGTCGGCGGACCTAACTTAATCACGTCCATTAATTTCACTGGCTCTTATTAAAAAATTAGTTGAATCCCACCCAAAGTTTTCTTAAAGGGATGATTTACTTTTCTAACAGCTTGAATGACGTGCAGTGCCTGCCTGTGAGATGTTAGAGCAGCCAGTGCCTTTGCTGCCACTGCATACATTACTGCATTCCAGTACAGTGGTACCTCAGGTTAAGTACTTAATTGGTTCCGGAGGCCCGTACTTAACCTGAAACTGTTCTTAAGCTGAAGCACCACCTTAGCTAATGGGGCCTCCTGCTGCCGCCGCACCGCCGGAGCACGATTTCTGTTCTCATCCTGAAGCAAACTTCTTAACCTGAAGCACTATTTCTGGGTTAGCGGAGTCTGTAACCTGAAGCGTATGTAACCTGAAGTGTATGTAACCCGAGGTACCACTGTACAGATGGATTGAAAACATTACCTAACTGTATAAAAATAAGAAGCCCCTCATTATTATTTTTAATTATTTTTTAGGCAGCCAGAATTTCATGCCAACAGTTGCGTTGTTAAAATATTCCTGATCTTCATTACCGGTAAATGTAAGAAGAGTTCTGGTTTTCATATTTCCTTTTTCTTTTCTTTCTTTCTTTTTACTATTATGAAGTGCTCCCAGACAATCCCAACTTTCCTTACCGGCGGTATGAGCGACTTCCTCCAATCCACCAGTTTTCCATAGAGAGTGACACGGATCTCTCAGAAACAGCCGAACTTATTGAAGAATATGAGGTATTTGATCCTGCAAGATCTCGGCCTAAGATCATCCTTGTCATAGGTAAGAAGGCAAGGAGAACGAATAGTTTTCTTGGATTAAGTGTGGCTTTTTTTTTAACCGTTTAGCCAATGGATTAACTGTTTGAAATGGGTATCAATTTATAGATAACTCTGGAGGATGAGGGTGATGTAGGCAAATTGACTGACCGGGAAAAACAAATAATTGTTTGGAAGACCATATTCAGCAAGTAGCCCAAATGCCGAAGTGTTTTGTTATTAGTGCCAGGGACTGCCAGATGTAATAGGCAGAAGTGGCAGTGCCTCCAGCGTCTCCAGAATAACCAAAAAGCCTATAAATAGGAGAAACTATCAGACTTCATATCCAAAGCTTTGGGATACCAGGGATAGTTACACCCTATGTGCTTCCTAATAGCACACCTCTTTCTGATGCTCCAAACAGAATGGGCTGTTTCACTTTTATTTGATAGGGGAAAAGGCTGCAACGGGGGAAACCCTTCAAGGGAGAAAGCATTTCCTCCCCAAATATGGGGGGTAGTGTGGCATCCCTCCCTCCACAAAGTTTCACCAGTTTAAACCTTTCCTTTTGAAAAGAGAAGGGAGCAAGTTGGTTAACTGGAGAGCAAGCAAGGGAGACACAGCTGGACAGGCAACTTTGAAAAGCAGCAACATTGACAAGAAAATTTTCAATCTCCTGGTCTCCACTGATGGGAGAAGCCTTTGTTTTGATTGCCATTCTTAAGGGTTCTGTTCTCATCAGAAAGGGTTCTTAGCTCTCCTTAGCTCAGTGGTTTTCAACCAGTGTGCCGTGGCACCCTGGGGTGCCTTGAATGATAGTCAGGGGAGCTGCAGGTAACACTGGCCTCTGTCCCTCTTTCCTTCCCTTCCTCATCGGGTGCCCTCTTGCATCTCTGCCTCCCAAAGGCATGCACAGCTGTTTGTTGCAGCAGCCTGAGTAGAAGGTCCCCAGGTGAATGGGGGCCTCTGGGGCTGGCCAGGGGGAGCTTCCCAGCCCCCCGTGGGGCAGTGTGAGGAGGCACCTCTCTTTGGAGCAAGGGGGTGCAGCTCAGAGACCAGAGGTGGCAGCAGCGGCTGCCCGAAGGGCCTTCAAGGAGAAGGATAGGAGAGCAGGCTGAGGGAACACTTTACAAGGTGTTCAAAAAAGGGTGAGATGCTGCCAGCTGTGCCGGAAAGAGGTGACATAACTGGGCTCCGGAGCCCCACAGGGGTGACACAGAAAGAATGCAGTTGGTCAAGGGAGCCGTGGTCTCAAAAAGGTTGAAAACCTCTGCCTTAAGTGTTAAAAGAGCAGCATATTTAACCCTTTCCCGAGGCTGCAGCTCAGTGTTAGTTGCTAAGAGGAGGATGAGGGATCCCCATGACAGGTGCATTTAACTTAATAGCAGTGTAGAGTGGATTTGCTTACCTGACTTTCCAGTGTCAAGTGTCTCCACCAGATACTGAGACTGGGAGGGATGAGGGGGCAGGTGCATTGGATTGGCTCCACTGCCACACCTGTACAATGCTCCCCTCTGTCTCACCCGTCTTCCTATCTGCAGGTGATGTGCATTGTCAGGAAATGCCACCCTCCCTAGTAGCTTCTGATTTAACCCTTGGTTATAGCAGTCAGGGAAAGAAAGAAAGGGATTCCCATGACTATTGCCTGGGTAGTGCATTTAATTCCCATGGCTGCGGTTCAATTGAAATCACACATTTCGTGCACTTTCCCACCATTAACAAGTTTTTTCTTTGTGGAACCCCTTGGGCTGCATTGTGGCACTCCAGGGTTCCATTGGACCGCAGTCTGAGAAATCTCCTAGTGTGCAGCTAGTTAGCAATTTGGAGAATGTTACATTCCACATCTTTGGGAAAGATTTTGGCAGACTGGCACAGGTGGTGGGTAGTTCGTAATGAATCTGAGAAAATATAATTGCCTTTTTTCTTATAAATAATAGGTGGTCCGGGAAGTGGAAAGGGAACCCAGAGTCTGAAAATAGCTGAACACTATGGATTTGAGTACATATCTGTTGGTGAATTGTTAAGAAAGAAGATCCACAACACAAGTAGTAATCGAAAGTGGAGCCTGATTGCCAAGATAATTACCACTGGAGAGTTAGCCCCACAGGTACAAATATGGCAATGGCATGTTACTCGCTTTGGCAAGATTTTTGTATGCATTCTTAATATATACTATTAACAAACTAATAAACCTTCTTGTGCTTGTTTTTCACACTGCAAGGAAACAACCATCACTGAGATAAAGCAGAGATTAATGCAGATTCCTGATGAAGAGGGTATTGTTATTGATGGATTTCCAAGAGATGTTGCTCAGGCTCTTTCCTTTGAGGACCAAGTAAGATATTTGTTATTCAAGACAACTTAACAAGTTTAAAGAAAAATATGATAAGCTCTTTTTGTTAAGAAGCTGAATGCCAGAAAGACTAAATATTACTCTTTTCAGATCAGTAGGCATTGCCCCAAATTCTTTGTAAATGCTTTATTATATGCAGATCAAAGGTTGTTTTCTTGACATACATTTTGGGAGTATTATGATCCCATGCTCTTCAAAACAACCAGAATTCTGTCATGTATCGAACAGTGACAGCACTTTCTTTCCTATATAATTAAATGGCTCCAAAGGGAAGAAAAATATCCTATTTAACAAATTGTATTTTTCATACATTCCTGATTTTAAAAGCAAAGAGAAAAGGTTATTCCTTAATGGCACATTTTCAGTGCTCATTAGGAAGAGCTCAATTTCATCAGCATATTTTTTTCACACAGAGAAGCAGCCTCAAGGTTATTATGGGCTTCTGAACTAGAATACAGCATTCATACAATAGCTTTTGTAAGACAAACGTGTTAGGTAATAGTACACCTTTTATTGAATTAGCTTTTTGTGTGATCTCAAATTTTGCTTTAACTCAGTTTACTTTGCTATTAAATTTTTATTGTGCTTGAAAAAGATGTCTTGTGAAACTTGCTTGTCTTATCACTTAAGATGCCGATTAATAGTTATTGAAAGTGATTTGTACTGCAGGACATATTGACTAGACATCTTTGTACAAGCTGCTTTTGCAGGGAAAATGACTAATTCATGTGTAGAACAGATTCTTCAGAGTTTGTCCTTATTTTGAGCTCATCGGGATTCACTTCTGACATTTCATATTCTTGACCAAAAGCTACCCCAAAATACATTTTGAGAAATACAGTTGTTTAGTAGGATGCTTCATTAATTTATATGAAAGCAAGCCAAGTGATGAAAATCCTGTGTTTTGAATTGATTTCACATTGCCAGATACGGAAACAACCAATATGACGTTTGGTTAAAGACACAAGCAAAGGTTACATTTCAAAAGTGCATTGTCTGGGAGTTTTACCAAATTCTGACTAACTTCTGGAATGAGAAAATACAATTGCTCCAGAGCACCCTCTCCTACTTATGATGGCTAGACCAACAGTGCAGGAATACTTGTGATGAGTCAGATGGAACATAGATTAGAACTCATCTTATGAACCACATCATAGCAGCAATGGTGCTTTGGCACCATTGTGTCCATGCAGAATTGGTTAGCAGACCTGTTCTGAGTGGCAATGGGCATTCTACACTTTGCTCCTTGTATTAAAGTGGAAGATCTTTCAGTGGCCCACTGTGATGAATTTGCAAAGCACTTTGGTGAAGCAAGTGATTGTGTCTGTTTTGAACTGGATTTCATGTTGAACGTACCTTTCAAAGCTGCTTGTCGGCTGTTATCAATAGCTTTTAGTTTGTGAAGTCCTAAAGATGTTGACAAAATCATAGAAGGTGTAAGGCCCATCACTTTTGAGCTTGATGGTTGCCATGCTGGGTGGGATTAGGGTGACCAGAGACTCTGCTAACTTCCCGGAAGGCCTCGGATGTGGTGCTTGATTGTTGAACATACAGTATTGGTTTTTCAATGTATGGTGCTCCACAAGGTTTCATCTTATACTTTATTCTATTTAATATCTCTATAAAAGCGCTGGAAGAAGGTATTTGGATTATATTTGTTTTCGAGGATTGCTTTGTTTGAAAGTTAAGTTATGAAAATCATTGGTGAGGAGGTTGCGTGTTTTGGTCTCCTTGCCCTTTTCCTAAAGTTGAGGATGTGCTTAACTCATCTATTGGCTTAGCTGTTTGTCTCAGTGATTTGTCACTCAGACTGAGACACCTCCCCTCGGCTTCCTCATGTTCATAGACCCCAGTCAGACATGACTATTTTGAAAGGCACCTATGCAATCAACCTTACTCTTGTAATGTATGTGCAGCATAGTCTTCAACAGCAATTCATTTATTAAGCAAGCAAGCAAGCAAGCAAACAAACAAACAAACAAACAAACAAACAAACCACTTGATTTTTAAAACTCCATAAAGTGTCCAGGTAAAAGCATAGAAGACATGTCCAAAGCTATAAGTCAATTAAAAACAAACTTACATTGAATAATCATACCTAAATACAAATATAAAATCTGTAAAGCATTAAAACAAATATAAATAAGTGCTGTTTTTATTTTATTAATGGTAGTGCCATGGATAAGTGGTGGACAAATAAACAATAAACATTAATCTTAACAAACTGAAACAGAAATAGGCTGGCATCATAAAAATAAATATCATAGATCTAAACAGGCAGCAGAAAGCAAAATAATGTTCCCCATGTATGTTATTATGTGACACACAATGCTTCTGTAATATCTATAGAGCACCTAAGCAGCTAGTTAATTGAAAAAGACCTTTGGATTCTTGGAACAGTTTTGATTAACATATAATTTCTCAAATACTGAATTTTGATTTGCCCTTTCTTCAAAAGCATTAGGTAAACAAACACTTACTTCTCCAGCATAACACATTTCAGTGAGTTAGCAAATATTAGGAAGCTCTTTAAATTCGAAATGCATGTTGGAAAATGCTGAGAAAGAGGTCTGGCTTAACATTTACCTGTCATCCAAGCTGAAAGTCAGTGAATCACCTGCAAGACTAGCATATTAAATACCATCCTCTGCTCCAGTGAGGCCCTCTTCAATGTCAGCCAAGCATTCTCAAGCGGATGTGGGCTGACTATAGTTTAATAGCAGTTTTCTTCAAACTCCGTTCCCCCCCCCCCCATTCCTGTGTTACATTCATCCATTGGAACGAGTGTAAAAGTCTGTATATCATAATGGGCTTGAATTTATTTACTGCTGCTATAGTTATCTTATATAAATGTGAGCGCAAAGGACAGAGGGCCTATTGTAAACCAAACAGCAGCAGTTACTTATAAAATGATAAATTTTAGGGCTAATAAGGAGAAATAAACAATCTGTTGCCCAGTTTTCTAGGCAACACTGTAATAGAAAATATTGACAAAACCACAAGCCAGAGCATACTCCAATCTCCTAGTTCAGCTCCCCGAGGAGAGGCAAGCTGCTTTGACCACTCTAACATATCATCTCACATCATTTTTATTACCTTCCCACTTCTATGAACACATGGAGTTTCTATATCAGCAACTTTCCCTGTTCACCTCAATGACATAAGACAGCTGCAAGCTTATATTCTTTAATGCATGTAGACTGCTCTTTTCACTGTAGTGAACAAGGAAACCTTAGTAGGCAGTTTTTACCACAATCCCACACATGCAGGGGATCATTGACTAGGGCATATGTCTGCATGAGTGGGAATGAGCAGAGTTTTCCCCATGCCGTATATCCTGTTGGGGCAAGACTCTGTATTTACAATAAAATGAATACCAGTTATGTAGGCAAACTACAGGGAAGTCATGGCTTCTTATATTTATTGAAGATAGCTATCAGCCTCTCTCTTCCCTGTTGGCAGCTAATCAGAGAATTTAATGTTCCATGTCTGGATGGATTCACAAATTCATATCAACTGATTTATCAGTTGATGACTGCAGTATCAGGTCTTGACTTCCAGGCAGGAAAGATATAACATAGATCAAGCATCCTAGATTTGAACGTAAGAGTTGTCCTGGATCAGACCAGTGGCCATCAGGTCCAGCAGTTTGTTCCTAAACTGGCCAACCAAATATCTGTGGGACCCTCACAATCAGGGCATGAGTGTAGTAGCGCTCCACCACTAATGATCCCCAACAACTGGTATTCACAGGCATATTGCCTCTGATATTTGAGACAACATGTAGC
Source organism: Podarcis melisellensis (assembly GCF_964234715.1). Classification (NCBI taxonomy): domain Eukaryota; kingdom Metazoa; phylum Chordata; class Lepidosauria; order Squamata; family Lacertidae; genus Podarcis; species Podarcis melisellensis. Next base: position 65,256,997 of record NC_138538.1, read on the forward strand.
CATCATGACTAGTAGTCATTGGTTGCCTTCTCTTCCATGACCTTTCATATGATCTCACACCATCTCCATTAATCATTTTCAGTGGAAATATTAACATATTCAGCTCACAGTTAACAAGTGCAGAGTAATCAAATCCAGCGATGTATATGCAGAGATGAACTGATCCAGTTTGTTTGTAAGATAAACCAGAATGTCCACTTTGAGAATGGATTGTCATTTTATTCCCCCACATTTTATTAGCGGATATTATTTTTCTGGTCTGGCCCTTCTGAATAGGAGTAGTAGTAGTTTCCTGAGTAGGAGTAGTTTCCTTAAAATGTATTTATTATGCATTAATGACATTTATATACCACCCTGTAATTCTCTTGGTGGCTTATAATAAAGATTCTCTGTGTTAAGGGCTGTGGGCTATCCACCTGTTTCTAAATTCCTCATCCAGCTTTGAAACCAGTGGGAGTTTTAAAGTTTAACTAATTAGAAGTAATTGGTTGCACATAGAACATATAACTTACATAATTGCTAAGTATCACTACAATAAGCAATTAGGAGGAGCCTGGAAGCTTCTGTCTCCATGTTTTATTAAGCATAGTTTAGCACTATGTCTAAAACACTAAGTAGTGGTTCATCTTAACTAAGGTTTATTGAAGGAAGACAGAACCATGGTTTGAAGTTGGCTTGTTTAAAGCATGGCTAAGACTATCCACAGTTTATCCTGCTTTGGGTGCAGGACTCAATTTTGATTAATCAAAAACTGAAGCAAACACTTCTGAATTCTTCCAACCATGCTCAAGGCTCAAGGTTTAGCACAAGCATAGACAAATTTGGCTCTTCAGATGTTTTGGGACTACAACTCCCATCATTCCTAGTTAACAGGACCAGTGGTCAGGGATGATGGGAGTTGTAGTCCCAAAACATCTGGATGGCCGAGTTTGCCTATGGCCCTATGCCTCATTTAGCAAGTCTCCCACTGTGTATCATATTGCAAACATGTAGAAGCTCCAACAGCTATAGTTATCCCTTTCATTGTTTTAGCTGTTCATTCTTTGGATTGTCATTTGATTCACGAAAGGAAAATGTCACCAGTTTGAAATACTGAAGACATTAAGCTTATTTTAAAACGAAACAGTGACTAAGAAGGGCTTTATATATATATGGAGGGAAAAGTGATTCAGTGGTGCATTGAATGGTAACCTGTGCTGTGTGAATACAAAATAGATTCTAATTTTTGCAGTGACTCCATTAATGTCACTGTTACATGCAGAATAGGAATATAAATGATCATTTATACTTGCCTAAGGAAATTTACTACAGCATGGTAGTCATTATAATTTCTTCTTTGTAAGCAATCTCCTTCCCAGAAAGGGCAATGATATCTCAAATGCAGAGGTAAAACAGAAAACGCCTTAGAAAGAAATGGAGTTCCATCTTTTGCCACACACAAAGTGTGCTTTCTTTTATTTATGCTAGCTAAGGCATAGTGAGGACTTCAAGGACATACCTCTCAAGGTGGAGCACAGCAATTCACTATGGATGTACTGTGATCTGAGAATAATGTACAGGTTACACATCTGTAGGGCTATGTATGGAAAATGTTTTGTGCCATTCATTTTTGTGTAAATGTGAGGCTACCATGCGGGCATTGCAAGCATAGCCTTTCCTTTTAAAAAGAATTTGCAGTTGTGGCATCTAAAAGAAGGAGCCTTAATTCAGTTCCATTTTAGCTTGAGTCATTTTGGAGCAGCATCTCTGCAGGTGCCTTTCTGCAGCATGCATATCTTTGGTCCTGTACCACAGTGGGTTAATCTGTGGTGGGATGGTGAATGCAGGGCCCTGCCTTGCAGCAATATAGCAGACTACATGACCTGCAGCATTGATGGGCAACCTGTGGCCCTCCAGATTTTGCTGGATACAATTTACATCATCCCTGACCAGAACTGACCATGGTAGCTGGGCTTTTGGAAGTTTGGCTACAACATTCACAGCTTCCCCAACCCAGCTGTATGGTCCTGTGAAAAATAAGGACTACCCTGTCAAATAAGCAGCGAAATTATCAATCTGAACATCTTTTTCATATATAAAAATGCCGGGCCTTTTAATTGTTCTTTGGAAGACCATTTATTGCTGCTAGTTTTATCTGCTACTGTATTTTACTTCTTTTGACCTTTTGTAGTATTTTATTGTTACAATTATTTTCTTATTGTTTGCTGTGCTGTTTGTCAACATAACTATCCCCAGGGCACCTCACACTAATGCATGTTATTTGTAAAATAAATAAAAAGTCTGAAGTGCAAATTGCAGTTATAAAGCAAGAGTGGGATACAAAATGTATCTAAAAACTCCTACTCTAGATAGCTAGCAGCCTATCTATATACAGATTCAGGAAACGTGGCTGACCTTATCACTACTTCCTTCCTATGCAGATTTTTTTTCTTAATGTGCATAGGTTACTTGAGAAGCAGCCAAGTCACTAAAACAATTCCAGCTTACAAATAGTTTAAATCCAAACTATATTAATAATGTTGCTTGTGTCAAGACTCTGGAGTGACCAGGAATGAATTTCCTGATCTGAGCCTGTTGCTGGTGATCAGGGGTCCACTGAACCTGAGGCTGGCAGGTCTGAGACCCATCAAACCAAAGCCAAGGCTGTCTTGGATGCATTGTTCTGAGTCCCAGGAACTGCAGCTCTAGTCCAACAGTGCAAAGGGCCATGGGGCACAGAAGTGCCAGAGCGTTGGTTGGCCCTTTAAGAATTTCCAGTTCTTCAAAAGGGGCAGGGCATAGAAGCCTTATAGCAAGTCATTAGTAGTGCTGTGAGCAAACCCTGCTTTGCCCCATGGGTGCCTTCACAGAACCAGAGCAGGATAGTTTGCCTTGAGTTTTGTTTTCAAAACTTGCCAGTGCAGTGGGGCTGACCTAAATAAGGATAGGGGAATTAACACTTTCAACTTGAAGTGGCTTCAAGCTTGATTGGGGCCCCACACCTACAATTCACACTGGGGGACAATTGGAAGATTTCCCCCAATGCAAAGTGCAGGTGTGGGGTGGTGGAGGATCTGGATTGGGGGCACAGGGGAGGAGCCAAAATCTATGTAAAAAAAACCAACAACCCTACCCCTTTTACTGCAGTCCATGCAGCCTGCCCCTTCTCCAGAGAATATTAGCACTATTATGTAGCATATGCACCAAACATCAGTTTTATACAGGTTCTAAAAACACCTTAACAGCTTTGTGTGATGTCCAAGTGTCTTATTTCCTATTCGTTCCTATTCATCTATCAGTCTGTGTCACACAAAAATAAATACACAGCAAGTTTTGTCTTGATGGTTTCTACTCAAGAATGCAATGCCCTGCTGTTTATTCTCCGTACTGTTCTCAGAGGTTTTCCTGTATGCATTATCAAAGTAAGCTTTAGGCCTGCTGTACAAAAATTATTAAGAATTCCCATTGATTTTGCCTTCTAAACTGAGAACAAAGGACATGATTGAAGGGGGAGAGGGTTACAAAAGGCAGTCAAATCAGATTAAAACAGTTCTTCTTAACGTCCCATGAATACTTTATATTCAATAGGGAATGAATCGATGATACTCTGAAAGTGCTTAACAAACATTAATGGATTTGGATGAATCATGAGCCGTGACAACTTTCTTGCTCAGCTCCCTAGGGAATTATTGTTCCTTTCACAACTGAAGGAACTGAAAATGTGTCAAAGAATCCCAAGTTTTATGATGCTCTGTAACATAGGTTATATTTATTTTGGGAGTTACCAGCTTTATATTATAGTAACTGAATCACCTTTTCATAGGATTTAAGATTCTCCAGCTCAAGCCTTTGAATGAAAATCAAATGTTAGCTATCTCAAAATACACATTTCTGCATCGTTTCGAACAGAATTAATACTTTGCAGGTACAGTATAATTCATGGAGACACACACGATTTGGAAAGCTGTGCATTACACTATTGCAACCAGAATAAGGCTGTATATCCATTACCAGCATAAAATGCAGCTGGGTTGTTCCTTTTTCTCAGTTTGGATCAAAACTGGTTTGGGGAAAGGGGCATCAAAACCCATTATTTCTTAAAAAACAACAGGATAGATATGGAGTGTGGCTAGATATGGAGTGTGGAGAGTAAATAGGAGTTCTGTCAGACCTATCACACATAAATAAGGCTGTAACAATGGTTGTGTGACCTGTTCTCCTGTAATGGACACAGATGAGAAACTTCTTGGGCAGGCATCTCATATTGTGTTGTCATAATGTTTGGCCATTCAGTAGTAGTAGTAGTAATAATAATAATAATAATAATAATAATAATAATAATAATTTATTTATACCCCACCCATCTGGCTGGGTTTCCCCAGCCACTCTGGGCGGCTCCCAACAGAATTAAAAGCACAATAAAACATTGTGGCACTCCTTCTGATTGTGACCTCTTATTGGACTGTTTGAAGCTGCCCTCTTTGGCGGGAAGAACGCCCCTTAATCCTGCTTGGTGCGAACATGTTCTGGCTGCCAAGGATGAAGGCGGAGCATGAGGGGACGCAACCATCACCCCACCCCTGTGGAAGCAGTGAGCGGCCATTCTAGGCCAGCTTTGTCTTGAGTTACTGAGTACCCTTTCTGGATTGAATCTTAGGATCAAAGATGTTTACTAAAGGCTTGTTTACTAATTCCTTCGATTCCCTTCTGTATTGGTTTTGTGTTGGCTTCTGTGCTGTTACTGTTCCTGGTATATAATGATAGGAACTCACACATACTGTTAATTAATCTGAAACTGCAGGATGCCCATTTTTTGAAGTGCTTTGTTATGTCTAATTAGGGCTGTGCACACATTACTGGCTTAAACACAGCAAGGTCATTCTTTTTCTCAATTTGGATTAAAGTTGGTTTTAGGAAAAATTAATCAAAATGGAGTATTTCATAAGAAACAGTAGGATAGATTTTATTTATTTTATTTATGTATAAATATTTTTATTTGTTGCTTTAAAAATGAACTCGAAGCAACTTACAAAAGCAAAGATTAAAAATAAGATATAAAACAATAATAAGAACAACCTAAAATGCTCACACTACTGTGCACAGCAAATCTAGTTCAACCCCACTCTACTAAAAATATGCAGATAATTAAACTCCATAGGCCTGGGTAGATACAAATATTTTAACCTGGCAGCTAAAAGCATACTGTTCATGCCAGGCACACCTCCCTGGGGATGGTATTCCAAAACTGGGAAGTCACAACCTAGAAGTCCTCTTCTAGGGGAGCCACCCTCCATACCTCCTCAGAGAAGGTGAAGATGCAGAACCTTCGGTCCAGGTTGGTTCATGTAGGGAGAAGTAGTCCTTGAGATATTGGGGTCCTGAACTGCATGAGACTCTGTAGGTCAAAACTAGCATTTGGAATCAAGCCTGAATAAACCAACAATATTTATAAACTTCCATAAGTTTCTGGTCAAACTTCTGTTTCCTGTGTTCAGGTGCTACTTATGTAGCCAAAACATTCCCATCCATTCCACAAGAGGAAGGTATCAGTAAACTCCCCAAGATCTGCAGAAGTACAAAAAATGTTTCAAAAAATATATACAATATAAGAGTTTGGGTTGTTTCATGCCTCCAGGCATTCTGTTACAAGCATAAAATAGAGGGAATGAATGTGTATATGTATACACACTCACACACCAAGCTGTATAAATTTACGCAGGCTGGTATATATAAGCTGTAGACAGGGAATAAGGCTGCACGAGGAGGCAGTGTAAATGTGATACAAACTTCTATTGAGTTAATTGTACACGTCAATTCTGAATGTGTTCCCCTTTGTAATATTAAGTAACTTATGCCAGCAATCCATCCCCTTTTTAAACACTTCCTTTCCAAATGATGTTTCTCGCCATAGGACATCCTCTGTGCCATATCCTCATCTTCTCAATTAAACAATGTGAACTAAATTGGGGGAGGAGGACAGTTCAGGATGTTTTAATTATGTAGTTAACTAGGTTGTCCTGTCCCCTGCCATGTACACTTTAACCGTCAGGCAAATTATGTGTGACAGCTGCCATATTAATAGTTTCAAAGAAAATAATTACTCCCACCATAGACAGTGAAAAGTAAATATCTGTCTTAAGACTTTAACACAACAATTATGCTGGTAAAAGAATAACAGTTAAATTAGGGTTGTTTATGTCAGCTATGTATTATTATGAAGAAACTTTATTATTGAGAACAGGAGTGTCATAGTCAGTGATGGATGCCTTTTTGTTTAAGTGACAAGATCACATTTCTGAAGCTTTATGGGTGTTCCGATCTACCTCTTCCTTGGGTGCAGGTCACGGTGAATATTAATTTGTGTGTGCATAGGCAACAAGTGGTATAATGTCCTATGGTTTCCTTACCAGCTGGCACTGAATTTACATGAGGAAAAAAGCTCTTAAGTTGAAAAAAGGAAGAAATTGCATTAGAAAATTAACTTCTTTTTATATATATTAAGAAGTTACAGATCTGGAATTTTCTGCCATGTTATAGCAGTACACTATGGGTGTGGGGCAGAGAGAGAAAAAGACACTCTTCTGTCTCCTTGCTCCCACTGTATATTCTACAGTACTAATTTTTGTTTTTGTTGTTGTTTAGTCGTTTAGTCGTGTCCGACTCTTCATGACCCCATGGACCAGAGCATGCCAGGCACTCCTGTCTTCCACTGCCTCCCGCTGTTTGGTCAAACTCATGTTGGTAGCTTCGAGAACACTGTCCAACCATCTCGTCCTCTGTCGTCCCCTTCTCCTTGTGTCCTCCATCTTTCCCAACATCAGGGTCTTTTCCAGGGAGTCTTCTCTTCTCATGTGGTGGCCAAAGTATTGGAGTCTCAGCTTCAGGATCTGTCCTTCCAGTGAGCACTCAGGGCTGATTTCCTTCAGAATGGATAGGTTTGATCTTCTTGCAGTCCATGGGACTCTTAATTTGGCACCATAATTCAAAAGCATCAATTCTTCGGCAATCAGCCTTCTTTATGGTCCAGCTTTCACTTCCATACATCACTACTGGGAAAACTGTACTAATTTATAAGTCTTAAATACTTGGAATTGCTGAGGGGAATGACTCCAGTTAAGAATGTTATAAGTAGCAGACAGCAACAGCATACTTTCACATGAGAAAATACTGAGGTTTTCAGGGTTCACAACTAGTTCTTAGACATGCTCAGTTCTTTTTGTCCTTTCCTCACAGAAATGAAACAATGACTCTCCAGAAGCTAATGTGAACCAGTCTACTCATTTTAATATTTAATTCATTTTGCATATTATCTCCACAGATCTGCACCCCAGATTTGGTGGTGTTTTTGTCCTGTTCAAATCAGCGGCTGAAAGAGCGGTTAATGAAGCGTGCAGAGCAGCAGGGGAGACCCGACGATAACCTCAAAGCTACGCAGAGACGCCTAACGAATTTCAAGCAGAACACGGTTCCATTGGTCAAATATTTCCAGGAAAGGGGGCTGATCATGACTGTAAGTCTTCAGTCAATGTTTATGCTTGGTAGACAAATCATAACTGTTGTTGAATTCCATGTAAGTAGATGCATAGCATTATAGCCAATGTAATGTTAGGTCTATTAATTTCAGGTCTGTGTTGATTAAATACCACCACCCATATTTAAAAATAAGCCTTTAAAAATGCTTCTTTCTCTCTAGAAAAAAAAGACACATAGACATGTGCCTTTTATCTTACATTTGGAGACTTTTAAAAGATTTTCATTCATTTACAGAAGTATGTATCTTTCCATTCCAAATATAGGTAGTCTGGGTTTTGTAATTCTTTGTCTATCCTAGATAACTGATAAGGCTCCATATAGTGTAGAGCTATTCTGATGCTCTTTCTGTAGGTATAGATATGCATATTCATAAAATATTATTAGAAGTTTGTCTTTAGAAATGATTTCCCACCTTTGGGGAAAATATATCAGTATATTTCTGAAGCTATCTGTGGTTATTTTGCATTCTAAAATAGCTATTGGGTGAAAATAATCTTGGAACTTCTGGGAACATGTAGAGTGGCACTCTGCATTGGTTGGCTCAGAACGATAAAGTTTTGCCATTAATTCACGTTTAGTTTCTCTGCTCAGAGTTAGAGAACGTGGTGAGGTTTGTTTCAAGGCAACAATGTCATTTATTTGAAAAACCCTTGGGAAAATGAGTCTTCAAAATTTCAGAAAAACTTTCCATGCTATGCCAGGGCTAGTGATTCATCAGTTCTTCACTAGTATAAACGGACAGCATTTCTGTTGAGTCACTCAGGATGCATACTAAAGTGGCCCAGATAGCTCTTGCTAACATTTCTGAGATGAACTCTGCTTTCAAAGTAAAGTGACATCTATGTACCTTTTTTCAATATAAAAGTATACTGCAATGAAGTATACAGTTAGGGCTGTGATCCCACACACTTACCTCGGTAAGTTTCATTGAACTCAGTAGCACTTGCTTCTGCACTGGATTGCATAGTTAGCATGTTTAACTCTGTCATCCAAGAATACCCAATGTTCCCCATATGTTGATGGACTTCAAATTTATGTCATCTCTGGCCATTGGTCATACTGGCTGGACCTGATTGGAATTGGTGTCCAAAATCTAAAAGGTCACAGTTTCCTACCCCTTTCATTGTAAACATATATAATATTATGGAGTAACTCCTATTGATTTTAAAAAGGTGATTTCTTATGTTGGCTTACTTTATGTAAGTTTCAGACTTGCTTAAAAATCTTTGTGAAGACTCTTTGTCAGAGCCGTTCATCTGATAAATATTTCTGCAGATTTTGGAAGTATGAATACTCAATGAATTTCACTTGTAGGCTCCATCAAAGCCACCATCTTAACATTTACAAAAGTCCACTTAAGGGCACTTTACATTTATGACTATACCAGGGGATTGTGTGTAACACCAATTTTATTATGTATGTGTAAATGTTAGGAGCCCACAATTGGCATTGGGTTTCCAACTCTCATACATATATATGATATTTACACATGGACATCAAAGGTATGTTAAACTACACCTGTGTAGGTTAAATTGCATATATGAACTGGCACATATCAATCAACAAATGGTATGAACTGTAAGGCTTGGGAATGTCATAGTCATAAGACTATTGGATTTCTAGAAAAGTAATGTATGGCAAAAAGCCCACAACTTGGATCCTAAATTTTCATGAACAGGGTATAAAACAGTCCATTTTCACTTCTTCCTTTTTTTTGGCATTGTACTTGAAAGGGTTATATAGCTTATCTAACTAATGTAACATCTGCTTGCCACTGCAATAGTTTCCTGCAACAATTAGGGTATTATCAGCTACAGCCAGAAGGTTGAGAAAAAAAGAATCATCAGGTCTTTACAAGTTACTACTTCATACTTGGCAGCTAAAGCATCTCAAGCAAGAGAGGAACTGGAGCCATAATGTAGGACTCATTTAATTAGAATATTTGTGTGAGAAATTTAAGGAAACAGGAAATAAAGAATAATGTTGATCTAGTGTGTGAAAAGAGTCTGGCTTGCAGAGAAGTAACTTCCATTTAGTTATTGCTCAACAATTCTTAATTATTTTTTTTTAAAGAAACTTTAGCATTGTACAGCAAGCAACTAAACTGAGCTCAGGGAAATATTATTTGAAAATAAGGTGATTGCATGACAGTTTTAGAAGGATTTAAAGCAGGGAGAACTATCTTCTGGGCAAAAGTATGTCCTGAAATATTTGTGCTCTGACATAGTGCAGTGGGGGATGACTTGTGTAACGGGGGCTTCTGTGATGGGGAAGAACTGCAGGGACACTGTTGGCACAAGCTTGTCTTGTGGAAGGGCTTTTGGAGTTATCCCTGCATGCCAATCCTGTCTTAAGCATCACCTGCCAAATCTGTCACAACAGGGCCTTTCTGCTGTGGTGCCTAATCTGCAGAAACATCTTCCTGCCTGCCACTCACACCCAAAAGCCAAATCTCCAGAATTTTCAGCACCTTCTGAAAACCTGTTTACCCCAGCATTTTTTTGGTCATTGTTACCAAGTCATTGAGGGATTGTCTCATTTATTGTGATTCTGCTGCATTTTATTGTATTCACTTTGTTTTTGATATTTTATCGCTTGTTCTATTGTTTGATTCATATTCTTACTGTTGTAATCTGCTCTGGATTATTTATGAAGGGTGACATAAAATACTGCAAGTAAATCAATCGATTTTGCAAGTATCTATATCTATCTAATAGGGACGTGGGTGGCGCTGTGGGTTAAACCACAGAGCCTAGGACTTGTCGATCAGAAGGTCGGCGGTTTGAATCCCCGTGACGGGGTGAGCTCCCGTGGCTTGGTCCCTGCTCCTGCCAACCTAGCAGTTCGAAAGCACGTCAAAGTGCAAGTAGATAAATAGGTACAGCTCCAGCGTGAAGGTAAACAGCGTTTCTGTGCGCTGCTCTGGTTCACCCGAAGCAGTTTAGTCATGCTGGCCACATGACCCGGAAGCTGTACGCTGGCTCCCTTGGCCAATAAATCGAGATGAGAGCCGCAACCCCAGAGTCAGCCACGACTGAACCTAATGGTCAGCCCTTTACCTTTACCTATATCTGTCTGTCTGTCTATATCTATCATCCATCTATCTATCTATCATCTATCTATCTATCTATCATCTATCTATCTATCTAATCTATCTATCTACCGTATTTTTCGCACCATAGGGCGCACCGGACCATAGGGCGCACCCATTTTTTTGGGGGGAGATAAAGGGGAAAAAATTATTTCCCCCCCCAAACCCCAGCTTCCCCCGACCCCAGCCCGCAAACAGGCAGCTCTCTGCAAGCCGTGGGAGCGCTCCGGCTCCTTGCGGAGAGGTCCGCGAAGCCTGGGCGCGCTGAGCTTAGCGCGCGCAGGCTTCGCCATGCTGGCAACTCTCCGCAAGGAGCCGGAGCGCTCCGGCTCCTTGCGGAGAGGTCCGCGAAGCCTGGGCGCGCTGAGCTCAGCGCGCGCAGGCTTCGGCATGCTGGCAACTCTCCGCAAGGAGCCGGAGTGCTCCCGCTCCTTGCGGAGAGGTCCGCGAAGCCTGGAGAGCGTGAGGGGTCGGTGCGCACCGACCCCTCTCACTCTCCAGGCTTCAGCGAAAGCCTGCATTCGCACCATAGGACGCACACACATTTCCCCTTCATTTTTGGAGGGGAAAAAGTGCGTCCTATGGTGCGAAAAATAAGGTATCTATCTATCTATCTATCTCTATCTATCTATCTATCTCTATCTATCTATCTATCATCTATCTATCTATCTATCTATCTATCTATCATCTATCTATCATCATCTATCTATCTATCATCTATCATCAATCTATCATCTATCTATCATCAATCTATCATCTATCTATCTATCATCTATCTATATCAGGCATAGGCAAACTCGGCCCCCCAGATGTTTTGGGACTACAACTCCCATGATCCCTAGCTAACAGAACCAGTGGTCAAGGATGATGGGAATTGTAGTTCCAAAACATCTGGAGGGCCGAGTTTGCCTATGCCTGATCTATATCATCTATCTCCCAGTCAGGCCCAGCCATAGCCACGCTGTCTGGGACTGATGGGAATTGTAGATCAAAACATTTTGAGAGACTACCATACTACATAAAGTGTTCATGCTATGTATTTCCATGACAAGCTGTAAGATAAGACTGCCTCTTTATAAAAAAATTAAATAAACATACTTTACTCCTTTTTTCCACAGCAATTTTTCTTTCCTAGAATTATACTTGCAAAACCCAAATAATACCATTAAATTGCAAGATACATTTGGTAGGCATTACTTCTAAGAATATATTTCCAGCAGTTACACATTTCAGTCTGCCAAGTAAAAGACACGGAGCTGGCATTAGATTTCCCCAAGGACTCTCATTCCCCCCCCCCCGCCCAGTATTTCTTTGTGAGCTCTTTTTGGGAAGATGAGAGCATTAGGCCTTTTAGTAATTCCTTTAATGCTATTGAACAGAAATGTACTTTATGATTTCTTTGTAACGTCACAAAAACCTACTTTGCTCATGAAGTCTTGCTTCAACTTTTACAGATAAATCTAGCCCAACTCCTTTCCTTTAGTTAAATTTCAGAGGTTTTTTCTTTTCTTTCTCATTTGGGATTCAGCATTTAAACTAAACAGGTTTTAGCTCTGATTTGTGATCCCTCTGAATGCTATTTATTTTTTAAAAAGCAACAATATATAAATATACATTTAATGTTAAATAAAGGAAGCTATAAAATTCTTTGAGGGTTTTTTAAAAACTAAAAAGTGCATGTAAAAATAAATGAAATGTGTGACAGAAAACAGATGAAGAGAAAGTGACTCAAGTGAATGCTGAAAGTATGACACTTTCAAAGAGGCCAGTGGAGATTGTCAGTTACCAAGTGAAATGCAACCATGTCTGCCTGTCTTGCTTTGTTTTGCCCTATCTCAGAACAGGGCACCATCATGACTAGTGATGGGTTGCGTTTGTCTCAGGGCATCACATGTTGGGCAGGCCAGCCTTCATGGCTGGTAGGATAGAGCTGGCTTTTATTGACTTATGTAAGAAGCAACACCCATCCATTTCCAGTGAAGATCATAAGAAAGGCTAAAATGTTTCCACCAAGAAGATTTCATATGAAAACTCAGATGCTACATGCTGTGTCGTTGGGCTTAGAAAAGGGTGGGAAATAATGTGGTCTTGGGTTGTTGGAAAGTTCCAATGATAACATTCCATAGTCCTGTGCAGGCTCATATTTCAGAACACTTCTGCCACAGCCAGAAAAGTAGACCTTTCAACTGGGTTAGGATGCACAACATTAAGCTCAGAGTCCTTTGGCTTTCATGACACCAAAGGAAAGCCCTTCTCATTTTTACAGCAGGAGTAGCCATCTTGGAGGGCACCACGTTGGTTACCTCTGGACTTACAGGATCAGCTGATGCTATGACAGCATCTTGTTCACCTCTGATGATACCAGTACATAACTTGAGTCTAATGTAGGCAATTATTTTTGGATATTCCCAGTGCTTTTCCGTGCTCTTTCCTTTAGCTCAGCTGAGGATGTATTTTATCGGTCCTACAGTCTGTTGGTTTTGCTGTGCTGATACTTGCATGAGACCTTGAAGATTTACCACCTGTCAAAATAGACAGTATTGAGCTAGATGGATCAGTGGCCCGTATGGCAGCTTTATAAGTCCATGGCTATATGACAGTCTTCTGAAATGCTAATTCATCCACTACCTCCTCCTAGGTTTCTGCTTTCATACTGAGATTTCTTTTGTCCTCTGGGAAATTTGTCTCAGCTTGCAAACTTTTATTGAGCCTTTATACAAACACTGAAGCCAAGGATTGATTTGATCATCCTCTTTTATTAATGCCTCCCCTATTTCTCCCATCTGCTAGTGCTGTAACTCTGCAGTCCTGTTTTGTCTTGTTCTCTACAGGTACTGGACCTTTCCTATGAACTTTACAGGGTTCAACACAGGTCTCCTTTTTTCATTAAAAGTTCTTAACTTTTTACTGCCCATTCAGTTTATTACTCACCTTCCCTTAATCTGAAGGTCTAGTATGCCATTTTCTTAAGTGAAGTTTTGTACTCTGACCATACAAAGGCACCAGAGGGAGCACTCCAGATTGGCTCTGCTGCTTTGTCCATGCACCCCTGTTGTTGCCACTGCCCCCAGCCGCCTACAGATCTGTGCCAGTTGCTACTGATAGAACCTCAGTTCCTATTAAATTACCAAAAATTGCATAGGATGCAGAGCTGACTTCGTGTAGTAGATGGATATGGGCAATTCTGCTGCAAAAGTCTGGAGCAACTGCAAAATATTTTGGCTGTTCAGGAGATCGTTTCTGCAGGTCAACAGAATCTATTCTAATCCAAAGCAGGCCTGTCATTGCCATGAGTGAAACCAGTTTGGTTCTTTTGTAGTTAAAGTATGAGTTTAAATACGATTCCTTGGAAGACAATACAAGCTCTCTTTCATTGCTTTCATTATTTGTGTCCTTCGGTGAGGTGCAGAAATTCATTTTCTGATCAAACTGTGAGATCTTTAAATCCTGCACATATGATTGCTTCTGTTCTTTTGGGTTCTTTATTTACCATTGCTATTAAACAGGGAGGAAAATAACTCTTTCCTTATCTTTCTATTCTTATTCTGATAGTTACAAAGATTTTACTTTTTATCACTTATAACATATTGCGCATTCCTTGAATTCAACATAACTCTCAAGCTTACACTGGCTGTGCATATACTACTGGGCCAGGCTCATGGTTTGTGTATTAATCCTTTAACAACTTGGGTCTAGCATACTTAAAGGACTGCCTTATCCATTATATCCCTTCCTGATCATGGAGGCTTTAGGGAGTCACCCATGGCTCAGATGCACAGCTCATGTCAGCTAGAAGCCACGTGTTCAATACTGTGGGCCCAATTTTGTGGAACAGGTCAGACAGGCCCCCTCCCTGTTGAATTCTGACACCAATTGAATACTTTTATCCAGCAAGTATTTTAACTGAATTCTGATTTTATAGTTTAACTGAATTTTACTGCATCAAGTTTACTGTACACTGTTCAGAGACAAATATAATTAGGCATATATAATTTTAATTAATCAAATATAAATTATTATTTAAATTGTTGATATAAAGTAAAAAATAAAGGCAAAGCTAAGCTTTATCTGTACGAAGTAACTCCCCTCCCCCTTCACTACTTTTCAATAGTTTTTTCCTGCTTGGGTTCCTCTTGAGCCCTTGTCCCAAGGGGGGCTCTCTGCCGGCATCCTGTCTAAGCAGCTCTGTGTGTTCAGTAGCCTCTTCTTTCTTCCCTTTGTATGCTGTGGTGAGAACAGGATGCTGGACTAATACCGTAGGCCATTGGCCTGATCCAGCAGGGTTTTCTTGCATTCTTATGTAGTGTATCTCCCCTCCCCACTCCGGCATAATACAATTATAGGATTTCTCTGTCGGCAAAACAAAGGAGGTCTATCACTAAGGACAAATTGAAAATTGGTTCTTCCTTCTGTTTGCCATGCGTATTTAGAAATTCAGTTGTTGCAAGCAAGAATAGAAGCTTTTGAAGCTTTCTTCACTAATTAGCATAAAACACTAATTATCTCTGGACTCAGCTAGATTGGTAAAGAAAAAGCAATTTATAAGCGTTGGATATCCAGAAAGGGGAGGAGGAGAATGGCTATTTCAATTCCTGACTCAGCTCTGCGGTGAGGTGACCTGCAACTCGGGAGCTATGAAATAACTCTCAAGTGGCAAAACGTTAGCTTCTAGCTATTTACAAAGTGCTAGCAAATGCTCACGTGGAACACCAGAGGTGTTGAAAGCATGTGCTATGTATGAAAATATTCTACAAAACATGAAATTGCCATCAACGGTAATGGCTGTTTTTAAACAGAAAGAATGGCAATTCAGAGAACTGTCTAGAGTATTGAAAGCAGTTGAGCCACATCTTCTGTTCTTGATGTAGATTCATTTATGGAATGATGTAGATTCATTTAGGGAATGAGATGTATTCCCATTAATACTTAAACGCATTCAGGTTCTTTCCTTAATACTTTTGAAATGCTGTTTCCATCTCTGTGTTCATCCAGTTATTTAAATTGCTTGTTAGGCTGTCAGCTTGTCATACAGGTTTTAATTTCCTGCAGGCTTTGCTAATTTACTCCCTGTACAACTTCAGTTTAGCTGTCTTTGTTGAACCCAGCAAGGCTTCTCATAATTAAAAGTCAGAAACTACATACAGTCTTGCATTTCTAAGGTTAATAAATACGAATGATATTTTCATTGCCATATTCTATTAAACTAATCAGTTAAGGTCTTGAGCATGCAATGCTTAAATTCACTATTTGATGGAGACGGACTATTCTCGGTATATACACCTATACCGAGAATAGTGTAAACCATCCACTTACGTCATAACAACTAGAATTACTTTTGCTATCATTAGTGCCCTTTTCCAAGCCACTATAATCACAAAAACGGCTGATGAGATCCCTATGTACGGTAAGTGGACAGTTCAAACCAAAGTTTATCTATGCGATTGTATACCTAAGTTAAGTGTGTCATCAAATGGTGAAAATAAGCACTGGGGCTTATTAACTATAAGAAAACAGATATGGATTTCTAGATTGCGAAATGGTTTCACATCCTGTAGTGGCAACACAAATTCGACTGTGTACACACCATACATTTATAACACATTTAAAGCACATCACTTACCTCAAAGAATCTTGGGAACTGTAATTAGTTAAGGGTACAGGGCATTGTGCTTTGTGAGGGGTAAACCATGGTTCCCATGATTTTCTGTGGTAATTCATATGCATTAAATATATGACATGTAAATTCTAGCAGTCTAAAACAGGACTAGGAAACCATGGAGGTAGGGAATATAGTCTGCCAGGCCTCTCTGTCTGGACTTCAGGACTCTCACCTATATCCTTACATTTATTTTATTATATTTATATCCCACCTTTCCTCCTAGAACCCAAGGCAGTCAGCCATCCAAACACCAACCAGAGCCATGCCTGTTTAGCATCGGCAATGTGGTAGCCTCATGTGCTTTCAAACTATACCCTTCAGACCAAACCATGGGAACATACAGTGTGTACCCACCCTCTCTTTCCCAGCCATTCTGCTTGAGTGCTTTTGCCTGGCTGTAATGTGTCCTTAAACTGATCATAGTTTTAGTAGTAGTAGTAGTAATAATAATAGAAGTAATAATAATTTATTACTTGTACCCCGCCCGTCTGACAGGGTTGTCCTAGCCACTCTGGTTGGCTTACAACAGAATATCAAAGAACACAACAAAACACACAAAAATAAAAGCTTCCTGATACAGGGCTGCCTTCAGATGTCAGTGCCACAACTTTCACTCTCTGTCCTGAGATTGCATTTTAATAACTCGGAAAGAACACTCTCTCTTTAGTCTGATGCAACATTTAGTGTTGTTCCACTGGAGTTGTTAACATTTTTCCTGTAAACCACTAGACTGGTAACTACCTAATCTCTTTCCCATTTCATTTTAATCTTTCTACTGTGCTTTTCTAGAACCACTTTTCAGTGACAAAAACACTCGTTTTGCTAAAGAACAATGATTGCCTTGTTTTCAGTCATTACTCTCTTCCTACATTGTCCACAATATGGTCATTCTTGCCAGATACTGTAAAAATCACAATGTATTCAGCATGTACGAGACAGCAGTTTTACAAGGTGGTTTCTCTTTGTGATTTTCCCCCTTCCCTCTTTTATATGCCTGATGCCAAGCATTTCTGTCCACCATCTTCAATGACTTCATCTCTCACTGAATTCCCTGTTCATGGCAGTTTATGTGCCCTTATGATACGCTGTGCCTCCAATTCCAGATGGCTCAGAATTTCCCTTCTTTAGATGTCTTGGAATATATTTGAGGGCTGTTCCCTTTTGACCAAGTCACTTTTTGGTTCAGGGCTTATGTAGGTACTTCACAACAAGAAAAAGGAGCAATTATATTTGTGATAATTTACAATATAAATTTACACTAAACCAAGAGCCCTTGCACACAAACCATTTACAGTGCCGTAGCTATTTGTTTCAGTGTTTTTTGGAGTTAAATTTGTATGTCACTGTTTCATGGTATGTGATTGCCTTGTTTCCTGTCCACACGAACTGGTCAGTGGTCAGAGTTATGAGCATGGACACAGAGCAGTGATAGTCCTTAAAAAGGGATTTTGTGTGTTTGTGATGCTGGGGTATTTAACACCTGTTATTCCAGAATTATGTTTGGGGGTGGTGTTAGATGGCAAGAATTTCTTGAGTTAACTGCTTTAGTCTGAGATATGCATAACTTGTCAGAAGAGGTTGATGGAAGCGGGAAAGTGTGAAATGGAAGTTGCTCAAACCACACACTCCAAAGGCCACACAAAATGTGGGAAATTGCATAAAACAGCTTCAACACAATAAAAATATTGCAGAACTATTTTAGATCTTTGACCAAAAAAAAATTGGCTATAGAAGAAAAGATGGTTTGATGACTGCAATATTCCAGAATAGTGATGGAATAATAGCAAGGTTATGTGGAAACGCATGGGATTTTTTTTAAAAGACAGCAACAATAGTGCTACAATTTATATGTCTGGAAGGGACACAAACCTCTTTTCAGAAGCTCCACAATATCAGTTTCCTCTGC
This sequence comes from Podarcis melisellensis, assembly GCF_964234715.1. Classification (NCBI taxonomy): domain Eukaryota; kingdom Metazoa; phylum Chordata; class Lepidosauria; order Squamata; family Lacertidae; genus Podarcis; species Podarcis melisellensis. The sequence goes on from NC_138538.1 coordinate 65,275,165, forward strand.
CCCTCCACTTTACAAAAGAATTGTCTACTGATGCTTTCACTAATCCTGATCCTGGTAGATCGCAGGATCCTTATTGTGTACAAAAAGTTTTGGGGTAAAAGCTAAAAAACTCTGTGCAATCCTCCCCCCCCCCAAAGCCCAACAACTCTGAGCACTTCCCTCCTATAAAAAGCTCAACAACCCTGGGCAATCCACCCACCCCATGCACGCTCCTCCTCCCTCCAATGACAATGGGTAGATCACTGCCAGTTTTTTTTATTTTGGGAGTAGATCACAGTCTCTTGGGAGCTCGACATGCCTGTGCCCATCTCTTTTCTGTTGCCTTGATCAAAGCACAGACTCTTTGGATAGCTGTGTAATTCCTGGCCTTGTGGTAGAGCAGGTGAGAAACCAAATGTAATCATGACCAAAATTGTTTTGTTCAGTCAATATGAAAACAATATTCCAGAAATACTCTGAATGGCTATGCATATCTATAACTTCATTAAGTGGCCCGGTGCAACACTTTATGTTTACTTTTATGTTTAGCTTGCAGAATCCATATATATATATATATATAAAATGAAGGAAATTTAGCTGAAATTACAAAGCACTGCATATTTCCCCCTCACTGTCCCAATGTTAATATTTGCCTCACTTGCTTCACTTACGACTATCAAAGAGCTTGCTTTAGGAGGAAAGAGCTTAGTAAGTATATACGATACAGCAGAGGCAATAGAAAATTAAGCACACCAAAGAGGCTCTGCTTTAAACTGTGTATTTTGCAAGCACTTTATACATTAGTTCTCAACAAGCTTCCTTTCCTCTTAGTTCCAGTGAGACATGCTGTGTTATATTGGCTTTGATTTCTAGAGTTCAACGCTCTCAAGCCACTGAGAAATTATGCAGTTTTCCACCTCCACAATAACAATTATAAAGAATGTAGTAATGTAATCCAATCACATTACTCCGCTTTTTAAACACTTAACAGCGTTACTTAGACATCTGAAGCCCTTCCCACACTTCCTTTCCCTTTGTACCATATGATAAAAAGGCAATATGCATGATCCAGCCAAAGTTAAGCACTCTGAATTTCCATAGATACAATGGGAGCATATTTAACATTTACAACCTGCTTTACTTTCCCACTTAAGTCAGTGGGACTTTACATTGCATACCTATTGGCTTGATTGTACTTTTGATTTTTTTAAAAAATACATTTAGTATGTACTTTCGGTTAGACAAAAATAACCAGCCAATTGTCCAGATAGTTTTTGGCAATAAAATTATTCAACATGAACTGAATAATTAATGTAAATAATGATGAAGTAATGTATATTGTAGTTGGGTTAGAAATTTGCATTCCCCCCCCCCTACAGATTGTTTAGCTTTTGTAGCCTAAACTCAGGGTGGGGCTAGAAGTTATTAGCTTCTTAACACTCTCCCTGCCTGGCAGTTTTTAATACCTGCCTCCAAGCTGACTTTCAAAGGCAGAAGTGAGTCCAGCTGTGGGATAAATGGTTGGGAGGCATTTGTAGGTGAGAATCAGCTGATGAAGTAAAGATTTGGAACACAGGAGTTGTCCTAGGTTGAGTCAGGTCAACACTGACTAGAAGTGGCTCATCTGGTTATACTGGGGATCCTTCACAGTCCTACCTGGGCATACCAGAGATCAAACCTGTGACTTCTGCTTGCATAGCATGTGTTCCACTTTTGATGGGTTGCGCTCCCCATTTTTCAATCCTCATATCTTGGCAAATTCAGGGATTGTAGCTATTCTTAGCAGAGAAAAAGAGACATTGCAAAATTGGAATGCAGAAGAAAGCTCCAACTGAGAGACAGTGTATTGCAGTCTTACAAGATATCAAGTTTCCAAGCTTTCAGTTTACACTGTTGTTGTTGTTTTGTATTGTCTCAGAAATAAGCCCTTGGACCAAATCTTGTTAAATGCAAACATTGCTATAGGGAAACAAATCCAATTTTCAAAGTCCATAAACTTTTTAAATGCCCATTATCTTTATTGTATTTATAAACCAAAAGGCAATATAACATGAAAATGAACGCTGGGGAGCTCTTGTAAACCATCTAGACATCAGTTATGAACCTGCCGTTAATATTTTTAAAAAGCAATTGTAGTTTGGTTTAAAAATCTTTTAATGCCTTTCTTTACCGACATAGCTTACCTAAAGGCATATAATTTGAAGGTTAGCTTTTACTGTTGTAACCAGTAAATCTCAGGTAGAAACAAACAACAACTGATAGCAGAAGGTTTGGCATTATCCTCCTTAAACGACCAAAGCTTGAAATGTTTAGCAGAGGAACATTTTGCTTGGATACATACAAGGGAAGTGTGCTAATTATCTAAGCCAGTTTGTACATCCAACAACCTGTGCCTACAATTCATGATGGAGCTGCATGGTATTGCAGTTCCACATATTAAGAAGCTTGTTTCTGTTACCAGCAGCTACACATAGGTTGTTGCATTTGTGAACTGAGGCTTAGCTGACATAAGAAATCTATGAGCTGATTGCCTATGTCTTTTTCTTTGCTTGAAAGTAGATTCAGGGAAGCTCAGTTTGGACTTATCCAAAGCTACTGTTAGCCCCCTAGGGGAGGGGTGGAAAGGGCAGATACTAGGGAGACTTATTTCAAATACTGGGCACCTGCCTTTTCCTCCCTTTATGACTAAGAGCAGTTTAGAAGGCAGGGGCCATTCTGATAGAGAAAATGGCACTAAGATTAACCCCCATGCCCCAGCACTGTGATCCCAAGTCCAAATCACCCTTTCCCAATGGATTCTTCTAAGCAAAGAATAAGACGTTGGATGGTCCAATCACATCATGACTAGTTTAGCCCCAGAGAGTTTAAGAAAATGTGCTTTGAAACAACCAATTAATGAATATGTTCACATGGAACAGTTTTCCAGAGTAATTTATGACCCCTCCCTTAAAAACACCTCATTTTCTCTCCGTGATGCAATTCTTATATCCACTATCTTAAATTCAGTGATTGTTGAGTAAGTGAGTAATTACAATTAATACTTTTTTTCATAAGGAGGCTCTAACCAGTTGTTTCTTTCTGGAATAACCAAAGTAGTTACCTTCAGTTGAATAGGCAAACTATCTTAGGTAGCCTTCCAAGCATTTGCCTTCACGAGAAAGCGATCTGACAGCAATAGGTAGATTGACCTACAAGTTAGTAATGGAAGAGATAATCTTTAAACCTGAAATACCATACTTACTTACCTTGGAGTAAATCCTATTAAACAGGGAGGCTTACTTCTGAATAGACATGTATAAGATTGTGCTGTAAAGTATGTGGGGCATAAGCTGTTTTGCCTGATTAATTTGTGCTGCAAGTACTCTATTCAAGGTCCTGGGTTCACATATTGGGTACAACTGGGAAACCAAAGGCTGAATCTCCAGGGCCTGTTCCAGAGGTCACTAGATTACACTCAGACTGTACCTTTTAGGGGCTATATAGCTCAGTAGTAGAGGACTTGCTGTACATAGGTTCCATCTTCAAGTAAAATATGTCAAATAGCAGCATTAGGGAGAAGGATTGTCTGAGACCACAATCTGCTGCCAGATTGAACCATTAGACCCTTGGTCTGCCTCAGTGTAAGATGACTTACTGCATTCTTATGTGACTCCAGTACGTTTAGTAAACCATCCTACATCTCTAGTTATTATTAGCTGTCTTGAAAAGGATTCAAAATAAGGATAGAAACTAGGCTGAGTTTTAATACCTATGCTACTTTCCTCCACCACTGTAATTCCCTTGTCCAAGACACCTGTGTATATACTGTCCACTTCTATTATAGTTACTGATGACAGCCTGAGGGACAGAGCAAAACAACTTGACTAGTGCATCATTGGCAACGCTGGAAAAAAAGAAACGACAACACAGAACTTAAATGTCTAAGAACTGATTCGGGGAGGAGAAATGGAGAGGAGTAAATAGATTTCTTCTGTCAAAAACGCTCAGCACAACTGTCATTACATTCTAAAAGCAGTTAAAATGCATTCATAAGCCAGATTGACAGCATGGCCCTCCTCCTTCATTTTTTATCACATAATACTAACTAGTCACCCACTCAGCGCAAAGCAAACCTTCTCATTACTCACATATTAGCCTCACAGCAAGAGAACTTCCAATTAAGCAAGGCAGTTTTCTCAGAGTATTTTGGGGGGTGGGGTGGGGGGAACACACAGCACTCATCCAGTTGCTGATTTGTACAAAGCGGGAACATGTTTTAAAATTGGTTTAATGAACAGACTTAATCAAAGCAGTGTAGACCAACCCTGTTCATATTTAGTCAAAAGTATGTCCCATTGCGTGGGACGCGGGTGGCACTGTGGGTAAAACCTCAGCACCTAGGACTTGCCGATCGCATGGTCGGCGGTTCGAATCCCCGCAGCGGGGTGCGCTCCCGTCGTTCGGTCCCAGCGCCTGCCAACCTAGCAGTTCGGAAGCACCCCTGGGTGCAAGTAGATAAATAGGGACCGCTTACCAGCGGGAAGGTAAACGGCATTCCGTGTGCTGCGCTGGCTTGCCAGATGCAGCTTGTCACGCTGGCCACGTGACCCGGAAGTGTCTGCAGACAGCGCTGGCTCCCGGCCTATAGAGTGAGATGAGCGCACAACCCTAGAGTCTGGCAAGACTGGCCCGTACGGGCAGGGGTACCTTTACCTTTACCTTTACCTATGTCCCATTGCTCTGTGGATCTTCTATGTAAGTATGCAGAGGATTTCGTTTCATTTTGGTGTGTTCAGCTATGCCTAACTCTGCATAGCATGGGACTCTAAGCTGTGGTCCTTCAGATACTTCCTAGGGAGACTTATTTCAAATTAACAAGTGGTAGGATGCAGTTGTTAACTATGACATATGAGAGGACCAGTTTTATTCAGTGGTCCCTAGGCATCTCCTGCTTATTTTTGAAGCCAGTACTCTTTCCCAGCTCTGTTTGGAGATGCAAGGATTGAGCCAGAGGCTTTCTGCATGCGAAGCAGGTGCTATACCTCCAGGCTGTGGATCCAAAGCTTTAACTGAGACACAGCTCATTATTTTAGTCTCTTACCAATCGTGATTCATGAAAGATTGCAAGTTTACATTGACGCAATGTTAAGTCTTTGCATGGCTAGATAAAGTGACTATAGGTGAGGAATTTGAATTTTTGGAGCATTTGTTTTGGATTATGTGACCACTATGTTAATAGGACTGGAGAAATGTAGTATTGTTGCTACCGGGGTTAGGACGAATGCAGCTTAGTTACATGATAATCTAACGCCATCAAGCAAATTATTAAACTACCATATAAGAAGAACTGATAAGAGTCAGTTCAGTAGCTCTCCAATGATCTCCTTCCATTATATTGTGAATTAACTTTTAGAAAGAAGGTATATGTACTGTTACAACCCAAATATTATGTTTATTATTTTATTATTTGTTAAATTGGCATACCGTCCTATATCTGGAGATCTCAGTGCAATTCACAGCACAGAATTACAATATAAAAAATGCAGAATACATAACACAACAAAGTCAAAGGCAACTCAATGACAAACCTACCTATACGACACTGACACAAACCTCACATATACACTATGTGAAAGAACGAAAGTGTGCTACCCCCCCTTCTCTCTCCCCCCACTCTTCTCCCCCAACCTTATACTGTATACAGTATTAAAGTCTCCCATCAAATATGACTGATCTATAGAAAGGACTTTATGGTCTGAAAATTGAGTTGATGTATGTACTTTAGTAACCAAAGAAAATCTTTAATAAAAACATTTTAAAAAATAACCCTCCCTTCCACAGCACATTTTAAAAGGGCATTAGATGTCAATAAGCCAAAGGCCTGGTTAAAGAGGAATGTTTTTGCCTGTGATCACTTGTATTTATGGTACTTCATATCATTCATATAGGTGGACTGCCCAAAGAGGGTCATATATGGCATCCTGGTTTCACTATAGCGATGAGAAGCAGGTCTGTGGCTTCTTTTTGATGGCAAGTTATTTGAGAACCATGTTTGATTGCACAGGCTTTAGCCTGCACTGTGAGAGGGAAAGGGAGTGAGCAAGCCACCTAACTTAGCATGTGCTGCCAGAAAATGAACATTTTTAGGTTTCCTCTGTTATTTTGTTACTTTCAAAATATCAAAATAGAGGCATCAGAACGTAAAGGTTAAACCAATTTAAAATGTTCATAAAGGTTTTCAAAAACAGGAAACATTTATTGTAATGGTATTTCTGGAGCAGGCGACAATGTCCCATTTTTAAAAACAGTTATTTTTGTTAACCATAAACTGCTAAGAGGACGGGGCTGTAGCTCAATGATAGCTTTGCTGGCAGAAGGTCTCCGGTTCAATCCTTGGTGTTTCCATGAAGGGCTAAATCAGAGCTTTCCAAACTTTCCATGTTGTTGATACACTTTTTAGACATGCATCATTTTGTGACACAGTAATTCAGTTTTACTAGCAAACTAACCCCTTTCTAGCCCTGGGAGGAGCGTGGTGAATATTCGCATGACACATCTACACACTGCAACCAACACACTAACATGTCGTGACACACAGTTTGGAAATCTCTGGGCTAAATAGTATTAGAAGTATAATAACATTATTTAGCCAGCATTATAAAATAAACCAATTATTTTGGGGAATGTTGCTTAGTTAGACACAATTCTTTAAAAGAATTATTAACAGATTTCGGCTGGAAATATGGAACTCTTTTTGGATTGATGCTTCTAAAATTCAGAATGTATTTATTACTCAGTGACTTGGCCAAGTTTTATTGTTCATTTTGAAAACAGTTGAGATAAACAAGAGATGGCCCCATATTTTATGTGGCCTTTCACATGCTGCAATGGCTGTGGTTTAATTTCAACCAGGAATGGGGGACTTGTGAGTCTCACCAGCCCCAGCTTGCGTGGCCAATGGTGAGGAATGATGGGAATTGTAGTCCAAAGGCATCTGGAGGGCAACAGACTCCCTGTACCTGATTTAAACATTTGGTAAGCTGTTGTAAGAGAAATGTACTTGAAAGTCATTCCAGCCAAAGCCCGCTAGCCTATTTTCTTTTAAAGTAACGCAGGACAGGCACTGACTGAGTTTATGATGCAGCTGCCAGAGAAGGCTATTCTCTGTAATAACAGGAAAGTAGTGACTCCATAGTGGGAGAATATGGCTCCATGGTGGGAGAATTGGAGTGCAAATACACAAGATTGTTCCTGTTCATTTGTGAAGTGTTACAGAATATGATCATATCCTAGCAACACCTTAATATATGCAAAAAGGAGGGTTAAAACAAATAATTTTGCTTAGTACTGCTGCTAGCAACTAAAACTAAAGCTTTTTTTTTAAAAAAAGCACAAGACATTGCTTTAGACTGAGCACTCGTCTGTCTCTTCAACAAAGCTAGGCTTCAGAGTGTTGGGATTAAGGTTTGCATCAAACTGCACAGTGGAGTGTTAGCAGGAAAAGCAGGAGAGGCCCACTAAAATATAAATGAGCTGCTTGCCCTTTGGATTCATTCTTCATGAAATGAAACATTAATCCAAAATGAAGAACGACCTCAGGTATGGGGGTTCTGCCAGATGGAGTCAGCTGGAAATTAAAGCTGCTCCAAGGTTGGTGGTCAAGGCAAACACAGGAAGCTAAGGAATATTATTTTTGTCAAATGAAAGCATACACAGCAGAGGACACGCATAGTGCCATGCAAGACCAACAGCCTGATCTTCAGCAATTTTGCTTTGTGGAATGAGACTTACTCTCAACTAAGTGTGCTTCGGAATTCCGCTTGGGAATAAGTAGGAGGCTGACTTGGAGTGGATTTATGTCCTGCTTCCTCCCGTTCAATTCCTTGGAAAATTACTTTGACATTCTATGCTCCCTGCATAGAAAGTGGGAATAAACAAATTTCCCATCAGTTTGAATCTGAATTGCTCATTGATTTTTTCACAGTGATTCTTCTGTCCACGCTAGTTACTTAGAATACTGTTAAAAATGTGAAAGGTGTGATCTTTTGAGGCTTTTCCAGAGACTAGTTACCTGAAAGTATGACATTGACTATTTGTGTTGGTTAATATTTTATTTTTTCATCTTAGTTTATTTTTTTCTGTAAGATTCATGTGTTATATGGATGGATGAACTTCAAGCTTGTGGGATCTGTTTGTTTGCTTACTAGAGCCCCCAGATCCATCAGCTGGGGGACAAGTGTTTGCATAGGGACTCAGTGGGGGGAGACATTCTCTTAAATAAAGGTAAAGAGGACTTCTGAATACATCCTCCGCCAGGAATTTGTTTTTGTTACCAAATGTGAGTTCTTAGTTTTTCACATAAAAATTCATGTATGGCTCCCCCCATCTCCCTTCCCAAATTTCTTCATTTCAGCAGCATTTAGTCTTTTTTTATAGTTTTCATTTATATACATTACAACAATTATTTAACCAAGTTTTAACATTTTCAGTTTTGACTCCCTCCCCGCTCTTTTTGTAGTTCCTTACATTTATTTTCATCCTTTCCTGCATACTTCAATTCGCCTCAACTTATTCTTTTAATCGTCTACTCTCATATATATTTCATATCTATTTTTTAAATGGCTAAGGCTTACATTTATTGTACTTCTGTAAACTGTAAACTGGCATGGGATTGCACCGTTATGTCTTGGTACTTCAGCAATGCAAGAAAGCAAAACAGGTGTGCAGGTAATAATATAAGGACGACGATAGTAACTGCTGCAGTGCCTCTGATGTCAGTGGATAATTGTCGTTTGTTCTTGTAACGTTCTTTCCCCTCTATTTGGAATCATGGGGCACTATGCGCCTGAATGATTTTCTGTAGCGGTGTCTCTGCACAAGCCTACTCAGTTGGTTCACTACAGTAAAACAGAAGTGTGATTGATGTGTTTTGTTGTAGGAAATAAAGAAAGCCAATGCAGATTCTACTGTGGTTCCATGCTTCAATGACGTTTGGTATTTATAGGAATATTCCACTTGGCTCTAAAAGACTTTGTATAATACCATAACATTCAGATAAATAACCAAACCTGTTTTGGAATGTCTGATTACCTTCTGTTTTATTACTAGTTTGATGCTGAGAGAGATGAGGAAGAAGTATTCAAAGACATAAGCATGGCAGTTGACAACAAACTGTTTCCTCCTAAAGAACCTGTTGAAGGTGAGTTGATTATTAACCCCCAAATACTGTAGGCCCAGCCTTGCTTTCACAATGTAATATATTTTCAAGATCAAAATATATTAATGCTTCAGGAAAAAAGTATATTAATAAAAAAGTTAAATGTCATTTTTAGGGGGTTCCATGTCTATTATGTATGCACTAATATGTGACATTTTTGAGCACTATTAATGTTCTGTTGATATACAATATATAATGTATGAGACAGGGATGGTTCACATATTCCCAAATTCATACTTGAAAAGTGCTACCATAAAGGATTTTTAAAACCACATTTGGATCATAATGTGTTAAGTGATCATCACATATTACAGTGTATAAAGATGAATTGACCCATTTCTCTCCTGAATATGATTTGTGTGTAAGATTTAGCAGTGTGAAAAGCAGCCCACAGTATTTTTTCCTGGTAGCAGGCCTTTCTCATACTAAAAACACAAAAACCCACTGGTATTTATTAGCATACTATAATGTTGTATGTGTGTCCATGTGCACTGTGTGATTTGTTTAGAGTTTTGTAAACCTGGGAAATGCAAAAAAAGATAAAAATACTAAGCAGGTCTTGCGCTTCAAGGACTTCAGGTAACCCTTTAGAAATAAATTCACACAGACTCATATTTTAGTTTAAGGTTGATGGGCAAAATTTAGGCCACATTGATTAAACAATGTGAGCAGTATTGTCCTTAGGCATTGATAAACTATAACTGACTCCTGCCCACCACACAGGAGGTCTGGAAGGGTAAACCAAACGAGGGAGCTACATCGATGCAAATTGACTGTAGCTCACCCCGGGGTTCCTGTGGTCCTGGCATGGCCCTAGCCCTTCAAGCGGACTTCAGACGAGATCCAGGACCCCCAGATTCCTTTAACGGAATACCCTTTTCATGGAGGGGCAGGTGATGGCCGCACCTCCCCTCCCCCATCCACAACTAAGTCAATACCTGACCGCCCACCCGCCCAACGATTGCTGGGAGGTAGGCGGAAACCAAATGGCCAGTGCCAATCTGCCACGTGGACAAAATTCCTACCAGGCCCCTGCCACAAAACAGGTGACCAACCGAAATCCCAAGCACAAGGCCAAAGCACAGAAAACCCAAGAGGGCGGGTGTTTGGCAGCGTGAAGCAAGTGGCTCCGATGCGTTGCACTGCCGTTTATAAATCCTCCTCCTCCCCCAACCCTGCAAATCAATCTGCTTGGGTGTTGCAACTGGCACAATCGTGGGACTGCCCCAGAAACAACCGGGCTATGCCCAGCCTCCGAATGCTGTGGGGGCCCCAAGGTCCTGTGCGCAAGCAGGACCCTCCTTGAAGAGGATCCCATTTGTCAAAATTAGTCAAACTATCATTTTAACCTCTACCTCTATTTTATTCAAACTATTTCTTCTGTCAAACAGATATAAGATTTTAAAGAGAAATCCTTAATCATGATTCTTCCTTTCCTATTAAGGTGAGGGAAACCTATAAAAAGCTGAACAAAAGAATTAAAAGCCAAAGAGCCCTTTGCTTACATCAAAGATTTTAATAAAGCAATATTTTAACTCAGTTACCTCCACTACTAATATAATTTCTTCCTGCAGTGTATCTATTCCAACCTGCAGACTTTCAACAGAATGTTTTTGTTGCATATCCAAGCCTTTGCATGTTAAATTCCAATACTGTAATTGGTAGGAAGAAATGGTTTTTTAAAGGAAAAAACTACTTGCAGTCTTCAAAGACGACAATATATTCTTATTCATTGTGGCTTCCTAACATATAATAAGGCTGTTGCTAAGGGCAACAACTTGCCATGAAATTCTGCAGTTTAAAATTTTTTTTTAATGAATTAGAAATACCTGAAGATAAGAATGAAACACTTTTATCATTCTGATGCCAATCAATCTATAATAAATTGTTGTCTTAACAAGACAGCTCTTGCTGTCTTCATAATTTCAAACCACTTTTCTAGCATTCTGTGTGTCAACACAAGACTTTAAACCTTAAAGCTGTTTATATGTATCTCATTATATATTTGTCCATAAACAAAAAGGGCATATAGATGAGCAGTATCTCTCTTGGAGGTTATTTACAGTCGTTTTTCAAATCAAAAAATGAACAGATAAGATATAATTGAAAACATTCCTTAAAGAATTGCCATCAAAAGCAGAGTATAAGTTACAAACAGAAGTAGTGCTAACTGTGTAGGGCAAAATAAATTGGCTTTGTGTCAGGCAGAAATACACATGTCAGTGATCATGAGTTCCCAGACATATGGTGTCCAACATTAATAAAAGGAGAATAAGCACTTACAGCAAAGGATTACCAAAAAGGTGGTATGGTTACTTTTTCCTATCCCTGCCCATTTCCCCCACTGCAACTCCACCTCCCTGGTGGGCTTCTGGCTTGGGACTCCAAAGTACTAGGGACAGGAGGGGGAGGTTCAAAACAACCTGGAGAATATTTGCAACAAAATATTAGTAGCCGGTAAAAAGTTAAGCTGTCTAGGTGGAGAGTAATTATATATTAGAAACCAGGAGCTGTTGCTACCATTTTCTCAGAGCAGCAGCCTAAGGAGAGGATTGTAGACTATTGGGAGGCTCCTTAAGGTACACCTGCCCCGTTATAACTCCATTTGTTGCCACTGCATTTGAAGGGGAGCAGAGTCAGAGGTTGTAGCAGCTGGATATCAGCCTGGAAGACGAATCCTTGCCACTACATAGAAACAGATTGACTATGTGAGAAAGAGGACAGGACTCTTGCACATTTATTGTTGTGTAGGAGAGGGAATTTCAGCAGGCATAGCTGAAGGAGATAGGGCCAGTGAGTGTGTCAGTATATTTGAGGATTGGTTTCTGTTTTGGTTTGTGGACTGGAATCCACCTTTACTATCCATGGTAGATAAAGACAGTTTGGGAAGCAGATTGTGCAGTTAAGGTATTGTTACCAGACGTCCCTGTTTCCCGGGGACAGTCCCCGGATTTGCAAATCTGTCCCCGGATTTCATTTCATTTATATTTTAAGTGTCGTAGATTATTAGTAGGGAATGAATGTTGCATGATTGGTTCAATGGCACAAGACATACCGGGACTTCCGGCGAGGCAAAATGGCAAAACGGCAGCAAGCAGCTCCTGAAGCCATCCAGAGCCAACTGTGCTACCAGGCTGGCTCCGGGCTGCTGAGACTGCCGCTGCCTCTGCTGAGGGGGAACCAGGGATGCCCGGAGCATCAACTGGGGGAACTGCTGTCCCCCGCCCCGCCGCGCCTGGCCACCCAACTGACTGCCTAGCAGTGCTCCGGGGCCAGGAAAACACTGGAGCCAATGCAGGGAGAAGTTGGAGAGGAGAAGGAGAAGGAAGAGAGAGACAGAGGAAGGAGGAAAAGGGAGCCCCAACCTTGCTGCACCACTGCCACTGCTGAGGAGGAGCAGTAGGAGAGCACCGGGAGGACACGTGGCCGAGCCAAGGCCCAACCCGAGCCTACTCCATGGCGGCTAGCGCCACTGGCAGAGGAAGAGGAGTGCAGGGGGAGCACACCGCCCCTGGCAGCGCGTTCCTGGCAGGGTGCCATCACGGCTGCCCCCCACCCCTGCCTGCTCCGCCACTGGCTAGTGCTCCAAGAGAGCAGGCTGAGGCCCAGGGGAAGGCTGCACGACAGAGGAGACCACAGAAGAGATTACTTCTTTTTTAAGTAACTTTTTTAAAATAACTTTATCCCCTCTCTTTTTTTTTAAAAGTGTCCCCGGATTCTTTGAAAAAAATCTGGTAACCTTAAGTTAAGGTGAAGTGATACAGTTATGGTAAAGCGATCTGTTTTTTTTTATATATATAAATATTTTTATTGGATTTTCAAGTACACAAACAGAAATTTAAATTTCGCTTACAAAAGAAAAAATAAACAAACAATTAAAGATTGAAAAAAAAAATTCCACTTTCAAAAATATTTTTACATGACCAATCGGACTTCCTCACATCTCCCGTACCTTGCATTCTTTACTCTTTAAAATATCAGCAAATTATCACCTTATTTCTTAATTCATACTTTTCCAATAATTTTTAATTAAAAATACTCTTTGTCAATTATTTAAACCTTTGACACCTTTAATAATACCTTAAATTTCTTCCTTTTCTTACTTTTAGCTTAATTTCAATTTCAAAAATCTAATCGCTGAAGCAAAAACTTCCAAGTCGTACAATTTAACATTTTAACATTCATACAACTTATAATGTTTTTGTAAATAATCCTTAAATTTAGTCCAGTCCTCTTTCGTCGCTTCTTCTCCCAAGTCGTGGGAGCGATCTGTTTTAGATAGTAAAGGGTGATGAGGGTGACAGATGACAGCAGACATTAGTGTCTGAATGGTGCTGCAAGATGTCTTAGAAGTGTTAGCCCTAGCAGGGGAGGTGGATCCATTTGGTCCCTTTTTCAGGCAGCGACATATCTTGGCCTCGCTGCAAAGCAGGTCCTTCCAGGAGCAAAATGTTGAGGAGCAGGGGTACTTTCCCTATTCTTCCCCCTTTCACATTTGAACTCGTCTGATAATAACAAGAGAAGCAACATTAAAGCATGGTAAGGAGTTGTTCAACTGAAGCATCTGTTCATGAAGACGTATCCTTGGTGACAAACGTTCTGCAGCTGAGAAAGCAGGAGAGTGCAGAACGAGGTTTATGAAGGAGTGTTAGAGCTCCAAGCAGGACATGCAGCAAAGCATGAGAGCTGGTTGGCTGGATAAAGGAGGCTAGAAGGTTCCACACAGCAGGAACAAGAAATAATGATTCTAATTTTCAGCACAAATCTTAGTGTTATCCTATCTGAAATGGTCTCCTTTTATGCCCTTTTAAGGAACTGATTATTTTGATAAATATGAAGCAGCTTGATTTAAAGAAAACCACATAGTCTGAGAAAGATGCCTAAGGACACCGAAAACATGTTCACTGTCTAAATTGACCAGAATCTCCCTCCTGACCCCCTGAAACTATGCATACTTTGACTTGTACAGTCTCTACTTCTGTAGAGTAAAGCTGAGAACACTAGCAGTTCCCCATGGCAATTAATGAGAATACTTTTTTTAAAAAAAAAGCCTTTCTGTGCTTCACTGCAATTGGAACTAAGTTTGAACAGTAGAAAAGTAAGAAAGAAAATTACCTTCAAAACTTTCATTTATGTTAAAATGTGAAGCACGTTAGTTATAAAATACGTTATACAACCCAATGCATGTTTACTTAGGATGGTGCAGTACTAAGCCCTGGGTTGATAGGGATTGCGGGTAGGGTGGTAAATATTTTGTTCATCACCAGTCTCCACTGACAGAGCAGAGCATCACTAGTATATGTGGAGTGGAGTGGGGGTGTAAATCATGACATACATACATACAACAGTACATACAGGGAAACCTATCAATCCTTTTTCAGAAGATCCCTTTCTCTTTCCTATTTTAGGTCCAGGTGAAGTTGACCTTAATCTCACTGTGGACCTTGGAGATATTGCTGATAATGAATTTGACTTTGAAGACCAGGTAATGGATTTTATCAGTTAAAAGCTTTCTCTCATTCATATCATCTTTTAGGTCACTTACTTTAGCTTCCGTTTTTCTCTTAGGTTGTGTTCACACCCCCATTTACTCTGCATCCAGTGTGCTCACACCACTGGTTTCCTAATAATAATAATAATAATAAATTTTTATTTATATCCCACCCTCCCCAGCCGAAGCCGGGCTCAGGGTGCAAAGTGCACACAGGACATTAACCACAATCCACCTCTGTTGTCCTTTAGTTTCTTACAAAATACAGCATTTTGATGCATTTTCTCCCAAACTAGCATCAATCCAAATCGAGAAGAAGAATGGGCCGGCTGTGTTTTAAGCAGGTAATGTGTACACAGCCTTAGCCTCCTTGTACACTAAAGGATAGACTTCTGTGATATAAAGGGTTAAATTATTCATGTGACTACTTAAATTATTTCATTGTTCAACATACTGTTACAGATTTTTTTAAAAAAATTGTGATCTTTCTTAAATATAGGGGTGAAGGCAGACATATTCTACAAATGATGGAAATAGTTGCGTAAACCCCTTTTAATGTTGTTTTATGTGTACAACATAATAGTTGCAGCATTCAAAGCACTTCCACCACATTTCAGAATGTATGTCATTCTTCATCACAAGCATATTGTTATTATTCTGAACAAACCCAATGCTTCTCAGTACTGTGTTCCTATGTTCTTTGTATTCTTTTCTTTTACAGACTCCCCTCAGTTCCAAACAAATTTCCCCTTTCATGTTGCGCAATTTGTTCTGGTTTCTGAGGGGAAATACTGTCACTTTTTATAGGCCAGTGAATTTTCAGAACACAAGGTTCACTTTCAATTCTTCCACACAGCAATTGCATTGAGGGTACAGTCCTATACACACGTACCTGGGAATGAGCTCCACTAAACTCAGTGGCACTTACTTCTGGGTAGACATGCCCAGGATTGCATTATTTCAGTCTATAGCATCATTCCTCTATTTCCCACATTCACCAGGAGGATGCTGTCGCTTATGTAGCCAACATTATATGATCCAAACACAAAAGGGAGGTATCAGTAGGCTTGGGGAGAAATTGTAGAAGAACAGGAAAAAATACTGGGGCTGTGCAAACCCCTTGAAAAACGGCCCCATTATTGCTTTTCTTTTTCTGCTGTTTTCCTGGAGTTTGCCAAGGTACTTTGTTAACAGAAGGGTGTGCAACTGTGTGTTTAGATGTATAAGGGATTTAGATGTGCAAGGGATCTACTTAAGAATGTTACACCATAAACAGTGATCTGTTTTTCAAACTGCCTTCAGCTATGTGAAAATACTGGTTATCCAAGGAACCCATGCCTTTCTAAGGAATTGCTGAATGCATTAGGTAAAAGAGTGAAAAGTAGGGTTGCAATATTCCCAAAAGTGAAAAACTGGTGATTGAGGTTTCTTTGGGGGGGGGGTGTGTGTCAGAGGTTGTTTTATTTTTTGTCAGAGTTGTCTAGCTTTTGGGGGACTTTTCTTTCATTTTTTAAAAAATAAAAAATAAAAATAGCCCAATTTGCCATACGTCTGAGTTTTCCCGAACATTTTGCTGATTCAGCCAAAATTCGCCCAGACGCCATTTTTCTGAGCGATTCCCAGACGTATGGCGGACCTAATGAAAAGTGGAGTAAGAATTTGTAACATATGGTTGGCTCCAGAGCTTTCATAAGTAGGACTCTGCTCATAGGACACTTGTGGAAGGCAGGAGGGTCTGTTTTTGCCTTTCCTCCTACAGCTCACTGTGACCCCAGAAAAGGCCCACACTGGAACAGAGTGGGAGGTGGCAAGTGTGAGTTCCTTTGGGAAGAAAATGAGGGCTTCAGGAAGAAGGGGAAACTGGTAGAAGTTGCAGCCTCTTCTCACTCTCCATCCAGCAGGATGTTCCACTGGATCTTTAGCCCTTCTGTTTGAGGAAGGAAGACCTTTGTTTTCAGAACGTCAAATCTGGATGCAACCTGATGAAATTATCTGGAAAAGAAAATGAGAACCAGAAGGCAGTGTAGAATTTTTCTAGTCGTCCGCCAGTGACTTCACATAAAATCAAAACATGTTGCTAAAGCTGCAGACAGTAACTTTAGTTTCAAACACTGGAAGTGATCGAGAACATGAAATTACTAGAGCTATGCTCAGTTACCAGCTTCACAGAAGAAAGAACTTTACTAAACAGGGCAAAACCTAGCTTTTGTGGTCAAAGTCTTTATTAGTATTCAGCTTTATACCCTGAGCCTTGCCTTACCTTCCATTAGAAAAAACTTCTACTCATCAGTGGCGAAGATGTAAATATATTTGGGGCACATCTCTTAGAAGCGGGTGTACAATTCTGAAGCTTACAAGTCTATCATTGTTTTATTTATTTATTTATTTATTCATTTTATGTGTTACATTTTTATACCACCTTTATCTTCCAAGGATCTCAAAGTGGTGCACACAGTTCTCCTTCCCATTTCATCCTCACAACCACCCTGTCAGGTGGGTAGGGCTAAGAGATGGTGGCTGGCCCAAGGACACTCAGTGAGCTTCATGGCTGAGTGGGGATTCGAACCCTGCTCTCCCAGTCCAACACTGACTTCATTATCCTTAGGGTATGAAGAGATTCTGTTTATTTTGCTGTGTGAAGCATATTTGAGGTATAGTGAATGATACAGGTCACTCTATGAGGTATATCTTTAGTATATGGACCCAGACTTGCTCTTTCACGAATCAGAGAACTTCATTCACTCTTAGCTGCTTTGTCCCCCATGTTTCCTTATATCAGGCATAGGGAAACTGCAGCCTTCCAGATGCTAGTGGAATCCCACGCCCATCATTCCTCACTATTGGCGATGTAGAGTCTGATAAAATCATAGCTGTCAACTTACAGATTTGAAAATAAGGGACCAGCAGCCTGGTAGCTTCGAGAACACTGTCCACCCAACTTTGTAACCAGAGGTTCAACTGAATACAATCTGAATCACATGCACCACAAGGCCTATGCAGCCTCAACTTAAGATGGCTCCCCGACCTGGCTTTGCACTGCAAAGTTTGCAGCAGCACGTGCAACAAAATGGCGTCCAGCATTCAAAACCCCCCTCAGCTTGCATTAACTAGCCACACACAAGGCATGCAAGCTCCACCCCCCAGTCGTTCTTAGACTTCTTACTGGGTGAGCAACACAGCCAAGCAACACAGTTGGAGCCTCCCTCCTCCCTGGCCGGCTGCTTCCTTTGAAATTTAAGGGACATCATTTAAGGGACATCCATCAATAAGGGACAGCAGCAGGACATGGCGCTGGAATAAGGGACTGTCCCTTCAAATAAGGGACACTTGACAGCTATGGATAAAATCTAAAGGATCACAGGCTCCCTATCCTTGGTTCATACGGTTTAAGAAGCAGCTGGGGAAGGGAGTGAGTTTTAGCAGAAAAGATCCAGAGGGAAAATTGTTAATAAAACAGTTCCCCTACTTAGCATGCGTCTCCTGAGGCAGTTTTCCTCAGCATATGCTTTCTGTAAAAGAAAAATTAAAAAATATCAGTGTCACATGTTATTTGGGCCACAACTATTGTGTTCTATTGAAGTTTTAAAATACATGGACAAATGTCTCCTTATCACAGTAATAATTCTTATAGCCATTTTTGTTAAGGGCTTTGACTGCACTATTTCAAAAGGGTGCCATGGTGAGAGCTCATGGTGGGTGTTGTTAAGGGGTTAGCAGTCAAACAATAATTGCAGTCCCCACTGGTGGTGTTAGTCCAAGAGAGACTTACTTTTCAAATAGAAATTGGCAGAGTAGGAAGTCATGAGGCTTTGACTAATTTTGTCAGTTACAAGATCTTATCTTTTACTAGATGAAATGAACCAGAGGCAGATAGTTTTCTTTGACTGTCGGCCCTGCACAGAGCAGCAAATTACGGTTGGCAGTAATGAGATCTCACTGTCTACATGGAGAAGCACAGGCATGAGCAATCAGAAGTATTTGCTGCAATTTTAAGAAGCGGATTAAACAATTCTTGAACTTAGCTAGAATAGCCAAGAGAGCAACCACTTTCGTTGTTTTAGATTCCTAATGCATGTATTTTGAGTATACATTTTTCTTGCATGCTTCCATACATGCAAATAGTTTGACTTGCATTTTGCCCATGCAAAGAGGAAGAACTCCCTCATCCAGAATGTTGGGTTTAGAGTGTGATGCCATGAAACATTGTCATACAATCCCTTCTACCCAGTGAAAGAGGGGTGTGATAATGACTGCAGGGGCAAGTCCTGCTTCGCCACTGCATGCCGCTCTCATGCTCCTTTGATGTACATGTGCCAGAAGGAATTATACTTGCATGCCAATGTATATGTGCAGAGCTCCTCCACATGTGGACAGACGGTGGCCCAATTTGGGCCCCTCTTTAAATAAAGGTGCTCTGCAAATCAGTATGTACGTATAACACCTGATGTAGCTTGAACACATGGACTTTGCAGGAGAATGACAGGTGGTAGGTTAGCATCACACTATTATAATTAGAAAACACCTATTTACAGCCTCTGTCTGAATGAAACCTACTTGCAGCCTTTATCTGAGCAATACTAAAACCCTTTCCCACACTAACAGCAAATAAAAGTGCCCTATCTTCAAAGTTTGCTGTCGCTGCCTGAGAATATTGTGACTATAACAGAAACTGAATGCTCCGCTGATTTTCTCATTACTCAGGGCCATCTTCAAACTGTGAATTGTCCCAAGCACTTTTCTGCTATGAATATCAAATAAGGAGAAGATGCGTATCTAGGTATCAGTGTGTCATATGTAGCTGAGAGTAGATAAAGCACCTGTCAGAGAGATCGGGCCAAGAGGGTTAGGTTTCCAAGCAACCATGTGCACCAAAGGAGCTGAAAGCTAGCAGATATTATCAGAACACTTTGACAGCCAACGGAAGCAAAAGGCATCCATATGTTAAGCACGTGATGCTTCTAAAATATCAGCAATAGCAAAGCAGCGATTCTTAAACTGTATGGTACAGTACTACTTCTAGTTACTAACAGGTTTAGCTCATTTTCTTATGTAATGGCCATCATCTTGCTCCTTTAGAGGTTTTGAAATTTAAAATGCATCCAGAAAATGTGCAGCTTTTGAAGCAGCCTCTTAAGGAAAAAGGTCAACACATTTTTGTTTGGCTTGCTAGGCAGACATTATTTGTTGTCACTTGTCAGTCATTTGGTGCTGTCAAAATGTGTGGTGTGAAGGGCAAGAATTTAGGAGCTGTTCTGGGTAGAAGATTGACATTACTGCACAGAGTAAGATAAGACATGAAGGAGGAGGAAAGGAAGAAGAAGAAGAGGAAGAAGAAGGAGGAGGAGGAAAGGAAGAAGAAGAGGAAGAGGAAGAAGAAACAACAAGAAATAGTACCCATGTACTTGCGATGTGTTATTTTTTCTTAAGGACTGAAGATGCTTCTCTTGGTTGCTGGACTTTAATGATCAGTAGCCAGCTGTTAAGTTAGAAGAATATTAGCCTTAAATTTTAAACATTCATAAAAATGTTTCAAGAGCCTTATCCAATTTCCTATCCGCTAGATGTTTTGCAATACAGTTCAAAGCGGTATATAATCAAGTGGTAATAATTTTTATGAAATAAGTAAATAAATAAGCCCCAGGCAACATGGCCAACACTCAGTTATGATGGGAATTGTAGTCTAAAACATCTAGCTAATACCTGATTGGGGTTGGCAGGCCTAAGTTGCTTTACTCAGCAAATGGAAACATTGACCAGGCAAACACATCAGAGACTACTTGGGCTGAAGATCTTTGCAAAGAAGGTAGTTCAGAAGATAATTCAGTTCCTGTTTCTGCCCTGGAGGTAACAAGATTGGCAAGCGGTGCATAAGATGTTTTGAAAGTTGAAATCCAAATATCTGAATACTTGGAATGACCCCTATGCTGACCTAGCATAGGAATAAGAAATTGGACACTTGCAGCCTGATCCTGATCCTGTGTTGGTGGAAACATGTCTCAGTGAGTTAAATGGGACTTACTGCTAGTTCTTAGTAATCCTACCTAGGATTGCATCCCTAGGACCAAACTAGATGTTGAATACAGCCACATAGCATTATTCCCATCAGTCCTCATACCTACAAACTAACTTGGCTAAACTGGCTTTAAAGGGCCTGGTGTCTGTGAAGAGTCAGCTGAAGGATTCCAGCTGAGCAGTCAGCTTGGTGCAACCATGCAGCCTAGATTGCATCCTTTTCCTAAAGCAGCAGTTCTCAAACTTTGTTTTTCCTCATACCATTTGAAAATTGCTGGAGGTCTTGGAAGAACTTTTTTTTAAAAAAAAATCAAAGCAGATACATTATCCATATTTCTATTTTAAAAAAAATATTCAGAGTTGGGAACATCATCCAGACTAGTGCTGCATTATGAAAACAGTGGGCCCTAGGTTAGGGTCTTGTCAGCCCGTTCAGTAATCTAACTGTGGTAGAAAAAGAAGAAGGAGAAGGAGAAGGAGGAGAAGAAGCAGCTTTGATCTCAGTGATCAGAAAAGAAATAAAGTACGCTGAGTGCAGGGCCATGTACAGATATTCTTGGGTGTTCTGCAAGCTTTTTGCAGACCTTTTTGCAGCTAAAAGGCGCTTAGCACATACAAGTACTTTCTTGTGTAAACGGGAGCACATTTCCTCCCAGAACATAGCGCATTAGTGTGCATTGAAGCCCATTCCAAGTTTCAAGAGAAGCTTGTGGAGCAGCATGGAGAATTCTTTCAGGAAGTTTCTCTGTGTACATGTACTTAATGGCGGTATCTTAGATTATAGCCATCATAAGCAACTTCTAACCCCTGCCATGTACTCTCTATATAGTATACAGTATAGCTCTCTAGTTTTCACAACCTCATTGTTTATTTTCACAACAGCCATTATCTAACCAGAATGCAGACCACATTTTGACTAGAAAATAAAAACCTCAGGGGACACTTATTAATGACAGCCAAGACAAAATACCTTTATAAATATATTATAAGGCACTTTAAAAAAACAAAAACAAAACAGACCCTGTCCTGGAATACTAAAATATGGTAAAAGATCTATTAAAGTGCATAAACAATCTGTTCATCTTAAGTTACCATGGGAACTGACAAGACAAAAAAGGAGAATTCTATATGCAAAGAACTATAGTTTGCCTTGGAGAAATTCTGCTTTTAATTTTACTTAGGCATCATAGTTTTGTGGGTTTCCTGCATTTGCATTTGCATTTTTGTTTTTGCTCTTATTATTATTATTTATTTCATTTCTATACTGCTTTATAATGCTCTTAGGGCATTATAAAATGGGGTGCTGTGGTGGAATATCTGCTGTTCAATAATGACATTTTCCATTTGAGAGGTGGTTAGCAAATAAAGCATCATGTGGAATGAGATCTGTGCTTGAAATTTAGAATGAGAGAGTACATACCAAATTAAGTTTTTTCTAGTGGTGTTTGAGGTGATATCTTTACAGCATTCTTAACATCACTTAGTGCCCTTCCTATATGGTTGTCTCCTGCACTTCATTGCTGCAGTAATGAATTGATGTTCTGATCCTGTGCATAGACACATAGATAGTTCCCACATCATCACCTCCCTCTGCAAGAGAGCTACTGACACATGGCATGAGGTGCACACACATGACCCAGGCAATCCAGCATGATAACATACAGAGTTACTGGTGTGATGTAGGCTCTGTACACATTACACATTTAAAGCACAGTTGAAGCACTTCCCCCCTTCAAATAATTCTGGGTACTGTAGTTTACCTCTCACAGAGTTATAATTTCTTGAAACTTAGCAAACCACAGTCCTCATAATTCTTTCGAGGGTGGAAATGTGCTTTAAAGGTATAGTATGTACGCAGCTATGAAGGAGCAACTTGAACTACCTTTATGTCATGGTTTCTGTGGCAAAGCTGTTACTCCATATGACTCAGTGTCTGAATTAGGTCTAAAACAGAGGTTAGGGATCTTGAAGAAGAATAGCAGGAATCAAACAGTGATAGGGCAGAGAGCCAGGGGAATAACAGAGAAAGGGTAACAGAGAATGAGAAGCAGTCAGTGGGCTATGCTGGTGTTGGTTGGTTGGTTGGTTGGTTGCTTGTTGATGTGCCCATTTCTACAGGATCTTCTGCTTTTGAAAAATCCTTTTGTTTTAATCCAAAGTTATCTGTAGAATTAGAGGTGGTTGTTAGGTATTTAACACATATTTTTTGTATCCTTCAAATGACACAATTACTGAGCTCAGAAGCATAATAAAATCTCTGCCTGATGCAGACCTCCAGCTATTTCTAGAACTACTAGCCACTAAATTCAAGCAGCTTTGCACTGTTTTGAAGTCAAATGCCCATGAACCTATGATCAGATTTGCTCTCATTGTAACAAAAACACATAGCAATGGGATACTAAATACAGATCTGTAAACAGCAGACTAAAAGTAATGGATGAGTTGAATGATAGAGAAAGGAAGCTATAAAACAGAGAGGTGATGACTGAGAAGGCTAGGTTCAGAGAGAAGCCATTCTGTATTTTATTCTTTTCCAACTTAATAATGGAGGGAAGCCTTGGCTGCCTGAAAAATAGATTGGCAAGGACTGACCTCATTGCCTGCTCTCATGAACCTTCATACCTAAATTTGAAAGGTGTATGCAAAAGTGAAAGTTAGAATAATGGACATTTATTTGCTAATGCTTAAAACCTCTGTTCAAAACAGATCCATACAAGTTTTCTGCAAACATTGCATTTGTTTTGTGAATTTAGTTATGAGGCACACAAATCACCACTATTGACCACTCGGGGTCCCTTCCAGTTCTACAATTCTGTAATTCTATGAAACCAGCTACAACGTCTGAGTGGTTGTATTTCATCTCACCGCAACATGTATGACTAGCTCTCAGTGTCTGGTTACGATAAAAGGCAACTCAAATTTCATGCGGCAGTTTAAAAAGGGCAGTACTATAAGGTATTTATCGTTTGTAAAAGAAAAGGGCTGGTTTATGGCCAAAATAAAAATATATTACTGAAGCTTATAATTTATTTTGTAATTAGCATGCCAAAAGTTCTTCTGCCATCCTCATCATCAACATAGCTGCAAAGACAGAATCATATCTATGCTGCTATTGAAATTGTACAGTTTACTATATACCTTTTTTTAAAACAAGGTCAGCTAAAGCTCTTTCTTCACACTTAATTTTTAATTTCTCTCCCTCTTTCTCTTTCCTTCCCTCAAGTGTAAGCCTGAGGACAAGGCCTGTGTCTTTTTACCTTATGTACCTTCTTTGTTTTTGTACGTGCTTTAGAATAATAGAAATAATAGAATTACTAGTAAATCAAGCCTAGCAGTAAGTGTAGACAGAACTATTCTTTCATGGACGCAGTGCTTCAGCTGTTGGAGGAGAAAGTGCTCTGACTTTATGCTATTTTCAATAGCATGTTATCTATTAGTCACATTAAGGAACAATCATCAAGTTTTTTTATAAGCAATTAGAAAGAGAGCTTGCATGAGAATGGTGAGAGCATGATACGCTAATTGCCCTTGCTTTTGTGGTTTATACAGAGTTATATTTCTTTCACAGCTTTCCTGTTCAAAATTAGAATCATTGGTAGTACCAGGTTTTTATGTCTACCTTCAAAAGAAAAACATCTACGGTCACAACATTAGGGGGAAACTATGGGCAATATTCAACTTAATCTTTGTACTAGAGGAACCCAATGCAATGAGGCCTGCTATCTCCTTGGGCTGCATGCCCCCTGTGTCCTCCCCAGTTCTGCTCCTGGCTGTCAAGAGAAACCCCCTACCCAAACAGCAAATGGGGAGGGGGTGGGATAGAGGGAAGCTTGCATTGACTGAGCACTTTGTTGAATACATCCCTATGCATTCCACTTCAAAGTGTCAGCTGGAGTTCTTGAAAAATACAAACACAACTGAACAGATACAATTATCATATTGAAAACTATACAAATTACCGTATTTTTCGCACCATAGGGCGCACCGGACCATAGGGCGCATCCATTTTTGGGGGGGGGAATAAAGGGGAAAAAATTATTTCCCCCCCCCCAGGCGCGGGGCTGGGGCGGGGGAAGCTCGAGCTCCCCCCGACCCCAGCCCGCAAACAGGCAGCTCTCTGCAAGCCGTGGGAGCACTCCCGCTGCTTGTGGAGAGGTCCGCGAAGCCTGGGCGCGCTGAGCTCAGCGCGCGCAGGCTTCGGCATGCTGGCAACTCCCCGCAAGGAGCCGGAGCGCTCCGGCTCCTTGCGGAGAGGTCCGCGAAGCCTGGGCGCGCTGAGCTCAGCGCGCGCAGGCTTCGGCATGCTGGCAACTCCCCGCAAGGAGCCGGAGCGCTCCGGCTCCTTGCGGAGAGGTCCGCGAAGCCTGGGCGCGCTGAGCTCAGCGCGCGCAGGCTTCGGCATGCTGGCAACTCCCCGCAAGGAGCCGGAGCGCTCCGGCTCCTTGCGGAGAGGTCCGCGAAGCCTGGGCGCGCTGAGCTCAGCGCGCGCAGGCTTCGGCATGCTGGCAACTCCCCGCAAGGAGCCGGAGCGCTCCGGCTCCTTGTGGAGAGGTCCGCGAAGCCTGGGCGCGCTGAGCTCAGCGCGCGCAGGCTTCGGCATGCTGGCAACTCCCCGCAAGGAGCCGGAGTGCTCCCGCTCCTTGCGAAGAGGTCCGCGAAGCCTGGAGAGCGTGAGGGGTCGGTGCGCACCGACCCCTCTCACTCTCCAGGCTTCAGCGAAAGCCTGCATTCGCACCATAGGACGCACACACATTTCCCCTTCATTTTTTGAGGGGAAAAAGTGCGTCCTATGGTGCGAAAAATACGGTAAGACTTGGAGAGCACCATAGTCACCCTTATTTTAATGTCAGCCTCTAGAAATTTTGCAGGCTGCATTGGTAGTGCCTGATTATTTTGGTCTGCAAGGAGAAAAGTCACTTAGAAGTCAGGTGTGTGTCTTGGATGAGATGATAATAATGATGTTAGCATATTTTATGCATGTGGTTCCGTATACAAGTAGCTGTTTTAGCAAAACAGCAGTGCATGAAGCAGTGCTTCAGTATTTCCACCTGCCCACAAACAAACACAGTTTTGGAATGGAGTTCTCTTAAAATGCTGAAGGCAGTACACTCAATCGTCTGTATTTTAGAATGGTTAGATTTTGTGGATTCAGTACCACTGTATCAGGAAGACTAGGTCAGAAACTACCATACCAGGGACCTAAGTTTCTTAGAGCAGACAGATTGTTTAGTATCAAATAGATGCAGCCTCAATAGATTCCTTGCTTTGCTAACACCTAGGGTCAGTAACGGTTGTGATGAAAAGTCAGAAAAACATTGCCTTAAATTAATGGCTTTCGCTCAGCTTCTCTCATGTAAATCAATTATAACTTAGGGAAACTAGACAAAAGGGGATAAATTCAACTTACGCCAATACTTAAATATTTTGAAATATTTGAGCCTGTGTGAAAATAGAGAGATAACCAGTTTCTGCTAAAAATCAGCTTTTGAAACACATCCTGGTATAGAAAAAAAAGGTCTAAAGTATTTAAGAATCTAGGTTCAAGCACTGCAGGTATAACATTTTAACCTTTTGTTCAGAAAAGTACATTAAAATTGTGATATTCTACATAGCTTTTTTACCACATATTCCTGTTGAGCTAACCATGCTCGATATGATTTAAAAACTATGCAAAAGTATTTGAAGACACTAGGTGGTATAAGACAAAGCAATATTCAGAGACAACCCTTTGGTATTAATGAACTTAGGTTAGTCACAACTAATCTAAGTCCATTATCTTCAGGGGCCTGCTCTGCACATAACCTAGCCACATGCCACCCTCTAACTTGTTTAATTACCTTTTCCTCCCAATTCTGTTTTATTTGAGAGGCGGGGAGTGACATATAGAGAACTCTGAGTTTTACAGTGCTTCACCTCAAGGTTTGTTTTTGACAGTATTCAGAAATGCTGCCAACAATTTTCCAGGGCCTGCTTTTATCTGGGACTGAACACCATCATCTGTGTACAGTACAGCAGAAACATTTTTTGTGACTGACTTGGGCACATGATTACAGGAGATGATAAAAATTCAACAGTGCTGTTGACATACAGATTGAACAGGATAGGTGCTTGTGCAACCTTGATGAAACCCTTTTGAGGATGACAGAGAAGCTATAAGATACCTCTCTGACGTACTTTATACCTTCAGCCAGATATTATTATATTAAAAAATAATTATAAGATGAGTATTTTACCTAACAACAGCAGAGTCCTATCTCAGCTTTCATAGTTCGTATATAGAATTTATTTTTAACCGTTCAGTTTAAATCAGTTTCTTTGATTCAAGAAACCTGTGGGCAGTCCTTTGTGGTTTTCCCAGATTAATTGCTTCCACACAGAAATTGTCAAGAGAAGAACATCACAAGATAGCCTGGCCCTTAGTTCTTAGAGGGCCAGAGGGGAAGGTCAGTCCGTGAACTCCAGTTGATAATGTTCAAATTGGTTGATACATTTTAAAAGAATAGGGCTGCTTTCAGCTTCATAATACGGGCGTTGCTGCTCCATGCAGCATGGTTGACCTAGAAACATACTTTTTTGCACTTTTTTGTGGGATGCTAATCATTATGCACACTGACTGCCTCCGTGCTACTCAACTGTACTGTAATAGACATGCTGGAATTTCTGACACGACACACATTGCAGTCATGCTCTGCAGCAATAAATAAGTATACTCAGCAGACGTTCATTTGAAGGTGCTTTCTCAAAAAGCAAATATAGGACAGTGGAGTGGGATTAGCATTGTGGCCAATATGTTAAAAGGGTCTTTACTACTGATAAGAATAGATAATAGATGCTGGTGCATGAAGATGTAGCCCATAAATAACATTTTCCAATATGTTAATTGACAGGCATTTGACCAGTTATGCCTTTCTGGACCTGAGAATATGGGAGGTGAGTTTTACCAGCTATCCTCTAGACTACTCTAATAAATGTTGACAGAATGTTCCCTGCGTCTGTAAGCCACAATTCATGAGAAATTTAGGCTACATTGGAAGATTGCACACTGCAGCTTCCACACTTCAGCATAATTATATTGTATTGTGGAATTTGGATGACTGTGGTTTTTGGGGTTTTTTTAAAGATACTGTATATGTTTTAATGCATTGTTGATGTATTATCAGACAATGTCACCCTGAGTTCCCTCAGGAGGAAGGGCAGTATATAAATATAATAAAAAAATTGAGAAAATATAATATGAGCACATGCATAGCAACCTGTAGAGCACACTGTTACATCAGAATTCTCCACCATTAATACCAAGAGGTCTGTAAAGGTCAGAGTTGTGGGTGTCAGGATATGCACCTGTTGATGCCCAGTGGGACTTCCTAATTTGGCTTAAGAAATTAAGGGTAAGATCTTGGTTCCATTCGAGCCTTTGAGGCTGGTAATGTTATAGTAAGTCCCTCTTCATGTATGCATAGGGTTAAGGTTTCTTCTGAACAGCTGTGGTTGTGCCTTTGCTTGGGTAAATAATGAGCTGCTGTTCAAGAAAAGAAGAGGCTGTTGTGTATAGATCTCTTTCGATATACTTGTCTGGAATGCAGCTAGTGACCAGTGAAGTCTGGATGTCAGACTGAACTTAAACCAAAAGTACCCCCCAAACACACACATACACAAATGTGACGAAATGAATATGAACTCTGGCAAATGTAAACAAAGCTTTTTTTAAAGGGAGGCACACACTATGAACTATTCTTAACTCAAGAACACTTTATTCATGGATGGTCATTTTTCATTTTAATATTTTGTGCACACACAAAAGAGCTGTGAGTGTTCTCATGCATTAAATATGTATTTTATCACAGCTACAGTAACAGCTATAAAACTATGACTGTGAACTGTTCCTTCAATAAAAGAAATTTCTAGTTAGAAATTCAAGCTTGGTGTTTTTTGTTTTGTTTTGTTTTTAAAAAAATTTTAATCTGCATTTGTATATTCACTTGCCTGTGAATAGTTCCCATTCAATTAAATGTTTCTGAGTAAGCATAAACTTATTATAAAGTGTGATAGATAAGCATAAACATATTGTTAAGTGTGTTATAATTGTACACAGTTTTATACGTAGCGACACTTATTGCTAGAAGTCTTTTCAATTCTTTTCTACTTAATTTAGGTTTTACGGAAGACCTGAAGAAATCAAAAATAATTTTTGTAATAGGTAAGTAGGAACTTCATACCCCACTCTCCCATAGGCAGCTAGCATTTCTGTATACAAATGCCCACCACCACATCAAAAATTCTTCTGGCAGCTACCACGAAATTATAGGTCTACAGCTAGTTTAGATAACTAGGTGTTTCCAAATGCTGGCCTGTTTAGTGGTGGCAGCCCTCACCCGCTCCTGTCTGGGGGCAATACTTACATCATACGGTAGATGGATGAAACAAACTGCATCTGTTGGGGAATCGTATACATAATTTCTGAAAGGGGATCTAAGGCACATGGTTGAAACTTGTGTCATAACAATTTCCAGTGCTTTTTCTAGAAAAAGAGGTGCTGGAACTCACCACGAACTCCTCCATTGTTCTCTTATAATGGCAATGGCACCTGCCTGAGAGGTGCCGGAACTGAGTTCTGGCTGGAAAAAAATCCCTGGAAATTTTCATTGTACTACATTTGTGGGATGGGAGATGATGGGTGGCTTGAGGATGAAGCATGAGAAGGAACAGGGAGCTTGTGCGGGGGTATTCTGGAAGTTGTATATAATTACCCCCCCAAAAAAAAAAACTTTCCATAACTGATTAAAAAAATGAACACAATAGTATTGCTTTCTAAAGCCAAAAGATAATTGTTTACTCTGAATTTATTGCTAAGGTGGCTGATACTTTCAGAAGTGATTGCTAGTAATGATAATGGAAATTGTCATGGCTTGCACCACCTTAAATAGTCCGATTTAGGATTGCCCCCCCCCATATAAGACAACCAGATTAGCTCTTTTACAGTGCAGGAAGAGGGTATCTTGAACCAACCAACCATCTCTCTGAACTGTTTACACTGTGGGCAGCTTGAATATTCTAGGTTAAATTTACAGGAGAATTGTGATCATGTTGTGTCATTCCATAAATAGAGCATAGCTATTTATTTATTTCATAAAATTTATACAATGCTTGATTGTAAAAAACAACAACCCTCAAAGTGGTTATGAAGAAAGAGTTGTTAGTAGGTATTTCGATCAGTTCCCCCCTCCCCCCAACCAAGGCTGGCTATACAATATGTTGCTTTTCAACATTCCACATTTTTAAAAAGACAGAATCCAGATGGATTGTCCGTGAATCATAAAAGTCAATATAACTTCATAACTTTTTCCGAGTTGTTATACAAGAGCGAGATACTCCACATGGTAGTTGTTTTATAGCTAATAGCAATAGTAATAATAATTTATTATTTGTACCCCGCCCATCTGGCTGGGTTTCCCCAGCCACTCCGGGCGGCTTCTAACAAAGATTAAAAATACATTAAAATGTCACACATTAAAAACTTCCCTGAACAGGGCTGCCTTCAGATGTCTTCTAAATGTCAGGTAGCTGTTTATCTCTTTGGCATCTGAGGAGAGGGCATTCCACAGGGTGGGAGCCACTACCCAGAAGGCCCTCTGCCTGGTTCCCTGTAGCTTAGCTTCTCGCAGTAAGGGAACTGCCAGAAGGCCCTCGGCGCTGGACCTCAGTGTCCAGGCAGAATGATGGGGGTGGAGACGCTCCTTCAGGTATACTGGGTCAAGGCCATTTAGGGCTTTAAAGGTCAGCACCAACACTTTGAATTGTGCTTGGAAACGAACTGGGAGCCAATGTAGGTCTTTCAGGACTGGTGTTATGTGGTCTCGGCGGCCATGAATAGGCAATGAACTTAGAACCAAACCCCAAAGTTTTGTTTTGCTATAAAGAATAGTCACTATATTAGTATATTAGATCCAGAGAATGAGGTCCAGTTCACACATACATATGTATCTCCTGATTATTCAACATCAGATTGTTACCTGATGTTGGAGATTGATATCATAACTATTTCCGTGGTGTTTGTTCTACTTGCACACATTTGGTAACTGTCACTGGATGCTTCAGTCATCATAACAGGCCTGCGACTCTGGTTGCTGTTAGAGAAAATGTCAAGATGGGCTTGCTTTGGTTGGAGAAGGCATGATTCAGAACCTAACCTGCTTCTTTCTCAAAAGGCACCATGTGGCATTCATGCTAAAACTCTCAACTATTCTTATTTTTTTGCTCCTCACACAATTCCACGATGCATCAGGCATACAAAGTCCTGAAAAGATGGGGAAGTTGCTATGGCAATTGCCAACACATCGTAAAGGGGGTGGGAATATGCATCCTCTTCTTTGGAAAACACCTGAAATGCTGTACTATGCAGTAGAAGAACAGTCCCGGCTTTTTGTGTCTCAGAATGGAATGGGGGAAATGTTTCACTGGAACCATGTTTGCATTAGTTGGACGAAAATAAACACACATCTTTAGCAAGTGACTCCAGAAATTTCACCAGTGAAATGTGATTCTGTCCCCTCCCCCTGCAAACTATGTTGCATTTCTGCTTTAACTGAACCAGACTCATTTCCTTCTGAGTGGACGTGCACTGTTATTCTGTGAGCAATTCTGGCATGCATCTTGTGTGACTGACCATTGCTATTAATATCCAGATATTTTAAATGGTTGTCTAGAGGAATCCGAACTCCACCCCGCCACCACAAAGCTGGCATGGCTTTGGAGTAGCGGGGCTTCGACCACATCTGCAGCAGCCCAGCTGTGCTCAGGGAGTGCAAGGTGGGGGAACAGGCAGGTCACTACACCAGCCCAGAGTTGGTGCAGTGATCAGCCCCAATGCCATCACAACTCATGATGGCAGCAGATCTAGCCAGCAGCGGAGCATATGCCCATGCTGCCGAGGGCGGGCATGCTCCTGAGGGGGGCAGGGCATGGAGGGTGTCCTCCCAGGCGTGGTATAGCCACTCGGGTGCATGGAGCAGTGCACACGCCCTACAGCCAGGAGCGGAGTGAGCCAGCAATGGCAAATATTTGGCACGCCACCTCCCCGCAACTCCCAAGTCTCCCTTGAGCTGTCAAAACAAAGGGTAAAGGGGGGATGCCGCCGGCAGCTCCCTGCCTTTCCCCAGCGGCTCTAGGTAGGCTTGGGAGTCATGGCCAGGTGGCGTGACAAATATCAGCCCCCCTCAGCGAAGACACCTGGGGTGGTGCGCCCCCACCGCCCACCTTCCTCCGCCCCTGGGGCTAGCTAGATCCCAGGCGGTCTTGGCCTTGTCCCCACCCAAGGCTGGAAGAGAGACACCTCTGCTCAACTGACCACACTGTTGCCCAGTGCAAATAGGGTTTGGATTGTTTTGTAAAATATTAAATTGCAACAGTAGCTATTTTGGCGCATGGGCCATTTGAAGCTTCCAGAACTCTTTGCTATGGTGACAGGTCCTGGGAATGCTGATGGCATGTGTTGCCATAGCAACTCACCAACTTGTTTCTGTCAACCACATTTTCAGAATGTTCTAGAATTAGCTGAGAATTAAAGTTCTTTTTTTTTGCCTCACTAGTCAATCCTTGCTGGTCAATTCTGGCCGTTTCTCTTTGTTCCTGGTCTTGTGCATAGTTTCACATATCATAATGCACTGGCAAAATTGTAGAGCCAGTGCAGTATACTGGTTAGACAGAGTATTAGGTTGGGATCCCTGCACAGCTTCTTGGGGCAGTCACAGTTGAACTTCCCTTATTATTTATTTAGAAATGTTAACGTCTCCCTCTTCCACTGTTAAGCCTTTGATGCAGCTTACTGTATCGAAAGAACAATATCAAGATAAAAATCCCAATGAAACTCAAGTAGAATAGTACAGAAAAAGAAAGGAGAAAAGATATTTCATCAAATGTTTAGGCAAATAAAGCAGTTATAAATTGGCAAAGCTGGTGCTGTGCAGACAGGATGCTACCACAAAAAATCCCTGTCACCCATTCCTCCCCACCGTGGGCCCAAGCAGTAAAGGAAGTGGCTGTTGGAGCAAGATATCAGAAGCTAGTCTCAACAAATAGCTAGGTTTGTACAAGAGAAGGTTGTCCTTCATAAACTCTGATCTGAAACCATTTAGAGCTTTATAGGGCAAAACCAGCATTTTCAGTGGTTTCCAGAAAAAAACCTAGAAGGCAATGATTTTTTTTAAATGCCCATTTAAGTTTAAGATAAAACAGTTGAGCAAATGATTTCATAATGAGATGCTACTTTAGGAAGAAGTTTTAAAACTAAACTGATAAATATTCTTTTCCCCTTCCGGATGTGAAGGGAGAGATGGGCTAATTAAAAGATTTGGCAGTAATTAACTGAAAATGCAGTCTAGGAGCCAAATAAATTAGGCAGCTGTCCTGCTATGGCAGTCTAAGAACCCAGTGTAAAACTTGAAGCTGGAAGCGCAAATATAAGAGAGCCAATTATAACAGGCACATGTGTTTACGCACACAAATCCAAATGTTCAAAGCTTGAGTGTTTTTTCCCTACCGTTTTTTTGTTAAAACCCGCACCAGAAAAGAGGAGTCGATTTCCCTCCCACTTATGCCTCTTTCCCCAATCATCCAAGAATGCCTGAGCATCACAAACTGTAAGCCAAAACAGAACAAACACCTAAATTGGCATCCAAGCATGGTGGCTGTTGAGCTGCTATCCCAATCCCAATCTCAGTGTGTATGTAGGTGCAACTTCATTCCCAGAAATGCAGTGCGGATAGACCACACCTGTGCTTGGATATGTGCGCTGTTAATCTTGTGTCCCGGGAGGGGAAAGAAATTGCCTTCACAGTTTAAAAAGTATCCTATTTTAGGAGTTGGGCTCA
This sequence comes from Podarcis melisellensis, assembly GCF_964234715.1. Taxonomy (NCBI): domain Eukaryota; kingdom Metazoa; phylum Chordata; class Lepidosauria; order Squamata; family Lacertidae; genus Podarcis; species Podarcis melisellensis. The sequence goes on from NC_138538.1 coordinate 65,308,709, forward strand.
GAAAATACCTGCATGCAAAAGGGCACACATTCCCAGAAGCCAGTCCTCACTCTGCAGTCCTTTAAACTGCTGAGGTGCAATTCCCCCTCCCAATGTCTCAGAGAACATTAATCTCAGGATGGGGAAGAATTGACCTGTGGGAATGTGTGCCCCCTCTGGTAGCTGCGTATTGTTCTGTGTAAATATTTACAGTGTAGTGCAAAGGCAAGAAGCAGCAGATCCTGTCAGTTTTGAAGGCCAGGGCTCTCTCCCCCCCCCCCCCCACTTTTATAAGCAAGATTTCCCTACGTGGTTCAGGAGTCCTTCGTATCTAGGGATTTATTGTTGTTTAGTCGTGTCCGACTCTTCGTGACTCCATGGACCAGAGCACGCCAGGCACTCCTATCTTCCACTGCCTCCCGCAGTTTGGTCAGACTCATGTTTGTAGCTTCGAGAATGCTGTCTAACCATCTTGTCCTCTGTCGTCCCCGTCTCCTTGTGCCCTCCATCTTTCCCAACATCAGGGTCTTTTCCAGGGAGTCTTCTCTTCTCATGAGGTGGCCAAAGTATTGGAGCCTCAGCTTCACGATCTGTCCTTCCAGTGAGCACTCAGGGCTGATTTCCTTAAGAATGGATAGGTTTGATCTTCTTGCAGTCCATGGGACTCTGAAGAGTCTCCTCCAGCACCATAATTCAAAAGCATATCTAGGGATTACCCATGTTTTATGTGCTAGTTGCATATACACACACAGCATTCGCTTTACAAATATCAGTGGGACCATCTATTACTAAAATTATTCCAATATAATTAGAAAGTTATTGAAACCAAAAGAGCAGATCTTAATATAGGAGCTGTAAAGGACAGAAAATATGTCGTTTTCGCAGAATGCTAATAATTCACGCGAGTCATGAAGGGATCTGGGGTTCTTTGAAAGCTTTTTCTGGATGATCAAAAGTTATCTGTGCTTTCTTTCTTTCTCTTTCTGAAAGCATTTCCAGCGAGAAATTAATTGAGATGCTGTTGAACCAAAGGGAAGATTAGTGAAAGAAACTTTTAAAGCAGCCCACAAAGTCATCGGAAATACTTTTTCTTTAAAACCTGGACTGGGCTATCTGTCAAGACAAGCTTGCTCTTTGTTTGAGAGAACAGGCTGTTTTGAGATGGGTTTGTTCGGAAAATATTTCTTTCCTTCTGCTGCTGCTTTCCTATCTCTTAATGATCAGGAGCCTGAATCAAGGAGTCAATAGTGATTCACTCTCAGCTGTTCCGCTTGGCAACCATCCCATTATGGACCAGCCACACAAACTCAGCACCTTGCAAAGGAGGATATGCATAACTCTTGTCATTTTATGCATTGCGGCTTTGCCTGCTCCCAACACAGAACCCCATAGTAAATCATTATAACAGCGTGCATAGCCTCCTAACAGAAGATTTCTAGAGAGTGTTGGGTGATGTTTTAGTAGTGTCAGTACAATCCAAACATCTGCTCTTGGACATTTATTTATTTGATTCTTGGAAAAATTGCATTCCCAATTATAACTCCATAATTGGATTTATGTGCTGGATGCTCAGTATATTTAAGAAAGAAAATCTATTATCTTAGTTACGAAGTGCAAGGATTAAACAGTTGTACTGCAATGAGAGCTTGTTAATACTGCACATGGGTTCACTGACTGCCTGTTGCTTCCTTTCTGGTACCTAAAGCACAAGGGCATATTATTAGCAAAATCAATTTTGATTGCTGCGTTCTGTGTAGATGCTTTTATTGTGATTTTCCCTTTCTTGTGTGAAAGGGGCCTCAGATTTCTAGCACAGATGGGTAATGAATAAATAGAACATCATTTACCATAGTTAACTGAGCTACCGGAAACCTATCCCTGTTTGCAATGCAGAGTAGGTTTTCCTGGGTGCATATTTTCATGTTTGCCTTATTGATCACATGCATATGTTGGATGGTCTTGGGTCTAAAGCAGAGGATTGGGATTTAGCCTTCAGGGTTTTCTTCACTCACTGCTTCTCCACACCAGGTCACAGCCATCCACGAGGATATAACAGAATAGCACCACTTAATCACTCCTTTAATAAAAGTATCACTAGGATGTTGATATAAGCAGGTATGTTTCTAATGGTTTACTGTATCAGAAATCAGAGACAAGGTTCAATCTAGACTACCTATATGCCGCAGAAGGGAAGATAAGCAGAGGCTACAGAGTTTATGATAGGTGGACAAAACCTCTCCTCCACTTTGCTTTGGAGAACAGCCACAGCACGAATAACAATATTTGCAAACCCTGAAACACCTTTTATGTCTGTGGACTGGCTTTTGCTGCGTGGGTGGGAAGCTGCAATAGAAGAGTGGGAAGATTCAATAACTAATTCATTAATGTCACTTGAGCCTAAAAGACCCCCCAGGGTTTCTTACAACAACCAAAACACAATTCAGTAAAAATATCAATATAATACTATTAAAAAAGAGAGTTTATAGAGCAATCTTAATTCTGTGCCTGGGGAACAGCAACTGTTGTATCCAAAGTCCTGCCAACCAGGGGAAGAAGGTGGAATTTATTTGTTGCACCAGTTTCAGGCTTGGACAGCTGAGGGGTGTGAATCAGGTCCCTTACCTGAGAATGGAGCAGCATAAAGGATCTAGAAGATCATTGGCTGGCCCGTCTCTGCTTCTGCCAGTGGGAAGACCCCTGGGTAGAAGTCAGTTCTGCATTGCAGCAGAGCCTCCCCACCCCCCCGGTAGCTGTCAGAGAGGTACCCGCCTTTCCTTCTCCCCCACCCAGCCATCAACATCAGAGGGTTAGGATGGCTCCCCTAATAACCAGTTTAAGTCTCCTTTATGGATATAATTTTCCCCCCACAGCAAAGAGGCTCAAATTAAGCATTAACTCATCAAAACCTACAACATTCAATACCGTACAAAACACATCAAACAAATTCAAATAGGACAAAATAATCAGTACAGCAAGCATCAGATAAATTCAGTTACTATAATGAAATTATAAATAATATAACAAGAACAGAGCTTAATCAAAATTAACAGGCAATAGTCTAATCCATACTATTGGTTGTAGCCTTGCTGTACTCCAAGAGACTGCAAGGAGCCTTATTTAAATAAAGTTCAGGTGTTCTGGCTGCTAGTTTTGCTCTTACAAGGCAACATGACTGAGCCTCAGCTACTTAGCTTGTATATGAAGCAAGATAGTAAGGCATTAATTGTTGGTGTCTTTTATTTCCCTAGTGGCCCATTGTAATCTTACTGCCATTTATCACAAATGGCCCTCACCAAATGAGATGCTCTGACTGGGCCCAGAGCTAGGATCCACTCATAGTCTACCTTGTGAAAAAAATGTGTCAAGCCATCCTCAAAAGTTATCGCATGCATCACAGGAGGACAGCTTCCTTAATGCCCTTGCTCTGCATGTCAAAGCTTCAGTCAGCATCATGACAGCTTCTCAGCCAGCCGAGTCAATTCTTCTCCCTTTTCTTTGCAATTGTTTCTTTGCAATTATTTCCTTGCAAAATAATAATAATATAGGAGAGAGCATGAAATGTATCAAAAACCAATACATGTTTCTACTTCATCTTAAATGTTAATCCATTGTCTATTTGATCTCAGTGTATCATTTCTCATCCTTCTTACTTCTATGCTCTCCTTTGTTGTTGAAGGAACTAAATCCAAGGGTGCGTTGCAAAACGTATACCACAACAGCATAGTATTCTATTGATATTCCAGATTCAGGTGAATGTCGCGACGAGTTTATTGGTTGGTGACCATTATTCACACACTGCCTTAGGAAGGAAATGCCAAATCTGCAACAGATTTCCAGCTGAGTTAAATCTTCAGAGCAGATGTATGCTATTTATTATTTATGCTTTAGTAGCAGCTGGAGACTCTGTTGTGCCAGGCTTATTACAAGAAGTTATTTTCCGAAGAGCTAAGGTGCAGACAACAGCTAGTCCCCAATTCAGTATGCAGGACTATGCTCACACAGCAGCATACCTGACAGGGACATCATACAAGGCCACCAGCAACCCGTTGCTTTTGCATAATCTTTATTTAGGGTCTGCATTCCTGAAACTTGCAAAGAAATCAGGAGTGGTATCCGAATAATGTGTCCCATCAGTGCAAGGATTTACACTTGCACAACTTTTGCCCTGTCTTGCTCCACCCCTCCTGTGTATTTTCTAGGGGTTCCCCATCTCAACTGGCCTTAGAGTCTAAACCTATGCACGCTTACTTTTTCTGGGTTCAACTTTCTAGTGGGTACATGTAGCATTGCAGGCTTGATTTTTCTCTAAGTAGGATGACAGCTCGAGTCCAAACAGGAAAAACAACAACAACCCATAAGAGGGATCCTAGGGAAAGACAAGAGTCCCCGTGTCTACAGACTCCTTACCCTTAAAGTGGAGGGAAGCAGAAGATGCTGGCAAAACTGAGTAGTTATAAGGAATGCATCAGTCCTGTCATGTGAGAACAGCATTCATCTCAGTCCTGCTGACCTTATTTTTAGTCAATTCATCCATCTTTGACCTCAAGCAATTCCAAGCAAGAGGGGGTGAAAAGCTTTTAATAGAACATAGAACCAGTTTCAAATCCTCTTTTATTTATATTCTTGAAGAGGAGGCGAAGGTATTCCATAACTGAAAAGATGCATATGCTTTGCAGAAACAAGAAAGAAATGAGAAGGAAAGGTCAATTCCACAGCACTGACGGAGCTTTTGAGCTTTTTTAAATCACGTTGTGGATAAGTATTTTGGGCTCTTTTCTAAGGTACAGGTTATTATTACTGTAAAGGAACTGGCAGAGGGAACAAAAAACATAAAATAATTCTGTCTATTAGATCTTGTTTCTTGATTATCAGGTTCCTCGTTTTCCAGAAGAGAAGAGGCAAGTTTTCACATCTAGTCTTTGTAACAAGACATGCAGTAGTAGCAATTAGCTGTCTCCTCTCTGCTGGTCTCCCTTTCTCATCTGGGCACTTGCAATTACTGGTTTTCTTATTACAATGCATCTGTCCAAGAGAGTAACGGGCACCAGCAGCCACCCTATATAACCACCACATAGAGTCACAGTGACCATCATTTCTCAGCAAGTGACTAGTATTTATAGAAGTGTGTATGTGATTTATCACAAGTAAATGTATAAAAGACAGTAATCTCTCCTCTGCTGGAACATTGTAAAACTGACATATGCAATAATTTTGCTCATGGTGATTACTGAGTAGATGTGTTTCTCCAGAGACGAGAATTGAGGTACCATAGAGAGTTACATAAATCTGGCAGGGCGTTGTTTCCGCAGCTTGAATGAGCCCATGGTGACTGCCTGCCTCTGGGCCACTAGTCTCTTCTTCTGTCACCCAATGGGTGGGAGGTGGGAGCTGTCATAAGAATCATAGTCATTTTATTTATGTTCCACATTTTCTACAAACACATTGTGCTCACAAGAGATGCACAATAAACGGACAATTTAAAAACAATAGCTAAAGTAAATACAAATTATGACGCAGTGTAAAGTTTGACAATTAGCTGTTTAAACACATCAAAAGTCGGTTAACAACATCCAATACTAAGAACACAAATGTTAAACCCACATTGTGGAATCCATTCAACAGGTCATATGAAGAGAGCTAACGAAAGATGCACAACTCACATCATTCTAGTTGTAAAAAAGATGTTAAAACTAACAAAACTGAGCTGTCCTTAGCAGCAACCTCCTGCCAAGCCAAACACCCTTTTTTAAAGCCCTATTTGTGTCTAGATGTGCACTCACACACATTCTCACTGGGTTGACAGTCAGTAATGCATGTCGTGTTTTTTCCTTGTTGTCCCTGCTCTGAGTAGTGTATCAGGCTGTTTACTGGGACTCACCTGCAGCAGCAATACTTGACGCAGCTGACGAAAACAGTGATAGCGGCAGATTAGTATCAAAACTAAGGCAGCTTTGCAGATAGGTTTTAGAAGGTTACTATTATTTGGCATCTGTCAACAGCCTGGGTGTGTTAAGGGTGAGATAGGGGAAGAAAGGGAAGAAAAACCTGTCTCATTGTCATCAAGTTTACAAAAGTGCTTGCTTGTCAGCTAGTCTTATTTCTTACAGTCAGGCAAATGGCTGTTTACAAGCCTGCTCTAGGGACCTGTACTTAGATATTGTTTGGGGCACTGGTATAGTTTTAATTTTTTAAAAAAAGGTTGATGGGCTTCAGTGGGTCAGCAATTCAGGAGAGCTTTATTCCACCACTCCAAACACCATTTTGCAGCATCTTGTTGTTTGCTGATCTGTCTCATGATGAATTGGGTTGATGTGTCTCAAACTTAAGAACTTGTGCTTGCTCACAAAGGAGGCCCAGGCTCTGGTAAAGGAACCCAGTGCGAGAAATTAGCACAGAAGTATGGATTTTTGCATCTGTCGACGGATGGTCTCATCCAGCGTGAAATGTCATCATTATCAGAAAGGAGCAGGATCATCAGAGATAACCTGGAAAGCGGCAAACTTGTACCAGGGGTAAGCTGTGATCCGGAGACGTGATGTGTCTGACAGAGAATCTGACAGACACAAAACCCAAAGAAGGAAAGAACATTTAGTGCAGTTATGACTGCCAGCTGTTTGAAAGGATGTCAGGAATGGATTGTGCAGTGGGGCTGAGCCATTTACTTGACCTCCCTCTGCCCAAGTCACAGAGACAGGGAGGAGCAGGGGCAATAGTGACAATGCAAATGTAGAATGGAACGCTGGATTGGCTTTCCCAGTGTGCTTACACCACATTGACCTTGCTGCTGCCTTGCTTCTCCCCATCTTCATCTGACTGTGCAGTAGTGACTTGGCTAGAGGGAGATCAGGCAAGAGATTCAGCCCCACCACATTCTCTGCTGCTGGAATAAGTCCTCTTTCCACAACACATTTCAGAAGATCATTTGTTACTAGCCAAAGATTCCTTTGGCACCCTAAAATTCAACCACAGTATGGCACAAAAAGCATGCTTACTTCAAGGCATCATAGGCTTTTTTTGCCTCCCTCACACTGATTTAGGCTATTTTAGAAGCTCTCTCGGCATACTATATTTACAGAGGTCCCATGCTGAGTCAGCTGTTAATCCAGCTCTGACTATGATGAGATTATTTTTTTTAAATCCAGTAGTTTGGTAACTAAGCATTTTACTTCCTGTGAAAATGTGCAATGAGGATGTTGCCGCATCCTCAGCTGATAAGGGTGGGGGCGTAGCACATGGGCCTGAAATGATGCACTAGGATTGTGAGTTTTGTCTGTGTCTCACTCCAAAGCACTGCGGCGTCAAAGTGGTTTCTAAATAAAAATTATTTAATCTTCTTCCATTAAGGATATTGTTACGGATCTCCTGAAAGAAGTTATACTTGCCAATATGGGAGGCACAAATGGGTTCCTGATTGATGGTTATCCCCAGGAGATGAAGCAAGGAGAAGAATTTGAGAGCCAGGTGAACATTTATTATTATTATTTTTTAAAGATTTTATTGGTTTACAAAAATATGTGCATTCTCACTTTTTTCAGGATGTAAAGTCTTTCCTACATATCAATTACATTTGTTACAAGACATTAATGTTGAGTACAGTATAAGGTAGGGGCGCGGGTGGCGCTGTGGGTTAAACCACAGAGCCTAGGACTTGCTGATCAGAAGGTTGGCGGTTCAGATCCCCGCGACGGGGTGAGCTCCCGTTGCTCAGTCCCTGCTCCTGCCCACCTAGCAGTTCGAAAGCACGTCAAAGTGCAAGTAGATAAAGAGGTACCGCTCTGGTGGGAAGGTAAACAGCGTTTCCGTGCGCTGCTCTGGTTCGCCAGAAGTGGCTTAGTCATGCTGGCCACAACGGTCAGGGGTCTCTTTACCTTTACCTTTACAGTATAAGGTTGGGGAAGAAGTGAGGAGAGGAAGAGGAGTGGTGGTGAAACTTATATTCTAGGTGAGCATTATCACATTGTGAAGGGGAAGGCTGCAGCTCAACAGCAGAGCACTCGCTTGGAATGCAAAAGGTTCCAGGTTCCATCCTTGTCTTCTCTAGGTAGGTCTGGGGAACACTTCCATTTGAAAACCCTGGAGAGCCACTGTCAGTCTGGGTAGATCAGCCTTCCCTAACCTGGTGCCATTCAGATGTTTTAGACTACAACTCCCATCAACCCACCCAGCATGGCTGGGGACCATACTGAGCATGAGAGACTGATGATCTGGTTCAGGAAAAGGCACTTTCCTATCTTCTAATTAGGGCTGCCAGGAATTTTTTTCCAGCAAGGGACCTGTGCCTCGTACTGCTCTGCAACATGCCGAAATTCATAAAAATGATGTCTTAGTATGCAGATACCCTTCAGGAAAAGCTCTGCCTGCTGAACTCTTGTGTTTAATGTTCATACATTGCATATCACTTTTTATGCACACAAAATATCAATTTAGGAATGCACCGATACAAACTATTTAGAAACCGATGCATATGCAGTACAGTTTATGTTTGCCATAGAATTGTTTAAAGAAAGAAGAAACCCAGATATAAATATATAGACAAGACAGTGAGAAAAAGCACTGAGCTATTTCATTACAGATCCATATGTTTTCCATTCACATTTTGAGTTTTCCCTTTTGCTGATGGAGAGCTGGAACACAATGGCTCTGCTGCATCAGGGCCTTCTGATCCAGTCCTCAGGTCTCACAGTGGCCAAACAAGATGTCCATGGAAAGCCTGCAAGCAGGACCTGAGTATCCTTCCCACTTTTGTTCCCTGATAACTGGCACCGATAGCATTATCCTCCACAAATCCCTTGTCTAATCCCTTTTAATGCCGTCCAATAGGTAGCACATTACTTGCCAGCTACTTCAAAATACCCTAAATAATTAGCTGAGATGGGTTGAGGGGAATGACGACATACATATTCCCTCCCCCCAGCAGCTCCTTTGAGTCTTATCTCTGTGCACCTGATGCAAACTGCGCTGGCGGGATTTCATTTAATCCTTTAATTAGGAAATACCAATGAAGAGAGCATTATTATTATTTTTACATTGTCATAAAGCACTTTTTGTACAAAGTACTGAAGATTAATCCTGTCATTAGAACACCAAGAGTCATGGGCTTCACTTCCTCATCTTGGCAAAAATGGCCTCTTCCCCTTAAATAAGCAGTTCCCACCAAGCTATTACTAAATTGTTCTCTCATCATTGTGATGTAACGTTTTAAAATATGGCATACAGTAGTTGATTGCTCAGTTCACACCAACAGTGTTATTGTGTCAGAATAACTCCTCACTAGGTCAGAGACTAATTTTTGGTACACTAGTGCCTCCTTGTGCATGAAATGAATTATGTTATCATCTGCTATATAACACTGCACAGAGAGGTGTTTTTCCATTAAAACATCATCTCAGGGCTGATTTAGATGTTGCATTTTTGCAGCTTCAAGAGTCTCTGCTTCTACACTAGCTATTTTAGTTATTATTTTCTCAAACAGCAGCTTCCAATGCTAAATGGGCAAGCTTCTTTTGAAACAGACAGGAGTCTACAACATGGCAGGGGGTTAAGCTAGTTGTAAGAATCCTTTTACTTTACATAATATTGCACAAACCTAGAATCAACAAATTGTAGAGTTGAAAGGAACTCCAAGGGCCATCTAGTCTAGCATCCCGCAATGCAGGAATCTCAACTGAAGCATCCAAGACGAATGGCCATCCAACCTCTGCTTAAAAACATTGAATGAAGGATAGTCCACCACCTGTTGTGGGAGTCTGTTCCACTGTTGAACTGCTCTTACTGTCAGAATCTCCTTTCTTGTAACTTGAATCCAGTGATTTGGATCCCAGCTTCTGGAGCAGAACACAAGCTTGCTGCATCATTGCATGTGACAGCCCTTGAGATATTTGAAGATGGCTATCATATCTTCTCTCAGTCTCTTTTCCAGGCTAAACATACCCAACACCCTCAAAAGGCTTGGTTTCCAGACCCTTTATCACCTTGGTCGCCCTCCTCCTCACACATTCCAGCTGGACAATATCCTTCTTAAATTGTGGTGCCCAGAACTGGACCTTGTACTCCAGATGGGGTCTAAGGCAGAAAAGAATGGTACTACGGTTTCCTTTGATCAGGACACTATACTTCTGTTGATGCAGCCTAGAATAGCACTGGCCTTTTTTGCTGCTGCACAACACTGTTGATTCATGTTAGCTTATGGTCTACTAGACCCATAGATCCTTTTCACTTGTACTAGCAATCACATGTACTAGCATCTTATATTTGTGCAACTGGTTCCTGCTGCCTAAGTGCAGAACCTTACATTTCTCCCTATTGAAATTTATTTTGTTAGTTTTGGCCCAGTTCTCCAATCTATTAAAGTCAGCTTTGATCTTGAGTGTCTTCTGCAGCATTGGCTACCCCTCCCAGTTCGGGGTCATCTGCAGATTTGATGAGCATCTGCTCAATTCCTGTTTGGATTGTTCTTGAGTCACCTGTCTGAATCTCTCCTACAAAATCCATGTGGATGTTGCATTCTGACCTCATTCCCATGAGGAAGAATGCTGTGCTGTGATCAGCTCCTATATTCAGTCAATTTTCTCATTTTTTTCCAGATTGGTGAACCATCTCTGATGCTCTGCATGGACTGCTCTTCTAAGACAATGAGCAGCCGCCTTCTGAAAAGAAGCCAGAGCAGCCAGTGCTCGGATGGCAGTGAAGAAGGCATCATGAAGAGCATCCAAAATTACTACCAAGCAATGGAGCCTGTAATCACCTATTATGAAAACAAAATTCCATTGTTTAAGGTAAACCAGCTAGGCTTTGGAACTGGACTATGGTACCTTCTTCTTCTGAATACATCCAAAAGGCTAAGAGCTAATTCACATGTGCTGTAAGCTTTCCAAGAGGCCATAATCCTTTCCTAGGTTTGCACCAGGGCAATATTCAGTTCGAATATTGGTTTGGCACTTTGGAAAACATTTTGTCATGGTCCAAAGCATTTTGGAGGCTGCCTGGTTCCCAAGAGCATATGAAGAACCCAGTGGGATCAGGCCAAAGGCCTATCTTGTTCTCACATTGGCGAGCCAGATGGCTATGGGAAGCTCACAAGCAGCACCCTGAGTGCAGAAGCATCTTCCTCATTTGTGATTCCCAGCCACTGGGATCCGGAGGCATAAGTGAGTCCCCTTCACTACTAGAAAATGAGGAAATAGCTATAACTTTTTTCCTTTTATGACAGAAGTGGGTAACATTTGCAAGCATGTTGGCCCACCAACTTATAAGCAACTAGGTCTCAGGATTTTTGTGTTGGGCACTTTAGAAGTTAGGGTGGTTGTTGTTGTTGTTGTTGTTGTGTGTTTTTAAAGGAAACATCTGTTTCTATTTGGTAGCTCCCAAGCTCTAGTATAGGGGAAGGCAGTCCCTTAGGTAACTTGGTTCCAAGTTGTGCATAGCTTTAAGAAAATCTTGAAAATGGCTCTGTGGCCTGTTAAATAGCTCAGTACTCAACTGCACTGTTTAACTAAAGCACTGAATAATGCCCTATTGCAGGACTATTCAAAAAGGTCACACACACACACATTCTATCCTGAAATGAATTTCACAAAACTTAACTAAAAATAAAAACCAGGAAACCAAGCTTTATTTTCTAGCTCACAAGGCATCTCGCGGCTACTGAGCATGCTCATTCCCCTTCAGGCTGTTTTGTTTTTGCCCTTAGGATTTTTGTACTTCAACAGAACTGAAGGTTATCTCAAGCATAGTGCTGCTTCTCAGCAGCATTTTGTCGAATCCTGTGGACACTCACCTCCTGAATTTGCATTGGAGGGAATAATTATAGAATACCAGAATGGTTTCCTTTTTGAGGTTCAACTATCTGATGCATAAAATCTCTTTTTTTTTAACAGATAAATGCAGAAGGGACACCAGAAGAGGTTTTCCTTGAAGCATGTGCTTCTGTTGATGCTTTTCTGAAAAAGGAAGGAACGGCATCATCTCTTTCCGTGTAATTGCAATGCTTTCTATCTCATATGCACAGTCGGTGGTCATCAAAAATGCTGTCTAAAGCCACAGCTGCTGCCTTGAAAGATTAGTGCATATTGTAAACTTTGTAAAAAAAAAAATCAAATCTGTATAACCCATGCAGTACAGTAACATTCAAGTACTGTATGTTGTCTATCATACGGTTTGCACTTTGCAGGTTAAAAAGCAGCATGGTAAACAACAACTCTAATTCCTAGAAATCATGTCTTGCATTTCACTATTACCTGGTATACTATACAGCATCCGAGTTTCCAGTTAACTGACAGTCAGCAGAACTGACAGAAATGTTTTGTTTCTGTAAACGAACAGCTCAATTCTGAGACTATTTAAGCTTTTTTCTTCTTCTTATAATGCTTGAAAAAAATCTGTTTTCTGACATTTTATCTTACTGGTGGAACATGCCTGCAGTTGAGTTGCAGTCATTTAACATAAAGCAGCAGAAGTTAAGAAATCTTCTGAAAAAGAGGTATCTTATTATACAATGTAGTAAGTAAAATGTTAAGCAGTTAACAAATATGATTATGGGATCAGCTGCTGTGTCAACACCAAAATGGGTACAAACAGCCTATGTACTTAAATGTGATAATGTAAGGATACTGCGGTCTGGTTAAAACAACAACAAACCGGTGCCAAATATTGCTGGTGCACTTAATGTATAAGCACTTATAGTATTTGAGTGTCAAAATACATATGTTAAGATAGCTAACATGCACCCTTTAAAGAATATGGGGGCATCACATCAATACATGTTGTTTTCTGTTGTCTGACAAGTATTTCAACTGTAAATCTCAATTTTAGGTCTTTCATTGCCTGAGGAACATGTGAAAGAGATGTGTTTTACTCAGCCTGTGTTTATAAATTGGCAAGCACACTCTTTGCACAAAACACAATGGGTTGAGCCAAAGAAGATTGGGCAGAATGTGAATGATGCAGTGATGCTTCCCTGGCTCCCCCTCCTCACTAAAAGCCCCTGCACACCCTAAAATTGACTCCTGGTGCAAGATGAGACATAGGGGCTCAGGGAAATTAGAGGATGTTGGTAGGGGTGCCTTGCATAAGTAGAAGTACTTTTCCACTCAAGTCAAGGTATCTCTGGACACAAGTAAAATTGATTTCACAAATAAGTAAAAATGCTGAGATTTTCTGAACAAGATAAAAACATATTTGATTTCTTCAGAATTGGCTCCTACCTTCTCCTGGCCATCTACTATTTCTTCTTGCATGATTCATCTCTCTGTCAACAGTTGCATTTTGAAGCAGATTTGTATTTTTCAAGCTACTTTTCTTGTACTGAAGATGTAAAACAAATAAAATGTATGGACAAATGCTAGGAGTAATAATTTTTACTTTGCACTTTTGGTTTCATTAAACAAAAGCAGCCATCCAGAGAGGGTTTTAAATATTTTTACTTCATTATCTGCAGATCCTTCTGCATTTTTCAACTTGCTTTAAATTTGCACAATAAACAGCTTGCTACTCTGTGAACTATCAAGGGCGCTTTTCCCTGCAACCATGGATGTTCCCGATTATCAATGCAATATTATGGCAACTGCTGTGGGAACAAGTCAGGCACGTGGGAGCAGTTTGTCAGGACATATAAGGAAGCACAGCAATAACTTCATTGCAAATTTGAAGAAACTCACGTAAAACATTGATTTGCACATTGATCTCCGCTACTTATCAAGGTTTGGGGAAATGACCACAAGTTTTAAAATTCCAAAATAGGCCACCCTTATCTTGGTTTCATTTTATCTTTCATAAACCTTCAATGTACACAAAGTTGTTACTTCTGGATTATCAGGAAAAATATAGTCAGAAACTTAGGGCCCCCCCAAAGCTGACTTTAAAATCTATCAAGATCATCCAAACAAACTTATACGAAGATTAACTACCTATTCTATATGGCTTTGATGGGTATGCTGCTGGCTTACTTTCTTTAATATGCAATTTGAGCATGTACTTCTTAGAAAACGGGTGATGTGATGTAACAAATAAACCAATTATTTAATTAAAACAAAAGATCAAATAAGAGATTTAGTTGTGTTTCGCCCATTAGTTTTCCCCAGCTGTGTTTGGCATACAATGGAATCCCACAGGAAGTGTATTAGGATGGGTCCAACATCAAATTGGCTGCCTTGCTTACAGAACCCCTGCTCAGTGTGGTGGCTTACAGAACCAATCCCTTTTCTGAAGGGGCTGGTATGGCAATGGATCGCCCCCGCATCACAAACTTCGAATGTTGCAGTGTAAAAGAATTACACCATTTGCATATGTAAAAAGGACATAATTTATATTTGCATAATTAGTTATTTGTCTTTCCCAAAGCAATTTGCCTCTGCTTTTGCTACAGAGAAAAGTGAAATACATCAGGTGTATTCTTTTCCGTTATATATATTTTGGTTTATTAAATTTCTCAAAGAATGAGATATGCTTACAGACGATGTGTTATACTGCTCAGTCATTAGAAACGGTACTGCATCATCTACTCAATATATTAAAAAAATGCTCAAGCTCCTCTAACAAAGAGTGATTACACCTAACAAACACTGTGAAAATTAACACTGTGAATAAACAAATCAAAACTGCTATCAAATGCACCAGCCAATTCTTTGTTAGTTATTTACTGCCATATTTAAGTTAAACATGTACTCGAAGTCATTCTGAAAATTCAAGTTTTTTTTTAAGCAAGTGGAAATCTATTACAGTTAAAATAATCATTATTTCTGAATCACAAGTTATACATGTCAAAATGATATATTAGCTAAAAATATGTAACAAATATTACAAAGCTTTTTCGATCATTGCTATATTTAGGCTAATAAAGCGTACCAAAATGCTTTTCCTTTTTACTCTGCAATTATAATACTGGGGGGAACGACTGCATCATAGCCATAGAGAAGCTACATGGAAATGTTACTTATTTGCTTGATACCTTCTCCCATGTAGTCAATCCAATCCAGTGGTTTCTTAAAGACACGGCAATTCTGACATGCACCCCAATGCGCTGCTCCATTCATTTTAAAAGTATACAGCTGTGCATGAGCATTAACACATGTGCAAACCTACATCCTCCATCAAAGTGAACAGAGTAGCACATGCGCAAAAGGTCTATCTGCAAGTGGGAACAAACACGGCTCAGAACTCGGGTGTGCCAGGATCAGGGTATTTGTGCATAATCTTTGAAGAGGCTGAGTAAATAGCTGGGCAAAGGCTACCAGGACACACTGAGCCCCTTAAGGGGATCAAGAGGCCCCTTGAGTTTAAGAGCTAAATTATATTTTCAATTCTGAATGTTGGTTCAATAGTCAAACCTCAAAAAAAAGTCACAGTAAGCATTCTATATATAAACAGACTGTATCCACATAGTTTATTTCTCACAGTTCTCCTGACAATTGAACATTATTTAAGAACATACTGTATACACAGATAAGAAGAAACATACAAAATGCTTTAAATGATGCACAACAAAATCCAGCAGTATAAAAGAATGCATGTGAACCCTTGCTCACTGCTCAGGCTAAATTTAATCACTTGTTTAAATAGTAATAAAAATACAATCTTTCATGGATCTTGTGCATACTACAAAAGAGGAAAATTATTCCCATATATGATTTATATTAGGCAGTTTTCTTTGATGAGTTGCATTAACAACTCCAAATACAGAGGCAGAAGGCTGTGTATTTTACTTTATAAGAGTTAATGTTGGGTATTAGAGACTTTTACACAGTTACTACCACTGGCACTTTTCACCATATTTTTGTACACATCACATGGTCATTTTATATAACATTACATTTAAAAATATATTTGCGTGACAATTTTATAATATTCACACACCATGAGCTGGTTAAGGAAGCAGTGCCACTGTTGCCTCCTGTAGTGCTTCACTGTTGGTAAATAAAATTCTGTTGTGGTAAAAAGAAAAAAAGAAAATGAAATGAAAGTAAAGAAACATCAACTTGATTAAGCAGCTCCAATTTTATAAAGGCCTATTACCGACCATCACAGAGACAGTGATTGTTTTAAGAATACGTTCTAGACGCAAACACTGTCTTAGGTTAAAACTCTGCCTAAAGAAGTCAGTTTTCTGTGCTGCAAACTATTTTCACAACAAAACTGCAAACTACTTAACTGTTTTTTAATGTACGCACTTCATCATCTCTGCATCTCCTAGTAGTCAAGTTCTTTGGAAATGACTAACCTTAATGTGTGCTTTCGTTTCCGGCCACACTTTTGCAACTCCTCTCTTCAGATTAAACCAACTTACACCCCCCCGCCCCCCCAAACTAACACAGTGAAAAGAAAATCTCCCCCAAAAGCTTTCCGCTCACTAGGAATGTTCAACCTCTGTTCAGTTATCTAGTATCATGACAGGTCAGAGAGCAGGATTTTGATGAGGGCACTCGGGACGCTCTCATGCTGAGGATGACATTCCTGGGAAAGCAAACGTCTTCCCAAGGTGGACACAGAATCGCCAACAGTGCCACGGTTGGTTTTCAGAGAGGATACTAAGCTTCAGGTCGCAGATTTGCTTTCCATGTCATCTATTTGCAGGAAAGTAGTTGGGGTCAAGGTAATTATAAGTGGGGCCTTGGGACATACAGTAGTCTCTATCTAAGAACATTTCTGCTCTGTACATAGGCTCCAATCGGTGACTTTCCTTGTGAATGTCTGTTTCATGCAGACTGAAAGAAAAGGAAGAAGCATTATTTGTTAAGTGTGAAATTCCGCACAAAGAAATCCATGGGTGTATTCCATTTGTCAAAAATTCTCACACTAAACATTTGTCAAAAATGCCCTACAAAATATCATAATTATACCCTATGCATACAATATTTTATCCTCAGCAAATTTATGTAACTTTCCGGTACGCATTTCATATCATGATTTAAATTGGGGGGGGGGGGGTAGAAATTACATGTGATTTTAGTCCTCTAATCAGAGATAAGACCCACTGAGAAAAGTATGCATCGGATTTCCGTCTTAAGCTTATTGTTAGTAATTGTCATAGATGCATGTTGCTTACCAGTCAGAACAAGAATCACAGAAATCCAAAGACATTTCTGGAGGGCAGTCTCGGCAGTGCCACCGAATGCCTTGAATGGGATCGATTCCACAGTTATCGCACTGAAAACAGATTCAGGAGAGAACACTCAGGAAACCCATTTCCAAAAGCAATTTCCAAAAATGTAAGTCTCTACAGGTTATCATTCTCTACAGAGAGGGCATCAAAAGTTGTGATTTAAGGAATATTTTCTCACCCTCAATACTGAAAGAACACATAGGAGAATATAACTGGCTGAGAGAGAGAGGAAATAAGTTGCTGTGCCTAAGAGCCAGGGCTGTAGCGTAGGGGTGTGCGCGCGCCAGGGAGTCCATGAGCACAATTTCTGAGGTGGCATGAACCAGACGTGACCAAGCACCCCCAGCACGGCCCAACCCAATGCCCCTCTCTGCCCATGAAGGCAAGGCCACATCGTCTGGCAGGGCTCCCCCCTGCACGGGCGGACAGGTGACTCAGTGCAGCCCTGCTTTGCTCCAGTGGGGGTCGCTCTGGCAGTGTGGGGCGAGGCTGGCACACACACACACCGCAACCTGGCGTGCACCCACCCTGGGTACCCACAGTCGATGCTAAACTGCTGCTAAGAGCTAGTTTGCATCATAAACTGATTTCTCTAACATCTCCCCTTTCAGAACTATGAGATAGGTTGCAATGCAACTAGATTAAGATTAAGATTAAGATAAATTTATTGTCATTGTCCGTATATACACAGTATACACAACAACGAAAATCAAACACCCAAAGACCGGGTTCACATACACATTTGCACGTATCTCCAACACTCTCATCCTATTCAGACATAATCTATAAAACATAACATAATCCAGAATATAACATAACCTATTAAAGGCATAACATAACCTAAAACCTATCTCATTCCTTCCTACTCCCTGCTTGCTATTTCTTGCAACTGGCCCTGAGATCATTATTTAGTGCAATCAGAGCTCTTGGATAGAAACTATAGTTATTCGTAACTAGCTCTACAAAAAGCTCAGGATCACCCACGAACGTCATTGTTTCATCTCTGACAATGTTCAAGGGGGAAAACTTTTTTGGAAATGTCACTGCCAGTGCAATCTTATTTAAGATTAAATAATTGTAATAATAATGAAATTTATTACCTACCCTTCACCAGCAGTTCCCCGGGCAGCTTACAACAGTCTTAGGTGCAATATAACCAGTTTCTAACATGAAGGCTAGGTCCCGAAAACAGCTATAATTTTTCTCAATCTCTCTTTAGCTAAGTTTTACTCAGCTTGCATGGACCACTCTAAAACACTACGCTTGTTCTAATCCAATGACCCTGCCACCCAAGTTGACTAAAGGAGTGGCAGGAAAGCTCCTACTTAACCCTCCAGCTTTACTAACCTTAAAGCCTATGTGTTGCACAAAACCACTTTCGGCACGCATGTGCTGCAGTTTCTGCTTCTTCAGCTTTTTTAGCTCAAGCAGCTCTTTGTATTCTGGTAATTCTCGATATGCTACAGGGATACTTTCTTCATCCTGTTAAAGAGGGAGGGAGGGAGGGGAGAGAGAATGAATAATATTAAGAATCCAAACCGTTTAAGCAGATCCACAAATGCTAAAGGAAAATAGTATTTTTGTGAGTTTTTCTCTCTAAGACAAAATTTAAGAATAGAAATGTTAGAATGGCTTCATTACTGAAAAGACATTTTCCCCTCCCTCTTAAAAATTAACATGAGCTTGATTTTTAAGTTATCAGATTCATTCATCAGCTCTAAAAACACTTTGATAGCTAGGAATAGGAGAGAAATGTGGCTGGACAGCTTTGAAGAACTATTGAGACAGGAAGAAACAGGATGTCTCCTGAAGGCAGAGATGCAACCAAGACAGAATGAAAAATTCTAATAGGGTATTGCATGACTTCTAATGTAATCTTTGAAATGTGATAGAGAACAGATTTGTTTTCACTAAAGATAAACCTAGCAAACAAAATCCTTCAATGCAGTTTTACAATCTGAGGTGCAGAATAGGAGAACGTTTATGAGATTTATTTTTACTCTGACTTTTGCCTTTAAAAGCCCTCAAGATGTCTCATAAAACAAAATCACATTAAACTTGGATTTGTGTGGCTTTCTTCAGCCTCCTGTTCTATGTCCCCTTCCCAGGGTTGGCAGAACAATCTCTGACCAAAGCTGCCTATTACAAAATAAAAAGTAGTCCAGGATGTACAAATGCATGGGAAGTAAGAACAGCAGTAGAAGAAAAGAGGATAAAGCAGAAAAGTAATGTTCTGAAAAAAGCCACCTGTCTTGCTGAGAGTGCCCTGAGAAACAACACACTTTGTTCTCCCCGATGGCAGAGTTCAATGGGGCTATCTCCCAAGAAAGTGCACAGAGGATCAGAACCTTGGAGATGCTGTGGAAGGTACGTGCAGGAGACGCTACCTGTGAGGGAAGTGGAAGGCCTCCTCTGGCTCCTCACGAGGCTGGGGTAAAGCAGAAGGGTTGGACTAAAGTGGCCCTAGGACTACGGCAATGGCCTAGTTCTCTTTTTTCTTATAGAAGCAGAACATCCAGACAGAAAATAAACTAATGCCATGAATGAAAACAATGTGCCTGGTCAAGCTGGAAAGATTGCACCTAACCATTTCCAAGCTGAGAAGTTGTGGAAGATAAATTTCTTTATCTGACTACTGCTTACACTTGCATGCCACAGAATCACTGTAGGCAATCCTCACAGTAAAATCAATGTCATCTTATAATTATAGAGCTGTATCGGAGGGATGTGAATTCAAAGCTCTAACGCTGAGTTATCCTGCTTACCAACCACAATGAATTCTCTGGAAATCATTCCTTTGGCAAGCGTTCACAAAATGAGTACAATTTCTAATGATTTCTATGGGAACGTTTCTAATCTGTGATTTATCTGATCTCACTCCCTCCATAGTTTCTTCCTGAAATGGCTGCAGCCAACCAGCAAGAGAGAGACAAAAGGAAAACTGGTTTGTCCACTGCCTCCTGCTCCCTGATTTATCTCCCCACTTCCTCCCTGCATGGTTTCTTCCCAAAAAACAAGTAAGGAAGTAGGCAAACTCCATCTGTCTGGATATCTGAATCTGTAGTGTGTATAGCAAGGTTTGGGCATAATTCTTTATGTTTGGATAACTGAATTTTCACATAGCGGGTGGGCAGATAGCAGGACCTGCATGTACAAAGAAGATCTGTCCTTGTCTGTTAAATAATAATAATCACATAAGAAATGTACCAAGATGCTGAAGATTAAAGCAGAAGTATTTTCAGCTCTCGCATGGGGGTTTGGAAAGGAAAGGAAAAATAAACAGATACACCTTTACCCAACACTTTTGGCACCGAAAACCTGTTGCTATTATATTAAAGAGTTTCCTTTACTCAACACAGGCATTCCTTGAGCTGTCTTAACTCTCAGCACCTTCATGCATAATCATCTACTTAGAATAAAAAAATATACCGATGATTCCTCCTCTGCTGCATTGCCTAAATGACTATGAAAACTTGATCTGTCATCATCTTCATCCATATACACGGGAGGTTCATGGGATGTCATGAAAGTTGAGGGCTTGAAGAGATGTTTATTCAGAGGATGTTGCCTTCTACTGGAGGACTACAACAGAAGAACACACCATCTATGAAATGGTATTAAGAAACCACCATCGTAACATTTTAACAGTATCCAATGTATTCTCACCATTGGTTTGGGAAGCTGTATACAAACAGCGTTAGCCACAATCCATATCTATCATGTAGTTTCTTATTAAATATTGCATTTTGATGTGCTTCCCCCAAACCAGATTCAACATGAATTGAATACTCATCAGGAAAAGGCATCCTCGCCGTGTTTCGGCCCACTTCTGTGGACATTCACAGGCAATTTAGACACACATCAAACTGCCGAGGAGTACAACAAACAAATGCTGTTTGAAATGCAGTGAAAAAGAACCACCACATTACTTCTAATTTTCATTATAAAGACATTATTACAACATATGGTCAAAACGCTGATGAATTCTGAAAACAAGAAATTGTTTTGCCAAAAACTGGCTGAAAATCTGATTAAGTAATTAAGTGAAATAGAACACTCCCGCTTCCCTATTTACAAAATCGCACAAATAAAACGATTTGTGTAAGCGATCAACGAGGCTCTTCAGAACCAATGCAAGCAGGGTGCTTTAAACCAAAACATTTAATAACCGGTTTAAAACAGAATTTAAGTAACGAAGAAGGGATAATGCCACTGTGTAGGACCCAAAGCTCCACAAATCCACAGAAGAAAGGGCCTCTCAGTCATACTAGCCTAGAGGTGGAGCACCAGAAGGTGAGGAAAAGGCCTCCGCCTTCTACCCTGGCTGGGAATGGTATGAAACTGTGGATCTGCTGCTCTGATATTCCACTGAATGTCCACTTTAAACCATTCATTGGATATTTATGGTAGCAGCCAGGTTGGTGATCATCAGATTTTGGGAAGGGATTGAAAGGAAAAACCAAATACAAGTAAACTAAAAACAGCAAGGTGGGGAAAGAAAAAAATGCCATGGATAAATTTGTGTTGGAATGGTACAGTTTTATTACACACATGAACAAGACATACAACAGTGCGCTTTAAACCATTATCTCTTAAACAAACTATGGTTTAATGTGAAGACACAGCATACTGGTGACACACCGCTGAAAATTTCCCAGTCCTCTGCTTCTATACCACTAGGGAATAAGTCAGTCTGGAAAATTAATCCCCCCAGATTAACCCCGAAAATTCCCTGGTTCTATTTGTCTGCAATTTGGTGGATTTCTTGCACCAGCACACCTCTATGTCTGTAAATTTCAGTCTAATTGTCCACAAAACACTAGGTAAGGAGAAGTGATTCCTTTTTTAAGCCATCTGCCACAATTGTAATGGCTGACATTGTGCGATACCTCTGAAAGTATCCTTCTGAAATTTGGCATGATTCATGCCTTAAAAAGGGGCGTTCTTGCCTCCAAATTGCATCTAATTCCCCCCCCCAAAAAAGAGTTATTGATGTTTGGGGTTTTGTTTTTTAATCAAAATAAAATGGTGTCCAGCACAAAAGCCCCTAGACCAGTCTGAAATTTGGCAGTCTTTGACCACTATGGAGAGGCTACTCTTTCTGAAAATTTCTTCCAAAGCAAGCAAGCAAGCAAGCAAGCAAGCAAGCAAGCAAGCAAGCAAGCAAGCAAGCAAGCAAACAAGTAAAATGTGCTGATAAAGCACCATTTATGTTTTCCACAAATGTATTTTTATCTAAACGCCAGAAACAGATGTGAAATATTCTAGCAATTACCTTTTTGGAGTAAAAATACAAATTTGGAGTTCTGCCTGGAACTGGAATACCAGCTTTAGTCAGTTTTATAAAATACTTTTGCACTCTGCTGGCAACCTGAAAGAGTGGAAACAGATTTTTAAAAATACATATGGGCACTAATTCTAAACATTAATACCAATTAGTAAGATATGTTTTGTATTTAAAAAGGTAAAAACATGAGAGATGGGTGACAGCTGGTAATGTTACCGTAAACATTTAACAGAGACATAGTGAACATTATCTACTTTACAAATGTGCCACTCATAAGTTCCTAGCTGCCATGCTGCTCCATACACTTAAAGCCCTGCCCTCTTCCCTATTCATAAGAACACTTCGCACTCCTCTTCAAATCCATCATCAAGAACAGCTTCATTTGCAAAGCCCTTCCACAGCTCTGATTGCCCACTTGTCACTCACTTTCCCAGATTGCTTCTACTCCTCCTCCCTAATCCCCTACTTAATTTTGTCTGTAACTTGTATAAATACAGTGTCACCTCCATTTTCCATGATATCTGCCCAATATTGCTGCTGCTTAAAAGCAATTAAATAGTGAAAATACAGAGCCACAATTGAAATACCAAAAAGTTATGGAATAAAGCTTTTTAATTTGCTAAATTAGCAAAGTAAGAGGTTACAGATTATTTTTCATTCTGTCCTTCCTTCAACAAGATGAGAACAATGTATATTCAATTCAGGATTATGTAAAATATGAAATATTCACTCTAAATTCCTATTTAATAGGATACCAATATTTTCAGATTATGAGGAAACCTATTTAATGAATGTATTGTGGCCAGGAAAAGATCTAGGACATATAAAATATCTTAAGGGGTAAGGACTAGAAATAATGCTACATTGCATTCATATCATAGGGCATTACTGGTTGCCTCTTAGTTGTGAATCTGGTTACAAAGAGAAAATATGGAAAGTACTATTAAATTGTACTTTGATCATCAGCAAAATGTGGGCTTTGGGGCTTCTTTTTTGAGAAAGGTATACAATTTAATAAATGATACGCCTTCAAACTACAACATAAACTCTGGGAGATCATCTTTATTGTGATTTAGTGGTATGGAGTCAACTCTAACTTTAATCAAAGGAGATAAATGGATTTTTTTTAGTAAAGGTAAAGGTAAAAGGACCCCTGACCATTAGGTCCAGTCGTGGCCGACTCTGGGGTTGTGGAGCTCATCTCGCTTTATTGGCCGAGGGAGCCGGCATACAGCTTCCAGATCATGTGGCCAGCATGACGAAGCCACTTCTGGCGAACTAGAGCCGTTTATCTTCACTTCTGGCGAAATGCCGTTTACCTTCCCGCCAGAGCAGTACCTATTTATCTACTTGCACTTTGACGTGCTTTCGAACTGCTAGGTTGGCAGGAGCAGGGACCAAGCAACGGGAGCTCACCCCGTTGCAGGGATTTGAACCGCCAACCTTTTGATCAGCAAGTCCTAGGCTCTGTGGTTTAACCCACAGCGCCACCCGCATCCCTGGATTTTTTTTAGTCAAGGATAAAAATCCTTTTCACACATTTATAATTTTACTCTAGGTGCAATGCAACAACACGGAAATCTGAAATTTGCCATTTTTTATGTACTTTGCAGACAAAGTTTACTAGAGAGCTGGTACCATTAAAGGATTATTTTGGGGGGGGGGGCAATGCTTGCCACTGATAGCATACCTAACTTGTTGGCATCTGTCAGTCTCATGAGACAATGGAGTACACCTCCAGGGATGAAGTCAAACTGCTGCATTAGCAGCACCTAAGTGACCTCCCTGGAGCGCAAGCCAGAGCAGTGTGCATAGAGGTCCTGCTCAGATAACAGGATCCACCTCCCTTGGCATATGTGATCCAAAGGAATGCAGGGCAATGTGTTTGGCACCAGCTTGGCTGCAGTTGTTGTTGGGAAAAGGTGTATAAAGTGCTCTCCATCTTAGGGATTTGCGTAGGGTTCACTCCTTACCCTTTTCTTCTCCTGAAGATATCCCCCAAGGCAGCGAAGGGTTAGGACCAGAGTTTTCTTACTAATACCTACTAATTCATTAATTAAATGGAAAGAACAACAAACTAATAATACTGGTGTTCAAAAACTAGGTTCTCAGTGGAGATTATATAGGAATATAATTCTGAAGCCTCTGTGCTATTCGTATGAAAGAACCCTGGTAAGGTTTAGCTTTGATAGTAGCTCATTACTGGGAAGAGACACATTGATAATTTGAATAGATAAAATTGATTGCCACCCACTGCTATTCTTCTCACCACTCCAGAAGAAATTGTATAACCAATGACACCAACTCTTAGCAAAAGCAATAGATGAGAGTCTGTTGGGGCAATGAGAAGAGAACTGAGCAGGAAGAAACCTGTTGCACTTCTTGAAGCTTCTACACCAGGGATTGGATATCCACCCCTAGTTCTCTGGCTTGTTTTACACAGGCACAGAACCCACCTGTTGGACTGCACAGACCTCAAACAAGTGTTGCTCCCCATTACCTGCTTCGCAGTTCTGTTTCCCAGTTCATCAGCTATTTTCTGCCATCGTCGAGATTCTATTTCTTCTGGTGGATACTTCAGGAGTAGTAATTCAAGCTTTTTCTGAAGCAATCACAAAGTAGGTCATAAATACCAATTAATGTTTCACAGAAGAGCAGGGGTGGGGAATACAATGCAAAAACCAAATGAACATTATAGAATTGTATGATTCTGCTAGCCTCGTTTTCCATTACCTGTTCTTCTGTACTCCACAGCTGATTAAAAGTTTCAGGTTTGGTCTCATCACAAAGTCGCCCTCTTATCATCTGCTTAAATACAGTACATAACATGGGACAAGACTTTAGAGAAGTTCATTTAACTGGATTTAATTCAAACAAAACCAGAGTTTACTCAATGAATGACTAAGCAAATCATCTAATTTTTCACATTAAAATAAATATTCCCAATGGGCAGGTATTTGAAACTGGTGCCTTTGAATTCATTATAACTATCGAAAATGCTGTTTTATAAAATCCTAAAAATAGCTTCTGTCTTATTTTTGGTAGTATTTACCTGTGGACGGTTGTTTGCTGAAGCTTCTGGACAATCACTGAAAGGCAAGACAGAGTATGAAGTGGCCTCTCCATCCTTTCTGAGATCCAAAGGGCTTTTTGGTCTTACAGGTAAACCTACTGAAAATAATAGAAAATAATTATTAAAGAGCATTAGAGTGCCCCACCACCATGACATAGTTATTTACTTACCTTTATCAAAAATAAGTTTTGCTCGTCTACTGTTACGCTTTCGGTTTTTGAATTCTCTTTCAAAATTCCCAAGGCTTGTAGTATATTGGTCCCAGGATATATCTGGCAGCTGAACAACTCTCTGTGGATATGGAAGCCCTACGTCAACCTGAAAAAGTCAAAATTATGAAGAAAAGAGTTCACAAATACACAAAAAACACACTTTCAAATGATGCAATATGAAACTAATATGAGCCTGTTTTAAAGTAACCCATGTTTTACTGTATTTCCACATTTTAAAAGGAACTCATCCAACAGTAATACACAGGAAAGCGTATAAAATAAAATATGTAGGGGAATGGGAAATGATGGCTTGTTGGAGATCATGTTTAAAACAGTGACAGTCATCTCCTCTTACTGTCTTTTGTTAGCTAAATAGAAAGTATGATTTCCCATCAAATTTTAGTCTGTGCGCAAATATAGCATATTAAGAGAGACAGGGAGAAGACCAGGAAATAGAAATTAAAGAACATACCACAGTTGGTCAAAAACATCTTCAGAATGTGTGTGGATATTTCCCCCTACAACTCACTCACTATATGCTCTTCCCTTAATAATTCAATTGTAATCAATGGCAGTATGTTCCACAAAAACATCTACAGACTGGCCTGAAACTGACACTTCTGCTTCATACAGCTCAATTGCTAGTTTTCTTTGCTAGGACATCTAAACTTTCTCTGCAAAATCAGAAGTAAATTAACTGTCAATGACAAGCAAGAGGAGTTACAAAGCTGCAGCATACATTCAACTAGGAGTGGCAAATGACCCTAAAACAGTGTGGTGGGACATTAGTGTGAGCATGCAACCTATTCCCCACCTGCAGGCAGCTTTCAGTGTGAACCAAATCCTATGCATGAACACCTGGTCACATGGAGATGTTGTGTTTTTCTCTGCAGAAATTTTGCCATGAGAAGCCTTCTTCAAATGTTCAGTCTAAATATGTGAGGGCAAGGGGAGCAGGAAGAGACTAGGTGTCTGTACCAACCATTACCCCAAAATCCTGAACCATGTCAAGAATGCCCATTCCCACCACACTTGTCCTTTTAGCCTTTAGCACAGAAGTCTGTAAGGGGCTTCTATTCAGGAACCTTACAATCGGGAACCCTGATAATATTGAGTTCCTGGTTGGGGGAAGGCTTTTAAGCACATTCAGCTGAACATTTCTGCAAGTTCACTGCAGATCAGTGTGCTAAACACAAGGTCAAGAGTAGAGGAATGAGGGCCAGCAAACATGCCTCTGGCCTCCTACGCTTTTTGACCTTAGTGTGCCCAGGCTGTAAGAGGGCTTCATAAGATCAAGAGTGAAGGGCTCAGTTTACACTGAAAGCTACCTAGAGAGGGACATGGATGTAGGAGAGGGCATAAACTCCATTTTTTACCACAATGTTTCAGTGTCACCCCTGGGTGAATTGTAGCTGGGATATTAAGGGGCCATTAAAAAACCCAACAACAAGAAGCATTGGCACTATTTATAGCATGAAAGGAAATGGAGGCCACTGAACATGTCATTGATGGTTAAAGGAGGTTTAAAGTCAGGAAAAATGGCTGCCTCTGCGCCTCAGTTACGGAGAGTGGTGGCTTTTATAGACAGCTTAATTGAAACTGCCAAACAAATTGGGAGTTGGACACAGTATGGAGAACCATTTCATACCTCGGCTACCTGAGTGCATGGGAGGCCCTGAATTGGAAGAACCAACCCCAAGTGGGGAATTGGGGAAAAGACAAGTTAAGGGAAGAAGAATGGAAACTCTTGCCCTTACCTATTAGATCTGACAGGCCCTCAACCAACATTACAACCACATTACAAAATCTTCACAAGCACAGTTTTGAACAAACAATGTATTTGAGAAGGTAACAGACTCAAGAAGCTATAATTGCCTGTGTCTTATAGAAAGACCATGTTTTCCCCTAATTCTACCATTTACACGCACTTGTCTGCAGGAGATGAATTATTCGTTATCAAACATCTCTCAGGGGTGCTTAAAAATTCCCACTGCAATACCTTCTTTTGGAGACTTTCCACAAATCCAATGGGATCTTTCAGCGCTTCTCTCTGGTGTCTGCCTAAACTCTCAAGATCTTGAACTGCTTGAGTGCGCTGAGCCTCGAGTACCGCAATCGTCTGTAACAGTCTCTGATAACTACAGAGACAAAGGGAAACAACTCACTACAGATTTCTATGCACAATAACCAAAGCAAAAGGAGGGGGGAAACCCCAAAACCTCAGCACCCAGCACACTTATCTGAAAGACTCAAACAAAGCATATTATTGTAAACAGGACTGCATATATTAAAAGTAATTTTTTAAGTGCACCAATAGAATGTGTGTCAGACGTTCTTTTAATCTGAAATAGTGGTAGGATTGACTGCTTTATAGAAATGTCAGCAAAAACACATAACAAGTATAAAAAAACTGGATGCTAAGTAAGCCACAAAACAATGACTTTTTCTTCTTGCTGCACAGTATCTTTCTACCTACCACTATAAATATGGTTCCAACATACTAGACTAGTATCACCCTGATACCTGGTATCTATCGATCTATCGTAGTCAGTGAGGTTAATCAAAGTTAATTTCCCCCAACTACCACAAATATACCACAAAACCTTGCCTGGCAAAAGGTTTTGGCATAGCTAGGGGGTGAGGCAGACTAAGTGAGCAGGCACTGGGCAGGCTGTGGACTGAGCCCCATCTGAAAGTGGTCCAAGGTCTACTGCAGGTCTCAGTCCACTGTTTGTGTTTCTTTTAATGATAAAGCAGCCTCAGGACAGAGCCAAGACTCTGTTATACACATTTGCATGGATGGTATAGTTCACTTTTCAGTGATGCAATTCATGTTGATATCTTATTTATACTGAAAGCTATTATATCTTATTTCTTTTGCTTTGTCTTACCAAAGACATGCCTCAAGTTCCTTCCTATCTGCATCATTAATGGTTTATATCTTCAGTATTATTGTAAGTATATGTGTTCACACCCACACAAATGCAGAGTTCTGACATGTGTCAGCCCGGACACTGAGGTCCAACTCCAAGGACCTTCTGGCGGTTCCCTCACTGCGAGAAGTGAGGTTACAGGGAACCAGGCAGAGGGCCTCCTTGGTAGTGGCGCCCGCCCTGTGGAATGCCTTCCCATCAGATGTCAAGGAAATAAACAACTATCTGACTTTTAGAAGACATCTGAAGGCAGCCCTATTTAGTAAAGTTTTAAATGTTTGATGCTTTATTGTATTTTTAATATTTTGTTGGAAGCCGCCCAGAGTGGCTGGGGAAACCCAGCCAGATGGGCAGGGTATAAATAATAATAATAATAATAATAATAATAATAATAATAATAATTTCCTAAAGCATAAATAATGAGTTCTTGCTTACACTGCTGTCTCACAGAAAGAATAATTCTTTTGCATAGACATCTTGGGAGTTCATACATGTTCGCAGGATTTATTTATTTTTAGCAGACGGAAAGCATTGTTTTTGCTTAGCGATACTATTAAACACATTAATAAAAGCAGTACTTAACTGGCTTAATAGGCACAAATCCCAAGAGGATAAATGTTTTTCTAACAATATGTTAGACAACAAGCCTTGCAAATACATATTCACAGAGGGTACCTGCTTTTTATAGTTTATACAAACATATACAACTCCTGTGTGGGTGGGCCTGAATAATTACGACACTGAAGCAACAGGAAAAGAAACTTAAATGTGCATAATTGTTCCTATATATAACTGTCTAAGCATATGATAAAACAAACCCAACAAGGAATACATTCCTAATTGGAATATTTTCCCATTACTATTGGAAAAAACCCCAATATATTTACATCTTAGGCTGAATACTCAGGAATCTTAGTGTGTTCATTGTAGCTAGATAAACATGAAGTGCGTCCAGCTAGAAATGTTTTATGCAACAATTTGATTTCCATCTCATGTGAGAAGAAATAGGCTGACATTTGAATGGCTTTCCCAGACAAACTACTGGGCAAGTCTTTGCCAAGGGTAGTTAATTTAAATAACTGGATGAATTCCTAGTATAGGCATTCACTTCCTTCCATAGCAAGAGCAGTCAACAAGAAAGGAAAAAGTGAATCACTAATGGGAGATCCTGAAGTTGTCTGAATGTAGGATATGCCTCATTATCACATTGGACACAAAAGAATGAGAAGAGGGGACTAAGAAAAGAACGCAAAAAATAGCCATATAAGGTTCAATCCTTACGGAAACTACTGTCTGACAAGGTCTATATGGGAATTCATGCACAGCTTCTCTACATGCACATTGAATTAGTTACTCACTAATATTTGCACAGGGGTTTTGCACACAGGGATTCTGAAAGCAATCTTAGAAGTAATACTGTCTTCTATGGTTGCTTGTTATGAGCAATACCGCAGTTCTCAGGTCTAACAACCCATGAAATGAACTAGTAAGGATTTGACATATGTTTTGCATTTTTAAGTCTTTCCCTTCTAAATATTTGAAAGATCATATAGTCCTTTTTTTACAGTAAAAATTCCAACATAGTTTGCAGTAGAAGAATTAGTTTCTCAGATGACTTAGTTCAATAAACTATTTTATGCAATTTATATTTAAGCTGCTGTGGGTTAAGCAGTCTATCATGCAACTTTATTTTTACAAAGCAATCCGTCAGTCCAAATAATTAAAATCTGTTTATAATTAGTCATTTACATTATACTAATAATTTCAGATTGCCCCAAGGGCAGATAGAAAATGTGTTTACTTCCTAGAACCAAAGAAGACAGCTGAATCTACACAGAAGCACAAGGCTACATAACTAGTAGGCACTCATACATGAGCCAGGGGACTCCTGAACTATTTATTGCCACAGTGCTTCCTTTAAAATGTTCTTACACTGCTATCTACTGTTTTGTGGGCCCAGGCACAGTGAGGCAGAGGTGGAGTGCACAGACTAAAGAAAGGGAACAGGAAACACATGCTGGATTCAAATTAGGCCACAACTTTAATGATTACAGATGCAACTGGTTCAGCATAGGCATTGGGCGTGTATTGCAAAGATCAACCAGCCTGCCTGCTGGTTGATGAACCATTGAGATTAACAAAAAATTAGAGGTCCCCCTGCAGAGGCTACCACATATGGAGAACCCCTAAGTGATCCCCAATGTGGTGTGGCAGAAGAGGAAGATTGCAGAAAAGTGTGAAAGCATCTCTGTGAGCAGAGGTTTTCCACAATCTTTCCCCTTTGTCTCCCATACCACATTTAACCCCATTCAGCAAACGAATTGAGAGGCCTTTTCAGAAGACTGCCTGGGAGAGGATGGGGTGGAAAAGTCACTTTCCACCTCACCCACGGGTATATCTCTGGATCCACCCCAAATATACATTCACACAAGCATATGGTAAGTATTGAATACTAGTAACCTCATTAGTATTCTAAATAAAATTCCTTTTTCATCCTAGGCAAGGTTTCCAATCTTACAACTGTAACACAATTAACTTTTTTGCCAACACAAAAGCTAACAAACTTAATCTCAAAGCATTATTTTGAATACATATATATTATACCATTCCAGCACACATCTGCCACAGGTGGCTCACATAACGATTAAATACTAATGCAACTGAAACGAAGTTTAAAATACAAAATACTTAACTCATTACAACTGCCTTTTTTCTTACGAGAATCAAAATCCTGCCAACACCAAAAAAGAACCATACATATGTAAGGACTGCTATGAAATTGCATGGACTCATAAAACTACTGCTATATTATCAGCAGCACAACAACTGAATTCTATGCTTTACTTTCTGATTCATGTATTTATGTAGGGAAATATCACAACAGGAAATTTAAATAAGTCTTTTTTCTGTATCATCATGAAAACAGATGACAGATGAAAAACCCATAAAAAGAAAGCTAAACACTATCTCCAACAAGTAAATGCTTCAAAAATTTTCTTCATACTGACACTATGAAGTTAATTTATCAATGGCAGAACTGAATGCCCATTTTTATAAACCTTTGCTTCTCTAGTCAAGAAAAGTAAGATTCTCCTCATTCAACATTAACTAACAGAGTAAAGGTAAAAGGTAAAGTACCTCTGGACAGTTAAGTCCAATCAAAGGCGATTATGGGGTGTGGCGCTCAGATAAGACTCTATACTGTTAAAATATTCATACTTCATAAATCAGAAGTTAGGGTATAACCTGTTTTGAAAATGCAACATATGAATGTCTATTTTTATTCTTATGATGAGACCAAGCGTATTATAAATTTAAAATGGAACAAACATAGCATCTTTTGTAATATACTAACAGGCTAATGTGACAGATTTAGTGTTTGTTCTGATAAAGCACAGAAGTGGCTCACTTAGAACATAAGAGTCATGAACTTCCTGCATAATTTTATACAAGGCACGTCCTGTATCTCAAGGGAAATGTTTCATTTTTTTTTGTTGATTCTGCCATTTCAAGCAATTATTTTGTTTCCTGCTGTGGAATCACATTATTAATTGTGTATACACTAATTATTTATTTAACACACTTTAAAACCCAGACTGGAGAACAATAAGCAACAACAGCAAGGTAAAACAGAAAATACAATTTGTGGAGCATTTTAAGAGGATGATAAACCACTGGTACCAGGACAGACAATAGTGTTCCTGATCCCTTTACCATGTTTGTGAGACTGAAAGTTCCCAGTAGGCTCATTCACGTCTCACACAATCTTCTTCCACACCCAAATCCCTTCCCTCATTCCCTTTTCAGATATGACTATAGTGCAGTTTAAGGTTGCATTCATGATAATAGCAACCATGGAGAGCTCAAAACAAGAGATAAAAGCATACACATGATTAGAAGTGGGATGTTAGAATTAACACCAGTATAGATGTAATTCTGAAAAGAGAAGTGAGGGGAAGTTGCACACAAATGGTAAAGGTATGTAGAAGCCAATGGGGTGTCAATAATTTCCTAACTATAGTTAGAAAATCAAGAACATTCTGTCTGCGGTCGGTTTTCAAAATTTAGTAAATATATATCAGTTTCAGTATTTTCCAGACAATCATTACTGGTTATCGGAAAAATAACCCTGTTAAATGCATGTCTATTGAAGAAACATTGCAAATTGGACTAGGCTGGGTTGGGAGGAGAGCTCAAGTCCAGGTGTGATTCTGTCAGTTTTGCTCAGGAGGAAGTTGGGTATTTAGACCCAAACCCTGGAATAATGCTCCACACCAGCACTTGTAAACACGAACAACTGGAAAAGGTGTTTAAAAGTTATACGAGCTGGTGAAGAGCAGAGCTCAATTCCAGGTGTAGTGGTCTCTCTGAACTAAAAGAAATTTAGAGGCTGATTCAGAATATAGAGAGCAGATATATAATCATCCAAACCAGGCTGTTGATCAAGGAAACATATTTTATGAGATATTTGCTATTCTAGTCTTTTAACAGTTTAGTTGGCAAACTAAGTTGGACTTGCCTTTGGGAACTTTTAGTAGACAAGTGGAATAAGAATCAGTAATTATTAATCACATGATAGATAACTTATTCCAAAGCTTTTTGCCTATGAGAAGATTGGCTTCATTAGGCCCAAACTGAGAATCCTGCCCTCCCAAATTATTTAGTTCTGTTATTGCATTTTGTTCATTTACTGATGAGAAACAAAGTACTCTGAACATGTTTAAAACCATTATCCTTTTTATTACTTCATGTGTTTCAAAGTGAATTCTGGCACACACAATTGGGTGTTCTAAAGTTGGGGTTATTGGGAGGGGGAATCTTTGAAATTAATCCAAGAATGAAATGAAGTAACAAGTCTTCTTCAATTTGCTATTCTTTACACATACACACACACAAAGTTATTTTTACAAAAAAAGGGGGGGGAAAGAAAGCATCTTTTTTCCATCTAGAGGAAATAAAATCAGGAAAAAAAGGATTTGGCCATAAAAAGTACACACATTTTATACTTTTTGCCTTATACAGAGCAGCCAGAGCTGTTGTAACCAAACTATTCCAAAAATTATTTATGTATAAAAAATACTTCTATAGTGATTTCATTAAAAAGTATCAAAGCAGTTTACAACAATTATATCAATACAATAAAGACCATATAAAAAATTAAAATCACAGATAATCACCTATTACAAAAGATATATTCTTAATGGTCTTCCTAAGCCTAGTGACATAGAAAAGTTTTCAGCAAATGTTTAAAGGCTAAAATAAAAGGTGCCTACTGAGATGCCTATGAGATATTAATCCATATGTATCTATGAAACATTCTAAAAAGCAGCAGCTACCATTTATCCAACCTTTCAAACAATTCAACAATATCCCATTTCTGGGCAAGGTATTAAAGTGTACTGGCATCTCAGGCTCCAGGGGCTTCTGGAGGAGATGGAATACCTAGATAAATTTCAATCTGGTTTTAGGCCTAGTTATAGGACAGAGGCGGCTTTTGACATACTTCCCTTGTCCAATTCCCAGTGTACGTCCCAGTTGGTTCTGCTGGACCCTCCTGGGCCACCTTAATGGGATGGGATTTGGAGACACTGTTTTAAACTGTCTTGGTTATAAACTGGTGTGCCATCAGTAATGGAACGTAATCCAGACAAGACAGAGGTACGCGTGATCAGTCGGAAGCCAGAACAGTGAATATGGATTCAGCCTGTACTGGATGGAGTAAGACTGCCCTTGAAAACTCAGGTTCACAGTGTGGGTGTGCTTCTGGATTCAGTCCTGAGCCTGGATGCCCAGGTGGCCAGAAGTGCATTTGCACAGTTAAAGCTAGTGCACCAGGTACACCCACTCCTGCAGATGTCTGATCTGGCCACAGTAAGACACACACCTTATTTACATCGTGTTTGGATTACTGTAGCACACTCTACGTGGGGCTGCCTTTGAAAAGTGCTCATAAACTCCAACTGGCCCAAAGGGCCAGTTATAGGGAACATATGATTCCCTTGTTATAAGAACTCCACTGACTACTTCCAGGCACTCGTCTGTTTTCGGACACAATTCAAAGTAGCTGGAGTAAGGGTTAGGTCAGCAATAAACCACCTGGTGTCAGTAAAGTTAGCTCAATATTCAAATAAACCAAAACAGCACAGGCCTAGTGATCACAGCTACTCTGCCCAAGAGGCCTTGCCCCAATGAGGCAGTTGCAAGGACTAAAGGTCCCCACCTTCCCATTGCTCTCTAAGGCTCCTCCCCTGGTTACTTCCCCAGCAGCCTAAGGCTTTGTCAACTTGTCTCTCTTTGCCGTGCCCTCTTCATTTCTCTGCATGTTCTGGGAGACCGGGGGATAACTATTATCTTTTATATGTTTTTAGCTTTCTACCGGTATATTTTTTTCTGTGTTGCTTTAATTTGTGTAAACCACCTTCAATCCCAGTCTGGGAGGAAAGTGGGATATTAAAAAAAAAATCATCAACAAAAAAGGTATACCGGTAAACCCTCAAATCCCTTGGTGACAGCACAATCATCAGATATACAAGTACCAGCTTCACCAAAGGCAATGCTTTTGGCTTGGAACAAATATTCAACTTTTATGTGTTGACTGAACATGTGCCAAACAAAAACTAAAGTTTTTTTGTGAGGTGCAACACTGTTCTTTTAAAAAATAAACATAAATCCAACTTCACTTTGTCAACAACTGTTAACCACTAAAACATCTCTAGCACACAAACAAGGTTTGATATGGCCTTTCAGTCCACATCTGACTTCCAGCAGTTCATTTCCGTTTCAAAATTATGCATTCACTGAGAAAAGATCACAGTGGGGAAACATCCATTTACAGAAAACGTAACTTAAAAACCAGGTCAAGCTGTGAATATGTTTCAAATTCTTATGAGGAAAAATAAACTGCAGCCAATTGTTGTTATTGCAGTTATTTCCACAAAATGTTAACAGGGAAAAAACACTATTCTAATCCAATTGCTTTTATTCAAAGCACATTATCTAATTCCAGCAGTAAAAACATCCATTTTAAGTGATGTGACTCCAAAAGTAATAGTACAGTCAGTGATCCCAGAGATGAAAGACAATCATCTGCTACTTCTGCGTCACAATGTCCAAAGTTACAACTGAATTTACAAAACCATATTTATTGCTAGAAAATTGTCATGTTTCTCTGTTCATCAGAAAATTAGCCTTTTAACTGGCCTTTAATACTTTAGCTATTCAGTACCCAGAATGCAACTAAATAAACACTGACAAAATGTTTAACTCCAAGAATAGGAAGACATTCTTAACATACTCCAAATCTCAAAAGTACATATTAATTCAAAGTAACAATATTTCTTGTTGCATAAACAAAGTCTTGTGTTATTTACATATTTGACTACTCCATTATACAGGGGCTATCATTTAAGATCCAGAAGCTGAACTTCTCTCTCCCAGCCCACACCAACTGTCTAAGCCACTACTGATCTTGACCACAAAGCCTACCACACTTTGCTACTTCATCAGCCTCCTGTACCCAGCAAAGGCCAAATGTGGGCAGGGGGGCGGTTAAGAATAATTCACTGCCGGATGTTTAGCTGTTGATGATTCACATGGAAAAGAACTATCTATATACCTTGAAGGTTATATGCAGTTCACAAACCTTCCCAACCTCCACCTGTCAAAATGACAAGCAATATATTTATACAGCTAATAATGTATTAAACCTAATTGATGAACCATATGATTTTATTATGAGAGGGATTCATATATAAGAAGCCTGATAAGCAGAACTTCTGCTTGCACAAATGGGGACTTCCGCTTGTGCAGTGGGGCTCCCCCACCCCTCTCTACACCCCACTGCATGCATCCCAAAATTGACTTGTGGAAGTCGTAGAACCCCAACAGCGCACAGGGAGAGGAGAGAAGGGATTGTTTCATCTGTGCAAACTGAAATTCACAATGCTGAATTCCATGCAACATTACTAGATTTTACAGATGACAGTAAGTTTAGAAACTGCTACACAGTAAGTTAGCAACGTAAACCAAGTTAATTAATTTGAAGCTTATATAAACTAATCTCTTTTGCAATACTATGTAACTGCCATAACTCACTGACAATTTATACACTCTGCTATGTACACTAATATCACCATTCTACAGACTACATTGTATTTAGCATACTAATAAAATGAAGTTTTCACTCAAACGTTGTAATAAAACCTGAAATGTAAAACTCTAATTCTGAAATAGCTTTCAAAAACAAAAACAATGAAGTTTTACACTGCAATTCTACACATGTCTACTCAGCAATAAGACCCATTGAGTTCAATGTGGCTTGCTTCTAGATAGATATAAGATTGCAGCCTTAAAGTCAACTTCCTGCTATATTCTCACACTAAAATAATATACTTAAATCATAGTTCTTGCAGAATTCAAGTGTATTCTAAAGAAAACTATTATTTAAATGAAATTACACTAAGGCAGATGTAATAGTATTTGAAAAACTAGGGGCTTGAATAACAAACAAAAAGCAGAATCCATGGTTACCATAGTTACACATACTCTTTGTTGTGTTTCAATGCCACATGATCTGATTCAAAGAAATACACATCAGGCTCTTCCTCTTCCTCTTCTACAGCATGAAGATTGGCACTCTCTTTGGCAGATGGTAGGGATCCAGTAACAAGTCTAGCCTCTGGGGGAGGTTTACTTAGTCCTTCATCTATATATTCCCCGGAATCACAACTTCTCTCTTTCTCATTCAGAACAGTATCTGTGTTTACAGAAGACCCATTGATATTGGTAATACTTGATTCTACATTCGTTTCAGCGGCACTGTGATTGTTCTCCTCAAGCTGTCCATTTTCTCTACATGGAGAGTTATGTTTAGTAGGGCTACCTTTTGCTGTGCCCACCCTCCATGGTGATGTTCTCAGTGTGTATCTGTGTTCTTGAGGTTCTGACACAGATGCAATTTGAGTGGAAACACAGTCCAAAACAGAAACTGATGGTTCAGGTTCACCTGAGACTGATGTACTCTCGTGACAATTGCCCAGGTTGCTGTTGGTTTTTTCAGACTGTTCTTTTGAGGCACTGCTATCACCCACCACGTCTACTTCCTCCTCAGAATCCCTTAATAAAGGTGACTGGATTTCAGAAGAGGACCCCGTACCCGTACCTGACTCGTGTGCCTGATTAGTAGTTTCCTCAGGCAAACAGTTGTTTAATTGTTTGTGGTCCTCTAATGTTAACTGTTCTTGTGAATTTGTGCAAGGCACACTGTGGTCAATAAAACTGTCCTCTTTATTTCTGTTGAGAAAAAATGATGAGTGGGCCAATGCATTTCCATTTTCTGCAACATCTTTTTCCTTAGATGAACAGGAAACAACATTGTTTTGTGCAGTATTCCCGTCAGGCTGACAGTTGTCACACTTTGCAGCATTTGGACCTCTCCCATCAACTCCATTGACAGTCTGACAACCTGCAAGTTCTTCGGATACTGAGAAACTGTTAATTCTTTCTGCACAAGCATTCACTTTTTTAACTTCCCTTTTATCACTATCGTCCAATATAAGACATCGACAAGCTCGTTTAGCTCCTGGAGTGACTGCAGCATTGTCTGGTACTGAACTCTTGCGTTCCAATCTTTCCTTCCCTGTTTTAGAGGACAACACTTCTTCTGAACTGTTTTGTCCCTCTGAACGCAGGCAGCGCTTAACTCGCTTTAAAACTGGTGAATGAGGTTCCCCTTGTTTCTTCTCACAATTGTCCACAATTTGTTTCTCAACACTATCCTTTTCTGAAGCTGATAGTCCCCTCTTTCTAGGGCTTACCCATGATTCCCTAGAACTTTGCTGTTTCACATCGTTACTTCGTGCGCTGTTATTTCCCTTTTGAGTCTGCAGAGATTCTGGTTTCTTCTTTGGTGATCTTGATCTTACTTGTGGAAGAGAAGAAACTTCCTCTGGATGAGCGATGCTACGATTTCTTAAAGTTCGGCCACAAAAATTTTCATCCAAACCATTTAACCCTACTGTTGATCTTGTGACACGAGTAGATCGAGAAGCAGCCATACTATGGCAAGTCCCTAAAGTATGTTCCTCATGATCCACTCATTCCGAAACCTTCAAAGAAAGGTAAATAAAACAATGAGAAAAAGCATTGTCTGTAGTAGAAAATATGCTAACATTTCAATTTTATGACTAAATAAGGATCTCTATTATGGTAGTTTCCTTGTGACAGCAGGGCAATCATCTAAATTTATTAGCATATGTTAACTGCTCAATATTGACACTACTATTTATATAACAGAGGGTCAGAAAAAGGTTTTGACACTAAAGCAGGTTTATAAAATGAAAATCATTTTCTTTCAGTTAAGCCAAACAGAAAAGTTACATAAACATTGTTTCTGGCATTAAATGAACAGGAAGGATTTCTAATGCATTTAAGAGAAAATACAAAAAGGTTCTATCTAACTTCAACAGTATTTTTCAATTTATAATTCAAAAAAGGACAAAAAAACTACAACTCAAGCTGTGAATCATCTACTTCTACACTCATAACCCAAAAGGATATCCTATGACTAAAGCAGGAGTTGAAAATTGTGTCCAGAGGCATGTTGCAAACATGCTTATCATTTCTGCACACACTTTAAGACGAAAGTCAATTACTGGACTCATCTCCCAAGACAATTTGCTCGTTTCAAGCAAACCCACAGTGATGAATTTCATCATTTGACTGCAGAAAAAAACAAAACAACCCATAAAAGTTGTCTACTCTTATGGCTCAGCCCTGAGTCAACCAATACAGTCTGTTAATAGCACTGGAGCAAGTAAAGGAAATAAGCATATGTATATAAATTTGTCCAATCAAAGACAGTCTGCTTGAATTCACTGCTAATTCTAAGCTTTTAAAAATGTACAGGAATATATTTCACAATGCTTTCCTTTATTCACAACTAGAATCTTGTCCACTAATGATAGGGTCTATCATCATCCCTAAAAGTTGCATCAGGTTTTACCTTTGGGGATAAAAATTCCCAGGCTTCAAGTATGTTGGAACTGGGCTACATGATTCCTGACAAAGACCTGGTGGGTTCTTAAAACAGAACCTCACAGTTATCTCTCCTATGCTTGGTCCTTATGTTAACTCAGTGGCATGTGACTCCCTGTGCCTATGAGTCCTATGCCACTGGTGTAATATAAGAAGCCTAAGACCATGTGGGATATACTATCACTTCTCTTCCTTGTGCCAAGGTCAATCCTTGGAAAACTGAATTACCGTATTTTTCGTCCCATAGGGTGCACCGGCCCATAGGACGCACCTAGTTGTGGTTTTTTTTGGGGGGGGGGAATAAAGGGGGAAAAAATCCTTTATTTCCCCCCCCCAAACCAGGTCGGGGAATCCAAACCAGGTCGGGGAACAGCGGGATGGCAGTGCTCCGCCTCCCCGCTGTCCCCCGAGCTTGTGGGGCTGGCGCTGAGGAGAAGCGCGCTTCTCCCCAGCGCCAGCCTCCAAACCAGGTCGAGGAACAGCGGGATGGCAGCGCTCCGCCTCCCCACTGTCCCCCGAGCTTGTGGGGATGGCGTTGGGGAGAAGAGCGCTTCTCCCCAGTGCCAGCCTCCAAACCAGGTCGGGGAACAGCGGGAAGGCGGAGCTGTCCCCCGAGCTTGTGGGGTGCAGGCTGCTGCCCGCAAGCCTTGCAGACACCTGCGCGCAAGCCTTGCGAGCCCGCGGGAACTCCCGCCGGGCTTGCAAGGCTTGCGGATAGCTTCCTGAAGCCTGCATTTGCCCCATAGGACGCACACACATTTCCCCTTCATTTTTGGAGGGGAAAAAGTGCGTCCTATAGGGCGAAAAATACAGTAATGCTTGTGTCAGGAGGAGCTGCTGACAAAAACAAATCAACAAGTCAACAGTGAATGAATAGAAGATCATATATGCCTCTAATTCAAAACTTGTCTACTGAAACTAGAAATAAAGACAGTGGAAAAATAAAGCAAATGGAGCTAAAAAAATTATGCACATTTACTCAGCAGTAAGCCTCATTAAACTTAGTGAAACTTGCTTCAGGGTAATCCTGTACAAGACTGGACTGTTACTATTTTATACCACAGTTTCACTCTAAGTTAAAACTGATAGATATCAAGATGTACTTAATTGATTGAATCTCATGTACAAATCAACTGCACTAAAAACCAAAGTTAATGGATGAAATGATTTAGCAGGATAAGACACAATCATAATCAAATGGAACATCAAGATTTTTTTAAAAAAAACCTAGGAGAAACTAGGATGGGCTTCTAAACTCCAGTGACTTCGATATCTTATGAAATAAGATGGTAGTCTCTGCTTCATTTTCAGAAGGTTTTATAAGCTAAATAATATAAACATATTAAGCAACAGAGAGGCTCCCTAAACCACTTATAAATACTAGAATTATAAGAATTTTGGAATAATAGTGGAAGTAACTTATAAATTACACAGACATAAATAAAACCAAATTCTAATGCAAAATAAATTATACCCACTTCTAAATTGTAAAAATTGTCCAAGCGTTAAAGTCATTTCCTATTTTTTC
Organism: Podarcis melisellensis; assembly: GCF_964234715.1. Taxonomy (NCBI): domain Eukaryota; kingdom Metazoa; phylum Chordata; class Lepidosauria; order Squamata; family Lacertidae; genus Podarcis; species Podarcis melisellensis. Next base: position 65,349,850 of record NC_138538.1, read on the forward strand.
CATTAAAGAGATGGACTGCTGGGAAAACAAATGTTGAGGCTCATGATTTTGATCTATGTGACACAACTACTCTCATACCTTTTCAGGAGAAAAAACTGTGATAAATTATGTCCTTTTAGTGGGAACAAAGTAGGCCCTTGTATATGAATGCAAAGAAAACAGATAATGTAACTCCTTGCAAATGAAAGGAACATTTGTTTCAAATTATCCAGTTTAGTAAGGTGTTTTAAAGGAGTATTCTGCTCATCAATGTAAACATGCTTCAAAAGCAAAATCTGAAATACATAATGCAAATATTTTATTTGGGAGGATGAAATGCTTGTTTTCCTATCTTCCAGAAAGCCATGATATCAAGGAAGCAAAGCCTAGATGAGATAATCCTAAATGTCTGGTGCACAAAGCATACTATATGGGAGGGATGGACAACAAATGGCCCTTCAAATGTTGCTGGACTATTACATTAACTGGAACTGGTGAGAGTTCAACAACATCTGGAGGGCTACAAGTCCCCATCCCTGCTACATGGAGTCTAACCACAATGGGGAATATTATTTGTCCCTAAAACTGAAAACATACATTATTCATTAAAATTTAACAAGGGATTCTGAACTAAAGTTACTGGGTTTGGCAATAAGCAAATGCTCTGATGTTTTGATCAAGAAAATAAATTGTTGTATACTTCAAATGGTCTATCCTTAGTAATCAAGCTGTAACTGAACTGGATTTCTGGATTTATCATGTCACACCTTTCCAACCTTTGCAGTCCCACAACCACTGATGCATTCCATGAAGAATGTAATGACACAGGGAAGACAAGCCTGGTGCAGCCACCTGCATGATGTTGGCTTCTCTGCCAGAAGAACACTTCACTCCGCTTTATAATTGCCAGTTGTCCCGCAACTGCAGGGCTAAAGGGAAGTATAATCTACCCTGATCCATCAGTCTAAGGACAACTGGGATGTGTGCACATTGGGGAGGGTTGACTATATACCATCACCATGTATACCATCATCCAGCTTGAAGATCTTCACTGCAGAAGCCAGGGCACAAAGATTCAAATAAATCTCCAAAGACGACATAATTCCCCATGATAGTCCGTTTTGGAAATGTGGAAAAGACTAGTATGAAAATGAAGTTAAACCCCATTTTAAAGACCCTGATCATCTAGTCCAGGGGTTGTCAACGTGGTCCCTATTGTCCACTAGCGGGTGTTTCAGGATTCTGGGTGGGTGGTAGGCGGTTCTATGGCACAAGCTGAATCCTCCTTCCATCAAGCACTGGTAAGGAAATTTTACCATCAAGAAAGATGAATTAGTGGGCTGTAGGTATAAAAAGGTTGACTACCCCTGATCTAGTCCAACCCTCTGCAATGAAGGAATATGCAGCTGTCCCGTATGTGGCGTTATCAGCAACATGCACTAACCAACTCCAACATTACACAGCAAAGAGCATGTGAAGGTTCTGCCCTTAGAACCAACTGCTTCCTTCTTTTATTAGAATCCATTCTGTCTGAAAGATACCTGATAAATTTAAAGTTTTGGATTGCTTTCTGTCCATAAGGAACAATGCCCAAGTAGAGAAATGATGTGGAATTTATAGGGAAGCTCTATGTCAGAAAACTAGCACATATTAACCAAATTAGAATAAAAACTAGTTTTCATAAAAAATTATGACTATACCATAATAATTCATATTCCACACAATTATATTTTATGAAGGGCTGGTTAAGATATGTTGAGATGTGAAATAACTATCTACATGTAGGTATTCTTGGTATAGCAAGCAGCAGCATGTGGATTCCTATGAATCCATAAGCAAGCAGTTGCATGTAATTCCTATGACTGCTAAAAGTTTCTGAAGCTATCACAATCATGGCAATCTAAGCAAGCATGGGTAACAAGGTACAGTACATACATATTTGCATTTCACAATGTAGAAAAGCACAAATCCCTAGACATCCGTGCAGAGGTAGGTGCTACACGTATATTTCCCTGAACAGATATAATTGTGTGCTTGATACAACAGTGCTCTCTCAATTATGTAATCTTGTTAATACTATCTTCTGAATCAGCCATTCATTTTCAAAATACTATGTATCCAAAGTAGATGCATCTCAAGCATTTAATAACAGAGGGATGCAAAAAGATTTAGCTTTTAAATTAAATTATAGATAAAAATAAAATAGAAAGTGGTGGCAGAAGGGTTTTAAGTCACCACCCCTGGAATATTATTTATTTGTAAACCAATTACATATACCGCTATGGGTGTAAACTGGAAAACCTGTCCTGCATGCAAAGCAACTATTTTCCTTGAACAAGTAGCTTCCGTAATAATCTTACATGCAGCCTATGTATAAACTAAGGCCCAGGGGCCTGATGCAGCCCAATCACCTCGATCTGGCCCACACACAGGCCGGAAATCAGCATGTTTTTACATGAGTAGAATGTGTGCTTTTATTTAAAATGCATCTCTGGGTTATTTGTGGGGCATAGAAATTCATTCATTTCTCCTTCCCCCCCCCCAAAAAAAATAGTCCGGCCCCCCACAAGGTCTGAGGGACAGTGGAACGGCCCCCTGCTGAAAAAGTTTGCTTACCCCTGGCTTATGCAATGGTCTGCACTTCTATATCTAAAAAGGCATGCGCAGCTATTGTCTTGCACAAAAAAAGCATCTCTCTGGATCACAGCCTAGGTCTTCAATTAGTACCAGAGACAAAAAGCAGGGTAGTGTGACATAAGAATGCTAAGAAAGCAATACAAACCACATCCAACAACTTCCAGTTCCCAGGAGTACACTCTGCTCTGTGTAACTAGTGCCACCTCCCAGAATTATAAAGCATAGCAGGCAGCCTACTACAGAAACTGGGTGTAGCTTATGTCTGAAGTTGTTACTTTGCAAAACTTCTCTACAGAATACTCAGCCTGTTCAATACATTTTTCATTGTACAGAAAAGCTCAAAATAATTTTAACAGCCACAAGTCTAACAATGGTGGCAACGTAACTCCTTTCTAAAAAGTGTCTAATCTCATGCAAGAAATGCAGCCTTTCTTCTTAACATACCATGCCTTTAAATACTAGAGTTAAACAGCAGGCAATACCCATTATCAATTATGATCCAAACAACCACATACATTGGGGATTTTCCTTGGGATTTGTATAAAAAGAGATTCTATTTCCACTAAAAATGAAACAGAACAAAGATAAACAAGTTGTCACCTCAAGTAAATGATGGCACTATGTAGATTGGAGAAATATCTCGATTATATTACACTGCATTATAAGTTATAGCAAACAAGTGAAACCTGAAACAAAATTTTCAGTGCATCCTCGTCTCCTAACAGGAACGATCCAGGCAGGGGTTCTTGCTAGGCAGGCATGACCTCCTCCAGGATTATATAAGCTATAAAGAGCTCCTAACTCAGGGCATTCCTCTTCCCCACTAGTCCTGTGCAATATCTGGTTTTCAACGTTTTGATATATCACTAGCTAAACATCATCATACAGTGGTACCTCGCAACTCAAATGGCTCCATTCTCAAACATTTCAGCTCCCAAACGCCGAAAACCTGGAAATGCTCTGGTTTTCAAATGTTCTTCGAAACATGGAAGTCCGATGTGGCTTCCACTGTGCAAAAACCGAGCTGTTGGCCAATCGGAAGCTGCGCCTCGGAACTCGAACGTTTCAGAAGTTGAACAGTCTTCTGGAATGGACTACGTTCGAGTTCTGAGGTACCACTGTATACTGATATATCACAATGTCTCAAATAAGGATGGAAGTATGCAGAGGCAAACAGTAGAGCTGGGCAATATCTGGTTTTCAACATTGCAATGTATCACCATGTCAGAAATAAAGATTTTCTTGCATCGTGATTTTTGCATAGCGCATGTATGTGTGTACACACACACACACAGAGAGAGAGAGAGAGAGAGAGAGAGAGAGAGAGAGAGAGAGAGAGAGAGATTGAGATTTGTGGTATACTGCTGGGTCAAAAATTATGAAACTGATATAATGATATAGACTTCAAACCGGTTTTGAATAATATATTATATATCGCCTAGCCCTATTCACCATACACCCACACTCATTTTATTTTTCCAACTGGTACAGTGGTACCTTGTTCTGAGTCCGGGATCAGTTCCGGAGCACTGGACACTCCACGAAAGGGACGCTTGACAAAGTGCTGCTCTGCACATACACGCGGAGCGGTTTATGCTTCTGCACATGCGCGAGCGGCAAACCCAGAAGTAACCCATTCCGGTACTTCTGGGTTTTTCGCGGACATTCACCAAAATGGATGGTCGACGGGGCGGACATTCACGGAGATATTACTGTACTCAATTTCCAATGGTTTCTGAGCATGGGGGTTGGAGTTTTCTACCCCTTAGTTCTGCATGGTTCCCCTGGGCATGCCAATATTCTACTTGTTTTTCAGTGGACCCATTTATACACTACTTTTCCACAAATGTACAAAAGACAGTTTACAGAAATCAAGATACCACAAAATAAAACAAAACTACAACCTAAAAACAAGACAAAATGTCTAATTATAAAATATCATAATTAGAAATATTCACTAGAGCAGGGATGTCCAACCAGTAGATCTCTGGCTGGCTGGATCCTGGGAGCCTTATCATGTACAAAAAGTTACAGGGGGAAAGCTAAAAAACTCTGTGCAATCCTCCCCCTAAAAAGCTCAACAACTCTGGGCAATCCACCCACCCCACGCACGCTCTTCCTCCCTCCAATGACAATAGGTAGATCACTGCCAGGTTTTTTTTATACTGTGAATAGATCACATTCTCTTGGGTGTTGGACATGCCTGTACTAGAGGATGTATCACATCCCTGGGTGTCTGGTTTCAGACTTCAAAAGATTCATCCATAAAGAAAGAAAGAAATTCATAATACTAAATATTCATTCATTTTTTATACATGCATATTTCACTACCTGAACATAATGCGTTCTCAGGAAATTGTTTGTCAGGTGAGCGTTCGCTTAGTCAATTGATTCCTATGCAACAATTTCTAATGTGTCCCCAACCACTGAATTTTGAGCCCAAAATGACAAGAAAACCTGGGGAAACCCAGGAAAACATTCTGAAACTTGCAAAATGCAAACAAGGAAGGGAAAAAAATGCTCTCTTATTTGTCTGAGCTCTCCCCCTCCCTCCTTCCCACCATGGTTTCTGCTGAAATGGCTTGAGGACCAGCAAAATGCAAAAAGGTAATCTTGTTTAAGACTGCTTACAGTCTTGCATGCAGGTCCAGCTGTTTGGATATCTGATTCTGCAATATGTACAGCAAGTTTTGGATACTAATTGCTTGTGTTTGGATAAGTGAATTTTTGTATAGCATGCATTTGGATAGCAGGACCTGTGTGTATATGTAAGTTGACAGGTGTATATATATATATCCTATCACAAAATGGTGTTTACATGGACTTCAGAGTAAATTTAACTGGTCATTAGAATAAATACAATAGCATTTAAAAGATTTAATGATACAAGAAACCACAATAATTTTAAACAAATATATTTCAATTATTTCCTACCATTGCAAAAATGAATAGAATATGAACTTCTCTTCTGAGCTTTGAGGAATTCCAGTGTAGCTCCACTAAGCTTAATAGTCACCATTGCTAATGTCCATGATGCATGCCAGACATCATTTTCAAGCAATTTACATTTCTTTTAACAAGGATACTGTGGGAAAGAGACAACAGAATTAAGAAAAAGTCAGTGTATTTACTGTCCATATGGCATGGCATATGACAACCTTCAAAGTATTCACTCTTTCCTGTTTGCAAACAATGTAGGTTAAAAAAGAGTAGGAGGGACAACGACTTTTTTATGATGGTTCTACACTTACCTACAGGGCCAATTCCAAAATGTGGTCCCATGGGATTTCTGCTTTACCCTACAGCATATCTGCTGATCCCACAAGTTTTCATCTTATCCCCATGATGTTAAATACCTATTTGAATCTGCTAAGCGAAGTAGTTAAAGGAGTTGGAGTGTATTGTCATCCATTTGGAAATGACACAAAGCTCCATTTGACATTCTCTTCAGAGCCTGGTGGGAATAGACCACTGTCTGGATGCAGAAATAGAATGGGTGGGGGCAAACAAACTGAGATTCAATCCAGACAAAACTGGCAGAGTTTGTAAGATGTTCCTCAGCTTGGATGAGTGGGATTCACCACTGCCTTAGAATGACCAAGGACCAAGGCTGAGGTTGCTACTAGAACCATCATTTTCACTGAAGGCTCAAGTGGCACAGAATGCCTTCTAACAGTTTAGGATGGTATTCATTAAGACATCAAATGCAGGTGGATAATCTAGTTGACATAATCCACTAGTTGAAATGCAGTGCTCTATGTCATCACAATCATGCTTTAAAACACAGTGACACCTCAGGTTAAGTACTTAATTCGTTCTGGAGGTCCGTACTTAACCTCAAACTGTTCTTAACCTGAAGCACCAATTTAAGTAATGGCATTTCCCGCTGCCGCCAGAGCCCGATTTCTGTTCTTATCTTGAAGCAAAGTTCTTAATCTGAAGCACTATTTCTGGGTTAGCTGAGTGTGTAACCTGAAGCGTATGTAACCTGAGGTACCACTGTACACACATTGTTTTTCCTATTGTGAACTTGTTCAATTCACCAAAACACAGTATTTTTACCTCCCTATTACATTTATAATAGTCTTAAACTAACAAAAACCTCTCACTACAGGAGAAAAACATGGCATTTGGCCTCTCACACAAGCAGAAAAGCAATATCTCTAGCAATATCTTTAGCAAGGACACAAAAATTCCCTGCAATTCCTCTAATAAGTAGCCTCATTAGAGAGAGAAAGCCTCTCACTATCATATGACCATTCCCAAAGATACTATCATTTCCTAAGTGTTGTGAAATATACATAAATCACAGATTTGGTAGTTGAGGAGGAAGCATTATTTTTTCACATGTCCATAAATGGATTGTTTTGATTCTGTTTTCCTTACCACCAATTAGCAAAGGGAGCCTCCATGCTACCTACAGTTAAAATAAATACAGTGGTGCCTCTAGTTATGAACTTAATTCGTTCCGGAGGTCCGTTAAGAGCTGAAACTGTTAAGGTTAAGACCTGAAACTGTTCTTAACTAGAGGCGTGCTTACGCTAATGAGGCCTCTTGCTGCTGCTGCGCTGCTGGCACACAATTTCCGTTCTCATCCTGGGGCAAAGTTCTCAACTTGAGGTAACTCTTCCAGGTTAGCCGAGTTTGTAACCTGAGGCATTTGTAACCTGAGGCGTTCGTAACTCGAGGTACCACTGTAAGTCACAGAACACTGCATTCCTCGTATTGCTAGTTCCAATATATTCACCCCAATAACGTGTAGGCTTTCTCCTCTTTTCAGTATTCAGCATAGTCAAAACAATGACTAACCAACTTCCTGCTTTTATCAGACATACCACAGGTAGCACAAACGCCAAAAATTTGTGCCATGCCACGACAGGGCTATGGCATAGAACTAAGCCAGTGTGGGGCTACCTAAGTACACAGTGCGCACTAGAACTGTGTAAGTTTGGAAATAATAAACTACAGTTCTTGAAAGTCATGTGATTTTTTTTACCTCTTAATTCATTAATATCCTTCATCAATATGCAGTATTCTAAGTAGAGTATAGATAAAGTAAGGTTTGCTTCATCACCTTCAAGAGCAAGAGTCTACAATATTCTCCTGGAAGTAATGTGCAGAACAGTTGCTGGCAGAAACTTGATAACTACATTTTTACACCAAGTCAGATGAGGAAATAAGTTGTGAACTGTCAATGGATGGTTTTTTGGATCAGGAACCTAAATGCATCATTTTTGTACCCACTGCTGGGCAAGACAGGTTTATATAGAAATAATGGTGGGTTGGGATTCTGGCAATATGTAGCTGGTACTCCTTAGATTGCCTGGGGAATTTTCTTTCTAAAATATGCTCACCCTATGGAAGTTCTCTATTCCAAAAGATAGTTTTGTGTCATACATTCTAAATGTGAGAGAAGGAAGGGGGGAAATAAACAACATTATTTGCCATGATAAACCAACATAAGAAATCAAACATCCAAATTCCACACACTCTAAAAGTAAAACTAGAGTTTAATTCCATTCCAGCCTCTTTTGCCAGAGATTGAATAGTAACTCATTTGATCTTACAAAACATCTAAGTATTTATTAGTTACATTTTCATGCCTTTGTGAGATTCAGTGGGCATTTATGATTTTTTTAAACTTATGTCAAAGTGTCACTATCAGCAATGTTATCATAATAAACTGGCTATTCTTTATTTTGCTTTGTATTTCCCCAAATACAAATGTAAACATATATCAAATAGCTGTTAGCAACATTCCTCACAAATGCAATACAGTATAAGCCTTCCATTGGTCACATGAGGCACTCCTCCAAACAAGTATGAAGAAGCTGAATGGGGAGCTGTGGGGGCCGCCCTGTTTTGAAACTGTCACTCTACCTTGAAAGGACACTTACAAATAGTAAGTGACATCTCCTAATCCTCATATGAAGTAATAGGTGCTGGAAATGAATAGGAATCTTTACAGAGCCCAAAGTACCACTGCCATATGAGGGAGCTAGAGAAATTATTTCTCAGATGACTGCCTATTTTTAAAAGATAGTTGTAAAGATGTATCTCACATCACATGAAGCCAAATGTTATCCATAACCCTGGTAACTTCTATGATAGATTACTACAACAGGCTTTAAATGTACATGCTACTTGAGTTGCTTCAGGAACCACAACTAGACTCTTAAAAGAGATCATATCTCATCTGTATTGAAATAATTCTACTAGTTCGTGGTATGTTCCAGAATTCAATTCAAAGTGTTGGTCTTAACTTTCAAAGTGGCACCCAGGGGCACCATAGTACCCTTAGACACATAACACTGCACACATCAACACTAAAATATATTTTTTTAAAAACACAGAAAAAATAGTAAGCTGTTTGGATTTTCTGTTATTTTGTGAATGTTTTGCATACATTTTTTTGGGGGGGGGTCTACTGTATTTGTTTTAGGGTAGTGTAGGATTTTTGCTGGCTTATGGGAAAGTTAATTCTTCTGTGAAATGGGTATTCTGTGGTGCCCATAACAATTTATTAGATTTCCAAATAACAATCTAAACCCAAAAGAATATAAAATAATGCCACATTAAATTATAGGAAGTCATAGCCATTAGTAGTACTGTCTTCCATCTATTAAGGTAAGAATCAAAATGAGGAACAAGTCCCCCAAACTGTTGGCTTGTTTCATAGATTGGGATATCCAATTGTTTGTCAGTCCTTTGAGCTTATCCAATATTAACACCATCCAAGTTATACTCAAATGATGTCAATATAGAGGAGTGACCTCTATTGATGCTGTAATCAGTTTGGCCACAATAAGTTCTCAACACAGCAATGAAACCCAATACAAGGGTGAGGAACTATAGTATAGTATAGTATAGTATAGTATAGTATAGTATAGTATAGTATAGTATAGTATAGTATAGTATAGTACAGGGTTGCAGCCCTGTTTTCTGAACCTTGAAATAACTTTTATGTTGCATTGTAGCTTATGGATTTATTTATTTTTCTTATTTGAACACATATTGAGAAAGTTTCATGCCAAAAGTAAGAAAACAAGACAGGCTATAATAGTAGGAATGGCAATATATATATATATATATATATATGCTTTCGTAGATTTTCACGGGTACAGGAATGCAGGTTTTGGTGTCCTCGGGTGTCTTCCCGTGTAAAAGTTGGGGTGTCTAGGCGACGTTTCGACGAGGTCTCACTCGTCATCTTCAGGCTGGTGCTTTCGGCTTCTTGTTACTGGAACAGAGCAGGATCTCAGTGTTTGAGTTCCTATAAATACTGTTGAGGGGGTGTGGTGTATAGCCTCCAATGTTCTGGGCAGAGAGGAAGTTCCCAGGCTAGTGTGCCTTTTCTTCTTTTGTTCCTTAATTACTTGAGGGATATCTTGAGTGATTTCTTGAGTGATATCCTGAGTACCACTTAGGTGGGTCATTAGGTGTGGATTAGTTGCTAAAGTCTTTGTGTCTTGACCTCTTGAACTTTGTGAAGAGTTTTTCTGAGAAGATGGCTGTACTGCACTTAGTTGTGCTCTGGCTTGGCTTCGTGTATAGGGGCGAGCTGTGTACAGCCATCTTCTCAGAAAAACTCTTCACAAAGTTCAAGAGGTCAAGACACAAAGACTTTAGCAACTAATCCACACCTAATGACCCACCTAAGTGGTACTCAGGATATCACTCAAGAAATCACTCAAGATATCCCTCAAGTAATTAAGGAACAAAAGAAGAAAAGGCACACTAGCCTGGGAACTTCCTCTCTGCCCAGAACATTGGAGGCTATACACCACACCCCCTCAACAGTATTTATAGGAACTCAAACACTGAGATCCTGCTCTGTTCCAGTAACAAGAAGCCGAAAGCACCAGCCTGAAGATGACGAGTGAGACCTCGTCGAAACGTCGCCTAGACACCCCAACTTTTACACGGGAAGACACCCGAGGACACCAAAACCTGCATATATATATATATATATATATATAACAAGAAGCCGAAAGCACCAGCCTGAAGATGACGAGTGAGACCTCGTCGAAACGTCGCCTAGACACCCCAACTTTTACACGGGAAGACACCCGAGGACACCAAAACCTGCATTCCTGTACCCGTGAAAATCTACGAAAGCATATATATATATATATATATATATATATATATATATATACACCAATATTGCTACACAATTGTGAAAGGCCACTCTAATAGGATATTACTATGCGCTAGAAATGTTAAATTAAAATCATAGTTAGCCTGCGCAAAAAATAACCAGCTATTTCTGAATATATGGGCCATGTAAAATAAAATGCTTTCTATTAGGAGGTAACTGTGCATTAAATCTAGTTCTGAAAACATGATTAAATTATAGAAATGACATTAAAATGATAGCTCACCATCTTACTAACTTCATGCAATGTTAAAAATGTGTAAAATAGGTAAACATACAGTTGATAAACTAGAAGTCTGTCCAGCTTGTCAAGGCATACTGCAAGAACCTCCTTGGTTATCCAAAGAGGACTCTGGGTAATATATACCAGCTGCTTAATTACACACCTAACATGCACACTGTGCTATTTTAATGATAATTTTGTCGTTAAGTTTTGCCTAGGAAATATTTTGCGCATTTTCCCAAAACAAACAACAAAGTATTACACCATCCCTAGCACACTACACATAGGTCTGGTTCACACATTATTATTTCCTACATTTTGCCAAAAAGGAAACCAAGGCAGCTAGCTATGATCATAACACTAAGCCATGGCTTGTTTGATTGTTCAGACCTAGAACCTTAACTATCACTTGCTTAATGCTAGAAACCTTGATTTATTTTAATTAGGCTTACATGTGAATCTGGCACCTTTCCTTAAACTTTTTTTTTTTTTGTAACCCCCATCCTAGATGCTAATGAAACATGAAGCAACAGCAGCTGGAAAACAAAACAAACTTGGGAGAAATAAGTTAGGACTTGTCTGATCGCCTGTGAGACAATTCATAGCTAACTCGTGGTCTGTAAAACAAACCATGGCTTTGTGTTATGTGAGAACAATATAGCAAGGGAACACATTGCCATTTTATTGACATCTTTTAAGATACTTTAATATCAAACTTCTTAATATTAGCTGAGACTCTGGAGACCTATATATGTTTTCTGAAGGCTGAAATCCTAAGTACAGTTACTTGGGAGTAGCTCCCATTAAATACACAAGCTATAAAAAAGTTGAGAGAACAATGCAATAGCCAAGGCCAAGAACTGCTGCAGCAACAAATAACTACTTAGGATAGAGTACAATAACTTGTTTATGAAAATTATACAATGAGAGCTGCAAAGTGCTTTTCTACAGTACAAAGTGAAATAAAGAAAGCAAAAATATCTTGTAGGAATTCAAGCCTAACCACCACCAATCCAAGCATTTTTCAGTGAACCTGGGTTAAGAAATATAGGAATTATTATATGCATTTGTATGTAACCTTCCATTGGCTCCTAAAGAGCCACTCTTCCACAGAAAAAGAGTGAGAAAAGAGCAAATTGGACTGAAGAAGTAGGGGAATGAGATACTTAACACCATCTTCCCTCTCAAATTCCTTCCCCTATTCTGCAAGGTGCAAATGTGTGTTTGCAAAGAAAAAACACATCTAGGACAATATTGTGTTTGTGGGTCAAACTTAAGTTAGCATGCCAACACTGTATGACACTTATTTAGAGAATTTGGCTAGCTTTTAGAACTCTAGCATTCTCAGCATTCCACTGTATCAGGCACCCCCAACCTTCGGCCCTCCAGATGTTTTGGCCTACAACTCCCATGATCCCTAGCTAACAGGACCAGTGGTCAGGGATGATGGGAATTGTAGTCCAAAACATCTGGAGGGCCGAAGGTTGGGGGTGCCTGCACTCGTTTCTTTCTTGTCTAGTTGGGTCACCAACTTTTTCAATAATTTCAACTATTTCTGTAAAAAATAACAAAACCAGAATTATTCATATAATTGCAGGCACAGTTGTAGCCAACCAAGTCATAATCTTAATTTGAGATCACCCATAAACAGCAGAAATAGAACTGCAGTTAAGGATACTTGCTAATAAAGTTACTGTAAAAGGAATGCAATCTACAAATTCAAAACGAACAAAAAAAATTGTGCTACTAAAATCCAGTCCTCAAAATAGCTAATTTGCAACTAATAGGAAACATGTGTGATAGTTAAAACAAATTGCAAAGAGAAAATGCATTGTTTTGAACTTCCCTCACAAACTTTATATAAAATTATACTAGGCATATTTTGCTTGTCAGAGGTAAAATCCCAATACCAGGAAACAAAGATCTCAAAAGTGCAAGATAATACAAATGATCTTGTAACAGACTCACATTAAAACTTGTTATGGGATTGGGGGTGGGGATAGTGCTTAAAAATGGAAAGTGTAATGCTGGGGGTCAACAAAATAGGTTTTAGGACTCTCTCAAGGCAAATCTAAAAAAATGTAGTATAAACACAAACAACTGGGAAACACTGGCCTGCCAGAGCTCCAACTGGAGAACAGCCTTTACCAAAAGGTGTCTTGGACTTTGAAGATGCTTGAGCTTGAACTCAAGACGAAAGGGAGATGTGCTAAGAGGAAGTGGAAGGACATGTGGATCCAGAATTGACCTCCACAATCACTTACGAACTCACTGTTAAGACCGTGTTCATGGAAGGTAATCTTACTCGGCTACGAGGGATCGCCAAAGAGAAAAGGAGATTCAAACAATCCAGGACAAACCAGGTTGACTGTGCAAGTTTACAGAGGAATGCACAACCCTGCACAAGCGGTACCTAGGGCAAAGATTTGTAAATATATTGCAGCATGTACTTTGCAAGCAAAAGCCCATTTCATCAAAGAAAATGGTGACTACAAGTAGAACCATGTGGCTCTGCAGATGTTCCTAGACTCAGATCAGGCTCAATCAGCATGGCCAGGGTGTTGTAACACAGTAACATCTGGAGGGCCACAGGCTCCCATCGTTTTCTACATAAAATCTACTGTGGATAATATCCTGCTCAGCAGTCAACAGCAAGTGGTGCAAAATATGCTTTCAGAAACTAACAATAATGTACTCTGCCAGCCTGCTTACCTTTGCTTTTTCTAGAATACCTTATGGGCTTAAAAAAAAAAGTTTGATAACCAAACTTGTGAGGCAGTGCAGCAGAGAACAGGATTGGCAAACAGGGCTCCAAATTAGGGCTATTGCATGGTGTTTATTTTGCTGGGTCTAGTTTTCTTAAGGAACTTGCCTTGCAGGCCAAATTGTCTCCCCGAGCTGATCGCATCAGTTACAAGTCCTTTAGCAAAGAACATCCAATACTGTAAGATACTCAACTAAGGCATGTCGGAAGTAGCCATGTGGCCCTGACTAAGGTATTTTGAACCAAAGGTGGGCATTGGAGGTGGTCGAACTTTGCGGGAAGAGGTTCCATGAAACGGTTTTAAAGGGCTGAGGAGCCAAGTGGGCTGACCCAAGGAGCATCAATAAAAAGATGACATGGGGGCGCCCTCAAGACTATGTGGGAACCTCTGGTGAGAACCTGAGATGCGGCGACGGGAGGGGGGGCGCCACGGAGCGGCAGTTTCGACTGTGGGGAAAGCGCAGGGGGGAGGGGAGGAGCCCGACGCGCACAAAACTCTCGCAGGTCTAACTCCCCGTGACGTTCAGCCCCGCCCCCACGCGCGTCGTCGGACTTAAAGAGGCCGGGCCTAAAGGAGCTCACGGCGCGCCGCCCCCTCCCTCTCTCTCTCCCCCTCCCACCCACCTCGCTTCCCGGTTGCCCGTTACCATTATTACCCATCACTCTCAGCGCAGCGCCGCCATCCTGCCTCCGGCCAGCTCCCACGGGAACTAAGGCTGACCTCGCGAGAACTCCCACCTCAACGCGCGCGCACACCCCTCCCCCTGCCTCCTGCGAGCCCCAACATGGCGGAAGCGTCGCGCACGTGTCCGCGTGTCCCAGATATACTGTATATACACAACAGCGCCCGCAGTACGCCGTGCGCGCTCCCCCGCGCACGTGGAAAATGGGAGGGCGGACGGACAGAGAGGAGGGAGAGTAAAATGGTCAATGGCTGAGGGAAAGGAGCGGTTACGTCGCCGCGCACGCGCACGACGCACCTTTCGGTTCAGCAGCTGGGATTCGAACGAGGCGCGCGAGCCTCCTCCTCTCCCCCCTCCTGCTCCCGCACGCGCAGGTCACATGGGGATATAATACCTCCCCCCTCCTCCTCCTCTTGTTCGCGCTCTCTCCCTTTCCGCGCTCCTTCTCCCGGCCCCCTCCCCTCACCCGCTGCACCATCCGGGTCTCTCCGCCTCACCAGTTTCACCCCCCCCCGCCCGCTCGCCCCGAGGGAGGCGGCCTGACCTGGTTGCTGAGAGACGCGAAACTCAGCCCGGTGGGACCGAAGCAGCGGCTTCTTGTTCACTTCGGTCCCTCTCAGCGGCAGCCGCATCAGACGTCAGCGCCCGCTCGCTCATCCGCCCCCCCCCCCACTACCCAACGGCCGCTTGACTCCCTTCAGCGCCGCGCGGCGGCGGCTCCGCTTCCGCTTCCTTCCCTGTCTCCCTCCCTCCCTCACCCGCCTCCCTCCCCCCCCCAGCCCCATTCCCTGCACAGCCCGCGAGTGGGGGCCGCTCCCTGCAGCTCCGCCTGCTGGTAAACGCAGGGAGGCGACGGAGGCGGGAAAGAGGCTCGGGACGGAGCCGCCCTGGAGCCGGTGGGTTGAGCAGTTGGGGCTCTTCGTAACTCTTGCCAGTGGCCTTTTTTCAGTATTAGCAAAGCCCCAAAAATCTGGAAGCACCCCAAAATGACAGATTATTGGGGCGAGAATCCTCCCACTGCTCCGCAGTTTTGTGCCCACCAGAAGTCTCTCTTGGGCGGCTTCCTGCCATCAGGTGGGGGATGGGATGGGGGGGGAGTTGACGAAAATGGGGCAGAGGCGTCTCCTATTGACATAGGAGCCGAAATATAATAAGCATTGCCATTCAAATAGTGTGCGCGCACCCAGTCCAGTGGGACGGGGCTTTCCTCCCCCCCCCCAATATTTTATTCAAGTT
The DNA here is from genome assembly GCF_964234715.1 of Podarcis melisellensis. Classification (NCBI taxonomy): domain Eukaryota; kingdom Metazoa; phylum Chordata; class Lepidosauria; order Squamata; family Lacertidae; genus Podarcis; species Podarcis melisellensis. Next base: position 65,365,530 of record NC_138538.1, read on the forward strand.
GGCACCCCTGCCCATGAGCCACTTCCAGTTGGTCTTCGTTGAACCCGAAGTCTCTGTTGCCACAAGGAAACATCTGGTTGCTCATTCAGGCATGCACAACTGGAAATCACCCGTTGATTTGAGAGAAATGCCTGTTTTGGATAGCTCCGTAATAACAGGGGAAGTTGCCACAATGGTGATGGGATGATGCTCGCCGTATTATTCCAAAGTTAGATATTAACTAGTTTGTCCCGATTAACCGGCTGTTATCGGTTGGGGGGGGGAGTGCACTCTGCAGCATAAGATTATGAAAGTCTGGGTTTAAAGTACTCAGTGTCTGCAAGTTGGGGGAAAAAGTTTTGCCTCCAGAGGAAATATTGCCACATGGTATAGAATCATAGAATTGTAGAGCTGGAAGGGAGCACAAGGGTCATTAATTAATATTATTAATAATAATTATTATTCTAGTATTTATACCCCATCCATCTGGCTGGGTTTCCCCAGCCACTCTGGGTGGCTTACAACATACCGTATTTTTCTGTGTATTGGACGAGGCTTTTTGACTCAAAAATCATGTCAAAAAACAGGGGTCGTCCAATACACACATAGTGGCATGGGGGGGGAGAGGCGGGGTGCCACCACCCATCCGGTTGGCAGGAAAACGGCTTCCCCGATGCCACAGCAAGTGGGGAATCATCTCAGGGTTGTTTCCTGCCCGCAGCTGTGTGGGAGGGAGAAGCTGCGCACCACTGTAAAAGTTTAAGCTGTTGAACACCTGCCTGCCAAGCACCTCAGGTGTGTAATTTGTTCCACCATAAAATTAGTAGGCCTCACTATTAAGTTATACATCATCACTCCCAAAGTAGCATTATTGATCCTATCAGCCTGAAAGTGAGGCAGGACCTCTAACCTGGAACCATACACATGCACCTTTTGCATGGGTTGCTACCATTTCAGCTACTTTTCACTGTTCACATAGATCTAGCTATGCATCCTGTTGCAGTAGGATACCCTCTTCCAATAATTTTTTCCCATACTTAGAAACGGTAAAAATTAATATTAGCAATAGAGAGCAAGGCATCTGTTGGGACATTTAGTTAGAATATGTATCTACACTTTGCATCAATCTGTTTACTCTCTTCCTCTCTTCAGATTGCCTCTTTACTAAGGAACTTCATTGTTTGTATTTATTTGTCTGAAAAGAAGCTATTGAAGTGGCCTTTAAAATGGCAGAAGTGTGGTACTGTGTGACCCATACAGCTCTCCCCACCACCACCAAATATACTGCTACATAAATGAAAAACCTAGCATTTGGGGTTCCGTGACTTCAAACACATAATTGCAGGTTGAAAATGTAAATTGCTATGTTTGGATGCTGATGAAAGCTTGTGTCATGAGACTATTTAATAGAAGCTTTGATGCTTACAATCAACCATTCTGACATCATTTTAGTTTCTTGTATTTGGTCTGTGTTCTCATTCAGTAGTAACATCTACCTAAACCAATTCTACTTTAAAGTCCATAAAAAGTATGCATTACAACTTTTTCTTAGTTCACTAAATACAAAATTAACTCTGATACACTGTCAAAAATCAAAGGATACTTTTAAGCAATAGATCAAAGTTTCAATTCAAATTTTGATTCATAGTCACTGTTTAACCCACAGAATGAAATAGCAATTAGAATTTTAGCAAGCATTAAAGAGTAGGCTTGGTAATAGGATTTGATCAAAAATTTTGTGCCTGTTTTTGTAGATACTTGGCCCTGGCTAGGATGAAGGAGACACACAAGTAAAAACATCAGTCTGTGCAATATTTCAGTTTGTTTGATCTACCATTTGAAAGTCAAGGGGAGAAAGGAGAGGGATGTGTTGCTATGGCAACAAGGACATCTGGATTTGAAATACCGTATTATACAGAAATGCACCCAGAATAGGTAAAATAGATTAAGGTAGAATAGGTTAAGCCAAATGAAGAATTAATTTTCATGAGAAATTAAATCTTCACACATTGTATGATGCACATATAACCCAATAATCCTCAATCTCCTTTTTTGGGGGTCATATTAAAAAATAGCAAGCACTTCTCAAATTTCATTTTATCAAGCCTAAAAGATTTATGAAGCCATTTATTTAAGCAAATGCTTCTGGCTTCATGAATTACTTACACCCAAAGCATTTGGGTACATACACAAATTACTATCAACATTAGATAAGGCAACTATGTTTTGCAAATAGTCATAGTATTTGCAACTGGCAAAGGCTATTTCTACATTTTTTTCTATAACCATAAAGGCTAACATACGTTCTGTGGACCAGAACCTTTGTTTTTAAGTAAAACGTGAGTGGTGCTTATGAATGTGTACTAACTTTCACACACAAAAATCTTGGGGGATTTAAAGAGAAGGTATGAAGTTTCCAAGTGCAACAAGAGAACCTCTTGATAAAAAATATGTCCTAACTTTACACCGTAATGACAAAGAAGCTAGAATTTAGATGAGACTATGATACAAATGAAGATAAATGGGAAAGTCAAGAGTCTTGTTTCTCAAAGTTTGGGTTCTCCAAAGGCAGAAAAATGATTTAGTCTACCCACAGTATTTTCCAAACAAAGTAGATGATGCACATGCATCTATATGGGGAAATATAAAGCAGAACACGGGCAACCTTCCACCACTGCCAGAAAGTCTCAAGAATCCCCACACAGAAGCTCTATTAATATGCAGAATGGCATGCAAATTTTAATGTTCAACAGTTCAGTTCTAAACACATTTATTTGCAGGCTCCATTCGATAGCCTTGTTATCTGACTCAGAAACTTACTTGTATATACACATTTTAAAAAGTAGTCTGCCACCTCCTCTCAGAAGACAGAACTTGTGGTTTTTTTATTTTAAAAAATGTCGTTTGATCCCAAGGTAGAACTAAAGATTAATGGAGTATATTCCTACTTCCTTTGTGTGTCCTTGCTTATTTAGTTACCTTACAAGAGGAATGTGGAATCTGGCCCTCCAGATACTGTGGAACCCCCCAACTCCAATCAGCCACTGACCTTATACTTACAGGTGGTAAAAGATTGGCCTCTAAGGATTTTGTAAAACCAAAATGCCACTATTTTAAAGGGCTGAGAAACTGCTTTTACAGCAGCTATGACATTACTTTGTAAATACAATTCCAAGTACTCGAGCTCTTGAAGTGTTCTCTGCTCTTTAAAAAACAACAGGCAGAAGGTAGATTCAGTGCAAATGGCCAATGTTTTTGTTTAACACAAAAATATTAAGCAGTGCAAGATCTCATTTGTCTCTTGCATATGAAGAATCTTGAGGTCTTAGTATCAAAAGTATGATATGCAAGCAACAACGGATTTCCCCCACTAATATTTTACTTCTATCCAGGGATCAAGGTGTCTTGTGCTTCAATAGTAATTTTATAAACTACTGGAGCAAAGTCCCTATCCAAAGCTTCATATTAGAACAATTAGCATTGTTCTCCCAAATAAAATTTATTTTTTTAGTGTGAAGTCAGTTCAATGGTAGATCAAATGCTTTGCATGCAGAAGGTTCCAGCTTCAATTCTCAGCATTTCCAGGTACGACTGGAGAGCCGCTGCCGGTCAGTGTAGATAATACTGAGGTAGATGGTCTGACTCAGTATAAGGCAGCTTCTGATGTTCCATTTACCAGAATGAAATTATTGTTGCACTTTCATCCTCTGGACTGCCATTTGTACTATAAGTGAACCATTTTAACTCAGAGGTGAGCATGCTTTTAAGGTTTCTCCAGTCAAAATGGATCTTCCCTTTCATTTCTGAAATTGTACATTAAAGCACAGCAGCAACCTATAATACATATTCCTAGTATATATCTTGAAGTTAAAGTTCAATCACTTGCTTAAAGTTCAAACACTTTTTATCATTTTACCATTGGTTTTTATTGAACTGGCAAATAATAATATTGCTTATACGTTAGCAATATTCAGGAACACATTTGGGTGACATTCAACATTTCAATATGAATAATCTAGAATGCTTTTGCAATCTTGCTTTGTGTTATCATTCAACATCTGACATCATAAATCATGCCAATGAGCATTGCAGAACTGTACAATAGATTTTTCCACATTAAACTATTGATGCTTTTAATTTTAAAAAAAAGACTAGGAAATTTTCAGGTGTGCAAGCCGCTAACATACCCACTTCATGCTCTCAGAACACACACTCCTAAAGACTATGAGTTTGTTTAATTACACATACTATTGATTATACTAGCTTACATTCAACAACCACTTATCAGACAGTTTAAACAGTAGAAGTTACTTACGCTGCTGACCAAAACCAATGTTTCATCTGAATCATTAGTATATATGATACACTCAAATAAGAAAATTATCTAATGCAAAGTTCATTATGTTTTTCTATAGTGCAGTGCAAATAAAAGTGAAGCATAACTTTTCCTGAGTTTTCTTAGGATGTTAGAACCATTTTTTTACAATCTCACCAACAGCTTAAAATATTTATATTTCATTTTTTATATATGCTAAATTGATATCCCATCTTTCCACCATGTGGTGTTAAAGACCCTTTAAATCTTGTCTTGACAAGACCCGATATGAAAGAGCCTAGAAATTCATAGAGATATTGAAAAGAACAGTTAAATCCTTCATCTCTACTTTGCATATGTACAGTTAATGTAGAACAAGGAAGTTACCCTAAGGTCTGATAGGTTCTAAAACATTTTTAGAATTTATATATTACAAGTTTAAATTTGTTTTTCACAGACACAATAATGCCCAATCTCCTGTTATCTCACAGGGAAAACAAAAATAAAACAGAAAAACAGACAAAAAAAATCTTAGGAATGTATGTTGTTAACTGGATGCTATCTCATTAGAATTTATCCTTGGGTTGGTGGCTACAGACCACGTGTTTCTAACTCAATCTTATCTTCAGTTTGTAACGATTCAGGTTCAATTTGAGCAACAGGTGGTCGCAGGATGATTTCCGGTCCTCCCCCATAGATGGACTGTAGAAAATTCCATGTTTCTTCAGAAATCTGTCCAGAATCAGCTCCTAAAAAAAATTTCGGTGAAGGTGAAGCCGATATTCAACTAATGATTTTTGAAAACAATCTGCTTATAAGTGATACCAAGCTCCAAATCCAAGCACAGCAGTGCATGCAACTCAAGTCAATTACATTCCACATACTTTGGCATTTTGTTCTTACAAGTAAATATTTTATAAAACTTGAAGGGCTTGACATTTACAAGGAGACTTAATGTTATAGAGGAATTCTGCTATGCATAAACTTCACTCTCACTCTCTCATTTTTAAGTCAACATCTTGGAACAGCTACCCACACATTTTCAAAGGTTTTCAACCCTTCACCCCCTTAGTAATCATGTGGACTAAAAAGCTGCATGTTATCCAAAGGTTTGTACAGCAACTGCTGGTAAATCCATGCTGCACAGACTTTTAGATATGAAGTTTCATAGTCGTTAATTTTTGCCTTCAACATAAAATGTCATTTAAAAAAAGCAAAAACAAAAAGAATATAGAGAGCTGAAGTATAGTACTGCTGTTTTAAATGGAAGCTAGTAATCTTGAAACAACATCTCAAAACACCTCATATATGTGTTCAAAGTCAGTGCAAGTGTGTTTTTAATGATGGAACAAACAATTTTTAAAACTGCCAAGTTTTGATACTTCCTAAGGTTTTATTGACTTTCTGTTTTTTTTTATCTATATCTGTTTCATCTACCCTGGGACCTTATGTAATGCAAGGAGCTTTTAAAATGGACTAATCAATAAATGAACAGAAATAGAAACAAAACTGTAGAAAGACATGCAAGTAGTCACTAGCAGAAAAAGAAAAACTGCATGCATAAGAGATTGTATCAATAGAGTCATACCTTGTTTCAGAACTACAGATCCACATTTATTGACAGCAATTTTGGCATTGTCAATGGGCCCTGGAGGATCTAGTGATAGAAAAATGTTAGCATGTAAGGTAATAATGAAGTGATATTATTTAAAACAAAAACACCTCAGAAAACTACTCTAGTACTTTCTTCATTTTCCATTTTTTCTCTTTTGGAGGTGTAGCTAACAATGACCGCTCCCCGCTTAAAACGGGGGGCACCCTTTGCGTGGACGCGTGCAGCCCCTAGACCTGGAGCGGCTCCAACAGCATAGGCTAGGCTATGCCATCCCTCAGGTGGGATACCTGGAGGTCTCCGCCTACCTCAGTCAGTTGTCCAATCCCACCTGGGGGAAAGGGTTGCCAAGGAGACCAGGCCAGGTGGGGGAGGGATTACCTGCCCACACAAAGGAGGGAGGATTTTACCTGGGAATTCTCACATGCTTGTGGAGGCAACCCGGCACAATTTTCCGGGCATTCCTTTCGTATCGGTGCAGCAACCACGGCAGCTGCGAGCGGCCTCCCGGCCGAACACATAAAAACAATGGGGCGGTGGCGTTCAGCTGCCTTCAAAGGCTACATTAGATACAACCAGCAGGCACTGACAGATACCATATAATCCTTTCTTTCAGGCCCAACCCCCAAACATGTGTGGATCTTCGGCCACAGCATAGTGCATTGGGCGGCCATCCATGCCACTACTGGTCCAGGCGGAGAACATCTGGGTCTGCAGCCAAAGATCTCCATTTCCTGGTTCGGACAACGGGGAATGCGGTGGGATGCCCTGCTCCCTAGGTTGCGTCACGAACTTGCGTTCCGCCACCCGCCAAGCGCGGTTGTGCTCCACCTCGGTGAAAACGACTTGGTCGTGCGTAAAAGCATAATTCTGATCAAAACAGCGATCGCAGACCTGGAAAGCATACACGCCACTCACCCCAGTATCACATTTTTCTGGTCCGAACTTCTGCCACGCTTGCATTGGCGTGGCAACATCAAACCCACTAGACTGAATTACACGGTGGAAAAAATCAATAGGGCAGTGCGCTCTGCGACCACTCGCATGGGAGGTCGGGTCGTGAAACACCCCAACATTAAAGTTTACATGCAGGAGCTATTTCGGCCCGATGGCGTGCACCTATCGGACCTTGGTAACGAGCGTTGGCTGAGCGACATCAGGCATGGCCTGATTGACTGGTTGGAGGATGGCAAAGGCGTTTTTCAGATGTAGGTAGTCTTGGCGGCGAGACCGCAATCTTTGCGGTCTCGGGTGGCGGTATCAGGCCTTGGGCGGAATCCTTTTGTCCATCTTCCTCTTTGCGGCGGCGATACCAGGGTTCCCCGTTAAAGGGGTTTCTGAAGGGAGGCTTTGACCGTACGCCGGAAGGTCGTCATTGCTCTCCCCTGCGGCGGCGGCGTTACGGGGGCGGCTATCTCTGCTTGAACATATGTTCTCCAGAGCCGGCCCATCCCCCACACACACACTGGATAACCCTGATGCTCCCTAGGTCCCCGGCTGGGGACTGGGGAGGGAGAACGCCCAATGCCTGAGCCAAGGTCTACCCACATTTGAAATTTAATAAAGTTGTGGCCAATTTAATCCCATAGCACGTTGTCTTGAGTCGTTATTCCACATGACGGGGGGACCGCGCAGGATCTGGGGACTCCGCCTGTCCACGCAATGACCGCTCCCCGCTTAAAACGGGGGGCACCCTTTGCGTGGACGCGTGCAGCCCCTAGACCTGGAGCGGCTCCAACAGCATAGGCTAGGCTATGCCATCCCTCAGGTGGGATACCTGGAGGTCTCCGCCTACCTCAGTCAGTTGTCCACTCCCACCTGGGGGAAAGGGTTGCCAAGGAGACCAGGCCAGGTGGGGGAGGGATTACCTGCCCACACAAAGGAGGGAGGATTTTACCTGGGAATTCTCACTTGGCTCCAGAGCTTCTCCCACCCTACCCACCCTCAGTCAATGTCTTATGTTGCAGGTTAATTTTCCTCACATGTTTTGCAAGTTAATTTTCTTCACAGGTATGCGGGCGCTGCTACGTTAAGGTCGCTGTTAAAGGGCCGGAAAGGAATTTCCCTGCATTGGCAGGTTTCGCCTTTCCCGTAGCAAAACGTCACAACTTTGGCAGTATCAGGCCTTGGGCGGAATCCTTTTGTCCATCTTCCTCTTTGCGGCGGCGATACCAGGGTTCCCCGTTAAAGGGGTTTCTGAAGGGAGGCTTTGACCGTACGCCGGAAGGTCGTCATTGCTCTCCCCTGCGGCGGCGGCGTTACGGGGCCGGCTATCTCTGCTTGAACATATGTTCTCCAGAGCCGGCCCATCCCCCCCCCACACACTGGATAACCCTGATGCTCCCTAGGTCCCCGGCTGGGGACTGGGGAGGGAGAACGCCCAATGCCTGAGCCAAGGTCTACCCACATTTGAAATTTAATAAAGTTGTGGCCAATTTAATCCCATAGCACGTTGTCTTGAGTCGTTATTCCACATGACGGGGGGACCGCGCAGGATCTGGGGACTCCGCCTGTCCACGCAAAGCATTACACACTTAAAAGTTATTAGTAAAGGAGACAGCATATCCAGGAGCACAATTCAAAAACTCATCTACAAGAGCAAAAGAACTGCCCATCTTCAGATGGACTTTTGCTTCCTTTTTTGGCACAGCAACCACCCTACACTGTAAACAGCTTTTAAAAATACATCTGAATCATCTCCCAAAACTTTAGATGATATTTACAGGCAACTATCCATTAAAACTGTCGTGAAGTCTTTTAAACTGATCTCTAGAATCATGCTTGCAAATAAAGCACATTCTCCTCTGGTGTCTTAATAGCTAGCTAGTGTTGTAGCTTCCTACATCCTATTCTGTTTTGTTTTGTTTTGTTTTAGGTACTAAAATAGGTACTCCAAAACTCGGACCTCCAGCTGTTTTGGGACTACAACTCCCATCATCCCAAGCTAACAGGATCAGTGGTCAGGAATGATGGGAACTGTAGTCCCAAAACAGCTGGAGGACAGAGTTTGGGGATGCCTGTACTAAAAGCTCTTCATAAGAGTTGGTATATGCCTTATGACAGGGTTTTTTTTAATTAGTAAATTACTGTGATAAAATTCTAAGTGCATGCTATAAAAGGTACATCCTACCTACTTGATAAGAATTTTGAAATCTACTCACCACTGTCCTTGCCCTTCACAAACCCTTCCCATTCTCTGAACCACTGCATACTGATGCAATAGAATATGGATGGAAACTCCTCCTCTTGGAAGGCTCTGTTGAGCTGAGAGACACAAAGCAAGCTCTAAAGCACTTGATGAAATTGTGATGCCTTCTCAAGAGAAGCAACTGAAATATTCTTAACAACTTTTTGACAATTTAACCACGAAAGCACACATGAGCTTGTATCTGAAGCATTCTATGAATCCTGACCCAATATTGAAATCTCACCACTGGTACCCCACACTCCAATGTGGATGCTATGTGAATATGAAAGAGTCTTCATGAAAATAGAATATCCACTACTGTAAAAGGCTAACTTTTCTTCAGTACAAAAATACTGGACTGGATCCTGAGTCAGCAGTCTTTAAATCTATGGGCTCCTTCTATTTGGGGAAGGGCTCTTAATCTTGCCAGTGAAAAGAGATGGGGAACATATTATTTTCACTTTCTTCCTTCTGCACACCCATGCCTCATGCCACACTGTCCCAGAAGGGCATATGCCTTGCCAGACCAGATTTCCAGAAGGCTCAGGGGCTGCTGGAGAAAACCATGGGAGTGTCATGTGAGCAAAATTCTACTCACAGGTTCCGGATCACTGTTTTTATGAAGTTTAAAGAAGAAGAACTTAACAAGCGAGAAGGAATGTATTACCCGAATAAACATTTCCAGTTCTGTCTTCCTTCTTTTCTCTATTTTTTCTGTTTCCATTTGACAGGTATGACAAACATAGAGATGATTCACAGCTGGTCCTCCACCATACCTGCAATCACAGAATATTAAATGTCATTTTAGAAGGATCAAAAGTTGTGCATTGAACCAAGTTGTTCTTTGCTTGAACAATAAATGCTGTAATTTGTTCAGCACCAGTTTCCTATGTAGGTAATATTTCATCAATAGGAGCAACTTCCCTGAAAAATAAGCCACAACCATTTTAGTTGTGCACAACTATTACTGAAAGATAGCTTCTCTCTCTCGTGTTGGTATTCACTGGTGTAATTCTTGGAAGGCTCTTTAATGCAGCAAAGGCTCAAATGAATGGAAGGCAGGGATATTATTTTGCCCATTCTCCCTTCCTTCAGTATCACCTCATGCCCTTTTCTGGCAGCTGTGAGGGGAAGAGATGATGATGATATTATTATTAATAATAATAATAATAATCCACTCTCCTTCTGTACACAGAAGCGTATGCTGGATTAGACCATACCATGAGCAAACCGCCATTACTGGATAAAACACAAAATCTGTATCAAAATGTGAAGAGGCTTTATAGACAAATAACTTCTTGTATTTATGTACAGTATATGGACGAAACATCAAAAGCAATTCATTTCATCTTGTAAACAACAGCTTACCTGCTATACAAGTTGTCCCATATATTTTGAGGTAGCACTACTACAAGGTCCTCTATAGAAGTAGCCTTGTGTGGAGGAACTCCTGAGGAGCAGACATAGTAAAAAAAAAAAAATCAAGCAAAACTATTTACTATATGGTCATGTTAACTATTAAAGAATATAATATGCTTCAAAAAGCCTTACCAATGAATACAGTTTGAGCAGGGGAAGGGGAATACAACTTCTGTCACAACCAGCTTTCAGCAACTTGTGCAATTTAATTGTCAGAACAAATGCATGCTATAGCTTTCCCAGAAGTGATAAGGGAGATCATGCTAGATTTGAGCTTGAAACGCACTTGTGACATGAATATGTATGCAAAGATTCAAAATATCTTAAATTTGCACAATAGTTATCAAATTGCAAAACAGAATATTTCAAACAATTGCACAACAGATTTCCTCATCCCTAACCTTTCTTTAGTATCTACCCTTTCTATTTTTGTCTTCAGACTGCTCCTGTACCACAACTATAGCTGTCATTTATACCTGGTGCATCTAGCAGGACCCCCAGTAAGATTTAAGTGAAAGTGGTTTCCAAAATCTCTCACATGAAGGAAAAGCCCTCTTAAAGGGCTGTGGAGCTATGGCAGCATGGGTCAATCCATCTCATTGCTACATTTCTGGGTGTTTGGACAGCAGTTGCAGAAATGGTTCAGGTCATTGGAAGGTAGTCACTGCTTTCCACCTTCCAAGGTAACCCACAGCAGCCATGACAGGCCATGGGTTTTCAGGCAGGATACGGGTTGTCGGAAGCTGTATCCTTGTTGGTATGCTCTGCCTTGCCTGTGCAGTCCGCCTTGCTACTTGTAAGTTGAACCCAATAAAACTGTGTTGTGCCTTTTCTCAAAAATTAAGAAAAATGTCCCACACCTATTTTTCACCCCATCCCAGCTCTCTTCCTACCCCTGTGAACACAAGTATATATGCATTAAAAAAATGTCCTTCACATCAACATTTGATAAACAGAGGTCTGATTTTCAAACTTTAAACAAAGAAATTATGACCCAAAGCAAATGTGGAAGCTAATACTGCTTTTCCTTAATATTATTCCACAGAGAAGTGTGTCAATCCATCAAAAGAGCAGAAACAAGTTATCATGTATGTAAGATTATTTATGCAAATACCAGCCACAGCCAGACAACTGATATGATCTTGTAAGAATTTCAGGAACGGGAAAACAAAATCAAACAAACCGTTCCCCAAATTCAAGCTTTGATGGCAGCAGGATAAAGAATGGTTTAAAGAAATCTGTGTATTTAGGAGCTTACAATTTAAGGATGCCTTGTATTTTTGTTCTCTAACCTAAGTCTAACCGCTGCCAGTTTTATTGTCAATCTGCTTGAAAATTAGACGGCATGATCATCTTTCAATTGATTTTTATAATGCAAAAATTTAAAGACCCAAATAAAATCAGAAATGTTCTGCCTGTCAATGCCTGAAGCAGTAGGAAGGAAAATGGGGTAAAAAGAATACAAGCAGTAAATAATGTGCTGATTTTATTATGGGTTTAAAATTAAATACTATTATCAGTGAGTCATTGCTGACAAGTAAAGATATACCAACTGCTGCACCATTCAGCTAACAAGCTAAACAACTTATATCTATGGTTGTAATTCTTAACCAGCAATATCCCTCTTCACATTTCAAAGATGATTGCCTGAAGAAGTTAAGCTCAAACAGAAGCCATATCTGAAATAGATGGGACTATTTCAGAGGGAAGTCAGGCTATGACTGCCAAGTAGAGAGTCAGGAAGTTGTCACACTACGTGATGAGATAACTTATTAGATAACATACTCAATTATGTATGATGCATAATTATGTTCTCACCTCCATGTATGCAGAGGAAATCATTATTTGAAATAGGTCCTGGTTCTGCAAAAGTCCTGAATTTGTTCAACCACTGTCTGGAAATATAAAACTGGAGGAGGCTTGGTTCCATTATATTAAGGCTTGATACCTTCTGTCTCTCTTTCTTAGCTTCTTCATTGCTTTTTCTATTACAATAATGAAAAGAGGTAATACTGAGAACATTAAGTAACATCAATAATCATTATTATATCCATATGAGATTATTTCAATTTGTGTGAAATAAAATGCAAGTTTATACACTATGCTAATTGTAAGTCACTGGAAAGAACTGCCAATAAAATAAAGTGCAGTGTTTCAAATTTGGATGTGTTCCAAGTAAAAAATATTTAGGATATAGTAACTGGAAATATGAATACGCTAACAAGGCAGCACATATTTATATTTGTGTGTGCACATCAGAAGCATACGTAACTCCTGAGCTTTATTTTAATAGAAGGAATTGATCTGCACACATTACTGGTACAGATGTCAATTAAGTACAGTTACAATTAATTTGAAAATTTGCTCCCCGGTTTATCAGAATCTATGTACTTGAGGTCAACCTCTAGTTCTAATGCTTGCAACACAAAACAGTTTCCCTAATAACATGTTTAGCTCTTTACATAATTTGGCTACTGTTATTTGTTAAGAGGTTAAATTTATTATCCCATTTATTAGAATGTATTTGCTTTTTAGACTGGAAGAGTAGTTCCCTCTCTCCCTGGCCCTATTCACATTTCAATAAAAGCTCAGCTGCAGGAGCTCATAAATTTCAAGCTACTACAGTGAATCCCTTTGTCCTCCAGCTTTCAGCTGCTGAACTGTGAAGTGTTCCTTCTACTGCAGTTGAATTCTATCTGACTCCAGAATCCGTCCTACATGCATTCTCCTATGAATTTAAATGAGGAAACATCAGCTATTAATTCAAAGTGAACTATGCACAGTGTCCAATTTCACTGTGGCATCCTATCTGTGAATTTTCATCAAATATATTACAATTTATTTGAAATGAAATGAATAATATTCAGGTTTTAAGTCAATTTAGCTTACTTTCTAATTTTGCAATAAGAATGCATGGCTGTCAAAACAATATTTCCAGAGATGTTAGAATCTGTGGTCTTAGAGAATATTGGACTACCAATCCCATCATCCCTAACTACTGCCCAAGCTGGCTGAAGATAATGGGAGTTGGAGTCCAAAAATATCTGGAGGGCCACAAATTCCCAGTTCCTATTATAAATAAATACTACAGAAGACCAGAGGTCTCTACTTTTACATAGATTGATGTTAGGGCCATGGTTCAGTATGTTTCAAGAATATTGTATTGTAAAAAATGCTCGGGGGCGGGGTGGGGAGCTAGGAAAAATTAAGTCAGTAGAAAGGCCCAGCAAAAGAAGCAGAATGAGTTGAAAAACATGAAAACTGTGGGAAAATACACTACCTCACTGCAAAGTAGCATCTTAAAAGAAGTCACGCTTTCTGTTACAGCTGATTACAGCTGATCAGAAACTCTAACCATTGGAAAGTATTATCCAGCTCTTTGGAATACTCTCTTGAAACTCATGCAGGCAAAAATTAACAGCTAATATGATCAAATACCATGCATTGGGTACTAACAAGAAATTTACTCAAGACAGTATTTCAAATCCTTGTCCCTTGTTTTCTCACCTGTAGAAGAGAACATAAGCTTCTGCATTTTGAACTGTTGATTCAGTGACTTCTGTGACACTCTGATCATCAAACTCATACCATCGATTATTTAAGTTGTTCCGGCAATAAGCTATATAATGTCCATCTAAATTCAAGAACAGTTAAGATAATTTTTTGTCAAAGTACTGTAAGACAATCCAAAACTAAAACATATTAACACAACTATTTGATTCCACTCGTTGCATAATATGGATCCAGAAAGAGAATATATACTATATATACTTACTGATGGCAGTTCCATGGTGACAGATTACCGATAAGAGATCATACATCACTATTTGAGTTGGACTGTCTTTGGCAAGAAAAGGTTGAAGATCAAGTCCTTCCAAGGGAAAGGATACATGAGTCCCAATTTTCGTGGAAAACATAAGGTCATGCCTGAATCTTTTGAGATGAATGCACAATATCTATAAAGAAGAGTAGACACTCATTCAAAAACTGATGCTTCACAACTTAATACTAATATAAAAGGCAAGCATTTTACTACTGCTACCTTGTTATTAAATTTATTGCGTTCTGTCCTGCCTTCTCTCTCTCTTTTTTTTGTTTTACAAAAAAGGGATGTTCCATGGGCCACTTTACATAATACTACCAAAGATTTGTGTTTAGTTCGGTGAATAAGGATATTTTCCTGCACAGATGTACACTTTTGTAGAAAAACCTCCCCATGTAACTGGTTATAATGGAAGATTATGGGTTGTATCCAATGCCACCTATGTGGAAGCAGAATGAACTTCTGCTTGCACTATGGAACTTCACCTTCCTCTCTCTCTCCCACGCAGCCTACTACATGCCCTCAAAATCTGCTGGATGGTTGATGGACGCTCTGGAGCAGATTTTTGGGAGCACGGAGGCAGCTGCAGATGCTTTGTAAAAAAAATTACTGAGTGCCATGCAGTTGCGTCCATGTGCCTGAAGCACTGATATGCACTTGTGCAATGGGCTGGAGGATGCTCCAGATCTGGGTACATGATGCAGGGGGGTGGGGGAGGGAGAGTACAGGAAAGCCCATTGTACAAGTGGATATCTGATCACACGTCATCAGCTTTTAGCCTTTTGTGTAGGTACATTGCCATTTTTAATATCTTCATCTGAGTAAGTGTGCAAATGTGACTAGATAAAAGCATCTTTCGGGAAGCCAGAATGCAGCTTTCACACCATATTCACAACTATCTATTATGGAAAAACAACACTATTATTTTTTTTAAAATGGAATACCTCAGGAAAGTGTTGAACTTTGCAGAATTTTACTCCATTTCTTAACCTAAAACAAATTTAGTAAAGTTGTAAAAAAGTATCCAATGCAAACATTTAAAATAATGACGTTTTAAATACTGTACAATACACTCGATATTTCAAAATTGCTAACTAGGAAAAGGGCTATCATCTTCAAAAGAAATCACAAGGTTGGAAGTGATCAGAAATTAATTAGATCTTATTTTCACAGACACAAGGCATAAGTCATAAATATGATCAATTTGCACATCATAAGCAATCATTCCTTCTTGGCAACCAATGTAATCAGCATATATCAGAAAAGGCAATGTGGGTCTCCTGTTTATTAATACAAAAAGCATGCAGCAAATGCACACTCAGAGGAACATTAAGCATAGCTGTGGAAGGAGAAGTCACAGCATGCCCTCAACTAGCCTCTCTGAGGGGTACTCAAGTTTTACTCAGAGTAGACATACTGAAACTATAATGACTAGGTTAGATCCATTAATTTTAGAGGTCTCCTTTGAGTAAAACTTTATACTGAGAAAAAATGGGGAAGGACATTGTATTTGATTGCAGGCCCAGAATCAAAGTGGGCTGATGATACCAGTCCTCTGAACAAAACACCTGTTATTTTTTTGCTAGTATCAACTAATTAAAAAAACACGAATCAGCCCCTTGTAGAAGCCAAAGGTACTGTCACTTATGCAAGGAGGGAACTTGCCAAATTCTGCCATTTTCTCCCAGCTCAGTGGCAGTCCCCCAACACTGCCTTGAAAGGTATTCAAGAGGGTCCCCTGATTCTCATGAGCAACCTCTTATTTTCCTTATTTCTTTATTAAATTTCGATACTGCCTTTTATCCAAGGATCACAGGGCAGTTTACAATATTAAAAGCCCCACACTGGGCAAATGATTCCTCCACTGCAGGGGGTTGGACTAGATGACTCTCATGATCCCTGCCAACTCTATGATTCTACAATTCTATCTTTGCTTCTGTTTGCAGCCTTTTGCACCAGTGTCCCTACAGCCCTCATGAACCTTGGGCCAGGGGGCAGAAGAGAACTGAAAGGAAGCCTAGAAAATCTTTCTGTATAGTTCAATGCATCTGTGCACTTATGGACATAGGGAGATGCTGTATGCCAGGCATGTCCAGCTAGTAGGGTGTGATCTACGATCCAATATAAAAACTGGCAGTGATCTACCACCCAGGGATGGGTGCAGGGTGGGTGGACGATCCCGATCCTGCCTTCTCCGCCCGCCCCCGCCTCCCTCCACCCATGCACAGGCGATGCTGTTGCTGGTCCTGATCCTGCCTTTCCTCGTCAGAGACCTGGCTCCTTCTCGCCTCCCTCCTCCTCCCCCCCCCCAGCACATCTCTCTCGTCAAACCAGTTGGGCTGCGGAGCTCTTTCATGCCCAACTTTGGAGCCGTTGTCTTTCTGGCTATTGAGGAGCATGCTGTGCTCCAGCTTCCTTGGGTCCACGATCAACCCAGATCAACCTTCAGGTGTCTTCTAAAAGTTTTATAGTTCTTTATCTCCTTGACATCTGATCAGCAGGCAGATATCCTGCACATCTTGTCAAAACCCTTGTGTGAGGAGTGAGAATCCTTGTGTGAGGAGTGAGAATCCTTGTGTGGGAAAGGGAGAGGCAAATTTTCCTGCACTCTGTCTTTACTTGCAAAATGCTTTTTCCCACTTCCATCTTTCTGAAAAGAAAGAGGTACATACTTTGGATCCTCAGGCTGTGTTTTGTAGGCAAAGGCAATGGAGACTTTTGTTGCAGAACAAGATTTGGGAGAAGTGGGAGGAAGGGGAAGTCCCACTGTATCTGCTGCTGCAATTCTGGATCTCATCCAACAGCTTTTAAAGCAACCACATATATCAAATTATAAGAATTTAAGAGCAGGCCACTTACTTTTTACACTTTTCACAACTGTACATATTGTCACCTGTAGACATTGCGGGAAGGAAAGCACAACCATTATTCTAAAAACATATTCCCACCACAGCCTGCACTGAGCTTTTCTGACACTAAGTATTCAAGACATTCTAGCATCAGGAATACATGCACTACATGGGCTTTCACTGACTAGATATCCGCCCAGATAGCTTAAAAATATTTTTGTTAATAAATTGTAAGATTAGGCCATAGGAAGCTGCATTATAGTGAGTCTGACTACTGATCCATCAAGGTCTATACTACAAAGGCAGACCCTCTCCTAACCCTACTTGAAGATGCTAGGGATTGAATCAGGGATTTTCTGCATTCAAAGCAGCTGTCCTACCAATGAGCCACAGCCCTTCCCATAAATGAAAATGAGATTATTTTAAATTAAAGGGATAAAATTTCTACACTGGCTCATTTTAACCTTTGCTCTGTTGAATATATTGTCAACTGATGGTTCCACAACAGTGTAAAAGGGAACCTTTTCTAGACCTTTTAAATGCGAAAATAGGTGCAAAAAGTAAGAGGTATGGTGCTCATATTTAGTAAGACATGTGAAAAATATGAATTTCTTACCTTTCAGTTCATCTCTAGCAAAAAAGGCAGCAAGACAATCTTGTAAGGTTACTGTTGGACCCCAAAACCAGCTAGGAACACATGAGACAACAAACCTGAAACATCATTGACAAAAAAACAGCAAATGTTCTGCCAGTACAGCAGAAACATCAGTTTAAAATGTTCAAGCAATGCAAAGAAACAAACCTTTTGAAGTATTCCATGAAAAAGGCTATCCAGCCCTGAGGAGCATATGCTTCACCGCAAGAGCCTGCCTTGATAAGAGAGGTCTGATGACTTGCCGAATGCAGCTTAGCAAGGTCTTCCTTGCCTGGAATAGGCAATGACAAGTCCTGGAAAGTCTCCAGGGTCACTGACACCTATTGCCAAACCAAAGGGAAGATGATTAGGCCAACGCCACCTTCTTTTTAACTGACCCAATAAAATTCTATATTTAAAATTATCAACATTAAATTCCACTTGTGGCTAATTACAGTGCTTTGCTCCAATAATACCACTAGATGGCAAACTACAGGCAATTGCAGGTAACTCACAACCTTCATGCATATAACTTGTGCACATTCAGCTTTACGTACTTGGCAATAAAAAAAAAACTTAAAAAGGGAGCGGGCTTCCAGGAAAAAAGACTTTGGCATTCCCATTCATAACCCAATGCGTTCTGAGTATACACAATTTTGGTTTTAGGCACTATGCCCGGAATGTAACCCCAAAGTAAGTCGAGAGTTGCCTGGATGCATCCACTGTAAAGTACTGCAGTACTATGTGAACATGAAAATTAACCGTAGCTGTTTGGGACTAAACTAAGCTGAAAAAGCTATTAAGAACAGGAAACAGACCAGCCTAAAACTATGAGGAAGTCCGAACTAGAATAATCCAGGAACTGTTTGCATATTTCAAGTGGATGAATAAATATATTCATGCTTCATTTTTAACAACTTCTTTTACCATATAAGGGAAGAAAACTTACACAAGTACTAACGGTGTATGTAGCAACATTTATTTTATCCCTTCACTTACCCGGTCACATGTTAGACATTGTACTGAACTTATGATAGTCCCATCAAATATGTCAGAAATAACACTTCTGAATTTTTTGTGTTTCTTCTTTTTGGGGGAACATATGGTTGGAACTGAAAAGAAAAAGAAAAGAAAATTAAAATCAGGACAGAGTTGAAGTACAGTAACTTTTTAGTCTACTCTTCTTCTGGTCTCTGTGGCACAATGGGTCAGTGAATCTGGCTGTTAACCAGAAGGTTGGTGGTTCAAGCCCACCCAGGGATGGCTGTGGGCAGGATTCCTGCATTGCAGAGGGTTGGAGTAGATGACCCTTGGGGCCCCTTCTAACTCTACAATTCTATGATTCTAAGAATACCAGACCTATAGTTAATTCTCCCTTTCTAATACTATTTTTGAGAACTCCACTACAAAACATACAGAAAAATAACTTCAAGAGCAGAAGACATCTGATGACAGCCCTGTTTAGGGAAGCTTTTAATGTCTGACGGACTAGTGTATTTTAATATTTTGTTGGATGCCACCCAGAGTGGCTCGGGAAACCCAGCCAGATGGCTGGGATATAAATGATAAATTTATTTGTTGTTGTTGTTGTATTATTTTTAATATACAGTGAGCCGAAAAGCAAATCCACTTTATTACAAAACAAAGCTTATTGAGCTGGCTAGGGTAGCAGATTCTTTAATATAATTCTACAAGGGGAGATAGCAGTGTTCACACAAAACATACATTAAGTACATTTCACATTAACATGGGGTCTTTGGCAGAAGACCTCACTGCTCCCATGCCACAAATCTGCATGACAGATGATGATAAGAACACAGCCAACAGTTTGACTATACAAAATGCAACTTCTAGACAGGGCTGTCCCACAAAAATTATATCTAATAAGGAAATTTGGTACAGACAACAAATGACTTAAAGGTTCTATTATGATTTCTGCAAGTCTTCTGGCTTTGAACAAATCACTGGATCTTTCAGATCTGCTGAGAGACAAAGGCCTTGCTTTGTACATGCAGCAAAATATGATAGCAGAATGGACTGCACTACTTCAGACCGCAGGTTGGAGATAAACCTTTTTAAGTGTTCCTCCATATAAACACACCCTGAAAGTGGAAAACTAACAGACTCAGGGAAAAGATTCAGACCTATCCCTCTCCTTCTGTGCTAGTTTTCTATTTACAAAGAAACTTAAAATAAATTCAGAATGTGATTCTGCACCTGCAGCCTGAACTGGCGCAGTCCGTTCTATCACCTCAGCCCTCTGCCACTAAATTCTCACCTCATTCTGCTGCATATACAGACCCAGACAAAGACAGCCTCACATGCAGTGTCCACAGCACAATCCAGAGAGACTGTATGTGGCTCAATCCCTACTACTATGTATGTGTCAGAAGAAGAAAACTCCTGTGTGTCAGGCAACGGAGACATAAATGTGCAAAAGCATCTTATGAAACAAAATAAAAAAGTTTAAATACAAACTAGAAGAGAATTTTCTTAGCTAGCTTTTAAAAGAACTGGCTACATGAAAGTATGAAAAGGAAACAAAGCAGATGAAGGAATAAAATGTGACTGGAAAACAATAGGATATTTTAAGCTGCTCTGACAAATTTGCCAAAATGATGCAACTCCCCAGAGACATACAGTAAATACATAGAGGCTTTGGTGCTGGTGTTTGGTCCCTAGACAGAAATCTTGTGCTTGCTGTTTATGTTATTGTCTTAGCATTTTGTTGATGGAATGACATACCCAAAGCCCTCAAAATAGTAAGGGGCATGGGAACAAATAAAGAGTTCTTAATGTCCAGTCTCACTGCTGGCACCCACCAGACCACAGTGTAATACTGAAAGACCAACATCCATTTCCAATATGAATTTATGAAAGGGGGTGGGTGAATCAAACAACTTAATGTTGTTATTTTAATCATTTAAAAGTGTTAGGACCAATATAGGAGAAAAGCACCAAGTAACATTAGGGAATGCTATACCTTTTTTGTTCAAGGGTGCCAGTCCAGACCAGAAAGTACCTGATTTGGGAGGGCTGGTTGATAAACGTGCATTCCCCCCATCTTTTGAAGGAAAACTTTGTGGCATAGACACATCATTCATATGGACATCATTGATATAGTCTGTAAAACACATTTCAGCCAAATAAGTATTACAAAATTAAAATGAACCAAGAGGATGGAGTTAAAAATTAACACTAACTGCCCAGAGTCCTATTTGTTATTAAGTTTAAGAAGCAGAGTCACAATGCCCTTCAAAAGAAAAAGAAAAAAAAAACCTGGAATCATGAGCAGGGTAGAAAATGAACAAAGGAAGAATGGAAAAGGATATGAACCAAAACTGCCATAATAGAAAAATTAAGCAAATGAAAAATTAGAAGTTGCAAAGGAAAATAGAGCAGGGACTAGTGAAGGAAGAGGGACACTATGGAAAGACTGTTTAGAAACTACAAAAAGTGTGTATTTTGCCACATCCAAGACATCATTCAGCTCAAATTTTACCCCAGACAGCAGCAGCTTTCATACTGGCTAAAATGTCTAGCGTCAACCAGGTATTTCAGCAATATTGCCATGGGGTCATCACACTCTTTAATCATAACTTAGAGTAAATGCATAGCTTCTGTGAAAAATGCACATACATGTAAGTTTCAGTTTGCAAAGAAAAGGTCATCTCATTACACAAACAACTTTCCATTTCTGCCAACGTGGGGGTAGAAATTGTCAAGTAAATGAGCAAACACTCATTTCCCTAATACACAAATGATCACATACACACACCACTCCATTCCAGCCCCTTCTCATGGCAAGTGGTTTACTTCACTCTTAAAGTGCACTTATCCTTAAACTGAAACAACCATATTGCTATCACTCGACAGAGAAACCTGAGAAAGCAGTGAAAGCACATGCCACTCCTGGAACAGAGCTGAAAGCAACTTCTTCAAACCACTGTGGTCAACTAGGAACTGTTCTGGAAGCCCAAGAGACCTTGGGAGTGCCTTTAACCAGCTTTGGCTGGTATACTAGCTGCAGTATCTGGATAGCGTGGTGACTGCAGCCCATGCACTGGTAACTTCAAGACTGCATTTCTGCAATGTGCTCTATATGGGGCTGCCTTTGGGAAGAGCTACCGAGTGCAGAATGAAGCAGCTAATATCCCAACCCAAACACTGAGCTCCAGTTCAAAATTTTGTCATTTTATGCAAACACCGGACACATTTTATTAATTTTACCTGGAGGAGTGCTGTTCATCTGTGTTACAGAGGCCCAACTGCTCTCAACCAAAGTAAAGCACTTAAGTGTCTTCATCAGGCATCCTTGCTTTTAACTTTCAGGCACCTCATGAAGACTCTGCTATGCCAACAGGCCTCTGCTGTTGTTTACTATTTTTTTTTTGTAGGCATTTTAATCATTGTTCTGTGCTGCTTTCAACGTTTTTAATGTTCTTATATTTCCGCACACCAACCTGATATTTTAGCAGAAGGCAGTACAGAAACACTTGCGCAAATAAATAAGGGAAAACCAGAGTAACTATCACTTGCTTTTGTTGCTGGTAGAATTCAGACAAGTGCCTCCCCAAAGTCTTGTACTATCTGTTCTATTACAGAGTGACAGAACTTGGCCATTTTAATATAAAATTGCGGCAATCCATCCTAATAGCTGATCATACAAAAACAAATGGTTTATTCCATTGCTGCCAAGTCAACAACAAATTCAAAAATATTCTATCCTGTAAGAGCTACAAACGAGATCAAAATCAGTAAAATAACATTGTAGCATGTAGTTAGGTGGAATTGAATCTTGTAACAGATGTGACCAAAATATTACCCAACACTTTTTCTAATTAATAGCCATACAATACCTGAGTATCTGCTGTGTATTTGCACCTTCACTGTTTCCTGATTGTTCAAAAATTCAGCCGTTTCAAAGAAATTGTATATGTCTTTTTCTATGTCTTCCACAGAGCTTGCTTTGTTCATCTTGGTACACAAGGATTTCTCTTTCTGATTGTCTTTTGATGCATTTTCATCATCCTGAATTAACATTGTGTCCTCTGCTTGGTCCTCTGCCACAGATTTTGACCAAGCCTCATTTTCTACCTTATCAGTATTATTGCATGATTGAAAGTCTACATCCGATTGACTCTTCTCTTCTTCCATGCTCTCTTCATTTGCTGGGATACTATCCTCTACTGCAATAACAGGCTCTTTTAACTCTTCATGTAGTAAATCCATCAAACAACGCAAAAATTCCTGTGCATCCTGAAATTTAAAATGGTAGGTACAGCATTGTGCTTTATTCAGATGAGTACTCCAATGGTGCTAGCCATTCAATAATGCTAAAAACAACTTTCAATCAGCTCTTTGGGTTTACAGCAGTGATTCCAAATCCCACAAACCCCGGATCACTTGAAAATTGCTGATCGTTTTGGCAGACCAGTTAATCATTTCTCTGCCTGTTGTAGCAAGTGTAATGCATTATGCTACATCCTGTATTACTTTTATTTTTATTGCTTCTTCTTCTTATATTTTATTTTATTACAAAATAAAAGCTCCTAGTTCCCTATTGTGGTCTGCAGCTGGATTTAAACTGTTCTAAATTTTCACATTACACTTTATGGATTGTATCCAATGCTGCACCTGCAGAATTCTGCTTGTGCAATGAGACTTCCTGTTCCTCTCTCCACATAGCTCCAAAGTCTGCTCTGGAAACTCCTCTGGAGCACATTCTGAGGGTGTGTGATGGGCAGCAGGGGAGATGAGGGGAAGTTCCATCGCTCATGCAGGCGTCTGCTGCAGTAGCAGAACAGCGACGTTGGATATGACTGTGTAATTTTGGACCTAGGCAGAATTTTATCAACTACTCTTATTCATAAATCAAGAAGGGGAAAAAACAGCATGGATTGTAAACATCATCTAGCAGCTAGCAAAGAAACCCGAAGTGAAATGTATTATTTTACCTGCAATTTCCATTTCTTTGAACCTTGCAACTTTACTAAATAACATTTTCCTGTAGTATGTATAGAGGAAGCCTTAAGAAAAGCTTACCTGCTGAGAATAGCCTCGAAATGTTGGATTAACTGTTTTAATTCCTTGAAACAAATTTGTGGGGACAACTGCTCCAGGTCTGGAAGAAAAAAATATTTAAGTGCATTTACAACTTTTCAAATGGTTGAAATGTTTCATTTACTAGTACAGTATTCAAATTGCAATAGTTTTTAAACCAACAAATCAAAATATCAAGAGGTTTCTAAAACTGCCTTTGGATACAAAATCTGAATTTCATCTCTCAGCATCCTATGACATTATAGGCCTATTCTCACCTTTCTTGATACTGTGATTGATTGGGTACACTGTTTGGGGTAGTATGGATGTCTCAATATGCCTTTCATGCATCATGAAATATTCCTTTCATGCATCCTTTCTTATTCCTTTCACACAAGACTGTACTCATTCATGTGTACATCTAATTCTGTACCAGACACATAACTTAAGAACAATCTAAGATAGACACAAATCTTGCTTGCTTGCCACAGTCTTTTATATTTTGAGTCAAACTATACCAAAGTAAACAATAAGAATTCTGTCAAGGAAACTGAGTTTCAATTAGAGGCATCTTTTTAGTTACTGCTGAAAGCTGTTTGGGGCACTAGATGTACCTTGTCTGACTTCATCAGATCAATTCTTATTTTATTATACAAGAGCTTCTTAAAATTCTACAACCCAGGTAATCCATTATGGATATTTATTGTTTCAATAGGTGATGCCCCAAACTAAAGACAGAAAAAAAAAATACAATGCACTCAAATTACGACCCATTTCAAACAGAGATCCTACATTATTCAATAACTCAGCCAAATTTATATGAACATGCTAATTGCTTACAGTAGGCCTTCCATTCAGGTGCTTGATTAATGTTATCGTAATTATAATTATTGTGGGATAATTTACATGTCATAACCTACTATGGAACTGAATAAGCAGATGTAAGATTGTCATTGGGAAGATGACTCCAAGTGTGTGCACATTATGAAAAATACAGTTCTACTTCATATGTTTTCTGCTAAACAATAATTGAAACTCTAAGATTTTATGTAGTTCACTAATTACAAAATATTCTACTGAAAATATATTTGTGAGAAGCTGATTTAGAAAAATTATGCCAGTACAGAAATAGCGCAATACCTGCTTTTATGCCAGAGTTCTGTCATCAGTTTGTAATAACTTCTGCAGATGGCTGGTTTCTTATCAGTACGAGCTAAACTCCCACAGTCAAGGAAAAACTGGGTTAATGGTGGGCTGGCAAGAAAGGGGAAAAGACCATTAGTTTTTTGAGACCGTGCTAAATATGTCAATATTACTTCAACCCCAGTTATATGGTACAGCTCTGCTCCTTTCTAGATAAGCTCCATTTTTCTAGTAAGAAACACTTTGATTCCATGATAGGGCTGATACCATCTTGCACCTTCAGCATCTGATTGCAACAGTAACATATCTGTTTAATACTATATTAATAAAATGAGATGCAGTGTAACAAAATGACCACACTGCTTCTACACCAATAAATATTGAAGAAAAAATAAAAGCCTTTTCTAAACTTTTGGTTTTAATCCTTCTCTTTACATTCATATCATCAAGAAATTGGATACACTTGAGTTAGCCAGAAAATCAGTGAAAACAGGAAAAGAGTCCTGCATTTCATAGGCTAGTTGAATAACTATGAGACGATCTGTAAAGTGAAAACTCATATTAATTTAACTTATGAGTTTGAGGGCCTTATGAAAGGGCATATGATCAGGACGTGCCTCCTGCATGTTCTATAGGCCATACAGCTTCTTGCTGATCTGGACTTTCTAACAACTGAAAAGCACACTGCCCTACAAAGAGGACTGTTTTTCTTACCAATTTGAAAGAGCTTGTAAGGCTGCATTCATGTAACAAGTGTTTCCAATATTTTTCAAGCCTGTCAGACCTGCAAATAATGAAAAACTGCTAAGCAAGCAAAAAAAAGGTTACAATATGTGTAGTAGGGAGTTTCTCACAGAGATTTAAAAGCAACATTTAACCTGTATATATACATAGTAGCTCAGAACTCAATGAGAGATATCCAAAATCAGGCATACTAAGCTAGATCTATTGAAATCAACAGACACAAGCCAATTAATTTCAGTGGGTCTGCTCTGGGTATGGCTTATTTGGCTATCATCCAATGAGACAACATCTGTGAAATTCAACTTCTACTCATTGCTCTTATAAATTGAATAAAAGCGTCTCCTCATTTCTCCTCACATTTTTATCTTGACGACTCTGGGGTTGCGGCGCTCATCTCGCTTTATTGGCCGAGGGAGCCGGCATACAGCTTCTGGGTCATGTGGCCAGCATGACTAAGCCACTTTTGGCAAACCAGAGCAACGCACGGAACACTGTTTACCTTCCCGCCAGAGCAGTACCTATTTATCTACTTGCACTTCGTGCTTTCGAACTGCTAGGTTGGCAGGAGCTGGGACCAAGCAACGGGAGCTCACCCCGTCACGGGGATTCGAACCGCTGACCTTCTGATCAGTAAGCCCTAGGCTCAGTGGTTTAACCCACAGCGCCACCTGCGTCTCTCCAAGACCTTTAGAAATGTCCAATTTCTCTCTCAACCCAGCTCCCTAGATGTCCAGCTGAACACCTACATTTCAACAGACAAAGCTTATTATCCAAATAGGTAACTAATTAGGGTCAGAAAACTGTGTGAAAGAAGAACATAAAAACACACATGAAACCACTGATGAGATAAAATTTCATTGAAATTATGAATATGGTACTAACAATTTATGAATATGGTACTAACAATTTGTGTCAACTAACAATATTTTGGTGAACTTTTCAGTTATATTACCTCTTGCCTTGAATTCATCCTCTTCATCTACTTGTACATCAAGGTCATCAAATGTTGCAATTAGAGGAATTTTCAGTGTAGGGATACTAGGTAACCTAATATCCTTTGGGAAAGATCAAGATACAAAGCATGAGAAGCCTTGTGTTGTTCCTGCAAATCTTACTTTTCTTTGTGTATCATTTAAAATCAGACTATGAACATTATTTATATCAAGTTCTAAAGCATGTTTTACATGCAAAGCCAAGAGTTTACTGACATGTATATGTCTTACCTCACCGTTTTGTATTCTAGTTTCATTATCCCATCAGCAACTCCATTCCCTTATTTCCCAAAAGTTTCTTGTTAATTCCATTCCTTTTCTTATATTGACATGTATATGTCAAAACTTTTTGAAATAACTTATTCAAGAGCATAGGTTTCTTATAGGAAGATAAGAAATATAAATGTTCCGAGGGCTAGTTGCTGAGACCACAAGTGGGGAGAGTGCTGATAAACTCAGGTCCTGCTCAAGGGCTATAGCCATCCGGTTGACTACTGCAGTAGCACTTAATGAAAGCAACCAAATTCAATTTTTCAATTTTACTTTAAAAATTAATCGTTATTATGAATGTCAGTATATTAAGGACATATTTTCATAATTCTTAAATGAAGTTTCCCAGCTGAGCTCGAGTTCCGTTTCTCAAGGTAGCGCTCAATGCTTTATGGCAAAGCACTTTCAAAACTCAGGGGAATTTCAAAAGCAATTTGTACTGTGTTCAATTTTTTAAAAAGTCAGAAATCCCAATGGGTATGAGCTGTGCCTAGAGCATGCTTGAAGTGGCTCGTTGGATCCCCATGAGTGATGCAACTGACCACATTATGAGTGATCATAAAGTATTAAAATATGCACATATTACACTATTAGTTTTCAAAATTAAAACACAGTAACAGTGTAATCCTATAAATGTTTACGCAAAAGTAAATCCCACAATTCAAAAGATCTTACTCCCTAGCAAACACCAATAGGACTGAACCCTAATAAGCATTTATATAGCACTCTGAAGTTTTTGAACCTCTTGAATATAGATTCTAAAATTAATTAAGCCTTTGGCATGGCTCACATGATGTGATAAGCCAAACCACTAACAAAGCTTGGCTACAGCTAGTGGTTAATGAAGAGAGAGCTTAACTATGGAACTGAGTTTGGATGACACAATAAGACTAAGCCAAACTTTGCTT
Source organism: Podarcis melisellensis (assembly GCF_964234715.1). Classification (NCBI taxonomy): domain Eukaryota; kingdom Metazoa; phylum Chordata; class Lepidosauria; order Squamata; family Lacertidae; genus Podarcis; species Podarcis melisellensis. Next base: position 65,393,447 of record NC_138538.1, read on the forward strand.
AAATCAATGCAGGAGCAAAATGGGACTGTAGAAGAGCAAAGTGGTTACAAACTGCTCTGCAAAAGCCTGCATGCTTGTGTAGTTGCAGTAAACCATATTTGGCTTACACTGCCATGCAAACCATGTAAAATCATCAAGAATTTAGGACTCTAAAGATGCTAAAGCAAAATTGCTGTACTACAAGCTTTGTTAATAGCTTCCTTAAACACTATTTAAATAATCTATTGAATGTTTATGTGTAGAAGACTAAAAACCTGACTTCTTAATTGAAACATCTTATAAACCATACATAAACAACAACAAAAAATTTAAAATCCCATATAAAATCCCAGATAGTGAACTTGCCTAATTACCTGTATGATGTGAGACAGTCGAACATTTTGCATTGAAGAATGAGACTTCAGTTTTCTATCAAGAAACACTTCTTTGCTACATGCATAACACCAGACACGTAATGTGGTAAGGTTAACCGTTAGACAGTGATTTGTTTCCTAGAAAACAAATGCAACTACTAAATCTTTTTAATACAGTAAGACCAACTGTGAAGGAATTGGGTCTTGCTTGTATGGACTGTTGCATTTTACTTGTATGGAAATGCATATCTTTCTAGGCTTGGTTTAAACGTAATGTTTGCACAGACTGTTATAGGAATAACTAGCTACATCCTGACATTCTAAACTTAGGGCAATGAGAACTCCATTGTATACATGAGAGGCTGCACATCCATCACCTGCTTGCAGGAAAATAAAAAGCTCCAAACTGCTTTGAAACAGTAACCCAAAGGGAGGAGTTTATGATTGAGGAGGGGAGTTTATATATAGGAATACACAGCTGAGAAGTGGTGGCACCTGGAAAAAATGGGAGTGAGGGCACAGAAGAGACAAAATACATTTCTAGGTGGGCAAGAAAGAAAAATAACTGCAATAACAGCAATTCAGGTATGGAGCAGGGGGGAGCTCATCCCCCCCCCATGCTGCCTATGCAACTGGGAGGCAATGAGTTCAAGGTGGAACTCCACATGATACAGAAAAAGTAAAAAGTGTTTCCTGGGCTCCATGGAGACCACTTCAGCTCTTAACAGCAGAATGGTAAAAGAATGTGGTTGTGCTAGTTCTTCACGTTAAAGGTGTTTTGCAACTGCATGCTTCCTCTACATATCAACTTTCTTCCTTAAAATGAAACCCAAATACATTTGGGAAATACATTTTACTTAGAACAATGCCTTTGGCTTTTTATTCACAAACCAAATAGTATCCACTACTATTTTCAACAAAATTTATGAACAAAAACATTATTAAAACTCCAAAACTTGGATATAGTTGCTATTTACCCTGGTATAAAATACTAGCTGTTGCATCACATTTTCCTACACCAACTGCCAATAAATGTAAAAATAAGGTTATCATGAACAATACAGTTAAATGCTGGAATCTAAATTATGTATTCAGCCATTAAAGGTTCTGCTTATTAAACATGACATCATTGTTCATATTTGCCGAAATTAAGCAATTGTTTATTTTAAATTAAATCTAACTTCCCTGTTTATCAACCATCCATATAAGTAATCTCTGCACACCAGAAAGATTCAAAAGTTAAAGATGAGTTAACTTGTCAAAACGCTTAAGTATTTTTACATACATACCTCCGAATGTATGGTACTGTGATCTATATGAGATTCTCCACAACCAACATATGAGCATCTATTCTGTCAAACAAAACAGAATCATTAACAAAATGCAAAATACAGTAATGTAGTTGGCACATAATTCAGTTCTCAGCAGGAGCAATTCACAGTATGATACAAATGGGGCGGCACTTTATATTATCAGCTCAAGAGTAATTATCCCACTTCACCAAGAATGCTTCTTCTAAAACTTAGGGCAATGGAACATCGCCAAAAGCAGCTTTTGATGAGGCATGATGAGTTGCTGTTGAAACTATTAATGTAAAAAGGTACACAAAAGGGCTCCCTAGATTGGATTCAATCGACATAGTAATTCAGTATCAAAACTCTACTTGACGTTAATAATTCTACAGTGCAACCTTTCAGGCTAATTTCAATTCTCAGGTAAACATCTTTTACTGAGACTTGCATAAATTATTACCCATAGTTAAAGCTGCAAGAAATACAATTCAGAGCTGTAATGCTAAGTGTGCCAATGCTGTTAATAAGTGTTGCAGAGGTAACCACTGCTGGACTGCAGCCTAAAGTAACTTCAATTCAAATGGAAAGCTAAGAATTTGGAAGCAGAGTAAGACATTTAAACGCACAAACTGAAGCAACTTTTCCTTTATAATAGTGGTTTTCAATCAGTGTGCCATGGCACCCTGGGGTGCCTTGAATGGTCAGGGGTGCCGCGGGCAACACTAGCCTCTGTCCCTCTTTCCTCTGATGCCCTCTTGCATCTCTGCCTCCCAAAGGCTTGCACAGTTGTTTGTTGCAGCAGCCCTGGCTACAAGCTCCCCAAGAGAATGGTGCCTCTGGGGCTGGCCAGGGGCTGCTTCCCAGGCCCCAGTGGGGCAGTGGGAAGAGGCACCTCTCTTCTGGGGGGGGGCAGCTTAAAGACCAGGGACGGCTGCTGCAGCTGCCCAGAGGACTCCCAAGGAGAGGGGAGAAGAGAGGAGGCTGAGGAACACTCCACAAGGTGTTCAAAAAAGGGTGAGGGGCTGCTGGCTCTTCAGGTAGGGGGTGACGTAATGGGGCTCCTGAGCCCCAAGGGGTGCAACAGAAATAATGTAGTTGGTCAAGGGAGCTGTGGACCCAAAAAGGTTCAAAACCTCTGCTTTATAAGAATGAAGTGTTGCATCCAATGCTCACTCAGCTGTTGGTAAGGCTTCCCTTAGTGGAACAGGGAAGAAAGCTATTTTCACACACATGCTGCCTCTCCCAAACCTCCTCTGAAGGGTTCCCCAACTCTTAGGAACAGATTTAGTGGGGGGGGGGGGAGGCTGCATGGAGGAGGACAAATCACTAAAAAGTGCTTCTTCCCATTCTGCTGATGAAGGCTTACTGTCAGCTGAGTGGTGACATTAGATACAACCAAAAACAAAAATTAGATATTGTGCAGCATATCTAGTCAATAATGTAGCAAATGTAGCTATTCATCCTTCACATAATGCCTTAAATAAGGTTAAATAAGATGCTTATTGGAACAACTAGAACACCATTAAGATGGATTGTATAACCTACATTATGAAACCTTTATTATTATGCAGAACACAGAGCTCTAACGGTTTTCAGTGCAAGAAAGTCTAGAATTACAAGAGCTAGTGCAATGGAATGTCTTGCTTTCTCAAGCCCTTATAAATCATGTTCATTCAATTTGGTGGATCTACAAGTAGTTCAAACAAGAAAATTTACATAATTATGGCAATGCTTTGTAGATTACAAAAACAGTGAACACGATTAGTAATTAGGCATTTTAAAATAAATTCAGCACACCAGAAATCAACAGCAAGCAGTAGGTTGCTGGGGCTCCTTTCTGAATCTAAAGAAAAGCATCCACACAAAAGGCGGGGACGGTGTCCAGTGACTTAAGTGGCACTTCTTATGCAGGAACAACTACAGAGTTTAATGATTATATGGCAGAAAGCTGGCAACTAACTTATAGCATACCAAACATTTATGATTAGAATTTTTTCTAAAGTGAAAATAGCCGGTGAGCTTTTACCAAGAACATTTATTTATTTATTAAGTGTTTGCCAGTTTTTTCACCTATCACTCCCATTTTGTCAGCCAACTGCATTCTCCAAAAAGGGATTTTATTTTAACAAAACAGCATTTTTATTTAACAAAATGCAAAATTTTATATACAGTGTCCCAGCCAAAATTATCTTTGCAACATGTTTTTCTCAAAAGGGCATGCATGGAGGTTGTTTAGCATACTTGCTCAATTATGGTATTCAGTGTGAACTGAAAGTTTAGGGTAGAATTGAAATCCAACATGGGGTTCTGCGGCCAGAACACTGGACTTGTACTCACAATTGCTAAGTTCGAAGCACAGCCCAAATATAGTTTCAAAGGTGGCCTTTGTTAGGGGAACAACCTATAACTCACAAGGACACACTGCAGAGGACACTTGAAGAATCCACTCCACAAACACAGTTCCCACTACAATCCAGCCAAGCCTAGTGGCATGTGAATACTGCTCTCACCATTGAATTATCAGTTTTAAACTTAAGGTTCTATTAAAAACCTCTTTCCTGTTGCATATAATAAATGGAATTTCATCTTACCTCTAAGCATGCCCAAAGATTTGGTCCCTTCACTTTACAGTCCTGGCAAGTGCCCTATTAAAAGCAGAGAGTGATGTGGTTAGTTAATAAAATTAGTCAGAGAGGAGCAAAAAGGCAAAAAGCCCTATTCTCATATTATAAAGTCTAAATATTTATCTGTGCATTACTTAAGAGAATCTGCAATTTTTAAATGTTTACTCACACAAAAATTCTGTTTCTACAAAATCAGCTGCTGTTCCACATCTTTGGTGCCACTGATACAGGTTACTCTCTATTACCCCTGCTATATAGCCATATAAAAAGGACTATAGAAAGCATGCTCAAAAGTAAACACAACTAGGTTAGTTTGGACCTAGTCACAGGAAAGTGTGTAGGACTACAATTTAAAAATAGAATGTTTAAGCCTGTATTACATGTCTCCCAATCTTAAACTCTTTATCTGTTTGTTTTGTACCACAGAAAAACTTTAATAAAAATTAATTTAAAAAAATAATAATTAGCAACTGCTTCAACATCCCATGTCCACTTAGGCACATAAATATATGATACCTTAACTCCTACCTAAATAGATTAGCTTAAAAGGCTTCTTCCTGTGGTTATTCATTTAATGATTATGCTAGCCACCCTGGGATCCTTTTAGAGGAAGGCAGGATATAATAAAATATTATTAATAAAACAAGCATGCTGCCTGTTGTAACACCTAGCACTAAAACGTATTGCACAATTCAAGGCAAAGATCATTACTTCAAAAATAAGTCCATGTTAATCCATCAAGGAATATACTCAGCAGAAACTCACATGTGACTTGTGTATTAAGTCTTCCTTGGTTATTTCACCAACAGACTCCAAATGCGAACAATCATTGCTTAGCGCTGACATTTTAATAGTGGTCTCTTCCAAATTCAGGTTGTATCTACATCTTGAAAGGGAAACATAGTGATTGTACTGTGAGACCATGCAAAAAGGCTTTAGTAAAGGCGAAACCACATCATTACGACTTATGCTAACATTAAAAAATGAATGTGAAATAACAAAACAAAATACAGTGGTACCTTGGTTTACGAACTTAATACGTTCCGGAAGTCTGTTCTTAAACCGAAACCATTCTTAAACCGAAGCACGCTTCCTCTAATGAGGCCTCCCGCCGCTGGTGCCCTTCCACCGTTCGGATTCCGTTCTTAGACCGAGGTAAATTTCTCAAACCAGGACACTTTCTGGTTTTGCGGAGTTTGTAAACCAAATCGTTCTTAAACCGGACTGTTCTTAAACTGAGGTACCACTGTATTGAGGGAAGTGGTACTGGTGCTATCCAGATGACAGATAAGAACATAAGAAAAGCCTGCTGAGTCAGGCCATTGGCTCATCTAGTCCAGCATCCTGCTCTCACAGTGGCCAACAAGATGCTTATGGGAAGTCTGAAAGCAAGACCTGAGTGTAGGTCCTATTCTAATTTACACTAAAACCAATAGGTGGTATCCAAGTCATGCTCCTCCAATGAAGGGAGGCATCCAACAGTGGAATGGGGTGGGAGGCAATTTTTGGTAATTCATTTTATCCCAAACAGCCTTTGGTGTGACTGTTACAATCTAATCCAGAAACTCTCCTAACCCTCTGGAGCAGATTGGGGGGATGGAAAAGGCAGAATCACTCAAAATTGCCTCTGCTGACAGATATATTCTGACAGTAGAGGGAGACCAACTGGATACAACCCAGTTCAATCCCTGCTTCCCTAAACAGACCAAAGGATTATTTCACAACTTCCTGCTATACACCACGGCATCTAATATAATTCTGAAAGACATGTTTAATGATGCAAAGGCTGATATTAAAAATTCATTTGAAACAGGATGTCACATTGTGAGGGGTATCGTAAAAGGTGCTGAGTTAACCAGTGTATATTTAATAGATTTAAACATCCAAATGCCAAATAATCACAGAAGCTAGTTTTCAAATCATTTGAGAAAACAGCAAATATTTGTTATTTCTTTAACAAAGGAAAAAATGGCGAAGGAGATTGCAACCCAATCTAAATAATTTAGTGAGTAGAAAGATCAGGTATCAAAAGGAAATTTGACAACTTGCATCCTGAGAACCATAAGAGCTTTGCCCCCTCAAATTATTTGCTACTTACTAGAAATAAACTTTATTTAGACTGCTGTATGACAACCAATAATGTTACATGAAGCCTCCCAACAATTGTAATTTATTATTTTCATCATATAAACAGGATCTACCCAGAATATAAAACAGAAAATGTAGAGCATAAATTATTGTAGTTATGGTCGTGATACATAATTTCTCTCTTCCAAGCTTACAATGATAAAGATCTATAATTTTTTTGTATGTTTACAATGGGTTGCAAACATATAACCTTGACACAGAAACTATTATCAATAATGGTCTCTTTTACTTCATAATATTGTTGTTTCTGGATTATTCTTAACATTCTATGAGATGTCTTTGTCTCTTGGCAATTTCACAAACTCAGAGATATTCAACTCCTAATTACTATTAAAATGCTAACCGTGTGTTATGTTTAATACCCAATAACCCAACTGTTGTTCTCTTGACATTTTTGGACTAACAGAATATATCATTTCATCTTTTCCAAATATATGTCCTCTTAATGAGAGAGCGAGAGAGCGCGCACATATGCATTCAGTCCATTTTCAGATTTTAAAAAGATATCCATTGTATTCAGCAGAAAATCCAATGCACAGTATGTTCAGAGGTGTTCATAAGGGATGATTTCATTATCTCATATTAATATTCCTTTCATTTTACAAAACTGCAGTTAAAAACTCAGAAGAAAAACTAGGAAGGATCAACTATAATTTATTTCCTTCTTGAGGACATTTATCCAAGCTGATTTCTTCCTACTCTTTTTCCAAAAAGAGCTCACTCATATAAAATAGAGTTTGCATTAAATTCTACAAATGCCACAATAACAACAATATTTATTCCAAGTGCTTATGTATATAACATTAAGTGGAAACAGAAGTTTCTTAAATACAATCTATTTCATGCTGTCTGAGTCCTCCCTTTGCATCCTTTAAGAATATTAAAAGAAAGAATTTGCTGTCCCGCAGCATATTCTGCAGATTGATCTTTTTGCAGCAGAACTGCTGTCCCTGCACTACTGCAAACTGCAGTGGAGTTTGTCAACCATGCTTTCTCTCTATGATGCTCTGCAGCACAGAATAGATGTCCCAATTATTTATTAAATGCAGCATCTGAACTATAAGGTCAGGTACAGTATGATATATGAGAAAAAGTATCATTCCTTTCTCTTTTCCTCTCCTCTCCTCCCCACCCCAACACAAACACACATTTTCTTAATGGCCCTTAAATAGTAATGTCAAATTTTTCCTAATTTGCCCCTTCTTCCAGATTACAATGTTCCCTAGGGCATAGTAGCACATATTATGTCAAGACTGCCTAGCTTTATAAAAAGAGAACAGAAGCCTACATTTTGCTTTTGTTTTTAAGTTTTGCTCCAACAACGTATCTATTTTAAGGCACTCCAGCACTTTTGAGATTCACAAATCGAACATCACATAGCAACATGATAACCCTTAAAAAGAAAGCTACTTATATCTGGATCTAACACACAGGCATAGCTTTTATTCACTTTCCAAGGTGGGAGAAATACCTGGGTGCTGGTTAGTTTGGAAGTCACTTTCTGTGACCTGGAAGCCCCTTTCTCCCTTACTACAACTATACAGGGTTAGAGGGGTCATTCATAGAATTGTAGAGTTGGAAGGGACCCCAAGGGTCATCTAGTACAACCCTCTGCAATACAGGAATCTCAACTTGAGCATCCATGACAGATGCCCATCCAAGCTCTGCTTAAAAACCTCCAAGGAAGGACAGTCCACCATCTCTTGTGGGAGTCTGTTCCACTGTCAAACAGGCTTTTGCTGTCACAGAAAGTTCTTCCTGATGTTTAGTCAAAATCTCCTTTCTTGTAACTTGAAGCCATTAGTTCAAGTCCTACCCTCGGGAACAGGAGAAAACAAACTTTTTCCATCTTCCGTGTGCTGGCCTTTTAGATATTTGAAGATGGCTATCAGACCTCCTCTGGGGCTCCTCTTCACCTGGCTAACATACCAAATTCCCTCCACTGTTTCTCATAAGGCTTGATTTCCACACCCTCAATCACCTTGGCCACCCTCATCTGCACACATTCCAGCTTGTCAACATCCTTCTTAAATTGTGGTGCCCAGAACGGGACACAATATTCCTGACCGAGGGAGAACAGAGAGGGACTATGACTTCCCTGGATCAAGACACTGAGCTTCTGTTGATACAGCATAGGATAGCATTGGCATTTTGTTCTCGAAAGGACCCCTCTGTACATGCTCGCATGCCATTCCTTCATTTTCACTCCCTTAAGATCCAAGACTTATTTCAGACTCAAAACCTGCTGGCAGTGGAAAAATAATTCCAGGACCAATCCTTGGCTTACAGCTAAGGAGTGTGCAGGTGTGTAATGTTAATAAAAAAAATCGAGGCTACAGAAAGAAAGAAAAAAAGAAAGAAAGAAAGAAAGAAAGAAAGAAAGAAAGAAAGAAAGAAAGAAAGAAAGAAAGAGGGATGGGGAATAAACATATCTCGAAAATGGGACTTCAGTTCTCCACCACCTCTAACAGGGGTGGAAGCATCGATAAACCGACGGAGAGGCCCCAGTCCTCAAGACTGCAACCCTATACGCTTTTACCTCAGGTGAAATAAACCCCACTCAACCGAATGGGGTTCACTTCTTCAGGAAGCTTAAAAGACTTGGTTCTTCCGCGAAAGCAGCCCAGGCGGATGGATACCTTCCAGGCCAACTTGCGAGGCCGCTTTCCTCGCATCCCAACGCCAATTCCCGCCCTCCCGCTTCATTATAACGGCCGCTGCGCCCTCGCCCTTTTCTCCTCACCTGCCTCCCACACGGCCAACCTCGCCAAGAGATGGAGGTCCGAGAGAGGCAGGCGGATCCGCCGCCTTCCGCTTTTTTCCGCCTCTCTCTCTCTCTCTCACTGGGCCGCAGCCTTCCGCACCGCTCCAAGCCGGGCTGTCACTCGCAATGGGCCCCGTACCAAGATGGCAGCGCTCGCTTTCACTGGTGTGGAGAGATGGCTGAGAGGAGGAGGAGAAAAAGGAGGAGCGATGTTGCCCTAAACAAAGAGGGCGGCGGTCGACTCACCTTCTTTTGCGCGTGCGCGCCTTCAAGAGCACGCTGTTCGTTAAAGGTGGGTGGGGAAATAGGGACCATAGAGATAAGAAGGGAGGTGAAAGGGATAAGTGGGTTTTTGCGGTGGGAAGTGGACGTTCCGAACTGCTTTGTCCTTTTGAATGTTGTGGAGAAAATTCGAACAGGGCTTGACGCCTGAGGTGTGGCGAAAACACGTGGTTCTGTTTAGGCAAAGATTTGTGGGGAAGGTGCGTCCTGGTTTCTTCGTGGTTTTTTTCTTCCCTTTGACTTCGGAAAGAGGTTGCTGCCCGTTTTCCTTCTCGGCAAACTAATGGGCCATAGACGTAAAAAAATTCTAATATTAATTCTCTTCCCACACCGCACACACAAAATTGTTATAGGTGTGTGGGTGTTAAATGCCTGAGCTTAGTGATTGTTATAATTTTATTAAGTTTAGAGGTTCTAGAACCGGGAAATAGAGTGACTTATGTGTGTTTAAGATAATTCATGTGTGCATTTGTCCTGTGTGCTAGACACTTCTAATCATTTAATGAGCATTTATGCTGGGCAAATTTCCTAAGTTGTTTATTAGATACATCTTAATCCTAGGAAATCAACAGGAGTTGAAAGGTAATGGAGTCATCCTAATTTCCTTTGCAGTGATGGCCTGGGGATAAATGAGCCATTAGCACTTTGGCCATTTTTAAAAAAGGCAGAGGCAAGGAAAGCTTAAGAGGAACAGGGTGATGCAAGCGAGTTATGGGTCAGAGAGCACAGCTTCTTGCTCTTGGGCTGCAATGATGCAGTCCAGAGAGGAACAGAAACCTCTTGGGGAGGAATGCTGTGGACTCCTCCATGTAGAATTTAGGTTGCATATATAAACAATATAAAGACACCACTGTGTCCTCTGTGCCTCATTGTTCCAAAGGACCCTGGTTTGCACGCTTGGTACCCCTGGAATCTCGCATCGCTCAGAGATTGAGGTGGCATATAACAACATTTAAAAGTGCACAGCAGCTGCATGCATGTCGATGGATGGAGAGTGTGAGGCTCTAGCCCATTTGGGCTGGGGTAAAGTCATAAGGTAGTAATTCCAAATTGATTTTCCCTTGAGATATGTATCACATTGAACTGCGTTGGGCTTACCTTTGAGGAGACACATATAGGATTTAAATGAATTGCCCTTTTTCTGTAAGCAGGTTTTTTATTTTTTGCTAGAAATTAAAACCAGCCTTAGGTGCTGGTTCATTTCCACGGCTTTTTAAATCCCGAAGAGTGACAGAAATACCAACTGCTCCTAGGAGATAATGGAGAAATCTACAAGTTTATAATTGCAGTATTTTGACAGCAGCAAGTCTCTTGCCACCCAGTAAATTTTCATGTGTAAAAATAATAGAATGGTTTTTAAACTGTTGCAGCTTGGGATAGTGGCTTATGACAAGCCTGCCATGTGGCCCAGTCTTATTAATACTGCAGGTTGGAAAGAACACTTGTAACCTCCGTATCGTCATCTCCAATTTCAGATAGGGTGCATCAGAGGTTAACAGATCATCACGGTAACACTTTTTATAAAGGTGCGCATAATGGTCACCTACCAGATGCATTTCGTTAATGGCAAGTTGTTAAATCGGTCCTTAAAAAGCTAGAAATTCTATATCCCTGCCTTACCTGCAATTGGTTGTGTCGCTCACACAGGTCTTATGTATACCGGAGCTTAAACCTTGCAGCGTTCAATGGGGTTTATGCCCCAACTAAGGCTGCATGAGATCATAGCCTTAGAGTGATGGCAGCACGCCCTGTTTGCAAATGAATGGAAGCACAATGCGCCAGCAGCTCCCGCAAAGCACGCGGCGAAAATAAACCTGCTAAGATTTTCCCCTCCCTGCCTTACTCAACTGAATGGTGATGCGTTGGCTCTTGGCACCCTAATGAAGAGGGAAACCTTCCCTCCCCCCCAAAAAAAAATTGATCCGGAAGCAAGAGGAGGCACATATTACTCTACAATTTCCTCTCTATGATCTCTTTCAAACCCCACCCCCGCCCCACTTTTGGGCAGCAGGAATCGCAGCTGGTGCAAAGGAGGAACCGGGTCGCTTCGCGCTTGTGTCTGCGGTGCAGCCCCGAGAAGCCGCCAGGTCTGGTTTCGGTTCCTTTTTTTCGTTATTGTTCCGTGGAGGCGGTTTGTTTGGTCCTCCAGGGTGAGAAGAGCTGCTTCCAACCCAATCCTAGCAGGTGGGGAGGCCGTGACCCTCTTGGCTGAGCCCCACCCTTGCTGGGGCTCAAGGAAAAATCTGGGCCAAAAATACGGGGTTGGTCTTGTGATCTTGTATCAAAGAGCTTATATATAATATACAGTAGTAATGAATCAGGGTGCAATAAGAGGCAGCCATGGGGTGGTATGGTATTGTGGGGATAAGGGATGCCCAAATGGGCCTGTGAAGGTTTTGGATAACATGACAGAGTAGGACATTATAACAGGATAGCTCAGTCGCAGGATCCTTTAGAAGCCATTCTGTGAGTTAACTGCAATATATTACTCTACTGTTCTCTACAAACATTGTCATGTCATCTGCTTTCCCCCCACCCTTGCAGTTATGCAAGCTGGATATGGAAAAAATAAATTTTCAATTTAGGTTTTAAATACTTATTGTAATGTTAAGAACTATGTCTCTTCCCCCTCTTAATGGCGATACATGTTAAAATAACAATAATTAGAAATCCAAAGTAACAGACTGAAATCTGTCTTGGCTCAGTACCATAAATAGCACCCCCCTCCCACCGTCAGATATGAGTTATGGGAAATTCCACTGTCATCCATTCAAATTATTACTATTACTATTATTATGATGATGTGGTTTGATGGTACCTTCCACTTTAAAACATTTCTCCACTTTTTTGTTTTTCTGCCTAGAAACATTTACTCTTATTCATCTTTGTATTTTGTGTGTGTGTGTGTAAGCTTGTTAAAAACCTTTGTGTGGAGATAAGCTGCTTTGCAGGCTTTTCAAAATCTTTTGCACAGTTTTCTTTTTTTAAGTGCTCCAAATATCTCTAGTTAACTCACAGGTCAGCCAAGTGGCAATTATAAATCTTAGGAGTAATCTTTCTGTTTTTCTGTGTTGTGCTTTGTATTTTTACAAAGATAAAAAATAAAAAAAGAATAACACACTGGAAAACTCCATAGTTTTCTCAGTACTCAGAGCTGTTCATTAGCACTGAAATCTTATTCACATCTGCCCAAGGTAAGTCTTACTGAGTTTTTAATAGACTTTACTTTTAGATAAGTGTGTATAGAATTGCAGTATTGGGCTGCAAACCTTGCCTCACTTAGGAGTAAGGCCCACTGACTTTGATGGGGCTTGCTTTTGAGTAGACACAGTTAGGATATTGCTGTTACTATTTACAGGAAAATGGAAGGGTGTGTACCTTTTACTTTCTCCATGACATTCACTGTTCCACTGCAAACTACATTTGTTATTTGTACCATTGGAACTCTGGATGGAAGGAAGCCACTGAGTTAACTTCACAAAGCGTGAGGTGTACAGTCCAATATTTGTCTCTCATTGGCAGCCTATAACCAACATCGTCTGCAAGTAATATTGTTATGACTTAGTGTCACTCAATGATGCTGTGGGAAAGAAGGAGCCATGTCAGAAGACGCTTCTAGTGAGACACGTTTATCTTTGAAGACAGCAGCTTTAAGAGTATTTGATCTTCCTCTTTCCTGGTATTCTTCTCTAACCCAGGTAACCCTTGCATTTCTTTATTTTAGTTTGTAGTGCTTTTTGAAGCTAACATCTAACAGTGTTTTATATAATGTGCTTTTATGTAATATGTATTTGGTTAAGATGGTTTATGTAAAATTATTGTTGAACGTAGCATTAAAAAAAAATATGGCTGTGGATTCCAGTAGACTTCATTCTGTTACATGTACTGGACTGCAGAGGCTGCTGTGAAGGCTTTGCAGTGCCATACATCTCAATTGTAGAGTGATTACAACCAGTACTGCCTATCTTGTTTTTTCTGTTTTGCGTCCAAGTGCATTATTTGATGTATTGTCTAGCCAGTTTCTAATTATTTTCTGCCTTTCAGTGTAAAGTTTTTTTATTGAGCTCACTGATATGAATAAACAAAAAACCCTTAAGAGTAATGTGGGTAGTATATGGCTAAGTCATATTCAGAGCAGACCTGTTGAAATCGCAGGAGAGAGATTAGTGGCAATTTTAATTGCTTGATTTCAGCAGGTCTCTTGTAGTACAATACAATTTAGTCAGATATCACCCTTTGTTGGCAGTTTTAATACTTATAAAATAGGGACTACCTCTTAAGAATATCTTGCTAATAACCACACCCTATGTGTATGTTTTCTTGCTAAGGCAAGTCACAGAAGGCTTTAGATAGTATTTTGTTTTTTTAGATTTCTACAAATTTAATCATGTTGCTGTCAATTTTGTCCCAATATATGAGATGAGCATTTACAGAGTGTTGATACTTCCAATATTTAGCATTATCTGCAGAATCAGGAAGACAGAAATAATCTAGAGCAGGCTTTTACTGTGGTTGGTGGTGGATAGGACATACAACATCTGTTTCTAAAGCAGGGTAGGGTGGAGCCCCGACTGCAAGAAACACTGCTGCACTATAAGAGGAGGTGGAGTAGTGAAAAGCAACAGAACAAAAATAGACAGCGTTGGACAGAATTTTGCTACATTGATGTCAATGTGCTCCACTCCAGAAGTGGAAAGACTGCTCTATCATTTGTCTCAATGACAAAAACAACAACAACCTCTGCTAGTTCCATTAACTAGCAAAAACCTTAATGTATAATGTATCTCTGTACAATATGAACAGAGAGCCTGAAAGTTTGTATATAAACACATATTAGGAGTGTGATCCAGAGGGTCATTTTGTGCAGATAGAACTTATATATAATGCAAGCATAGTGACATTTGTCCAGTAACAGGCAAACCACATGTAGCCACAGAATGCTTTGTGAGAATGTCTGTGTTGCACACAGGAAAACTACTGAAAGGGTTGGAAATTCACTGTCTTGAGCAGCACACTTTGCTTGTGTTGAAGTTCTGCACAAGTACAGCAGATTGCTTGCTGCTGAACTAATAGAAACCATGCCCAGTCCTCTGGTGACCACAACCCTGGTACCCGTTTTCCCTGAGCACCTGTTGGTTGGGAGAAGGTGCCACAACTACTCCTGTATCCTTAGATCAATTGAGGAAGAGAAAAAATCAGTGGAGAGTAGAAATCACATCAGATTCTGCTATTTTCTTTTAAATAATGAGGCATGTGTGGGCGACACATTCGGCAGTGGCTGTAGTGTTATGTCTGGTGCAAATAAATAATGTGATTGCTAATACATTTGTTCATAAAGTTCATCACAGTGTACTGATTCTTAGTTGATTCCAGGCTACATATTATAATGAGATGCCAGGTGAATCTACTAGTGGAAACCTTTAGAAATGTCTCTAAATGGTTACATAGCAAAACATAGAATATGATTAATTATAGAGTAGGACTAATATAGTTAAACAAATGCTGTAATGAGCATGCCTTGTTCTAAAAGTAGCTAATGTTGGGCACATCCAGTTCTGCTTCCAGTAATTATCAGCTTACCACTCAAATTCCTGAAAAGAATCTGGGAGCAAAAGAAGACATTCACTTTAACTTGTGGGCAAGTTTTCTCTAGGCCTTTGGATTTGCTAGTGGGAATCCAAAGGCCAGTGGTCAAAATGTAGAAATACAGCATCCAATATAACTGTCAAAATAAATGCAAACGCACACTTTCTCAAAGTTAACATAAAAGTATAGAATTTTAGCCTATTGTGTGTTGTTGTTGTTGTTGTTATATTTTACAGAAGTTATTTAAGATTTATACACAATAAATTGCACAGAGTTTCTTTGATTGGTGTAGTGTTCAGATTTCAAATGTTAACTTAATTCAATTTTGATGCAATGGGTTTATTTTTTTCTCCTTCTGTAGAACATATGATATAACTTACTTTTTAAAATATGTGTTTTAAGGTCAAGGTTTCCCCAGGTCTCAAGAAGTTATTTGTAATAACAGCAGTGGGTGCAGTGTCTGTGCTTTTTCTTGCCCATCACTTCAAAAGAAAGCGTGGGAAGAAAACCAGGAATGTATCTCCATGGGAGCCAGGCCACGTCGTGTTAGACTATATAAAAACACCTGCATCAGAGAAAGGTAGGTGACACAATGTCTAAGGAAAGCCAAGATTCTGTACACACCGGGGAGGAAGCCTCATTGAACACAGTGGGGCTTACTTCTGAGCACGCCTATGTAGACTTGCACTGGCCAGAAGTACATGGAAATAAGTTGGAAAAATTGGGGCTTATTGCCAAGCAAGCATCTTGGGACTGGGGTAGAGGTTTTTGTTTGTTTTAAGTTCCTCAGCTTGGTTTCCCACTGAAACATGTACTATATGCATGCAACAGTGTGTGTGTACCACAACACTTTCCTTAACAAATCCCTAAACTGCCTCTTTATCACTTAGATATATTTTTTAAAAACCAAAATAAACAGTTGGGCGGCTTAGCATAGCCCTGATTGGTCTGCAAGGAGATGGACACGTGTAGCACCTTTTCCCGCAGCAGCAGGTCCAGTATAAACCTGCCTGCAGACTTCCTTTTTGTTTTCCCATCCTCAAGCCTTGCTGACTACAAAGTGCACGCGCTTATCCTTCCTTATAGAAAGCAATAGTTGAGAGCTTAGTGATTCACAGCTTATACATTGTACAGCATTAATAGCATTCTAGAATGTTACATTACTTTCAAAATGATAATTTTAAGAGTTACTTGAAAAGAAGGAGTTATCCCATCTTAAAAAGTTATTCCTCGAATACAACAGAAAATTAGATAGTTGTTGTTCAATGAAAACCCTCTGTGATCATGCAAGTGACACTTGCTTCAATGGGGGTTACTCCCAGGTAAGTCTGCATAGGTCTGTTGCTTTGATTGTATTATCTTCCTCTTCAGGTTCCAGTTGTTCCAGCAGCAGACAAAATCTAACACTTTCATTGAGTTCAGCCAAAGAAAAAGGTTCTCAATCCTATATCAATGCAAATGGAGGCCTCTTCAGTAAATATTCGGGTTCAGTACAGAGTTTGGCTTCGGTAAGCATACCTTATTATTTTCATGTAGTTTGCTGATAAGCTGTTGAATGGTGATTTTTTTTTTCTTCTATTAACTTGCATAGGGGCAGGAAAGAGGCTCTCTTCCTTTATCAGTGCTCCTCTAGAATGTGTGCCATTTTTATGCTGAATCTCACCTTGCTTTTCCTCCTGTACAAAATGAACCTTAAAAGCACCTGGCCTGAAAACCCTTGGGCTTATTTGTCTAGCACGTTTCTTACCTAGGGGCACTTCTATGTTATTGTCATACAAATTGCCCACAAAACTATGGGGGCATCTAGTGGTTACATTTTTTTAACTTATCCCCAGACTGAAAGACTGCCCTTCCGGAAAGCCATGTGAGCTAAGCATCCCTAATCTGACACCTGTCCATCTTCTTTAAATTAGGTCCAAAGTGCTGCATCCTGTCCTAGCTGTGCTTGTGTCAATTCTAGTTCCTGGGACAAAGCAGATGAAGATGATATAAAGCTGGTCAATGTTCCAGTAACTACTCCAGAAAACTTATACTTAATGGGTAAGTGAGCAGATTCCTTAGATGTAGCATTTCTTGCTGCTATTTTTAAAAGTTTCTAAGTTCAGGATTGTTTGCTATTACAAAAATAGTGTTACTTTCTTTCAAGGGCATGATGACACTTGTATTTAACAACTGTTAAAGATATTTGTTGCCTTAAGTCCTCTATAGGCCATATAACATATCTGTCTGTTTTGCTGCAGAGTGGCTGGGGCAGCCCAGCCAGATGGGCAGGGAGTAATAATAATAATAATAATAATAATAATGCATGAACACAAAGCCTGCCACATGCAGGGATCTGGAACAGAAAGAGCATGTGGTGTGTAGTCTCTGTAGACGACAAAAGTTTTAGAAACTAATAGAAGCATGAAACCTTCCTCATCTACAGTGTTGCTACATCTATTCACAATATGTTTGCTTATTGATTATTAAAAGAATGTGTGGCTTCGCTTGGAACAATTGAGTTGGAAGGACTCAAAAGCTGTCTAATCCATGGGGCAGCCCAGCTGCCTTCTAAATCCGGCCCGTGGATGGTCCGGGAATCAGCGTGTTTTTACATGAGTAGAATGTGTCCTTTTATTTAAAATGCATCTCTGGGTTATTTGTGGGGCATAGGAATTCATTCATTTCCCCCCCTTCAAAATATAGTCTGGCGCCCCCACAAGGTCTGAGGGAGAGTGGAACGGCCCCCTGCTGAAAAAGTTTGCTGACCTCTGATCTAATTCATTCCCCTCTCACAATGCAGCATTCCTCCTGATCAGTCAATGAAGTACATGGCTTGCTCAGCTAGAGTGCCAGTTCATTGGACTGATTTATTTGGCAGGCACCTTTCTACAAAAGGTTCAAGTGTCGAGCCATTGCTGCCTGGTACAAGGGAAGGCAAACTGAAAATCTGATACAGGGTTGTTGCATTAGTAAACATTTCTTTCAGGAATGGAACTATTTGAAGAAGCTCTTCGCCGATGGGAGCAGGCACTGACGTTTCGTAACAGGCAAGCGGAAGATGAAGCCAACTGTAGCGCCGTCAAACTTGGAGCAGGTGATGCTATTGCAGAAGAAAGTGTAGAAGTAAGTAAATGAGTTGCTGTTCCTTCAGATAATTTGTTTCCCCTGTTTCTGGTTAAAATTCCAAAGTATACTCCAGCTTCTAGCAAAGAAGCTAAAATTATTCAAGAGAACCTGGATAACACCAAGATTGCAGGTTCGATCCCTGTAAAGGACAGCTACATATTCCTGCATTGCAGGGGGTTAGACTAGATGATCCTCAGGGACCCTTCCAACTCTTATGATGCTGAGGAACTCTGTGAGCCTCTTGAATGCCTGCAATATGAGCAACTGCTTCCCCAGTGACCTATTTCTTCTTCAGTGCCTTTCTTCCTTCAAAAGTTTTCAATATATCATAGTACCGTATTGGCCCGAATATAAGCTGCACCCGAATATAAGATGCACCTTTAAAATTCAAGGGGGGAAAAACAACGATACCCGAATATAAACCTCTCCCTTAAAATTCTACAGGCACTCATACCCGTTCCATTTTACTGTATGTCTGTTTCAGCAGCGATACCGTAAAAGCCCATTTTTGTAAGGTCATGAATTTAAGCCGCACTTTAACTTTTCACGGTCGGAATTTGGAAAAAAAGTGAGGCTTATATTCAGGCCAATACAGTACTATTAAAATCAAAATTTACACAAAACTGTCTCAAAATTATCTCATTGCAAATCCTGGCTAGGATGAACTGGCATGGCCTTAATAGGATAACATTAGAAGATGATCCCTATATTCTTTTATCCCCTACTTTGGCCATCTAAGCATGCTGCACACTGAGTCTACATTGGTTGGACCCTCTTCCATTAGTTAGTTAACTTTTAAAGTGTTTGCCTATTCTCTCGAAGTACCAATCTGCCTTTCGCTTTGCTTCTTTAATTGGGCCTGGGATTTGGGGAGGTGTTTGCCGCCTAAGTGGAAGCACAAGAAAAGCAATTTACTCCTGACCCACGAAGATGGGAAGCAGCAGACTGGCAGCTACCTTGCTGAGGCAGATGACATAGTTTGTAGTTCTTTCTCCATGGACTTCCTCCCTGGCCAGAGTTAGAGAAGACAGGTGGGGTAGAGGCAGAGATAAGAACAAAATTTGCACAACTAGCCAACTTCACA
This sequence comes from Podarcis melisellensis, assembly GCF_964234715.1. NCBI lineage: Eukaryota > Metazoa > Chordata > Lepidosauria > Squamata > Lacertidae > Podarcis > Podarcis melisellensis. Next base: position 65,412,688 of record NC_138538.1, read on the forward strand.
AGGCAGTTATTTGCACAGTGATCTTTATATGTCCAGTGATGGAAACCCTAAGTATTTTGTTGCTGAAAGGCATGAATTCCACACATACATTAAATTCTCTTTTTGTACCCAGTTGCAAACATGTTTATGTGGAAGTTCCAGGGTGGGGTATCTGAAGTATATGTACATAGAATTGCACCTTTAGTTTTTCTGAAGTGAGCTTCTTGAAGTAAGCATGCTGCTTAGAGTCCAGCTTTCCTAATCTTAATAGGTTAGTTGCTGTTCTAGGTAATGTTTTCAGCTCCTGCTGATTTTTGCATGTGGCACAGTATAAATATTTGATATAAATAATAACCAAAAAAGTGTTTGTTGATCCTTGCACATCTCAGAATCTCCATGAGCTGCATAAAATATTGGTGACAGAACGTATTTGCCCTCTGCAACTTCTGTTTTGCAGGATATCATTAGTGCTGAATTCATTCATAAGCTTGAATCCTTGCTCCAAAGAGCTTATCGTCTTCAGGAAGAATTTGAGGCTTCTCTTGGGGCATCTGATCCTGCTTCCTTTGCCAATGATATTGGTGAGTTTGTCTTGGGTTTAAACTTGCGTGTTTCTTGATAATATATGACTGCTAGTCTTGAAAACTTATTGGGACATGGTGAAGAGGCAGAAATAGGGGAATGAGAAATTAGTTGTGATTCGAGTTGCTCCTCTTGTACAAAGGATCAGTTCCACAAAGCTGGTTTAGCTGCCGGCTAATAGTAGTAGCACAAGGAGCCTGTAAAGTGATTTGTTAATCCGCATGTCTACATATTTGGACTGAATTTAGACCCAGAGTCCCTGATGTAAAGGGTGCTCTTGCATTTGGCTAGAAAGCACAGTAATGATCAGCGAGACATGAAAGTAGAGCTTTGCGGGGTGATGAGGATAGTTCTTATGTATTGTGCAAGAATACATAGCAAAGCAGAATGTGGCTACTTTGCTAACTCTGTATTGTAAGCTAGGTCTGATAAAGCAGTTTGCCTGCCCTTGGCCACATCAGCATGTGCGAATAGGTAAAAGGATAACATCTTTGAACTTGCTTGCAAGTCAGACTTGTACCGTGCTGGCATTTTCAACTTCAATTTTTGAAGTACTTCTGTACAACTGACTGCAGTGGCAGGAAGAGACTTGCTGGTAGTCTGTTATAATAAATCACTCTGCCCCAAAATGAACCCTTTCTTCCACAACTTTAGAAGACTGAGATTGCTTAGTGCCAGTCTGTTGTTTCTGTAAAAAGCAAGGTTGCATGGAGCTATTGAGAACAAATGAAACTGCATTATATTGAGTCACACAGTTGGTCCATCTAGCTCATTGCTGTCTGCACTCACTGCCAGCACCTCAGAGGACATTCATAGTTCTATCTGTACTAAGGACCTTCTTCATGAAAGCTGATGCTCTACCACCATGGCATATCTCAGTTAGAATCATAGAATCATAGAGTTGGAAGAGACCACAAGGGCCATCGAGTCCAACCCCCTGCCAAGCAGGAAGTTAAAACCTAAAAAATATCAAAGTTAGTATTTGGATGCCAGGATGATCATGAATCATGCCTAGAAGCTTTGTATGTTTTCCATGATAACAGCTGTAAACTTGAAATACAAATTGCTTCATTGTGTGATATATGTAGATAATGCAGAAAACTTTGGAATTGGGGGACACCAAATATATTTTAAGAAGATAAAATACTGCTGTATCTCAGAATAACAGATTTACTGAAGGATGTGTGATTATGAAAGTTGAAGTGTGTCTATGAGTGTGAGGTGAGACTGTCAGTTTGCATTTCATAGTGCAGAAAGTATTGATCTGATGTGTAGAGATCTTTCCTATTCTGCTTAATTCACAAGGCTTCTGGAAGCTTCTCTGTGTGAAAGAAGCAAGCAGAAGGTTCATGATGTTTGGGTTATACCTTCAGAGAAGCTGAGTACAGCTGGCTTAAACTGGTTCTGTGATTTCTTTCAGTCAAGGTCATGCTGACTATAAAAGTAAGGCCAGAAGGAGCCTGGGTTTCACTTTCTCTTTCTATCTCTTTTCCTTATGGTCTGGTGTTCTGTACATCTGTAAGTCTAAACCTTAGTGTTAAGGTTTAGACTTGCTGTAAGTTATTGTAAGTTTAAGTCTGCTGCAACTGGATTTCTTATGGACAGTGCCAATCCTGAATGTATTGGATTTGTGACCATTATGCTCATTTGCCTTCAGTAGCAGTAAAGCTCTACTGGATGAAATATTTATTGCCTCTGGTCTATTTTTTGGGAATCCTGCAATGTGTTTTAAGTTTTTACTCTGCTAACTATAAGTTGGAATTCTACTCTGGGTCAATATTGAGTAGAGTTTCGTGACAGAGACTTCTGGCTCCCAGCTCAATTATTAACTCATGAGGTGGCCTGAAGTAAGATATTTAGTCTTCAGTCCCCCTCTGCAAAATATGCGTTGTTATTGGCCTACCTACCAGGGTAATTGCAAAGATTATTGAGAAAATATATGAAGGACTTTAAAGGGCTCTAATAATCACAAACTGTTTGTTTTAAAACTACTGATAAGTATAGAAAGCCGCAATGAGAAATTGATTGAAGGGTGAGGCAGAAATCCGTACAGTGGTACCTTGGGTTACATAAGCTTCAGGTTACATACGCTTCAGGTTAGAGACTCCGCTAACCCAGAAATAGTACCTCAGGTTAAGAACTTTGCTTCAGGATGAGAACAGAAATTGTGCAGCAGGAGGCCCCATTAGCTAAAGTGGTACTTCAGGTTAAGAACCATTTCAGGTTAAGTACGGACCTCCGGAACGAATTAAGTACTTAACCTGATGTACCACTGTATTATACTTTCAGAAATGCTAGTGTGTTGAAACAAATCAACACTAATTTCCTGCCCCAAATCACTTAGTAGCATCAGCAGCAGGGGGAAGCATTGTACATTAAATTCATGACATCAGGTTTATTGGGAAGCCGAGCAGCCATATGTATTCTGCATCCCCAGGAGCTAACTAAGTCAAAGCACTGTCTCTGTTGCCAAGTAGAGTTATTAGTCACAACTTGTTCCTGGAAAGTGTGCATTTTAAGATAATGGCAACTGTCCAGCTCTAGATTTTCATGGTGTTAAAGTTGGAGGGGCATGCTGCCACTGCTAATTTGTATGGTAGATAAGATTGCAACCCATTTTCAAAGCTATTGGCAATTCTTAAGATGGTGTAAATGAATAACTAGGCAATGGGGTAATTGATTGCATGTTTGAATTATAGATAGAAACTGTTTCCCCTCTGAAACATGACATTTGTGTTTGTTCCAATCTTGATTTGTGAGTTTGAATCACGGATGCCACCAGGGGTCAGTCTTCCAATAGCTTTTTAAAATCCTGTTCTAAGCCTGCTTCCTGGGAACTTGCTGGTTAATTTTAGTTTTCCGGCACATTTCCCCCCCAACACCTGCTACTGTAAGTCAGAACATAGAAAGGGGCTTCAATGTCAGCTCTGAGGTTAGAAATCACACTGATATACATTGGCATATATAACTGCATAGCAGCTGTTGGATGTCAATTTCCTTTTTAATTTTTCTTCCTTGAGGAGAGTCTGTCAGCTTCCATAGTTTTCAAAGGGTTAAATTAATTTATATGTTTCACAGTACAGTACTGCTGGTGTGTAAAGATGACAAAATTGTATAGAGAGAGCTAAATAACAATCAAAAGCCTTTCAGGAGAGAATGCTGAAGCAGCATGCAAGGGCAAAACAGAATACTAATAATGGCATATTATTGTTGCCCTGAGTGTCCACCCATTTTTCCTGTTGTAACCTAAAGCAGTTGGCTCTTTTAATCTGTGTTTCTCTGATTTGAAATAAAAAATCATTCCCCCCCCATAAGTATTTTTAGATTCACAGTAGGCTGGATACCACAAGGTTTTGTTTTATATAAAAATATTTTTTCCTCACACTTTTTTTTTACAGCTCAGATAAACACTTTTATATAAAAAACAATATTCAATAGTCAATTCAATGTGGCAAAATGTATGTCTTGTTAGGCTTTCAATGAAGGAAAGTCATAATTTCCAGGGCTGTCTGCCCAACAAGACTTTGATCTCCACCTGAGCACCTCCAAATTATCCCCACAGACTGTGTTTCCCTCAGTCACTGATGTTTTCTCTGTACTTAATTTTGTGTGCCAAGTAAAAACCGAGGCTTGAGTTACCTGTCAGCCAGTTACATTTCTCTCTCTGAATTCAAATCTTCATTAAAATTCTTCTTGTTGGATAAAGGACCATACAGACCCTCTCCCACACCTACTTTTGTTGCACTCCATGCTTTGTAACTATAGAATATTTAGCTGAATAGTTGAAGAAAGGGAGTCGGGAATTAGCAATAGTTTCCTGGGACTGCTTCAGTAGCTGAACTGTGCCAAAAGCAACATAACCTCAGACACAATAATGGGAGGACGGCTTGGCAGGAAGGACTAGGTAATATTATGGTTGAGCTGAGATGTAAAGTAATACAATATTTTAAGGCCTTCTGTTTTCCTCAGATTCTTGTCTGAAGGAGGAATCTGCCAAAATAAGTCTTAGAACAGGAAAGAGGGAAGAGATAGCTGAGGTGTTGATTCTGTTAGAGGAGGCACATTGACTGCTGTGCAGAGATGGTGTAGGTCAGAAAATGAGGGTTAGAGAGAGGAGAAAGTGTGTTTGTATCCAACAGCTCTCCCACCCCCCAAACTAACCATTGAGTCTTTTTTTTTTAATTAAAAACAACAACCAAGGAATAGCTGCCATATTTTCAGGACAAAGGTATGCTGGTCCTTAAAAATGAGGCTGTTATAGATACTGGTATGTGCATTGTTGGTATTCGTCATCCTTTTCAGACCCAGGAATCCCCTTTAACCCCAGCATCCATTTTGAAGCCCATTTCTTTGTATTTTTCTACCGCGTATTTGTATGGTGGTAGTACTGTTGTTGCAGCTCACCTGAGATCATACTTTGAGTGGTAGCTGGTCCTGGCCAACCAGTTGAAAAGTGATATAGTGTTTGTGTGTATTACACATGTATTGGCTGATGAAATGAAAAAGGACCTATTGGCTTCCTATCCTCTCTCCCTCCCTGCAATTTCTCTGTCAGAACTGGTGGTGGATCAAGTTCCATTAATTAGCTCCTCACAAATAGAAGTTCAGCGCTACTTGAAAAAGAAAGAAAAAGAAAATGCAGTTCCCGATGTCCTTAGGTGTGAAAAGTAAAAATAAAATAAAAAAGCATAACACTAGCAGGGGAGGCAGGTCATTCTACAAATCCCCTTTATTGGTATCCCAGCTTAGGGCACCCCCACACATCTAGTGCTGCTTTGCCGCCCCCCCCCCCCCGTGTCACGGGGCTTCCAGTCAGAAGTAATTGCCTACGCTTATGGACATGTTTGGGTGAAAGTTCCATTTATAAATGTGTTAAATAAATAAATGTATGTATGTATGCACCTTTCACAATGGTAGAAAACACATAGAGACTGGGGGTAGGGGGGTACCTGGTGTTTTTGTATATTGAGCCCAAAACGAAAGGTCTCCTCTTGCAAGAAGAAGCAAAATGGTTTTAATATGGAGATGTGAAAAAGCGCTTTTGTTTGTGCTGCAGTCTTTGAGCCCCATTCCAAAGGTAGCAGAGGGCTGGTGTACCCTCTTGTTGGATGACCAGACTTTCGCTTGATCTTCTCTAGATCCAAAGCATTTAGAATTGAAAGTGATCACGATATATGGGGGGAGGGGAACCTTAATCATACTATTTGCTTCATGAGTACAATACTTCATGGTAAGAACAAGCAGAGAGGTTTGGGTATTTCTTGGATATAATTTATTATTGTGATGGGAGATAAGGACTTGGATTCCTCCTTCCCTATCTTAAGGCCTGGTCAAGAGCAAAGAGGCCCCCTACCCCTTTCAGCGCCCCCCAAAATAATAATGATTGCAAATTTTTCACAAGTCCCCTCTTGTAAGGTTGGATCCAGCAGAGGCTTCTGTAAATTACTATGGAGAAGAGATAATTGTACTGATTTCTTCCTGTGCTACTGCTCTTGTGTATCTATTTGCTGAATATTTATTTTCAATGTGGGATAGCTTTTCGAGTAGCTTCCAGTGTACAAAAATAATTCAGAATGTAAACTGACTACGTCTCTTTCTAGAGCTTAACTTCAAATGACTTAGCATCGCAAGATAACTTTGCCATTCTTCAGCTGTTAATCACTGTAACATAGACCAGTTAGAACTATATTAATGCTTTGAGTTTTATTTGGATTCCTAATTCAAAGCATGTGCTCAGTTCTTCTGACGCCATATGCGTCAGTCATTGACATTAGTCACAGCTTAAAGATAGGCATGTGAGTTGGGACATGAAAATTGACACTTCCTCATCGTAGAATCACCGAGAACTAGGGGCTTAACAATAACCTATACTTCCTGTGCATGCTGACCTTTGTAGAAATTGGAAGAAGGCTACAGAAGATTAAATTCAAAACTACATGGAATTCTCATTTTTTAAAAAGCCAACTTTTCCTGTGAAATTAACTTTTTCTCTGAAGGTCACTATTTTATCATTAGCTCAATCAAGTGATTGCTGCAAAGGCACTACAATGGATTAGGCATAACTAACTGCTTTAGCTACTATGGTTCACAATTACAGGGGGGGTTTGGTATGGGTCACCATAATGGTACAGGAAATAGCAAATTTTATCACTGAAAAGTTTCTCTTACTGCAGTGTCAAAATGACAATATATCGTAGATATGAATTATGTTCCAGAAATTCTGCTTTGCTGGAGATAGCAAGAAGTACAAGAGATGAAACACATTATTTCTGTTCATTGTCATGTTGAATATATAATTTTAGAGTTTATATATTTTTGTTTTTCATTGTAAACAGCTTTATTTCAGTAGAAAAGCAAAGTTTAAATGTTAACTCAAAATTTTAATCTACTTAAACTTGTACACTATTTTTTGTGTGTGTGTGTACTTATATGTGTGTTGTGTGTGTATAAATAAAACACAATAAATAAAGAATATAGTGAACTAAAACACAACTACCTGGGTGATTGAAAATTTTCAAAGTTCTGAAAAACTAACCTGCATTGAAATAACATCAAGGTATGGTCCTAGGTACTGGACTTCTCCCGCCTCCCAACTTTTTTTTTTCTGCTTAAGTGTTTTAGCTTCAGATGATTTTCTACTTGGCTTTAGAAATAACATGTAGCTTTCTGCTTGCATAGCCTCTTACCTCCATGGACCTGATCACCCTGTATATGGGGTCTCTTGCAGGATACATATGCTGCAATTGAGATGTTTTCCTGAAGCCAAACCAAGTTTCCTACCTGTCTCTTAAGTGGCTATACTAATTTTGCAGCTCTCCCTGGCATCTTCCCAACTTCTGTTGCTGGAATGTTAATGAACATTCCATGACATCAGAACAGGGCAGCCAGTAGTGAAGAGGGAAAGTGTGCAGACAAGGTTAGGTGAAAAGGGGGGAAATGACAATAATAAGAAAGCTGCATCTGTTTGTGCTTATCTGTTGCAAGATCCAAATTCAGTTGCAACTAGGAAGCAGTAATGTTGAGTCTTAATAAGGCTAAACTAAACAAATGAGTGCAAGAAAGCTTTTTTGTTTGTTTTAGATCTTGACTTCCTTCCTGAATGTGATGACAAGTGAAATATTTATCTAAGTCCTAATCGCACAGTAATGTTGTTCCATTAAGTTCCAAAGTTCTGACACATTGGGAAAGAAATAGGAACGCTTTATTTGGCTGTCCCTAACCTATGGCCAGCTTTAAACTTACTTTAGACTCCAAGCCTAATTCGCATTCCTACTTCTTTTCTAACACAACACATATTGCTGTGTCACACTTTGTTTTGTATTTTTAGTTCTGTGTGTTTTAAAAAGCTGGTTGTGCTAAGGTAGGAAGGAGTTTGGGGTGTGTGCACACCTTGGGGCCTCTGTATGACCCACAGTGTGCCCTCCTTATTCCAACGCCTTTCCCCACTGAAATTAGGCTTTTAAAATGGTTTCTAATAATAACAAAAGAATATAAGCCTAATTGCAGCGCAGGGGTTCATTTTTGGAGAGGAAGGTACTGCTGGGGAGGGAAGGATTAATCTTGTCCTCCCCTTGCCCTGTGTTCCCTCCCTATTGCCAACAGTGTCCGCTTTTGCAATGGAAAAACCCACATTTTATTGCCTTTGAGGGAAGCTTTCTTCAAGCCCTAATTGTTGAGACTGGCACTGAGGCAATCCTGCTGGAGTCTCCTCAGAAGATCACACACCTGCTGTGGGAGTTAGGTTTGGAAAAATCCAAATGCTGCTTTTCGGCTCTTATTGCTGGTAAGGGGAAGTGTACGAGACCATCTCCACTTTTGGCATGTAGCCCCTGAAGGGTTGGCCCAAGGGATAAGGTGGTGCTTGATCCAAAAGAGGTTTCCTCTTAATCTCTTCTTTAAAAAATCTCTCAAAGGAAGGGTCAGAGAATGAGCAGCCCTGTAGGTTCTACTGGACTCCCAATTCATCATTGGCCATTGGCCATGGTGGCTGATGGGAGCAGAGCCCAGAATCCCCATCCCTGTACCTCACTGAGTTGATAAAAAGACATGAGATTGCAGCAGTCCTAGTTTAAATTTTGCCATCTTTGTGCTTTTCACCAGTATAAAAGTACCATGGCACTGATATGTGGTTTGAGACTCAATGGGTTGCTGGAGGACTTCAGTAACACAAAATCTAAGACTAATTTTGTACAATTCCACACACCGTGTGCCCCATCCCATGTTGTTCAAAAGGATCAGACTTCAGGGCGGCTTTTTCATGGGCTTTTGTGGGGAGTGGAAGTGTGTGTAAGTTTAACTCCTCTTAGGAGACAAGCTCATGTTTCTCCATAGTAATAGCTAGTTGACGTCTCAGAGTAGTGGATACTCCTATATACTAATTAATACATCAGCATACCAGCATGTGCACCTGCGTTTTTCAGAAGGATTTCCTGTTAGAATAGCCTTTGTAAATCTAGAGGAATTGGCATGAGCAATTATACAACGAAATAGTGCTTTGTGTTATGTTTCTCTTCCCACTCTTTCTTTTAAAAAAAAGTTATATCCAATTCCCCAAACAGCTTTTCAAACTTGTGTTCAGAAAAGCTGGTTAGAAACCTTCTGTAGATATAAACTCTCCCAAAAGAATTTTGACGTGTGGATTTATCATATGTTATACACATGTTTTACCACTTGGATTGCATCCCAGATCTGTTAATTAGTTATTAGATTAAGTTATATAATATTCCCTTTCCCTTTTCTCTTTTTTTCATTATGAACTTCTGTGTTTCTATGACATAACCAATTGGAATTAACTTGCCCTGCTTTTCCTAAAATATGAAGAATATGAGTAAATGTTTCTCTGATTTGGTTCACACTCTGTGAAGCACGGAAAAAGAAAATTCTAATTATTACACTTTGTTCCATTTTGTTTTCCCTTACTTAGTTTTCAGCAAGTGGATTAAGTTTTATTTTCCAAAGATTATGTTACTGTGACTGATCCTTACTGAGACTTTTTACACGTATACAGCATGATAAAAAAGCTCTCCAAGTATGTAATCAAGTCTTCCTTCTATGTTATATGAATTTTAGCTTTTAATCAGCTATAACAATTAAATAGCATGGTTTCTGTGAGGGTTGCTATAGTGCAGTGATAGGAAACCTATGACCCTCCAGATGTTGTTGGACTTCAGTTCCCATCAACCCCAGCCAGCGTTGGGAGTTGTAGACCAGCAACATCTGGAGGACCAAAGGTTCCTCATCCTTGCCACAGGATGTATGACAGGTCAAGCAGCAGAGGGAATAGGTAAAAATATACAAGAACATTGGACAAATTTGTCCATGAATTGGACAAATTCCTGGCGGCTAAGGCTGCTAATCACAATGGCTTTATGCATTTATGGGGGACAAGAGTGGGAAAGGGACTTGATGTAGCTTTGGTCTGATTTCAACAGGACTCATTTTTCCCTGTCTGCCCTTTCAGAGAGCCCCAGCACTTCTCTTCAATCCAGGAGGTGGCAGGCAGTGGGCGACATGAGCTTTCAGCATAGTCTGGAAAGCTGGGGAATGGCCTGGCATAGTGCCCAGAATTATGCTGTGCCCAAAGAGGAAGCTGGCTGTTGAGAACAGGTGGGCTGGGAACCGTGATCTGGCTGGCCATTTTAATTGTGATAGAGGCTGCCAAGAAGAGAGGCAGAAGCGTTTTGTTCAAGGGCACTTTTTGAAGAAGATGGCATTTTTTTGAAGAGTGTGTAGATAGCAGATTGGTTTCTGTAGGTTTCACATTTATTCAATTGCTATAGTGCCTTCATCCAATGATCACCGGACAGTTTACAATATAAAAACACAAAAAATACATACTATAATAACAAACAAAAACAATCCCCCCCCCCAGTTTAAAAGGCCATGGATTGTCTAATTCAGTGTTTCCCAACCTTGGGCCTCCAGCTGTTTTTGAACTACAATTCCCATCATCCCTGACCACTGGTCTTGCTAGCTAGGGATGATGGGAGTTGTAGGCCAAAAACATCTGGAGGCCCAAGGTTGGGAAACACTGGTAGCCAAAGGCCTGGGGAGAAGGGTTTTGGCATGTTTTGGTCCAGGCGCCTAAAGAAAATACTTTCTTGAGAATGCCCTGTTTTCTTGCTTGCTTCTGGATGCTCCTACCTGAAGCATGATGGTAGAAGAACATAAAGCAGGGGTGGCTAACCATGCTCTCTCCAGCTTATGGGAGCCACCTCTGTCTTAAAGGGGAAAGGAAAAGGAAGGGAGAATTGTAATGGTTGAGAAAAACAATCAGCCCACTAAAATCTACGACCCCAAATTAGATGTGTTTGAAAGGAAGTTCTCAGTGTTTGAGAAATAAGGTGCATATTTGATTTTTTTAACACACACACACAAACAAACACAACAAGAAATCTCTCTCAATACATTTCATTTTACATTATATTTATACTTTGTCTGGATCTGTTTTGTTGCTTTTATGCCCGTTTGTAAGGACAACAGGTGTGGTATGTTTTCTATTCCACTGTCAGCTTACTTTCCTTTTTCTTCAGGAATGCCTGCTGAGAATAAAGTAGCTTGTAATTTGGAACGAGCAGTTGCTCGGTTTTTGTAACCAATTGGGAGGGCGGAGCCAGAGCCACTGTTGGAGTTCCTAGACTGCCTTGCCGAAAGCCAGCTGTTTGTGAGAGTGACGGGGCAAAAAGCATGGTGCAAAGAGCACACTTGGCATTGTGTTTGAGCAAGGACTGGGGCTCACTTGGCGGTCCACCACTTTTTCAAGTGATTGACAGTGCTGCTGTTTGGAGGGATGGTGGCAGGGATTATGTGCGCCGTGTGCACAAACTTCATCTGAAGTAAACATATCGGAAGTTTAAAATAGCATCTCTTCAGCTGAATGATGGGGACTGTGATAAGAAAAGACAGGATGAGGGCATAAAGGGCTGAGGAGACCTTGTGACTAAGAGAGAGTTCCCCATTTTTATGACATGGGAGTGTATCTTTGTGGCAATTAATGTGAACAAATAGAAATTAATGTAATATACTCTTTAGGTGCAACTGAATTAGAACTAAAGCGAGTTTGTAAACTGAGGAACTTCATTTTCTACATCTGTGAGGTAAATTTTAAAGGATCAGTTGGTTAGCCTTACAAAATTGGTTTGTAAACCAATAGGAACATTCATGGTGATGGAGGTAATAGGTAATTTGGAACATTAAAAAGAGAGCATATTTGTTTCTATATCCTCCAGTATTTTGGAATATATCAACTGATGTAGAAGACATTAATGGGATAACTCTGTAATCATTGGACGGGGGCATTAGCTTGATCAAATAGTAAATTAGAGAACATTTGTGAACGTTTTTCGGAAGCTGAATGTACAATGCGGCTTCCGCGGCCTCCGGTTGAGTGCAGGAAGCTCCTGCAGCCAATCGGGAGCTGCGCCTTGGTATTCGAACCATTTTGGGAGTCAAACAGACTCCCGGAACGGATTAAGTTTGAGAACCAAGGTACTGCTGTACTTAGGCTGAAAAAGTCGTTAGGATAGGGAGAAACACCCTTGTATCTAAGGTTTGAAACAATCTACTGCGTTTTTATTCTTCAGTAGCTTCAGGCTTTGTGCATTAAAGCTAAAGCCTGTGGCTGCTTCCCTGCTAAAGTGCAAATAATTTCATTCTTGATTGACTTAGGAAATCCAGCAACGCCTAAAGACAAGGCAGTCTGGAAGGACTGTGGTTTCTTAAATACGTACGTTGAAACATATAAGAGAGCCAGCATTTTAGGCTGTTATGCTCTGGGCTTCATGAAAATGACTTGGGCGGCAGGTGTATCAAGCAGCTGTGCATTCCTGGAGCTTTCATTGTGCTGGTGTCTCCTCTCTCAACTGCCCTAAACAGTGTGTGTGTGTGTGTGTGTGTGTGTGTGTGTGTGTGTAGAAAAAAGTGTTCTGCAATGAAGTGCACTTGTCACTATTCCTTTGGATAAACTAGTTATTGTATGCCAGACATTACATTTGTGCATTGAAATATTCGCTACCTACTGTCTGTGGTTTGAACTGTGCCATAAGGTTGGCATAATTTTGCATCTATTTAACTTTCTTTTCCTAGCTCATTTTTGTAAGCCTCTTGTAAAATATTTTGAGATCAGATTTTCAGGGGCCACAGGAGTCTTCAGAGCCGAGGTGGGTGGAATTGGTGGGGGGGAAACCTCATTTCCTTCTCCCCATCCAGTGGTTGTGTCCTGTGAAACTCTACTTGGTGGGAAGTCTGGATCCAACCCTTTGTCTTTCATCAACATTATCTGGCACTATAATGAAAATCCACAAGGTGTTTTAATGAAAGGTTTTTCTCTCTCTTTATAAGATAAAGACACCGATATCACTGTAAAGGATAATACCGAAGAATTCAGCCTGCGGGATACATTAAGCATTGGATCAACAGATTCATTTGTTTCAGCTGCTGAGGTATGTTGGAAGTAGTGTTTGCTGCTTTTTTGCTTAGCCATCATACCCCCTTCTGAATTCTGCTAAACAGGAATGACTTTCTCTTAGAGTAGAATATCTGTGAAAAATGCATACAAATGCACTTCAGTCTGCAGACTGATTGTAGCCTTCTGATACTTAAAAAAAGGTAGATAAACAGGTAAAAGATTCATGAAGTCATCACACATAATAAAATGTTTACAGGTACACAGGTTCCATCCTTTCCCCTATACTCTTTCCATGTAGGGAGCTTGTAGTGTCTGAAGTGAGGATAAAAGTGATATTCTCATGAATTCACCAGAAAGGCAATATGAGCATACTCTGGTGAGCACTGCTTTAATAACTTCTTGCCAAGAAGTATGACACTTTTTGGAGGCCCTGGGCCACCACGCTTCTGGAATCTGTAGTCCCCAACTGATTGAAAGCTCAGCATCCACTCCTTTCATTTTTAGCCTGAGACAGCTGTGTGTTGGATGTCATCTGCCACTTATTCAAGACAGAACAGTAGTATTAGAGCATGGTTTGTACGCCTGATGGTGAAGGAGGGCTGAGTTGGGGGATAATGTTACTTTTTGTCTGCTTGTAAGGAGCACATCTAGCCCAGATCTCAGATAGCTTCCCTTCATAGCAGGAATCCTGGAGTGAGAGTTGGATTTTGAAGTGCTGTTGTGCAAATATAGCCTGGCCAGTCACTTAAAGGATCTTAAATGGGAGTAGTTACACAGTGCAACAGGCAGCGTTCTAATCTCCCTGCATCAGAAACAATGGTACACTTTTACCTTAATTGGGATGCATGTTGAGAGATTTAGCGGAAATAGCTTCAATTAACCTCATAGATAAAGGACTCGCAAATGCTTTGACGTTTAGATCACAATCCTTAACCTCATTACTGGGAAGTAACTTCAGTTTACTTCAGCAAGACTTGCTTCCAGGGGAACATGCTTAGGATTTCAGCCAAAGTTTGTATTACTGAAATAATACCCCATTCCATGTTATCAGTGGATATATTCTGCTCCAGAGTAAACAGGTTTTGGATCACTGCAGCCTTCCTTTCCAAACACTGGGCTATCTCTATACACATCTGCAGCAGCAGAGGGCCTTGCTGGGCCTCCCCGCTGCGGCAGAGGGTCCTGCTATACCTCCCCACAGTGGCAAAGTGTGCGCCATGCTCCCCCAAAGCAGTAGAGGGCTTTGCTGCACTTCTCTGTGGCTTGTTGTTGTTGTTGTTTAGTCGTTTAGTCGTGTCCGACTCTTTGTGACCCCATGGACCAGAGAACGCCAGGCACCTCTGTCCTCTACTGCCTCCCGCAGTTTGGTCAAACTCATGCTGGTAGCCTTGAAAACACTATCCAACCATCTCGTCCTCTGTCGCCCCCTTCTCCTTGTGCCCTCCATCTTTCCCAACATCAGGGTCTTCTCCAGGGAGTCTTCTCTTCTCATGAGGTGGCCAAAGTACTGGAGCCTCAGCTTCACAATCTGTCCTTCCAGTGAGCACTCACTGTGGCAGCAGAGGGTTATTCTCTGTGCAAGGTATTTCCCTCTCTTGAGCAAACGTACAAATCGATGCCCAAGTTTGCTTGTTTTCTTCTTCCCTCATCTTTTCATCGTTGGCCTTACAGAAGCCGCTCTGGGAGTGGCTAAAAGTGCTTTCTGTAAATGAAAGCATTGCTTGCAGCCTGCCACTTGAAAATACATGGCTCCTGCAACACCATGAACTTTCATTTAATGTGAAGCACATAATGCCTGTTAAAACATTCTAGAAATAAATTGTGGCAGTGCTGCTGCTGCTGCTGATTACACCCAGTAGCAGAAACCAAATAGAAGAGTTTAAGGAGTTTGAGTTTAAGGGAACTGATTTCTGTTGTTGGTAACAAAAACTAATATTGGTGTCTGTAGGCTGTATGAAATGTAAGTTTGAGAAGACTACATGTACCAGTAATGCAAAGTTCCTGTAGAAATCGCTGAAGTGGTTTTGAAGGGCCCTTTCCCTGTTGATTGACAACTTTCCTTGACAACACTGGTTTTGGCTTTGCTTGCTGCACATTAAACTTCTCTTATGGGTGTTTCTGCAACAGCACATGACTGAGCTGCACTATGGACCTATGGGTTGTGGGGAGGGGGTTGCATAGTCCCTGCCATCATGAAACATGCTGCTGTGTGAGTTTTCTTTTCAGCTTTTAACTGCCCTCCCTTAAAATGCTTTAGAATCCTATTACTCTGTTTGCAATCCCTCCCTTGGTAAAATATAATTAGAAGGTGGCTTGTAAATTATCTCTCCCCTTCCTTGCATGTCTTTGCTTTTCTGGAATGTGCCACAAAAGCAGTTGGGCACTCACAAGCATTCAGCTGTTGTTGCAAAGTGCTACTCCGACGCAACAGCTACTAAAGACCGTTTTAATACTATATGATATTACAAAGTCTCTTTCCCATGCTTTGCACATTAAGAATGTCTGTTTTAAATGGAAGATGCATTGAAAGTTCTTGCCTTATGGAAGGCAAACTGTTAGTTGGGCTAGCGTTCAAGTGACAAGCTATGTGATGTAGCCCTCAGCTCTGGCTTGCCTTGCATATGGATGCCAGCTATCCATTTCTGCTCCTCGGGGACATGATTCAGCAGCAGGCCCTTGACCCAGTGTGTCACTGTGGCTTTTCTTTGCAAGCTGTAGTACTGGAAATTTATCTTTTAACTAATATCGAAAGAGATGGATCTTGCATAGAAATAACACAAAGGGCATTTAGTTCTTGATATTGGTAGAAGTGTTTCAGGATGTTAGCCAGCTGATCTTGAGAAGGTCTCCCTCTTCTAGCTTGCAGAACACAAAGAGAGCCGCAACTCTTATAATCTGGATTCGCTATGCCATTGCCCATTATACGAAGAGGCTATGCACCTGGCAGAAGAGGGCAAGATTTATTCACGAGTCTTACGGTACTAAATGTTTTGTCTGCTTTCCCTAATATTGCTTGCACATTTTCTAAAAGCAAAACAATGCTTTGTATGCAATATTTTTTTATATTGGCTTGAATTAAAGAGCAAGTCAACCATTAAGTTTCAAGTGCCTTTTTGTTGTTGTCTCTGTAAATAGGACTGATACCTTGGAGTGTCTGGGCGACAGCGACTTTCTTGCTAAGCTCCATTGTATCCGCCAAGCTTTTCAGGTAAATGTTCAATCAGCTCCTTAAGGCTGACCTCCATACCACATAGGCACAAAACTCCTGTGGCAGTAGGTTTTCTAACAGATCAGCCAAACCGCCCAATCATCAAGGGTAATTGTGATTTGTTTTCAAGATGGAAATAATACCATTGGGTTGTATTCAATATAGCTTCTTAGTCACATACTATTTAAGTTCTGTATATATAAGTCGGGAGGACGCCAGCAACAGAGGCCTTGTTTCCTACCAGTGTATTTCACAATTGATAAGATTGCTTGGAAAATGGATTATTTTCAGGGAGAACTGGTTGACAGCAGTGCTATTTTTCTAGAAAAGAGGTGCCGGAACTCACCATGAGCATCTCCCTTGTTCTCTTATAATGGCAACTGAGTTCTGCAATCGACACAAAATAATATTACCAAGGCAACTATCGGTAAACAAACACTAAATGTCCATAAAAATGGCAAAAGTAGTTTCTTTCTCAAATAGGTTTTATCTTAAACAATAGCAAACACAGTAAATGAAGAGTCCACTTGTGATATACCAGTGGTTCAGTGCTCATTTCATTGCTAAAGAGCTTAGTCATCGAGCTTTGTAGTAAATAATATACAAGGGAAGACAGTATTTCAACGAGTTAAAGCAGGGATATATCTGTCCCCATCTGCATGTTTCCATCGGGAGGAGCATAGAAAGAGGACAATGTCCTTCAGTTTGTTCCAGCTGAAAAAAAGCCCTGGCTGGTAGAATTAAAAGAAATGTTGTAGGCCAGTGTTCCCCAACCTTGGGCCTCCAGCTGTTTTTGGACTACAACTCCCATCATCCCTCGCTAGCAAGACCAGTGGTCAAGGATGATGGGAACTGTAGTCCAAAAATAGCTGAAGGCCCAAGGTTGGGGAACACTGTTGTAGGCCACCCAGAGTGGCTGGGGTAACCCAGTCAAATTAGCGGGGTACAACATTTTATTATTATTATTTATTAAGACAGGTGAGAATGTAAGTGATCTCAGATGGGTAATACCTAGTGATCCGTTACAGGTAATCTTTTCCAACGCCGCAAATAGAATATTTCTTGCTGAAAGTGGAAGAAAAATCTTGTGTGCGCTAATCATGAGAGCTAGAAAGGTAAACACTTTTGTTTAATTAATTTGTATGGTGGATTTAATGTTCAAGAATGCTTTGTGGTCACAGGCTGTAATCCTAATGCCACTTGCCTGAGAATAAACCCCATTGAATTTGATAGGACTTACTTCTGAGTAGACATGATTATTTCCTCGTAGTTGCCCCCTCTCACTGTGAAGTAAGCAGCAAGTATTCATATTTGGCAGACCTGATTCGGAAAGGTGGTACATTCTGTAATTGTTTGCAGCCATGGATTTTGATTGCCCAAACAAGAATGTCCTTACAAACACATTCAAGTCAATATATATGCTAAGGTGCAGTCCTGCATCTGCATTGATCTCAGATTCAGTGACAGAGCTGTATAAACATTCCACTTGTGCTGACAAAGCTGCTCCAGTTGAAATGAATCACAAAGGAGTTCCATGTGTTCTTCAGAGCATTGGACTGAAGCCAGTCTTTCTAGATTATTCAGGCACTAAATGGAAGCAATTATTATCTCTAATTAAGAACTAAAGAAACATGCATAATTTGTCTCCTGCTTGTTGGTCCCCCCCCCCCACAGAACCCAAAGAAATTTGAGGAAGTATTTGATGAAATGATCTCTTTCTTAGAGCAGTCTGATCATTGGGCTAATACTGAAATGGAGCTTGCTGCTTGGGGAGTAAGTATATGTTGTAAAAAATTAGTTCAATAGTTTCTAAATGTTATCTCTCCCTGCTTAGACAATTGCAATTCCCTTATTGTTCTTTATTTTGTCTCTATTTCAGGGTGTCAATTTTATTACTTTGTTCGCTTAGACAGTTTATTAAACAATTTCACTAAAATCTGTTGGTTTTTTCAGTGTCATTTAGGCTATTATTATAGACCTGGAAGTTGTATAAATGAGGTCAGTAACTTTATAAATATTCTGATGCTCTGCAGGTGAAACATCTAAATTTCTATGATGTTGTTCTGGACTTCGTATTAATGGATTCCTTTGAAGATTTAGAGAATCCACCTATGTCTATACAAAATGTGGTCAATAACAATTGGCTGAATTCCTCTTTCAAAGAAACTGTAAGTGGCTTTGTTTGGTTCCATGCTTTCATATGGTGGTTGCAGAATATTGGACAGGTAACTTAATGATTGCATTCCTCTGAGCAGTATTTAAATTTAGAGGAAATTACATTATGGGTGGATAATCTGTTTCAGATTCCTTTTACTCATTAAGCAGTTTTGATTCATACCTGCAAGAACCTTAATTGGCTTTCTGCAGACTACTAATTTGCATAAAATTTGGCCACGAAACTCACATATTTTGGATCAAGTCATAGTCTTAGTACTTTGTATAATAAAAGGAAATGTCTGCAAGAGTGAAAATATATTAATATTTTTTTATCCACATATCTAAAATACATATAGCAAATTCTATCTGAGGCATCCCCAAACTCTGCCCTCCAGCTGTTTTGGGGCTACAACTCCTATCATCCCTAGCTAACGGGACCAGTGGTCAGGGATGATGGGAATTGTAGTCCCAAAACAGCTGGAGGGCCGAGTTTGGGGGTGCCTGCTCTATCCAATTTGCCCCCCTGGGCTTCATGTTACAGAAAGATCTGTTCAGTAGTTGTTGAAAGTTACTTTCTCAGAAGAAATTGTTACACTCCATGATTGATGACTAACAACAAGACTTGTGCAAGCATACATTCATTAATAGACACTGGTTTTGTTTGGATTCAGCTGACACAGACACCCATCAAGAAGTGCAAAGCAGTGAAGTTTGAAGAATAACTGCTACCTCATTTCACAGTCTGAATTGATTTAATGAATGAAGAATGGCACCTTAAACTACACAGATGAAGCATGTCGTTTTAAGAAATTGCATTGCACTGATCACATATGTTGGAACCTCCAAACCTAATTAGGTCACCCTTGCATGTGGCCAGGGTGATTGCACTTGGGCCACCTATGGAATAGGCTATCTTACATGGTCTTTTCTTGGAACGAGTTAACCAGTATGTGTAAAATTTGCAACACAACAGTGCGTTCTAAGGATTTGTTTATAGTTAAGACATAATTAACTTGTGTGAAGTGATCTTGAATATGCAGCCTTGCTTAAGAACCTAAAGAACTACCTTGTGGGATCACACTAAGATCCATTAAGTCTAGCCTTCTTTGTAATAATTCCACATTAATGAGAGTGCAGAAACTTTGTTAGAAATGCTGTTTTTTAAGCTCTCAGACTCCACTTCCTTTAAGTCATCATGCCACTCCTTGTTGAGAGCCATTGCTGAGTATTGCTGACTTTCACATTTTATAAAATGACAACAACCCAGGACATCTATGTAAGTATCAGTGTGGTGTAAGAGAGCCAGTGTGGTGCAGTGGTTAAGAGCAGTGGACACGTAATCTGGTGAACCGGGTTCACTTCCCCACTCCTCCACATGCAGCTGCTGGGTGACCTTGAGCTAGTCACACTTCTCTGAAGTCTCTCAGCCTCACTCACCTCACAGAATTTTTGTTGTGGGGGAGGAAGGAAAAGAAGATTGTTAGCCACTTTGAGACTCTTTAGGGTAGTGATAAAGCGGGATATCAAATCCAAACTCCTCCTCTTCTTCTTAGGATAGTCTAGCGATCCTCAAATATTTGTTACCATATTTTGGTATGGCACAAAATTTCTATAAAACAATTATATAAAATTTCTACAAAATTGTCCTGCACTGTTAGATCTCAGGCTCACCTGCTGTGATGAATTAGGTGGTCCCAAATCACCAGTTGCCACAGCCTAGGAAAATAACCATTAATCGTGTAAACTGTACACAATTTCCAGGGATTGGCCATGTGAGGAGCAAACATGGTAGCATCAAGTCATTGTGAGGGGGCGGGATCCCCCGGGATCTGTAATTATTAAAAGCGCAAACATGCGTCCCGGAATCTCATATGATACCTCCAGCCAAAAACCTTGTACTTCTGCACATACCTACCACAGAAGAAAATGGTTCTCGCTCACTTGGCATATTTCTTCCTGCGCTCAGCAGAAAATCTGTTATTTATGTGATGCATTTTTACTGGTGTCATGTGCCAGCAGTGGACCTGTTTCAACATGGATTAATGGGTTCTGGCTGCTATTGTATGCATAGGTATGTCCCAATATCTGAGAGAAGTGCTGCTGGCTCCCCCCCCCCCCCGAGTTGCTATGGTGAATAATATTTAATATTCTGCTAACCTCCTTCAACTGTTGCCTTGGTGTAAAACTTACTTGATCCTTCAAGATGGTAGCTGGAGATCAATTTTGTCAGTTCACTAGGATTACAGCTTGGATCTTCTCATCTTGAGTGATTGGTGCTCTAGGTCTATGATGAACCCGATGAGACCAGATACTTCTGCAGCCTAAGATAGACAAGTCTGTGGAATTTGCTCCCATGAAAGGTGATGATAGCCATCAACCTGGATGGCTTTGAAAGAGGAATAGGCAAATTTGTGGAGGATAAAATGCTGAAAATGATGTTTACACGTGGGAATCCCTGTTGAGAAAGTTATACATGATGAGCTTCAATTAATGACAACTTTAAGCACAGAGTTAAAGTTGCAAAACCCATTAACTTCAATAGGACTTGAGAGTGAACAGCTTTCATTGGACTCATTGGAAATGGAAGGAATAAAACTATCTATCTATCTATCTATCTATCTATCTATCTATCTATCTATTATTAAAATTTGTATACCGTCCTATACCCCTGTCCTATAAAAAAACTAGATAATAAAAACAATAACAACCCAATAACTCTCCCTCCCCAACATATCTTTAAAGGGCATCGGCTTTATTCTTGTCTTGATATCTTGTTTTGTTTTCTCCTCCTGTTGGATATATGATTAGATATAATGATTAGACACAGAGACAGACTTTTTCTCAATGGAATTTTGTCAGCGTTTTGCCTCCCAGTACCGAAGTAGCATTGCATTCCATTCAAATTCTGTTATGCCCTATGGGAGACAAAAGTTTTTGCCATCTGTATATTGTATTATTCCAATCCTTATTAGGACAAAACTGCTTAGCTGTGTCAAAAACTATTTGAAGTATTTTTTTTTTCTTAAGTGAGTGTGTTGGGGTTTTTTTAACAGTGTGGTCAAAACAAAAGTATGTGGTTTGTTCTTTGTTTTTATGGTCACAAATACTTCTGGCTTTAAAACATCTTTTGGCATTTAAATACGCTGGGGATTTTGGCTTGCATTTAAGCTCTAATAGTATTAAAATATGAAAAGCAGAAAGGATTTATTTACAGCCATATAACATAATACAAAAGCTATAGATTTCAGAAGGCACTGGCGAAAAGGTCGCTTTGCCAAGTTGGCAAGAAGAACAGTTACATAGCTGGGTGCTGCTATTGGAGCAGTTAAAACTGACTAGTATGCACATTTCTGAGTTTAGCAGACCAAGAAGAAAAGCCTTATTAGAAAACTTATGTGCAAAATAGTAAGTAATCTAATTTTAAGAAAACAAAGTTCCTAATCTGAAAGAGAGAGAGAGATTGATTTGGTCTAGTGCTTTATAAAGCGCCAAAGTATTGCTTCTTTTTTAGTATACTGAAACATTCTATGGAGTTTGGAAACTAGCATAAGAACAGTTGTACTGTGTCAACTGAGCTGCCCTTTGAACTCAGCTTCCTGCCTTTTACAAGTAGCCAGATCAAGATGCTGCAGAAACTATAGTACAGCTCTCTTTGCTGAGAGACAATTTAGCAGAAGTCATACACAGACACATACACATGAAAATATAGCCATATTCATTCACTGCTGTGGTTGGAGAAAAGAAATATGGCGTAATGATAATATCCTAATTTCATTTGGATTTCTCCTGATCCTACTGATTTCACTTGACTGCCCAACAGAATAGCACCCTGATCCAGAAGCTTCCTGTGTCTCGAAGCTGTTTTGCATGCACCAAGAATATGTCCAACTTTCAGCTTTTCAAGCAAAGTCATATTAACAATTATGTGAGGAGGTGCAGCCCACACTTGTCCCATGTCTCTGCTAAGGTTCCCACTTTCATTTTTGGTGTGTATAGTTGTTTTTTTATTGCGTGTGAAATCGTGCACCTCATTAAAAAGGCACAAGTCTTTCTGTGATTGACATGGACATATGTCTTTTACTTTCTCTGGCGAGAGCCAGTGTGGTGTAGTGGTTGAGAGCGGTAGTCTTGTAATCTGGGGAACCGGGTTCCCGTCTCCGCTCCTCCACATGCAGCTGCTGGGTGACCTTGGGCCAGTCACACTTCTGTGAAGTCTCTCAGCCCCACTCACCTCACAGAGCGTTTGTTGTGGGGGAGGAAGGGAAAGGAGAATGTTAGCCGCTTTGAGACTCCTTAAAGGGAGTGAAAGGCGGGATATCAAATCCAAACTCCTCTTCTTCTTCTTCTTTTCCCCTTGGTTGTGGTCCTACCTTTCCTTAATTATCACACTTTCCCCTGCTAATAATAATGAAGGTGCACCATTGACCTCTTTTCACCTATAGACCAGCCTAATTTATTTTAACGTAAGTGAAGCCTGTCAACTTGACAATCAACAACCCAATAGTAATTTAAAAACATTAAACTTAAAATAATACAACTTCAAAATTAGGAAAATTACCAGCTGGTTTTATGTAATGGATATTTCTAAATAGGTAAGTAAAGTAGGGTGGAATCAAGTCAAGTTCTTTATTACGGTCATAGACCAGCATAAGCAAAACATCTAAATAAGTAGCATAACAGTATGAATCTAAGTGAATAATTATTAAATAAATAAGTGCAAGAACCAAACATATACATAGAATACTTAATTAGGCATAGATAATGGGTGAGTAAAAATTTATAAGAAAAATTAAAAGATCGGTTAACACAGCAATATGGGGTGGGCTTCAGAAGTCCAAGTTTACCAAGTTTACCAAGTTTTGTTGCGGCAAAAGCCAGCGACACCAAACATCACAAGGTCAAACAAAAGGGAGATCCACAAGAACATCAAGGAGAAGAAGAAAAAAGATTACACAAGGGAACTTCGCTATGTGCCATTCAACAGCAGAAATCTACGCTTCCTGATTGCTAAAGCGCAAAATTTGGCCACCTCATATGATATTGAGCCCGAGGAATCCTCCAGAAGGTATTTTCTTAGAATTTTGGGGGAGGATTCCAAATAATGCCGTAGGGGTACGAATTTTGACAAAAGCGGCAAGATAAGTCGAGCTCGCTCTTCACTATAAAATCTGCAGGACAGAAGGATGTGTGTAACAGATTCCACCCTATCAGACATACAGGGGCAGAGACGTGCATGCATCGGTACCCGCGTGAATTTGCCGTACAGCACTGCTGAGGGCATTGTCTCAAAGCGGGCTCTGGAGAAAGCCCATCTATAAGCTTCGTTAGTGATGTTAGTTAGATAAGGGGCAGCTGCAAAGTTAGGCCAAGCTTTTAAACATCTATATGTCTCCGGGAGCAGGGCGTCTTCTTGTTGTAATTCGACATCGTAAAGTCTCTGAGTGATAATTGCCTTTGCCTTGTTCTGAGTTCCAAGAAAGAGATTTTCAGGGTTTAGGCCAATTTGTTTGATCTTGTTAGTTATTTGCATAAGCCAAGGAGGATAGGGAACTGCGGCCAGGAAGCAAGGTAACAGTCCCTTAGGATTGTAATGGATTTTCAGCCAGAGGGATATTGCTTGCTCCCAGACTTTTAATTCCACTCTGGGTAGTCCTGCCTCTTGCCTTAAGACTGCATTAGGTGTACACTTTGGGGTGGCAAATAGTGATCTTAAGAATTTTGATTGTACTGTTTCAAGGGTCTTAAGGTTGACAGAGGGGCTAATTTGAGTGCCATACAGGAGTTGGGCTAAAGATTTTGCCTGAAAAACTTTTAGGGCCATCGGTAGAAAGCCAGCTCCTTTCCTTCTGAATAATCTAAGGATGGCATTTGCACTTCTTCCTGCTGATATAGCTGATGTGGTCAGGTGTGTTGACAATTTGGCATTGTAAGAGAAAGTGATGCCTAAGTATTGGAAGGTCTTAGTCTGTTCAATGGCGTTTCCCTTTACGCTCCAATTATCTTTCCTGAAGGAGCGGTTAAAGTGTACAATTTTGGTTTTGGCAAAGTTAATTGTTAACAGTTCAGTGTTACATTGGTCACTAAACTTTCCTAAGGCACGTTTCAGACCCACTTTGGTTTGAGAGAGAAGAACAGCGTCATCCGCATACATTAAAACTGGTACTTTTCTGCCGTTAGAGAACACGGGGGGGTGGGTTTCGATTTCACGGCAGCATGTGACCAGGGAGTGCTGTAGGGTGGAATCGAACATTGAATGAATGTCAGCTTGCACAAAGGTCCTGCATCATCTTCTATTCCCCCTGCCCCATGGCAGTCCATGCACCCTAAGAATATGTTCCAGAAGTTCCCTCAATCCCACCAGAGCAGATTCTGAGAGAGTGCAGGTGGGGAGGAGAGGAAAGTGACGTCTCATTGTGCAAGAGGAAGTTTGCTCTGCTTGGGCACAGAGTGTTGGGTACAACCCTTACTTCTCTTCTTCTTCTGACTTAGGCTGTGGCTTCAAGCTGCTGGTCAGTTCTAAAACAAAAAAAGCAACAAATGAAGGTAAGCAGGTTTTCCTTTTTTAAATACTTTTGTAGATATGGGTGGTATTCTTCTTTGGCGATCACTTGTAGCCAAGTAAGATTGTCTTCCATGAACACAGTATTAACAGTGACTGTGGAGGCCAGTTCTGGATCCACACATCCTTCCACAGTGGGGACATAGGTTTCTGGGTGGGAGTTGATCATGGTGAGGGTTTGCCAAGCATGCTTTCCTCTTAGCACGTTTCTCCCTTTCATCCTGAGTTTGAGTGTCTTCAAAGTCCATGACACCTTTGGTAAAGGCTGTTCTCCAATTGGAGCGCTCACAGGCCAGGGTTTCCCAGTTGTCGGTGTTTATACTACATTTTTTTAGATTCACCTTGAGAGAGTCTTTAAACCTCTTTTGTTGACCACCAGCATTACGCTTTCCATTTTTAAGTTCAGAATAGAGTAGTTGCTTTGGAAGACGATAATCGGGCATCCGAACAGGTTTTACTTTTTAAAATACCTTTGTAGGTATGGGTATCTAAATTATGGCATGTAATGCTGTGCTATAAGTTTTGCAAGGCCACTTGCTAAACCAGCATAGTTATAAATTTCTATACCCTCATTTGCAAGTAACATATATAATTGGGTAAATTATTAGGAATGTGAAGAGAGAAGTGGGAATCATATGCGAGGGCCAGCATTTATTGTTCAGCGAAGCAAAGTTGGGGTGCCATGGCAATAGGACAGTGGTTGAGATACAGCTGCTATAGGCATGACCTAGCCCTCCCAGGAGACAAATTTATGATTCCACTAGTTGAATATTACATCCAGTGAAGTCTGAGGGGATCTTTTAGAAGTAGCCACCTCCTATTTATCAACACTGTAAAATCCGCAAGATAAGAATTGAGAACAGCAGAGGACCTTGGTGGGTGCAGTGGTGCCCGTAGGTGCCATACTGGGGGCTCCAGAAATAGGAGGATGTTTGCCATTTTGACATCTAATGGTGAATATCCGATTAAATATAACTTTAATTCCCTATTAACCAGTAAAAGAACAACTATTCACTCTTCCCCCCAAAATTGTAATGCATAAAAATGACAGTGGATTACATGGTTATGGATTGTCCATGTTAAGGTAGTTGGAGAAGGTCCAACGTTCTGTTATGTGCAGAAGTTTATATATGTATAATGTGGCAAGGGTGCCTAGATATTTGGAATATTTGTACACCTATGAAGAAATCAAAAGTGAAAGCTGGTATGACTTTAGTTCACAATGTAAACTGGTTTATTTAGAAACTTATTAAAAAATAGTGTGGACAAGCGGTGAGTTGGGGGGGGCTGTGGTTCCTCCAGATTTCATTGGATTCCCAACTGCTAGCCAGGGATGGTTGGGAGTTATAGTTCCAGCAAGATCTGAATGGGGCTAGATTCTCTGCCCCTGGGAAACTTGGCCCTGGTGAATCACTTGCTGAGCAATAAAAGTGAAGTCCCCCCCCCCTTTAGTGTCTTCATTTGACATAACAGCTATTCATATGCGGAAGCAGGAAGTGATTTACCTTCTCTGCTCTGATTACATCTCCAGGTTCCTGATGGCTTCTTTGCACACTTCTATGCTATTTGTGAACATATCAGCCCTGTTCTGGCATGGGGCTTCCTTGGCCCCAGGAATTCCCTGTATGAATTATGCAACTTCTTCAAGGTACGCTTCTTCATTACACCAGGAGAGCTCGTTGCCACTAATTTGATAATATTACTGATTCTTTTAAAAAAAAAACATTCAAAATGAGAAAGAAATACTTCTGTAATAAATCTCGGAGCCTGGCAATGATCACAAATAAGTAAATTTGCTTTGTGTTTGTTTTTACCAGGACCAGGTTCTCTATTTCCTGAAAGACATTTTTGACTTTGAAAAGGTGCGGTACTCCACTATAGATAACCTAGCGGAAGACCTCATGCAGTTGCTGATTCGACACACCGATCTTCTCTTGGCTAACCTCGGAGCCGACTCCCTAAGGCATTCCAGTGGCCTTGTTAGTGGATGCGGGGACACGGCAGCCAGTGGCATTTTGGAAGCTAAAGCACAATAGGTTTCTCCTTTTCGTTCTTAATGTGAGCACAATTTTTTGCCGTTTTCTCCCTCAAGGAAAGCTGCCATCGCTTCGGCTTTGGTTTCTTTTTCTTCTTTTTAGCAAGTACCTGGAATCTACAATGTTGTTAAGTATGGACTCAGGGAAGTTAAAAAATATATGGAAAGAATTGTTTGTGGAAAAAAAGATACTGCATATGTTTGGAGCAGGTAGCTTAACCGTCACTGGATTTATATGTAATATATCCCAACATATATATATTTTTGAAAACGGCGAAGTGAAATGTATTTGTGGAAATACTGTGAATTTCCTCTGATATTGTTTGTGACTGAAAGTGATGCAAAGAAATGTGGTATATAGTATACAAGTTTGTCTCGAAGGTTTGCACTGTTGGAATTACCCAGTACAAAGTCTCAAAAGCTCTACCTGACCCTGGCCACACACTTGCCAAGTTATACATTTACTGTTATTTTTACTTAAATGAAGTGCAATATAATGACACTTAGAGTGACAAATGATTTAACTTTGCCTTGGAAATGTATTTTGTGTGTATAAGCTATAGCTCATTATGTAGCGAAATAAATCGGTGCATTCAGCCTTTGGGCAGCAATGCCGTTCTATAAGCTTTTTTTTTTTTAACAAAAAATAATAATAGAGTACAAAGCTCATATTTTTATGTAAATTACCCTTCACTGATATTTTACATTGGAAATCACAGTTTAGGGAGGCCTTAAACAATGCTCTTAAATAATTTAATAATTGGTTGAATCCCCTTGCATCTTTAGAGAGCTTTTAAAACTTTTTACTAGTTGTGAATAAGCTAGTATCTTGTCTTGTTTGAATGTATCATTTAAAGTATATTTTTGAGGGAGGGGGAATGTTATGTCAAAAACAATAATCATGCAACAGACTTAAATACATGTTCCTTTTGTCATTTTAAATTTTGTCTTCGTCTCTTTTGAAAATTCTGGGGTTCAGTTTACGAAGTGACTCTTAGAAAAAGCAAAACTTCACATCTAAGCTTGCATAATACAGTACAACCATAAAATGGGATATCAGAATAAAATGATACTACAGTGAAATATTGTGAAGGCCTGGGCATACGAAAGGATTCCACCTGCTTCTGGAAAGAGAAGGAAGATTGCACCAGATGAAGCTTTAGCAGGGGCGGGGTGTGGATTTTAAACACATCAGAGAAGACTCTTGGTTATCATCGCTGCACCTCACAGGGTGGCAGAACCTGGAGCAGGACCTTTGATGGTGGTCTTAATCCTACTTCGCTTGCAGGAAAAGGTAATCTGGCCCTAAACTGTTTGGGGCTTTCTAGGTCAAAACCAGCACTTTCTTCGGAAGTGGACTGGAAGCCAATTTAACTCTTTCAAAGAGCTATTGAGCTTTCATTCCAAGCAGCCAGTCCCCTTACATAACTCTGCTGCACTATTTACATTAACTGTACATCCAGCAGTCTTCAAAAGCTATCATCCCACAGTAACCTAAACTGATACAGTGGTACCTCGGTTTGCGAACTTCATCTGTTCCGGAAGTCTGTTCTTGAAACGGTTCTTAAACTGAAGCACGCTTTCCCTAATGAGGCCTCCCGCCTCTGGTGCCCTTCCACCATTCGGATTCCGTTCTTAGACCGAGGTAAAGTTCTCAAACTGGAACACTATTTCCGGTTTTGCGGAGTTTGTAAACCAAATCGTTCTTAAACCGGACTGTTCTTAAACCGAGGTACCACTGTTTAACTGTTATCAGGCTGTAGAGATATAATAGCACCTCCTACCAAACCGTGGGCATGTTCAAAAACAGGTTGAATACCAGTCCCACCAGCCCACAGTACTTCTGGATTCAGTTTTAGATACTGTGATCATAGTATGCCTATGTCTAGAGAACTACACTATTTGTTCAACTTGCCCTAACGCGGATTTTGGGATTTTACTTTTTGTGTTGCTTTTTGTTTTGTGTATCTGAGCTGAATCCGAGGTGCTGGTCTTGCCCTGAAACACCTACAGTTTAGGGGACTTCTCTACAAATCTCCTTGGTTACAAAGATATCTGGGTAAAATCCTGCTCTAGGTGACTTGCTTGTACTTGTGGCTGACATTCACTAGAGTTGGTATTGCCAACATAGCTTCCATGGGTGCACATGTTCCTGGTGTCTGCAGGGTCCCTTCTTCAGATGAAATAGAGACTTTAAAGTAGCATTGTGTTATAGCAAATAGGTTGGGGGGGGTGTCCATGTTTGTGTGTGCGCGCTGCCCATGTCAATTTCTCCAGTTTGAAAATGTGCCCCGGGCCCAAAAACATTATACTAGAAATAGAACTTTTTGGTCATAGGATGGTCTCTCTGAAGTCTGCATGTTCAGCTTCTGGAAGCCAGCCAAAGCCATTTTCTTTCACTGAGGCTTTGGGAAATAATTAATCTATTACTTCTTTTACCCCAATCCATTCTTCCCTCTATGCCATATAAAAATCACAAATAGCTTCATGTTTTTATTTTATTTTGGATTTTTTAAAAATTATTGTACACTACGTCATGGGCCCCTTTGGGGAAAATGTAGGGCTGGTATTATACGGTACTGAAATTCCACTTTTTCTCTATTCAGGCTGCCTGAATAATTAATTTCTCGTTCAGTCAAGGAGGAAACCTAGAGGATTTGTAGTCACTCTTCTGAAATAAGAGTTGTGACAGACTTTCTGCATCAACATTCTTATGTTTCAGTTGATTCCAGTTACAAGCTGGTTAACTTGCAGTGTGCATGTATGCAACATGGCATGGTCATCTGTATTCATCTTAATAAATGGCTCGGATGTATCATGGAAGTTGAGGCCGATAGTGACAGTCAGGGGGCAAGGAAGTCAACATGATACAGAATTAGCTGGCAGCTGTTTCTCTGAACTGCCTAGTTCATGCTGCTACTAATATGTGGGGAACTATATCTGCATACAGCAAGGGAGAAACAAGACCTTTTTTCAATCCAGGGGCCATGTTTCGTCATGGGGACTTTGCTGGGGGCTGCCTACCAGTGGTGATTGTGGCAAAACAGCATCTGTGGAGCAATGGTTGTGATCCTTGCCTTTGTACAGCAGGCTACATTCAAGCTATGCTTAATTCATGTGTGTGTTTTTACACAGGTACATCTCCCTCCAAGCAAGTAAATGTGATGTAATTGCCTCCCCCACCCCTTACAGGGGCACAATTCCAGCCAGGCAAAAGTATACATGGGGACGGGGATGGAACCAGAGTCAGCAAGGGGAGCAGCATGGCCTGGATATGAACTGCATGTGTGGACTCAAGGGTCAGATAGACTTGGAGGGTTGCATTTGACCCCCAGGCTGAGCTTCCCCACCCCCCAGCACACATGAATCAAATAAGTTTATCCATCTCCCTGTCCAATGTTTCATGAGTCAGCACGGGAAAGTGCACCAAAGCCAGTATGATGAGCCGGCAGCAGTAGGCAACACATAGGTGAACACTGGAAGTTGCCTTATACAGTATTGAGTCAGACCACTGGTTCATCTAGCTCAGTCTTGCTTCCACTGAGTGGCAGACGCTGTCCAAGGTTTCAGCCAAAGACTTGCTCTCAGCCCTACCTGAGATGCTGTCTTAGCCCTACCTTGACACTCTTACCACTGAGCTACTTCCTTCTCTACAGCCGCACCCTCATTCCATTCACACAAACTGGCGCTGCAGAATGCTATCTATGACTGACAACAGCTATAAGGTGGGAGTCTGAAGCCAGCGAACAGAGGTAATGATGGAAGAAAGCAAGTATAGTAAGCCTGCTGCTTATGCACATATAACTTGTGTGCATTCAGCCTTACATGCTTGGCAAAAAAAAAAAGGATTAAAAAAAGTAAAAGGGGTGTGGTGGGTGTCTAGGAAAAAAAAGGCTTTGGCAATCCCACCCACCACTGAACCCAATGTGTTTTGGCTATACGCAATTTTGGCTTCAGGCGAAATCCCCAGAATGTAACTCCCCTTGTTAAGTTGCAGGGTTACTGTAGTCTAAACAAAAGATAAGGAGGGAGGAAGGGAGGGACAAGGGAAAGCAGGAGAAAGCAATGGACCAAGGAGAAAATAGAACTCGTGGAAGTTGAGGTCGATGGCGAGGAAGATGGGTCAAAGTCAGCTTGAAGCAGGAAAGGGAAGTGGAGGTTGTTAATTTCAACTATAGCACATTTATGGCACTGCTGCTGTTCAGTCAGCATCTCTCAGCTGGGAATTGGTTAGAAGTGTGGAATATGCAGTGGAATCAGGGTTAAATGCCACAATCAGTAATGCAGCAGACAGAAAGTTCCTCCTTCTCTTTTCATACAGATAAAGGAGCAAGAGTCTTGGATTTGCCCCCCTACAGATTATTAGTTTTCACTGCAGCCTGAAGTTATGTGCTTTTAACTTTGTGTTTAGCCCTGTCCACATAGTAACTGGAAGAATATTGACTATTTTTTGTCCACCTTGCTGAACAAATAAGTAAATAAAATTCCTCTTTATTTCTATAGAATAAGATATTCATAGCTGCCCCCAGTGTATTGTCTTGTGTGAGAAAAACAGAATGGAAAGGAGGGGAAAGAATAGCAGAGTCCCATTATGTGTCCAGAAAAAAAGCAATCAAATCTCTCTGCTGCCATCTACTCTGCAAAGTAATTCAGGAACAGAAGTAAGTGGTTCTGGGTGTTCAAGCATTAATTTTAACAATTGCATCTTTGCAAGTGTGAAAGGATTTAAAATGTGCCTGTGGGAGGAGGGGTTTATTGGTTTATTTTGCTTTTGTTTTATTACAAATTATGTGCTTTCATTTTGTATTTTTATGCCGTGAACCACTCTGCGATCTTCAGATGAAGAGTGACATTCAAATTTAACCACAAAATAAATAAATGCTGATGTTTATAGTGGGCTGATCCTATATTCTGAACACTAGCAAAATATTCAGAACACACAAATACTTTAGTCATAAAGACCCATTGAAAAGAAACACACATTTATTTCAGTGGGTCTACTCTGAGTATGAGTAATGCTGGCTATCACCCATATAGATAGGGTACTGAGTGGACTTCAGGCTGCTACAATTATCTGGTAAGTTACTATTATTAGTTACTTGCTCTCAGTCAGTTTCGAGCTATAAAAAAGCCACCAGGATCTCAGAGTCAGAACAGTTTTTTTCTAATATACAAAAGTGAAGCTTGTCAGGAGTTGATCCACTGCTCTAAAGTCCTGCCATCAACTGGACCAGAAATACTTGTGTGTGTGAAGGGAGAAGGGGGAAAATACATTTTCTAGTCTTGATAGTGAGTATTTTTCTAACTGCTAAGTAATGACTGCATTAATGCCTTTTAGATCTAACTGATCTCTTTTGAATGACACACTGATATTTTTTTTTTGGGGGGGTGCCTGTTTACGTGGACTTCTTTGTTGAAGGATGGTGGTGACCCTACGGAGTCTAGTATATAGGGCATGGTGGAAGCTGAGAGTTAATTGGGTCTGTTTTTGGAGAATAAACGAGTTTTCCATTTTGGACCTCAGCAGAGGAACTCCGCCCCCCCAAAAAAAATCGATGGGCATTGCCTTTCAAATAGTGTGCGTGGTGTCGTGTCATGTGATCGATTGTGCGGGTTGGGACTTACCTGCCCCCTCCCAATATTTTATTCCGTAGCAACCAGCCCTTGGAGGAAATGCACTCTGCACCTGCTCAGGGACACTTTTGCAGCGCAGAATGAGCGCCGGCAGGGATGCCGGCTCAGAATGATATAGCCTGGTCTCTTCCCCTCATCTCCATTCCCCCCGCTTTTCATTTTGCCAGAGCCCCCCACCCCTCCAGGACGGCCGGGGAATTCTCCAGTTTCCCCGAGTCCCTGGGTGTATTTATAGCTTGACGGCGCTTCCAGCCTAAAATAACCCGGCTGGGCCAGAGAGAGGGGCCCAGGCGGCGCGGCCAGGGCGCTGAGAGAGGAGGAGGAGGGGGCGGCCAGGGCGCGCGTGTGCTGCGTCGGGACAGCTGCAGCCGGGCCGGGCCTCGCTTGGAATGCGGGAGCGGGCTGCGCACCGGGACTTTTATGGAAACTTGCAGAGCCCGGCGCTGCTGAAGCCGCAGCCAAGGGGCGCGCGGCGGCGGCGGCAACAGCAGCAGCAGCACCACCACCAGACGGTAGCAGCAGCAGCAGCAGCAGAAGCAGAGCAGCTTCCCAGCTTCCCTCCCGCCCACCCAGCCGCTGGGATTATCTGGAGACGCAGAGCGAAGCGCGCAGGGGGCTCTCAGGTACGGGAAGCTGCCTTCGGGGGCACGAGAGAGTGTTGGGTTTTGTTTTGGCGCGAAGGTCGGCCTGAGAGGCGGGCGTTTTGGCGCGCAATGAGGCGAGGGAGCCCCAGGGGGGACGGTCGCGAGGGAGAGCTCTCTCCCTCTACAAACAAGAGGTTCCCTTTGGCTTGACCTTGTCCAACTTGACTTGTGTTTTGTCCTTAATTCGGTTTTCCTGTGACAGGAGAGAGGGAGGGCTAGCAACCCCTCTCCGTCCCCCATGGATTTTTAAAAATTTAAAATTTTTTTGGCACAGTGAAAATTCCTTTTTCTACCCCCTCTTCTCTCCACCAGTCAGCGCGATCTGTTTCATGTCTCCTCAGACGGTCGAATTTGTCTGTCGTTCTTCTCTCGCTCCCCCCACACCCACCCGTCGCAGAGCTTTAGTTTCCCTTGACGTCCGAAGAGCAACAGTTGGCGCACATTCTTGTCTAGACTAGAAACGGGTTTTATTTGGAAGAACATTCTGGGGGCTTCGCTGTGGGTCCCTTTGCAGCTTCTGAGTTGGTCGGGCTTGTTGTGCATTTACAGCCCTGAAGAAGCAGGCTGTTGCTTGTGTGGCACCGCTGGAACA
This sequence comes from Podarcis melisellensis, assembly GCF_964234715.1. Lineage (NCBI taxonomy): Eukaryota > Metazoa > Chordata > Lepidosauria > Squamata > Lacertidae > Podarcis > Podarcis melisellensis. The sequence goes on from NC_138538.1 coordinate 65,446,484, forward strand.
GCCTAATAAATCCATTTCCAACCAGGGCCCTCTTCTATTCTGAAACAAAACTCCCTTGGACATATCGCAACGCTCAAAATCCAGAGCCAGCAGCTCTCACATATATATATATTTAATGGAATGGCAATTGAATGCAACTTTCCCAGGGCCAGGGGTGGGTTGTGGAAGGGAGTTGAACTAAGTCCTGGAGAGAACATCTTGGATTAATGCAGGTGCCTTTTCTGCTTTCCCGAGGTCAGAAACCTTTTGCTGAAAGGTGTGGAACTGATCAGTGGCTAAGGAGATGACAACTAGGAATAAGGTGCTGAGCTAATATTAGAGCAAGGGGGTGGCGGCAGCAGCAGCAGCCGCAGTAGCGATAGTGTCGCCAGATAAGTGGGTGGGTGATCTCTAAACCCGGCTCAGCAAACCTTTCTTGCTCTTGTCGTTTGTTCGTCTTGTAGTAGTGATTTTGCCTTGCTTTGTGCTAATGGGATGTGAGAAAGCTGGTCTGGGTGACACTGATAATCTCCATAATTCATTAAAAGTTGCTCCTCAAAGTTTCAAGTGTTTTAGCTGCTTGTATCCACTGCATAGCCTTATTTCATGCTGAAATGTACAGAGATATAATCATAAATGGAGAGGCAAAAGGTTAATTGGTCAGTGGAACCAAAGAAAACCTAAACTAGAAAGCCCAAAACTTCTTGTTTAGGAGATATATCTTTTACAAGTGAATCAGGGGTGTAAGGTTTGTGCATAAAATATCAGCTGATTTTAGGTAGAATATTTTGAATTTAAGACTTTTTGAATAAGAGGGGTGTGCTACGAGTGTATGCACCTTTATGAATGCTTAACAGACTGCTTTCAGAAATATTTTTTCTAGTTGCATTAAAAAATATACTAGATTTGGTGCTAAACAGAAATATTCATTTTGTTTTGTGTGCCGAGATATCTGCAACCATACGTTCTATTAAACGAGGTGGGGGAGCAAGCGTGGTTGCCTTTTATTTTATATCATCATGTAGCTGATCTATTTTACTAAATGAAACCTATTTTTCATTGTGACACTTCTCAAAGCTCTGGTGGTATTTTATCGCAAGGAGGTCTGTGTGAATGCCAGCCCAACTGGAGCAGTTTCTCTGTAAAACCCTAAATGTATATATATGCAAGTAATGGTCAGTATTACTATGTGAATGGCAAAGTGCACAATCAGATCTGACCTCTGCAATGAACCTACTAAAGCAGCCTTTTCCAACCAGCTGCCCTCTAGATGTTTTGGACTACAATTCCCATCACCTAGGGTTCACCTGAGACATTTTGACATCAGAGGCGAATCACAAATTGGCATGAGGAGTGCGTTGACATCTACGTCAAGAACAAGGAAGGAATAAAGATCTACATCAGGATCTGATGCCCATGTGGATTCTGCCACCTGAGGCAGTTGCCTCATCTTGTCTCTTGGGCGGGATGGCCCTGCCACCATTGGCTGTTCTGTCTGGGACTGGTGGAAACTGTGGTCTAAAACATCTGCACTGTATTTCAGTACTGTCCATGCTGACTACAGATGGCTTTCCAGGGTTTCAGACAGGGTTTTCTCCCAGCTCTACCTAGAGACCCTGAGGATTGAATTTGAGATCTTTTGCACATAAATAACATGTTCTGCCACTGAGCTATGACTCTCCCTCATGTAGCCTGCCTGATATCTGGTTTCTGTGCAGGCCCAACTGTCATCGACATCAAATACACTTACAGGTTCCTGATAGGCAGTTTTGGGATTTGAAGGAAAATGCCATTTTATTTTAATTAGTGTGTATTTATGCGTACCTAGAATATCTTCCAAGTATGTAGAAGCCATTACCTTATTTTTGGCTTCCCCATTTCACTTCCACACTGATAAGTGCTCAACCACATAAGGGAACCTGCAACAAAATGTTTCAGTACCTCGGATTAAGTACTTAATTTGTTCCGGAGGTCCGTACTTAACCTGAAACTGTTCTTAACCTGAAGCACTACCTTAGCTAATGGGGCCTCCTGCTTCTGCTGCGCTGCCGGAGCATTATTTCTGTTCTCATCCTGAAGCAAAGTTCTTAACCTGAAGCACTATTTATGGGTTAGCGGAGTCTGTAACCTGAAGCGTATGTAACTTGAAGTGTATGTAACCCGAGGTACCACTGTATCTTCACCTCCATGTCACCAAGGTTAGCTGGCCCTCAAGTGACAATGCTGGATCCAGGACTCCCCAAAGACCTCATCCACAACAGGCTGCATACTCACTTCCTGAACATGGGAACCACCTACCTGCAGTACATCCATCTTGTCAGGATCCAGCCTTGGTTTATTGACCTTCATTGAGCCCATTACCAAACCCAGGCACCAGTCCAGCACCTACGTAGCCTCACATGACTCAGATGACAAACAAACCTGTGTTTCAATGATACACTGATGACAGCTCACTCCAAATCTTCTGATGACCTTACTTAGCAGTTTCATCTACATGTTGAAGAGCATGGGAGTCATGATGAATAATACATTGCAGGACTTCACAGCACAGCTGTTGGGGCTCAAGCAGAAGTCCCCCAATGTTACTTTCTAAAAATGACTCAGGAAGTAGGAATTATGTTATCATAGGCGCCGACTCCATGGGGCTTGAGGGGGCCCGAGCCCCCTCAAAAATTCGTTTGGGGGGGCTCCGCCCCCCCAATAATCTCCGGCGCCCCTCCAGCAGAGTGCCATCGCCGCCCCTCCCCCAGCCCAAAATGCACAGGGAGGGGCGGGCTGCATGCCTCCTGCCCTCCCTCCCGAGCAAAAGCTCCCCCCAATTTCCTTTGGAGCTGATTAATAGGCGCAGCACGCTCTCCCCTATTCACTCACGAGGAGGCGGCGCCACTTTATTTGCATATTCATGAGCTTATTTATTATTCATGAGCTTTCCCGGGCCCCCCCCCAATATTTTTTATAAGTCCGCGTCCCTGTATGTTATCATATCAGCATGCCTGCAACTCCCATTACACAGAATTGATCCAGCAAGATACCATGATTGATAGCATCAAAAACCTTGGAGAGATCCAGGACAATCAGCAGGTTTTGTTCTCCCTATCTCTCTCCATACACCATCAGAGGACCAAGGGTTGTTTCAGTTCCAGCCAGCCCTGAACATGGATGAAACAGGCCACCATCTTCTCAGGCACCTTGTCCCTAAAAGGGGATATCAGTGACTAGGTGATAGTTGTTAAGTCTCATGAATCCAAATAGGGCTTCTCAAGGAACAGCTATGCTACAGCTCCCAGCACCTTCACACAAAGAAGAATCCATGACCACATGAACCCACCCAGTCAATCCCCTCCAGATAGTTCCGATCAAGAGCAATCCTGTTTTGAACTAGGTAAAATAGTTTATTATAACAGTTTATTTGCAGTTGTTATGTGAATATTTAAACTGAATGTATTCTGGTTTAACTGCAATAAGGCACCAGGACTAGGGTGGTAATCTGAAATCCAAGTTTTGAGGAGGGACTGAAAAGGAAATCAACAATAGTAGTTGCATTCCAAGAATAAGGGGCAACAAGGAAAAATGGCTAGCATCATTTAAGGGAACTGGAGACCTTTGGACAGCTGCTGGTGGGTATAAATGTATAGGACTGCTTGTACTATTTATTTTATTTTTAAGAAAGCAGTGCCCCCATGCCATATGGCATATTGCTTTTGAAACTGAAGGGAATGATAACAACCAGCTTTTTTATTATGATGCAGAGTTCAAAGGCAAAAAGGAGAGAGTAGAACATTATTCTGACTGCAGAAACTCTCTTGTATGACCCAAGCAGCTCTTTGAATCCTGGCCTAAGATTTATTTTTTTAATAGGACTATTCAAAGCAGATACGAATGTTATAAAAATGTTATAAAGTGACCCAGAAATTTGGGGTGGGGGTGCCGAGGAAGTTAATATTGTTCTTCAGTACCTTGGAGCACATTGTTTCCGACGCCTGTTCCAAATTGTTGGTATCCTGGGAATCTTCCTTTGATCCCAATGGTGGCAGCTATTGGTTAACTTGACATCTGCAAATCACTACTGGAATGAAAACTGCTAGGCTTTGCACATTCATATTTCATTCATATGCTAGGCAATGAAGCTGGTTTCATTGTTTTCTGTTTTTGCGGTTTTACTGGTAGCAGTGGATGAGCATTTTTGTCCTTTGTGCAGCCTCCTCTTCTTGAAATCATAAAATAATGCAACATCACTGTTTGTAGATTCTGATGAGAAAATAAAAAGGGGTAAGATGGTGTGGTGATGTGTGATGACTTCCACATATGGATGTGGAAAAAGTAATTCAGTTAACAAGATCAAGGAAGATGTTTTGGAACAATGTGCTCCTTTTTCTAATTTATGTGCTGCAAGTTTGCAATGAAATGGAAACTGGCAGCTATTGTCCAGGACATGCTGTTAAGGACTTTCTTTCTTTCTTTTTTAAAAGTAGACATATGTATAATGACTGGACAACTACCACAACCTAAACCCTGAAATAAAGTAAAACTCAATGAGAAATGTAATGTTGAATATAAAATTCAGCTCTGTGAAGCCTTTGAAAAGTTCAAGAGATCACATGGAAATTGTACAAAGCAGCCAGCAAGCTTAAAAAAAAAGTGACCAGACTGGTGGAGTGATGGGGAATTAATGATTTTGAGGCAACTCTGTCCACTTGCTGACATAAGCTCTATTTCTACAGCCTTGCATGGTATAATGCAAGGATCAGGAACATGCAGTCCTCCAGATGTTGCTGGATTAAATCTTCCAGCATCCTTGATCATTAGCAACGCTGGTTGGGGACTGGATTCCAACAGGTTCCCCATCAACAAAATGTCAGTCATGCTCAGTAACTCCCTAGTCTACCCTGCCTGGTGCTTTTCTTCTTAGATGTATCTTTGAGTGTTTGTCTAAAATGCCATTTTGCTATTGGCTCATATGGATCTGCCCTGTTTATGGCTTGAAGATAATACCTGGTGTCCAAGGTCATTGTTCAACACGTGTTCAACACGTTTATTGTGATCTACTGGTAGATTGTGGGGTGTTCCTGGTAAATCCTGGTATATCTTTGGCCCCTCGGTGATCTCCTCCTCCCCCCAAGAAGGAGAAAAACAACAACTGTGGTTCCTAAAAAGCTCAATAACTTTGGCTTCCTAAAGAAAGCTCAGCAACTTTGGTCCATTCAACGACAATGGGTAGATCACTGCCAGTTTTTTTATACTGTAAGTAGATTGCAGCCTATTGGGAGTTGGACGTCCCTGCTCTAGAGAGTATCCCCCCCATATATTTTGATCCCATCCCTATTCCCACATAAGATCAACAACATTCTGTAGCTTGACTATGGATTAGATATGAGCTACTCCTGAATTGTGGAGGATTACAACTTTTTACTCTGGTCAACAGAGTGTGGTTTGCCTGAATATTTTTTTATATTTCAATGTGCTTGAAGAATAAAGTGATTTTGAAAAGTGAAAGAAAGAAATGAGGAAATGGGGTAGGGTTCCTAATTAAGTAACTATCCTTACCTATTTTTTTACAAACTTGTAATTCAGGTCTTGTTATATCTGCACACGTTGCCAGGTGTTCAGGCAGTGTTATTTGCCAGAAGTGCTTGTTCTCACTTGTACGTTTTGTTTCACATGTCGATCCTTTCTGTGAAGATCTATTTCTGTTATTGGTGTGCTATTGAACTGTTGCAATAGGCTTTACTTCCTACAGGATGACCATTTGACTGCATCTTGATGTTATTATGTATAGCTGACATGTCCTCTTCCCCCTGAAGTACTATGCAAGCTATAGCTTGAGGAACAACCCACAAGAAGGGTTAAAATGGTAAATCAAGAGAAGGAGAGCACCCAAGGCATGCATTTTGCAGATGTCAGAGCACATAGTCTCTTACTTTTTAAAGACTGTGCAGAAAAATAGCTTATGATTATTTAAGTTTATGATTTAAAAAAATATATATTTGGTTATATCCTCCATGTGCACACATGCAGAATGTTATGTTTTTATTTTCCTTTTTTAAAAAAATTGTTTTTGACTGTCTAAATCTTCAGCAAGAAGTATATATCCCTGATTATCATTTTTTACTATCAACTGCATTACCACAATGATGTGTTTATGTGCATGCAAACACATCCATGCAAGGGCACCCAACTAGCACCCAACAGCAGCAATTGTATCAGTGTTGCCTCTGTCCCTCTACTTGTACATACAGGCATTACATCAGCACACCTGTTCTGTAAGAGGAAGTTTTGCCTGCTGTACTCTCATCACTTAGAACTTTTTCAGCCCAGGGCCGGTCCACTGTCCCTCAGACCTTGTGGGGGGTCCGGACTATATTTTGAAGGGGGGAAAAATGAATGAATTCCTATGCCCCACAAATAACCCACCCCACACCACAAATGCATGTTAAATAAAAGGGCACATTCTACTCATGTAAAAACACGCTGATTCCCAGACTGTCCGTGGGCCAGATTTAGAAGGTGATTCGGCTGGATCCAGCTCCCGGGCCTTAGTTTGCCTACCCATGACTTAGAATCTCTAAGTATTAACCTTACTGAGTCTGGCAAAGGGGGCAAGACCAGCCTCAGCTGCTGAGAGACCTTCTGCTATTCTAGAGCAGCTAGCAGGAAGAAAGTAAATGATAGCTCCACTAGCTTATTGAGCTGCCATAAGTCTTTTTAGCAGCCAGAAGATCCTACATTTATTTGTCACCTATGTAACACATACATGACAAATATGAAATGTTGGATCAAATAATAGACTCTTCATAAATCAGATTATTAATGTCTAGTGAATCTATCATCTGCTATACTGAAGAGGTTGTCAATATTGTCAAATTGCCCCTGCCTTTTCAGGCATGTACTATTTGGACAGGCCTTCACAATATGAATTTATCTTTTTAGCCAACAAGTATCTATACATTTCCCCCCCATTTTAAATTATTTGATACATATTTATGGGCTGATTTTATCATATCAGTTGTAAGTTGTCTTGATGTACTTCATGTGGACTATAAATTCCTGTATGTAATTATGCATGTGGGTACATGAATGCATACAAAGGGTTTTGTGAATAGAGCTTTTTTCCAGCTATTATTAAAAGCAAAGTTGCTATCATAGAAATGGCTGTCAGCACCTTACATGCATCGCCTGCTCATGTATCCACATTCAGAAGCATGTTGAATAGTTGAGCTCCATGGCCAGAAAATGGTGAAGCGGTTATTCCAGCAAATAATATAAAATTCAAATACTCCCCTCCTTTTTTGGAAAAAAAGAAGAAGTATGTGCTATAGAATTTTCAGAAAAGAGATATATATGTTCAAAATGTTTCTATTGTATAGAAAACATATATTTGGAGACAGTGCGAATAGAGAACCAATGATAACTTTGAATAGTAAAACTAAACTCTGACTCCTGGCTACTTATCTGTTTAAGAGTAGCACTCATCATGTGCCCCTTTTCCAATGGGTAATGATGTTAACAAAATAATAGTGCTTAAATGCCATAAACATTGCTTCTTGACTTTTTATGATTGTCATGACAGTGCAATTGGAATGCTAGTCCTTACCCCCAATTTTCTTCCAAAATGGGTTTTGATAGAGTATACTCTCCACAGTACTCTGGCTGCAGCCCATATAAAGCTGTTTCTGTATATTGCTGGCATAAAACTGTGGTCACTTATCTTGGCCTAGGAAGCAAGACAGGGTTGGAAAAACTTCTTTTCTACATAGTGTTGGATTAAGGGAGTGCCTGCCTGCATACCTGCCTTCAAACTTCTGTCCCTTTAAGAGAAGCAAACTGCATATGTATAAATAGGCATTATTTAAAATCCAATGGATAGTTTCCTAATGGATAAACAACTTGGGGGTGGCAGCAACGGAGTGGGGGAAAGATGAAGGGAGTTTAACTCCTTCTATCCCTATCCACTATTATCTTCCCAAGCAGTTTGTATCTCACATCGCCACCTGCATTTTGGACCAGCTGCATTTTCTCAATGGTCTTCAATGGCAGCCCCATGTAGGCTACACCATAGCAGCCTAATCTGGAGCATGAAATGTTGGTCTGGTTTCTCCTCCCATGTGTGCAGCTAGTGTATAAGGCAAAACTGGTAAAAAGCGTTCTTTGGCAACTGTTGCAATCTAGCCATTTAGAAATTGGGCTAGATCCAGATTGAAAACAGGCTGTTGCAGGAAGTCCAGCCTTGCTCAGAACAGGCTGTACACCTTATTCCTGTCCAAAAGTGTCTCTCTCTTGTATGGATTTAGCTTCTTAGTAAGTGAAATGAGAAATACATACAAGCCACCATGTGCTAACACTCCACATCTGCTAGCAAGTGACTCTCCCAAGGCAAAATTACTTCATTCAAGCCAGGGAAGTAATTTCAACTACAAGAATGTGGGGATCAGAGGCCATTAGCTTGGTCCCTTGTAGCAGATATTAGGCTTCTTTGAAGCTTTTGCAGACGGCCAATCTCTTCTCATTTTCCCTCTTAACAATTTATGTGAAGGCTTAATCAGGACGCAGGTTTTACTGTGGTGATATAACGGGCTAGAAGAAGGAATGGGGGAAATATTAGAAGAATCTGAGATGGAGCTCATCTGCATATGTGTGGTTCGTTCCAGAGCTAATGTGGTTTAGTGATTAGAGGGTTTGAACAGGATTGAACAGGCCAAGACACTTCCTATCTCTCAGCCTAACTTACATAGCAGGTTTGTTGTTAGGATAAAATAGGGAAATGTACCGTGCACGATACCTTGTTTTCCTTGGAGGAAAGCTGTGATATAAACAGAATAACACTTCTATGTGGATATGAGGCCTTAATGTTTTATAAGACATGTTTACAGGCTTCCAATCTCACTGGAAATGTAAATGCACAGTTTGAATTTACTGGGAGGCAAAGGACTCAAGGACCCTACTTTATTCTCTACTGGGATAGAAACTGCAGGGACCTAGTACTTGAGTACTTAGAGAGGGAGAGGGAGAGGGAGAGAGAGAGAACCACCACCACCCTCCTTTTTATACATATCAACCAAGTGAGGTCTTATCTCTTTTTTTCCTTACAAAGGTAAAGCCTGGACACATCCATTTTTGCACACTGCTGCTGCTAGATCACAGAAAGTAGCCATGAATGACGTTGCACAGAAGACAGAGGTATGTATGGTGGTATGAAGGGGGAAGTACAAACAACAAACTCTGGTTTTATTATAGTAGCTTAAATTAAATAATATAATATAACCAAGAGTCTTAGATCCTTGATTCTCAGCATGTGAAGTGGGCACCTGTAGAGTGACGGGATGGTTGTCAGGGAATGCACACATCTTAGGGCTCTGCATATTTTCACTCTGTCCAGAAAACTGTGTGAGTTCACATGCACAAGGGGAAAAAGCATGCACAGATCATCATCTACTGTTACTGAATGAATGGGGAAGCCACATTTGATGGGATTTCCATTTGTTGCACAAACTGTTCCTAAGATGTACATCTGACTTCTAGCCCAAGAATCGCGCGTGCATGTGTGTGTGTGTAATCCTAAAGCAAAAATTGTAGAGTATTTCAGTTTAAAACAGTACAATTGTCAAACTGTGAAGTTGTTCCAAATAAATGGAAAAGTAAAGAGAGGGAAAATCTACACTATCCAGGCAAAAGTCTGGTTCAATTAGCAATTGTGTTGTTTTTTTTAATAACAAATTTTTCTAGACATGACTGTGATCCATCTTTTATTGGAAGATTTAGGTTTAGGTTTAATACAAAAGCAACTTCATGAGAGCTTCCTATACCTGTGCAAAAGAAAGAGTTTGTTTTTCTCTTTAAAAGCAAACATTGTAAATGCAGCTCAGGTTCCAATTTATTTCCTGTCTCTTCAAAAGTCTCACATTCTGTCTAATATTCCATGCAATTTCTCTTCATCTGCTTCTACCATCTTTCTCTTGTCTTTGCCTTCTCCCTGTCTTCACAAAGATTCTGCTTTCTTCGTCTAAACCTGTCCCAAAGTCCTATGTGCCCAAACTTCGAAAGGGTGATGTAAAGGATAAATTCGAAGCCATGCAGAAAGCAAGGGAAGAAAGAAATCAAAGGCGATCTAGAGATGAGAAGCAAAGAAGAAAAGAACAGTATGTTAGAGAAAGAGAATGGAACAGGCGGAAGCAGGAGGTCAATTCCTTTGCAAAAATTCATTTCTGTTACTTTTATTTCCTTTCAAGCTTTTAAAAATAACTTGCCAACTTCTACACTGCAGTACAAATAAATATACTTTGATCCAGCTATATAAACTATTTTATAACCTTGCATAAACTCTCTAGATTTATTTACGTTTTAAATCCTTCAAAAAAACAAGTGAAAAATTATGTTTCTCATTCATTATTTCAGATGATAGAACTACTTGCTTCTGATGATGAGGAAGAAAAGTCTAAAGTTGAGAAAGCTTATGTTCCAAAACTAACAGGTAAGAATTAAGAGTTAAAGTCTATTTTGCAAGAGATTGGACCTCTGTCACCTATCCTTTGGTAACAGCTCATGTTGATTACTGCAACACTCTGTGGGGCTGCCAACTTTTAAGAAGTTCTGGAGCTGTGCATAGTACAGAATGCTGTGGCTTGCCTCCTGACAAGGATAGGAGGGCACAAAGAATGTATGTGACCAACTGCATTGGCTGTCTTCATGCTTCCTTCCAGGACCAATAAAAAATGCTCGTGATCATCTCTAGAGCTTTCTATGGTCTACTGCCTTGAGGAACTCCATTAAGCCCCCAGTCAACACATTCCTGCCTCCTTCCTTAGGAGGTGTGTTGCTCTGCATTCTATCTCTTAGATAAATCTACAAAAGCAAGGCGCACTGTGGTGCTGCCTACGCTTAGAGCAGCGATGGGTTAACCTTTTTCCTCCCCCCCAATAATATTTATTAAGTTTCCAACAAATACAACACATACTGTAAAACTAATAAAACAAAAATAGAGAAAAAGGAAAGAAAAAGAAAAAAGGTATAAAACAAATAACCAAAAATATAACCACAAACAAACAATAAAAATTAGTTAACTAAGTTTCCAACTTCATGAACATATTACCGTATTTTTCGCTCTATAACACGCACCCGACCATAACACGCACGTAGTTTTTAGAGGAGGAAAATCCGTAGGCATGCCACCCGTAGGCATTCCCTCCATAACACGCACAGACATTTCCCCTTACTTTCTAGGAGGAAAAAAGTGAGTGTTATGGTGCAAAAAATAAGGTACTTGACTTCCTCTAATCTCTTCCATCTGAATTTCCTTGTAACTGAATGTAGCAGTTTTCCAATATCATTATTGAAAAAACAATATTCCGATTATTATCAATTTTTTAAACTTTCCTTAACATTCTATATTTCATTTATTTAATTTATCCTCATTTAATCCTAGGCCTGTTTAGTACTTTCAAGTAACTACTAATCTTTAATATTACAATATTTATTCAAATAATCTTTAAATTTCTTCCAGTCTTCTTGATATTCCTCTTCTTTCTGGTTGCGGATTCTCCCAGTGAGATAAGCCAGCTCCATAAAGTCCATCATCTTCATCTGCCTGGATTAACCTTTTTCCTATGAAGGGCAATTGACCCATGGTGAAAGTCATTCAGGAGCCATACAGCACCACATGGCTGTATAATACGCTTTCTGTGTGCCATCCCATCTCTCGACCACATGAAAATTACGGCAAGGACAGTAGCATGTCCCCCACAAGCTGCAAGTTCCCTATCCAAGCTCTAAACTATGCTTCTGTTCAACTTGCTACCTCCTCCTCCACATTTCTAAACAAATATATTTATGCTAATGAAAACTAGTGTTTTACGAATGATGGATAGTCAGGTGATAAACTGAGCTGTCCGTTTTCCCCTTTTGTTTTTCATAGGGACTGTCAAAGGGAAGTTTGCAGAAATGGAAAAGCAGAGGCAGGAGGAAGAAAGGAAAAGAATGGAAGAGGAGAGGAAGCGGAGGATTGAACAAGACATGATAGAGAAAAGGAAAATTCAGAGAGAACTAGCAAAGAAAGCACAAGAGGTAAGCTTATAGTAATTTACAATATCCCATTCAAATGTTAAAATAAAAAACCCTAGCCATTTAAATTATAAACAGTAGTCTTCCACGTCTTACTTCCAAGACAAACAGTGCATTTGAAGCATCAGGTGGTATATGGAGCTTTTCCTACCACATCGGTATTTTATTTACTATAACTATGTATTCTTCCATTCAGTTACGTTGGGCGTTTGAAACATTTTGTTTGTTTGCCTACATAGTCACAGAGTGTCATATTCAGCAATGAAGGAGATACAATGTTCTGATGTTTTAAATTGCTGAAAATACAATTTGACTGCAGCGGCAAATGTTTATTTGCAAAATGGACGAGTTGCATTTGAATGTTAAGAGACTAACTGAACCTGGCTTGACTGTACTTGGTCCTCTCTGCAGAAAATGGGTAAAACCAGGGGAAGTTAAAAAGTCTCTTACCTACCGTACTGACACTGAATATCAATTCTGTAGCCATTTGTGAATGCAACATAGCCACATTCTTCCTTGGGGAGTGTCATATTTGGTGTGTTGCCTGCATTCTTGGCATTCAGTATTAAAACGCCATTTTCTTTATGAGAATTGGGTGCTAGGATCAGGTGTCTCATGCTTTAATTTCCAAATGTGTGTGTATATGTATGAATGACTGGTTGCTATCAATAGAAAAATATCCTGTGCTGTGCCGGTACAACCACATTAATCAAGTCGATTTGCCAGTAATGCTCATATACCTCTCAGGCTTATAAGATGCAACATGTCGCAAGATGATGAAATATATGTTTTCTGATATTTGAACAATGAGAGAAATAGAGAAAAGGTTGTGTAAGGCAGTTTTTTACTGGTTCGAATAAGCTAAGAAATAAAATGCTCTTCTATTTGCATACAGAGGGAGAACAGGTGAATTGCACTCGGAGTTTCTGTAAAGGATCTGTATGACTTATTAAAGTGTTTTTGTATTTTGAAATTGATAATCGATCAGTTCAAAAGCATTTCTGAGGCCGGTATTTTGTATGAAGAATGATTTGCTTGTTTCATGGGATGAAATGTACAGAAGCAATTAAGATGCTTGTGATCTAACTCTAATTTTGGGACACGGCTGTTGTCCAGATCTTGTACTACAAGCCATTGCTCACAACTAGGAAGTAAATACCATTAGAAGTTCCAGTGTTCCTTTACGGCATTGAGGAAGATTGGGGATTTTTTGCCCCATGAGCCCAAATAGCTGCTTGGGTTAACTTGTCTACTGTGCTACTGAAAGCTTCTTGCAAACAGGATAATTTGTGCAGCCATGCTTTCTTTAAAGCATTCCTTTCCAGCTTAACTCATAAGAGCTGCTTTAAACATTATGGTCAGAAGCCACCAGAAATCCCATGCAGTGTTCCCTGCTGATTGCATGCTTCACCTTTATACTTCTGTGGAGCTGGCAGTTCCAGAAGTACAGATACTACAAAAGACAGGAGAAGCAAGATGTTAGCTTTACATGCTGCAAAGCCATAGCTGCAGGGGGTTGGCTAGCCAGGTTTTTTGCCCCGGGTGAAGCCTCCATTGGGGTGCCATTGAGTTTACCTGCCTGTGTGTGCATGGAAATGCACATGAGGAGTGCCAAACTGGGTCTTTGACCTGAGTAAAATAAAGCCTACTTTTGCCCCTGCATGCTTTGTGTTGTGTTGAATGTTGACACAGGCTTTTGGGTGACCTCCATACAGACACTGTAGCTTTTAAATTTACCCATAACTTTTGATCATCGGAAAGGTGCCCTTTTAGAGTTCTTTCTCTTGTTTTACAATGCAACAAACATTCATTGTTGCTGTAGACAGTAACTAAGCCACCCTCAGCCTGCCAGAAATTCCAGTATTCTCAGTATCATAATAAAAGGTGAAGCATGAGTAATAAAGGTCTTAACTGAACAGTTAGCCTTACGGACTGTGGCAATAGTAGTTGCCAAATATTTAATTGAAGCAAAGAATGCCTGTGTAGTGTGGGAACTAGTATGTAAAGGATGGTTTTACACATTAGATATTCACACTAGATGTTATAGGCACCCTTAAGTAACAATGTACTCCACACCCTATCAAATGAATACAGTGTGTGAAATTCAGGAAAGCTACCGTGCGCTGCTCTGGTTTTGCCAGAAGCAGCTTAGTCATGCTGGCCACATGACTCAGAAAAACTGTCTGCAGACAAACGTCGGCTCCCTCGGCTAGTAAAGCAAGATGAGCGCCACAACCCCAGAGTCATTCGCGACTTGACTTAGCTGTCAGGGGTCCTTTACCTTTAATTGTTATTGTTGTAATTGTATTTATATTTATATCCTGCCTTTCCCCCCAGTCCTAACCCAATCTCATTCCCGGACATTAACCAGGAAGCAAGAGCTTGATCCACTCTGATCACATTTGAGTATTTTTAAAGGAATATATGCAAAATTTTACATGTGGCTCATAGCTGCTGGACCTATGTATCCATAAATGAGCACAAAATAGGGTTGTGTGAAGGAATCGCCACATAGCCTTGGCCAGACATTGTTCTCCAGGGGAAAATCTCAACCCAGTAAGCATGTTAGGCTGTGGAGAAAGATACAAATTAAGTGCGCTGTTCTGTGCATAGGTGAATGCAGGATATCTCTGCAGCAGTAGCAAGGATTGTAAAGGCTTTCCAGATGGCAGGGACAGGGAGACTGTGCTTTTCCAGTGAATATGCTTCAGCTCAGTTCACCTGTTACCAACCCTTCACCAGCCATCTACTCCAGGTCTCCTGGGGCCTGCTGGTTTTGCTGCTTGTCCAGCACATCACAGGCCATGGCACAAAATTAGTGGGTTGTGTTCAGCGTGGGAGCTTTCTAGCTGCTGAACATGGTGTACGATGGAGGAGGGCATGCTAAAGTCTGAACCTCTTGCACAGTTGAGGTAAATACCTCTGGAGATCAATGTCTGACCAGCAGCTGCTTAGATTAGATGTACACACTGGAAGTGCACCTTTTAATGCCACATTTCATTTTGTCATTCGGCACAATATTTTCATATTTTAAAATGTTTTTGCAAGGGGGAGCCAAAGAGTCAAAGTAACATTATTGTGTGAAATTCTTATTTAATAGATTGATGAGCAGTTAAACAATTCGGGAAGCGAATCGGCATCGGAGGTAATCAGACTTCTTTACCATGAAACATTCACCTATTTGTGACTCATTGTTTATTACATATCTAGTAATGGCCGGGTTAAACAAAAACACTTGGGAAAGACACGAAAGCACACTTTGCTAGCAGAGACAGTATGCTATCAGACTGATCAGTGCTTTCGGCACTCGCCATGAGGTAAATGTGACCAGAATTACAATGACTTTTGCTTCTTTACACTGTGACTTTTCTTGGCTCTTTGCCATTTGCCGGTAACCGTTGATGACATGGACGCCTGCACATTATTTTACAATGCTGTTTCTTAATGTTTACTTAATCTGCTTCTGGCCAGAGCTGAAGGGAATGGTAGCGTAATACAATTGGAAGGCACCATGTTGCTTAGCTCTTTTCTTACAGTAATGCGAAGTGCATTCTGAAATGAGGTCAGTAGCCCCAAGGTAAATGTTGTGGTCTCATAAACCCTAAGGCTGCTACTATATTTACTGCTTGAATTGATGTAATGCCATTACAGACACATTGTATGTGGCCTGTGGGCTATCTGCAGACAGCGCTATCTTGATTCCACTATGGCAGTTGCAATACACCTACACACAGTAATTAACAGAATTAGGATTGCATCTACCCATTATGCTTTGAGACAACTTTTTTCCACAAAAGTTGTGGAACAAGTTAATAGCCAAATGATTAACTAGAGTGTCTTAATTAAAGCCACCTTAGGCTTTCAGAGCTGTTCACTTTCTAAGATTGTCTTTATGAAGTCCTTTGAATTTTTTATGTTATTTGCCTTGGCAGTATCTTTTAAAATCTAAGATCCCTCAAGAAACTGGCTACATTTAAAATGACTAATATTTAGGTAGTCCCAGATGGGAAAGGACCCTTACTTGAAGCTAATCCGATTTGCATCTGGTCAGTACTTGAGTGTGGGATTGCTTGAGAATCCTAGTCTTAAATTCTATAATGGGAGAAAACATTAAAATCTAGTGAATAAAAATGAAATTGCTGTGGTTTCTGAACTCCCCACACCCCATGGACCACTTGAAAATTGCTGATGGACTTGGCAGGCCACTTAATGGTTTTCCTACCAGTTGTAGCAATTTTAACAGCTGTGGTAGATGCTGTGTGATTTTTCATTGTATTTTAATTGCTATTTGTTGTGTTGTATTTTAACGCTGCAATCTGAATTTTATAGATTGCAAATGGTAGTAGAATAAAATACAAGAAACAAAAGAAGCAATCAAAATCAATATGAGTATTTTAATATCGACATGCCTTGGACCACCTCAACGAAAGCTCTTGGGCCATTGATAGTCCATGAATCGCAGTCTGGGTACTACTGTTCTAATGTATTTTCCAGAAATTAGGCTAACCAAACGTTTCCAGATATCCTACCATGATTTCATGGAGTGTAACTCCCATCTGCTGACAGTCATCAAAATAGCTGCTCCTGCATGAAAGTGAATTCTTCTGCATAATGGATGAGGAGCATAGAATCTGACACAAGGATTACTACACTGCTGCATGGTCCCACAATTTTACCATGCCCTTTGTGTGGTACCACCAGTTCTTAACACCATGGTGTTTTTCTGTTTTTTGGGGGGCGTGGAAAGTAGGTTTGAGGACAGAAGATCCCAGGGCTGTGTGTATGTGTGCGTGTGATCTTCTTTTCCTAGCAAGTGTTGTAATCGGAATTTTAATACTGATGTGTGGTAGATCTGTGCCTGTATTAGTAGCACTGCACTTCCCACATATTTATTTATATCACATTCACCGAAGTGGCACAAATAGGAGTGCCCTGCCTGCTAGATATGGTCCAGATAAACATGGACCTTCTATAGTTTTATTTGAGCATATGCCCCAGGCATTTAATAACCGTATCTGCTCTACTTATTCAAGAGCATCCCTTTACACTTCACATCTACCTAGATCAGATTAGAAAAGGGTATTTACTACATTTGGAGCTAATCTCCTGTACCCCCCACCCATCTTTTAATGCTTGAAAAGTACAAGCAAAGCTCAGTTTAATAGATGTAGTTGTCTTGAGATAACTCTTATCAACTTAAGGACCTGGTAAAGCAGCATATCAGTGTCAAATTAGGTGCTCAGCTTCTATCCGGACTGGGTTCTTACCTGAATGACCTGAACTTTTGAGAAAAAGATAAATGGAGTTACAATACGTTGGAGTCTCTCATTTGTCACAGACTTACTAGCTGGTTTAGGCAAGTCCCTCTTAGCTTCTCCATGAGCAATATAGGAATACTGACCTACCTTACAGGGTTGTTGTAAGGACTACAAACAGCTTCATAGATATATATTATTCTGCTGAATGTTCAGAAGTGCTAAACTGATGGCACAATTCAAGTATTCACAAATGATTGACAGCAGCTGTGTGCCCAGAGCTGGAGCAGCATCTCCTCCTGATGCCATTTTGCTACCCTAAAGACAGCTGTGGCCACAGATTTTGTCCAGACATCCTCCAAGAAATTGAACATTTTGGTAGAAGTGTAATTCTTCACAGGCAGTAGTAGTTGCACAGTCCAAATGTTCACGGTGACATTTGTTTTTAACAACAGGAAGGTGATGATTCATTGCTAGTGACAGTAGTTCCCGTAAAACCTAGCAAAACACCTGGGAAGATGAAAATAAGCTTTGAGGACCTAGAGAGAGAGAGAGAAGAACAAGAAAGGCGAAAGCTTGAAGAAGAAAAGCGATTGAGATATGAGCAGGAAAAGCAAGCTCTCAGGGAAGTCAAATATTTCTCACCAGATGTGGTAAGCAAGATTGCGGGGGGAACCCCTTGCATGTTGACCCTAAGCATGCTTCATTGGAAAAAGGCTCCAGTTATTACAGCAAAACTTGCTTCCAACTAAGTGGATTCAGGAGTGCAGGAAAATCTGGGATTTTAAGACTGCTTGCATTAAGTATCACGAGGATTTAAGTCGAAATAACAAACTTTTGTATACAGGATGAAGATGAAATGCTTGACAGCGAAAGAAAAGAATCACCCAGCCCTGGCAAGGTGAAACTAACATTTGAAGAATTGGAAAGACAGAGACAAGAAAATCAGAAAAGGCAAGCAGAGGAAGAGGCGAGGCAACGTCTGGAAGAGGAAAAACGTGCATTTGAGGAGGCAAGGCAGCAAATGGTAAGCATATGGAGCAAAATATGGTCTTAGTGGAGGATGGATGGACTTGGAGACATGTATGCCTGACCATATGAAAATTCAAAGCGGGGGACACACATGCAACCCTACCTCATTGTTCTCTCACACATCATGTCCTGCATGAATCCTTATGTTGTGCAGGGTACTTCCACTTGCATTTGCTTGAATACTGTATTACTTGAATTACTGTGCAATTTAATTATATCTATTTTAGCTTCCATGCATGACCTTTGGTATATTTTAGTGGGAAGGGGGTGGGAATCTATATACATTATTTTAATACTAAAAATTTTCTTGGTTATTTTTAAAAGTTCAATACCTCCCAAATTTGCTGCACCTTTCACCATCATTATTACTATTTACATGGTTTTTTTCTCTCTCCTGAAAGCTAAATGAAGATTATGATGATCAGGAAAATGAAAATTCCGTCAAGGAGTTCCGTCCTGGGAAACTGATACTTACTTTTGAGGAAATAGAAA
Source organism: Podarcis melisellensis (assembly GCF_964234715.1). Classification (NCBI taxonomy): domain Eukaryota; kingdom Metazoa; phylum Chordata; class Lepidosauria; order Squamata; family Lacertidae; genus Podarcis; species Podarcis melisellensis. The sequence continues at coordinate 65,465,293 of NC_138538.1, forward strand.
GGCAAAGGCAAGAAGAAGAAAAAAAGAGAACAGAAGAGGAAGCCAGAAGGCGCATAGAAGAAGAGAAAAAGGCATTTGCTGAAGCAAGAAAAAGCATGGTAGGCCATTTATTTATTCATAAAAATACTTGTATACCACTATTTCACACAAAAATACAGAGTAGTTTGCCAGTTATATCTATACAATAAAAACTAGGTAAGACTTTTAAACCACAGAGCATCAACAAACTATCCTCGAAGTATTCCTAGTTGCTTGGATAAGCCTGGCCGCACAGAAACATTTTTAGCAAACACTTTAAGGTCAAGGGGAGGTGCCTACTAAATCTCTCTTGGAAGAGCATCAGATAGGACTGGGCTGATGACACTATATGCACCATTTCATGTCAACATCAACTGAGCCTCAACAACTTGCATGATGACCAGCACATCTTGGTCACTTTGGTGGCATCTCTCTCTCTCTCCGTACACACAAGAGGAGGAATCCAACAGCTTAGTGGTCAAGGCAAACTGTAGCAGGAAAACCAACTAGTCCATAGGCTTCAACAAACTTGCTCTTCCATGGACTTAGACCCAGCAGTCTCCACGACAGACGTTTCCCACCAAATTTCCCTTGCAGTGCCCATGTCTTCCCCTTTCTGTTGCAAGATCTCCCCCACCATATTTGCAGAGAGGAACCCAATGATCCAAGTGTAAATCACCTCCCTCACATCTCCTATGGGTGCAAGTTATGCTCATGGGATTATAATCTGCAGAAGATCGGAAACACACTGTTCTGTTTCAATTTACTGAAATTAGCACATGTAAATACAAAGCATGTCCTTCAAGAACTTGTTTCCATTAACTGGTCCCTGTCCCATAACTCTTGTTTCATGTGAGCTTGGCAAAGGGAAAGGCTAGCAGTTTAAGAAGTTTGGATAAAAATTGCAATCTTCTAATTTAGCTCAGAGAAAGAGCACTTCCCATTATGGTCTTGGAGCTACTAATAAGTAAATAGGGATTGCAACCATTGTCCAGAGGGTAAGGATTGCATCTGGTGAGGAAATGGAGCATGTGGTGTTTTGTTTTAAATGTGGGAACATCATGGAGCATTTGGTTTCAATTTCCTATTTGGAAGAACTGATTAGTGCTCAGATCCTGTGTCAGTGTTCTGCTGGCAGTGTTTGTAGGGTTGGTTTTATTTAGTATTTCACTTTTCACAATCCTTTAATAAATTAATGTGCTTTGGTACATTAACATCTTACCTTTCCCCGTCAAGCTGTAACTTCCATATACATAACTGCCGTCGACTGAAGGTATAGATCTGTGTGTGTGTGTGTGTGTGTGTGTGTGAGAGAGAGAGAGAGAGAGAGAGAGAGAGATTATCAGTGTTCATTATGAGGAAGTTGATCACCTTAATTTCAATGGAGATTTTATCCAAGTAAGAAGTGATGTTTTATATCAAACCCTTAGTGTAGAGTTACAAATAAGCAAACATATCGCAACTATCATTAAGCATAGCTGCACCTTAGACCAAAAAAATCCCTGTACATATAAATTTTATAGGTTTGGAGCAAGAGAAAAGCCTGCAAAGAATGCCTAGCTGAAGCTGATTTTCTTAGTTCTTTCTTCCAATAAGGCCCTGCTGTCACCCCTGAAAAGCTTTTCCAAAGGCTTTCGCTGAATTGAGAAGGGAGGATAACATGGGCGTAGCCAGGATTTTTGTGGGGGGGGCAGGATTTTTGTTAGGGGGCAGAACTGACATGATTGGTCAGTTAGTTAAGTATTTCTATTGTTTTACTTGATCTGGGGGAGCAACTGCCCCCCCTTGGCTACGCCCATGGGGGTAAAGGAGAAGGGATACTCAAAAATCATATAGAAGCACTTTATGAGAGTGCCAGAGGTTTGTTGGGGGCTCTTGAGGAGCCAAATAAAGTGAACCTCTTTCAGGGTCTCTCTAGATCCAAGTCACTTCGTGGATCTAAATTATAATATAATGGGATGCTCAACACAAATGTAATTTTTTATCAGTGCAATGATAAAACTATTTCAAACAGAGTCCAGATGATGAGCTTTCGCCAATGTCTAAAACTGTATCCCAAGAATCTCTCACACCTGGAAAACTGGAAATTAACTTTGAGGAGCTACTGAGACAAAAAATGGAAGAAGAAAAGAGGCGTACAGAAGAGGAGCGCCGACAAAAACTGGAAATGGAAAAGCAGGAATTTGAGCAGCTCAGACAAGAAATGGGAGAGGTCTGTCAATTCTTAACATGAATTGCTGTGATAAGCGCATGCAGAATTTTCTGCTTCTTGAATTAATATGAGGGGCGAGAAAAGCATGCAGTTTAAAAGCTTGTTGTGAAAATTATAGTTAGTAGCTAACTGGACTTCAAAATAAACAGCAGGCAGGGTGTTGCGGACCCAGGCAATTCAATGTCGCTGCTCAAAGAAATGTAAATTACATAATTAACAGTGCGTTATTTAAGCACTGCACATTTGGTGGTTTTTTGGGGTATTATTTGATGGTCAATAACCTTGTGGCATATTTTCCTTTAAATAGGAAGAGGAGGAGTGTGAAACCTTTGAGCTAAGCAGGGAATATGAGGAGCTAATAAGGTTAAAAAGAAGTGGTTCTATTCAAGCGAAGAGCTTGAAGAAAAAGTTTGAGAAAATTGGGCAGCTCTCCGAAGAAGAAATACAGAAAAAAATTGAAGAAGAAAGAGCAAGGAGAAGAGCTATGGATCAGGAAATAAAAGAAAGGGAAGCAGAGAAATTTCAAGAGGTAGGTCCCATTTTCAATTCAGTGGCTGTCTTGCGCTAGCTTCTGTGAGGGCTTGTGTGGCTACTACAAGACTTGAAGACTTACTGATAGCACTGTTTGTGTAAACCTGTCTCCACATGGTTACTACTTTGCATAACTGGATCCTATGGGACGGTGGGAATGTTTCAATCTAGTAACTGCAGGTAGGAAGGTCACATATGGTTACGAAATTTATACGTTGCTGCATTGTGTGATCCACCCATGGGAAACTTGCAACCACAATACAGACAAGTACTGTTATCAACCAAAGGAACAGTATTCTGAATCTGCCTCGTGATAACGTATGAGCACCACTGGCTTGGCTGAACAGGTCTTGTGTTTTTTAAAAACCATTTTGAAAAAATGTGAAAGTGCGTTTTCAAAAAAAAAATCGCATAGTGTGCACAGGACAATATATATAATAATTATCAATAATACACAGATAAAAATCAGAAAAATTTAAAAGCAAATGCTTATCTGGATAGGCTTGTTGGAAGTAAAAATGTTTTTGCAGGCATCCAAATGGGGGATTCATATCCACTTCTTGGGATACTAGCTGATACCTATAACTAGTTGTGTAAAATTACAGCTTGATTAAATCTGTAGTATGTCAATTTCAGTGTCTGTGTGGCTAAATAGAAACTATGATGATCCCCTTCGGGCATGACTGCTATGCCAGCAGATCAGGCATAGGTAAACATAGCTCTCCAGATATTTTGGGACTACAACTCTGATCATCCCTGACCATTGGTCCTGTTAGCTAGGGATGATGGGAGTTGTAGTCCCAAAACATTTGGAGGGCTGAGTTTGCCTATGCCTGCAGCAGTTATTTAACCAGTTTTTCCAGAGATCTACTCAATTTAAGAGGACAAAGAGAGTTCTCTGTGGTCAGAACGACCACATTCTGTCTAATGTCTTCTTTCCCTGCCTTTTGAAATGGATTTGGGCAAAAAGGAAGATCTAACTCCAGGAACTTATTAAATATGACGCTTATCTTCACCATGCCACATCTAGTCTGAGTCCTACCATATGTCACAGTGATACTGCATAGTGACAATGATGAAATTTTTTTTTTGCCCTGCATCTTGTTTTGATCATGGACTGTGCTCCTATTTTACCTCTAGCGAGGTAGATGAAAATTCCTTTCCAGATTTCATATGTATTATCTTCACAAAATGGAAAAATCAAGGTTTAAAGGCAGTAGTATTTATGATCCAGGTTTCCTGCAAATCATGTAGCAAACACCACCCTCTCAGGATTATAAAGCTTAGAATTATGTTTAATTGTGACAGCGCACTGTAATTTCTTCTTGAATCATTAAATTATAGCGATGCTACAGGATATGCTTTATGTCACTAGAAGAAACTTGTTTTGTTTTGCCTACAGCTTGACATCTTGTGGTAACAGGCTCTATTCAGTTTATGGAGTAGTGAGCTTTCTGCCTGTTTTCCATATCCAGTAATAACAGCTCTCTCGCCCCCCCCCCCGCACTTTTTCCAAAAACTTGGTGCCATCTCATAATGTTTTTATTATTCCAGGAAGATGAAGTAGATGTAAAGCCAGCCACAAAATCTGAAGCTCCATTTACACACAAGATAGACATGAAGGCCCGATTTGAACAAATGGCAAAGGCAAGAGAAGAGGAGGAGCAGAGAAGAATTGAAGAACAAAAAATGCTACGCATGCAATTTGAACAGAAGGAAATTGATGCTGCATTGCAAAAGGTGATGCAGGTGGTTTTCGCATGCCCAAGCTAGTTTGAGCCATTAGCAAAGTGTCAAGTGAGATGAGGGATTTGCTCCGTGGAGTCAGGAACCCCCAAAAGTGACTGGGTTTAGTTGGGGAGGGGGAGGGAAAGTAAAACAAAGCTAAGGAAATGCCCTAATCTTGAAGGGGTGGGAAAGTGGGTGCAATAGAGAATTCTCAGGAAGAAACTGCATCCTTTCTCTTTTGTTAGGATAAGAGAATCCTTGCTGTGTGACAATTCCCCTACCCCAGTCCTTTGGGGCTCATTCTCCTTTTCCCACAACCTTAAAATTCATGCTATCCACCCCAAAGTAATTAACTCTTCCCTTGCAGCAGAACCCCTGCAGCCATAACTCCAACATTGGGGAGGCCTCATCCCCTCAAAACAGGAGACCATGCCTGCAAATGCGCCCACGTCTGACAGGCAATAATATACTTTTAAGGTGCACTGCATGAAAAGCCTTGGGTGCAACTGCTTACAATTTGGCAGCGTCCATCAATTCTGGAGGGGCTCCTATGCCTGCAAATTTTATCTACCACTGTAAAAACGGAAAGCGTATTCTCCTTTACAGTGAATAGAAGGAAAGCAGAGGTTTTGTTCTTAAGAGAAAAAAATTTGCTTCCCAATACGTCAATTAGAAAGAGTGCTTCGATAAGGCTGCAGCCTGTTGATACATCCGCAAGTTTAATCTTGGAGTCAATGCACATCCCTAAAAAGTTGAGCTCTTAAAAATTGAAAGCCTATCCACACGCTGGTTCGTTAAGAGTAAGAGATGATCTATTAGCTCTAGGTGCATGCAGTGGAACCAAGGCTTGTTTTTTTTGGCAAGCGGGCAAGGATTACTATTGCATTGTTCTACAAGGCCTAGAAAACACAAAACATTAAAGGCTAAAAAGATCCCACTGACTTGTTTTTGAGACTTAGGCCTGCTTCCCTTTGCAGAACCCCATTCTTGCATTGTTTCAGTTACCACACTTGTGTGGTTAGACTAGTGTGAGGATAGATCTTGAGAATTAGCTGTACCTATAATAAAAAAAAATAGAAGGGACCCAGAGGATATTGTCCAAACCTCTGCAATGGAGGAATACGTAGGGATCAAACCTGCAATCTTGAGTGTTATCAGCGCCACACACTACTACCAACTGAGCTATTCAAGCTGACCATACTGGTACTGTTCAATGTGATGTATAATGTGTTTCAGCATTTGTTGTTGCAATTTATATTTCAAAATGCAGAAAAAGGAAGAGGAGGAGGAAGAGGATGGCAGCGTTGTTAACGGCTCAGTCTACGAGGATGAAGAACAGCAAGCACGATCTGGTGCTCCATGGTTCAAAAAGCCTCTTAAAAATGTGTCTGTTGTGGATAGCGAACCAGTAAGGTTTACTGTTAAAATAACTGGAGAACCCAAGCTAGAGGTTACATGGTGGTTTGAAGGCGAAATGTTGCAGGACTGCGAGGACTATCAATATATTGAGAGAGGAGAAACCTACTGCCTTTACTTACCAGAAACTTTCCCAGAAGATGAAGGAGAATATATGTGTAAAGCAGTAAACAGCAGAGGAACAGCAGCTAGCACCTGTATTCTCACTATTGAGAGTAAGAGTTAGTGTTTTTTAAAAGTTCTCAGATCTTTAGTTCTTGTTCATGTCTGTTGATCTTTTCTTAACTCTCTTTTCTTTTCTCTTCTCTAGCTGATGACTATTAATATACTACTTTTTCTGGAGCCTTCCTTCCCTAAATTTACTACATCCATCTTTCTTTCTCTCTCCTGTGGTGGGGCCAACAAGAAGTTGTCTATCATTCCTCAAATAAGATACCCAATTGCCAGATTTATCTCTTGGTTTCAGACTGAAGTTTGGCAACAGAAGTTTGGTTCATTTGACAAACAATGGCTCAATTTCCACTTGTAAACAGCACTGTGGCTGCTTGTTAATGCCACTGAATTGCTTCTGTGACAAGGAGATTCTTATCAGGAAAGCCAAGCTGTTCATATGAAACAGCTTGTCATATGATCCCATCAAGTCTTCACCATGTTAATAAAAATGCACGATTGTCTTGAATGTGATCGGCTACTTCATGTAAGGTTACCCTAAGTAGCAGACTACTTAATGTTATCCAAAGACCACTTAATTCGTACTACATAAAAAAATGATCTTTATTTCTTTGGTCCTGGAAGCTTTGAGAGCAAAAAGTATATTTTTTTGGTTAAACTATTAAGTAGCCAAAAATAATGTAGTGGTTTATTTAAGTTATGCCTTTGTTTAATGCAACTTTTCCTTTAATATGCTTTAATAAAATTAAACCAAGATTATATTGGCTTGAAAGCAGGATTATGTAACTAAATGTGTACACACAGTTGTATGTCATGTTCTTTGAAATAAAACATTTGCATTTGTTTTGTATTAGATGGTAGGCATTGTCCAGCATCTTGCTTGGAATATTGAACCAAATTTGTATCTTTCAGGTTGGAAGTGTTAGAATCATAGTGAATGATGTTTCAACTTACATCTCGTATTGTATAATTATTTACTGAATCATCTCACTCAGTATTTACCAGACACAATGCAGAAATATGTATGTATAACAAGATATTACAGCCATGCTTTTTGCTACATGAGAAACAACCAACAGAACTCCAATATAGACTAAAATGTGTGCTGGAATGGAGAGATATGGAAGAAATTTGCATAATCTTCCATGGAATTTTGGCTTACTTTTATTGATCAGGACAACTGATTTACATTTTATGCAGGAGATAACTGGGTCTCTTCCTTACGTTGTACCAAATGACTTATTCTGTACCTGAACTGGAAGGTTAATAAATATGTTCAGTTCCTAAAATTGAGTATGTTCTTTATTTAATACTTGCACAGCTGCAAATACTGGAAGAAACGGCAACACTTCTTCTTCCACTTGAAAGCTTTAAGTACCTGCCCCTTACCCCAAAAAACCCACAGGAGACAAATTACCCATTAGTTTACATTTATTGAGAACTTATACAAAAACATTACAATTAATGTGTATTCATGAGTACATACAGTGTCAATATTGCAAGCTCAACACAACATACTGTAAAGCATTTGATTTACCTCACGTCCAAGCTGCATGTCCCTAAGATACTTCCCATCACAGTAGCCTTTAAAAGACAATCTTCTTTTTTTTACACGGGTAGTTTCTGTAGCACTATCTTAGGACGAAAATGCATCTTGCATGCATATAAGATAAAGGTTGCATAAACACAGGACTTTCATAGGGTACTACCAGTAGGAAAGGAGTAGCTACTGTTTGCATTGTGTAGGGCCGAATGTTTTGCCTTATGAACTGCTAGTACACACAACAAAAATCGAAAAGTTCTTTCTACTGCCTAGATTATGAAAAGAAAGATTTCTCAGCAGCTGATGTAATATTTTCAGAAAGGTGAATGATATAGCCTACCTAGTTACTAAAAATAACTGCAATTTACACGAATCTAAAGATCACTTTTTTAAACTAGCAAAACATATCCTATACAGCACACATACTGAAGGGTGATCTGTAAACATTGTTATTAGTTGAAATTAAGATCATCTTTCCAAACATTCATTACTCTCACTGCCTAACATTCTGTGACTGGAAAATTTGCACTTATTTTCCCCCTGCCATAGCACACACAAGAACCGCTCAAGGAAAACGAGGCAACTATGTATATAAAGGTTCGAACTCAATGAATGGAATGGAACCTTTTGATTCAATGCAAGGTTTCTGACAGAAATCAGACAAAACTGAATACCAAAACTACACTTGGTGCAAGAAGATGCCTGTAGGTCCACCAGCAAATTGATAATGAAAATAAAAAAATGCTTAGTATAAAGATTATGAAAGCAGATGCATAATCCCCTATGCCAACAATTTCATTCTAGTTTCTATTACATCCCTTCCCTTGAAATTTCAAGCTATGTTTATATTAAAAACTGAGCAGCGAAAACAAGCTGTTTTAAAATGGGGAAACAAAATCCAACAGAGATGAAGCTCTTCAGCACGTATCTAGTTCTCATATAATAATGAAATCTGACATGTTGAACTACAACAAAATATGAAGTGGCTCGAGGGAATTCAAGTACAACTATTAATTTAGTTGTGAAATGCAAAACATTATCTATGCTTGACTATTCAGCAAAGTGTAACTTGATAGATGGTTTGTATTATTACCACATAACAAATTATGGAACATTTATGGTCAAGCAAATAGCACTTTAAAGAATGAGAAGCGATTAAAACAGGCAAATTATACCCTACACCATTAAGTATGGGATACATTTAAAATCGGTATTGTTTTGCCAATTTTACCTTCTACATGGAGCCCTTCTATGGTCCATGCTCATCGGCTCATCATGGCCATACACTCAAAGGAATCCTCTTTATTGGAAGTAACTATCTCAGGACCTGATTTTATGAGCTATGATTTGGTGCTTGCAGCATCTTCAGCACTGTGTGTGAAAATGAAGGCAGGGTTTTTTGAATATTTTTCTTTGATGCAGAGAAAAGCAGGACTTTTGATAAAATCAAAGCATTTTATTAAGTGACAAACAAAAAACTGATGGTACTGCCTTAGCATCATCTATCTAAACTGAAAAAAAATGCACCAGTTAAGCTATCTAAATAAGCCATATACAAAACATTTAAACTGGCAAAAATATACAGCGATTCAGCTGAAATAGCAAAGTAGGAAGGAGTTTCCTATAAAAAGGAAAGATTTGCTGAACTGTTAACATTTCACTGGTAATACATGCTTTCTACAACTATTCTGCAAAATTCAAGTCTAAATTTCCCTTCTTTATCAAATAAGCAAGCTAGGTTATGTTTTATGGTGTATAACTTAAAATTCGTTATTGCCTTGGGAATGAAACACACAGTATGCTTGAATAAGTAGTATTGGGTATAGCATCCTTTGAACATTATAAAAGCATTTGTGAAGGCTGTTGAAATTCTGACCAATATTTCCTGTATCTTGAAAAAATATTTTATATTCATTTGTAACAACTCTGTTATTGAGGGAAAAATAGTAAAAGTGACTTACTCAAAAATTATTGCAGCAATCCACTTATCTTTTAAAAATAAAGATACACATTTACCCAGAAATGTAAATAATTGTTTCAGACTTTCCATTGGAATGAAACCATGAAGAGCAGAATACATTTGGGGAAGATATTGGCAGATTGCTTTTGAATACACAAGCACAAAAAATTCTCACAGGGACAACATTAATAAACTGAAATATGTATTTATACACTTCCTTAGGTTGTGCTTACCTGTGCTTTTTGCAGCAGAACCTAAGGTGGAAGGTCTGGGAAGGCACTGTGAAGTATAAATAATTGCACTGTTTGCAATTAATAAAGATTTTATACTTTAAATGAATCAAAATCAACAGCCTCCATTTGGTGAATGATAAAGAATCTGGTGAATTGTTGCTCTGTTTAGTTAGTAACTACACCATTTTCGAATAAGCTACAGACTAATCATGCAAAATATTTGATCTAGAGACTTTACAGCCTACACTAAATATATTTAATAACTTCCTAGTAGTCTTTTCAAAATTTAAATCCTACCCTAAATTGGGATAAAAATAATTCCCTCCTGATTCTACAGTACAACAAAATGCATTTCTAATTATCTGTGCAGTAAAACTACTTCATTTCTGATCTCATTTTGTTCTTTTCTTGCAGCCATCCTAAGAGTATACTCCAAAACAACAAAATAGTTTTCCAAAAATAAGGCTAATAAAGGTTTAGAAATTAACATATACTTCTATCACCAAATAAATGCAGACAACTGAAGACAATACAACTTCCTCCTGACAAGCATTTCAAACTTTTGTTTTTAACAATGCACAAGTTTTTATCTGAATATATCTCATTTTTGAACCCTAATGAACAATTATTACTTAGGTAAATGACAATTTCTTTTGCTAAAGCTAAATAGCTCAAGAATACTTACCATTAAGCTCATACACATACATTTATGAACACCTAGGTTTCTGAATTAAGAAGCAATTATGATTTGCTAAAATATCAGCACTGTATTTTATTCCAACATAATATTCACACAGGTATGGCATTTGCATTATGTGGAACAGTGACAAAAAGATACTGTTGCAGTTCATCATTTTGTCATTCTGATGTACTTACAGTGCAATGCTCCTTGAAGGAACAATCAAGGATGATACACAGCACAGTCCTCCTCACCCCTACAGAGCTAGTTCTATACTGGCTGGATCAAACCTGCACTTCAACAGACAATGGCAAGACAGACTGTATTGCATGTAATCTAATAGATGCAAAAAAAGCAAACAGTGGATTTTAACAGTATACCAATTTTCAGTATGAATTAGTAAAAGTAAAAAAGTTTTATGGAGATTTTTCAAAATATAACTTAATGACTAGTCTTCAGCATTTTAAAACAGAGCTCATCTGCAAGACGTTTTTCTGTTAAGCACTCCCAGACTCCAAATGGCATATTTCTAACACAAATGCAGTTTTAGTAACTAAAAAGCATATAATCCTTACTACACTGAATTCTTAAGCAAAGTGCTGCAAACCGATTGCTTAGCACATATTGCCTTTTAGAACGATTCAATAGCAAGCCTGAAAAAATATACTAAAGAATTAAACCATGTATAAAAACAAATGTTAACTATAGCAGCTATATGGGTCTGAGACAGTGGTCATGGATAAAAAAGAAAATGCAACTGTTAATGCAGTAGAAGTATGTCAAGAAACATCTGCATGTACATGCAATTTTTAATCAAGTAGAAAGAGGAGGATATCAAGATGCTAAACAGCAAAATACAGTAATGAAAAAGATCCTTCTATAACTATTCTGCAAAGGGAGAATACCAATGTAAAGCTCAAACTTTCAAGGAAAAAAACCTTAATTGTGTACATGTACAGCATTACTAAGAAACCCTTGAATTCTCAGAGTACCCACATATCCAACTTACCGACACAGGAGGTTTCATATTATTTATTGTAAAGCACAAAACAGGCATTTAAAAGTGATCAAGTATACATTGAAAAAGTACATTTATATCACAAAGCATTGACCACATAATAGTTGCAAATACATTTGCTGGAATGTGTACATCTACACTAATGTACTAAAAACAAACCAATTTCCATTTCTACACAGAAATATTACCTCCTATCAGTAGTGATAGATATTTTGTACATTTTCAAAAACACTATTTTTAAACCAAACAAAATTATGATCTTCAAGAAGGCGTCTGCATCCATACATTTAACAAAGGTTTTTTTCCCCCACATAATGAAGCAAATACTGTATTGTCCACTTCTTATTATTGGCCCTGTGCGAAGAAATACATAAGAGATACACAAAAAGTTAAAGAAAATCTTTTTTAAATTGTGCTAACTCAGGAGTGAAGCCTTTAAGAAAGAAAAATTGGTTAATGTAATGGTGGTGGCTTCCTGCATGGCTTCAAAAACCCTGGGAGGAGAAATTTTTTGATCAAAAACATCGAATGTATGCAAAGAAAGAGACAGAACTCCAGTTAACAGAGCATAAATCAATTTACGGATTATCTTTTACCAGGATAAATAATGCATACTCCAGGTAAGATATCAAAGTGGGAGACATGCAAAAAAACAAAAAACACCCCACGAGATAAAGGTAAAAAATAATAATAAATCACTAAAATATCAGCCAAATAAGTCAAGATTGTTATACCTGTGGTGCTGGAGGATGTTGTGGCATTCCTTGTGGACTTGTCTGGGCATAATAGGCTGCCTGCTGTCTATAGTATTCAGCCCACGCTGCACTATAATCTGGCTGACCCGCTGGTGGGGCTCCGGCTGGAGCTGGAACTGCCTGACCTAGAACAAACATACATTACACAACTCTGGTGCCATAAAAGGGACAAAAGAAGCTCAAAATAATCTCGTTTCTAACAAACATTACCTTGCTTCTTGTAATATTCCTCCCAAGCCTTTGAATAATCTTGTGGCTGCCCTTGTTGACCTGCAAAACCCCCCACATTTTAATGTAAACACAGCTCCCAGGTACACCAAAATTACAGACAAGAATACAGTGGAAGAGTTCTTTGCTGTTTTATTTGAAGTTTAGTGCAAACAAAGAGAGAGATAATATTAAATCTCTAATTTGTATAATATTTTCTTCTACACATTGTTCCACAGTTTAAAATAAAGATTTAAGCACTGTATGCCTACATTTGAGCTCAGCATTTGTAGAATGGCTCATAGCCCCACCCCTCAAAGGTTTACGGCAGGTGTGTGGGGAAATCTATAGCTGAGATGTCCCACTCCATATTAAGTATATTGTTACATACATAAACTATCCCACCCGATCCATGTTATTGCCCCATCTGTGAGAATTGTATTGCTGGGGTGGGTGGGGAAATGTACAGCACGTATACACAATATTCTACAAAGTGGGCACACAGGAGTCACTGCCGTGTTCCTACAAGGTGAACCAGCCCTGAAGTGTATCAAACTGAGAAAGTTTGAACATTATTTCTCCCAACACTGCTTCAAAAATTAAGAACGCATTTCCTGTCAATTCATGTTTAACACACATTTAACGACATTAGATTTTTCAATTGCTGCCTATGCAGTACATAGAGGAGTCAGGGTGGTCAATTCCTAGTGACCACATGGGTCCCTTTAAATTAGCTCACTGATTAATTGTGTATGTTTTAATTAAATAATAAAAATTTGATTTTCGAAGCATATTATATATTTATACTGAATGAAGCGAGATCTTTAGTCTTAAAGTTGCAAGTGTCAGCAATTTTGAAGCAGGAAAGGGTCACAATAAAAACTAAAAGAATTCAAGCCTGTCCTTGATGTTTTCCCCACACATTCTAAGTGAGTTGGCATGTAATGGTGGGAGAAGGAACTCAAGGGATTTAGAAGCACCACATCCTGTCATTCCTCCAAAGAACTATCAGATATATGGAGTTAAACTTTTAGCATCACAAGGAATTCTGTGAAGTTGCTTAACCTATGTGATAGAAGTCATCTACTGAGCTTCATATATAATATCATGAGCCCCCAATTTCAGGTAATAAGAACATACATATTAAATTAAAAGTTCTGTAACTGGCTCATATCTTACTTTGGAATCAGACAATTCCAACTATAAGGACAGCCATACTGATAAAAATGGCTGAAGGCAAAGTACTGCTATACTGATGTGTCTTTTCCGCAAGTTGTAATTTATCAGACCAAAAAGCTGCCTCCAAGTGTCTACTGTTAATTCTTTCTGAAATAATCAAGGCGGCTCATATAGGATAATGTTCAGGAATCTTTTAAGTACTGAACACCTTAGGAAAATGGCAGAATAGAAATATTGAAGTAATGTTTAACATTAATGTGATATTTAAAGTATAGCATCTTGTTTCAATTTATTGATGCATGCTGTAATATCTTACTATAAACAAGTTATTAACTTGATCCACGAAAGGATTAATTCTACATAATTTTTAAATACATCACTGTATAGTCAAAGGGAGTTGAGGGGACACATGAACAAGAAATGCACGCAAAAAACTAGTGCCAAGTTGTAGTAAAATTTTGCCAAAATGGAAATTGTTATACTAACAGAACAACTTGGTTTATTAGTAGCAAATTTATTATTTTTTATTTTCTGACATTTAACTTAAGGTGATATATATGATTCACAGATAGTTGCCCATCTAAACACCATAACTGCTTAGCTTCAGCAAGGTGCTGACATTATTCGACACATAGTATACATTGGGACTTAAAAGTCTTTGAATCTGAAGCTATGCAACATTCAGGAGTGGAGGGCATAGATATTTCCTGCAGTGATGCTAATAAGTTACTTTTACAAATATGTCACAGTCATAAAATATAGCCTTGGATATGACTACTAGAATCTTTGAATGGATCCAAAGATCCCACTGCATCATGTAAGGCATTTCTGCTTGTCCACAGGAGTGTATTATTAACTCAACCACCCTCTGTTCTCAAGAGCCATTCTAGAGAGTCTAACTACCCGAAACCAGGTTATAGGGGTGCATTACTTCTTTCAATATACCCCTCCACCTGAGGGAAGCACTTTCTACTCAAACAGTTGGGTCTCTGGATCCAAACCTCTATTTTGCTCTAACAAGGTTTGAATATTTTTGCAGCAGAGTAAGCAGTAGAAAACCACAAACAAGGGTGTTACTGTGAATTAATTCATACTAGAACTACTGGTAAAGTTGTAAATATTGAGAAAGCAGTACTAGGGTCTTAGCAGTTTAAGAGAATCATCATATGGAATTGCTGTATTTGAACTAGTCTGTAGATCATATATGCCAGGCTGATTTAAAACATTTGGAAGAACTCTAAACTCAAGAAAATGCCTACCTTTATCTACTAACAAGGCTATTATGCCCTCAAGAGCTAATTTGGCATTCCTTGAAATCCAACTGAAAAAACTAGTCCTGCATATACTCTATTTTAAAATCTCTGCTCCACAACTCAGATTCAGTCACGCTTTTAATGAAAAACATGGCAATACAAAGAGAAGGGCAGAATAGTCGTGACAATCACTATTCTCTTCCCCCACTCTGCCACACACACAATCAAATGAATCCAGGAGTAATGATTAACATAATTTTAATTTACGGGCACACCCAAGCACAAATACCAGAATGAGGCTGGTCTACGTTAAGAGATTTAGCATCCTGTCAGACCTGCATATATTTCCTTAATTGAGAATACCTGGCTAACCTTATGTCTGAAATATATGGGATTTATTGTAAATTTCTGAATTATGCTCATTAAAAACAACAACCAGGATGTGATAATTCTATAAGAATGGTTAATGTCCCTTGAAATTTCAAAAGGGCTCAAGTCTCTCTCAATCACATTTTTGTGGTCCCTGCCTCAACCTAACTCACATGGTACAGCTTTACCTTTCCTCTCTGCTCTTTGCAGGCACAGTGACACTGAATTCTGGTGTGTCCCTACATTAGAGGAGAAAGAACTACATGGGTCTTGTCATGACACACATCTGGCATGAATGGAAATGCTGGCTCATGATAGAACTGTGAGATGGTGTCTATTAAGTGTGGCAGACTTTTCCATTTAGCTAGCTAGAGATATGCTCGTTACTGGCAGCGTACATCATCTGATATGATGACGGTCATTAAGTGTAATGGCTGTTGTTATCAAGCACTGATAACTCCACAAGGTAGGGAAAAAGATGGTGAGATGTTTAAGGTTATAAAATCTAAGTTACTCTACACTTCATGCAAAATAGCTATCCTTGCAATTCCCCGAGAACCCACTTTTCTTGATACATAATGAAGAGGTATTCATAAGACTCCCAGTTCTTAATTTCAGGAGCAACCGAGTAAATTGTCTTGCTACTTAAAAAAAGCATATGAAACAGCAAAGCTTTTTAGAGAAGTAAATAATAAAAGCCTCCTTTTCACATCAATAAAAATGTAAAACATACCCATTTTTTTATAGTACTCTTCCCATGCCTTGGTGTAATCTACCTGCCCTGCTGGTGCTGGATTTGGCTGATCTCCTACATGAAAAGAAAGTTGAAAGAAAAAGTTTTTTGTGCGAACATGGATAGAAATACTGGCAGAGATAGTTCTGCATTTAAATTTACACACATTATGCGAAGTCAACAGCTGACAAGAGACCAAAAAACCCACAAGGTCAACTGGAATGTAGCTCACAGCACAATGAGCAAAATTACATTATGGGTGAGTGTCAGTCACTTATTTAGGAACTGCAGAGGATACCAACACTGAAATGTAGCATACAGCTGATGCAAAATACAACATACACATTTTCCAAGTAGTTTAAAGCAATGATTCTGAAACTGGTATTTTTTACAGTCAAAGACTCAAGGCATAGGACATACATGATGACTGTTGGTGGGCACCCCACATCCATAAATGTCCTTTCTTCAAAAAGTCAGTAACAAAAAAACCCTTCCACAGATTTGTATGGAGCCTGGTTAAGAGTTGCCTCAAATAATAATAATTTATTATTTGTACCCCGCCCATCTGGCTGGGTTTCCCCAGCCACTCCTTTGCTCTACCAAGGCTCCCTCAGATTCCAATTTGACAAAGTCTGGTCTATATGATGGTCACATGTGTCTGAAAATGTGTATGCATTGCAGGTTTTTTTGCAAGAGTTGTTTGATAGTTGGCTGTAGTACCAAATAAAAGCACTACAGTAGAATATATTATGTATATTAAAAGGCTAGTATTTTGATCTATTAACGGTATCGACAAGCACACTAGTGATGAAATCTAGTCAAAATTTGGGCACCCTAAAGTTGTCATGCACCAAGTTGTTCAGGCCAAATTTCTACCCAAATGCACAGATTAGTATATGGTATCTGGAGCACTGGTTTCTTTTCTATTTGGCACTTCCAAAGGCACTTCCAAGCAGGAGCTGAGTATGTATGGCTGTGTGTGACACTAGCCTTATCCTATCTCTGTATAGAAGGAACGGTGGAAGAAACAGGTGTGTGATTCACACAATGCCACATCAATGCTCTGGCACTATAGGAATAAGCCATGAACAGTTTCAGGCTCACGTTATTCTTCTTGCTGCTTATCCAGAGATCCAGGAATTTCAATCCAGGACTTGCCAACACATGATTTGCATTTGCCAAGCTTAATGCAGCTGTCTGAATAATATGACAAACTACAGTTTACTGCCAAATCAGGGCTAGAATCCTGAACTGCAATGGTGAATAGGTGACAGCATGTCAGCCTCTGACATAATGTTCGCCACACTATCATAGTGAAAAGAATGAGGAAAAAAAGGATAAGAGATCAAGCGCAAAGGAAACTGGATGGAGAAGGGTAGAAAGAAAGGTGACGGATATAGTAGCAATCCAGTGGTAGCCAAGACCTTGACAATGCCCTGGGCACTTTTGCTCTAGTAAGATTAAGATGATAGGGCCAGAAAAAGGAAAAACTCGAGGTAGAGATGGCCACTGACTTGGAAAACAAAGAGGATTGGACGTGATCCAGCAGGCACTTTCTAGGCTATGCTGATTCCCCTTGCAGAAGTTGGAAATCTCTAGTCTTAATGCACCAGCATGCCACATAGTGCTCAACACAATTTTCAATTCTAGTCTTAGAAAACTAGCATTCATTTTTGCAACAGATCATTTTTGTTATACCATCAGAATTTCAGGTGGAATTTGTGAGGCAAGACTGTGTGTCTCAGATTATATGAGACTATCTGGTCAAAACAATGCCCTGGATTCAAAGTTTGAATGAACTCAAGGAAGTTCATGAAATGAAATTTTGCCACCCCTCCCTCCCACCGACTTGTGCCTCCCTGAAAAGCCTCTTCTGCAGACTGGAGATTCTTTAATGGACAATGTGGGATGGGAGCATCACTCCAAATTGAGCAGACCTTTCCCCACATTATTCAGGAGAGGTCCCTGAAGAGCTTTTTCGAAGAGTCAAACCTTCCTTCAGTGAACTTCCTTAAAGTTCTTAGGATCCAAGCCTCCAAATACAATGATCTTACAAAACTGATTGGGTACCTTGTCCATTGGTCTGAGTGGCTGGTGGTGCACTAGGCGGAGCTGCAGGTGGTGGCTGTGCTTGCTGCTGATAATAGTGAGCATAATAAGCTGCCCATGCTGCTGAATTAGGGTCTGTTGGCTTACCTAGGAAATTAAACATTAATTTAAGTTCAACATATCTTCGGTAGGCTTCCTTTATTTTCCATAGGCTATAGTTTAGTCACACAGTTCCTGTCTAATTGGCCGTATACAAACCATATTTTGGTTCAAGGCTGCAATCCTAAATACACTTATCTTTTACATTATGGCATGCACAGGATTTTGCTTTAAGTCAAAGTAGCCCAGGTCAATTTCGTAAACTTTCAACAGTATTTAGTTTGTAGTCACGTGACTCAAATTGCAATCCTATGCAAACTTCCTTGGTAGTGAATGTCAATAAATCAGTAGGATTTGTTTCAGAGTCAACATATTTAGGAATTTTAAAAATAATGTACCATTTTATCTCGTTTTAAACTTGGAACTCAATGCAATCGAACACCATCTTGGCTGGACACGAGAATATATGTAGTTTTAAAAATTGTTCCTCCTTACCAGGATCTGGAGGATTCGGTGGCTGCCAGTGTGGATAAGCATTACCCCATCCTTGCGGAGCATATGGTGCTGGAGGGCCACTAAGGAGGAAGCGTATGTGCAATCATTATTAAATAGAAATGGAAAGCAACAAAACACAGCAGTTGCAGCTACTTCAGACTTCTAAACAAGTCACATGGTTGCTACTGGTGCTTGGAGGGACAGAACCCCCAATTTACAGCACTTTCCCCACCCAGTGCTGGAACACCCTATTTCTGGGGAAAGCTCTAATTAGCTATTTGCAGCTGCAACTACTGTAGCAAATGCATTAAAATCAATCCTGGAAATGGGTTGAAACCAAAGGGTTATGCAATAATGTTTTTGGTTACTTGGTGAATAAAAATGTTAATTTACTAGCACTTAGAAAATGTGTTATTAGGTAGCAAAAACAAGTTTTGGCCTGAATTCTACTGATATAGCCCCGTGTTTGGGAGTAAGGAGAGTGAAGGTGGAGAAGGGATCTGCTCAGTTTTGTGGTTAAGTAGCTGTCAAAACAAAACAAAACAAAACCCGTCCCAGTAGCAAAAGGGTTTGTGATTTCTATTTGATACTTTTGTAAATTTATTTCTAAGAGTAAGTTACTTACTGAGGTGCAGGACCAGGAGGGCCAGGTGTATAGGGAGCTGGATTGTAAGGTCCCATTGGAGCTCCAGGAGGCGGCCCAGGGGGCCCATGTGGCCCAGGGACAACACCATGAGGTCCATGTGGCACAGGTGGCCCCAAAGGATTTACTGGACCCTGAAAGCAAAGATAAATGACATGGATGAAGTTGCTATCAACCAACTGTAAGAACAAGCTTGTTCCAATATCCAACTAATGCTCCTCTTCTCTAAATATCTCCTTCGGGGAAGGAATTCCAGCTCTCCATCCCTCCGGAAATCCTTTGCTCTAAAAAGATTCTGCAGTCACACTAACTTTTACAGAACTCACATTATTTGGTTCTCATGTAGCTTCTTACAGTAATCAGTGGACTAAGAAGACATTCAAACTTAGAAGTACTAGCTCCTTGACTGCTAACAGTTCATGGGGTAAACAGCAATTGTACTAGGGCAAATAGCTTGACATATTCGCTACTCAAATAGCTCTATGACATGTGAGAAAATGCATGAAGAATGCAAGGTATATTTTGTGTATTTCCCCCAAAGCTGCCATTTACTATTAGCATCATGAGGCAACTTCTGCACAACTATCATAGGAACTGGTTTCCTCTTACTTTACATAACAACTAAATAAATATGGTTTTCCAGAATACTTACTCCAATCTTTTCTTCTATGAGCTGGCGAGCATAGTCAATCTGCTGTGGTGTTCCCCGGATGGTAAACAATTTCATATTTGGATCTGCATTTGGTGGTGGGTTTCTTTGCAGTTCTATT
This sequence comes from Podarcis melisellensis, assembly GCF_964234715.1. Taxonomy (NCBI): domain Eukaryota; kingdom Metazoa; phylum Chordata; class Lepidosauria; order Squamata; family Lacertidae; genus Podarcis; species Podarcis melisellensis. The sequence goes on from NC_138538.1 coordinate 65,485,354, forward strand.
CTAGCACCAGATTGCTGGCTAATGCTCTTGATAGTTTCACCACCTGAAATTTAAAGTACAAATTATTGCACTGAATTTGTTGCTAGTTCCTAAAGAAACAGAGTAGGGAAATTTTAAACAAGTCTATGCTCCCCTGAAGAAATATTATCAGTCTAAAACAGAGCAAGACCTCTTGAACAGATTCACTTCAGGCTGTATCTGAATTTGTGGTGGGAACCTTTTTGTTCCATTGTTTTACTGGCCCTATTCAGGAGGAGGAGGAGTACAAGTCACACATTCTCTAGCTCCTCCAGGAAAAGTGACACTTCTACCACCTCAGTCCCAGTGCCTAATCGATGCCAGTAAGATGGTGTCACACATAACTCAACATTGAATACAGCTACCCCATTTAGAAAATCTCAGTTTAAATGTAACAGAAGATAGAAAAGCGATCTGCCAAATAAATCAAGTTTATTACCTTTCCCAATAATTAATCCAGTTTTTCCAGTCGGGACAATGAAATTAAATTCTTGCAATCCACCAGGTGGTCCCATATTCCAATTGCCCTGACCTCTACCTCGTCCACGACCTCCAGGTCCTGGACCACCAGGATTGCCAGCCTAGATTGAGATGAATAACACAAAAGAAAATCAGAAATAATTCAAAAATTACTGCAACCTAAAAAGACTAGCAATTTTCCCTCTGCCAAAATTACAAAAATACAATGCATAGTGTATATATGCCAATGTCTAAAAAAAAAAAAAAAAAAAAAAAAAAAAAAAAAAAAAAAAGAGGAACAATATTTTTGCAGACGTTGGAGAATCTATTTTACTTTTTTTGATCCTTCTGATACCTCAATGTCAGCTGAATGAAAAGCATTTGGGCCAAGGAACCATGGGGACGGATAAGGAAGGGATAGGGGTTTACCTAAAATATGGCATACATTTTATGTGCACCTGGGGCAGAGATGTGAAACAAAAAGCATAGCTACCACTAGCAAATGTCTGCGCAGGGTATACTGCTTCAAATTGACATGACATGAGTATTGCTCTATATAGTGGGGGAGGAGAGCTGATATTTCACAACTGGCAACCAAAGGAGTGCATTTACCTCCATACCAAATAAATGGCATGGAATAGGGTCCACACTTAGCCCTTCTTTGACATGCTTTTTTTTTTTTGTATGAGCCTCTACCTGCAATCTGAAGTAACTCAGTGCAGACATAGCTTTAGGGATACAAAAGGCACCCTGATGGACTAGACCAATAGCCCATCTTATTAAGCATCCTGTCGCCCAAGGATCAACCAGATATCTATGGGAAGACCGCAAGCAGGATGAGCACAATCACCTCAGTGAAAACCATATCTTTGACAAACAACCTTACCTATCAATGTTGCCTGTATTTCCCCAGAATGACAGCTTTCAGTCAACAATCTTTCTATGTACGCTGCTAATCAGCAACACCATGCTTGGCAAACACAGTGTTGGCTAACCCACACTGAGGTGAGGCTCAGCAGTTATCTATCCCACTGAAAACCATCAAATGCCACAAAGCTTAGAAGGACAAAGTTCCATTAATCCTAGAATTGAAGTGTCTCATGCCAGCAGTTTTACATATGAAAGCACACCCCAGAAACTGATGATAACTTATTTCACACTATTAAATTATTTTGCAAAGTATTTTTTTCCTGGATTGAGGATTTCTGTAGCCCTGCAGTGGTTGAACAAGAATCACAAACAGGCACTGACAATTTGCAGAGTTGATGTTTTCTTTTAACCCAGAATGGCTACCATAGGTAGGCTAGTGGATATTTTTGGTTTCAAGGCTAGAAATTTGTTAACACAGCTATTTAAGTAACTATCACAAATACTAAAGCTCCCATTAGCCCACTTCCTTTGAAGTTGAGAAATGTACTCAAATACATTTTAAAAGAAACCCAGTAATATTTTATAAACCACTTGATTTCATAAACATTCCTAGCAGCTATGAACCAACCTGAACACTTCGAAGAAGATCCGTAATAATTTCTGCTGCATGTTGGCATCTGTCTGGAGGTCCTGTGATTTGGGCTATTCTGTCTGGAGTTGTTCCATCATCTGGAAGAGGAATGGAATATTAAAACAAATTTCCTTTAAAAATTAGGAGAAAACCTCTGAATTTTATGTCATGTACATATAGGCAGTTCACCTGGTTTGAACTGTATCCTCACACCAGCATCATTCTGTATCTTTTTAATCATTTCTCCATTTCTTCCAATTACAATACCAACTGCAAATCTTGGAATTGGTACCTGAAGAAACAAAACAAATTTTCAGCGAATGTTTCAAAGCAATCAAAAGAATTTATCTAGGTTTAGGTCACTACTTTTGACACATCTCAAACATACAAGCAACCCACAATAAAGCCGCCGTGAAAAGGATTAGGTTAACAAAAGGTCAGAGAACAGTAGGAAATTTAATAGCTGTACACCAGGCTTCCTCAACCTCGGCCCTCCAAATGTTTTTGGCCCACAACTCCCATGATCCCTAACTAGCAGGACTAGTAAAGGGATGATGGGAATTGTAGTCTCAAAACATCTGGAGGGCAGAGGTTGAGGAAGCCTGCTGTAAACCTTTCCAAGCTATTTTTCTAACAAAATATTTAATACAACCCATAAGTATCATAACCATTATGTTTTAGAGAAATAGTTCAATAATTGCCAAGAAGTTCATCGCTAAGTTTATAAGGGCCAAAAAATGAAATAAAAATCTGTTATTATTCTTTTTATTTATATCCTGTCCTTTCTCCTGGAAGAATCAAGGCGGCATACAGTTAAAACAGAAACAGCTAAAAACATAGGGGGGAAAGCAATCGCTAAAAATAAAATAAAAAATACATTAATAGTATATACAAGCATCTCATTACATACTTTCCTGCCCTTTATTCTAATTTGAAGAAAAAGAAGTGCTCTGAAAAAGTCACATTTCATAAAATGTTCTCATTATACTCACATCTAATCCTTCATTTCCTCCTATTCTTGAGCCATATTCATTGCGCACCTCTCTAAAACCACCTTGATCACGAATTAGGTCCAAAACCATTTCCTTGGCTTGCTAAAAGAGAATGAGGTACAATTCAGATGCAACAATCTTAAAAGGAACATTATATAAAGGAAAATTATTTTTTAAAAATAAAATATCATCTTACTTGAACTTTGTAAGGATCTCCTGTGATTCTAAGAGGTTTGTCTGCTCCAGTGTTCTGTGGTCCATCTTGAATCATTACCATTTTTACACCAGCTCTCTCCTATATTCAACAAAAGTAATCTGTACAGATCATGCAAATTTAGTACTTTAATGCATTTGCCCACAAATTAATTGTTTTCAGCTTACCTGAAGTTGCTTTATTGTCTCTCCACCTTTTCCAATAACTAATCCTGCTTTGCTAGCTGGAATCATAATTTCCTGGACTGCATTTCCTGGACCATCCCCATGATGGAATCCTGGCGTAGGCCTTCCTTTTTCAACTATCTGATCAAGTAATCTCTTGGCAGACCTTGAAAAATATACAATTTATAATAGTGGCAAGACTGGGGAAAAACATAACTGGAACAAACAGCAGAGTAAAATGGGTGATGGCTAACTAGAAAAGCAAGTAATCTGCTTAACAGTAAATGAAAATCTGTGACTCTTTACAGTGCCCACAGCACTTCCATTTAGGAAGGAGGACAAGAAACATGTCATTGAGTATAAGCAACACGGATGCAAAAAGAAAAAGGCAGGGCATGCAGATGATCGAAAACACAGAACATGAAGATCTGCAGAATAGTGCAGATAAGAGAAAGGTAGGTTAAAATGTACTGGATATACCTGGGGGGGGGGGAGACCTCAAACTATACAAGTTTAGCCATGCCTAAACAATGATCATTCTTCACCTAGGACACCAGAAAGTAATTTCTGACATAGTACACTATGCTCTTTAACATATAGAACCATAATTAAAAACACGTCAGCCTATTTGAAAGTTTTAAGCAAACACTTACTGTACTGACTCTGGGGTTCCAGTTAACATGCAAGATCTTTCAGGCATGCCACCACTATCTATAAAATGGAAATAGTACAGAATTAATACTACTAAAGAAAGAAATCAGTAGCTAGCAATTATGCATTAACTGAATTACACATTCAAAAGGTACTCAAAATCAATTGTCCATAATGTATCCAAATTTTAACCCATTACATGTTCCCAAAATAGTTTCTCTTAAAGAGTGGAAAATAATTAAAAACACTGGTTTGGTTGTAACATTACTTGCTTGTGTTCCATACTTTTCATTAATAGAACAGGAAATGAAATAGTTACCAGGTGCAATCTGTATTTTGCATCCAGATTCTTGCTGTATGCGAGAAATCTGTTCTCCTCCTCTGCCAATTACTTGAAAAATGGACAAACAAACCAGAATTATTGCACGAATTGCATTCAGTGTATTTTAATTACTTTATAGCAATGTTACACTACTTACTGAATCCAACCATTCCATCAGGAACTTTGTATTCTTCTGTCATTACAGACCTGAAAAAAATAACAAAAACTATATTGTACCTTGCTTGGAATTCTCTCAATAAACTTCAGAATTATATTGTGTTATCTAGTTCCTATTAGTTTTTTTTCCTTTGCCAGATTTGTAGTTTTGCAAGCCTACAAATGATAGTAATTTTATCAGTAGCCAATTATTTTAAATTAATAGGTACAATAATATCAATAATTTGCATAGATTTGAATTTCATAATCACTACATGTGATTTAAGGCAGAGGTTTGCACAAGAGGACTTCCACTTATGCAACAGGATTTTACCTTGCTCTTCTCCATCCTGCATCCTCCTACATGCCTCTAAAATTTACTCTGGTTTTCCCCAACATGCAAGAGCAGATTTGGGGGCATGTAGGAGGAAGGAGAGGAAGGTTAAGCCCCACTGTGTGAGTGGAGAGCTATTCTGCTCACACAAGAACAGCAATGGACAATTTGTGACCATTTGCTGGGGATGCAGGAGAAAACATGGTCAGGTGGAGATGCCTCTGAGTCCACATAAATAGAAAATAGCCCTGTCTACTTTTAATTTAAATACAGAAGTCACAAATAACAGCAAATATATGAAAAGCATATGTAAAGAGAAATAAAAGATTGGGGAAATGTAATAAAACTACATGCATGATCTATCCTACAATGCAGGAGGAAATTCACTAATGAACACTTCTTTTCATTTACCTTTTCAAACGAACCCTATCAAGCTGATTTAAGCCTTATTTCTTGTCCTTAAACATAGTAACACCCTTACTGATCCAAGCTATTTTGAAAGATGCAATGATTTCTCTGTCATGCTGAACTGCCTGGCATCTTATTTTCAAAGAGATCTGAGTAGCAATGACATATTTGCTTACATTGCCATCAAAGTAATGAATAACATCCTGATTCAATTTTAGCTGAAGGCAGTAAGAGAACGTTGGTTTAATATGGATGGCATATTTTTAAAAATCATACTTTTTGGAAAGTGGCATGGTTACTCTAAGAAACCACACACACATGCTACATTATTAATCAGTTGCCTGTTTCTAAAATATGCCTTGAAGGCTCAGATTTGTAGCTCACACAGCTAAGCATCCAATCCTGTACAATGCTTGCTTAGAGGTACGTAATAAGCACAAATATAAGCACTGTAAGGGAGTAATACTATACACATTAGCTGAAATAAAGCAAGCTGATGCAAGTTAAACTGGTGTAAAGTTACACCAGATCCAAATTTCCTGGCAGTTTTTAGGTCTATTCAAAAGGGACAAATTAAATTTGCAAAGTCGATGAATTAACATACTGGAGTCATTCCTGCTTGGGATTGTTATATGCAATTTTGAAGTACTTTTATAATTTTTTGGGAGAAGTCAATACGAACAGTTACATCTTAGAAGAATCAGAAAAAAGTATCCTACCTCTGTTGCTGATGCATGGGTGGCATCTGATTTCCAAAGGCTAAAATAAATATATACAGTAAATATTTTAATTCCATTAAATGCTCTGGAATAAATGACAATGGGTGCAACACACAGCCTACTATATGAACAATTTGCATTTATATTAACTTTTTTCATCTCTCCCATTCAACCCAAAGTATCACAACTACAATTACAATCCTAAACTCATGTAGTGGGAGTAATCCTCACTGAACTCAACAGATAGAGGTGGGTAAGACAGCACTATAATTATCTCACACGGGGGAAATACAGCACTGGGTACAATAGCTGAGGTCAGACAGAGAACCAAACCATGAATTGATGATTGAAGAAGCCTACAATGAGACATAGGCTTAGGTTTTTGTCCTGTCGTATGCCCAGTGTAACCATTTCCTTCCAACTTTGCTGATAGCTGAGAAGCAAACTATGACTGAGGCTTCACAAGGTATATCTGGATAGCAAATCAATATCAAACTCTGGTATGCATGGAAAACAGACATAATCTGCCAGCCAGAAAGTAAAGACAAATTATAGATTGCTACAAACTGAGAAGAAATGAATTAGGTCAAGAATACAAGGATAGGAGAGCAAGAACCAAGCTCACTGTTTTTCCTACTCTTATGTAAAACTTCCCCCCTCTCTCCCTACCCTTATACAGCACATTATTATGAAGTAAGATCAATGGAACTTGTCTCTTCAGTGGGCAGAACATTTTTGCCTTCACCTTTAAGGTTTCTTCTCCTATCCCAATGAATAAGTAGTCAATAAACACGCATTAGGATTTTCTTTGTGTTGGGGTAACACACTATATGTACAATCACCAACCCAAAGTCCTATCTCCCACTCTCTTTTGAAGCAAGGGGTACGAGTTGCATGTGGCTTGCCCCTTTAGTAACAGAATATCACTGGCTCTGTTCAACACTGCAGCTTCACTAGCACAAGATATTGCAGTGTTAGCAAGAAAACGTCCCTCTCCTGTTCCCTTCCACAAAATCAGCTCCAGAGTTTAGGGAACCCACTGGAGCAGATGGATGGGGCAGAAGATAGGAAACCTAAGTCCTGTTATGCCAGTGGAACCCTGATGCCACTGCATTGGATAGAATTACCTTCCCTTGGTTTTTTTTTTTTAACAGCAGCTGATACTTCCTGTAATAGCAGCATTGGATTTAATCTGTTGTTGCTAGCCTTTCCAGCTGTAATACTTTGGGTTGTTTTTAATGCTGCTAGTTCACTCGCACAATGGCACTCCTCCCCTGTAGTCCACAATGCACCCTAACCCTAAAAACCTTCTCCAGGAGGTTGGAGAACCCTCCAGAACAGATTGTAGGGCACAGGTGAGAGAAGAGGCAGGGGAAGTCAGTTGAGCAAGCAGAACTCTGCTGGTGTAGTGTTGGATACAACCCATTATTATTTTGTATTTTGCTCCTTACCAATAGTAACTTTTTTTGTTATGCATATTATTGATAGGGTCCATATTCAACTGTTTAAAATCTAGGGCTAGATCTAGAGGATTGTGGCACCTGTCCGCTACTGTATGGAAGGTGAATGGCGGATTTCTGAGGAATAAATTGGATGGTTCCATAAAGTGTGGTCTCTCAAGGATGAATCCTGGGACTTGCACTTTATACTTGTTCATAAATGACCTGGAGAAGTGAGGCAGCCAGGTTTGCATAACATCATATTGTTGACTCCAGTCTGTGAAAAAGGCAAGCTCCATTCTAGAAATCATTACCAGCCCATATTGTAATGCCTTCAATTCAAATGCACTTGGAATAGTGTGTACCTGTTCACCTTCCTTGAGGCCAGAGGTGAGATGCACTGTGGGGTTTTTATTGTTCCTGCTGCTGTTTGTATGTTTTCATGATGATCTAAAGTGTTAACTGTTTTGTTTTTATATACTTATTTTGGTTATAATGCATATGTATGCCATATATCATTTGGCTGAAAGGCAGGCTATAAAATTTCAAAATAAAGTTCTGATCATCACAACTACAAAGGGGTATTGTAGAGCTGGAAGTTTCAAGAAAGGGCAACCAAGATGATCATGGAGCTGAAACCCTGTCCTACAAGGGAATTACAACATTTGAGTGTTTATAGCATGCATAGGGATGATGGGAGTTGTAGTCTGACGGGCTCTTAAAGAATGCTGCAGCTGCCCAAGAGGACTGCCTGCTGAGGGCCTCTTTCCACCTGGCTTGGGGCGGGGCTTGACAGGCTTCAGAAGGACTGCAGCTGCTGCTCAGCAGAGGGTTCCTCTTCTAATTTTTATCTGTGTTGTTTTAAATAAGAATCTTGGCTGTCAGGCCTGGACCCTGCCTTGCTGGCCTTTTCCCATCTGGCCTGGGAGAGTGGAGTGGACTACTGACTCCAGCTACAAAACCTGTTGGAACAGATTCTTGGGCTGTAATATTTGGTTGTGTACATTTTGATGTGTTTTATTTATTGTTTATGACTTCTGTGATGTTTGTAATTATGTACCGTATTTTTCGCCCTATAGGGCGCACCGGCCCATAGGCTGAACCTAGTTTTTTTTTTGGGGGGGGAATAAAGATTTTTTTTTATCCCCCCCCCCAAACCTGAGCTTCTCCTGACCCCCAGAACACGCTGCTATCCGCAAGCTCACCAGTTGGGGACCCAAGTTTGAGAAACACTGTACTAAAAACAAGTTTCTCAACACTTTTACATTAGGCTGCTTTTACTTCTGTGCATTTCACAATATTAACCAACAGATAGAGACGCCTTGATGAATGACTAATTAATGTGCTTATCAGGCTTCCAGACTGCATTTCTCACACACCAAAAGATGTGCTGCTCTATACAATAATTGCAACTATGGGTTGGAACAATGAACTATTAACAATAGGAAAATATAAACTAATGCCTTTCCACCGATACTTCTGTAAAGGTTAAGTGTAAGAACATAGTTGTTTCACTTTTCTTACAGAGCTCTTTGGAATGAAGTATAAAACAGTCCTCCAGTGAGCAGAAGACATCTTCCACACAAAGAAGGAACCTTTTGGATCTAACAAAATATTTCCAAAGTAACTATCTGGTCTTTCAGAAGGCAAAAATAGAAGGAAAAATGGTTTTTAGTAAATTCACCACACCCCTCTCCTTCATAATGCTACACATATGAGAAACCTGCTCTAAATTCCATAGCAGAGTGGCAAATCAAAGACCTACTGTGCATACACAAATTCAAATTGATGCAAACCATACTCTGAACCTACGTCTTGCCCCAACTAGATACTGTGCTCAATCCTTTTATGCTGCAGCCATATATTGCTACCTGTCTCCCAAGCACCATTAAAGAACCTAGCTGCTCAATAAGCTTTAATATCTCTATTCTCTATTATAAGCAGCAGACAACAAGGCAAGGCATGGGATTATACTATAATGCCTTTTAACAACTTGTCTCATTGGGTACATTGCTAGTTAAGGTCAGCATAGTGTTAACCAATTATTATGGAAGGTATTTCTAAACATGATGGGAAGCACACATTTCAAATGCATTGAAAGAACATGCTGCAGTATCTACAACATTCTGAGATACCCCTGCCCGTACGGGCCAGTCGTGTCCGACTCTAGGGTTGTGCGCCCATCTCACTTAAGAGGCCGGGGGCCAGCGCTGTCCGGAGACACTTCCGGGTCACGTGGCCAGCGTGATGAAGCTGCTCTGGCGAGCCAGCACCAGCGCAGCACACGGAAACGCCGTTTACCTTCCCGCTATAAAGCAGTACCTATTTATCTACTTGCACTTAAGGGTGCTTTCGAACTGCTAGGTGGGCAGAAGCTGGAACTGAAAGATGGGAGCTCACCCCGCCGCGGGGATTCGAACCGCCGACCATGCGATCCGCAAGCCCTAGGCACTGAGGTTTTACCCACAGCGCCACCCACGTCCCCTCCTACAACATTCTATAACCCATTCTATAACATTTTTAATGGGCTACAACATTCTATAACCCATTAAAAATGTAACCTTACTTAACCAGTTCAGATTTTTATAACTGAACTCTAAACAAGTCTGCAGGCTTATAATGAAACCAATTATGCAGTAAGAAATTTCCTGTTGAAATTTTTGCATATTTTTCTATTTGGGGTTTTCCATTAAAAGCAGCAGCATATTTAAAAACAGAACTCAGATAGTCTCCTTCCAAATCCATGTAAGCAGCCACCCCATTGCTTTTGACCAAACATTGCAGAAGCTGACATCTGTCCACAAAAAAGGGCTTTCAATCCCTTCCCTGTTACAGGTCCCTGCATCTCCTCAAAAAAACCTTTCCAAGGAGAAAGGTGTGATGTGAGAACATGTGAAAATCATGCAGAGTCACCTTGCGCAAACAAACTTCTGATGCAACACTGAATTCAACCTGCTGTCTAAATTTACTTTTAACCTTTTTACACTGGATATTTGGGCCCAACAAGATATAAAACATGATTAGAAGATAGGATTGAGCAAGAAAATATCCTCAAGAGGGATAATAGAAAACTATAGAATGTCCTTTCCCATATTGCTTCTTCTACATAAAAGGCTGCTACAAACTGAAAAGCGGTAATAAAATGTTGGATTAGCAGCTCACAAACAATCTGTCTATGGAAAATGTACATCTGTCTCCTGGCTTGTCTTTTGCATCACTTCATGACGACTGCTCAAATGCTATGTTCACTTCTCACGTGTTGGTTACTTCCAAGACTGGATTATTGCAACGTGCTCTATGTGGGGTTTCCTTTGTGCTTGATACAGAAGCTACAGTTTAGTGTATAATGCCTTGTCAGCATATAACACCTGTGCTGAGAGATCTGCCCTGGTTGTCAATTTGCTACTGGGTCAAGTTCAAGATGTTACTATCACTTGGGACCAGTTTACTTACGAGATTGCCCTACCCAATATGTGTCCTCTTGATCGCTTTGATCGGCAGAATTGACACTAATACAGATGCCACATAATATCTGTTCTGCATTTGTATGAACTTGATCAGGCTTAGTGAGGCAGTGCGTACACTTTGGAACTCCCTGCCTATTGAGATCAAGAAGGCGTCTTCATTGTATTCTTTTCAGTGCTTGCTAAAAACATTCCTGTTTAGAGAAGTTCACCCAGATGCTTAGAAATCTGAGGGAGTTTTATTCTGTTTCAGCATTTTAACTTTTGTAATTTAACTTAAAGTAAGGTAGTAGATTTTTCTTTATTTTACTGTTTTAGCTTTTGTAAACTGTTTTTGAATTTTCTAAACAATCAAATGGTGTATAGATTTTATTAAATAAATACATAGAGTGGTTGTGGTTTTTTTTTAAAGGGAGGTAAGGGCCAAAGCTCGGCAGCAGACCCATGGTATCTCAATAGTAGGAAAAAACTACTGCCTAAAGCCTTGGGGGCAGCCACTGACAGTTACTAAAGACAATACTGTTCTATGGATACATGTTCTGACTCATTACAGCATATCTTCCTGAGTAAAAAACCCTGCCAGCTACCACTTTTTAACTATCTAACGTTTGGTTCATTTCAAAACTATATTCCTTTTATTAATATGAATATTCTGTTTTTAAAAAGCAAATACTGACTGATTCAGAAAGACTCCTTCCACTCCTATTTAAGATAGCTCTCCCACAAACAGAATCCCTATATACAACACATGTGGTGCAGTTTCAAAAGTGGTTTGTATTGCAGATCTAATTACTGTTTCTAGGGATAGAGGCACAAGACCACCCAGCAACTCTGCTGCATGAACTCAACCACTACGTGCACATAAACACTGGTATATCATAATTATGTATAGAATAGAATAGAATACAATACAATACTAAACACTTGCTTTGACAAGTACACTTAAGAGCTGACCACAAGGTAAAAACATACTTACAATCATTATTTGGAGGAGCAACTTTCTTAGGCTCTGGTTGATCTGCAAAAGTAAGATTTTTTTAAATGTTTTTTGTCACAAAGATAGGCAATTTAAATAAATGGTTGTTCCAGAAGTGCAAAATGCAACTTGTCCAATGCATTTTAGCATGTTTTTGAAATTTCAGGGAATAGGTCATCTAAACAAGGAAAAATCTTATATGTTTAACACTTGGTTAGTATAGTCAGGGGGAAAAAATGCAAAGTACTTCCATTTATCAGATAAACTGTTCAAGGTTTAATAAGGCACGCAGGTTTAAACACACTATTACGGATGTCCAGGTCACTAAAACATAACTAACAAACATTTAGCTGTATTATTAGTAATTTGACACTAAAGCTAATGATGCTTCTGTAACAAAAACTGAAAAGACCACCATTGTGAGAAATAATCATTTTACAATTATATCTGACAACGACCACAATACTAAATAGAAAATCAAAATTTAAGATTCAACCAACACATAGCAATACAATCTCAATCTGGGAACTGTCATACAGACTTCCTAACCAAATACTGAAAATTTCACGGCATAAGACGTCAAAACAGCAGATTCAAAGCCACTACCATCACTACCATCCAAATCCGTTTAGTATGAGTGAAAGTCGTAGATAACTGATATCTGATAAAAATTACCTCAAATGTTTCCGTCCCACCCCATATTCAGGAATATATGATGAACCACCATTATTAAGTGCAGTAAAAGTCAGACACATATTCCAAGAAATATTTGTGTCATCCATTTCAAAAGATCCACTAGTTCATTTCACGTTTACATACTAAACACAGGTAATAAATAAAAATTCCTGCCTTTAAAAGGAGAGGGCATTCCCTCCCAGTGTGTTGTACTGCTCGGACTTGTCCAAGAGCCATCTACACATAAAATAAAAAGAATACATTACATACATCATTTGAAGCATCATTAGCTCATTTTTGAATATTAAAAACCTCACTAATAATAAAAGGCACTTTAATAAAGTACACAAGTACTCCTTGTCAAGAGCCTTAGAAATTTTCTGTAAACAAAATTATAATCCATCAAAACCTACATTCTCCTCCAAGGTCAGAAACTGTCTACATGAATTAAAAAAATATTACACAATGCTTTGCTTTTAGAAGATAAACATATTAAACCCTGTTAAGCCCACAAAAGCTTTTTAAAATTAAAAAATGCTACAATTTCAGTAACATGTTTTAAAAACAAAAGGTTCAAGCAAGTTAGAGGAAGACATTTCTCCATATATTTCAATGCTTGTCTTTTTAAGGAAATAACTACATTTTAAAATGTTGTGCCTGCACAATGTAACTTATATACCAAACCACCAGGTTTGAAAAAGATTAACAAATGAGCATTCTCCATATAAATTAGAGGAGCTGTTAATCCTCTGTCGCAAATATTTCAACACTGTGCTTCTGATGCATTTTAAATAATACATATTTTACCTACCTTAGGTTTTTAGTTATGTCTAAAAGATCATATCCATGTTGAAGATGGACTATTCTACCTTCTAACCATGATTAAAGTAATGCAGAAAGGCTAAACTAACTCATGCACTCACACACACACTATCAGTTTATACTTTTTAGAATTGAATATATTAGCATCTTATATACTGATTGACAGCATACCTCCATCTTCAAGAGGTCTTTTTTGTCCTCCATAACTGTAATCATTTGAATTCACAGATGTTCCAGATTCATTTCCAATTTTTGCTGCAATCTGAAAGAAAAGCAAAGGCAAGCAAGTCAAGTCTTTTTTTTTTTTACTATGTTGTAAAAAGTAATGTGTCAAAGAATGATTTTTTTTACACTTGCTGTAACAGATACCTTACATCATACATTAATATGTTGTCAAGCATTAAATTACACTAAACACAAGTTGTCTAACTATGATTTTTGCTCTGGGAGGCCACCATTTGAAGATCAGGGCAAACCTTTATATTAAGAGAAGAACAACTGGTGTCAGCTTAACTGGAAGAATCAGACATTCAAGTCTTGATATACAACAGCAACCAATTATGTTATCAGAAGTTAGTGTGCTTGCTTGTGGCAGGCACAAACACGCAAGCAATTTCTTATAGAACCTCATACCATATAGAAGCTAACAGTGAATTGCTTGCTATTTTGCCCAAATGATTAATTTAAAGGGAACTGGCTTTTAAAACAATAGTGAGGGTGTCTGCCTAAAGTCAAAGTGCAGTGTTATAAATGCTCCTCCTTCTCCAAGGTGTAAACTGGCCCCAAGCCAGTGTATAGATACTTCATATAGTAATTGCAGTAAATCTTCCAAAGGTTAATGTCAGCGAAGATCTTTTTGAAATATCAAGCAGTACTGTGCATGTGCTTAGACCAGTGCTTGGATTTAGTATGGGATTGATGGTGGTTATAAACTGCAGTTGAACACTGACAAATTAAAACTCTGATTTGTAGATGCCCATGCCTGGAGACTTAGGTATACAGCCTATGCTACATTCTCCTTGAAAGAAGGGATGCAATTTCGGGGTATTCTTTGATCTAGCATTGTCACAAGAGGCACAGGGTAGCATGAGCGACACAAAGTGTCTTTTTAAAAGCTATAACTGTTCCTTGACATGGATAGTCTGACCATAGTGACCCATGCTCTGGTGACCCACTGACTGGGTTACTGTAATGCGCCGTGCATGGTTCTATCCCTTGAAGACAATCCAGAAACTTAAGTTAGGGCAGAATGTAGCTGCTCTCTCTCTCTTTACTGGACAGACGGAATGACACCACAGTGATTCTAAGAGTTATATTAGTGGTTTATTCACTTCAAAACACAATTCAAAGTGCTGATCTTTTCAACTCTAAGCAGCTCATCACCAAAATACCTAAAGGAACATATCCACCAATGCCAGGTTGCCAGGGTGTTTAGATCCTCCAAGGTGGGTTTTCAGTTCTATAACCAGGGCAATTTCCACTATGTGGCGCCATACCTTAGTTGTGCTGCGGTAAAGCCTTTGCTGTGGTGGCACTGCATACATGGAATGCTCTCCTAAGACTTATGATTGGAGCTCAAGCAATCATGATTTCAGCACCTGGTCAAAACATACCTATTTGCGTCCAGGTATTTTAATAAGTTGGTAATTGATCATCTCACTCTATTTTAACTGCCTTATTTGGTTTACCATTTTATTGTTGTATGGTGGATTGTTTATTTTATGTTCTCTACTCTACCTGAGAATCAATAGATAAAAGGTAGGTAATTAGCATTTTTAATGACTAAAATGAAATTAATTTAAGATCCTGTAAATCTGGGTTCTCCTGTTTTAAAAACAAGAGCTAAAGTCATATTTATTCACAACTAAATGTGTTCAGTGGAACTTTTTCCCATCTAATAGACCCCATTTGAGGAGAACTTACTTTTGAGCGTGTTTAGAATTGCATTATTTAATATCACAGCCGAAATGAAATACAACTTAATTGGCTCAGGCTTATATTTGAATGTTCCCTTCATCTCCTTCTCCCCTATGATTCTCTCTTTATTTTAGTTTGAAAGAAACAAGCCTAACAGTTCAAATCCCATCTCAAAGCAGAAAGAAATTACAGTACAATGTGAAAGACAAGTAGGGAGTGTGCAAACCCAAGAGTCTTGACAGAGTCATTTATGTAACTCTAAATTATGGCATGTTGCTGTATCTGATCCACCTCAGTGTGCTAGATTTGGGATAGGAATGAGTTACACATTATACTACTCCAAGCTGCCCTTAATCAAGAATTTTTTGTTGTTGTAAGCATGTATTAAAAGCACTCTCACAACCTTATTGTCTTGTCTTTAAAATGTACCAACACCTCATTTTCAAGATTATATCTTCAGCCACTAAGAAGATAACTAATCTAAAATAACAGCCATTCTGCATCTAAAAAAATGTGTAGAATGGTTCATCTATTAGTGTATATGAAAGAGTGCAGCTATAAAGAATCCACGTCTTTCTCTTTTAATAAACGAGTATATTCAGTCATCTATGAGGTAAGGTGGTAGTGTTGGGCCCTGAAAATTTAGCTTCATACTACAGTTTATAAATTATTTTGCCACTTCCTCTCCGTTAACAAAACTACACCAACAATTTACTGGATTCAGTACTATCCTCCTTGCCTTACCTCACCCACTTGCAAAGAAGAGGACTGTGATCCTGTCTTGCTAGAGCTTTCAGTTTGTATGAAACGTTTGAACAAAGATATTGGCAACTGCTGAAGGCAAAGAACTCTTAACCAAATGCTTCTTAATTCTCTTTGCTTTTATAAATTAGTAAGATATGTGGTTCCTAGATCAAACTTTTCTGAATTTGGGCTGGTTGTTACATCTAACTGGTCTAAGTAAGTTGCTAGGAAACAAGAAAGCTTAAGGCAACTAAATAAATGGAAGGGAAGCATAGTTGCTAAAAATGGCGGCAATTATCTTCAACAGTCAAGTAGGAAGCCAATTCTTTTTCCCCGACTGCCCCAAACCACACAACCAGGACAGACACTTCAGTCAGGACTAGTTGACTATTGTATTTCAAATAACCTCTTACAGAATCGAAAGGGAGTCCTTTTTCTGATTTAGAAAATGCTCTTATCTCACCTATACAGCAGGCGACTGAAAAAAATTAATCTAAAAACTTATGGGGTCATATAAAGTGATATAGAAACAACACCTTCTAATTATTATGTGAACAAGAGGAAAGTAAAGAGTGGACCAGCTACCTTATTAGGCAACAATTTCTATTTTATAAAAGAGGTGTTTCGGGTTTCTCCGTGTTGTGCGACTGTGTAAAAAAAATAAATTAGGGAAACCCTGAGCTGTGAGTAAAAGGGAGGACAAAAATATCCCAAGTAAAAAGGCGGAAACTCAAGTCATACAAGAGGCTGCCCCCCCCTTGAGTACGAGCGCTAATTCCTCCCTCATCCTGTGCAATGGAAACTATTCCATCAAACGATGAAAATCGCTACAAGTACAGGCATTGTACGCGGGGAAGGAAGGAGACGGTCCTCGTGGACGAAGAGCGAGCGAGGTGGAAGTTGGGGGAAATCAGAAATGCCGACCCACCCGCCTCTTTCTCTCTGGGTGCACGTAGAGAGGACGCCGCCATTACGGGAAGGCGGCTTGAGAGGGGGGGAAAAGGACCCCGAGGAAGAAATTCCCTCATAATCCGAGGGATGGTGTCTCTCAAATCTCACTTCCCTCCCTCGTTCCCGTGAGGCGCGAATGGAACCGAGGCGCCACAGGACTTTCTCTTTCCACCCCCTTTTTCTAGTCACTGAGGGAACTACGACGCCCCTGCCCGAAAAGTCCTCCCGAAGGCCCACGGAACAAAAAACCGCCTCAGCTCCTAACGGAGGGAGCGCCTCTGGCGGCCTACGGGACGGCGGCGGTGGTGGTGGGGCGTGCCCCGCTCGCCCTTGCGCAGGACGCCGAGCGACGGAGGGGCGAATTGGGCGGCCTGCTTGAAAAAGCCTGGCGGGCCAGGCCGGCCTGGGAAGCGGCACCCATTGCCCGGTGCCGACGATACACACCTGCCTAGCCCGTTGCAGCGCGTCTTTAAAAGCATCATTGACTGCCCCGCCACCTCCTCCGCCTCCCCCGGGCGCGCCCGAAGAAGGAGGGGGTACCGTAGAGTAATCCGCCATGTCCGCTTCGCCGCTTCCTACCGCGCTCTCTGCCTGCCAAGAAAGAAAGAAAATGGCGGCGGGCGGGAGCCTTTCACATTCCTGCGTCGCATCGTGTTCCACGAGAGGAGGGCGGGGGGGGGTGGGGAGGGGGAGGAGGCGCGCGGCAAAAGCTCGCGAGACGTCTATGAAAAGGGCATGAGATTTCAAGGCGGGAAGGTAAAAAAAGGGAGGGGGAAAGCTTTTGAAGAGGGAAAAGGGAGGAGATTATCGCGAGATGGGACGAATTACAGGCTGAGATTTGCAAATGTGGAAAGGGGAGGGGTTGCGTGCTCCCTTAGGGGGCGGGAGAGGCTCGCGCGATTTCTTCGCGAGCGTGGTGACGTTTTAAGCGGGGTGGGCGGCATTACATCTCGCGATAGGTTATCCCCAAAAGTCCTCCCTCTCGCGCGCTTTTTTTAAAACCCCTCCCCCGGGCGTTTTGACGTTTCTCCAGAGCCGGCGTGTTCGGACAATAGCGGAGGGGAGGCGGCGGCTCTGAGGGAGTTGCCGTCGCGTCTCTCGAGGAGCGCCGTCGTCGCGGCCTTAGCCTCTGGGCCTGCGAGTGAGTCTGTCAGGGCGGGTGGAGTGAGCGCGACGAGGGCCTGCCTCTCTCGAGGGGCAAGGCGCGTAAAGTAACGGGCTCGGGCCGCCGTTCGCGGTCGCCTTATATATAGCGACAAACCCAAGCAAAATTAGTGGGCCTGCGAAGCCCAGCTAAAGTTTTGATAAACGTTGTTAAAACGAAAGAGAAGCGCACGCCCCTGAAACAAGCATGTAAAGTCCCGGAGAAAACCATGAATGCTGATTTCGTATCTGCCCATAACGTTTATATTAAACCTTTTCCACCTGCTGTTCCCAAAAAACAAACACGTGTTTTTTTCCTCCAGGCGGTGATGTCTTAAATTTGGATGTGGCGGGGAGGGGAGGGGCAAATGTCTCGTGGGTTTCTGGTACTGATGCATAGGCCTCAGAAACACTCCAGGGACTAGATGCTATCTGTAAGTAATAACATGTCCTAAGGGGCTTGCATCCGATTCCCACCCCCAAATTCTGGGAACAGTAGCCTGTGGGTGCTAGAAACCGTAGCTCTGCAAGAGGGTGAACTGCAGTTCCCAGGATTCTTAAGAGGTGGGGATGTGCTTTTAAGTATATGGTGTGTATTTTCCATGCACCGTCTAATCTAATCCTTTCTAAATGCATTACAGTTATAGCATCTTGGACATTTTGGATCAGACAAACTCCTCGGGCTATATCCAACTGGAATCCATACTCCCCCCCCCCTTTGTGCTGGACTGAGGGTTGGGGGGACACATGTTTTGGGCGTGGTTTCTGCCTGCACAGTGATGCTGTGAAACTCCACTTTCAGCCTTTCAAATGTGCTGGTGGATTGAAGTCCCACTGGCAGAATCTCAGCAGTGCAGAGCCCACACAAGCTGACCCTATCGCTGCCACATAACAGCAAGCCCAATTTTGGCTTGAGCAGCTCCAGGCCAGTGCAGCAATCTGCCTGACTCCCTACCCTGGCTACCAAGTGTGTAGCAGGGCTGCAGGTACAACAGGGTCCCTGCTGCTCTCTAAAGTTCCACCAGGCAGTGAGGTGGGTTCAAGGGTTTAAATTGCTTGCAGAGTCTTAGGGCTCATCCACACTTACCTTTGTTCCACATTTCTAGGCACAGGTCCAGTCTTTCTAGGTCTTTTTTTCTTTTTGCTCCAGTGCTTACTCCAAAACTCCCTGCTCTTTGCTGCTAAACCAGATCAAACAGCAATCTGCAGAAAACCCATATTGCCATTTACTTCAATTTGGCAGTAAAGATCAGGTTTTCCTGGGGAAAGTGGCAGGTGGACCTGTGCCTAGAAAGTATGGAGCAAAAGGTAAGTGTGGATGAGCTCATACTTGGAAGTAAATTTGGTGAATTCAGTAAAGTCTGTTGATTACAAGGGCTCTATTCTGAGTATGACTTAATTGGAGACAATCCTTTATCTTAATCTGTGATCTTAAACTTGCATGTCTAGTTTAGTGTAGTGTTTTTAGACTGTTCTGTAGAATCTTAGGTTGATTGGAAACTTAACGATTCCTCAATAAGTTCAGTAATTGTGTACAACCTTTGCTGAAACACAGCTTGTCTGCTGTTGTTGATGTTCCTTTGCAATGTATGACTGCAGGGAAGTATGACACTGGTTCATAGATGACAACTGTGGGTCCCAAAGATACTGCTATGTGGAAAGTGCTTCTTCAGGATAGAAAAGTTTGAAAACCAAAATCCCATTGGCGTCAAAAACTTTCCAAAAAAGTATATATAGGATTGGGTTATATTATATGTTAAGCAGGGAGAAATAGGACCCAAAGAGCAGGGTCCATAGAAGAAGCAGTAACTTGCAGGTTAGATTTATATTTTTTGTAAGACATACAGTTACACTGTTTTCCTTTTTATCTGAAAGATTTACGTAGGGTTCACTAGGCAAGATTTAGCGAGTTAAGGGACTTAGTGTTGACACTTTAGCCTTGATATACGGTAAGTTGCACAATTCTCTCTTAATTCCTTGAACATAGTGATTAGTGGAAACAATGATATGGGGGTATTGTGCAGCTTTTTTTGCCTTCAAGCAGAGGAGACAGGCTCAATGCGACAGACATCCTCAAAATAATTCATAAAGTGTTTTTCTGGAATCCACTGCTCATCATAACATCTATTTTGAAGCTGTGAGCTTGCGGTGGGGGGCAAGAAATAGGAATGATCATGGGACAGCCAGAGAAGTTTCATTATCAGGAGTACGCCACAAATTGAAATCTGTAAGATATTCATTGACTTAGGTTCAAATTGCTGCTTGATATGAAAATAACATTGACCCTGGGCCAACCACTACCTCAACTGTATACCTACAACACATGATTAAGACTAAAGAGCAAGTGGCAAAGAAACTACACTGGACAAAGGGCGAGTTTAATGTAACAAAAACAACTACAGTATTTATTTTCCATAATGTTTCTAAACTGAAAACCTTGGGATGGTAAGATTTCTAGTATCTGTAAAGATTAATATTTGTT
This sequence comes from Podarcis melisellensis, assembly GCF_964234715.1. NCBI lineage: Eukaryota > Metazoa > Chordata > Lepidosauria > Squamata > Lacertidae > Podarcis > Podarcis melisellensis. The sequence goes on from NC_138538.1 coordinate 65,505,905, forward strand.
TAGTGACCTCTAGTGGGCATAGTCAGATGGTGCTCATATAAAACATCCAGAGTTTAAAACAGTTTTTCAAAATGTACTAATAAAATAGCTTGCAAGCATTTATTCACAATAAGAAGTTGGTTACATTTCATGCAATTTTCCCTGAAGCATAAACATGCTGGCAGTAACTGGTGAGAGTTGTAATTCAGCAACATCTAGAGTTCCATACGTTCTTGATCCTGCTTTACAGCTTAATTTAGAGGAGGAGGAGCACTAGATTGTGCACTAACTCATGAACTGCATGTAATCACATGAAGTTCATTATTTTGTGAAAGTGTTCTTGCCCCCAAACAAAGGGGACTAGACTCTTGGAATGGAGAGCTGCTTGGCTTTTTCCCTGCTATAACAACATAACCCATGCTAGGCCTTCGTTTAATATTCCTGCATTCCACAGGAGGTTTATTCGGGGGGAAGAATGAGAAGAAAAGCCTTTTGGAAAGAGCAACCATTGAATTATTTATAGTCGGATCTAGACAGGATTTTGTGGTAGCTGAACAGATGTTTCTGAGGCGAATCATCGGCAGTGCTTAAATCATTCTCTGTTTTTGTAAATAGATTTAGCCAAGGTAAAATCTTGAGGGAAGCAATATAGTTGTACAATTTGTAAATCTTTTTGAGGATTTGCAGTCAGGTGTGGTACAACTTGCAGTATCTTGGGCAAAGGGCTTCTTGCTGACTGCATCTAAATGGCTCATTTAATAAGCTTCTGTCAATTAGAATGGGGGTAGGCTGGGGGTAGGCAACACCCCTCACTACTTGTTTGCAAGGGAAAACACATTCTTGAGTTATGAATACAAATACTGAATATGGTAGTTCTGGGTTGTTATGAAATTATTTGTAACAGGTTCGAAGAAGGGCCTCTTGTGAGATATGGAGTGACACAGGAATATTAAAACTCAAAGACTTAAGCAACCACCTTTAGTTGTTTCTGATCTGACAAATTATGCTCAGAGCCATTTAGCTTTCTCTTTCTCTTTCTGTAGAGCTCCTAATGTGTGACATCATCTGGGAATTTTAGTTCAAAACATTTGTCGCTTCTGTCACCCAATTACCTGCCATGGATCTTCCTGCTGGTTAGGTTTAAGGAATCAAATCCAGTCTTTTCTTACTGGATTTTACAGCGCAAGAGAATTGGACTTCTAAGTCTTCTGTAAACTTTAACTTTAGCACTGTGAGTCATACTCCAATGTGTGGGTGGAGAAAAGCCCTTGAGAGTAAGTCTCTGGCATGGATACTTGGAAACACACTCCACCCCCCTGAAATATGTTGCATGTCTACAGCTGAAATTTGTGCTGTTCCTTTTTTGGTAAAGTTTTGATAGGAATAATTTTCTTATGCTCTACTTGGGATTAAATAGTGGGATAGACACTAAGTCGTGTTTTAAAGTACTTCTAGAAAGTAAATGAGAAAAGCTCTAATTATTCACTGGTATATTTTTGAGGATGTTTACCTTTTTCTCAACCCCATTACCCATGACATATTTTAATCTGCTGGACATGCATTGGCTGAATTTTGATGAAATGCTAAACTGATTCAGTACTTGTAGTATGGCCATAAGGTGGAGTTTTTGAGCTCTCATTCCAGATTAAAGCACAGTTTAGTGTCGTAGCCCCTTAGATACTGGTTAATCTTAACTATGATTAGTATACCTGAAGGAGCGTCTCCACCCCCATCATTCTGCCCGGACGCTGAGGTCCAGCGCCGAGGGCCTTCTGGCGGTTCCCTCATTGCGAGAAGCGAAGCTACAGGGAACCAGGCAGAGGGCCTTCGCGGTAGTGGCGCCCACTTGGTAGTGGCGCCCACCCTTCCAGCAGATGTCAAAGCGATAAACAACTACCTGACATTCAGAAGACATCTTAAGGCAGCCCTGTTCAGGGAAGTTTTTAACGTGTGATATTTTACTGTATTTTTGGTTTTTATGGAAGCCGCCCAGAGTGGCTGGGGAGGCCCAGCCAGATGGGCGGGGTATAAATAATAAATTATTATTATTATTATTATTATTATTATTATTATTAGTTGAAACAAGTCAGCTTCATAAACTACTGTATGAAGCTGGTTTGCCTGTGTTCAGATGACATGGGTAGCTGGAGGAAAAGTGTGGGAGCCTGAAGGCTGATGAGGCTTGTTCTCATAATGCTAAATGAAGTAGTTTCAAAATGTTGGTTGGCTTCCTTAAAAGTACGTGGCAAAAGATAGGCCAGGAAGAGGAAACTTTCTTGGGAGAAGTATTTTACAGTATGTCAAGCAGGAACCTGGAGAAAATGAGAGAAAATTCTTTGCTTTCAGAACAGAACCCTTGCACTCTGATCATGAATTCCATGCAGTTGTTGTGTCATGTTAATTTTCAGCTGCTTAGTGTTCAATATCCTTTGTGTGACATTGAACTGAGTGTCTGAGTAAAATTCTCCACTGATGTACAGTACACAAATAGCATGAGCAGCAACAGAACAGACACTTTTTCTATAAGCTTCAGTGCTCTTCTGTCTTTGCTCTCTATTAAGCCCATCACAAAAGTTGGTTTCTATGTTGGTCTTGCCAAAAACAAAGCCAGTGAAAGAATCTGACTAGAGCTTTTACTTGGCAACTGAAAGACAAGGAGAGGATGTTTACACAAAATATTCCCTGCTCAGTTCCAGAACATGATATCCTGAGTTCCTTTCTCACAAAAATAAACTGAGCAGATCAGGATCAGAGGAAACTTCACGTATTGCTGTGTGTAAGGATTGTGGTCAGGTAAGGTCCTGTTTTCCTTTAAGAGAGTTATTTACCTTTTAAGTTAGGTGGACAGAACATAGCCCCTGAAACAGCTGTCCAATATGTATCTGTTTCTGCCATAACCTTAAAATTGCCAGACTGTATGTAGAATGAACAACAGCCACCATTTGTGCTGTGGAAGCTGCTCATTCCAACTCCTTTCTGCTCTGGTCAAGCAGAGAAGTGTATAGGAAGAAGACTGTACTAGGATATGTTGAAGGCAGAAGAATGGGGCAGGATAATAGAACAGAGGGAAGCACCCATTAACTTTTATTTACATAGGTTGGCAAAGTAAGATAATAAGTTTTTTGTAAAATAAGTTCTTGTTGCCTCTCTCTTTGCATACAAAAACTATTCCTACCAATTCTTTACAGCAAGTTACAGCATGCTATATGATGCCTCACTATATACACTTCACCTTGCTTCTAGTAAAACCACCAGCCTTGGTTTTAAAGGCTAGATGTCCATCTAGACCAGGGACATCCAACTCCCAATAAACTGTGATCTACTCACAGTATAAAAAACCTGGCAGTGATCTACTCATTGTCGTTGGATGGACCAAAGTTGTTGAGCTTATTTTAGGAAACCACAGTTGTTCCCCCCCCTTGGGGGGGGAGATCACTGAGGGGCCAAATATCTACCAGGATCTATCAGGAACACCCTGTGATCTATCAGCAGATCACAATCTACCTGTTGAACATGCCTGATCTAGACCAATAGATAACTCAAATTCAATGTTGGAAATAAAAAGGAAAAAAAGGGCTTTACAAATAGAATTTTAAAAATATATTTAGAGTGACCTGTTATTTACTTTGAATTGTTCATGCTACTTGAACTGTTTCGGTTAATAGAATAGATCACATCATTTTGAAGCCATGTTGTAGAAAATAGAATAAGCTCTTCCCTAGGTCTTACCTTGCTATTAACAGGAATATATTATTCAAACAAGCTATAAATACACTTTCTGAAGAAAAGACCAGCTGTATTTTCATCTCATTTTATGGTTATATAACGTGTCAGAAACAGCAGCACAAATACCACCTCACATGTAAAAAAAGAAATATACACATTACTAATTTTAACTGCAAACATGTTTTTGATGGATATGTATGTTTTCTATTGGTAAACTGGTTTGACATAGGGACTTGAATCTATAAAAGAAAAAGAAAGCCAAAATGTCATTTAAGAAGTCACACACAGTTTCATGCCAACCCCACTTGCGGTGGCATCACTGCTTTTTGTTTTGCTTCACTTACACCTCTGTGGACTAAGTCAAGCAGAATTGTGAAATGGCTCATGAAATATTTCAGAGTTGGTATGAGGATAAGGACTCACCAACATGTAATGAGAATTGCTCCCCGTTTATTTCCATGAAGAACCTTCTGGTGTAGTGAGAAGTGATACAGTACTAGTGAAAGAAGAGGAATGTGTTATTTGGATTGCTTGTGTGTCCAAATTAACTACTAGAGTATGCTGTGTTCCAGAGCAAGGCAAAGGTTTCTGTGTGCACATCTATGCCCTTTCCATTCATATCTGACACACAGAGGACACAAGTGTCATTGTTGGCATGCCTGTTTTATTTTTGGTAAAAGGTTTCTAGGCCATCTTTCAGACAAAAGTTTCAAGGTAGCTAACCAAAAAATCAGTTGGCTTTAGTAGGATGATGTGGAGTAGGCAATCTACGAGGTATGAGAACTAAACAATTCAGAGGAAAACTATCTTGAGTTGCTCCTGAAGGCTAAAGAAAATGCTGCAACACAAATGTAATTTTGCTGGTGGTAGCCTATTCTACTTCCTCCCAATGTCTCTTGGCAGGCTTTCTCCCATCCTCATTCTTCCCCACCCGCTTCAAACATCCATCCATTCCCTTATTTGGACAGCTGTATATGAGAAACTTCATATAATTTCAGCTGTTGCACTTCAGTAGAATTTATCGGGAATGGAATGCTGACTGTCTGTTGGGGTGTGCGGAAGAAAACTGGGAGGGAAGAGAAATGCAATGGGGAGTGCTGAACAGGATCACTCTACACTGCATCTCTTTGTTGCATACCTTACATGCATTTCTTCAAATTATAAGAAAGCTGCAAGGGAGCTGGGCAAAGGGAGGGATAAATTCCCCCAAGGACACCCCCCAGGCCCTTTGTAATCAGGACTGAATGAGCAAACCGTCTCTTGGCATGGAGCAGCTGTTGAGGGCAGGTTCCAAACTCTCTCTTGGAATTCCGAACATTGGTAGAAAGAAATTCTAGTCTTGATGTCAATGGCAGTTCTATTATGAGAAATTTAAAGGCAAAAAGATAATGCCTTCATGGATGTTCCAAGGCTCTCCTACCCCGAGTCTTGGAAAATGATTGATTGTACTGTGCTATTCCCCATGTCGCCTATAATGCGTAGGTTCTGAGAATACAGGCTGGTTTTAAAGGTATCAGAATCCACCGCTTACTAGAATAAGCAAACAAACATAAACTAGAATGCTTGAATTTCACTCCAGTGTGAAATCAATGTAACAAACAGATTATTTTAACTGCTTGCAAGCAAAAAAGGCAAGCAAAAAAGTCTGGATAGAGAATATGTGGTTGGGTTCTCCATTAACAGTCATGCGAACTGGCTCTCTGGGAAAGAGAAGAGTGAAACTATAATACATAATTTAAATCATGGTCTTTTGTAAGTCATACTTACTGCGATCTAAGGTTAACTGAAAAGCAACTATTAGCCTTTATTTACTTTTATATTTTCCCTAAAACAATTGAAATTGGTTCTTGTTGCTTCTGCTGTTTCAGCTACCTGATTGTACTATCCACCTATATATTGGTGCCACCTGCAACTAAAATGACTGCAAAAAACTGACAGGTTGCTTTTTGTACCCTACTCTGTGCTAGGCTCCCCCCCCCCAACATTTGACATTCCATGAGGAAAGCAAATTCACGCAAAGGCTTAATCTATTTTGTATCTGTCACTCGTGCCTAGAGGGTAGCATGGAAAGTGACTGGTGCTGCGAGGCAATCAATCATTCAGTTGTGTTGCTGCTAGAGAAGCACTTGCATTTTGCTTTTATAGGCTGAATGTGAAGAAATCAAAACCAATGTACTGGGAGCAGGAGACATGGCCTGTGTTTTATAAGATCTTTGCTTTCCCATAATTTTTGTTGTTAATTGCATGCCATCTCTATCCTGTTAACCGATTCCTCACAACTAAGAAATCAGGGTGTTGTTGTTGTTTTTTATCTAACAGTTTCGTTTTTCACACTTATTACTTTATCACAGCGTGCAAAATTTGACCAGTGTCTGAAATACATAGGTCCATATACAAAAGGAAAGTGGGGGTTAAGGTTTTTCCTCCCCTATCAGCAATTCATTCAGATTCAGAGGGAGAAGGACATTGAACAGTTAACTGCAGAAAGGGAACACTGCAGAGTTTTGGCTGTAGTTAGCTTGGGAAGTGACGTCTTACAGCATTTGCTGTTCTAGAAAGAGCACAGACACGTAGTATAATTGGGAGGGCTCTGGGTGGCAGTGTCTCTACCACTGTGTATATTTATCTGTATGAAACGACCAAGGAGGGGAGAATGTAATAAGCAGTCTGCCCGCTGCTTACTAAAACTGCTGCTCTTGTGACTTCTGTTAACGCTTTTCCAGCAACATCGCAAGCTGAGAAACTGGACGCTGTTATATAGAAGGAAATAAACTTTGTGAAGGTTCAGTATGGGAAAGGATTATTATTCCGTTCTTGGGATCGAAAAGGGAGCATCTGATGAAGACATAAAGAAAGCTTACAGAAAACAAGCCCTTAAATGGCATCCAGATAAGAACAAATCTCCCCACGCAGAAGAAAAATTCAAAGAGATTGCAGAAGCTTATGAGGTGCTGAGTGATCCCCAAAAAAGAGAAATTTATGATCAGTATGGAGAAGAAGGTAAAAGAATTTTATGTACAGTAGTTTTAGCTTAAAATAGAAAGCTTTTTTTTAAATGTCAGATGCAGTGAGACAGTTTTTAAGAAGCAGGTTTGAGCAATTAGATGTAGTAACATAGTTTGAGGATTCAAGTCTTGCTTGAGAGTCTAATACTTCTATGGAATGTTCTAATTTAGGTTATTTTCTATGTGAATCTATTTGATTCATCTGTCAAACATGTTAGTAGATACTGTTTAATTTATGTTACAAAAACTTTGCAATAGTGTGCTGAGTTTGTCTCACTCTTCCAAGGTAGCATAAATTATACGGGTATAGTTTTATTAAAATAAGCTTTTATTAAAAATGGCCCTTCTCAGTCAGGGTCCAGGTGTCCAGACTCCAGCCAATATTGGCATCTTGCCTGGAAAGGAAAGAATTTGTCTGATGTCATGAAATACTAGGACAAGTTTTCAGCTTAATTGTAAACAGTGCTAAAGTGCCAAGGGAATGAGGCCCAGAAGCAGTGTGTTTAGCTTAAAACGATTATGTTAAAATAATTTAGTTTAGATGGATTCTTATAACTTTTGGAACTGGGTTGCTACCTTTATGGTTCAAAATCTTGTTCAAATGCTGACCTAAGCTGGCTTCATTACAATAATATACTCCCTCACTTTATGATGGTCTATTGAAAACATGTGAACACTTAATTGATGAGCTCTTGATGATGATTGCTCTGAGAAGTTTGAATTCATCACAAATCTACACTTTTCTATAAATGCTGGTTCTACTTGAAGTTTTAATACTGCAGCTCCAGGATCACTGTTTCTCTTGTAGTCATTGGACTTCTGTGAGGCTATTGAAAACATGTGAACACTTAATTGATGAGCTCTTGATGATGATTGCTCTGAGAAGTTTGAATTCATCACAAATCTACACTTTTCTATAAATGCTGGTTCTACTTGAAGTTTTAATACTGCAGCTCCAGGATCACTGTTTCTCTTGTAGTCATTGGACTTCTGTGAGGCTTTGAAACAAATGGGTTCCTTATTCTTAGTCAAGGATCAGCATTCTTTAGGCATTCACATGTTCTTTATTCCCCTTTTCATTCCTACATTCTTTTCCTAATTATACCAGTGTGTGTGTGTCTGCTTCTTTCCCAGCCAACATCAGCATGGATTTTCTACTCGTCCTGTGAGAAATTAAAATGAAAGGAATAGAAGCAGCTGTCACCGAACATAAAATCAGGCCTAATATTTCTGTGTAACACATAGATATTTAATAAGCTTATAAAGCTTTAAATCTTGGTGAATGCAGCAGCTTTACTGCTGCCCAGGATATGGGCAGACTGTGGGTCCAGAGCCCCTTTTTATAGCCATGGGACCCGGTGTCCTTTCAGCAAAACCTATCCATTATCTATTCTAGGAAGTGTCATTCCGCTAAGCACATGGTATGGTTTGTCAGCCCGCTTGGCATTAGTACTACATCTGTATATGATCATCATGCTCATCATAGCTAAGAGACTAGGTTTAGCCTGAAAAGCCATTTTAGCAACCTATTTTTATTTACTGAATATTTTCTAAGCTTGGAGAAAAGACTTGATTTTTGTTTTCATGGTTCTAAGTCAACACAAATAAGATTTTTGAAAGTAGAGTTTTAAAACCTTTCTAGAGATTTGTATTCTTACATTTTTGAATCCCACCCTAATGTAAATTTGATTAAAATCCATGACAGCATAATTTCTCTCCTAACTTTGGGTACTACATCCCCAACTTGAAAACATTCATGTTCTTTTCTATTCATTCTCATTCTCTCTCTCTCTCTCTCTCTCTCTCTCTCTCTCTCTCTCTCTCTCACTCACACACACACACACACACACACACACACACTACCAAGCAGCAGATGACAATTAGAACCAAAGAGTATAGAGTTATGGCCCACAGCCTTCTCATGCAGAGTCTGCTTAGGTGTTTTGAAGATAGACTAGAAAGCTAAGAAACTGTTTAAATTTAGGATGGCTGCGTAGGTGTAATTAATCACAGAGTGTAGGTGGGTGCCATAACGTTGGAAGAAATGGCAGGCTTGAAATAGCTGAGGTAACTGTCAGCATGAGTGTGATAGCATAACTTCATAAGATCTCTTTATAAATATCACTTTGCGTAGCTTGCAGTACTTTAGCATTTTCTAATTTCTAAGTCTATTCAAAACTTAGAAGTAGGTCCAATTAAACTCAGCTGGGCTTCCAAATAAATGCATGTAAGATTGGGCTGTGTTATATTTGATGTGTGGCCCAATCCAATGGTTGCTTCCTCAAAGTAGACCCTACTGAATACAGTACTCTAAAGTAAGTCCCATCGTTAAATGTATACATGATTATAGTTGGAGATTGTGCCTTGCATTTCTAAACCAGTATAATAATAATAATTTTATTATTGTACCCCACCCATCTGACTGGGTTGCCCCAGCCACTCTGGGTGGCTTCCAACATGTATAAAAACATAATAAAACATTACACATTAAAAGGCTTGCCTATAATGGGCTACCTTTCACTATTTTCTAAGGGTTATATAGTTACTCATCTCCTTGACAACTGATGGGAGGGTGTTCCACAGGGTGGGTGCCACTACAGAGAAGGCCCTCTGCCTGGTTCCCTGTATTTAAGGTTGGCATTGTTAAACTTATTTGTACCCTTTTGTAGGACTGAAAGGAGGAACTGGAGGGCCAGATGGGCAAGGTGGTACTTTCCGGTACTCCTTTCATGGAGACCCACATGCCACATTTGCAGCATTTTTTGGTGGTGCCAATCCTTTTGAGATCTTCTTTGGAAGAAGGATGCCTGGTGGCAGAGACACTGAAGACATGGAAGTGGATGGAGATCCGTTTGGTTCCTTTACTTCTTTCAATATGAATGGATTCCCAAGGGAAAGAAACACTGTTGGTAGCCAACCCCGTCGTAAGCAAGATCCCCCTATTGTTCATGAACTCAAGGTATCACTGGAAGAGATTTACCATGGATGCACAAAAAGAATGAGAATTTCCCGAAAACGGCTCAACCCAGATGGTAGAAGTGTCAGAACGGAGGATAAAATCCTCACTATTGATATCAAGAGAGGATGGAAAGAGGGCACCAAAATTACATTCCCCAAAGAAGGCGATGAAACACCTAGCACTATACCAGCTGATATTGTGTTTGTTATTAAAGATAAAATACATCCTCACTTCAAGAGGGATGGTTCAAATATTGTCTATCCAGTCAAGATCAGCTTACGAGAGGTAAGTACCTTGTTATGCTTTGGAATGGTATTATTAAAACTTCATGCCATCTGTGCTTCAAACTTGTTCACATTGTTTTACAGTCAAAGCTGAGTTGAACTTGATAATAGCCCATAGATCAGGCTTCCTAAAACTTGGCCTGCCAGATGTTTTTGGCCTACAACTCCCATGATCCCTAGCTAGTAGGACCAGTGGTCAGGGATGATGGGAATTATAGTCTCATAACATCTGGAGGGCCGAGTTTAAGGAAGCCTGCCATAGATGATGTTGTTTGATAAATATGTAGACACCCAGATAATGGGCGTGATTCACCTAACGAGTCCTGTCAGCGCAAGCGCTGCAGAAGAACTTCCACTTGCACAATGGGGCTTTCCCCTCACCACACCCCAGTGCCCCTTCCAACCAGCATGCCCCAAAATCGACTCCGGGGGAGTGTTGGGAGAACTCCCAGAGCAGCACCCAGGGAGGAGGAGAGGAGGATAGTTCCATCTGGCAAGCTGCAGTTGCTTGCATTGATGGCACATCCACCATGGTGTAACACTGGATTCCACCCACTGTGTTGAATAGTTCAGCACCGTTTGGAAGAAGGATGACTGCTATTCTTTGACTGTAGCATGTCATAACAGAGTGTGGGATAAAATATCCAAAGCTAACACTGTACTTCATAATTCTGGTTGCTGCTTGTGCCATCTCTTACTTCCCCCTCATTGCCATTTTATGTTCAATTCTGGTTTGAATCCAATGCTAGTCCAACTTGGAGTAGACCCACTGAAGTTAATGGATCTGGCTAACTCAGGTTCATTTACTTCAATTGATCTGCTCTGAGTAGGGCTAGTACTGGGCACAACTCTCTGCCTGCAACAAAAGTTAGCCATGTACTCAGCTGAGCCTTCCTTTTAACTGGCTGGGATGTTTTCTGATTCTATTCAGTGGCTCTTTTCAGTATGAGGATGTGGCATCGCTCTGCAGCGTGATAGAAAATGTGTTGGTCTAAAAGGTTATTGGAACACAAATACATAAACCCAAAACAGACTCATGAGCAAAACTCCCACCAGAATGCCTCGGGGGGGGGGAGGGGGAGAGAAAGCACCCACCTGCACTCTAATAAAGTTGCAGATTTTTAAAAACAGCAGAGAAATCACTGCTATGTGAACAACATGATCTGCTTTGCTTCTAATTTTGTAGCAATTGAGTAGTTGGATACAAAATGGTGCAGTTATGCAAACCAAAACTTGGCCAATGTAAGCAAGAGTAAACTTAGCTGAGATGGCATGAGTTTAATTTTAAACCAATGCTTTTATATAAATGGGTGTTAAATTGATGTATATGTACATTATGTTGCAGTTAGAGCTAAACAAGCTAAATGAAATAGAACAAAACAAAACTAAATAGCGCTATGAGCTATGCCTTATAACAATATTACAGATACCATGTAAATACCTCTCTATAGTGAATCTAAGCAACTAATATTTTGCTAATTTTATTTTGAATACAGCTTAGGCCAGGCTTTGGTTTTTTTTTTTTCAAGTACAATTAGTTAGAGAGTCTGACATTCCTAATAGGTTGGCTGACAGTGGTTTACTAGGATTCTTACATAAACACTGAATTCCGTGCATGTAGGACTCTTTCATTTTTGTCCATGGGTTGCAAAACGAGTGTAGTGCACTTATGCTTTGCATGAATAGATCAAGGATAGGCAACATGATGCCCTCTGTATTTGGAACTAAAACTCCCACCCACCCCATCCACTGTAACCACTGATAACGAATAAAGCAAGTTGTAGACAGCATTATCTGAAGGGCACCATGTTACCTACATCTGGCATGGATGGTTCCTACCTGAAGGAGAAGATTAATGGTGTCCAGTAGTGACCAGTGGGGCTGGATTGCTAACCTGACTTGCCAACACCAGGAAGTCACTGCTGGTTAGCAAGAGGAGGAGTGGCAAAGCAGCAGGGAGCTTGGTATGGGTGCAGCCAATCTGCCTTTGCACTACACAGAGGTCCCCATTGCCTTGCCCCTCTCCCTCTTGGTAATGGGCAGCAATGCATGACCTTGGGAAACTAGGTCAGCAAAGCAGCTCCACCGGCCACTGCCCTGCCAACCACTACTGGTAGTGCTTATATGCACAAGAAGCTCTATGTAAAGCAGGGATGGAGAGCCTGTAACCCTCCAGATGTTGTTGGATGCCAAATCCCATAATCCTGAGCCAGCAATGTCATTGGTCATATGGGAGTGGTCACAGGTTAGCCACTTCTGTTCCATGTAGTGGGAACTGTTCAGCTATGTTTGCTTATTGTTTTCCATTTACAAAACCATTTATAGTTATGAACTGCATACATAGGATTGTGCTGTAAGAATTTGGGCTACACATTAATTATTTGTATAAGATTCAATCTCTGCTTCTGAAAATTACACCCTAGGCTTTACTTGAGAATACGTTTACTTGTAGTGTTTCTAGCATTACCAATACACCCAACACAGAGTAACAGTATAGGATGTATAATACTGTAACTGTATTTCTAAGCTATATTTCATAGATACTTATCTTTCTTTAAGTGCTTTACAAAAAAAATGTCCTGCTGCTTCTGATTTGGCTTTTTAAACTTATTTTTTAGGCCTTGTGTGGCACCTCAATCAATGTACCAACAATAGAAGGTCGAACCATACCTATGACAGTAAATGAAGTTGTAAAACCTGGAATGAGAAGAAGAATTATAGGATATGGCTTACCATTTCCCAAAAATCCCGACCAACGAGGTGACTTGATTATAGAATTTGAAGTAACCTTTCCAGACAGTATAGCTCCAGCATCAAAAGAAGTACTCAGGAGAAATCTTCCTGTTTCATAAAACAACATACTTTTTTGAACTTGTTCCAAAAGGACACTGAAAATTGAAGAGTTGAGGTTTATGCTGTAAAAGTGCAATCTATAACTGTGGAACTTAACTTTTTTGTGTGTGGATTGGGGAGAGAGTTATGCAGTGCTGCATGAGAATAGGAGGCAAAAGTACAAAATACTTGCAATCAAGTATGAAGCTAAAACCATTTGCTGTGTATTGGATTTTCCTTTTCAAAAAGTTTTATCCAGTATTTGCTTATAAGTAAGATGTATTTTTGTGTGTGTGAGGGGGGCACTTCTGTGCATATCTCATATGCACAGAATCATGAAGTGCTTGAGTTTTAAAGCACTTTATTTCAGATATTTCTTTATCATCTATGTGAGATTATTATATTGCAGGATCAGAAATGGGAATTCGTAGTATGAATCTATGTAACGTTTGCAATATTTATGTTGTGTATATGCCAATTCGCTATGTTTACATTGCACACAGCAGAAGGCAGGAAATCTCACTTGAAATGTTCATGAGCCCGAAGGGCAAGTTTTTTTTCTGCATTATTTTTGGATTCCTTTCCTCAGTATTCTACAGATGCTTGCCTAACAGAAAATTATATGTGCCATTCCACAGTCATACATATATGTACCATGCCATGAACATGCTCCAAACCAGAGCATAAGGTGGGTGACTCAGTAGTTGCCAAATATTCAGGGTCTAACCCCTACCCTACATTTACGCAGCCTCCACTCCTATCCAGCCCAGGCCAAGAGACTCCCAGACTTCACCTGACGTTCCTAAGATTCCAAGTGAACAAGGGTCAAAGCAATACCCTCTGCTGTCTGACCTTATTCTAAAAACACAGTACCTGGTAGGGAACTAAGCAGTCAAGTATTGGATTTAGTACCAAGGCATTACCTAAATAAAGCTCACGCACACAAACAAAATTCCAAAAGGAGGTACATTTATTTGATAAAAGAAAACATTAGTGAGAACAAATATATTTGGGCAATTATGTCAGATCAAACAAACTGTGCTAAACCAGCCAGTTCTGCACATATCAATAAAATCATTGGCTTCGCAGGGACAAAAGCATACAACACAGAGCAAGGTAATCCAAATATGATCCGAAGGTGGGATGTTCCCTGCCAAAAGTAAGGGCCTGCTTTCTTCTAAAAGGCATAGCGACCTAGGTAAATCTTATTAACCTGTAAAAAGGCCTCAAGACTTTCTGGCACTTTAGGCCACATGCTTTCCCACCAAACCCAGCTCAAGCAACCATTCCAGTCAACAAGCTCACAGCTGATTTACCACATTTCCATATGGAAAAAATGTGATAGCAGTTGCTTTAATGTCCATTAAAACATATGTCCAAATTATGGAACCTGCCTGCTGAGAGAGCGAATCTATATAGAAGGGTTATCTGAACAAATGTCAAGGGAATGGGCCTATTTCAAGCACACTAACTTCATAATCTTGCACAGTTTAAGCCCCTTGAAACTTCTGTGGTCAGTAAATTAGTAGTACTCGATCCCACTTAAAAAGTTGTAAGCTTGTTCTGAATTATCTAAATGAAGGGAAGAAAATGCTCTCAATTATAGTTTTCTAAAAGAAAAGAAAAAGAATCTATAGGGCTGGTACCCTTGGATGGCAAAAATTAACAAGTAAACATCCTTTTAGCATTTGTCTTTAAACTTGCTGCAATATGTTAACATCTGAAAGTCATATTCTTTAAAGAAAATAAATGATTTCATGTACATACAAATGTGCTAGGTAGCTGCACTGTTAACCAACAGGGTAATTAACAATTTTGTATGCTTTTATGTAGAAAATTAATTATGACACCCATTCCCTAAGCAGTAGCCATCTATAATGCAGAATAGTTATAAGGGGTGGCATTCTAGAAACTACCCATTTGAATGAATTGGCAACATTTAATAAGATTTTATACATGAGATATGAAGAAATGTGTGCATTCTGAAAGTAGAAGGATCCAGAACTTGCACTCGTGACACTAGCACTCATGACACTAAAAGTGAGAAAGTAGAAAATGGCTGCTTCATCCTTATGCACATTGTTTATGCATTTACATATCTTTCATGATCTGTATTGCATTTATATGTTTTTTAATTAAATATATTGTTTCTAACTTGTGTTTTCTATTTTTGTAATTTCAACTGAGTTGAGTGCGTGAGAGCAAATGCATGTAATTATTATTTATCTATTACTTTATTGAATTTATATCCTGCTCTTGCTTCCCAGGGTAGCAGACAACAAGGGATAAATAGAAATAATGTTAAAAACAATTCCAATATAGATGCAGACTGGGAAGGAAATCAACTTAAATGACTTTCCTTATGTGCCCAAACCGAACAAGGATGACATCTGGTTAATACTTAAAGGGATAGAATTCAGAAGGGTAGATGCCACAATGATAAAGGCCCAATTCCTATTGGGTGGAACAGAGCTCCTGTTTAATGGTATCTGCAGGAGGCCCTCACCTGCTAAGCACAGTGACTGACTGTGTGTACAAGGGATGAGATGGCCTTTCAGGTATCCTAGTCTCAAGCTGTGTAGGGCTTTATACAGCAAAACCCAGCACATTGTACTTAGACCAGAGCTTAATTGGCAGCTACTACAATTCTTTCAACAGTGGAGTAACGTTTTAGCAATACCTTGCTCCAGTGTGCAGCCAATCTGCCACCTTTTGCAACAGCTGCACCTTCTGGGCTAACCTCAAGGGCAGCCCCACATCAAGCATATTGCAGTAATCATGCCAGGAGATTACCAGCACACAGACCACGGTGGTCAGGCTACTGCAGTCCAGGAACAGCAGGAGCTGTCTTACTAGCCAAAGCTGGTGAAAGGTGCCCCTAGCCACAAGGCCACCTAGGTCTCTAAGCATCCAATATGGATCCAGAAACACCTCCAGACTATGAACCTCCTTCAGGGGAAGTACAACCCCATCAAAAGCAGGCAATCACCCAGTTATCTAGACCCAGAAACCGCTCAGCCAGCTCACTAGAATCCAGGCACTGGTCCAGGGCTCTCAGGTGGGTATCATTGCCATTCTAAGAGAACAAGGTGAGCTCCAGCACCTCTTTTTATAGAAAAATAGCACTGCCTGTAGTACAACTGCCAGGGACCTGGAAGAATAACCTAATGCTATTATCTGAAAGCAGCTTTGAAAATGGGATCCGAACCACTGTAAAACAGTGCCTCTAATAGCCATCTCACATAGTCAGCTCAGAAAGATACCAAGGTCAATGGTGTCAAAAACCGCTGAAAGATCAAGTAAGAATAGGCTTTTGATACATTGACCATGGTATCTTAAGCCAACTTTGAAAGATAGGTTATAGGGTTGTACTCCCCTGTCCTTTTCCTGATAAAGATCCATCGGGGAAGCCAAAGCTGATTGAGTCCCATAACCGTCCTGCACCCAGACTGAAATGGGTCAAGATAATCTGTTTCATCCAAAAGTACTTACAATTGATGCACAACAACTCTCTGAATCATCTTTTCTAAGAAGAGGATGGACAGCATGCAACTGGATTTGAGTTGTCAAAAACCAATGGCTATTTAAGAGTTTGTTTAGTAACAAACTATAGCTGCAATATTAGGACTGCAATCTTATGTACACTTGAGAGTAAATACGCTTTTCAACATTCAGTAGTAACACCCTCCCCTTTTCATATGTTAAAGTTTAACAATAAAATAGCTCAGAATCCAAGAGAAAAGTAGATATAAGTAATAGTACAATCTCTAGAACACATGAAGACTAGTGTGCATTCAAGGTTTAATCCTAGGTGAGATGATCCTTTAGATAAGTGGAATGCTGGCTGTTTAAGGGCTGCAAATGTCAAAAAGAATACTAATAGGCAGCTGAGTCAAGATCAGTTACATGCTTTGTGTGGTCTACTGTCAGAAGAGGCTGCAGCAGTAGCTTCCAAACAGTCTTCAAGGGCAGCCCAATGCAGATCACATTACAGTATCCAAAATGAGATGTTACTAAAGAATGGCTAAAATTCTGATATGAGAGAAAGGGATATAACTTGCTTGCCAGCTTAAAATGGCAAAAGGTGTACTCCTTGCCACAGCTGTCACCCAAGAAGCACCAAATCAGAGTTGAGAGTCACTCTGAATAAGAAGTCATTTTTTGACTGGGAATTCAACTTCTGGAAGAACAGGGAAATTCAGTCTCCCTGCATTGCTGCTCTCTGTCTTATCTGGATTCAGGGAATCTTGCTGTTTTTTATTTGATATAAATAGATGTCAACAGCATATAATGCTGCTGTCTCCACTTATGTAATACATCCCTTTGGTAAATGTACAATAATGTTAAATACAATGTTAAAAAGCAGAGAGGCTAAGATAGAACCGTCTGGAATCAAACAGGAAGGAAGGAACAGGGCCACTGCAAATTGGTTTATCCACTGTTGGTTTTCGGAATTCAAATGCTCAGCAGAAATTGAACTTACTGAGTCCCTGCTGGAGGAGCACACTTTTGCCCTGGATATAATCACAATGAGGCTATAAGTTTAGCAAAATAAGAAAGCTATGTTTATTATAAGAAATGCATGATAGGAAAGATCCCAGTTCTATCTGACTTTGGTAGAGATGCCTTGAGCCATGCTTGCTTTTGCAACTTAGCAGGAGAGATGCAGAAAATATTTCCTTGCTGAAGGTAAGGATGAAGAAGGAAGTAGGAAATTTGTTAAATTTGGTTAAAAAGTGTGACATTTACTTTAACAACTTCATGGTGAGTACTGGCACCTATTTTTCTAGAAAAGAAGCACTGCTTAAGAGTATCATTTTAGCACCCAAGGGAAGGACAACACAGGTTAGATCAGAAAGGACCACCTAGGAAACTTGGAGGTTCCTATTTCTATGTACTCTTTCCCACGCAGACACATTAGCCTCCAGTGCAAGCTGAATCGCGTCTCAATACTTCCTACACTCCCAATTGTCTTAGCTGGTAAAGTGTGTCAGATGCTTCTGAGTTTATAAGTTAATTAAGAAGAGCAAGCAGGTTCGCATTCTCTTACAGGAAGAGGCACAGACAGTTCATTAGGGTAACTAATTGAAGAATATTTTACATTCTGACTGGTATGGATCTAGAAAACCTGATCCAAGAGTTTCTCGGAACTATGTAGGTCTCAGCATTCCAGGTGCCAGGGATTGGCTGAGCTGAGAAAAAGTGAAGGCAGAGAAAGATCTCTTTTCCTCCCAGTCATAATGACATAGCTGTCACCACTATTGCAGCCCCCACAGCTGCGTACGAAGGAGTTGGAGGGCTCACATGTGAGGTGCTGACAGTAGAAATCTCAGAGAGAAATATGCATATATTTCTACAAGCTTTCTGCAATGTTGCTCATAACTATTATCCCCAATCTGAGTCGAGGCTTGGATGTTTACTCATCACATAGACCAACAGCTGCTGGATGCTTCCCAAACTTTTCATGTTGGTGACAGACTTTTTAAACATGCATTATTTTGTGATACAGCAATTCAGTTTTACCAGAAAACCGGAGGTTCAACTAACTCCTTTCCAGTCCCAGGAGGAGCGTGAAGAGCTTTCGCATGACATTGTAGCAGACACGCTAACATGTGACGACACACATTTGGGAAAGCTCTGCTGTAGACTTTCCAGGCATAGATAGCCAGGAAACAAGATATCATTGTGTCTAACTATTCCCCATCACCTGCACATAGCATCCAGTGTGTTGGATTAGGGGGGGTTGTGTTTGTAGGGAAATGTGTAACGTCATGACAGTGTCTCATGCATTTGTTTTATTGGATGTTAGCTAGGGAAATGCATGGGTCGGCAACACTCATTTATTTAGCTAGGTCTTTAATTAATGTTTACTTGGGTCTTTAAAGCTGCCAGCAGTGTAGTAGCTTGGACAGGGCTCAACCAGGGGATGCTGTCTGTGGAAGTCTGAGGAACCTTCGGTACCCATCAGTTGTCTGTCAAGGGAATAATATTTATTTCTGCTACCACAAAGGGTTTTTCCTGTCCATTACGTGGTGACAAAACTGGGTTCCTTACTCAATTATCCTGTAATTAAGCTTAGTACTAACTAACTGAAACAATTGCATATTCCTTCCTTCCCTCCCCCCTTTTTTTAGTTTTCCCTCCATCAAACATTAGAATGTAAGCTCAATGGGGCAGGGAGTGGGGCTCTTGCACTCTGTATAACACTATGCACAGTGATTGTTTCACGCAGATAAATCACTGTCTCTTATAACACACAATGAACTGTAAATCTGGGCCTGATTAATTCTTTGCAGAATTTATGTAAACATTAAAGTGGGAGAATGCAAAATACTGAAATTTGTAAAGTATCCTGTTGACCTCTAGTATCATTTATAGCAATGTCCTGAACAGTCAGTGTAAATAATTTATATAAATGAAGTTTGGCAAGAATCCTTGTCTCCATAATCTTATATACTTAATAGCATTTTCTACTGTGATCATCTTGATCAATATTTATTAGTCACCATGATGTGGTTTAAAAGTGTGTTTCATTTTATTGCTTCTAAATGAAAACCTAGGATAGCAGACCACAAGTCTAAAGTTCTTCCATTTCAAAATGTAGGTACATGCTTTTTTTGAGCACTTCACTTCCTTTTTAAAATGACCTAATACATTTTCTTTAAATAGTTTTCCATTAAGAGAGATATTACAGTTAGTGTATATTATACACATTGTATATTATATGAAATCAAGTTACAACCTGGCTATTGCCTGGATTGATTTACCTGTTTCTCTGTTTACCTTGACCTCAGCCATTAGGTGAGTTGCTGTGATTTGTTCATATAATTTCACTAAAGTACTGTTTGCCAACTTTCTAGTCCATTATTCCATTATTTTGCATACAATCCTTCAGGATGTTTATGTATGAAGGATGGGTGCATGGTGGAAGTAGGTCTGAAGGAAAGGGAAAAATAACAAACCTGTAACAGAACTGTAAGACAAGAAGTGGTGTGTGTGGTTAATTGTGAAACGGGTACCAGAGGCAAGGAGTCTAAGAGATGGGAGTCAAAAAGATCTAGATGCAGAGTTTTGGGCTGAAAGCAGGAATATATTAGTGCAACCTAATTAGCCAATACTGTGGTCCGCTCCTATGCAGAATTTGTTTGAAATAAACCCTACTGATATCTGTAGACAGGATGTAAGCTTCATGCTCAACCCTATGCGTGTTTTACTTGGAAGTTCCAAGTGGAATGGTTGGGCAGTGGCAATTTTAGACTCTGGACTTAAATCACCTTATGATTCCTTGAGACACACACAATTTAATTGCAATTTAAGTGTTCTCTTATTTCTAATTGTGAAAAGCCAACCACCCTGCTGGCTCTGAAGGCCTACTTCCCCATTCTCCTGAGTGGGGTTTTGACCTTCAACTGCAGATTGACATCCTTTTAAAATGTGCCTCTTTTGGGTGGGGGCGGGGATGTGTTATTGGATTGTTGTTTTTATTTTGATTATATATATTGTGGTTTTTATGTTGATCTTTTCTGTGAACTGCCCTGAGACCTCTGGGTATATGGCAGTATATAAATTCAATTAATAATAATAATAATAATAATAATAATAATAATAATAATAATAATAATAATAAACTGTGCTGATGGCACTCCTGAAGTGGCCTCTAGTCCACAAAGGAATATGCAACACCAATCCTTCTTGTCTTTATACTACCAAGGATTGTGTTGTTCTGTTTCGTTTCATTGCTGAAATTTATTTATGAACGACAACTTGTCTGCTGCCTCATAACATATCCTGCCAGTCAGTAAACTTTTGCCCACGTTGGGTGAAAAATTCCTGCATTGCAAGGGGTCAGACAAGATGATCATCATGGTCATAGGAGCCAAGTCCTAGGTAAAGGTAAAGAGACCCCTGACCGTTAGGTCCAGTCACGGACAACTCAGGTTGCGGCACTCATCTCTCTTTGCTGGCTGAGGGAGTCGGCGTTTGTCCACAGACAGCTTCCAGGTCATGTGGCCAGCATGACTATGCTGCTTCTGGCGAATCAGAGCAGCGCACGGAAATGCCGTTTATCTTCCTACTGCAGCAGTACCTATTTATCTACTTGCACATTGACATGCTTTCAAACTGCTAGGTGGGCAGGAGCTGGGACTGAGCAATGGGAGCTCATCCCGTCACAGGGATTCGAACCGCCGACCTTCCAATCGGCAAGCCCTAGGCTCTGTGGTTTAGACCACAGTGCCACCTGCGTCCCTCCAAGTCCTAGGGGACCATCCCAAATAAAATATTTGAGGCGGCTGGGCCCCCTCAAAGTTGACGGGCATTGCCGTTCAAATGAAGTGCAAGTGCCGTGTCATGTGATCAATTATGGGGGCGGGACTTACCTGGGTTCCCCCGAATATTTTATTCAAGTTGGCAACCCATGGTCCTTTCCACCTCTACAATTCAGGTTACCTGGGCGGGTGCTGCCATCTGAAGCACAAACTGCAGAGAAGTGAGCAAAAATGTATAAATCTAAATTAAATGCTGGAAATGTAAAGAGAAAGAAGGTTCTTTTTATCATATGTGGTGGTCTTGTAGTAAAGTTAGGGCTTACTGGGAAATGATATATAATGAGATTAAAAGAATGTTTAAAAGAATGTTTGTAAAAAAGCAAAGCATTTTTTTGGGGAATTATAGGAACAGAATTAAAGGGATGTGGGTGGTGCTGTGGTCTAAACCACTGAGCCTAGGGCTTGCCGATCGGAAGGTTGGCAGTTCGAATCCCTGTGACGGGGTGAGCTCCCGAGCTCCTGTCAACCCTAGCAGTTCGAAAGCACGTCAAAGTGCAAGTAGATAAATGAGGAAAAGTGAGCAAAAAAATAATATAAATAAGATAAAATCTAATCGCAAAATCATATGTGGTGGGATTGCAAGATTATATAAAAAAAATGGGAAATGATGGTGGCTTAGTCATGCTAGCCACATGACCTGGAAAAACTGCCTGTGGATAAACATCTGGTCCCTTGGCCAGTAAAGCGAGATGAGCACCGCAACCTCAGAGTTGTTCGCGACTGGACTTAACTGTCAGGGGTCCTTTACCTTTTTTTATAGGGACAGAACTACCTAACCTGTATAGAAACTTATTCATGTATGCAACTACAGCGGCAAGAATGTTACTTGCCCCAAAATGGAAAGAAGCAGAAGTCCCAGCAAAGGAAGAATGGATACAAAAACTTATGGAATATGCAGAAATGGCGAAACTTGCCGAAAGAGTAAGAAATCAAGATAACAAACTTTTTTTTTTTAATAAAAGAATGGAAATGGTTTATTGAATATTTACAGATAAATTGCAAACAGATCAGAACATTGGCAGGATTGCTGTGATAACCTGCAGTTTCGTAAGAATATATATTTAAAGAAGACGAATAAATGAGCAAATTAAGTTAATTTAGCTATGCAGAAGGTATTAAAAACAAATTTAAGGGACCGCGGGAACAGGGGGGAAGGAAGTCAAACGTCAAAAGGACTGTAAAATCAGTGAAATGTATAAACTGAAAAGTATAAATAAATAAATAAATAAATAAATAAATAAATAAATAAATAAAAGAGAGAAGTGAGCTGCTCCCGGAGCTTACCCTGCTTGACTTCGGATGGTTTAGGGTTGCAGTGCTTTGGTGAGGACTGCAGCCTTAAAGGGGCAGGTACTCTTGTGTGCTCAGCGTCCGTCCATCCATCGCTGGCGCGGCTCTACAGCCAGGGCAGCGGGGGGGGGGGGGGAAAGGTCCGGTGCTGCGAAAGCGCGCGCAGGACGCGCGCGGTTGCTCGCCACTGCCCATTGGCTGCCGGGTGCCATCACCTGCCCGCCGGGTGGGTGAGCCGCGAGGAGATGAGCGCACAGTCCTGAAGGGGCAGAGTCCAGGCAGCAGGGCGAGGAAGGAGCAGCAGCAGGTGGTGGCGGCGGCGCCGGTTCTGCAGCTCCCCCCACCTCGCCCTCTCTGTGGCCGCGTCCACGCGCGCGGGAAAATGCCTCTGGGGCTGAGGGGCAAGAAGAAAGGCAAGTCCAGGGAGACGTCCACGCTGGTGGAGGGCGAAGCCCCCCTGGCGCGGGGCAGGGGCGACGACGACGACGCCAGCGGCAGCAGCGCCGTCGGCGGGGCTGGCGTCGGAGGAGGCGCCGCCGCCGTCGCCTCCTCGGCGCGCCAGGGCCCCATCCGGCTGGTGTTCCACACGCAGCTGGCGCACGGCAGCCCCACGGGGCGCGTGGAGGGCTTCGCCAGCGTCAGGGAGCTTTACGCCAAGATAGCCGAGGCGTTCCACATCGCCCCCAGCGAGGTACGTGCCCAGAGGGGACTGGGCGGTATGCCCCCCCCGCCTCCCTCGCGAACGGAAGCCCCCGCTACGGGGGATTTGTTCCAAATCTGGCGCCCCCCTTCGGCAGGGGGACAAAAGCCCCAAAGCCGACTGGTCTCTCTCGGGGCACCGGCTCTTTGGTTTGGTTTGGCTGCTCACCTCCGACGCTCTTCCATCACCCCGAGCATCGCTCATGGCTCCATGTTTGGGCGAAATGTTGGGCTTGGTTGCCAATCAGCATCAAGGGGGTGGTGGGTTAGTCCAGAGACAGAGCTTTTGGGGTGGGTGGTGTGTTGTTTTTAAGGGATCTTAGCAAAGAAGTGTTTCTGGAAATTGAGGTAATGGAGGGTGGGTGGGTGCCTTGCTGCCTATAGGAGTAGGCTGTAGTTAAAACGCACTCCTCACATGCTCAGAGGCCCTCTTCCCCACCAATACTTCACGAGTTTCTAGACCACACTTTCCTTTCCTTTCTTCCTGCTGACTCCTGAAACAACAAAAAAGTGTCCAGAATTGCCTTTGTGGGCATTTCATCTGCTCTTAATTCTGGGCCACCCCTGTACAAGCTCCTTAAGGTATTTTTTGGCAAGAGGGGCTCAGGGACTGAGTAACTGAGTGTGGATCAGCCGATGGTGCTGATCTCTCCTGGTTCAAACAACAGTGAAACATTGATTGATTATTATTAAAAAGGTGCCTCAGAGTATACAGGGGGAGTGCGTTTTTTCTGTGCTCAGCAGTGCTTGGCCCTATGTATCTCCTGGAATCATATATGTAACACCTTGCCTTACATCATGAAAGAAAGTTGAGAAAACTGCTCCTGCCACCACAATGCACCCATATGATAACTCAAGTGCAGCTCAGGCCATTATTAGGCGCCAACACAGAAATCATATCCCCAAGACCATTGCACAAACCCACTGCAACTGTCTGAGCTATCCTAGACTTGTTTACAAGTTTACAAGTTTTTCTGAGTTCAGAGAGACTACCCTGATGAATATCTGTTTAGGATTGCAGCCTATTTTTCTGACACGCGGTGGAGCTTTAAGACGGGTGAAGAATCCACAAACCTCTAGATCCAGGGGTAGCCAACATGGTGCCCTCTGGATGTTTTTGGACTACAACTTCATTCAACCCCAGCTGGCATGGCCACAATGGCCAGGGATGGTGGGGGTTGCAGTCCAGCTGCACCACATTGGTGACCTCAGCTCTAGATCTTGTTGGACTCCCATTGACCCTGACCTTTGGCCATGCTGGCTAGAGCAGATGGGTATTGGAGCCCAGTGGCATCAGGAGCATCTCTGTTTCTCTACCCTTGCTGTAAGGCAATGACTAGTGTGGAAAGGTGCATTCTAGACTTCTACATGTGAGTCGGGTGTCACTTTTCTGCTTCAATCACCTTGTTTTTTTAAAAATGTTTAATTTTGGGGGGAGGAGCTCATGAAAGTGGTAGACGTGTGGATTTTCTCACACCCTTTTAGTATAAGCACATGGTGATGTGAGGATTCTGATTCTAACTGGAAGTCATTACAGAACTGTAGGTCGTAACTGTGTATTCATGAACAGCACAATATATGGGTGCAATGTTATGCTTGTGTCATGAGACTTGGTAGCTTTTTAGGGCAAAGTCTTGCTCCACTGCACAGTTTGGCTGTCGTTTGCAGTCATTATTGTACCTGAAGCAGAAAAATGTTATTGCCCTGAAAGTAATAATAATTAAAAAAACCTAATAAACTATATAATCAATAATTTGTCCTTTAATGGCACCTGAAGACCTGCCACTTGAGATAGATTGTCTCACTGTGCCTAATGGCTGGGCGGGGGCTCTGCAGCTATTGTTCTGAAGAGAATGCATTTAAATCGTTTGATGGCATCTATCAAACCTCTTAGGTTGGTCAGGTTCCATTGTGGTTTGTATAATTGCTTCTGTAAAGGTTGCTAACCTTAAACCAAAGGCAGCATTTTTATTCATTATCCAAGTGGTAATTGTCCTATATCTGTAGCTTTGAGCACCGAAAAAGAAGCAAGCCTGAACACATGTAATTATACTCCTGGCTACATGGATCATTTTACCTTGGCATTGCAGCTTGTCACAATAGTATCTCTTCTTTATTATCATGAAGAACAATAAGGTCTTTGAAAGACAGTGAAGTTTTCCCCAGTGACGAAGAACTGCAAAAGTTATTTCACACCAGACATGGTCTTCAGACTGGTGCACTATCGTACTATCAGCTTGCAGTACATAGAAATGGGCAACTCTTATTCTTTTTATTCCTGTGCAAATAAATCCTGTAACTAGGAGTTTCTCGGAGTTCTGTACCTGGTCATCCATTACTTAGTTTATCTTGAAGTATGATGGTGTTTAACTTTGGCCTTGTTTAAAATTGATGCACTTTATTTAACACACCCTATGCAAATCAGGGAAAATATGCTAGTGATATGCACTATTGCTTGGGAGTAGGTCATTTTATAAAAAACCTGGAAATGGTAGTAGCTTGTTTGCTTCTTTCATCAGTGCAGTAGAGCTTTGTTCAGAGGATCATGAGAGAGCTGGCTATATGATACAAAAATAAAATAAAATTGTACATAAGCATTTCTATTGTAAACTGTCCTGAGATCTTTGAATGAATGAAGGTATGGGAATTTAATAAATAGAAATTCTTCTTGAAGCAAGTGCAAAATATACAAATCATTCCATGCTGCGTGAGACTTGGACATACAATCTCTGTTTACCATCTTTCTTCTAAAATTTGGAACATGCATGGAAGAATTCTAATTCCTACGTTGGTTTTTGCAAACTATGTGAAGGAAATGTTTAGACTATTTGGCTTTCATCTACTAGGAACTGTGAATTATAATGAAGCGGAATTTGTAACAAATGGTATACAGATGAAATGCCGTATTGTAACATCAATCATACATTTCCCCCCCTGCATTGTGTCCAATTATACTTTTCAGTGTCATTGCCAATGATTGCAACATGGGCTCAAGTATTAGTTCTGTGTTTATGGAACTTCTGAATGGTGCTGACAGCTCAATTTCCAGTAAAATAAACACATTCCTCCTTTTTGAGCATGGAGGATTACAGCAAGCTACATGGTTTAATTAACATAACTCCTTTTAGTGGCTCAGATTTCAAAAAGATTTCTTCTTGGTGTGCTTTGCATCCATTTGTAAATCCATATATCTATGGTGGCTCTGTGCAGTTTTCTTGCACACTTTATTATTGTATTTTTATTTCTAGGCAAAGTACAAATTACTTGATTGCTTCTTGCTGTAGCTCAGAGGGAGTTGACTTTGAGGGGATCTCTCCATTTGCTAGCATGTCACTAACGCTTTATAAAGGTGAGAGTGGACATATTGTGGAAAACAATCTACCTAGTTACTCAGTTCCATTAGATAATTAAGTAGTATTGTTTCCATTCCTCTACACACCAGTCTGTGCCGTCTCCATTTCTTGTTGAACTTATGCCTGTTTCATCTCCCTCTACTGATTATCTGTCTATATTTTATGAGATTTATTTCTGAATTTATATCAGAAAAGGATTGTGCAACCTGCATTTCATCCTGTGTTCAGTTCGATCACTACTTAACATCAGGGTTTTTTTAAGGGCTGAAAGTTATGTACTGCATTGCTAACATTAACACAAAAAGTATAAAAGCAAAGCCCCTTTTTGTGTCAGCAGTGAGTGGTAAATTCCACTATACATTGTGGCAACTTGTAACTTGAATGTATTTGGAAATAACTGAAAACAAAGGTGCATTTAAGACTCACACAGGAAACAAGTAATGGATGTAGAATTCTCTTGCTCTAGGAATAGTTATTTCAGTGCTGGTTACTGTAAATTATTGAACAGTGAGTTAAACTTGTTGGTGAAGTGAAACTCCGATACAGCTAAAAATAAATCCAGGGTTTTCTTGATGTTATGTCATTCCTTGTGTGGATTTCCCATTGAATCAGTTGTTTTTAAGGACTCTACATTTATCACCGTATTACTATGCAATTTGTTCTACGAGTCTATCCCATGCTGTTTCACCCTGATTGGACCTTTCTCCAAACTAGTATCTTCCTTTAGGAGGCTGCACTAGGGATAGCAGCAAAGGGAGGAAACAGTGTTGAGTCAGCAGAAATTCTTTTTTGAGGCATGTGTGTGCTCCACTTCCACAACCTTTTCATAAAGCCTGAAAGGAGGGCATAGACGAAACCAGAGTAAGTGGAGTTTGTTTGCTTTCTATTAAGAGAAGTATGAGCCAGGTTCCCCCAAACCTTTGCTAGAATATGAACACTTAAGCTCTGGAATTTCGGCAACAGCATTATTATTTTTTAAACCAAAAACAAACAAACTGAGTTTGATATGAGATGAAAAAGAACACTCGGAAAATGTTACAAAATGCTGTAGTATTAAAATGTCTCCTTATAGGGAGCATATAACACCAATGGTAGCTCAACGCCACTGGCTACCTAATTTCTTCCAAATTCGTCAATGTTGACGAACTTGGAAGCAAAGAAGTGAGTACCTTTTACAGACCTGAATGGCATGGGTTTGGTAGCCTTCTAGAAACATCTTCTCCCATACATTCCCCCTGCCTGCCTGCCCCCCGTTCCCTGAGGTATGGGGTAGAGACTCTGTTTCCTGCAAAATATTGTTGCATTCCACCTCAGTCTCCGAGCGGTGCAAATTTCCAGGGGTGACAGACACTTACCCAGGGTTCATTGTTCCCTTTGGATTGAGGTACAGTGCTAACTGTGGTATCTTTATGATATGTGGTTTGTTTACAAATACATACTATCTGAGCCTACAGTGGAGGGGCTCACAGCATTAACACCCCAAGAAGGTGTTTTATTATTTTGGGTTCATTTAGCGCTTTGTTTTTGTACAAATATTCTTTTACAATATTTCACATTTTTTTGTATTGCTGTTGAAACATGTTAGTCACCTTGAGAGATTTCTATTAAGAAAAGTGACCTATATAGATTTTAAATAAATAAAATGTTCATGTTACTATTTTACGTTTTTCTCTTGTGCTTTTTTTGCCATGTTTATTCGCAACTTGAGTTACTCCTTTAAGCATTCGGGGGGGGGGGGAAGGTTTTGTTGTTCTGCCATTACTCTCTTGTATCAATCAATCAATCAATCAATCAATCTTTAATATTACAATCACAGATCAGGCGTAAATTACAGTCAAACAAATGCAGTTAACAGTTTAAGGTAAAGGGACCCCTGACCATTAGGTCCAGTCGTGGCCGACTCGGGTTGCAGCACTCATCTCGCTTTATTGGCCGAGAGAGCTGGCGTACAGCTTCCGGGTCATGTGGCCAGCATGACTAAGCCACTTCTGGCGAATCAGAGCAGCACACGGAAACGCTGTTTACCTTCCCGCTGGAGCGGTACCTATTTATCTACTTGCACTTTGGCGTGCTTTTCAACTGCTAGGTTGGCAGGAGCAGGGACCGAGCAACGGGAGCTCACCCCGTCGTGGGGATTCGAACCGCCAACCTTCTGATCAGCAAGTCCTAGGCTCTGTAGTTTAACCCACAGCTCCACCCGCGTCCCATAGTTAACAGTTTAGAGGCTAGCAAAAGACTGTTAGGAATTAACAGCACCTCAAGGGACTAAGAAATGGGCGTGCTTTGTTGCACATTCACAGTCACTCTTGGAATGGATTGCTGAGTGCTAGTATGGTTGGTAAAAAGATTTAACCACCAATTTCCTAACAATGCATGCTGATGCACAGAATTTTGTCACTTTCTCGTACAGAAATGAATTCTTGCTAGAAAAATCCAGAGTGGAATGAATAATCCAAGTTCTAGTTTGGCTGACATTTCTTCCCCAATGGAGGTGGCATAAAATTGGTTCATGAAGAGGCGGCAGTCTGTTTGTGCTGCCCAGTTGCAGTTCTAAATTGAGTTAGATCATCTCATGTTTCTAAATATCACATTTCTTTTCTGTTGCCAGTTGTATCTAGTCAAAGGTGTGAAACCAGTTATGAGATTATAGCTGTATGTTGACAAGGTCGAAGTAACAAGAATATTTTTTTAAAATGGCAAATGCCCTTGATATTTTTTGAAAAAGAAAAACAACAGGACTGCAGTGATTTTGTTAATGCGAGTCACAAGGCCTAGCAATGCTAATATCTGAGGAGCTTGGAAATTGCTATATGGAGGCACTGCAATTATTTCCTGAATGTTTTATCAGGGCTGAACCATATTTTTAGTACTGCTTCAGAGTGCTAATTAGCTGAAAGTTTTAGTTGATCTGCAGACTGATTGCAAGTTAAAATTTGTTGAGAATGAAAAAGCACTTTCTAGATGCAAGTCACCTAGAAATAATTGGTCTTTTCTCATTGGCAAACCTAGTAAAAACAAGGGTTATGAGGGCTTTTCTTTTCTGTTTGTATCTAAAGCTAGTGGAAATTTTGTATTTCAGTATGAATTCATAATGGAATAATTAAAAAAGCCCACAGGAAACTCAAACTGAAAATGTTTATTTGAATATTGAATTAACCCTTTCTTAATTAACATTCCTTAATCTTCCACAGTGATTATGGATTTTGAAATTGTTCATGTTTGAAGGCTCTGCTATATTAATATGACAGGTATATTAGAGAAACCCAAATTAATGAAATGTAAAATAGCAAAGATGGCATTTCCTTCTAACAACTCATGGTAGCTTTTGTTTATTGAATTGCAATTTTGTGCACTTAGGATAAATTTAAGTGTTCTCTCCCCCCGCCCCTAATTATTCTCAAAGTCACCTATACTGAACTTTTGGTAATATGCAAATTCATTTTATCTTTGATTGGTAGGGAGACATTCACATAAACAAATATATCCTGAACTTGGCTTTTGTTATAGGGTTCATTATTATTGCAACTTGTTACCTCACCTGGGTTGCTGGGTAGACAGTGCCATATCTTTCCAGGCTCTGTAAAAGCAAAATACTTTGAATCAGATAAGGCTGCAATCCTATACACATTTATTTATTGCTTTTATCCTACCCAACAACAAAAATCTTTTTTAACCTGGGAGTAAACCCTATTGAACTCAATGGGACTTACTCCTGGGTAGAAATGTACAATCAGGACTACTTCTTGCACTTAAGGGGGGAAAAACCATTAGCTGATCTGAAATTATGGATATTATGTTCAGATGGTTACTATTGAGCCCAGGCTGTACTTGGCTGTGAAACAGCACACAGCATGCATGTAACCAAACTGCAGCAGAGTGTAGGTTGTACAGTGCAGTTGTGCTTTAGCATACAGCTGATGTCAGGCTTGTCTGAACATTTGTGTGGGTAAAACCAGCATGTGCAAAACCTTATTCCTATTTAGATGAATTTTAATATTACTGGTTTCTGGCATTAGTGAAAAAGGAAGTCTCAAGGAAGACCCAGCATTTATGATTTGCTCCAGGAAGTACAAAGTTCAATGCCGGTGAATTGCCCTAGTTGAAGGATTACTTCCCTTGGCAGTAACAACTTGTTTTTAAGTTGAACAAATTCATGCAATGTAGCATAACTTTTTAGCAACATCTAAAGACATCTCTGTTGTGTTCCTTTTTTCTTCTTCTATTCAGATCCTCATGCTTATGCCCCTCTTATAGATCCACTGCTTAGGATACCTAAGGAAACACTTCTTTTGCAAAACTGTAAAAACAGTGTTCCTTCAGTCTTAAATTCTTGAGTTTTTATGTTACTGTTGCACATCACCCCCAATCTCCAAGTGTTACAAGATTCCAGAGATTTCCAGCTGGCTTACACAGGGTTTCGTAGAAGCTTGGATAAAGAGGGGGTGATAAGTGCTGAAACAGGGTAGGCAAGACACAGTTTTCTTCACTCGTTTCTGCACCTCAGTCTCCATAACATTTACTTTTGAGCACCTTCATGCCAGCTTCTACAAACCAACTCCTCTAACTTATATGGCTCCTACCAACCTTCTCAAGTATTGGTTATCTTCCTGCAAGACCCATCTTGCAGTACTTAGGGGAATGTTACTTCCCATGAGATATTTTACGTTTACTTCATACGGCAAATATTTATGTAACATAATTATTGCAGAGACTTCGGGAGATCATTGTGTGTAAAAGCCACAGCTGCATAATTTCAAGGTTCTGCTTCTGTGGAATATGTCCTACAATAATCCATGGGTGACACAGGCTTTCTCCATGGAAAAGCCTCTGGGATCAGCCTACACATAGACAAAGGGATCACACGCTTCAGACTACAGGAGCACTTTGAAGAGTGTAGAAGCTTTCACAGGGTACAGCAGTTTGCACCACCTGCATTCATGGGTCAGTTTTGTTGGCCATCGTATGATGTTAGTCATGGGTGTATGCCAGGTGTCTCAGATAAAATGCATTTGTTTCCTCTTTTTTCTTGTAGATTATGTTTTGTACTTTGAACACACACAAAATTGATATGGACAAGCTCTTAGGAGTGCAGATTGGTCTCGAAGACTTTATATTTGCTCATGTAAAAGGAGTCAAAAAGGAAGTGGAGGTTTTCAAATCAGAGGAGTCACTTGGGCTTACCATTACTGACAATGGAAACGGATGCGCCTTCATAAAGGTAAGAATAATGCCATGAGTTGTGAGGGATCCGAGCAGAAATGGAGTTGCAAATTGTTACAAATACTTCTTTGTGTTGGCAAGAATGGTGTAGTGTTGGCACTATGGAAGTAAGTTAGCAAACATCCAAAAGCAATAATTTGAATGGGGGTATTGAAGAATTATACTCAATGGATGTTCCCACTTGGAGAGAGGTCTTTTTCAATGATTTCTTCTTTCCCCTTCAGCCCTCAGAAAAGCTTATTTAGACACCTCTCCTCTCAAACTTCCACTGGGCTTCAGTTCCTTTCACAAACCAAAGGAACCCTTCTGTTCATGGAAGGGCAGTTTTGGATGCAACTCATTGTTAGAATACATGTAACTCAAACAGAGTCAGCAACATTTTATTGACTATTATACGGTTATTGGTAGTGGTAGGCATGAAGCAGTATGCTGGCTTGTTTAGGGACATGCCATTAGCATACATGTGTACTGGTCAAGAGATGTGTTTTCCAAACTCAGTGCAAAAGTAGATCTGATAGTAGGAGAACTATTACAGGCAACAGCTGATTGATGCACATTCAACTGGTGCACGCACACGTGCACATCGCTGAACCCAGGCGTGACCCCCAAAGTCACTAAAAGGGTGGAATGGGTGCAAGGTTGAACAGACCATTTACATGGACCCTGCTGACAGGCACAGATGTCCGGAGCGTAACCCCCACGCAAAATGACAATTGCTTGTATTAGATTTTCCAACTAAAATGTAAAAAGCCACAGGGAGGAAAAACTGGGTCGGGGCAACCCTGACATTAAAAAACAATATAAAAACCACCTGGCCAACTTATAGAGATTTAGCAGAACGCATACGGTATATTTTAGTCTGCTATGGGTTGGTATGCCCTGTGCTTTCCGAATGGAAGTGTCTCAATCATGGAGGAACTGAGGTCCAGCAGTAGACCAGGCATAGGCAAACTCAGCCCTCCAGATGTTTTGGGACTACAACTCCCATGATCCCTAGCTAACAGGACCAGTGGTTGGGGTGATGGGGATTGTAGTCCCAAAGCATCTGGAGGGCTGAGTTTGCCTATGCCTGCCTCTGAAGAAAGGAGGGGGGCAGTGATTTTTGCCAATTCTTCCTTCTGCCTGCAGCCTGTTATGCCACCCCCGTGCTGTTCCAGAGGGTCCCACAATCCTCTCTAGCAGCTTTTTTCGGGGGGGGGGACTGCAGGGGGAAGGTGGAACTGGTGGAAATTATATTTGCCCCCTTTCCACAGCAGAGTGCCCTTGTTGATGGAGTTTCGCCCATGAGTTTGTTTGGATGCAGCGTTATAAGTGTATTTAATCATCCTAATCTGAATTTGATAAGTATGAAATGTTATTTGTTGCATGTCTAGCCTGAGTTGCATTGTCTGCACTGAAGGTACAGTATCATCTGCCTGTGCAAGCACTGTTCCATGCTTACCAATTATTTATTTTTGTTAACAAATTTTATATGAAACTTTATTGTAAAAAAAGGCAAAAAACTAACCTATTTCAAAAGTGGTAGGGTTATAAGCAGCAAATCAATTCAATTGAACTATAAGATTTTAAATTATATGGATATCCTAGTTTGGGTAACTGGGCTCTTTGTATCCTTTTACAGTGCTTCCTTGTTTACTCCCTCTAGCTCAAAAGGTGAGCTTTGTGGTTTGTTTTTTGTGTATGTCATACTATGCACATCATAGCCCTTTTGGCCCAGGCTGTTTGTTTACTGCATTCATCGCAACTAACAATAATGCCTTTTTATCCAACAGAGAATTAAAGCAGGCAGTCTTATTGACCAAATAAAACTGGTATGTGTTGGTGATCACATAGAATCTATAAATGGAAAAAGCGTAGTGGGCTATCGCCATTATGAAGTTGCTAAGAATTTAAAGGACCTGGAGAAGGGTCAGACATTTACGCTAAAATTGATAGAGCCTATGAAATCATTTGGTGAGTGACATGTATCCGCCAAAATTATACCTGTAGTTTCCTTTTGTATTTGATTCCAAATTGGGTAAAACTTGGCCTGTTTGATTAGTCAGAGGAAGCTTAAGCAATTAGAAGGGTGAGACATAAAACGAACATTGTCTTATTAAGCTAATTGCAGCCACCCGTCATGTATGATGCTCTGCTTGGGGTTCCATAAACTTGCTTTTATCTCTGTGTGTGGGATCGTAACAACAGGGGAAGCCTAAATGCAGGTTGCGGGGGCGGGGTATTTTGGGGCATTAAGTCTCCCACCAGAATCACACACACACCCCGCCTTAGTTAGGCATTAAAGAAGCCTTCTGCTGTTTCAGGTCTAATTCAGCAGGGGGACAGACTTAGCATGGGACCCAGACCTCTGTGTTTGTGTTCTGGGTGCTGTGTAGCAGGCTCAAGCTATGAGGATGTAAGCAAGAAGGCTGGACACTGAACTGCTGGTGAACTGGGATGAGTTGAAATAAATGGCTTTATTACTAGATCTTGTAGGGAAACAGTCCTTTTAAAATATATTTTGATATTCTAATTACTGATTCTATGATTCTTACAGATAACTATTTTAAATTCCGCTTTTACTGTGTTTTAACTTTTCAAAACCTGCAGTAGATGCTACATTTATTCTTGCTTTAAGATTGTTCTGATGCCTTGATTTTCACCCCATGCCCAATTGCCTTCCCGTGCTTCCTGGTACAGTAGTATGCTGGGTCAGTAAGGAAGTCACAGAGGATAAAGGGCTGTTTGGGTAGAAGCAGCCAGGAAAATGAAATACTTCCACTTGGTGGCAGCAGCAAAGACCACAGGAGGGAGCCAAGATAGTAGGTTGGCTCATCTCTTCATTCCCTCTCACAGTGCAGTCTGTGCCGTCACATCAACAGTAATTATTGGGTAGGTTAATGCAGAAGAAGCTAGTCCTTCAGATGCCATGGATCCAGACTGTTTAGGACTTTATAGGGCAAAAGCAGCACTTTGTCCTTATGTAGAAACCAGCTGCAACTACAATATAGCACAATTGTACTGATAATGGTTCGAACACAAGACTCATTTGTCTGAAAGTGTGATGTCAAACAAAGCATGGTGGACCCTGTGCTAATCTTCTACGCTGATGTGGCTACCTTCTTCAGATAGATGACCAAACAAATCCTAGGTTCTCTGAATGATCTGAGGCAGTTTTCAGGAGTGATGCCCAGTGATAATATTTTGTTTCTGCTGGCAAGTCATATTACAGCCTTTGGAAAACAGTGATAAGTAATTTCTGCTTGATTTTGTAAAATAAAAGAGGGGTAGGGAATAGAGAGAGGGCCTGACATCTTTTTTTTTTTTTGAAGGGGAAAAGCCTTCCCTCCTTTTTAATATAACATTTAAAATTTTATTTTTATTTGCTTAAATATGTTAGAAACCTACCTGAGTGGGACAGGGTGGGATAACAATGTAAATATTGTTTTTAGCCCTATGACACTGTTGTGGAGGACTTTTGGATGGCTGAAACGTCATCATCATTATTAATTTGCCTGCCCTTCAAGGCTGATTACAACAATTAAAACACAATGTGAAAAACAGTTTAACACAGCTTAGAATCATAAAACATGAGGTGGACCCTCCATATATGTATTCCAAGTGCCAAAAGCCAGGGTAAAGAGTTGTAAAGGAGGTAAACATATACTGCAGTTGTTCTTAGTAGGTTTATTCTGTGTCTGCCTTTCAGTCCACAGGTATGTAGTCCATTTGAGCTATGTGGAATTTCGTTCCTAATTTTTAATGGGATATAGTGTTGCCCTCTGTCTTTAGAGAGGTAATACAGAGCATTTGATTGCAGAACACTTGCCTACCTTGTTTTATTATTAGCTGTCCTAGTATAATTCCAGAAAGTTCCCAATTTCAGTGGTATCTCAGGTGACTGAACTTGGGGCTAGTAGAAGGAAAGGAAAGGTATAAAATAATCACCAGAGCTGTTGTGCATCCTAGCAGACACTTGGTGTCAGAATGCATACATTTAAAAAGAGGCACGTAAAAACTGTTAATGCTGGTAATGTCTGGAATAGCATTATAAGAACATATTTATTTCACAAAAATTGTCTACTGCTTCATTGTAATAAAACCTCAAAGCGTTTACAGAAAGAATAAAACAATAAAATTATCTGTACAAAACAGTTAAAAAAGGGCTCAAAATAATAATAAAGACAATCAACAATAAACTAAAAGCAAAGTTAAAGCACCTATCAATATTCTATAAGTCTGAATAGGCTTGCCAAAACATATGAAATATTTCTGAAAAATAATTTACATAATGTTTTGAAAGTATTTTGCAGATAAACACCCAGTAGCTTAGATTAAGGCTCTAGGCAGTACTAAACTGTTAGTAAAGAAACTTTTTCTAAAAACAAGCAGTCTTTGCTGGATCTTGTCTATTTACTAAGTTTTTACAGCTTTTGCTGTATGTATAGTTAGTGTTCCTGCCAGAGCTCTTAAGAAAGTGTTGTTTGAAACATTGACTTTTCCCAGCAGTTTAACAGCCCTGCAGAATCCAGTTTAGATGTTTGTGTTGATCGATTGCCAATCTCCATCACATTGCAGAATGCGACCCTTGCCGTTTTATAATCTAAAAGAACAACTATTATTTTTGGATTGCAATTCCAAATTGCCTAATTAATATGTCTGCTACAGAAATGATTGAACCACGGTCGAAAGGTGGAGGTTTTGCAGAGGGGAAAATCTCCCGAGGGAGAGAGACTCTTCGACTGAGATCCAAAGGCCCTGCAACAGTGGAAGAAATGGTGAGCTCCAACATCAAAACTTAAGTAGCCACAGTTGAACAGATTATAACAATAACAAAACACTGGGGTTTCTGTTTTCCTTCTTAAACGTTACATAAGTGAAAATCCTAGGAATTTAAATGAGGGTTACTTCCTGCCAAGACCCAATTGTGGCATTCCTTCATTATACTAGTACAACAAATGCAGGTTCTCCTCCTTTTCTTCTTTTATTGGAAAGTGCTCTTGATTAAAAAACCACCCTGATTGTGAGGTATTGTTTTTTGAAAGCAGGTTATGTACCTTTCAACTTGTGTTTGTGTTAGACTATAGCTTTGCAAACTACGAAAAGTCTACCTTAGTTTAATTAAAACATCTTTCTAAGACAATCCCACTCCTGACCCACCCTAGACAAATTCCCCTCCTTCCTTACTTGCCTCTAATCGGTGGTGCTAGGATGAGCTAGAGAGGTGAGCACTGAGAACAGGGAAGTTTTTCTTCCTTTTCCCCCACTCTCTGTCACCCGGGTACCTGGGCAACTGCATGTTACAATAATCCAGAGGACCATAGCGGATGTAGTTCTCCTGCTTCTGCAGAAGAAGGGGAACGGAAGGGGTCAGAAAACCCTTCCTTTGGTCCGAACACCGCTTCTCACCTTTGTGTCTTTGTTTTGTCAAAGCCTTCAGATGTTGAAGAAAAAGCTACTAAGAAGGTTGATGATCTTCTTGAAATGTACATGGGAATAAGAGACCTCGAACTAGGTAAGAGTGTTTATGGAACTGCGAGTAAAGTAGTATCCCCTGCACAAGCCTACACAGACTTACACGGGACTAAGCCCAGTGAGCTCAGTGGGGCTTACTTCCGATGCGACATGTATGAGATTGCGCTGAAAGTTTCATTTCTAGTTCAGCTGGAGAGCTGCCAAATCTGAGTCTGAGCGTCTTCTGTAAGTGTTGTAAAACGTCTCTCCTGCATCCTACATTTTGTTTGCAGTTTTCAAAGTGTGAGGAGTTCTAATATGGGTCCAGATTTCCGGTTTGTTTAAATTTTGCATTGCATTGTAACAAGCATTTTAACATATTAGCCATATTCAGGCATTTGGAATGCAGCCTAGAGCAGCACTCGGGTAGCAGAGGCTTCACCCTCCCATCCTCGCCAACGTTGTCCTCTGTGTTTTACGAAGCTACTCTATGAAGTGGGGAATCCTCCTCAGCATGTGGAGGCTCCGATGCGTTTTGGAACTCCCATTTTCCAGATGTATGCTTCCCATGTGTACAGAGGATGGCTTCCCCGATGCAAGCAGTCGCCCTGTAAAACGGGAAGGGCGATAGCAAACAAGACAAGAGGTTGATGCTCATGCGCAAACTCTGCTCCTCACACGCTGCTGTAAGCCATATTCAGAATGACCTGGATATAGAGCTATTATGTTCCCAGAGCCACTGCCGTGGTAGGCTAGGAATCCAATTAATTGACCACATTAACATATGACTCTCCAGTCTCTC
The DNA here is from genome assembly GCF_964234715.1 of Podarcis melisellensis. Classification (NCBI taxonomy): domain Eukaryota; kingdom Metazoa; phylum Chordata; class Lepidosauria; order Squamata; family Lacertidae; genus Podarcis; species Podarcis melisellensis. The sequence goes on from NC_138538.1 coordinate 65,543,814, forward strand.
TGCTCGCAGCACAGTTTCCAACATAACAGCAGAACCATTGTAAGCTCTTGAAGATAAGCTGTCCAAAACATATAAATGACTGCTTTCATGCACAGATCCCATTGCAAAAGAGATGTGTGGGGTTGAAACCTGCATGCTGCATGTGTGTGCTGCATTAGATCTCACATATATATCTTTAACGGATGATGATGATAATATATTATTATTATTATTATCATCATCATCATCATCATCATCATCATCATTATTAATATGCCACCCATCTGACTGGTGGCTGGCGTGGTTAACTTTTGAAAACACAAATCTCCTATTTGGGACTTGATCACACTGAACACAATTATATATATGCCTGCTCAGAAGTAAATCCTGCTGAGCTCAATTGGGCTTTCTCTGAGGTAAATGGGTAAAGGATTGCAGACTGAATGTGTATTCCATCTCTCCCAAACAATGAATTGGTGCTGCTGGAGCGTAAAGGTAAAGGACCCCTGACAGTTAAGTCTAGTCGTGGATGACTCTGGGGTTGCTGCGCTCATCTTGCTTTACAGGCCAAGGGAGCCGACGTTCGTCCGCAGACAGTTTTTCCAGGTCATGACTAAGCTGCTTCTGGCGAAGCCAGAGCAGCACACAGAAATGCTGTTTTACCTTCCTGCTATTTATCTATTTGCACTTTGACGTGCTTTCAAACTGCTAGGTTGGCAGGAGCTGGGGCAGAGCAATGGGAGCTCACCCCGTCGCGGGGATTCGAACCTTCCGATCGGCAAGCCCTAGGCCATGGGTAGGCAAACTAAGGCCCGGGGGCCGGATCTGGCCCAATCGCCTTCTCAGTCTGGCCTGTGGATGGTCCAGGAATTGGCGTGTTTTTACATGAGTAGAATGTGTCCTTTTATTTATTTAAAATGCATCTCTGGGTTATTTGTGGGGCATAGGGATTCTTTCATTTCCCCCCCCAAAAATATATATAGTCCAGCCCCCCCACAAGGTCTGAGGGACAGTGGACCAGCCCCCTGCTGAAAAAGTTTGCTGACCCCTGCCCTAGGCTCAGTAGACCACAGGGCCATCCACTGTACTGATAATGTAGATGATGAATATATGCAAGCATATCTAATTTTTTTTTGGGGGGGATGCATTGCATATTCCACACACTGTTCCATGTGCAATAGGATCAGGGCCAAGTTTTCAAAATGGGGTTGTTGTTTTTTGTTGCAATCAAAGCATACACCAGTTGTCAATGTATATTGTGTGTGGAGCAACTGTATCATCTGCGTATCTGTATCTCTGCGTATCTGAGAGCGCAAAGTAAGGCAACGAAATGAGCACATCTTGTTGTGTCTAATGGTTCTTATGTCAGTGTTCTGTTTATATCTAACAATTAGCTATCACAAACCTGTTAAATGACATGATGCCAGTTAATTTCATACCATGGTGGCATCCATTGGTGATTGACAGAAGAGACACTCTCAGTGGAACTGGGATGGATGGGTTTTTTCCCAATTCCTCTTCTCCTCTTCACCACCAAACCTGCTTTTGAGGATCCCTCCCAACTCTCTAGAGCAGATTTAGATGTGGGGGGCAGAGGGAACTACCATGGGGAGTGCCAAAGATGGACTACCTCCCTGTTCCGCTGATGAATCCCCCCCCCCCCGTTAGCAGGATTCATTTCACTGTTGGATACAAGCCCCTGACGGCAGATATGATCAATCACTCAGCAAAATGAAAAGTGAAAAGTGGATTTGTTCCAATAACACCGATTACTGTTCAGTTAGGAATTTCATTTGTATTACTCATGCTAAATTAGCCTAATCACTAGGACTGTGAAATGCACGCAATAGGGAAAAGATTAACGCTTCCCCATCCCCACTGTGCTCATTTCAGAAAAGGAGTTTACTCTTAGGTAACATAGGCTTTCAATGTCCACTAAATGATGATCCCTGCAAAGTCATTTGAGGCATAGAAGTTTACAATATAGCTGAGTGAGAACTCTTTGCTATTTGAGTGACATGCAGATCAATTACAAATTAAAAAATGCACATATTTTTTGATATTGCACTAGATACTCAGCGGCTGCAAATGTTTAAAACATGTGGCATCTTCTTTTGAACTGTGAACCCACTGGCTCAACCAGCCGGGATCTAAAGGTGACATGTGTACCTTTCTGAAAATGGACCTTAACACTGTAATTAATAAAAAAATGTTTTTAGTAAAAGGTGCCTGTTTGGGGCACGTTTTGCCTGTAACTTCCTTGCAACTACTCTAGGCACACTTTGCTCGGACGTAAATCCCACTGAAACCCATGGGATTATAGTTAAAGTACTTAGGACTGTGCTATAAGCAAATGCAACTTAGCTTGCACTTGGGATGCTGAAAAGAATTTCTCGTGAAAAAATGCAGACGGCAACTCTATAACTAGATCAGAAGAACTGGTGATGTTTGACACTGTAATGGTGAATCTGTTGCATGGGTTTGGGCCCACAGATGGAGTGTGTGGTTTTTTTAAAAAAAAATTATCTTAACTTTATGGAAGGTTTTCTAAGAGGGCCTTGGATCTCTTGAAAGTCTCTCCCTTTGATGTTCACACAGGTAGGTTACTTGTATGAGCAGAGGTTTTTCCTTAAGAACCAGCTCCTGCTCTCATCAAATGAACTCATGATCCTGTAAATGTGTGTAGAATTGCACTTGAAACATCACAATATTTGTACAGTACTAGAAAATATATATTTTAAAAATATAAACGTTAACATGTAAAAGCTTATAACATTATATAATATTCTTTGCAGTGAGCACTAGGGGTCAGTACATGATCACTGAATACCAGCAAACTTTTGATGCTATATAAATGTGACGCTCAAAATATAGAAGTGTAACTAGAAAAACCTCTTAATAAAACAATTTATTCACTACTAAAAATGTGGTGCTCACTAGAACTGTGGGCTATTTGGGTTAAAATCTGAGCTGAACTCTAATGTTTTCGTTCTGACAAACGTAATACAGTATGTTTGATTCAAATACAATGGTTTGTAAGATTGTTTTCTAGTGATACTTCAGTACTAGACATATTACCTTAACCTTTCAATTCACCGCACAGTTCATTCTCTTGCACACATAGATTTGGATCCAGAGAACCGCAAGTAGAAGAAGATAACATTTTAATGAGGTTCCACCAACTTTTCTGCAAGTGCTTGTGAAAGACCTTTTTCTGGTGCAGCTCCAGTCCAGTTACAGGTGTTAGCATATAAACTCCAGTGAGCAATAATAAAAAAAGGCTTTAAAAGAGCTAGAGCAGAATTTGTGTAACAGCTTATGCTAATGGAAGAACTTCCCTGCACTTTCCTTACATGCGCTGGTTTCTGGCCAGGAACATTCCCTCTGTTAGTGAAGGGCTGTTTCTGGCCAGAGTGAAAGGGCACCTTTGAATCTAAACTATTTTGTGTGCATGTGTGTCATTTGATGTGTGTCGAATTGTAGAGCTGGAAGGGACCCTGAGGCTTATCTAGTCCAACCCTCTACAATGCAGGATTTTTTTGCCCAATGAGCTATGCCCTTCCTTAAAACACTTTCCAGCTTGATCCTATACAAGTTTACTCTGAGCATTGGCATGGGTATGTAGGAAGTCAGTTACCACATCTTAAGAAAGCATGTGTTGGTATTAAAGGGTTAAGAGGCTCTAATCAAGACGCTCTAATCACTGAGCAGCTGGAAGTCGTTAAGCTTCCAGCAATGTGAGTTTGTATAAATAGTCAGTTCACTCATGTGTTTGTCGCCTTTGGGTGTGTTTGCTGATATGTGTGGTTCGTCGCCAGGGTTTTTTCTTTTGTAAATAAACCTTTTCTTTGAGTTCCAAACCGCTTGCTCCAAGATTCCTCTTTAAAAAGATACTGCCTCTCCTGCCCTTCTTAAACCACTGTGCGAAATGCTCTGCTGTAATGGGACTTGTGACGATGGAAGCGCACTGGACATTTACTCAGCATTAAACTAATTAAAGTTTAATGGGACAGCATGCCCTTAAGACATGTTTCATGGACTTCCACCAGAACTTGTCCTTCTAAACTATTAGAAACTTGATGAATGTTCTCCCTTAATTTTTTTAAAATTTGCATTTTCCACCAGGTTGCAATCCCCCCCCCCCAAGCAGGTCATCTATAAGTAATCACTCTATTTCATATTTGTGTCTCTGAAAAATGCAGTAGGTAACTAACTGCTCCCCCTTTTTTCCTTTTAGCTGCAACGATGGTAGAAGCTGGGAAAGGCAAGAACAACCCAGATGAGTTCGCCATTGCCCTCGATGAAGCTTTAGGAGACTTTGCCTTTCCAGATGAGTTCGTCTTTGATGTGTGGGGAGCCATTGGTGACGCGATGCAAGGACGGCTTTAATGAGCATCAGAAAACTGTTGGAGCACAGTGTCAGCTTGTGCAAAGCATATATCTGGCATGGAATACGGAAAGCATCTGAATGTTCAGAAATCTGGATGAAGTAAGCTGTTACTTAATGCCGATACAAATTCCTTTAAAATAAAGTTGAGTTCAAGGCTGCACTCATGAAGCTTTAGGCTCATATGAGCACTTAATCTGAAATACTTTGCAAAGCAGTTTTCTCTGCATATTTACTTATATAAATGAATATGGCTAGTGGTTAAAGAAGAGGGCAGGTTGACTATCCCATGAAAATGGAGTGTGTCGGAAGGCATGGTGCCAGTACCTGGTGAACCTGAGCAAAATTTCATTGAAAAAAATAGACACCTTGTGTCTATTATTCTTTCCCAATTACTCCAGTGGGTACAATGCTGCATATCCAGCATTTTCTTCCCCAAAACAGTACTTTGAGACTGTGAGGGTAGAGGAAAGGCCATCATTGGTGGAGTGTATGTTTTGCACTTCGTAAGCCCTTGGGACTTAATTGGGATTTTGGGAAAGCTGGGAATGTCTAAGAAACTGACAGCTGCTACCGGTACTGAGATATATGGACTATTAGTCTGACTCAGGATAAGACAACTTCATATTTATGCTACTGTATAAGCAGGCAGATGAATTCTTTCACCATGTTTTATGGTGGTGTTATTATGGATACGAGTCTCAGAACTTTGGCACTTTCACAAATGATTTTTAAAGCAGTTTTGGCATTTCCCACTTCTGTAAATCAAATGGAAAAAAAAACAACTATGGATGGAATGTACTTCTCGTTTTACAATGCCTTCTAGATTCCCTTTCTGTATCAATGCCATTCGAAGTGACACATCCCAAATTAAAGTTCAGTTTTAGTGTCACTTAGGAGAAAGAAATCTTTTTTCCATTTGTTAGTCCTGTGGATGAGTGGGCTCAGATGAATGTATTAGTACAAAATGCTCTGGGAACAGTGCGGAAACCCCCCCGGCCTTAAATTTGAATCTTTTTTGTTGTTCTAGCTTGTTAGAAAAGTAAAGAAAACCTTATGCTTTTGGGAAGCTTCACAAATGTTTTGAGGCTTTACTAGTGAAGGGTATCAAAGTGAAATATCTAAGCCAGGTATGGTATGCTCTACCATAGAGTTCCACAAAACAACCTGTTTTTTGCTACGCCCATTTATTTTGGACAAGTTGGATACAGGGGAGGTTCCTAGGAAATGGGTGGGACTGCTCTGTAGGTGATTTTGATTATTCGAGTTGCACTGTTGCATGGAAGATACGTTGGTCGCTTTAAAAAAGCAGAAGTAATTTGTAACTATTTATTCATGTGATGATGCTGCAATAATGGTGTAAATATCCTTAAGATTAACCTTTGGTTTTTTTAATATATATGTATATGTAGTTTTTGTAAATCTTGGAATATTGAGGAATTACTAATGTGCCAATGATTGAAAAAGAAAGAAGATGAGAGAAATGATACAAGATGCTGAGCTTTAATTAGAATGCATCTCTTTGAGTCTACAGAAACCTTTGAGCAGCACACATCTCTTATTCAGCAAAATGAAATATTGCTAATCCTGAGCATATAGAGAAAAGGCTGTTTACTAATAAAGGATGTTTAGTCACATAAGAGATGAATCTTGCAAATAAAACTTTGCTACTAGTGAACAGGCTTCTTGGAATGATGGAAAGAGATTGGAAGTAGAAAACTTCTTCCGCTACCCACCCCTGAAGCTGTTAAGGTAACCAAGCTTAACCTGTCTTTGACACCACATAAATGAAACAGAAGTGTGAAGCCAGTAAACTGGGACTCTGGGTGCTCCCAGAGGGGGGCTTAATATTGCAAATGGGTGTTTGGCAGCAGGTTTAAAAGAATAATTATTATTGGATTTCCTTCAAATGGATGAATCCAAATTAACAGAAAAAAAGAGCCGGCATTTGATGCTGAAAAAGTTGTGTGGACACTCCAAAAAAACTTGGATAAATGAACAGCAAATTCCCGTGAAGGCAGAGACTCTAAAAATGAAAATACTGAAATGATTTAAACAAGATGCTTTTTATCACAACAGTGCCTAGAACAGGGAAGGACAATTGATTTAATGTTATACAGAGATCTGTTTGATTTACGCAAGAAATCAAACAATTTGAGGAGGGTCCACAGCATGGAGATGAAGTCCACTTGAATACATTATAAAAACTGTTAAAAGTCACTACAAAGCTATAGTCCTATAGATCTGACACAAGGGGAAGGTGAATATGCAATTTAATATGTTTTGCTTAAAACATGATCAGAATTAAAGTTGGTAGGACTTCTGCTTATATGGATGAGTCTTGCCAACTTCAATTCCAGCCTCTCCTGCCCCCTCCTCTCTCTCATAATATGCTGAGTTTGTTATGCAGTGCTTCACTTTAAGTTCACATAATTCTGTTAATTACTTTTGTTTCGTGTGTTTTGTGTTCCATAAAGTTGGGCTGTGCTTTTTATTGTTTTCTGCCCTTCAGGTTGAGTTCTAAGCAGTCCAGAAGGATGACTGGAGCCAATAATGAAAATTTGTTTCACAAACAGTAACTTCATATGAGCCAAATGTCTCACTTGAGCAAAACCGAAAAGAGTTTCAACTTAACTTGTGCAAATGCTGTATCTTTGCAATGTTCTTTTGTATTTGGATGCTAAATAAACAAACCATATTTTCTAAATGAATTCCGAGGTTTGCTTTTTATGATCTGAGGTGTACATTTGTAAGAATCCTAGGTCAGAAAGAGAGATAAATGAGCAGAATTACACGGGGAGTCACCGGCACACAAACCCCCTGCTCTATGACTGCATTTTGAAATAGTTACTGTGCCAGGAATCTACATTGCAGGAATCTAGAGAGGCCAGAGGGCAAAAAAATGATTAAAATGGCAGTAGCAATCAGTTACTAGAGAATACCAAGCCTTATGAATACCAACTTTTCGGACTCTCCTGTTAGGCTTCCAGCCACTTGGGGGAACCAGCATTGTGTCTTCAAATGCAGTATGGATTGTGCGAGTCTTACCTACATGACACTTTCACTTGCGACAATGTTTAATGCAGAAGTATATCTTCACCAGAAGTCTACAGTTATAGTGGTCAGGTTGCTGGAGAGGAGCAGGCAGGCATTTTAATTCTGGTGGCCAGTAGGAAAATTCTGTAGCATTCTCTGCCACAGAAGTGTACTAAATTTGTAAAAAGCTGCCAGCAACTTTTGGAGTGCCTCTTTCAAAATAGCACCAAACTCACACATGTCCTCTTCACATGCTCCCCTATGAACTCCACCATCCTGCAAGGCAGAAGGTACAACAGGGGAAGACTTCTTGTGCCTCGGTGGAGGAGGAAGTCATAGTCAGAGCTCGCTGGCTGCTAGAAACGATGGCTGCCTACTAAACCCACCTAAAATATGTAAACTCCACCCTGCTCTGCCCCAGGCCTTTGCCACTTCAAGTATTACTGTGTGAACATATCTGTCAGGCTCCCATTACAGGCTCAGCAGCAGCCCCACTCCCAATATGTTATTCAAATTGACACCCTTGAAAACAAACAATTTTTGTTGTTGTTCTCTCTCTTTCTGTGGTGTGCTCATTTATATGTTACAGACTATAAAACTTTTTATTTATTTTTGCTTCTCACCCACCTCCCTTTCCCTGGTTTGGAAAAATAGTGTTTATTCATTCTAGTCTGCTCTGGAATTGGATCCCATTGGTTTTTATATAAGCATGAACATGTACATGCATCCTGCGTTCAGTTTCTGCTTTCTGTCTCTCAGTATTTTCTAATTTACGTCGATCCACATTTCTTTGTTTTAATGTAATCCTTATAAGTCTGAGGTCCTTACAGTTGTTTTTTTATTGCCCTAGACTCTTATTGCCTGTCAGCTGCAGTTTCCTATTGTCAGCAAGTGACATCACTTTATTGGTGCTGTTTGCGTCTTCTGGGTCAAGGAGATGAAGAAAGCAGGATTGTAATCTGACCTTCATTATGTCTGTGGCTCAGAATTTTGAATGCTTCAGCTTTCAAAATGGTGCACTCCAGAGAAGAGGTTACCAGCTTGTCTCTATGTCTCTCTTAGGCCATAACAAATACATTTTAATGCAGTGCCAGGATTAGGTCCCTTTTCAGTGCATTTCTAATCTCAGCTATCATTAAATTTGAATATGTCAAAGGAGTTTCAGGCTATCTAAAAGAGTGATGGGATAATAAGCAATATTTAGTTGCCTAGTACAGATCACATGTTACCTTTTTCACTTTGTCTGCTGCTGAGTGCAAGCCTTTTCTTCCATTCACTTCAATGGCAGCTCCCCGCTGTAAATTGCAGGTGCATGGGACACGATGCAGAGGAGGGCAAGAAGTTCCCCTGTGCCCCACTGGGTTTTCAGTCCAGAATACGTCTCACCCCAGCTAGCATTTTATGAAAGCAAAGGCTTTTGTTCAAGGGAAAGTATATGGTTAACACCTCCATAATTTCCCCCTAACAGTCATAATTTGAAAGTTTAGGGAAATATGCAAGTAGATTGTTGCATTACTGAAAACATAAAACCGTCAGTGCATCAACTGATTCATTTATATGTTCTCTTAATTATACAAAGAGGTACTTTTATTGCCCAAAGAGTGGAAGCATTTGCAATTGTAATGAACTAATAATATTGCCCAAGTTAAAAGATGAACAGGGCTTCTTCATAATAATCAATCAAGAGCATGCCTAAAACAGAACAAAATTATGCCATGTCAACGCATGCTAATGAAATATTAAGACTGCCAGGTTGTTAGGTACCCTCAACCGTCAGCTTGGCTTTTTCATCTTATCTGTGCCCATGAAACCAAATTTTTACTACAGTCTTTGAAAGACACTTTTTGGGTGACTATGGGAATAGCTTATAAGGTATGATGAACAGTTTTACAATATTAGCAGTTACTATTCCATCTGTGATTTAATTGATTAAAGTATTGCAGAAAAAATAATTTGAAGATGAACCTAGTTTTTTTTGGGGGGAGGGGACCTGTTTTCATCTGCAAGAGAGATTTGAGGGTGCTATTGAATGGTTTGTGGATTTAAATGAATTCTCTGGAGTCTAGTTGTATCCAAGCATATGAATAGTTTAAGCATGAGCCAGGCAGTTACAATTAGCACCACGTACAGAACAGTTGCATACTGTCTAACTGACCTGCAGCCAACCTATAGCATTTGCAGGAGGAAAGTGTCATTTGAAGCCAAACTGACACATGTACAGTTACAAGAGGGCGAACTATACACATCTGTTGCAGCACAACTGAAATTGCCATTCCTACCTTTCCAGAAATGGTCCTTGCAGTCATGGCATGGTGGTGGGGGATAGGGAATTCTCCAGAGTCTTCTGTGTGGTGCAAAACATCATGCTACCACGTGTGTGGGACGTGGAAACTGAGCTTGTGGGAAGCCAACCAGCTTCATTGGTGTGCTCCCAGAGGCGGTGGGGCTCCATAGGTGGACCAGAGTGAAGACTACTGAGGTCTGGCCCGCCTCTGCAGCCAAACCACCCTACCCCAGGCTTCAGCAGAGTTTCCCACTCACCCACCCTCTATTTCAGGGTTTCCCAACCTTGGATATCCAGCTGTTTTTAGACTACAATTCCCATCATCCCTGACCTCTGGTCCTGCTAGCTAGGGATGATAGGAGTTGTAGTCCAACAGCAGCTGGAGACCCAAGTTTGGGAAACCCTGATCTATTGCATACATACGTTACATGTATGTAACCAGCAGGCACATGGGTGTTTGATCACATGGATTCATGCCCAATATCATTGGGCCAAACCTCTTGCACCGTAATCAATAAAGTTGTGGTCTTATTCTATCCAAACCACAGTTTGTGTCTGTCATTATTTACTTGCCGCTCTTGCATTCCCGGGGCAGGCCAAGGCATTTTGTCACCTGAGGCAAAATGACTCACCCCCACCTATACTGGGCAGTCATACCCCGGATGTCACAGGCATAGGCAGAGGGGGCGGGGAAGGTAGAGAGTACAGCAGTGGCAGCGGCCTGGAGGGATTTATCGCCTGAGGCAATGGCCTCAACCCACCTCGTGGTTGGGCCGGCCCTGTGCATCCCCATTGCTCCACTGCAAAATGATTTCTGGTCCACAGAATGCCACAAAAGTCTTTTCTGTATGGATTGATGTGCATCCACATTCTGCCCTGCTATCCTTTAGAAGCTTGAAAGTTTAAGTTAAGGAAGATGTTTTATACCATTGTTTCCCTCTAGACTTTCCAGAAGAGGTAGTTGGGAAAAGGTTTGCTAATGTCTAGGATACAAAAGCCAAATACAAAAACACAAATATCTTTGGATCTGGGTTATTGAGAAAATCTGTTGCCGTTGTTTTAATATGTGAAAACTCCCAGGTTTTATCAAGGCTTATTAACTTTTTTTTTTTGGATGAAGTGGGGCCCAGAATTACATCGACGTGTCTGTAGCCAGAGAGAGACAGTGCACAAAAGAAAGAGAAACAACCATGGCAAATGCAAGAGAAAACCATGCTAGCATAATAAATAAACCAGAAAAATCAAAGAGTAACTGGAGAAGTACACTGTGGAAAAAGGACACTTCTGCCAAGTGTATGGAGCAGAACCACTTGCAAATTAATAGCAGAACTGGATAAGGCGGAAAAAAGGGGAAAGCCACAATGCAGGAATATTATAGCTGGGTCAGCCAAAGAGAATGATCATAGGAAGGCTGTCATTTTAAGAAAACACCGTGAACACTGGAAGCAATGACTAACAGGGCAATCGTATACATGTTTCCTGAGATGCGAGCTTTGTTGAATTAAATGGGAGTATCTCCCAGACAACTGTGTATAGGATTGCAGGTTAAAATCATTACAAGGAAAAATATGATATCCAGCAGGTTTAAACTGTGAGGATTATTACGGTAATTACTTCAGGGCATTGTAGGTCAGACTCAGATTTTCTGCAGTGCCACTGCATCGTTGCCAAATGTGTTTTGTTACTTTCTATTATTTGGACCCATGTGAAGGTTAATTGCATCTGAAACATGCATAATTTTTAAAAGGCAATTCTTTGTGAATTTGGGATCCTCAGAGTACAAACAATGAATTCAATAACAGGGCACAAATGCAGCAACAGCATACCTGCAAAAATAATTTTTTTGGAAAGGGCAGTAAAAAAATCTTTAGCTGGCACTGAAAATATATCCAGTGAACCTTAGTAGGCTATATGGTGGCCACCAAAAAGCCAGAGGCTTCCTATATCTCAACAGCCTCTCCAGCTTCCATCCACCCAAGCAAGAATTCAAGAACACATTCTAGAGAGGCAAACACACTGGCTTGCATTTAAATTTATTGGTCTGCACCTAGTTCATTCCTGATTTGCAGGCACCTGCCTTCACCATTTTAACCAGACGCGGTGAGAGTAGCAAAAAAATTGTGGGGGAATGAGCCAAAAGGTGGTGGGAAGGTTAAGCAGCGGACTATCAAGCCGTTTGGAAGGCTGCATTAAAAAGAGAGCCGGTGTGGGGAGAAGTATTATGAGGAATTACCTACTGCCGCCATTTGCTTTCTGGTTTAGAGTATTTTCAAGTAGCATCCATTAATTTAGAGTTAACATGGATGAAGGTGGAATTGGTCTACCCCCTTGGACCGCTCCTTGCAACCTCAAATTTGTAGACAATTGTTTCTGAATTGGTTAAAGTACTTCAGCTGAGGTCTGGATAAAAGAAAAAAAAGAATATTATGTCCTATATTCTATTGAGAAAGTTGTTCAAGGTTCTGTGAAAAAAGAAAAACCATTTAAATGAAAATAATAATGTTTTTCTCTTGTCAAATAACAGACAAATGTTTTACACAGAGAAATTTCAACCATTGCTTTCTTTCACTTCTCAAGAGAGCATGATTCACTATCAATAAGTGATGGTAAAATACTAAGGGGAGCTATAACCTTCAAATAAAAGATCTTGGTGTACTGTAAAAGTTGGAGAAGACATTGTTCATGAAGGCAGCTGTTGCAGTTGAATCATGTGGGATTAACTGGTTTCATGTGGTTGAATTCTGAAATCAAGGAATGCCCGAGCCATCACTTGATCCTGAACTATGATAGGTGGTGAGACTTTTACAACAATGGACATCTCCTTTCAGCCAAAGGAATAATATAGTGGGGAAAGATAATTATGTTTCCTTTTATTAGTTTTAACTTATCTTAAAAAGAAGAGCAGGTGTGCAAGAAAAGGCTTTATTACTGCCCGTGTAGATTTTTCCCAAACAGCAACTCTTCGGCCCTGATCTAAAAGAAAATTTCTGCAGAAGAGGGAAAAAGAAGGGAAATCCTGTCAGCGTATCACACTTCTGCTCAAAGATCAGCACTAAAGAAAATCCTGTGTTGCAAAACACTCTGAACAACAACAAGCAACACGTCAGCTAATAATATAGTGACAATATTTTACTCTACTGTTTCAAAATTCATAAACAGAAGACATATAATACGTGCACGGAGTCACAGATTAATAAGGATCAGGTAAATGTTCCATGAACAGGAATGGTAGGAGTGGTAAGTCACTGTCAAAGATCACTGAAATGGAGGCAGAATGCCTTTCCACAGTCAATATTTTGAAACAGTAAAGGTAAAGGTAAAGGTACCCCTGCCCGTACGGGCCAGTCTTGACAGACTCTGGGGTTGTGCGCCCATCTCACTTAAGAGGCCAGGGGCCAGCGCTGTCCGGAGACACTTCCGGGTCACATAGCCAGTGTGACATCGCTGCTCTGGTGAGCCAGAGCTGCACACGGAAACGCCGTTTGCCTTCCCTCTGGTAAGCGGTCCCTATTTATCTACTTGCACCCGGAGGTGCTTTCGAACTGCTAGGTTGGCAGGCGCTGGGACCGAGCAGCGGGAGCGCACCCCGCAGCAGGGATTCGAACCGCCGACCTTTCGATCAGCAAGTCCTAGGCGCTGAGGCTTTAACCCACAGCGCCAACAGTATACAGTAGTAAAATATTGTCAGTATATTATTAGCCAATGTGTTGCTTGCTGTTGTTGAAGGATCAGCACTGGCTGTTGATTTAGGACCAGGCCCAATTCAAGGTATTAATGTTTGTATTCAAAGCCTTCAACGGTTTGGGATGGGTTGATTTCATAGAATCATAGAATCATAGATTTGAAGGATTGCTTTTGCACATACATGCCCGCTTGAAAGTTTGAACCTTGAACTTGCATTTTTACAAGTGCCGTGCAATGTGCAGAGCCCAACCAGATCTTTCTTTCTTTCTTTCTTTCTTTCTTTCTTTCTTTCTTTCTTTCTTTCTTTCTTTCTTTCTTTCTTTCTTTCTTTCTTTCTTTCTTTCTTTCTTTCTTTTTCATAAAATTTATTCATCTCTTGATTGTACAAAACAACAAAAAACCCTCGAAGCAAAGGTAAAACAAGGATATCAAGGAAAAACCCCCCACAGCTATACTTTAAAACAGACAAAAGTTAAAATACTGAAACAGATTTAAACAATTAAGCATTCTCTGATACAGAGATGAGGGTGTCCAGATCTTCTGAAAAACATGTGCACGTAATTTTCTTGAGCTGGTATTTATTTTTTTATTTACAAAGTACATCAATTGGCCCTAAGAGGAATGTAGCTGTTAGTTTGGGATGTTTTCAGCTAATGAATCCTGCCAGTATACGATGTTTGGTTAGACAACCGCCACGGCAGTAACAAGACCAGGACTGTACTAGGGATGGCCCACCTCTCAAAAATTACTGGACTGTGGCAGGAAATGTTATGTACACAGAGCTTTAACTTTTGGGAAAATATCATTCCAGCATTACAAAACAACAACCAGACCTGCAATATTTAGTCCAAGGCATTCCTTTGAAAACTAGTTTTTTTTTATAAGCTAAGATGTTCATTTTTATTTTTTTTAAAAAGAGACATGCTTCATAAAAGTGATTGTACAGGAAAAACTGCATCTTTTGCTGCACATAAAATATATTCTGGAATTCCCATTTGAGACGTTAAGATTTTGACAAAAGTAATTTTATTAGCTGTTATTGAAGTATCGCAGGGTTTAAATCCTGTAACACATTGACACTTTTCAGAAATGCTTGCTCTTGGAGCTCCTGTACTATTCAGGGCAGGAAATTAGCAATTTCTTTTAAGAAGGGGAAAAAAATATATCTAAAAAGTATGAAATCCCAGTGCTGCATACAGGATGAAATGTTGAACTCTGCTTTGGCAGACTTTGGTTTGTAAATCTCTGTCCAGCCATAAATGTGCTGAGTGTACTTGGATAATGTCTCAAGTCTAGGCTTCTCATTTGCAAAAAGGGAACAATAATAATAAAAAAGACCGGATTGCGTGTTTGTTGGTTGTGAGCCTGAAAAATGCCAGTAAAGCACTTTCAATGTAAAAAATAATAATACTGTACTTCAGAGACAATATGGAGGCACCTGAACAAAGAGGCGGATTTAGAGGAGAGCAACCGGTTTGATCATACTGGGGGCGGAACCCCAGGGGAACGCCACAACTATAATTTAGAATAGAGTGCAAGAGGCAGGGGTGCATGCCAAATTTTGGCGTTGCGCAGGTTTGATCTGCCTTGCCAGATGCAAGAAGGATCCCAGTCGCAGGAGCTAATGCTTCTACCAGTTCTCTCCTATTAACTGGTTTTATTTCATGGCACAGCATAGACTGCCAAGCGACCTGTAATTGCTTAAAAAGAAAAATGAAACTTCTTGCTTCATCCCCTTAGTTTAATTCCACTTGCTTGTCCTTTTTTATTTTCGAGTGAGGCACATTTCTGCTTTAAAATTTGCTGGAGACTTTCCTACAAGAACATATGGTAGGTGTGCCCTTTTTGATACTTTTGGCAGTAAAAATCTTTTATCACATCATTATTCTAACCAATACAGCACTTTTATGTTTTATGTAGAGTATTTTTTTTTTTGGGGGGGGGTGTTTCATATAAAGCAAATGCTGAATTCATCATGTTGCACCATTAACATTTCTTGTACCTTTGTTTACATTTATTGCCTTGAAGTTCTTAGATTTTGCTGGCAGAGCACTGAAGCTGGCTTGAACCAAAAGCATACTTTTAAAGCACCCAATCCCTTCAGATCAACGCATGCAGGTGCTTTTTACCAAATTTGGTTCCAAAGACATCTGCAGTGGCAGATGGGAACAACTGCCCTGCCTTGCCCACAGTGGTGCTCCGACCTCCATGACTAACATCTTGTTTCATTTTATTTGCTCTTTTCAGGGATATTTCCCATGCTTCTGACTCTAAACTAGTGTGTGCAGCTGAGAAGAGTGGGGCTGTCACGTCTTCCTTTTGGCAGGTTTGCAGTACTGTGGAAACAATAAAATGGGATGGATGTGCAATTTTCAGTGTCCATGGACAAAGCAGCTTATCTTAGAATCATAGAACTGGAGCAAGAACCTTCTGAGGGAGACCGTTCCGCTGTTGCAAAGCTCTTACTGTCAGAAGGTTTTCCCTGATGTTTAGTCAGAATCTCCTTTCTTGTAACCCGAAACCACTGGTTCAGGTTCTACCCTCCAGAATAGGAGAAAACAAGCTTGTTCCCTCTTCCATGCCACAGCCCTTGAGATATTTGAAGACGGCTATCATATCTCCTCACAGACTAAACATACCCAGCTCCTTCAACCGTTCTTCATAAGGCTTGGTTTCCAGACCTTTGATCATCTTGGATGCCCTCCTCTGCACACACGTTCCAGTTTGTCAACATCCTTCTTAAATTGTGGTGCCCAGAATTCCAGGTGTCGTCTGACCAAGGCAGAATAGAGTGGTACTATTACTTCCCTTGATCTGGACACTATACTTCTGTCATTTCAGCCTAGAATAGCACTTGGCCCATTTGAATTTGGCTTCGGGCGCAGTTTCAGCACTCAGACAGCTTTGATTGCTTTGGTTGATGACCTATACTGGGAGAGAGAGAGAATGAGAGATCGACCCTGTTGGTTCTCCCTGATTCCTCAGTGACTTTTAACACCATCAATCATGGTATTCTTCTGGAGTGGTTTTGTGGACTGGGGCTGGCACCAGGGCTATTTCCAGAGGCTGACATTGGGGTGTTTGTGTCTCCTGCACAGCTCTGTTATGCTGTGGTGTTCTACTTCTATTACTGAGTGGCTATCTTATGTTCTACAAATATCCAAGCCCTGATAATTATTTCAAGCCTCAACTGATTGCCTCAAGTGACATAATTTGTTCATTCTCAAGGAAGAGCAGAATGATGGGCCAGCCTCAAAAGCCTTCTGGAGCTTCCCTCACTGAGAGATGAGAAGCTACAGGGAACCAAGCAGAGGGCCTTCTTGGTAGTGGCGCCCCGCCCCCTGAAATGCACTCCCAGCAGATGTCAGTGAGATCAGTAACTATACAGTGGTACTTTGGTTCTCAAACTTAATCCATTCTGGTAGTCCGTTCAACTCCTGAAACCATTTGAAAACCAAAGCGTGGCTTCCGATTGGCTGCAGGAGCTTCCTGCACTCAATCGAAAGCCGCGGAAGCTGCATCGGATGTTCGGCTTCCGAAAAACATTTGCAAACCTGAACATTCACTTCCAGGTTTGTGGTATTCGGGAGCCGATTTGTTCCAGAGCCAAGCCGTTCAACTACCAAGGTACCACTGCACAACCTTTAGAAGATATCTGAAGGCAGCCCTGTTCAGGGAAGGTTTTTATGGTTGATGTTTTATTGTGTTTTTAATATTTTGTTGGGTGCTGTCTAGTGCCATATAAATAAAATAGTAGTAGTAGTAGTAGTAGTAGTAGTAGTAGTAGTAGTAGTATGTGACACTCAAAAGTCCTTACTCTTAAATATAAAGAGCATCTTACAAGCCCTCAAAAAGTCTACATTATCCTTCTTTAAAGCCTTCCTTAAAGAAGGTCCCACATTCAGTCCCTGCCAGGTCCACTAGCACTGAGAGAGAATTCTATCTGAGACCCTGGAGAGCAACTCTAGTCAGTGTAGACAATGCTGAGCTACATGGACCAATGTATAAACATAGATTCCTATATTCTTATGTTCTATTGCTGATCCCCATGTGTCAGAGTGTTCCATTATTTGCCAAGCCGTTTGTTTTTTGGGGGTCCTAAACCACAAACGTGAAACACCAGAGGTTCTAACTGTATGTATCTGGACCAGTGCAGAGGGAAGGACATTGCTTGATTTAAAAACAACATGACACTTGATGTTTCTGCCAGGCAAATAAATTGTATGAGGACATGGGTGAGAAATGTTTTATCTTTAATGTAAACCCTCGACATTTTCTCACTTCTCTGTGTCCAGCACCAACAGGAGAGCGATCATCCTTCTTGTTTTGTTTCCAGCTACAGCCACTTGGGGTTTAATTGGTGCCTCTGCTGTTACTTTTAATGACAGTGTTCCCAGAAAGTAACAATGACTAATTATTTTGAATGGCCTGATAATAATCAAGTCCCACTGTTATTTGAAATAAGCAGCAGTAAATGCATGACTCGACCTCTTACCAAATCACGTCTTTGTAATCTCTGAATACAAATGTTTCATGCAAATGTACAAAAATACAAATCAATCTACCACTTGCTCAGTTTTTCTCATTACACTTTCAACACTGGGGTAAGTAGAAAAGTGTATGAAAATTGGAGATTCACAGACAGTGTTTTTTAAATTTCCTGAGGGAGACTTTTGTTATGTCGGAATAGCTCAGAAAACTACCAAATAAAAAAATATTGTTTTTAAGCTGCCAGCGAACAGTGTGATTGAACAAGGAAAATTATATAGCGCACAATTAAAGTGGATTTGTCACTCTTGTGCAACAAACTCACTTCAAAAACTTTGGGTGGTAAGGAAAGTGGCGAGAAAATGCACTGGAAAGTGTGGGGTCACAATTGTTCAACAGAATGTCATCTAGCCTCCCCACAAACAAACCAGAATGAATTCTCAGTAAGCAGTGCATGTCATGTAACATCCCTGCAAGTATTGTGCAAACAAATCAGGATGAATACGCTCAGGTTATTGGGGAATGACTGTAGGGACCCACAAAATAAAAAGTGACAGCTTCTCCTCACCTGTGCCATTATGTAAAATTTGAAAAGTGTATTTCTTTTATTGTCATTTTAAAAATCATTTATAGGTAAGAACAGTCTTCTGCATCACCACTGACTACAGAAGCATATACATATTGCTCTGGTGGAAAAAAAAATCTAGCAGACACTAGCTAGACTGTTTTCTCAAAAAGTCCCACCCTGACCCTGTAATATCCTGTCATTTCAGGAACCTTTTATGTTCCTAGTTTTAAAAAACTTGTTCCTTAATGGTTGTCTGCTCTCTGTCTCTACTGTTGCAGCGCATATCTCTTTGGATTAAATAAGGAAACAGGGACATAGCTAGCCATTCACTGCAGCAAAATGCTCCTTTAATTATAGGTGTCCATGGACTGCTGCACAGCTGGCACAGAATGGAAGGATAACATGACTGCAGCATTAAAATGATTAAGACTCTTTCATGAGTATCTGCTGAGACTCCCCAGTATAATACTGATTCCTCTAACCAGAATTACCGGTAATTGGGTTCTTCTATGAGGAGGGAGGAGACAATATTCAAAGAGGGGGAGGAAAATATTTGTGGTTGTTTAACAAAAGCAACTATAATTTTTTCAAAGTTACTTTATGAAAGTCATGGAAACAACGCAGAGGAAGTTAGAAGAGATTATTTCAGCTGTCTCAATCCAGTGCCCCTCCTTGCACCTGGACCTCCTATGCGCGTCCAAGGAGTGGAACCTCTGTGCGCAGAACAGCACGCATTGTAGTGAATGGAGGTTGCCCACATGGGCGGGGCAGTTTGGATCTTTCTGAGTTTTGAAGGCACAAGAACGTTACGCCATGCTATGTGATTCTATCGTTCATCCAGCAAGTGGCTGTCTGGCTCTCTTCAGACATTCCCCTCCAGGCGTAGAACAAAATCTGCAGACCCTGCACATAGACACTCCATGGAAATGCTGCCTGATGGACCTGCTCTACCATATTAGCTGCACCAGTGTACCTGCATGAACACAACCTCCCCACTTCCCTGTCCCATTCAAGTATGCAGCAATGGGGCTGTTCTTGGGGTGGTGGCTCCAAGGCTCTGCCTCAGCCCATGAACGGTTATTGCTCTAGAGAACCACCTTTTCACATTTGTTTATAGCAGATAGCTTAGTCCGTAGACTCTTAATCTCAGGGTTCAAGCCCCAAGTTTGGCAAAAATTGCACTGCAAGGGCTTGGACTAGATGCCTACAACTCTACCACCCTATGATTCTATGACATCTTCAAGCCCCATGTGTTGTCCTAGAAGCAGCAGAATGTCATTCAGTACCAATAGTTCTTTATGCTAATGGAAAGAAACCAGAAAGTGCCAGGAGCTACAGATCTTGAACTCAGGAACCTGACCTATCGAGGCCACTCTAGTACTCCATGTGCCACCAGAGTACCAAGAGGCCACTTACATTCAAGCCTCCATTATGCCTCTTCCTGGCACATCTGCGTCAGTCAGTCATGGTTGCTGTCTCTAGACCAAGCACTGTTAAATGCAGCTTCTTTTGTTTCATGCCACTCAGCTATTGAATACAGGGGCATAATTGCTGGGTTGAGTTGGGGGAAGCTAGAGTCATATGTAGGTGTTGGCAGAAATAGAAATCCCAAATCTATCTTAAAAATGGAGCAAGAACAAGAGGTTGCTGTTCCATCATGAAATCCATTTAGCTTGACTGAGAAACACTTGTGAAAACGCCCTTGAGGTATGCTCCTTTAAAGCTGTCAATAATCTGCAAGTGTGGATGACAGAGAATTGTGGATGGAAAAATCAATGGTGCCGTTTATGTGCCTTCTCTGGATTGTTGAGGGGAGGGAGTTGTAACATGGGTCTTTATAACATCAAGAAAGAATAGTACTTCTTTCAGAAGTGATTCACCAAGTCACCCCAAGCATTATCTGATAGCAGGCCTGCTAAGCACTTAAGAGAGAAAATTGGAGAGGTGTGGACCTAAATGGTCAGAAGAAATTGTCCGTTCTTCCAAAAGTACATAAATTTGTCATCAGCTTCTCCAAAAATGGAACCTTGTTTCTTCAAGAAAATGTAGTCCAGAGGATTCTGGTGTATCTTGGAAAAATATGGATCTATAGGATAGGAAGCGTTTTGATCAGCTATGTAGGCTTTGTGAAACCACTCCGCCACATTTCGTGAAACCACTCCGCCACATTTCAAGTGTAATAGCAATTTCACAAACTGGGATGTTGTTTATTCGCTACCTTTCTAAGGCTGCTAGGGCATCTACTCTTAAGAAATCTTACTTCTCACCTCCCAACACAATGTCCCCCCACCATGTTTTAGGCCAAGTGGGATTGTTCCTTAGGCTCACATATCTTTGGCTATGATGAAGTGTAAAAGAAGAAGAAAATGCTCTAAAATGGATTGGTTTTTGCAATTTAATCTAAAATTAACAGGCATATGTATGTTGTAGTTAATGTATTTAACTTCTTCTGCTTGAAATCTCACCCAGAACCCAAATAGCGTCCCTGCCTGGGACTTTGCCAATACTTTACCAACACTACCACCAGAGTAGCCTTTTTCCTCCTAATTATTAGCTTACACAATCTTTTTCATGCATTCAAGTGAATGTGCTGATTTTGGGTTGTGTGGGCTCATGGATAGTTAGCATGGTCCTATTCCCCTTCATGCATTAAATGAACAATTTACGAAAAACCTGCATTTGAATAACTAAAATGTATCAGGAAATGGATCAGAGGATAACATCTGGGGGATTAGATGTAGCTTGTGGTTCTTATATCGGTCTGGTTCAGATATACAAATCTCAGCTTTGCTTGCTCCCGTGCCATCTGTTCTATCCTCCCTTCTTGGCATGCCACTGTTAAATGAAGCATTGTTTCCCCTTATGTATGAACCAGGAAACTATGGTTATCAAGTGTGGTGCAAGCCAGGATCTTTATCACTACCCTAAGGAGTCTCAAAAGGGACGCGGGTGGCACTGTGGGTTAAACCATAGAGCCTAGGACTTGCCGATCAGAAGGTCGGCGGTTCGAATCCCCGTGACGGAGTGAGCTCCTGTTGCTCAGTCCCTGCTCCTGCCAACCTAGCAGTTCAAAAGCACGTAAAAGTGCAAGTAGATAAATAGATACCGCTCTAAATGGTAAATGGTATTTCCGTGCGCTGCTCTGGTTATCCGGAAGCGGATTAGTCATGCTAGCCACATGACCCAGAAGCTGTATGCGGGCTCCTTTGGCCAATAAAGCGAGATGAGTGCCGCAACCCCAGAGTCGGTCATGACTGGACCTAATGGTCAGGGGTCCCTTTACCTTTACTAAGGAGTCTCAAAGAGGAGTCTCCTTTCCCTTCCTCCCCCACAACAAACACTCTGTGAGGTGAGTGAGACTGAGAGACTTCAGAGAAGTGTGACTAGCCCAAGGTCACCCAGCAGCTGCATATGGAGGTGCGGAGACGCGAACCCGGTTCACCAGATTACGAGTCCACTGCTCTTAACCACTACACCACAATGGAGCCATTGTAGGTGCACTGGACTGTAGATGTTTCACACAGCAGGGCGAATACATAGGCAAAAGAACAATTAAGTTATCATTTAATGCTTTTTGGCTGCCCACAGGAGAAAAAATGCTCACAATAAGAGCACTTCCAGATGACGTGTTTATTCACCCTGATTGGTTTGCAGGAAGATGAGACAATGTTGGCTATTTAATGAACATTTATTCTGCCTTATTTTTTTTCTCCTCAAAAATACACACACTCCACATTAATTTCTTACACTGCCACATTACTTCTACTTATCTCCTGAAGAAATTCATTTTAGAATTGGCATGGAAACTTTGGCTAAATTTTTAGAGTGTGTTGCTTGCTGGCCGACAATCTTTGAAGTCAAGGTATTCCTCTGTTCAGTAACTCAATACAAAGTCCGAAAGATTTGAAGCAGAACGTGTCTTATTTGACTCTTTAGCTGGTTTTGGCTCAACTTCATTGCCTCCCTTAATCAGAAACGGCTGTTCTTGGTAACCAGTGCGGTTGATGAAAAACGCATTGTGTGGATAACAGCTTTTGGCGACGTAAAAGCATGGGCAGAAAACGAGGCACGAGCACATGTTTCTCTTGGCAAATTTCCATGCTTTGTATGTAGTTTTGAAAAATGAGTTGAAAAATGAGGAATTAGGCAACATGATTTTTTTATGAAGAATGGTTAGATAAGACAATCAAAATCTTGAAATTTTGCATCTCACAATGCCCCTTTGTAACTTACAATGTTGATTCTGTGAAGGAGCAAAGGAGCAAAGCAGCCTATTTGATACAGTCAAACAGAACATTACCTTTTTAAAAAAGGAAGTGCTTTAAAACAAAAGTGAAAGAATAGAATGGGATACGTTTTTTAAAAAAGTATTTCATACAGGGGTGGCTAATCCCCCAGTTTGGGGGCTCTCTCAAGCAAATATTTCTCTCAAAACCCTTTTGATTTTTGGAGCAGGATTCCAGTCCCTGATGAGGATGCAAATCTTTCTCTTCCTGGTCATCAGAGTTATAATTTGATGAGCAGAGAGTGGTGATAACCCTCCTCCTCAACTGCTCTATATAGAGGAAGAGTTGTGTGCCTGTGTGTGTGTTTGTGTGCCTATATGTTTGTGCACATGAAAGAGTATTGGGTGGCCATTTATCTATTGCAGAGTTGGCCATTGATGAATGTGGCCCTTGAGTGAATCTTTTTTTTAGCCAATCTTTACTTAAGCTATTTTCACTACAGGGCGCATCATTAGGGAGAGAATTGGGATTCTTGAGCCCTGAACCTGCACACTAAGCTCTAGATATCTTGCCCCTTGCCCCCCATTTAAACTGAAAAAAAAAAATCTTTAAAAAACTTTGTTTACAGGGTGACTTCTCCTAGGAAAGTTGGTCTAAACTTGCACCTATACATATAAATACATATATGTATAAATCGGCATATGAAAGCTGCATGCAAATTTACCTCATCAACATGTTCTCCAAGGCTTTTAAGGATTTAGTAGTGCCTCAGTGCTTGTTATTGGAACAGCGGATTCTCCGAACCACCCAATGCCAATTGGGGGGGGCACGGGGGGCATGGGGGAGGATAACAGAGGAAAGCCCTGTTGTGCTGGAAGGACTCATTGCTAGTGCAACTGTTCAGTTGAATCCACAACCAGTCAAAGGGTACAATCCTGCATCAGTTGGTAGTACAAATCAGAACTGTACCAGTGTGGTAGTGCTGTTTTAATGACATGGACCATAGTTTGTAATGAATTCTTGGCTTCCTGTGCAATTTTTGGAAGGTTATTCATCACAGTTGCCAAATAAAACCTGTTTCCCCAGTCTAATTGGTTTATGGTAGATATATCCTGCTCTTAAATGAATTCAACTAGCAGGGGACTAAAAAGCAGCAGTGAAAAATTACCAAGCTTCAGAAGAATGGTTTGCAAAAGGGATTACATAATCAAATCCATATGGCCATTTAAGAAAAAAACAAAAACCCATATTTTATTGTGGGAGATATAGAGAATGAAGTAGAGGAGCATGGTTCTCAACTGTGCAAAAATGAACTTCAGTTTCAATGTGCTTCAGAAAATAATCAGGGGCTCTCATGGAAAAGAAAATATAGCAGACTTAGTGTGGCAGATCCACACTGCGCTTTCAATTGCTGTGATGCCAAATGAGTGGAGGGAAAACTGTCTGTTTTAATTTTACTGGTTCCAACTTAAATGCAAAATGTCTTTGGGCACTTAGTGCTAAATTGCGAGATGACAATTGCAATATGCAATCTATTTAAATCGAGAGCTCTAATTTATTTATAGAATATGCTTCTTTTCAAGTGCGGTTTTCTAGAACTTCTTTTCATTTCACTTTAGAACAACTGCTGGCATCAGCGAGAGTCACTCCTGGGATCAAACTTCTCACATCCTGCTTATCATCTGGCATTGTGAAGCATGCCAGTTTCTTTTTGTCGGTTCAATAATAAAATGTTGGAGGAAGCATAAGCCGCACAGGAAGTGGGAGTCATTCATGCAGTTGAAACGATGGCTAGAAGACAAAAAATAAGACTGTGGCATTATGGGAAAGGTCCCCAAAGTGTGAACAAATCACAATGGATTTAACAGCAGAAACTAGCCTTGAAGACTGAATTGGGAGCTTCTATGTATGGAAGCAATATCATCTGAACATGCTTAGAATCCTTTTTCAGACCTTCATGTGAAACCCTTGCAAAGATGGCGCTGGGAATAATGTGCAAGCATGTGATCCCTACTCAGGCTGAGATCTTATTATTTTTTATGCTTAAAAAGGGCTAGTATGAGAGAAATGATATCGTTTACAACTGGGTAGGGATAAGGTAGGGTGGCTAGAACAGGATCTGTCTGTCTGTCTGAAAGAACCATCTCATTCTCAGGATGGTTCACTTCCTGGTTCACACATATTTTAGAAACGTGCCCAGAGACAGAAGAGATGTCCTGCCCATTGATGTAAAAAAAGGGAAATGAAAGAATTTAATATAGCTGTAATTGTACAGAAATGTGCCCATCCTTCCCTTTCCAAACCTAAAAGGAATGCCCCTCTCCTCCAAAAGTACAACCCAGTGAAAACTGAGGCTGCCCAGTGAACACAGAATGCTAAGTGACTGTTGCTGGGGGGAGAAAAATCAAGAGAAAAGAAAGGAATGGCAGGGATCCAGAACAGGGAAAGGTTTCCGCTTGTATTTCTACTATGTTGCTGAGACACAGAGGACAGTTACTTTCATGTATTGCCTGCAGGCTTCCTAGAAGCATCTAGCTGATTACTGTCAGAAATGGATTTGTAGACTCCGATCCAACTCTTCTTAAGTTCTTATGAAGGCCATGTATGGAGATTGCTGAAGAGGTAGACACACCAGTAACATGGCCTGTGTCATATCAGCCCTGATATTGAAGTTTTTAGTCTTAGGATTTCTGGAGTCTTGAGAGTTTCGGTAAAAGGAGTTGTGGCAAATGTATTCAGACTGATCTGATACTAGGGTTGAATGAACCAGGGTGGCAATCTTTTATTTATACAGTGGTACCTTGATTTAAGAACAGCTTAGTTTATGAACAACTTGGATTAAGAGCGCTGCAAACCCGGAAGTAGGTGTTTTGGTTTGTGAACTTTGCCTTAGAAGCAGAACATGTTTCGCTTCCTGTTGAGTGTATTCCATTTGTAAATTGAGTCCCCCGCTGCTAGGGGAAAGCACGCCTTGGTTTAAGAACGCTTTGGTTTAAGAACGGACTTCCAGAATGGATTAAGTTCGTAAACCAAGGCACCACTGTATTATTCTTATTTTGTGTTGAAAGCTATCAGCGCAGGATAAGCATGCCATTCTAAAACATTGTCCAAAGTGTCTTAATTCAAAACTTACACTATTGGAGACTTACCCTTCTATTATTATTATTATTATTATTATTATTATTATTATTATTAATTTAGCCAGTTGATAACTAGAAAGGGGCATACCTGCCAATTTGGCTTTTGTTCACTTTCTCATTTTTCCAATATTAAATTCATGATGCAACATTTCTGCATCATTTTGATTTTTTTTTAGAAAGTTCTATCCATATTTACATTTCTGTATGCAATTTTGCCTAATGTACACATTTTTGCAAGCAATTTCCCCAAATATAATAATAATACACTGTTATTTTCGCTAATAGTGAGGGGTGGGGTGAGGGGAGAGACTTCATCAGGCAAGGCCTTCTTCCACCTGCTTTGCCCCACCCTCCAGTCTCTGCTTCTCATTTTGTATTGTATTATGTTGTGCACTGGCTTGCTGTTGTTTTATTGACTGGAGTTTAGAAATCACTTATTGCAACTGTTAAGAGTGGATTTCTGCTTAATCTTGAAATGCTGATATTTAATATTATGGTGGCGCTGTGGGTTAAACCACAGAGCCTAGAACTTGCTGATCAGAAGGTCGGCTGTTCGAATCCCTGCAACGGGGTGAGCTCCCATTGCTTGGTCCCTGCTCCTGCCAACCTAGCAGTTCAAAAGCACGTCAAAGTGCAAGTAGATAAATAGGTACCGCTCCAGCGGGAAGGTAAACGGCGTTTCCGTGCGCTGCTCTGGTTCGCCAGAAGCGGCTTAGTCATGCTGGCCACATGACCCGGAAGCTGTCTGCAGACAAATGCCAGCTTCCTTGGCCTATAGAGCGAGATGAGCGCCGCAACCCCAGAGTTGGTCACGACTGGACCTAATGGTCAGGGGTCCCTTTATCTTTATATTATTTTAATGAATGTTGAATGTTATTTTATTTGCATATTGCATATTGTATGATGCATATTGTCTTATTTATATGATATTAGCCGCTCTGAGCCCGGCTTTGGCCAGGGAGGGCGGGATACAAATAAATTATTATTATTATTATTATTACTAACATTTTATTCACACTTTTATCTAACTGGTCACAGTTTGGTTTGCTATACATTTTAGGGGTTAGAGGGTTGCACCATAAAATTCAGAGAAGTTCACGTATTTAGTTCATGTATTGTTTGTTTGGTAGGTTCACATTAAAATGCAAAGTGAATCCAATTCTTCTCCCATCCCTACTGACAACCTGAGGCATTAATCTGATATTCAACTGGCGAATTCAAGCCTTTCTTGTTGTAACACTGGACTGGCTGCCTGGAGACCACCCAGCTTGCAAATCAGTGCCTGATGCCATCGGTTGGGGAGAAAGTCAACATGTGGATGGATTTGAAAAATATTCCCTTTGTGATGCCAGCAAGAGAAATGACCCTCTTTAATATAAAACACCACATCGTATAGCTCAAGGCTGGCTTTCTGTCAGTCATCTTTGATTCGATTTGGCACTTCTTTCTGCCGGGATATTGTTTTCAGAGAAATGATTGAACAGTGATTGGAGTAGGAGCACAAATCTAAGCACACAACTTTGTGTTCGGCTTGATTTATACGTGAACTTATTTCCACATAAAGCACTTTGCCTGCACTGCACTCCATGCAGTTAGCTTCTCAATTCAATCAAGTCACTGGCCTTTACTTTTATCGCTCAGGGGATTCTCGTGCTGCATATGTAAGGACTGGCAACTTGATTTAAACGAGAAGCTGCCTGCATAACAGATTTTCTCAGGTAATGGCTTCTTCTCTCCCAGTCACTTTTATGTTTTGATCAGCCCTTGGATTGCCTAGAGAAAAGGGCAGTTAAGTTTCAGTGAAATATATGTGGCAGCTCTGTCCCCATACCTGGACTGGGGTTTTAGAATTGTTGTTGTTTAGTTGTGTCCAACTCTTCGTGACCCCATGGACCAGAGCACGCCAGGCACTCCTGTCTTCTACTGCCTCCTGCAGCTTTGTCAAACTCATGTTAGTAGCTTCAAGAACACTGTCCAACCATCCTGTCCTCTGTCGTCCCCTTCTCCTTGTGCCCTCCATCTTTCCCAACATTAGGGTCTTTTCCAGGGAGTCTTCTCTTCTCATGAGGTGGCCAAAGTATTGGAACCTCAGCTTCAGGATCTGTCCTTCCAGTGAGCACTCAGGGCTGATTTCCTTAAGAATGGATAGGTTTGATCTTCTTGCAGTCCATGGGACTCTTGAGAGTCTCCTCCAGCACCATAATTCAAAAGCATCAATTCTTTAGCAATCAGCCTTCTTTATGGTTTTAGAATGCTCTGTGTTAAACCAAGACAAGTCAACTCCAATCTAGACTTCTACTAGACTAGCAGGGCGAATTGGTTCTGGAAAGAAGGCCACTGATCTGCATTGTTGTTGTACGCATGAAAAGATTTTTAACAGGTAGGTTAAGGCAAATGACCCCTAAATGGTTAAGTCCAGTCAAAGACGACTATGGGGTTGTGGCGTTCATCTCACTTTTCAGGCTGAGGGAGCCGTCATTTGTCCACAGACTGCTTTCCTGGTCATGTGGCCAGCATGACTAAACCGCTACTAGTGCAATGGGACACCGTGACATGTGCCAGAGCACATGGAAATGCCATTTACCTTCCTGCCGCAGCGGTACCTATTTATCTACTTGCACCGGTGTGTTTCAAACTGCTAGGTTGACAGAAGCTGGGACAGAGCAACGGGAGCTCACCACCATTGCGTGGCTTTGAACTGCCGACCTTCCAATCGGCAAGTTCTAGAGGCTCAGTGGTTTAGACCACAGCGCCACCCACATCCATACTTTTAACAGGTATGCTACAATGAGCTAAATATACTGTTGCTAAAAGGAGGCTGGCTCAATGCTACTAGCCCAGAGATGGAAGGAAGGAGAAGTACCAACAAAAGAAGAATGGCAGATGAAACTGACGGAGTATGCAGAGATGGCGAAACTGATGGGGAAGATCCGAAACCAGGAAGAGCAAGTATTTCTAAAAGACTGGAGTAATTTTTTTATTTATTTAAAAGACCACTGTAAACAGTTTAAATCACTGGCAGGGATGTAATGACACTTGTAATGTGGATTTAACTATGGTAATTATGGATATATAACAGATGGACAATGGTAAAATATGCAGCAAATTTAATCTTAAAAATGGAACCCATGGAGGGAGGGAAGGAGGTCCAAAGGTTCAAAAGAAGCTTTTATTTTAATGTTTGAAATGGTTAAAAGTTAAAATGTATAAAATTGTGAAAACCCCCCCTCCCTCCCTCTCTCTCTCTCTCTCTAAAAGGATGCTGGCTCACCCCACTTCTCTGAGTGGTAGCGAGTCCCAAGGTCTATTTTCTCTTGCAATTAGAGAGCTAAAGACCTGTATTATCCTTGTATTATACCTGCAAATGTATGAGCAGAGCATTTTGATTCTGCTAATCAGATTCCCCCAAGGCAAATGTGTATTCAATACCAGCCAACTCAAGCGAAACTGCCAGCTCTAACTTTCTCTGCATCCAAATTCAAAACATGAGCAACTGCAGTCTTCTCTGCCATACAAAGACTGATCCCAGATCCCAACCTGAAGCTGAACAGCCCATTAGGAAGCATTCCCAGTCTGTGAGGATAGATCAACTGATTAACGCTGACTATTAGAAAGCAATCAGCTTAACTGATGGACACTAAATAGCTGATGTAATATATAAGTATTTGTTTCATCAGACATTCATTTCTCAGCAAAAATTCACCCTGTGTCAGCTAAGCTTTCTAAAGAAATAAACAAACAAACCATAACAGATTGAAAGATACTTTTCCTCTACCGCAATCAGCTTGTGGCTAGAATGCTTTGTATATGCTCTGATGTGCTTTCTCACTAACATTTGGTGTGTAATTCAGTGAAAGAAAATATCTCTGATGATGTTTTGGAAAGAGGTTTATTATAAGCAGTGTAAAAGATTTGATTGCGCAGAGATTTCTTCCCTGCTCTTTGCTAATGAAAATAAGCTGCGCAGGGCAACTTCCATTCTCACATGTAATATCATTTTGATGATGTCAAGGGGAGGGGGCTATGTGTGCTAGGAAATTAGGGTGGCCCTCTACACATTAGTTTGAGTTCACTTGCCTCCTTCTTTTATTGACATAATAAAATTACACATGGTATGTGAATGCGGTTAATATATATTCAGGGATATATGCAAAAATGCATATGTTTCCGTATGCTGGACTCCTTTTCAACATGGCTGTTTGCAGTGCCCCCTGTGGTGCCCTCTCGGCTCAGCACCTAGGGTGGGTGAACTGGCCACACTCCCCTAAATCCGCCTCTGCTTACAGTGTTATCCTGCTGGGTTCAAGAGAGCTTACATCTATGTGCATGAGATTGCTGGCTTATCTTACCTTAGCTACTAAGGTAAAGGTAAAGGTACCCCTGCCCGTACGGGCCAGTCTTGCCAGACTCTGGGGTTGTGCGCCCATCTCACTCAAGAGGCCAGGGGCCAGCGCTGTCCGAAGACACTTCCGGGTCACGTGGCCAGCGTGACATCGCTGCTCTGGCGAGCCAGAGCCGCACACGGAAACGCCGTTTACCTTCCCGCTGGTAAGCGGTCCCTATTTATCTACTTGCACCCGGAGGTGCTTTCGAACTGCTAGGTTGGCAGGCGCTGGGACTGAGCAGCGGGAGCGCACCCCGCAGCAGGGATTCGAACCGCCGACCTTTCGATCGGCAAGTCCTAGGCGCTGAGGCTTTAACCCACAGCGCCACCTGTGTCCCACCTTAGCTACTAGGTCACCTTTATTGTGACCTTTGATTCCTTACCCAAGAAGACATCCCAGTTGTGACAAAGGTACTCTTCATATTTCCCATAAAATATCACTTATAATGAAGGAGGTGGTGGTAGTGCAGGGAAAAAACTCTGCTCCCCACCTCAGATTAGAATGCAAGTGAAGAATTCCTTTCTGGCACCATCACTCATGAGCGACATTAAGGTTGTAGCAACCTCTCATCTTCTCCATTGACCCTGAAGGCTGCTGCATAAAATAACCTTTCTCAGTGTACTGATAATCTCTGCAATAAAATATGTGTGCGTACTCTAGTGTATGAATTCCATTGTATCTGGGTTATTTCCTGTCACAAACACCAGGCAGCTGATGAATTGTGAGCTAACCCTGGCTTATGGATCTGGTGTGGCATTTTTATTATTGTCTCTAATAGCATTTTCTACTTATACCATTGTTTCCCCCCCTTAACCTAGATGTTATCTTTTTATATTTTGTCCAAGCCTGTAATTTTATATCTCTAAAATGGTATTCTCCTGGAAAACAGATTTCTATAGCGGTCAAACTTGCCTCTTCATCAGGGCTCTATGCAAACGTGTTGAACGCCTCTTTGCATGACTAAAGAGCACTGGTTGCCACAGAAACTACTACCTGTAGATACTTTCAGAAGGCAGGCTAAAAGGGGTAGACGTCCCCACTGGAGGTGAGGTCATTGGTGAGTGTAAGAGAACAATAGAACAGGCCAGTCTTGACTTGGACTGGGATGGAATGGAAAGGGAAGAGACACAGAGCCTTGACTTGCTTACTTGCTTTCTGTGCTAAATCTAAAGATGTGGCTTTGACCCACAGCCAAAACCTAATGAGGAAGCAAAACCTATTAGAGTGCTAATGTCGTGACCCCTTCCATCTTATGTTCAGCCTGTGTATATGTATGTAAATGAAGCCATAAATCACAAAGACACCAGTCTCCAGTGCCCTTCATGCCAAGGAAATGAAGCCGACGGTATGTGTTAGCAGTCCCAAAATATCTCAGGGACTGAGGTGCATGTAACAATATATGGGCAGGTTCCTAGTGTCAGGTTCCAATGTTTATTTTCCTTTGGGACTTTGAACAGTAGTTATCGCTGTTTTGTAAGGTAAAGGGACTCATGTGTCAATATACATTGTTGTTTGTATTGTACTCAGCTTATTATAACCCTTTCTTATGGAGATAGGCAGGAGAGGAATCTCTTAAATAAATAAATAAAATCCAATAGCATCTGTCTTCATCTTACGGATGATGTTATCTAATGATGGGCCCTCCGAAATTCCAGATGTACCCATTTGTTTTCTGTTTATAGAAGTCTCCTAGGCAATTTCTGGGCATGGTTGGAACAGTTTTGTATCCTGGTCATGGTTTTTTTGTTATTAAATCTCCAAACATAGACATTTGGCAGCTCTTTAACATGGATTTCAGATCAGCGCAAAGGCATAAATGACATTTTATATTGCACAATTCATATTGATATACAGTAAATGCTTGTTCTAGTGCCCCAATACAAGAGTTTATATGTGCAATTTCACTTCTGTCTATAGCAAAAAGTGCTAACCTTTCTGATTGTGACATATTATATGCAATATGTAGAGATGCAATAACATATTGCAAGTACATTAACAAAATGGATCTATAGTCTTAATTTGCTGACCTGGTATAACACTGACAGAGGATTGAAAATGTAGCAGAAAAGATTAAACTGCCTGTCAGGGATTTTATTTTTGAAACGTTTCCCTTTTCATTTTGCAGATTTTTTTAGAGGGTTTCATCTGAAGTTTTAATGTCACAATGAACTAGAAGTGAAGCCAGCCATCTATTTAGAATTGACTTCATCATTAAGGCTGCTGCTAAAATCAAAAGATAAAGTTATGTTGAGAATATTTTCTAGTCCACCATTCCCTATGGTATCATAGTGCAGCAAGTGTGATTTTACAGGCACCATAACCATAACAATGCTGTCTGGAGGACTGGGAGCTCACCTTACAATACTTCAACATTAGAAAACGGACAGGAAGTCTTTCCAAATAGATGAGACCGCATGATGCAAAATTCGACATTCACATTGCCATGTATTTGAACTTTGTTCTCTATCAGATACAATTTCCTTGGCTGTGTTATATAGCAATATGGCAGTTAGCAGAGCTCTCCATACCCTGCGCCATGAGAATATTGAAAGCCTTCGAGTATGACACAGTTTGGTGGAGTTCATTGAGAAAATTCAGCTGCCTGAGAAGTTATTTTTCAAAAATATGACAGGTCAATTTTGCTATTTGGCCTTTGAGGCACAAACCAAGAGTTTACATAGAATGGCTTGGGCATGTACAGAGATATGCAGATATATTTCCTGTACTGAAATATTAAGGCAGTGCATGGAAAACAAGGCCCTCTTTACATTGAGGCTGTGTACACACAATACATTTAAAACCTATTTAAAGCACCCCCTTATTGAATACTGGGAACTGTTGTTTACCTGTTACAGAGTTTGAAGAACCTTTAACAAACTACAGTTCAAGGTAGTTTCTTTGATTCTTTGAGGTAGGGAAGTGCTTTTAATGTGCCTTAGGATGGTGTGTATGTATGTCACTTTGGGACACATTCGCAACACACATTTAAAGCATTCTGATCCCATTTTAAACATTCATGGCTCCCCCCTCCCCCAATTCTGGGAGCTGTTGTTTGTTAAAAACATGGAGAGTTATCAGGAGACCCCAAAGTGGCTTAGTCATGCTGGCCACATGATCCGGAAGCTGTACGTCGGCTCCCTCGACCAATAAAGTGAGATGAGCGCCGCAACCCCAGAGTCGGTCACGACTGGACCTAATGGTCAGGGTCTCTTTACCTTTACCTTTTATTCCCACCACAGAGCTACAATTCCCAGAATTCCCTGGAAAGAGTGTTTGTTAAACCACTCTGAGAACTTAAGTTCTGTGAGAGGACTAGATATCTCCCAGCATCCTTTTGTTCTACAGTTAAACCAATGCTGCATTAATTCTAGCATTTTGAGCTATTTCAATGACAAGAGGCACTGTATTAGTGGCAGCCATGACTGAAACTGTCTGTGAACTAACTTTCTTCTTCACAGAATGCTGTGGGGGAAAGTAGTTATTTTCAGTTTTAACCCTCATAAATAACTATTTTTCTTTTGAGAGGGAGGATGCTGCTTTTGATGGAATGTATTTTGGGGGGGCAGGGAGGGGAGACAGGTAATTAGAACAAACCCTAGGGCCATTTCCTCTACTGAAGGAGTTTGAAGTGAGAGCATGATTTCAGTAATGAAGGAAAACAGTTGTTGAGACTGGATGAGAAACTATCAGAGGAGCTAAACGATTCCTCTGCTTCCTTTTCTCATTTCTTTTGGACAATTTCCTGTGGCCTTTGAGACAAGGTGACAAGTTGCAGACAATGTGAGTAGTTAGCACTATGTAAGGGCTTTTAGTGAACCTACGAGAGACTATATTATATAAACACAATAATTGTGTTAAGCAGCAAATGCCTTTTCTCCTCCTTCCTATGCTTCCTACTCCAGGTTCAGCCCAGAGGATTAATTGTTCTCTGTGGAAGCATAAAACGGAAGGGGAAGCATTTAACATTCTCCATCAATTAGCCAGGAGAGCAGTAGTGAGCTCTGGACTGCAAAGCTTTGCCAGAGAATATTAGCTTTGCAGGGCTGTGCTTTGTGATTATCTTTTTTTCTTTTCTCTTAGTGGTGATGCCGTTTGCGGTACGCATTCCCTAGAAAGGTCTGCCTGTCATCCTACTCATTTTAGTTGGACTTTTTTTTATTTGCTGGAGGGTTTTATGAACAGTGACTCTCTGACAGGCATGCTGACTCTAGGGAGCACACGTCTCCTCAGTCCCCTCAGCATTTGTTTGAAGGGGGCCCAGCCCCACAATGCTGAAGGGGCACGGCGTGACATCACAGAAGGCTACACCAGCCTGCGTGGTGTTGGGAGACATGTGTGACATCACAAATGTGCAATGTGCACTGGCCTCCTCAGTCTTGGGGGCAAACCAGCACCTCTGCTGTCTGACTTTATTTACTGAGAACTTTTAAAAAGCCTGTGTAACAGTTTTCCTTGCTGTTTTCCTCTGGCATTTTATCACTTTCATTTTTTTGTTGTTGCTAGGATATATAGTTTGAAGTAGGGATGGATGGATCACTTTTGGTCCATTTCATTTTCACACAAGTTCATTCATAAATCTGGTCTGTTCAGTTTCCACATTAATTTGCATATATATATATATATATATATGCACAACATTTTTTTTTTATTCATACATCATCACAAAGTACTATTCAAATAGTATTTTATTTTAATGTACACATTTCTAAGCATATTGGCCTGTTTACCACTTAATGTTATATCATAGTTATTGTTAACCATAGTTAAAGCTGGTGTGTCTGACAAATGAACGTGTAAACCTCACAGAATTAGTAAGAGAGCATCTAAGCCTTAATAACTGTTTGATTTTTTTGGCCACTCTTTATTCACAGGTCTTAACCATAGTTAAGGAGGTCCATTCTACCATGTAATGCTTACCTAGGGTTAATCTGAACTAAGGTTTATAAACCAACTACAAACCTTGGTTAACCTTTAATCATAGTTAATACACCACAGTTAAGCTGACAGGCTGAGTTGAAACATAGCATTAAGCCTTGCATTAATACACCATAGTTTAAAATACCATTGTCTTCTGCAGACCAAAGGTGGATCTACGCACAGGAAAACTCCACTATAATTAAGTCAGAAATTAAATTGTTATAAGAAAAGAAAAAACACTATGAAAAAGCACATAGAATTTTTTTTGCTCTTCAGAGCCATCTGGTGTTGCATGTTTATAACACATTCAAAATGCTGCTTTTTTTTGTTAATGCAGCTGAGTCCCAGGTCATTGTATTTCTAAAATGTATTGAAATGCATTTTGGTATGCTTTTTAGGCTGAGACCTATGAACTTAGATGAATTTGGCCAAGTGAGAAAGCCAAAGGATGTTTATGTTCTGATTAACATATTATTCCAGGAGATGCTTATCAGGTCAATTGTATCAAAATTGAATTCCTCAAGCATCCTTGCCTGAAGGAAAGGGCAGCCAAAAGATGTGTTTCAATTCTGTGTATGAATTTTATGTAAATTCTGCTTTGTAATAAATTTTGCTTTCAATATTTCTGTTACCTGACATAAGAGATGACGGGGTAAATTATCTTGAATTAAAACCATGAAACTGTCTAGAACCAACTATTTATTTGTACAGGGTGCCTTTTTATACATTGTCAACACTTTTGCCTGTGGCTAATTGTACAGGAAAAAGTACCAATGACGCCTCAAGCTGATGAAGCAATAACTCCCTTTCCAGCATCATAAAAATTATTGGGCACCAGATTGAACAAAATAACAGGTCTAAAAAAAAGGTTGTTCCGCAGAGGAACATTTAATCAGACTGTGGCGATTATATGCCTAAATCACACAACAGAAATAGAGGAGTAACTATCTGGGCCATTAATTACAGCATCTGTTCCATAAGCATAATGAAGGTTTGTTTGTTCTGAAAAGAACACTTATCTGTTGCTATCTGTACAAGTGAGACCATGGGAATTGCATTCAGTCCCATGTCCTTCAACAACATTGCTTCATAGTGGAAGTTTTATTCTTCTTGCTGTTCTGAAAGATATATAAAGCTGAATCAATCCACTTGGACTCTAGCTTCTGTTGCATGAACACAAGATTCAGCTTAGCACACCTGTGCTTATTGCCTAATGCAAATACTAGCTTTGTGTAGCTATAGATTTTTAATATTCCAAGCGCCATCTCCAATTGCACTATTTAGCAGAAATACCTTATGTATTCACAGAGAAGAGGGCCTTTTCTGTGGTGGTGCCTTGACTTTGAAATGCCCTCCGCAATCACCACCACCATCATAATTTTATTTGTATGCCGCCTTTCCATAGTTAGAACAATGCTCAAGGCAGCTTACAACATGACAAGATTTACATAATTACCAACATGACAAAAGTCATAGACAATAAATAAAACACATCAAAAGGTACACAACCAAATGGAAAACAATTTCCACATAAATCATAAAATCTAAAACTAAAAATACAACATTAATATAAATTTGGATGTCCAACGCTGACATTACAGCTTAAGTTTTTCCTGGTTCTCCCCTTCAGTTTTTTTGTTTTGAGTCTGCCTCTTATTTTTGTTGTATGGAGCTGTGCTGTTTTTATATGGTATTCCTAGTTTTATTTATAAGGCTTACTGCATTACAGGTCCAGGCAATGTATATAAGGCATCAGCTGGAGCTGAGTGGATGCAGAGACAGCAGCTTGCAAAGCTCACTCAGCAAGGCCCTGGGAGCTCTCCAAGGTCCTGCAGGTGGTTGGGGTTCCTTGTATGCCTGCCTGGGCCTCTTGACACGATACCACTGGGTTTCCCCTGCAAACCTTTTGCTCTTGTAGACCAGGGCACCACTCCTCTCCTTCAGTACATGCCATCTTCTTGTAACTAGGTCTGATGCTTTAGGTTTGCCTCCAGTTTAGAGAGCAAAATCTGTATGGAGACAGTGTTAATTGAAAACTCACTCTGCTCTGCTCCCTTCACCATGCAATCAGTGAACCTACCGAGGGCATTTTTGAAAGGAAAACCAGATATCCTCAAATGATTATTTTTGCCCAGAATATTGTCCTTGATGCTGTTTAGGAAGTTAAGTTGCTGCACATATGTTCACTAGAGTTCAAGGGATACAGCAGGTAGCTGGTTGCAAGATTTTCCTGCAAGTCCCCTGGAGCATATGATTCTTGTTTTGCCATAGTTAAAATCAGAGAATATAAACCAGGGAAAAACATTTTTGGCCCAAGGGCAGCATTGACTCATGGCCAACCTGTATGGATTGCATGCCAAAGTAAGTGGATCAAAGGGGTGGGTGTAAAGCAGGCATAGGCAAACTTGGCCCTCCAGATGTTTTGAGGCTACAATTCCCATCATCCCTGACCACTGGTCCTATTAGATAGGGATGATGGGAGTTGTAGTCCCAAAACATCTGGAGGGCCAAGTTTGCCTACGCCTGTCTAAAGCAACCACTTGCTGGTTCTCTTTCAGTAGTACAGTTGTACCTTGGAAGTCGAATGGAATCTGTTCCGGAAGTCTGTTCAGCTTCCAAAATGTTTGAAAACCAATGTGTGGCTTCTGACCCTGCAGCCAATCGGAAGCCAAGGAAGCCCCGTCAGACGTTCAACTTCCAAAAATCGTTCGAAAACTGGAACAATCACTTTCGGGTTTCAGTCGTTCAGGAGCCAATTTGTTCAGGAGCCAAGCCATTTGAGATCCAAGGTACGACTGTAATCATTCAGTGCCATTGGAACGTTTCTCAAAGATATCTTCACTTTTGCTAGTGTCCTTCATTGCTTGCATGGCAAAGCAACTCCTCTCTAAGCTGGAGATGTGATGAGATGTCATGGGCAACAGCAACTGTCTCATCAATTGTTAGTGAACAGAGCACAAATTCAGATGCACTAGCTTTCAGAGACCCTTGTGTCAGCAGTATTGCTAATTATCCAACACAATGTCAGAAAGTTTTGTCTGAGACTGGCATGATTGCGTTTGCATCAACATTCATTCCTTTATGAAATCTCCTTCTATACGTGAACTCAATGTCTTTTCAGTTATAACAGAGCACTGGCTGTGCCTTCATTTGGTTTGTGGGAAACAGTCACCAAATGCACCAATAGAACTGAAGAAGGGGCAATGCTAGAAGCAATTCATCACCTGTTGTGAGCCACACACTGTCAATCAACAATACACATCCATATAAATGAAAAGATGTTGCTGAATTGCAATCTGCTATAATACGTTTCCTTGATGTTCAAAAGGAAATTGCTTCCTGACATCTAGATTTTACTTTTTATCTCAAGAGTAAGAAATTGGAGCAGGCTGACATGCAAGCAAATAATTTTGGAGTCTTGTTGTTTTATAGCTTTTCTTCCAAACAATGTGCTGGTTCTCCCAGAGGTCAAACAGTGAGCCAAATGAAATGCAGATCGATTATCTGTTTTTCATTTGGCATGCAAATGTGCTAAGGGAGGGTGACTTTAAATCCCCTCACATTGCAATTTGGGGAATTCACAGTCCAAATATTTCAGCTGTTGCTAGAATGCTTTGAGGTTAAAGGAAATTCTTATTGTTCCACTGCACATTTCATAGCCCAAATACAAGAAAGGGCTTTGTATTGCTTTCTAATGGGACTTCAGTGCCCTCAGAAATATTAGAATGACAGTCCTGAATATGCTCAACATAATCGATGCCAATAATGCTGTGAGTCTTTTCACCATGGACATTTGTATGGCAAACTGGTCTAAGTCCACTCATGTAGGCAACAAAACAGCCAACGGATACTAATATCTTTCCACCATTACTGAGGTAGAGCTGTTGTTGTATTGCTTTTTTTTTTAAATAGCCCTATTTATCTTTGATACGCAATGCAGCAGAACAATATGTAACAGATCTATCTCCCTCAATATTTGAAATACTGCATATTTCCTGATTTCTGGGTTAGCCTCTTCTGAGGCTACTTTTTCCTACTTCCTTTCATGACACTGTGCTATAATGTATCTCCTGCCAATGTGCCAAAGACACATATCATTGCTTAGTATTGTTTAATGAACAAAGAATGGCTATCATGAGAAAAAAAGCAAGCTTCAGCCTAGCACGATATTGGAAACTTTTAGTCATCTGTGGAAAAATCAAAGAAGGGCCTGATGTGTTTTAATCTTTATTTGGGATTTGATATGTTCTGTCACATAATGTCTCTGTCACAGAGATGCCTCTTTTGGAACATCTCTTTTGAAATAGGTACTTAGCCAAGAATCTCTTGAGTAGCTGAATCCGATCTTTATCTTTACTGAATGGTCTTTTGGTAACATTTGTCTAGAGCTGGAGGAGTCAGTGTAGGTTGCTGAAATACAACTCCCATCAGCCTCAATCAGCATGGCTGCTGGTCAATTGGGAGTTGTAATCTAGCAGTATCTCAATTAGTGCTGAGATAGAAACATGTGTGACTAGGATGCATACTGAATTGGAATATCCTGAGATTCTTTCTTGGCTGTCCCTATGAAATCTTTGCCTGCCTTCTGACTAGCTTCCTTCCTTATGGCTTCATCACCACCTTGGTCTATGCATGTAGTAAAATGATATGGGGACGAAATAATAGAGTCCCGAGATTGCACAATAGACTCTACTGATTCAGACTGCAGTCTCCTTGATCATCCCTATCAACTGTATTATTAGAAACCATTTATAACACACTTGTCATTTTTCAAAATGCTCTGATACTCTAATTCGGGAGTAAATTTAGCTTGTCTCTCGACCCAAGCTAAATTTACTCCGGAATTACAATTCCATTAGTCCTGAAATGTTAGCTGTCAACATTAATGTGGAAAAATAATTTCTATTTAATGCCAACATATGCTCTGATACTTTAACTTGAAAAATATAACAAGGTCACCCCTGAGTAACTTCTGAAAATCTTGTATGTTCTTCTGATCAAACTTTTTGAATATCATTTTGCCATTCCTTTGACATTTATTTTTTAAATATAGGAGATATAATGTATAGAAAATAAACCACAGTATCTAGATATAAACAAAATGCAAAATCTAATGTATGTGGTACCTTATCAATATACCCCTTCATCTCAATATATTGATGTGAAAAAACAAATATTTATTTGTGTGCTAATGGTTTAAATCTGGTTTGGAAATATGGACATAAAATTATGCACACATTTGTTTTTGCATTAAATTTTTATATGCATGACTGAAAACCAAATTTTAATCAGAATCAGATTCATAGCTGTTCATGGTGTTTAGCTGCAAGTATTAAGTATTAGTATAAAAGTAATTTAAAACGTTTAAGTCCTCTACTGCAAATATCTCTCAGCATTATGACTAGAAATCAAAATCAATTTAACAACAACAACTTTGCTTTTTTATTCATATCCCACCCATCTGGCTGGGTTTCCCCAGCCACTCTGGACAGCTTACAACATATATAAAAACACAACAAAACATCAAAATATCCTATGCAACCAACCAACCAACCAACCAACCAACCAATAAATAAATAGAAGCCAACAACAACAACCAGTTTACAGTTATACCCAAATTAAAATAACCGCCAACCCCAACTAAACATTTAATCAACACCAACCCGACAAAAACAAATCAGAGGAACCAACATTAGAACCATTTAAAATATTGATTTATTTTCCATCTTTCTAACGCTTACACCACTTAAAAACAAATGAAGGCATATCACAATAAAACAACAGTGTCAAACAAAAGACATAAAAATGCAAAATGAAGGAGACAGGTACAAGGGAGAAAAAGCAGCTCTTCTGATAAAAGGACACTGCCCAGCAGGGCAAAAACCAGCAGGAATAATCATAATAAAAGTCTTTATCAGCTTTCAGAAGACAGCAAGAGAGGTAAGAAATGCAAGTCTCATGACCCTTAGACTCTTTGAACAATATTATATATATATTTTAAAAACTGTACTTACAAAACACTGAAGCCATTGTGTTTTCACATTCCCCTGTTTGCCATAGCTTTGGTTATTTTAACAGTGACATGTGCTCGGTATATGAAGAATGAAAATGAGTTTTCCATTTATTGTGTGGTCATTGCTTAAAACAAACAAAATGATGGCAACAGCCATGTGCATACTTGCCAGCTCTGGTTATGAAGTCAGCAAGTATGTCTTCCTGTGGTTTATGAACTGCATAAAGCTTGGGCGTCCCACTTTCTAACACATCAATTTGTGCTAATTACCAGTAATAAATAGTAAGGTATGTGGTGGCAGATGTCAACGTAATAAAGACGAAGCAATTTTTTTTATTAACAATCTACCCAAATTAATTATGAGCAAGCTACACCACAGCAATATAAACCACACTTTCAAACTTGGTCTGGGTTTTATAAGTCATGACCTCTGAAAATTCAATTACTTCTTGTTGCAATTGCTCAAGGAAAAGAGATCTTAATTGCTTTCCCTTGTGATATGGAGGGCAATAGCTCATCTTAAAGACCATCTGACCAATATGCCCATTTCATCTCTTCCTTTATTTTGGGGACCATTATTATTACAAGATGCTAGAAACACAATTACAATGGTACCTCGGGTTACATATGCTTCAGGTTACAGACTCTGCTAACCCAGAAATAGTGCTTCAGGTTAAGAACTTTGCTTCAGGATGAGAACAGAAATCGTGCTCCAGCGCGTGGTAGCAGCAGGAGGCCCCATTAGCTAAAGTGGTACTTCAGGTTAAGAACAGTTTCAGGCTAAGAACGGACCTCTGGAATGAATTAAGTACTTAACCTGTGGTACCACTGTATTCAGGGGCGCCGACTTATAAAAAATATTGGGGGGGCCCATACCGGGGTCCTGCCCCAGGAAGTTTTCTAAGTTCCAATGTCAGCGGCGCCCAGCAGAGCAGCCCTCTCGGCCACGGCAGCCTGGCTCTCCCAGCCCCCGGGGGCCGCCCTCCTCCCTCGCGCACCCGCAGCGTTCCCGCCCGGGGAGGCGGCGCCCCCAAGGACTCAGGTTCGGTTGTACCTGAGAAGCCGAGCACCTTGGCTCCCAAACAAATCGGCTTCTGAACAATCGAAACCCGGAAGTGAGTGTTCTGGTTTTCAAATGATTTTTGGAGGGCGAACATCCGGTGCGGCTTCCGATTGGCTGCAGGGGGCTCCTCTGGCAGAAGCCGCACTCTGGTTTTCAAATGGTTCCGGGAGTCGAATGGACTCCCGGAACGCATTCTGTTCGAGAACCAAGGTACAGTGGACGCTCGGGTTGCGAACGTGATCCATGTGGGAGGCACGTTCGCAACCCGCAGTGTTCGCAACTCACATTGCTGCGTCTGCGCACACACAGGTTGTGATTTAGCGCTTCTGCGCATGCACAAGTGCCGAAACCTGGAAGTAACCCATTCCGGTACTTCTGGGTTTCAGTGCATCCATAACCTGAAAATGCTTAAGCTGAAGCATCTGTAACCCGAGGTATGACTGTATGTACCAGTCCTAAGGAACTGGCCAAGTAAGGCAATCAGCATCTGCAGGTCCCTTGACAGACAGGAGAGAAGCCACACTCTTGGATTTCTGTTGGTAGATGCCTCTTCCTGAGATGCTTGTATTATGCTAATCATAGAATCATAGAGACAGAAGGGACCCCAAGGTCATCTAGTCCAACCCCCTGCAATGCAGGAATCTTAGCTCAAGCATCCCTGACAGATGGCCACCTAGCCTCTCCCAGGGAGCAGAGACCGTCTGAACAGCTCTTATTGTCAGAAAGCTCTTCCTGATGTTGAGCCGGAAAAGTCTTTCAAAGCTGCTGCACACCTTTGTTTGGGGTCCTCCCCTCCTTGCAAATGTCAGTGGGAAGGAGGGCTCTGTTTCAACAGAAAAATAAAGATTCCCCCTTTCTTCCAGCTTCCACTCATTCGTCTCCGACTGATAATGGACTTGGGAGGCTTTGAGCCCCTTGGGGAGCTGAGCTGTAAAGGACAACCTCCAATGTTCATGCATCAGAAGGAGCCCAGGAGCCCCATCGGGGCTTACCCTGCGCAGGCTGGTTCCCCCCACACACAAACACACACACTGGGTTGCAATTTTGTGGGTCAGCTTTGGCTGGGAGAGGCAGCCCCCCGTTAAGTCTCTGCCAGCCCAATAGCACAGCCCCCCCCTGCCAAGTCCATGGCAGGAGACAGGCAGCAGCACCCAGACCCCAGAGGCTGCCCTTGGGACTGGCGTTCCCACACTGCCACCTCCGCAACAAAGGCCAGCGGCCAAGTCCCCCCCCCAGCCGCTTCCTTGGTTCCACAGGAAAGCCAGGCAGGGGCTGCACACCCTGCCCTCCGCCTCTTCCTGCTGCCCCCAACAGACAACCAGGCCTGCAAGCTTCCTCTTCTGACATCGCCCAGGCCCCCACACAGCCCCCCACCAGCAAAACGCCCAGGAGTTTGAAGGGACCCGAGGGCCACGCAGCCAAGGGGTCTAACTCTGCAGGGAAAAGCTTCCTGTCTTTCCTCTGCCCCCTCCCCACCGGAAAGGGATGGTGGCTGCAGGCTCTGCCCCCCCTTAACATCTGCAAAATGATTAAGGCTGATACATTGTGTTACAGGATTTTATCTAGGTAACTTCCCTGATCTGTCAAGTTGAAAGGGTACATTCAGGCATAATATTTGCAACATTTAACAACTTTAAAGATGTGCCCCCCCCTGTAATTTCCATAACAGTTGGAAGGACAAAAATATAACCTCCTATGACAACTCCTGCAACCCATGAGCTTTCAGACAAAGATCATGCATGGACAAATGTAAAGATCTTTGGAAAGTATTGATCGAAACCACAGTAACAAACGAATCAATGTATCTTCAAGGGAAAGAATAAGTAGATCCATTTGCATATATAGCTCTGTAGGCTTAATGAGATTCCCACAAAACATTAGGAAGGCCTTTCTGGTGCTGAGAGCAGTCAGACAGGGGAAGGGGCTTTTAGGGAGAGGTCGGGGGGAGGGCATCTGCCAGGGATGCTTTAGCTGTGAGTCCTGAATTGCTGGGGGTTGGACTGGATGACCTTTGGGTCCCTTCCACCTCTATGATTCCATGACCTTTAAGGGAAGTCACCTCCATCTTCCTCTCAGAGCAGATGCCCACAAGCCCTGGGCGGGAAGAGCCCGAGAGAGAGAGAGCGAGAGAGAGAGAGCCCGAGAGAGAGAGAGAGCCCGAGAGAGAGAGAGAGCCCGAGAGAGAGAGAGAGAGAGAGCGAGAGAGAGAGAGAGCAGCCAAGCCCCCTTCACCGCCTGCCCCCCCCCGCCAGCCCCCTCTCCCCTCCTCCCTAGGCGGCAGCTCCGCCATGACCACAAACGGCGGCGGCAGCAGCAGCCGCGCGCGGCCCAGGCTCCCCTCGCCGGCCGCGGGAGCCAAGGCGC
This sequence comes from Podarcis melisellensis, assembly GCF_964234715.1. Classification (NCBI taxonomy): domain Eukaryota; kingdom Metazoa; phylum Chordata; class Lepidosauria; order Squamata; family Lacertidae; genus Podarcis; species Podarcis melisellensis. Next base: position 65,588,348 of record NC_138538.1, read on the forward strand.
GCGACAAGGGAGCCAAGGCGCGCGAAAAATTTTTTAATTATTGGGGGGGCAGAGCCCCCCCAATAAAATTTTTGAGGGGGCTCGGGCCCCCTCAGGCCCCATGGAGTCGGCGCCTATGACTGTATTAATAGGAAAAAACCAGTTTACTACAGAAAAATGTTTAGAATTAAAGGTGGCATATAGTAGAGAAATTGCTGAGAATGGGGTTGTAACTTGAGGATACTTTTGTGTTGTTGGCATCTATCTGTCTCAATAGACAATGTACACCTCCAGGGGTGAAGTCAAACTGTTGTGTTGGCAGCACCGAAGTGACCTCCTAGGCCACAAGCCTGGGCAGTGTGTGCCTCTTGGCTGTGTGTTCCAAAGGAAAGCAGAGCAATACGTTTGGCACCAGTTTTGCTGTAGGAGTTGCCAGAAGGAGTTGTACCAGGCGTCATCCAACTGTCTTAGGGACTCTGCTCTTGATTTGTGTAGGGTTTACTCCTTAGTTTTTTATTCTCCCCAAGATATCCCACAAGGCAGCAGAGGGTACTTCCACAATCACAACCAGGGTTTTTATTTTATCATGCTGGCGTCCTACATTAGGAGATGAAGCTATTCCTCCAGGCTGCCCACACCCAACACAAATATGGCAGCTGGGTGAAGCTGATAGGGACAAAGAGGCCATGGGGCCAACAAATATGCCTCTGCTCTCTCTGTTGTATAACTGTCATCACATGAGCATGGAATAGGGTTCTTAAAGTTGCCATGTGCCTATAAAAAGCTTCAAAGGGAGATTGTAGCATGGAGCTGCCAAACTGGAATTAATTAGCAAATCTGGCACTGTAGAATTTGAGTTCAACAAGTCCCATGGGGCAAGATCACCACAGGAAATTGCTGCCTCTCTTTAGGTGCTTATTTTTAGTGTTGTGATGCCCTCCCATTTGTTTTCTTGCTCACGATGCTTGTGTAAACACTGGTGCTAATTAGGATTTATAAGGTGTTTAAAATTTTGTTGTGTTTTTATGTGATGTTGCATTGTTTTGAACATGTTAGCCTCACTTGCTTCTTTGTGCTGTTTTGAGGAATGAAGTCCACAGAACTGGGTAACTAGGCCCACCCTATCTCGAATCAGTTGGGCAGGACACAACTTTGAATTTCACCTTCCACATAGTTCTTTGTGATAAAATTTCAGTACAAAATAATGATTCGCTACAGATTCTGTGTAATGGGAGTATCAGAGGCTCACAACTCCTGCAGGTAAGGGTGGAGCATTAACTCAATACAGCATGCATTTAATACTAAATCTATCAAAGTTGCACAATCAGAAGCAATTTTGTTGCTCTTGTTGCATTATGTATTTTGTATTTTCATACTCTAAACCACCCTGTGATCTTCAGATGATGGGTGGTATATAAATCTGAATAAGAATAAGAAGAACCGACCTGACAGGGATCATGTGAGGATAAAGTGGAGGTGGAATGACAGAGGGTGAGCTCCTTGGATGTAAATGAAATAAATGAAGTGAATTCACTTTTGGTGTGTTAGCGTACCCTAGAATACTCTTGGGAAATCACTAGCTTATTGAATGCTCCTGAATTCCTGCTTCGTTTCTTTCCTCATAAGGCAAATTCTTATATTTTCTTAGTAGTTCAGAACATAATCAACCAACAGCAAGAAATACATAGCACTAAGAGCCTCATTGGCAGTAAAAACCACCAAGCTTATTGTAGCGATATTTAGTGAGGAACATATCTTTCCATGTGTCCCAGAATGCCATAGAAAGGGATTTATCTAATACTAGTTCTGCTCAGAACAAATCCACTCAAATTAATGAACCTAAGTTAGTTGTGTTCATTAACTTCAATGGATCTACTCTGTGTAGGACTAGCATTTGATACAACCCAAAATAAAAACATGTTTGTGTGTACAAGACGTGGATTGTATTCAGCCAATTCCTACTCAGGCTGACCCACTGAAATGTATGAACCTAGGTTAGTTGTGTTTATTAACTTCTGTGAGTCTACTCTGAAACTGCATACCCATCATTCTAGATTCAGGTAGGTAGCTGTGTTGGTCTGACGCAATCGGGGAAAAAAATTGTCCAGTAGCACCTTATAGACCAACTAAGTTTGTTCTGGCATGAGCTTTCGTGTGCATGCACACAAAATGGTATCTGAAGAAATGTGCATTCACATGAAAGCTTATACCAGAACAAACTTAGTTGGTCTATAAGGTGCTACTGGACAATTTTTTTTTTAAAAAAAATATTTTTATTTCGACTGCATACCCATCACTTATTTAAAGCACATGACTTATTTAAAGCATTTGACTTCCCCAAATAATCCTTGGAACTGTAGTTTCTTATGGGTGCACTGTGAGAGGCAAGCTACAGTTCTCAGGAAGAAGTAATGCGCATTAAAGGTATGCAGCTTGAGTAGGTCTGGCATTAAAATACAGCTCTATGCTTCTAATTCTGTCTCTTCCCCTCATTCAGCTTATCTTATGCTGTTTCGTTTTATAAGAGCATTTGCTTTGAGGACAGCTATCATTAAAATGAAATAATGTATGTGAATGAAAGAAAAGGACAGAAGGCCACTTGGTAACCCCTGATTTCTTAAAATTATGTTGTTCACATTAGATTGCTATCAGGTGGTTTTATGTTACTGCTGTTGTTGTTAAGAGCTTAAAGGCATTCAAGGAAAACAAGCGGAGCCTATAATAAAATGTTGTATTGTCAAGCATTCCTGTTCAGGATTCTTGCCAGACAGCCTGACATACCCTTTTTTTCTAGGATATTTCGTTCCATTTCCCCTTACTTTGGTTTTAGTTCCCTCACAACATTCAAATGGTTTTTACTGAGCTCTTTTAGGATGCGCCTGTTTCACCTCTCTCTCTCTCTCTTTTTTGAACTTCTGCAAATCTTGGGATTCTGATGATACTACCCTTTGTGTGTGGATGGTACAATTTGACCAGACTTGGAGCTCACACCCACATTTAAAACATTCTTATGCAACTGGAACAGTTGTGGCTTCTGCCAAGAATTCTAGGAATTGTAGTTTTCAAAGTGTGCTGACCTCACAGAGTTACAGTTCCTAGTACTCTGAAACAACAATCCCAGGATTCGCCGTGACTGTTAAAGTGGTACAAGAACATTTTAAATTTATGCTGCATTTAGTCTGTTGTTGGTATATATCTGTTGTGGGGTCTCTTTGGCCCTTCAATATTATTGAACGACAACTCCCATCAGCCTCAGCAGGAAGGGATGATGGACACTGCAGTTCAGCATCATCTAGAGGAGCAAAGGTTCCCCACAGATAGTAAATAAAATAAAGCTAGCCTTCCTGAAGTATGGATAACTGAAACTCTGAAGTAGATTTCATAAGACATAACTACATTGATCTAGCAGGAACCCAGTAATAAAGGTCATTTTGTTTACTAAGGAGTCATCATTAAAAGCACAATGACATGTGCTTGTCTGCTCAGATGTCATAAGAACAGCCCCTCTGGATCAGTGCAAAGGCACATCCAATTCAATATCCTGTTCTCACAGTGGCCAGCCAGATGCCTAAGGGAAGCCAACAAGGCAGACATAACTACCCACTTGTGGTCCCCCAACAACTGGTATTCAAGGGCATATTATCTCCAGTACTGGAGGTAGCTCACAACCATGGTGGCTAGTAGACATTGGTGGGTTTATCCTCTATGGGTTTGACTAATCCCCTTTTAATGCTATCCAAACTGGTGGTAGGATAGCTTAACTATGCACTGTGTGAAATGAAATATTTCTTTTATCTGCCCTGCCATTCAACTCCATCCACCTTTCCTATGGCATGCATAATTTTATACCCCTCCAAGTCCCATTGAGTAGAGTAAGAGTTAATATCAGGTAAAGGGATGTGGGTGGCGCTGTGGGTTAAACCACAGATCCTAGGGCTTGCCAATCAGAAGGTTGGCAGTTCGAATCCCTGCAACGGGGTGAGCTCCCGTTGCTCGCTCCCAGCTCCTGCCAACTTAGAAGTTCGAAAGCACATCAAAGTGTGCTTTGATTACCTTCCGGCGGGAAGGTAAACGGCGTTTCCGTGCACTGCTCTGGTTCGCCAGAAGCGACTTAGTCATGCTGGACACATGACCCGGAAGCTGTACACCAGCTTCCTCGGCCAGTAAAGTGAGATGAGTGCTGCAACCCTAGAGTTGGCCACGACTGGACCTAATGGTCGGGGGTCCTTTACCTTTACCTTTTTAAATGTGATTGCAGATTTATAGTTGTGCTGACATTAATGAGACCTCCCCCCCCCAAGTGAGTGAATGTAGGGTTGCTACGTAAGTCCTAACACTATCACAGGCAAGATTGCTGCTTCAACATATCATTTGAAGAAATGTGTGGAATATTCATATCTAATCAAAACCAGGGAAGAGCTTCTCTATTTGCATATTTTACCAAACCGGTTTAGGATTTCAAAAGATGCTGTAATGAAGTTTTAGAATTGGCACTCTTATCAAAAAAACATTTTGCATCTAAAAGCTTACAAAAATATTTGTTTCACTTTCAAAACATATACACCCTAATATATTAATATCAGTCTTCTTTTGAAATATAATGATGTTGTTGTGTTACTCCATGTAGTCTTTGAAGATCTGATCCAAACATGTTACTGCCCGTTTCATCTGTGGAACACATGGCTTGGAAAAAATACTCCTTTTGGAATCCAAATACTTTTTCCAGTAAATAATACTTCACAATACATTATGCCTCAAAGTGGAGTTTACAGCTCCTTCAAATATGTTATGAATTGGTGTATACCCTCATAAGTGACATCAAAGTCTTTAATTTCAAATAAGGCCAGTAGAGTCTGAAAGCCATCAGTATATATCTGCTCTTGAAAAAGCCAGCTGGTGTTTATGAGAGAAATCCTGGTCTAGTTCCTAGTTAATGACGATATAGTTTCTGCAAGATTTAGGTGAACGTGGTGAAAAAGAGCTATTGTCAAAGGAGCTTGGTATAGGAAGCTATAGAACAAACAACGACTGAATTTTAAGTGAAGCAGAGCAGATGGTTCAGCTCTAAGCTGTCAATGTTGACAGAAATGAACACCCCTCAAAATTGGGTGAAAATACTTCTGGAGAAGACTTCTTGCTGACGTTAACTAGGCTGATGCTCTCAGTCAGAGTGGTGTGCATCCCTTTGCGATGGTGTTGTTTCACATCGGCCCCAATCTCTGCTGAGTGGTGGCAAGATTCCAGGGAGTTCCAGACGCTCACCTAGGGCTTGTGTTTCCTTTGGAATGCAGGCACAGCAGAGACCACAGTGTCTTTAAGATACGTGGTTTTATTTACACACATCTACACCTGAGCCTATTGTGGAAAGAGTTCAGAGCATTCACATCTCAGGAGGGGTTTGCTTCCTGCAGAAGTACAGCATTAGATTCAAAGGCAGTAAAGCAGCTATCTCTGTGTGTCTTGTGACAGCCTGCTCCAATCAGTCCTTTCTGATACCACCATGCGCTCAAATTGGATTGGCTAACTGGCAATGTGATGTCATCATGTTTCATATATGATTCCTGATTGTTTGGAATTGAAGAGGGGGAGACCATGAAAAAGAAAATGGATTCGAGCAACAGCAAAAAAAAAGAGGAATTATTAAGAGGCAGTTCAGAGGCCTGAAAATATTTCTTTTCCCCTTGAAGATTCGGCAGCCTAATTCTACATTTTTGGATTAAGGTGGCACGATCTTGTGTTCTTTTCCTGCCAAATATGACAAACATATTCCACATGGAGAACCAAATGTACAATTTCTCTCCCCCCCCCTCTCCTGGTCTTCAGTAAGAAAAAAGAAAAAAGCAAGCTCCAGAGATAAACCTAAACTGACAGATTTCTCCTTCTCTACTTTCTAAAGTACCTTGCCCACAAAGGTGTATTAGCAATTGGGTGGAAGCTATTTAAATCCTCAGGACTCATAGAGGGTGTCTTGATGAGGGAGGTATACCATTGCCTCTTTCAAAGTGGCAGGCACTGCCCACTCCTGCAAGGAAGCCTCTAATCCCCCTTTGGAGCCACCCAGTCAACTACCTTGGGCGAGGTTGTACTGGCTGGGATAGGCATGGGTTGACAGAGCACGTATTTGGCCAAACCATTTGAACTTGCTGGATTGGGAAACATTTCGTCTTGAATGAGAACACTTTCAACTAACAAATATTATCTTTGGCTCACAGTATTTGTTATTTTCACTTGCCTCTTTTTTTTAAAATATACCAAAAGGTATATATTTAAAAATACTCTGTGGGACAGGATGTCAGAACATGGTGTTCTGAACTAAATGAAGGGATGGGGACGAGGTACAGCATAAACAAACTGACAGAGACCTGATAAATTGTTTATTATATATCAGAAATTGAAAAATAGCCTATCTTTTAAATATAAGATAAAATTCTATTAGCAATTCTATAACTTAAGCTAATACTGTCATTATGGTGTTACAAACTGAAACAGACACAGCCTGCTCCTTTTTATTATTAAAACTTGATTCCTCTCCACTTTCCGAGGCATACTGTCTTTCATTCTTTGTTCATCTAGTACTGGCTCACATTGAGACCCCTTTTCTAAAGCAATTTGAGTTTAACTTGATCATACATTCCACAGACAAGTAATGGAGCCCAAGGAGACTCTAAAATTTCCCAAGCTTGCTGTTATGTACTTTGCCCTTTTAGAAATGTCTAGCAATAAATTTCCTGCTTGTTTGTGGTGATGGACGGAATTCCAGTCTACATATTGTCACGTTCTGTTTGACAAACAGCTTTATCCAGGTCCTCGCCTCCTTGAAAGCCACAATTGCATGCCCAGGCACATGAAACCTGCAGCCTGGTGTGTGATCAGCCAAGGGTAGAAATAAGACGGGGTGCTGGTATTGGGTTGAAATAGGCTGCAACTTTATTCATTACAAATGTAAGCAGGCCCAGGTAAAGGCATTAGGTGTGAATCCAGTATCAAGCAACCCACCTGCTGGTTGATCAGTAGGGTGGGTCGACCCTGGTTTGAGAATCACCCCTTGACATACATCAGGTGGGATGATCCTGTCAGGGCTGCCACTGTATCTAATGACAATCAGTGCAGGAGGCTCTCGGGTGTGGCCCACCTTTTTAGAAATTATACAGAACTGGTGGAAGTCAGGTCTGTGGCAGCAACCCCAACCCCAGCACCTTCTGATTGACCTATTTGAACAGGCTTTCATGCCAGAACCATGTTTGAAGGCTCAAGCATCCCCAACTGCTGTGTGTGAAGAAAATGGCCCCCGAGACTAGGCAGCAGCAATGGAAATGGGTCCACCATTGTACCTTGTTGGACCATTGGTTCAGAAATCTTGGCTAGCACTTGTGAACTTAATTATTTAACCCAAGGCTGGGGATGGGGAGACCTGTGACATTCCAGATATTGCTGATCTCAAACTCCCATCAGCCCCAGTCAGCAAAGTCAATGGTCAGGGATGATGGGGATTGGAGTTCAACATCTGGAGGACCACAGCACCTCTATCTCTGTGCTAGAAGCAAGATGCATCCATTCCACAGTCAGAGATACAACTTCTAGAGACCCTGTTGAGGATGCTGAACTCTGAATTATAACAATTTTATTTTACAGATTTATAAACTGCTTGCCAGAAGTTATTGAAACAGTGATAAAATACAAGGTGATAAAATACAACAAAACCATTTCTAAGAACTCATAAAAGCAATAAAACCACTTTTTGTAGTTCTACAATAAATATTTCATACACTTCAGCGGAAGTCTTTTTAAACAAAAATATCTACAATAGCCCTCTAAATGTTAAGCTGTAGGTGTCTGTCTAATTTCAGCTGGTAATTGATTCCAAAAGGGCTGGAGCTTCAACACTAAAAGCCAGGTATTTAGGGCATGCTAAGCACACACATGTGCTACTCTCAGCAGTACCCCATCTGAGAAATGCACTTACTAGGCAAGGATATATGGGATGAGGCATTCTTTAGGTAAAGTGACTCTGCCTCTAAAAATTCACACACACACACACACACACACACACACACACACACACACACACGTTAAGAAGGCATTCATCAAAGGCAAAAACAAACAAACCAGACAGTGATTTTTCAGGGACGTTAACCAAAACAAAGGACTGTCCTTGGACAAAAGAGACAGATTTACTGTAGGTAATGAATATTCAAAGTTGTTTGAAAGCAGCTTGAAAATTGTACCTTCACAATTCACTGCACGGCTTTAATTTGTTGCTTTTCTTAACCACAGTAGTAATTTTTCCAGCTGTATGAGCCAACACACTTGAAAAATACTTTAAAAAACTAATTATAATTCATCTAATTATTTATATGGTCACAATAATGGCAAAATAAGCACAATTTATCTGTCACAACATGCTTAGAATATCCATAAAAACTGATACTGTTAAGTACATTTTAGTTGTTTATTTGGCATGTAATGCCATTTATGTATTTTATTAAAAATTATTTGAGGTTTATGCTAATAAAGTATACCACAAGCTGCATACACAGTCCAATTTTTCATCAGAGACCTCCACATTAAAATTCCTTCTTCCATTTTTTTTTTAAAAAATCAGTTAGAACTATCTCTGCTTTCCTTGATTTAACAGACTTTAGAGAGCAGACTTTTTTTTAGTTCAGATAGTAAAACCTTTTCAAATACTGCTAAACCTTTGCTTATGTCTGCATCTCTCATGACATGCCGTAAACAACTTCTAATTTGTAAATATTGTAAAAAGGGTATTTTCTCCCATTTATTTGGTAATGCAGTGGTACCTTGGGTTACATACACTTCAGGTTACAGACCCCGCTAACCCAGAAATAGTACCTCTGGTTAAGAACTTTGCTTCAGGATGAGAACAGAAATCGTGCAGTGGCGGTGCAGCGGCAGCGGGAGGCCCCATTAGCTAAAGTGGTGCTTCAGGTTAAGAACAGTTTCAGGTTAAGAACAGACCTCCAGAATGAATTAAGTACTTAACCTGAGGTACCACTGTACAATAAATAATCCCATGTGGCATAAAGTCATCTACCTCATCATTGGCACCACCCACTTGAATGCCAGGCAGGGGGCCAATGGGCAAGCAATTATTGCTCCTCCTTCTCTCCACCACTGTAGTATGGGCTTGAGTGAAAAACAGGTCAACCATCAAGCACGCTGCAATGGCAAAACAAGGCGCAGGCTTTATCAGTGAGCTCCCTACAAGAGAATGGGCCCTTGGCAGATGCCTACCTATGGTGACCATTGGCACCAGCCCTGAAAGAAAGCTGGGCCATTCTTTTCATCTGACTTAATGTGTTGTTAGAAACCATTTTGCAAAGTGGGGTCTTCTGAAAGCTACCAGTAAGGGCTGTCTAACAGATGTTGCAGAAATTTTCCTGCAAACAATTACGGCAAGAGGCAATGAGGGAATTTGATTTTTAAATTATGAAAACAGGATGCAACATTGTTAAAAGCTTGGCACGGTGGAATGTACACAGTGAATCCTTCTCATATTACCATAGGGAACAGAATCTGTGGTCTTGATAATAAAAGGTTTGGTTTGGTTTCCATTCAAGCCACTCAGATTTCATATTGAGATTTTGGCTCTGAACGTTATCCTGTGTCAAAGGAGGCCATTTCTTTCAGGGCGGTGGAAATACATTGGTTCATTTGGGATGTAATGCTATACCATAATTTAGAATGTGAGTGAGCAGAAGGGAGCCTTTGGCTATCACATTCCACCCTCTTCTCTCCTCCTATGCCATAGTGGCTAAGCCAAAGAGTTCAGAAACATCCATCCTCTGTTTAGATTGTTGTTTATGGAAACAAAGCAGGGCTGAACCGTGGCTTATGACCCTGGCATGTTAACAAACCATAGTTCAACATAGGGTTAGTCAATGTCATTACACTTCAGATGTTGTTAGACTGCATAACTCCTACTAGTTCTGGTCAGTAAGGGACAATGGGAGTTGCACTGTAGTTTAGCAACATCCAGAGAGCACCACACTGGCTAACCAATTAACTTCCTCCAGTCTGAAGAGAATGATACATTCCCACTTAGCTGAAAACAGGAAGCAGACACCTGAAGGGCTGTGCCTTTAGCCTAGCCCTCACCATTGTGGGGCTCCTTCCAGCTTCCTGTGTTGTGGTGTAACTTTTGCAGCAGGAAGCCTTTTCTACTTATGGAGGCTCCCCTCATGTTTTAAGAACCCTGGATGAGTAAGGGCTTGCCCACACTTCTGCTTGTCTTGTGCCTTGAAAGCACGGGTCCCAGTAGTTTTCCATTTGACCAGCGCTTTCTAGGCATGGGTCTGAATGATTTGCCTTGCTCTTTTCCCAGGGAAAACCTGCTCTCTAGTGCTAAATCAGAGCAAACATCAATCTGGAGAAAACCCAAATTGCTGTTTGCTCTGAATGAGTGCTAAAGAGCAGTTTTCCCCAGGAGGAAGTGACAGGACAGGGGTGGGTGTGTCACTAATCCATTAGGCTCTTAATCATGACTTTTCATGAGTACAAATGTTTCCTGATTGTTACAATAGAATTTGAGGGGGGAGACGAGCAGGCACATGCTGATGCAGGATGAGGCTAAAAGGCAGAACATCACAACCTTTTTCTACTAACCTTCCTGGCTGAAACACTGGAATAAGGTGTACATCAATCCATGGAGGAGGGGTAGCAGGTAAGGGAACAGTAATTCTAGTGAATTCCACTTTTGGAATAACGGTAGTCCCTTACTGACATATTATGGGCCCCAGATGGAGATCTTTGCCAAATATGACCTTCCCCCCTGCTTTTTCTTGTAAATATATCAAGTTGTCAGATATGGTATATAATATAACACACATTCAACTTTCTCAGATGCACTTAATAATGAAATTAGTTCAACATACTTGTACAGTCGTACCTCGGTTTAAGAACAGTCCTGTTAATGAACAATTTGGGCAATGCACTGCGTAAAACCAGAAGTAGGTGTTCTGGCTAGAGGCCCTGGAAGCCGACAGGTGGAAGAGCACCGGCACCAGGAAGCCTCAGTGGGGAAGACGTGCCTCGGTTTAAGAACGTTTTCGGTGTAAGAATGGGCTTCCAGAATGAAGGTTCCACTGTATTTTAAAAAGATTTTTCTGTGATGATCAGGACTCTTCATGATTCTGCATCATTCTAAAATATTCTCATTTCCCCTCCACTCAGTTTTAAATACACTCCTAAAGACAAATTATGAGCCTGTGCTTTTGTTTCTGTTTTACTAATATGGCACTTTCAATTATTTTCATGCTTTCTAAAAGGACAAAGGTCTTGCCCTGTTTTATGGATTTAATTACATACTGTAACAAATTTTAGAGCAAAAAAAAATGTTTTATATCTGTGCAACAAAAGTGACCTCATAATGAAACTATAGATAATCCTCTTCTCTAGCAATTAACTTGAAGAAAGCTTTTAGCTCATTTTTAGAATTTTTTTTTATTGTTTTCAATATAACATTACCATTCCATCAAATAAGTGTGTAGGTTTATGTTACATTAATTTTTTTTAAAAAAATGCCTAATTATTAGGTGTCATTTTCCTGGAGATTCTAGCTGGGGAGAGAAGATTAGCCCTTGCCCCAACCATGATATTAGGCTTGGAAAAAACCTTTCTGCTGCAGCCTGATTAATTATGTGTGAAGCTCACTGTGCATGGGGAAGGGAGGGGTACAGCTACCTCTCTAAATGTGCCTTCTCACATCAGATGCTCACACACCACAATTAGGATGGATAAAGCCTTCTGTTGGCTCCAACTTTGCTGCATACCGGATCAAGCGAACACAGGTTTGAAATAATGCCACCAGGAACAAACCATCTTATGGGTGGCACAGAATGAGAAGGGATGTTCCTGAAGTCCAATTTTGTGCACAAAACTGCAACCCCCAACAAATACAGTCCATTAAAATGTTTTTTGCCCAGCATAGGAAAGCTGTTGCCGAATGATATTGCATTAGACTTACTAGCAGATTTATGGCTCCGTGGAGGCACTTAAACTGTGGATTTAGCTGCCAGGCTATAATATTAGGTAGAAAGCTAGCAAAGCATAGCTGCCAAGAAAAGTCCTACCTAGGATTAGACCAGCACTCTGTTCTTAGACGCCTATGGGAACCCCACAACCAGCACCTAAGTGCAGCAGCACTCCCCACTGTTTGTGTCCCCACCATGAGAGGCAGTTTTCATTGGCAAAGTCCTTCATGCTTAGCAAGCACTGATAGGTTAGCTTCTGAAGCTATGGCCTTTGCACATGCCAGTGTTCTAAATGCTTTATTGCAATATTTACATCTTGGAAAAACACATTAAGAGATAACAGTAAAGGTAAGGTAAGGTAAAGGGACGCGGGTGACGCTGTGGGTTAAACCACAGAGCCTAGGACTTGCCGATCAGAAGGTCGGCGGTTTGAATCCCCACGACGGGGTGAGCTCCCGTTGCTTGGTCCCTGCTCCTGCCAACCTAGCAGTTTGAAAGCAGTTCGTCAAAGTGCAAGTAGATAAATAGGTACCACTCTGGCAGGAAGGTAAACGGCATTTCCATGCACTGCTCTGGTTCACCAGAAGCGGCTTAGTCATGCTGGCCACATGACCCGGAAGCTGTACGCCGGCTCCCTCGGCCAATAAAGCAAGATGAGCGCCGCAACCCCAGAGTTGGTCACGACTGGATCTAATGGTCAGGGGTCCTTTACCTTACCTTAAGGTAAGGGACCCCTGGACAGTTGAGTCCAGTCAAAGGTGACTATGGGGTTGTGGTGCTCATCTCGCTTTCAGGCCGAGGAAGCCGGCGTTTGTCCACCTACAGTTTCTGGGTCATGTGGCCAGCATGACTAAACCACTCATGGTGCAATGGAACACTTACATTCTTATGGTAGTGAGTTGACTAATACCATGCTATGACTTCTTGACAAAAATAGATGAACTTAGACCTTATCTAAGTGAGTCCAGTTCTCTAGACTAGTATCACACTGTCTCTTTTCTGTTTTTGCACAGTAAGTAACAGATTAAGTTAGAAACAAGAACAAAAAAGTTACGGAAAATAGATGAGTAAACAGTCACTTGTGCGCAAAGGAAATCTGCCATCACTCTCTATGGCAGCACATCATACACCCTGCTAAGGAGAAACGTTAGTTTGCTGAAATCTATCCTATTTCAGAAGTCATGAACATCTGGAGAATTCACCCAACTTCATTTAATGGTTTTGAATGGCAAGTGCACAATGCAGTTGAGTAAAGTACGTTTTCTTCTCTCTTAATGTGTTGTAGATTTATAAATTGAATTCTCGGGTGTAATCATTTATACATGCCAAACATCTCATCAGTCTGGACTTCCTCCACAGTAAGGCCTGTAAGTTCTGTATTTTCCTTCCAGAATAGCATATGTTTTGACTTAATATGGGTGTTTTCAGTGAAAAGTACTAATTGTTTATACATAGAGTCTAAGGCTTAAGCCTAACATAAAGGTTACTGAGTGTTACAGTGGGTAGCTGGGACTAGTAGTTCTTGATAGAAAGCAGAGTCCAAGATTTCAGTTTATTGTCATAAATACTGCGCTTTCCAAGTTACATTCATTTCTAAAGAGCGCCACATTTTTCATTTTTATATTTAAGAATGCCTTTGTACTTTATGTCCAGTCTCACTCACACATCTCAGTCCTTATGGCTCTGAGACAAGCCATAGCTCTGAGAAAAGTGGTCTCAGCATGTCCATGTATAAATAAGAATGTCTGTGTTAGGGGTGTACAGCAACCACATGATTTGCCTTCAGAAGCAGCCCAATCTGTTTCAGATCTGGTCTGTGTCGTTGTGAATTGATTCACTGTCCGGGTCTGAATCTGATCTGTCAAATCTGAACCTCTGTTTATGATGGGGAAGCTTGAAATGGCTAAAATGATTTTCTCCTTTTCAAATGAGTGGATAAAATTTGTAGGCAAAGAAAACATTCCAGAGTGGGTTAATACCACCAAATTTCAGTGAGATCATTTGCAGGCTTCAATGCAGAAAAGCAGGGGGGGGGGGAGAATGAAAACAAGTGAATTGGAGTGTTAGTTATTTATATAGGAAAAAGAAAGTTTAGGAAAGAAGCAGCCACCCCAGTAGAGTAGGTCCACCACTTACACTCAGCTCTCAAAGACAAAACTCAGAGGAAATGGCAACCCATGTGCAGATCAACTCTACACTTCAGCAACTTTCTCTGAAATCACTGTAATTGGAGTGTGTTAGGAAAACAATTCACTGCGACTAAAAGTAAGACCTGCTCATCAAAATCTTGCAGCTCTCCACCCCTCCCCTCTAGTCTCTACCTTCTCCTCCCTAGAATTTATAATATTTTACCAGTCAGGTTGCTTAATACTGATATACAGAAATCTGATAATATACTGAAAGTTGATTCAGGTCCAACCATTCTTATGTGTATTGAATCATGTCTCAGTTGCAATTCACACACTATATTTTGTTCTATTCTATTGGCATTGGGGATGCTTATACACCTGCATTTATGGGGAAATGTAGTAGCACACTAATTCACCCGTGTTCTGGTTGATGTATTGGGGATCCCATTTTAGTTGGGATCTATGCAATAAATCCTTTTGCATTGTTTTTTTTTTGAGAACGTCAATGAATGAACAACTCTGGCATCTTTAGTTGTTAATAATAACTATTAATAATATTATTATTTGTGCCCCGTCCATCTGACTGGGTCACCCCAGTCACAATAGTTTTACATATACTATTCCATCACATTTATAAACCATATTTCTGTGATTACTCTGTAAAGACTATTCACTCACAATAATTTATGACAGTAACAAGCCCCGCCACTCTGCCACGGTGGAGCTTTCTTGTGAAATATCCCCATGGGGCCAGATTTCTAGTTGCCATTGAACAATAAAAATCCCCCTAACATTTCTGAGAATATGACTGAAGCCAGATTCTACCATTCTTGCCTTCACAAGGTATACCTTACTGTTGAGTAGAACAGCAGCAATACCTGGTCCTTGTTTGGTATTGGATAGTTCTGTCTGTTTTGTATTATCACATGTAGCTATTCAATCACAGTGTAATTGTCTTTGCAAAGTCTTTCAGTAACGTAGCCCTTGCTGTTGTAATGGTGTCTGCCTGATTTACTATCCTCTTGTAGTATGTACAAATATTATCCAAACACAGTGCTTCAGTAATATACAGAATTGGCATTTCATCAATGTCACATAAATGGAAGGTCATTTGTGAGATGTTCATTTCTCTCACTAGACTGTTAGCGGTGAAGAAATGAATCTTTTAAGCTCCCTGCAGAGTGACTCACTGCACCAACTCAAAATATGTTATGGAAAGATAAGAGGTTCGGGTTCTTTTTGTGCTTCGATGGAGAAGCACCCAAGGTGCAGAGTAATATGAGATGACATTTTTAGGTGACTTTATTTGTTCTGGTGCCGTGCGTACTATTAGAGGAAACATTTTTTCCTGTTTCTTCAGAATAAGTGTCCTTTAAAAAACCCTTATTCCCTAGATTCTCAAAATAAAGTAAAGCTGCGTTGCTGTTGATGAACTTGCTTCCATTCATGTCTTGTTATTTCTCTGCTGTTAACTTGTATAGCTGACCCAACATCTATTAATATATACCTGGGATGGGGAACTTCCATCAGCCCCAGACAGCATGGCCAATGGTTAGGGAGGATGAGAGCTGAACTATCCACCCCTGGTCTATATTATATTGTATACTGTCAATTGAGCAATATCCTGGGAGCAGAGCAAATGACCCTGGTTACTTGAGATCCAAAATATGACATCATTGAGGAGATTTCACCCCTCCCATACCCAAGAATCTCCTGACCATCTCCTGAGGTCTTTGCTGACTCTACAGAGAGGAGGAGCAATGTACTGCTCTCTACTTAATTAGTCAAGTGAGTGAGTCTGTGTGTGTGAGAGAGAGTCAGTCAGTGAGCCGGAGAGTGAGTGCAAGAGATATTATTTAGAGATAAGATTGCTGCTGCAGGCACTCAGAGTATAGCATTGATGTATGCTCAGAATATTTAGCTCTGTATATAGTTTTGTATGATAGTTGTAGTTGTAGAATAAAAGGAAGATATTTTACAGAGCTGCTCTCCGAGTGGTTTATACTCTGCAAGACTCTGCAAAACGCTGCTGCGCAACGACTGCATTACAGAGAAAGTAAATCCGGTGCTCTCAGCTCCAAGCTGTGAGTCCGCAGCACTGTCACCTGTTCCTGTGTCAAAGGAGGACTCTGGCAGTGCTACCCAGCTCGCCTAGCCCAGTCGGGGCTGTAGTGCATGAGTCCAGTTGGTACACTGGCTCAAGGGCGATGCTGACATCGGTTATGGGCCCAGACGTCTGACCAGTCGTTGTTCCAGTCATCCCAGTCGTCCCAGTCGCCAGAGGTGTCTGTTGCTGATCGCTGGACGGCGGAACGGAGGCTGCATGCTGGACTGATTTGTGGTGCCTAGAAGCAGAGCTGTGTTGGAGCAGAGTGCTCAAGCTGCCGCTGTTGCTGTTGCTGCTGCTTGAGGTATGTTGCTGACTGCCAAAGAAAGAAGATAGCATCCCTGTTTGCCTGTTAATTGCGCTTTGAGTGGGGGAGAGAGTGGCTGAAGAAGTCCAAGGCTTTATCCGTGTTTGCACGAGGGAAGTGTCTTGCTCTAAGTAATAGCAGACATGGCCTGTGCACATTCTGGCCAGATGGCTCTATCTTTTCCCCTCCTCACGCCTGAAAACTATGCAGTTTGGCAAGTTAAAATGAAAGCGCTTTTGCAGAGGGAAAAGCTATTTCACACCATAGAAGATGACCCTCCAGATAAAGATGATGATGATTGGGCTGAGTGGCATGCTGCAGATATGAAAGCCCGAGGGACAATTGTTTTGAGTGTTTCAGACCACTTGCTGGTAAGCTTAGAGGGTCAAGAGACTGCACAAGCTGTTTGGCATAAGTTGAGAGATATGCATCTGAGACAAAATGCTGGTTCCAGTGTGATTTTCTTCAAGAAGCTGTGCAGGTTGCAGTTGCAAAAAGGTGGTGATTTGCCTAGCCATCTATCTCAGTTAAAGCGTCTCAGACAGGACCTTGTTGAGCGAGACCTGGCTATTTCAGAGGCTGTGTTTGCAATGCTGATGATAAACAGCCTAGATGAGTCTTATGATGGAGTAGCTGCCCAGATTTCTACACTGCCTTCTGACCGGCTAACAGAAGATTATGTGTCTAGCGTGCTCTTGAATGAGTGGGATCGCAGACAGGCCGTTAAAGAAAGCCGGGATTGTTCTGCTAAAAATGTGCCTGAAAATGTGCCTGAGTCTTCAGCAGGGGAAAGTGAAAGTGAAACTGCTGCTGTTAAAGCACTAAAGTTGAAGCGGTGCTTTTCATGTGGAGCACAAGGCCATTTGAGTTTCCAGTGCTGCAAGAAATCTTCAAAGAAGAAGGGAAACTTCAGAGGGGGAGGAGGACGAAATCCCCAAGCACCTGCTACTTCAAAGGTTTTGCTCTCTCGCTGCTGCAGTCAACGTGGGCGGAGTTTCTTCGTGATCGACTCTGGCTGTTCCAACCACGTAGCCAAAGATAAGGATCTCTTTGTTCAGCTTGAGAAGCAAGAGAAAGTAATTCATCAAGCAGATGGGACAGTTCTCACAAGTGAGGCTAAGGGAACTGTGTTCTTAAAGAGCCTGAATACAACAATTAGGAATGTCCTGTATGCGCCTGAAATTCAGGACAATTTGTTGAGCGTTTCCCAGCTTGATCATCAGGGTTTTAAGGTGGTGTTTGCTAAATCTCGCTGTGAAATTCGTCGAGATGGCAAGCTCATTCTATATGCAAAATGTGTAAATGGTCTGTATCAATTGCCTTTTGTTTCAGGTACAGGTACTGCAGAAGCAACTGAGAAAGAGTGTTGCAATTTGTCTGTTGATAAGAATGAGAAGTTGCATGACCAATGTATTCATCATTACCACCGCATTTATGGTCATTTGAATTTCCAGGCTGTGGCAAAAATGCCTGATATGGTTCAGGGTATGAAGCTGAAAGAGTGTCCCTACCACATGAAATGTGTTTCTTGTGCTGAGAGTAAGGCAAGGCAAGCTCCCAAAGGTACAGAGTCTGGGAGAGAGGCCAAGAAACCATACGAAGTCATTCATGCAGACTTAGTGGGGCCTCTAGCGCTCTCTAGAGGCAATTCAAGGTTTTTCATGGTTTTGATAGACTCCTATTCAAAATATGCTTGGGTCTATATGTTACAGAAAAAGTCTGAAGCCTTTACTAAGTTTCGTCAGTTTTGTAAATGGCTCAGGAATGTACATAATGAGAATGTACATTGTTTTTTCACTGACAGGGGTGGAGAGTTTTGTTCAGAAGAGTTTGAGGTTTTTCTTTCTGAACAGGGCATTGAGCATAGGACCGCCACGCCCAAATCGCCCTGGCAGAATGGTTTGTGTGAGAGATTGAACCAGACCCTGCAACAAGGAATTAGAACTCTGTTGCATGATTCGGGGCTGCCCAATCCTTTTTGGGCCGAAGCTCTTTCGTTTTTCTGTCACGTGTATAACAGGAGGTACCAGTCTAGTATAAATTGCACCCCATATGAGATGCTTCACAGAAGGAAGCCGTGTGTGAAGCACTTTAAAATTTTTGGTTCGGAGGTTTGGGTGCGCACCTCGCAGGGTGACAAACTGAGTAAGCGTGGAGAACATGGTGTTTTCCTAGGGTATGAGAAAGGGTCTTATCGTGTCCTGATCACAGACACGAAAACCATAAGGCTGACCAGGAGTATTGACGACAATCCACAATGGGACAGAGTTGGCGTTTTTCAGTGCCATCCCATTTGTGATGATGGTGCAAGAGGGGCAAAGAAAGTTAAAAGGGAGGCAGGTTCTGATGTGATTGATAATCCTGATGCCAGTGTAGATCCAGATGATGGCACAGATTATCAGAGCCCAAAAGCCTCAGGTGAGTCTGACGCTGATTCAGACTTAGCAGCTTCATATACTTTAGCTCCCCATTCTCCTGAAGAGGAGGAAGCACCAGAACAAGAGGATCAGAGAGTTTTGCGCAGATCTGAGAGAACAACCAAGGGGGTACCGCCGAAAAGGTTTTCTGAAGAGTTTGCAAAGGCTGCGGTCACATGCAACTCTGGTGGGGTTTTTAAACCTAGCATGAAGTGTGCTGAGAGTAGTGACACAAAACGCTGCATTTATTTCCTTACCTGATATTTGAAGGAAAGCGTATGTTTAAGTACTGAAAGTGGTTTGTTCAAATCTGCCTAATTAGAAATGTCAATTTGTATTTTTGAGGGGAAAAAATGTGTGTGAAGATTTTTTTCAGAAGCTGCTTATTCATCTGTGTTCACAATGTGTATTTTGTGTAAACTACAGGTTGAGATTTATATTTTAACTCTTTCCCAATAGACACAGAGTGGTTGAAGTAACTGTTTAATGATATGATAAAGTGTCTTAGATAAGGGGGGAGAGGTAAAAGGTAAAGGTAAAGGTACCCCTGCCCGTACGGGCCAGTCTTGACAGACTCTGGGGTTGTGCGCCCATCTCACTTAAGAGGCCAGGGGCCAGCGCTGTCCGGAGACACTTCCGGGTCACATGGCCAGTGTGACATCGCTGCTCTGGCGAGCCAGAGCTGCACACGGAAACGCCGTTTACCTTCCCGCTGGTAAGCGGTCCCTATTTATCTACTTGCACCCGGAGGTGCTTTCGAACTGCTAGGTTGGCAGGCGCTGGGACCGAGCAGCGGGAGCGCACCCCGCCGCAGGGATTCGAACCGCCGACCTTTCGATCAGCAAGTCCTAGGCGCTGAGGCTTTAACCCACAGCGCCACCTGTGTCCAAGGGGGGAGAGAGATACCTGCAAATTGCAGTTATGTTAAAGATTCTTGAATGGTCGGATGAAATGGGGGAGGATGAGGAGATTTCACCCCTCCCATACCCAAGAATCTCCTGACCATCTCCTGAGGTCTTTGCTGACTCTTCAGAGAGGAGGAGCAATGTACTGCTCTCTACTTAATTAGTCAAGTGAGTGAGTCTGTGTGTGTGAGAGAGAGTCAGTCAGTGAGCCGGAGAGTGAGTGCAAGAGATATTATTTAGAGATAAGATTGCTGCTGCAGGCACTCAGAGTATAGCATTGATGTATGCTCAGAATATTTAGCTCTGTATATAGTTTTGTATGATAGTTGTAGTTGTAGAATAAAAGGAAGATATTTTACAGAGCTGCTCTCCGAGTGGTTTATACTCTGCAAGACTCTGCAAAACGCTGCTGCGCAACGACTGCATTACAGAGAAAGTAAATCCGGTGCTCTCAGCTCCAAGCTGTGAGTCCGCAGCACTGTCACCTGTTCCTGTGTCAAAGGAGGACTCTGGCAGTGCTACCCAGCTCGCCTAGCCCAGTCGGGGCTGTAGTGCATGAGTCCAGTTGGTACACTGGCTCAAGGGCGATGCTGACAATCATGTGCACTGAATATTGTAGCTGCACTGTTGAGGTTCTACAACACACCCACCCATATACTGTATCTTCAGTTTTGAGTCTATAACGACAAAATAGTTACCAAGATCATGTATGGAGTTCAGCTTTGGTTATTGTGGCTCAATTAATCTTCAGAAGCAAAGTATACCACCTTTTTGAGAAAGATAATCCTCAACAGATTTGGACTGTGTTGTCTTGGCTTTGCCAGATTACTATGCCCTCCCTTGGACAAAATGTGTTAACACCATTGGCTAATCAATACTCCATTGTCTGCCTCTTTGGTGAGAAAAAGCAACCAGGTATATTAAACAGAGACTTCTAGATAATATTTTGCTAAGTTCATTAGCTCTGGTAAAAGAGAGCTCCTCACCTTGTCTACCGCCTAGTAGTGGTTATCATCAACCCACTAGGTATTTAACAACATTAAGTATTCCTATATACAGGAGAGAATTGTAAATGGTTAGATTCAATGCTTTGTCAGCAACAGTTGATTTACCAGACTGCCTTGGCATTTAAGAGTTCGTCCCTATAAAAATGGCTCAGTTGAAACATTAGCCATTGTTCTTCAATACTGTAATTTTTATACAGCTATAAGATCCTGATTTATCTGCACCATACTTTTCTCACACTTCGGGAGCTCATATGAATTATGTTTCACTTTTAAAAGCAGACTCTGACATAAGATTCCTGGAAATATAGGCAAGTTCCTTGCTGTAGCAATCAAACGGTTAAAAGGAAGATGAGTTCTGCGTCACAAATACCTGTATTTCTAAATCAATTTTGATTGTTCATTTATTTTGTGTACTTTTTATAAAAAAATTAAAAGGTGCAATTTGTGCTCGTGCATATTGTGCCCCCTCCCAATTTCCTTTGGCTGTCTAGATAACCCTGCACTGTATTTGATGTTCAGTTAAAAAACCCCTAAAGTTAAATAAAGTCACTTTGTATTAAAACATTATATAACAACCAAGTCAATATTTCAGATCTGCCAACACTTGCAAGTCAGAGACTACAGTGGTCTTCACATGTTACATTCAATGAGTGTGCAGTCTGTGTAGCTGTGTACCTAATGGTCCAGGTGTACACTCATACGCCCCATCTAAACACTCCATCTAAACTATACATTTAAAGCCATAACATAGCACTTTTAAATAATTCTGGGAACTGTAGTTGGGAAGGGAGCAGAGAGTTGTTAGGTGACTCCTATGCCCCTCGCAGAGGTACAATTCCAAAAGTTCTCTGGGAAGAGGAGTTGACTGTTAAACCCTGAGTCCAATGCCCATCAGTTCAAGTAAGCATGGACAAAGGTTAGGGATGATGGGAACTGTTGCCTAGCAACATCTGGATGGCCATAGGCTTCCTAACTCTGCCATAAATAATCTGAGTTTACTTAATGACTGCCCTTTCTTATTAAAAAAACCCAACCCTATCTGTGTGCTGCTGCTATGCTGGTTTTTAAGATGCTTTGTGATATTGATTTACTGTGGATTATTTTATGAGGGTTGTTTTTAATTTTCTTGTGAATTATGTTTTTATTTCAGGCTGCCTTGAGTGGGATTTCATCTTAGCAAAGTCCAATTAACTAGACAGATAAATGGACTGAGAGCTTTCTCAGAAGTCACTATGTGCCTATGCAGCTTGTTGTGGAGTTTGTTGTGTAGACTGTCTTTGCCCAAAGTGCTGAATAGTTTAATAAGGCTGCCTCGCTCTGTCCTTATTGGTTTTTAGTGGACACCTTTTTCCCAGTGTGCTTTTGGGATGCCCAATTAACTCCTTGTTCCTGTTCCTCAGATCAATTTTGCAATGAGCATTCAGTAGTTATGCTACTAATTAGTATTTACACTATAAATATTACAGGGTATTTTTTTTTTAATGTGAAGTTCATTAGCTACATTTGATAGACTTTTAGTCAAAGATTTTATAAAAACAAGTAGGTTAAGGAAGTTGCCTTCCAATTTCTATGCTGAGATCCATTCCCAGGTTGGAGGAGCAATGGTGATAAAGATGGTCTTCAGCCTTCACAAAGTGCCTCCCTGGTGATCTTACTGAGTGGCGGAGGCAGGCAAGCAGCAGAGACCAGAAAAGGATGCAGGCTGCTGTAACTACCTGGCCAGGTTCTTCTGTCAACACTGGGACTTTAAAGGGGAAAAGTGCATCAGGGCTGCTGATCAGCATCTATCCACTGGGGAAGCAGGATAGTGTGTTGGGAAGGCGACAGGAACAATTGGTGGTGCTGAAACACCTGTTGCAACATTTTGTTGTGGTGAAGAGAACAGATTGTCTGGACAGCAGTTGCCATCTTCTTTTCCCAAGGCCTCAGGGGTCCTGGCACTTGCCCAGTTATGCAACATACTTGGGTTGTTCTATAGTTGGCCAGGACAGCCTTCAGTCTTCCAAGAGCTCGATATAACCTCTTTTCTCCCTCCTTCCTGGGCCTGTAACAATAGGAGATTGCAGGGAATTTGTAGGCTGCCAGCAATTTCTGGTTTCAGTTTGGTAGGCCACCATGGAGCAGACCTATTTTAGGGAAAATAATTTCAGAACAAACTTCCAAGTGTACTTTTTAGTTCAAAGTACATGGTACCATGGGACTATATGGAGCTGGCCGAAATGACTGGCAGAATCTGAGACTTGGGAGAAGAAACAACGGAAGAGGACTGGAAAAAATTTAAGGACTATTTGCAAAAACACTATAAGTTGTATGAATGTTAAGAAAATGCATTCTTTAGGAAATTCTAGCTTCAGCTATTGTTATAAGCGAAATGAAAACTAAAGTACAAGAAATTAGAGGTGGAACTATGAAATAACTTTATTGTGTTTAAATTAAAACATATAAGAATTGGGTTACAACATTTAGAACTGGGTAACATGATAAAATGAAAGATATAAGAAGTTGTGAAACAAGTTAACAAATTGCTGAAGTTTCGTAATACAAAGAACGCAGGGTCTGGAGGGTGTGGGGAAGTCCAGTAGGTTTGTTGAAAAAAGGATTTTGGAAATTTGAAATTTCTATATTTTTTCTCTGTTTTTTCATCTTTTTTTTCTGTAACTTAAAAGTCAATATATATATATATATATATATATATATGCTTTCGTAGATTTTCACGGGTACAGGAATGCAGGTTTTGGTGTCCTCGGGTGTCTTCCCGTGTAAAAGTTGGGGTGTCTAGGCGACGTTTCGACGAGGTCTCACTCGTCATCTTCAGGCTGGTGCTTTCGGCTTCTTGTTACTGGAACAGAGCAGGATCTCAGTGTTTGAGTTCCTATAAATACTGTTGAGGGGGTGTGGTGTATAGCCTCCAATGTTCTGGGCAGAGAGGAAGTTCCTCTAGCCTGGGAACTTCCTCTCTGCCCAGAACATTGGAGGCTATACACCACACCCCCTCAACAGTATTTATAGGAACTCAAACACTGAGATCCTGCTCTGTTCCAGTAACAAGAAGCCGAAAGCACCAGCCTGAAGATGACGAGTGAGACCTCGTCGAAACGTCGCCTAGACACCCCAACTTTTACACGGGAAGACACCCGAGGACACCAAAACCTGCATATATATATATATATAAACAAAGTACATGGTACCATGAAACTCCCTTTCCCCCACCTGCATAGCCTTGTTATTGTGTGTTAAGATTCCCTTTTCCCTTCCCTGAGCTCCATCCCCGTACTGTATTATTATGGAATAGAGGTAATTACCATTAGAATTCTGTCAACACCATGCTGTATTTGGCTGGCATAGGTGTACTTATAATGTCCCTATCAGCTTGATAGGTCTCTTGCAGGTTTACATGAAGGTGCAAGCAGGCGTAAGAGGCCTACATTTCGAATTGGCTCATATTCTGCACAGTTCATTTGCTGCTGTGCTGTTTCCTTCTAACGAATGCATATGTTGTAGACAGCTCAAAAGGATCATTTGGGGAAATTGTCCTTATGCATAAAACCAAATAGAATGAAGACCCTGACTATTCAACAAAAGGCGGAGAGTGTGCTCCTTTATAATATTAGCCACTGAAGCGGCAACTTCCAAAATATAAGTCGGGTGACAACTGAACGGTATTCTATTATTATTCTGAAATTATGGTGCAAACACTAGACCATGTTACTCATAATTTGGAAGATGACATTCTAATCTTAGGCAGAATTGAATTTGTGCCCTGGGATGGTTCTTGGAACACTGCATCAAGATGTATTTTATTGACTTGTAAATTGAATGTAAAAGGCCGTTCTTGCTTTTTAAAGGTCTAGTGTGATTTTTTTCATCCAGTTTCATAGCACTTATTTCAGTGGCTGAATTCCAAGCTTGCCCGTGCTTGCATGCTTTTAAGTGTACCCCTTTATGGGACTTTTATTGATGTCAGTCGCACTTATGCTTGGAGCCCTTTCATGCATACCATTTGTAGTACTGCACTATACGTGCTGAGGGTTTATTTGTTTATTTTTCTGCATGCTTCCACACAACAGTGCTATCATCCCATCACTGCTCTGTAATACTGCAATCAATAAAACACTTTCCCTTCTATTCAATAAAATAAAATAAAACCCAAAAAACAACAGCCAACCTTTGTGAGAGCTCTTAAAGGGTTCCATGATATTTTCATTGTGTGGAAGGTGCCTTGTGCAATTTCCTGCATTTGGTGTCATTCAGAGTTGGAGCAAATTCCATTTCATGCCTCTCCCCCTGCCCCAAATATTTGGAGGATGCCAAGTTGGGAAACACTGGCCTACTTCACTCAAAGCTATCCCCTTGTAATGCATTTGGAAGGAAACTAGAAAATTGTATGGTTAGGCATGACCTCTATAACTAAATAAGAGTATTTGTACACAATCCAGTACAAACGTAAAGCTAGGCATTCATAAAGTTACGTGCATTTATTTCAGTTTTGGAGTGCAGCTTTTGAACTAATATTTCCCACCCCATCCCCATGACTACCGTGCAGTGGAACAGCCTTAAATCTTAGTAATTCAGCTTGTTGTTTCTTTTTAGTTTGCAGTTATATGAAATAGCACTCCAGGGTGGCTCAGTGATCTGCCTGTTCCCATCTTCCACCCCAACTACTGTGTGTGGCAGAGCTGTAGCAGTGACCCTGCAGCTAAATAAAGCCCCATTGGGCTGAGGTACCAAGTTAGGATTGCTCCCAAAGTAGAAAATAAAATTAGCATTAAAGCTCTAGTTCTACACAAATAACTATTTCCGTCAAACGCCTGCTGAATTAAAAATTAATAGCAGACCTGCTTTCTGTTCTGTGAAATGGCACATTGGAATAACATACCTCCTTTGTGACAGCCAGAACATAGTGTTTCTTCTTTTTTTGAAACACAAGCTGCTGTAGTGAACTTCCTTTCCACGCTATTGAACTAATATGGATTTTTTAAAAATAAAAAAAACCATTATTAAAGTAACCATATGTGTACAAAGAGGCCAGATTCTGATTACG
Organism: Podarcis melisellensis; assembly: GCF_964234715.1. Classification (NCBI taxonomy): domain Eukaryota; kingdom Metazoa; phylum Chordata; class Lepidosauria; order Squamata; family Lacertidae; genus Podarcis; species Podarcis melisellensis. The sequence goes on from NC_138538.1 coordinate 65,614,233, forward strand.
TTAGTTGAACTTAGATCCCATTGGAATCAATGAAAGGACTTAGTAATAACTTCAGTCCCATTGATTTTAATGGGAAGTCCATAAAAATACTATGCTGAGAAACCATCTTGATTATTTCACTTGTTACGTCTAACAATGACCTGATGTTATTAATTTCTATGTCTACAAACACAGCTTAAGAACTGGAAGTCAAGGAATTTATTTCCACCACTTTCCCCTTATCATAGATGCTAGGGGACATAGAGTTGAAAGAGGAAATAGAAAAGAACACTACCCTTTCAACTTCCTCCTTTAGTGCTATGCAGTTTTCAAGGGGCGAAAAGTTAGCCAACCTCACCAGTTGATAGTGGGAGTTCATGTTTTAGCTCTCAATGCCTACAGCTACTCCTAGGCCTGTCCTCCAAGACCAGTATCACCTCTAGTAGTGCTGAAATGGTGGCCAAAGCCAAAAAAGAAGTCACACTGGTACCACAAGACTGCGGTTTGTTTTGCCCTAATGAACCAGAATTGCTAGGCAGCCTTAAATGATGGGTCATTGTTGGCTTATGAATCTCGGCTTATTAGAGTGGAACAAACTACACTCAGTGCTTTGGACATAATGTTAAGCTATCCCATTCCTTGTTTGTTTACCTACTCAAGCCATGGGAGAAGTGAAGTGAGAGCAATTAGGCTGCATGTCTTAGCACACAACTTGTGCACAATATGACTTATTGAGCCATTCTTATCATTCTTAGCTTATCTTTCTATTAAACAATGGTGCATGCAGCATCAATTGATGACATATCATTTGCTGTGAGTGGGTGTGTAAATCCCAAACATTAATAATTATAGCAGCTGAGTAAACACTGTGGTGTGTTTCCTAGTCTTTCTCACGCTTAGCATGCATGGCTTGGTTCTTTGCGATGGAAGTCTGTCAACAAATGAGCTCACTGAAATGAACTAAAAGGCTCGTGTTGACATAATGAGTTTGGGGTAATTTCCAGTCCGCATCACATAGGCAGCAGAAATTAACAGAAGTAATCTAAGACAGTTAGCTTCATTTAGGCCCCAAGCTAAAAAAAAAAGGGAGGCTAACTCTTAGAACATCATTGTCTAGGTATATAATGGGGTCATTCTTACATTGTAAGCCTCTGGGCAAACCATTGTTTATATTATTTTAATTTACCCTTTAAAAATCTTTAACAAGGAAAAAAAATATCCAGCTACTTTGAAGCATTTGACATGCTTCCCCAACAAACGCATGCAATATATTTAAAAGCATACAAAATCCCTTAGGAAATGATTTCTCATAATCAGGAATTTCCTTGCAAGACGTTGCTCAACCGTTCTTCTTAAGTAATAATTCTGTTATGTATGGAGGAGTGCATGCTTCCATTTCCTCATTAGAAACATCTTTCTTTTGTTGCCTGTCTTTGATTGTGAAACAAGAATCAATGAATTTTTCCAGGCATGATGCATCCCACATTGCTTTTTAAATCCATGGTCTCATCTCTTGTTGACTTCCAGTGGGCTGCTAGTAACCTGTCAAGGTGCTCATCTTCACTGGGAATAGGGTCGAATCATGAGGTGCACCTGACTGCCACAGGCCATATCATCTATAACAGCAACAGCAACAGCAGCAGCAGCAGCAACAACAACAACAACTTATTATTTATACCCCGCCCATCTGGCTGAGTTTCCCAAGACACTCTGGGCGGCTCCCAATCGAGTGTTAAAAACAAAACATCACTAAATATTAAAAACTTCCCTAAACAGGGCTGCCTTCAGATGTCTTTTAAAAATAGGATAGCTGATTATTTCTTTGACATCTGAGGGGAGGGCATTCCACAGGGCGGGCGCAACTACCAAGAAAGCCCTCTGTCTGGTTCCCTGTAACCTCACTTCTCACGAGGGAACCAATAGAAGATCCTCGGCGCTGGATCTCAGTGTCTGGGCTGAATAATGAGGGAGGAGACACTCCTTCAGGTATACTGGGCGGAGACCATTTAGGGCTTTAAAGGTCAGCACCAACACTTTGAATTGTGCTCAGAAACATACTAGGAGCCAATGCAGATCTCTCAGGACTTGTGTTATATGGTACCGGTGGCCACTCCCAGTCACCAGTCTAGCTGCCGCATTCTGGATTAATTGCAGTTTCCGGCTCACCTTTAAAGGTAGCCCCACGTAGAGCACATTGCAGCAGTCCAAGCAGGAGATAACTAGAGCATGCACCACTCTGATGAGACAGTCCGCGGGCAGGTAGGGTCTCAGCCTATGTACCAAATGGAACTGGTAGACAGCTGCCCTGGACAAAGAATTGACCTGCACCTCCATGGACAGCTGTGAGTCCAAAATGACACCCAGGTTGCACACCTGGTCCTTCAGGGGCACAGTTACCCCATTCAGGACCAGGGAGCCCCCACCCCCATCCACCCTCTGTCCCCCCATAGGATTCATGATGTGCTGATTTCCCAATGCATCCACAGAGATGCATGGACAGGGATGACCGGGACCAGCTCATATTGCAAAAATTGTACAGTCAGCTTCTAGGGCTGTTCTAGAGGGGGAGGGGAATGTAAAATGGAAATAATAGTGACTTACTTAGTAATACACACCCAACCACCTGGCTTAATTGCCAAAGTGACTTCCAAGTGGTTTACATGTGTAAAGCCAATTACAGACAGCCTCACATAATTAAAATATTCAGTTAAACAATTTCATCAGAACATGAAAATAAATACCTACAATTAAAATGACCAATAAAACAAGCCCCCCAAAACAACACTTTTAAAGCAGTTAAAACAGTAAGTAAAACCATAAAGATGGGTATTTAAGGGCAGGAGACTCTCTGCAATGCAGGAATCTTTTGCCTAATGAGAGGCTCAAACCCACGACCCATGAGTCAATCATGTCTGAAAATCATACTTGGATCCTCTGCATGGAAGCTCTTTCCTTGTCCATGGATGTGCAGAGGATAATAGATCATTTCAGTGTGAAGAAAATAGCCTTAATAAGTGCTGCACACATCCTATTGGGCAGAAAACATAAAAATTAAAAAGCTGCAAACGTATCAAGTCAAAATGTTACCAGTCTCTACTGCATGGATATGCTCCCCCCCCCACTTTTTTTTAAAGTTAATAGTCTCCTGGCCTTTGACAGAGGGAGTTTATAAAGCTGAAGGGGACCCATCTTTTACAATACATATGAAGTTCAAGACAACTCTTTAATTTGGGGTGCAATTGTTTATTACTGAAGGCTCAATGCTGCACTGAAGCTCAGCAGAAAAAAGGGGAACAAAACCCAAGTTTTGATGAAGGGATGTTTGCCTCTTCCACACTAGATGCTGCTTCAAGCTACACTGGATAAATGCCATGTGCCCTTTTTAAAAAGATCTTTAGACGCTTTAGTAAGAAGGACAAAAAATGATCCAAGAGAGAAGAGTCAGTTTTGAAGCAAAGTGTAAATTGCCTAGCACATTCCAAATGACATCCGGTACCTTTTAAAAACTTTGCATCATTGGTATGTCTCTATTTAAGCCCATCTGCCCATGCTATTTAAGTTGGCTTCCAAGAGAGGAAAAAATCCATTACTGATGCCAGCTAACGGAGTTTTATAAAGTCAGGAACTCTTCTTGTGCCTTTTGATCTCATCCCTGCTCTTGTTTAGACTGCTAGAAATTAAATAATCTTAAAACACTGGGTGTTTTTCCCCCCTTAAGTACTGAGGGTTCTCAGTGAAGCATTGGAAGTCTCAGTTCAATTGGATCTTGGCATTAGCAGAGACCTATAATAACCTTAAAACCTATTTTTTCTTTTTTTTAAAATCAAGCTGTTTCTTCATTGAATAAACACTTAACTGTGTACACCATCTCTTCATTCTAGCCCACTAATGAGGAATCTGCAGCCCTCTAGATGTTGAGAGACTCCAACTACCCTCCTACAGTAAAATAGACAGCTCTTTTGTGTTTGCTGGGGATCTCTGCAGCTTCACCGTCATAATGCTAAGTAGGATCTTATGTCTGATACATCAGACATATGCCTCATTTCAGCTATTGTTTTGAAAAAAAATGCATCCCTGGCTGATAAGGGTAGTTTTTCGAATGTTAAGAGACCTCTTTTAGAAATGAAGGGGCTTTCAAGAATCTAATACTGCAAACTGGGGTCTCCAATACAAAGAAAATATGGCCGCCAGGACAAGCTAAACATTCCATAGGATGTTGCCCTGCTCTTTGGTGTTCATGAGGTATTTTTTGGCTATTTTCAAGACACTTTGATGCCTGAGAAGCACAATATTTTAAGTTTTCCTCAATTTTTGTTTTTAATATGTATCCATTTTCTCTTGTAGCATTTTACTGTGATAATTTCCCCTCACCTTTCTAGAATCATGCACCTTCTTGCAAAATTTGCCTCAAAATGTATCCTTGCCTTTCATACGCTTTGTATCGGCTTGATGCCTCGCCACCTGTTTTTCATTTCCCCTCATTCTCCGTGATCTTTATGTGTCTTGTCTGATTTAAACTGTGAGCCTGTGGGGGCGAGGACTATGTGACAATTAACTTTTGTACAGTGCCTAGTCTTCTAGGCGCTTGATAACTATATATATTATTATTATTGCCTCATAAAAGCAGCTAGCACTCCAGCCGAAAGCCCGCCAAGCCGCATATGGGATGGCATGGTGAATTGTGGGAGTTTCACTCTGGAGGGTTCCACACACTTTAATCAGACCCAAATTTGAAGATTGTGGGAATAGAATTTCTATTGGCAATCAGGAATTTGAGTTCATAAACAGAAAAAGCTGTGCATGGGATGGAGAGAGGCTGTGTGTTTGTGTGTGAGTTTCCCCCCCTTTACGTCAACAAAGTTGGGATGGGGATGGCAGGCTGAGAATTCAGGTGCCAGCCAGGAAGATATGTCTTTGTTTAAGCCCATCTGCTTAATAGATGTTACATTGTGAGTCCTGTGTAGCATGGCAGAGTATAAATCAATAAATAATAAAGAGCATTCTGGATGTAAAAATATTAACCCAAGTGCTGTCAGGATGAGAACTTTTGGATCCAGCAGATCTTGGGCTTTCCTGGATGAGCTGGAGCTACACAAGTGTAAATCCCTCACCCCAGCTGAGCCAGATATACTCTAGCATAAGTCCCTCACACTAGCTGAGCTTATCTGGAGACTCTTCTGTATCTCACTTCATTAAGCCGGGATGCAATAACCTGAACCAGGCTACTTATTAAGCCAAGATAGGATCATTCGAGAACAGACAGTGACCTCACCGAAGTCAGCCATAGTTTCAGAAGCCAAGGAAACACTGCATAAATAAGTCAGGAAAGAGATGAGGAACAGCACATGGCACCTCCCTGTTCAGAGATATGAACCAGAGTATAAAGGGTTTTCACCATGCCCTTGACGGCAATAATTCTTGAAGCATCATGAAACCCACATAAAAGCGCTAGTTAATAATAGCATTTTCTTTCTTCCAAGTTTGATTGCATGATTAAAGCTGGTGTCCCTTGCTGCACAGAAGGAAACCTGCTCAGTGGTTAGATATATCATAAAAGAGATGCTGTGTCATAAAACAAAGTTTTCACTTCTGCATGAGATTTATCATTACCAGCAAAAAGCAGCTAATAAAACTCCAGTGATTGTTCATTACCACATGCAAAGCAATAAATAGTGTAAAACAAATGGTGGCATGACTTCAAATTAGTGTAGAACTAAATAAAATCTTCCAAAGTGCTAATCTTCTGCTGTACAGGTGTTTTAAAAAATGAGTACTATCATGTACAGTTGTAGATTTTATTTGGTTGCAATTGACAATCATTTGTTTTGGAATCAGATTTCTATGGTGTGTGAAGTCACTGCTTCCAGACCTAAGATGCAATGAATCATAAAAGCACTAAATTATTCTGCTGCAAAATGAATGTCCTGCTTCTTTCATCCCTCCCCCCTTGATCTTTCGTTAATGCTCTGCAATTTCTGCAATGCGGACTTATATTTTGCAGTAGAAAGATACCCGTTCTATACGTCTTAATCAAATGGAAAGGAAAAAACTGAATGGCTGGCTACCTTTACTGCAAAACTAAAAATATAAATGGAAAAGCATAGCCAACAACCCCCGGGCATCTTCTTTCTTTGGAAACAATAGGAAATAAATATATTCCCCTATGCTTCATGTGTTTCCCTATGGACAGAGGGAAAAGTTTATTTTCAGGAAAGAAGCCCTAGAACCTGTTGTTAAAAAGTTGATGTGGACCTTAAGCAGTGAATTTCTTCCATTATGTCAAGAAATTTGATTCACTGTGACCAGGGGAAGCCAGAGACTCTGTATGCAGTCCTTATGGCTCAAAAGGAAAGAAAATTAGCGTGGACTAGAAACCACTGCCAAACCCGGCAGATATCATGGAGAAGGCCCCTGCAACTCTACAGCAGGGTGGATACACTGTGCATGACTGATGTTTTCCCTTCACTGTTGGAGGCAGTATGACTCCGAATGGCAGTAGCTGGGAATCATGAGTGGGAGCTGGAGAATGGAAGGGGAGAGTTGGGGGAGAGTGGAGGCCTGGCAGTGGGGTTGGCAAGCAGAACCTAGGAATCACAAATGGGAAGAGTGCTGTTCTTATGGGCTTCCCATCGGCATCTGGTTGGCCACTGTGACAACAGGATACTAGCCTGATCCAGCAGGCTCTTCATGTGTTCTTATTTGGATTTCCTACCTGCCTTTCACCAACCCATGGTGTGTTGTTGTTGTTTAGTCGTGTCCGACTCTTTGTGACCCCATGGACCAGAGCACGCCAGGCACTTCTGTCTTCCACTGCCTCCCTCAGTTTGGTCAAAATGGATAATAAAAATAGAGAATTAAAATCTATTAAAATATAGGTTCTGTTCACACTGGACCTTTGAACTCATGAGGGTGGGCTTGGGGTCAGTGAACATGATTATTCTTCTTCATGTATTTATTGGGCATTTGAACAGCACTTCAGACTCAAAGAGATGCACTTTAGCCTCCTGTTGTAATATTGGAGGAGATCTTGGTGTAATCTACTTTAGGAGGGATGCTACCTTTTGGAATGGATGTCACCTTTTTAATATATTCTTTTTAATATATTTTTTTTCATATTCTGCAATGCAGACTGATTTGATTTTGTGGAGAGAAATGGGCCAATTCCACAAACCATAATCCACTAGAAAGAGAAAATTGAGTAACTAGCGACATTTACTGTAGAGCCATAAATATCACATAGAAAAAAAAGCCTAGCCAGCTGGCATCAGTGACTCTACTTTCTTTGGAAGCAAAAGCTTGAATATTTCCCCTTCTCTTTATGCCATGGGGATGGAATTTAAAGGAGAATGACTGTATGATACATACCAGTGGGTTTTTTAAATGAATTTTCTTCGTTATGAGTTTGCTCAATTGACTAAAGAAAAGGGGAACCCAAATGCTTTGTATCCGACCAGTATCAGCCTCTCCCTGCATTTTGAGGGTTCCCTAAATTGTAACTACCGGTAATCTTCAGCCATAGACAGAACCTTAACCCAGCAAGGACAATCCATTAAGAAAAACATATTATTTCATTAACTGCAGACTTTTGCTCTACCAGCCCCAATGGAAACCAATAACCACTGGACTGTATATTTAACATCACCTATTCTGATTCTCTTTTGATCCAACGAATTATAAGTATTTCATAAACTGTTTATATATCTATAGTGCCACTGAAAAAACTGTTTCTTCTCGTCACTCAAGCAGTATATAGATTAGAATATTTTATTATGACAAATCCCTGGCAACTCTTACTGTTTGGCTGACAAGGTCACCTTGTCCTGCAAACAACTGTAAGTTCAGAAAAGTGCCACCATCTTACATACTTATTAACCTTCTTTTGAGAACTTGCAAGCAGTGCCAGATTTATGCATAGGCTAAATAGGCTGAAGCCTAGGACCTCTAAATCTAGGGGGCCTCGCCAGCCCATCTGCTCCCCATCGCGCAGTCTCCCCTCTCCCAAAATTGCAAACCTAAGACTTTATGCAAGGGCAGGGCAACTTGGGCCCAGCAACTATGAGACTCAGGGCTAGCCGGTGGGGCCCAGTTTGAAACAGTTGATTTTTTTTTTTGGTAGGGCCCCAGTTCACAACCAAAGTCTGCAAAATCTTATAGAAATAAATAAAATCCATCTAGGTTGCCCTGGTGTGTGGGCTTCCTTAGGAGTGCCCTGCTGGGCACAATTTGGCCCAATTGCTCCAATTGCCTTAAGGTCATTCTTGATGAGACTGTGCAGGGGCTGGACTGACAAGCCCTGCACCTTCTAGGTCCCTGGTATCACTATTCAGAGTACAGACTCAAGGACTTGTTATGGAAATAAAGGGGGGCACTTATTGGAAATCAGTTTTGTCACCTCCCGCCCCCACCAAACCCTGGGACGATGAGCCCAGCCAGCTTTTATCCACAGTCTCATAAGCACTACACTACAGCACGGCCATAAACCTGTATGTTCAACCACTGAAATATGTACCAATGGAGATTTATGTTACTGCTTTATGAATGAACACTGTGTTTTATGAATGTATTTTGATAATTACAAAGAGCCACCAATAGGGAGCTCTAGAATCTGACAGCTAAACAACTGGGTACCACCAAACAGCGACCCCTATTGCAGAAAGCAGGTAACCAGCTCAGCCTTTGCACTGTTGACTGAACAACCCCTGTGATGCAGATAATAGAGAAAGCTCGTAAATTGTATCCCTTCTGGCATCCAGGCCAGGATGCACAAAGTGGCACTAATAAAGAAAAGTTCTAGGGTGGCAACAGAAAGCAAACTAAAAATGCTTTTGCAGTTAATCAGAACTATCCAGCAATATCAAGTTATAGGAAAACTGGTGCTATTAACAGTAACCCTTCTAGTTGCCTAATTGATTCGGACATGTGATGCTAATTCCCCCCCCCAAGAGTTAAATGACAACTCATCAGAGGCAACAAAATATCTGTGAAAGGAGGAGGAGGAGGTTTGCTCAAGTGTGTTGCAGGTAGAAACACTGTTTGTAATGAAGTGAGAGCAGTAGTTTACTTGCTTGAATTAACAAATAAGACAGTTCTGAGAATTTACATGCTAGATTAAAATTGATTAATTCCTTGAGAAGGGGATTGTAAGAAAAACACTAGGGCCTAATATGAATAGTAGAGTCTCTGGTGGGCAATCTCATCCTGCAGACCAAATCACTTGTCAGGAGAGCTATGAGATTCAGGTGAGGGTCAGATGCCTTGTCAATCCCAGCAGGTATATAAGAGGACGTCCCGGCCTGCAGAAGCCAAAATAGGTCTATTTGCGTAAGGCAAGCATGCTTGGGCTGAGTTAGAAAGGCAGGAGCCCTTTCCACTCAGTTTCCTCACTTCCTGAGTGCTCTCTTCAGTGGATAATTTTTCTAAAAGTAACACTCTGTACTCAAGGCAACTCTGGTTGCTTAATGACTATGAATCAATTCTCTTTTTTAAAAACAAAACAAAACAAAACAACCCAAACACTTCAGATAATTGATTTAGTACATCTTCCAATACTTGATCAAGAAACAGCTCTTCACACCTCTTAAGTGTATTGGAGTGATGCTTATCTCATTTTAATAGTGGTAGAACTGAAGTAATTGATGCTAGACTTTTGTATCGATGTCTGCTGCTAAGTAAGGCAAAGAGTACCAGGTCTTGCATTATGCTATTCTTTTATTAGCTCAAGACAGAAAGATGCTAAGTTTCTTATATAACAGAAGCCAAATATAGGTGAAAACATTTGAGTAGCTGAACAAAGATGTGGGAGGTTTATGTTAAAGGTACTGTTAGATGTGCCATTAATGAGTGATTTGCAACTTTATTTAACTCCCCATTTGTAAATGGAAGAACCAGCACTATTGACTGCTATCCTCTTAGAGGGATGAAATATCACAGACAATTCTGTAACCATCATCATCTGCAACGGGAGTAGCAAATGAGACTTTGACAGATGTCTTTCCTTTTGCACCTCAGTTTGCACTCCTCAGGCATGAGCTAGGGGTTAAATTAGACCTAATGATAATCTTGTGAACAAAAATGTGCATTATGTAAATAGCCACAAGGAAGCCTGAGCAAGATTTGGAATAATGAGAGGTAAGGAGTGGGACTGATCTATTTTCCCCTCCATGCTGGGGTCCTGGCAAAGGACAATAGTTCAGTAGAAGCAGAAGACTCCACAAGATCTCATGGGGAACCGCCATCATTATGTGACCCAGGTAAGGCAGGCTTTGGCGTGAATGCAATGGTGGATTGGCACCTTCCTGTTTTGATACAGGTGGTGAAATGGGTCGGGTCGCTGCTGCACTTAGTATAGTCAGTGTTAAGTTAGAAGAACTAATGATCTGAATTGGTATGTTCCCCATTTTGGAAGGTGCTGTTTGCATACCAAGGAAAGTTCCCATTCATACCAATAATGCTTCTCTTTACATCAGTTATGGGAAATCTTTGGGCCCCCAGATGTTCCTGAATTGAAACTCCCATCAGTCCCAGCAAGCAAGGCCAGTGGCTAGGAATGATTAGAGTTGTAGCTCAGCAGCATTTGGAGAACCATAGACTTCCCAGCTCTGCTTTAACTATAAACAACTACTTTACAGAGGCAATTTTTGTTGGGACCATGGGGGGGGGGAGTAAACTTCCCATTTTCTACTTCCATAGTCCCAGACTGCTCAGGCTCCCCCATAGCTGCTACTGTGGTACCTCGGGTTACATACGCTTCAAGTTACATATGCTTCAGGTTACAGACTCTGCTAACCCAGAAATAGTGCTTCAGGTTAAGAACTTTGCTTCAGGACGAGAACAGAAATCGTGCTCCGGCGGCGCAGCAGCAGCAGGAGGCCCCATTAGCTAAAATGGTGCTTCAGGTTAAGAACAGTTTCAGGTTAAGAACGGACCTCCAGAACGAATTAAGTACTTAACCCGAGGTACCACTGTATTTATGTTTTTAAACTCTCCATGTTAAAAAGAGAGAGATTGTCTCGTGATATGTTATTGGTGCACTGGCCTGCCCCAGTGCTTGGGGGAGAGTTAAGGTAATGTGTGAGTATTATTAGTCTGCCTGGAGATAAGACAATAATGCCATCAATGTCTTCTTGAAATGATTCCACAAGTGATTCAGTTCATTTAAAAGATTCTGCTGTTCCTGACTGCTAGCTGTAGCCCTGAGAGTGCTTTGCTGATATCACTGCGGTTCTGAATTACATTTGAGAAGTGCATCTGGCATCACCAGCACCGGCAGCTACTCCAAGAGCATTGCCTGTAGGAAAAATAATGGGACCAGATAAAATGAGATCATGGATTCTGTTCAAACCAAGTCTCTGATTCCACTGGGATTTGGTATAGCTCATTAAGCTGTATCACTTGAGCTCCAGAGGGCATCCTCACTCAAGTTAGAATGCTACTATAGGGCTAAGACTTCCTCCCTGTAAAATGTATATAGGATTTTAACTTAAACCATGCCTGTAAATCCCTGGAGACAGCAGTTGCTTCCCAATAGCTCAGGCTCAGGATACCATTTTCCAGACAGAAGCAGAGGAAGGAGCAGATGACTAAATGCAAATGCATTGTAAACAATAGGAATCGGTGCCGCCATCAGATAGAAGAAGCATAGTCACCTGTCTTACAGGAACATCATTATCTTGTTGTTTATCCATTATATGGCTACATGAACTCAGACTGAGGTCACTGGATCCTGAATAGCTATTACTGGGACCCTCCGCATACCCTGTGACTCATTTAGAATGGTCTATGAGGAACGCTATGCCTAAGTAAGTCCAACAAGAATACCCTGAAAAGAAATGAACAGGATCCCTTCCACTGCTTATTGTAAGAAACTGGTGCTGCAGATCCAACTATTGATTATTGTATTTCATTGTAAAATGCTTTGGGATCATAAGTAATAAGGTATGGTTAGCATATGGAGTATTGCATTCATGTGATAAAGTTCATAAATCTCAATTCTCAATAAATGATCAATTCTCAAGACCTACACAATAAGGGTTTATCAAAAGGGGTAACTTTAGAGTCCATGTTAAGAACTGATAGGATTACTAGACATGCAATACTGTATTTACATCTGTATTTACAAAGCTGCTGTTTTTTATTTTATCATGCTATTCCATAGAAAACATTTCCCTCGGACTTGTTATGTTTTGGATACACAGCTTAAACACCAAGTTCCTTGCTGGTTTAAGTGACAAAATGGATTCATCTGTATTTCTATAAGTGTTTTCATCAGCATTTCCCTGACTCTTTAAAAACTGTAGATGTAAATATAGTTCTACTTATGAGTAATAGTTCTACTTAAATGTCTACTTTGAGAACCACATCTGTTGGTAATGTATGAAATGACAGCTGATTTCCATTTCCCTATATAAGACCTCAGTGATGGCCACAAATTGCAAGCAACAGCCTTATCTTAAACAACAAAAGCAGAGAATTGTCCGCTTTCAAAGTAGGAAATGTTACCTTTGGATCACAGGTTTGTATTTTTACACTATGCAAACTTTCTATGTCATGTCAGAAAGATTTATGATAACCAAATGGTCTCTTTACAAGACAGTCTTTGGGAGCAACAAATATGTGTGCTATAGGGCCAAGTGATTTAAAGTTTTATAGAACAATACCAGGAATTTAATCTGTAATGGTGTTTTATTCCTCCTTAAATTTTTGATTCTGCTCAAATTGAAGCATAAAAGACATTAGTATATTATGTTGGTACAAGGAAGAATCTATATATAGAAAAAAGAATTCCCTTGATGACAAGATCAAGGTTTGGGGCAAGAGAACTCCAGCAGAAATTTAAAATCATGGAACATGTAGCAAAGTGTGGAAATATAGACTGCTGGACCTTTAAAATATACCCTTCTGAGTTCCAAAACATCCCTCTTCCTCTATCATAGAAAAAGGCCAGGCATTTGGAAAGCTAAAAAATGGTTTACTTACAAACTCACGCCAAAGGTCAGATTCATGTGCCTTTCCATACAGTATTCAGAAAAATTGCACAGGCAGTAAAACTCTGCTTAATTACAGTGGTGAAAGTTCCTAAATTATTCGTATAGGAACTCAAGAGTCGCATGTTTGATCCATGTGGTTTGAAATGCAGCAACCTGTTGAGGCCTCCTCCACATTATGTTAAAACCAGATACTATTAGGGGATCTACAGTTGCTAAATGTGGGAAATTATCCAGCTTTGTTTCCAAGGAAATATGAAACAGCTTGCAATCCAGGAGATTGTGTCTAAGTTCCTATACACATTCGTTGCTTTGGGGGGTTTCCGTGACATTGTTGTTTCTCACACTCTTGGGCATCTTCTTTTGTTTTAGTGTTTTGTTTGAGGGTTGTTTTATTTCTCTGCTTTGTACAGTATTTTATTGCACTGGCTTTTATATGGCTTGTCTGATGGCTTGTGTCTTTATTACAGTACGGTTTTATTGAGTTTTCATCTGTAAATAAGTATCCTGTATATGTTGCAAACAAAGACCTTCCAACACGTATAGCTAACTCTTTTCAGCCAGAGGAATGCATTGACAGCTGGTACCCTTTCTTAGGGTCATGTGCCAGTAGTGATGTGACCCACGTATGTGTGCATATATACAGTCTTGCACACATGCAGAAACATGAGTGCACACAACATTTTCCGCACCGGCCCCACAACCATCACCGTGGTGGGGAAGCTATAAATGCTGCCTTTTAGTACACCCAAACCATTATACATTTGTAGGGGAACTTGATAGGGCCGCTGTTTTATAGCTTGCTGTTGTTACTTAAAATGCACCTTTGCTTTTATAATACCTCATTTTAAAAATCAATTTCATGCGACATGAATTTTTCTTTGGTATGTTCTGATAAAGCTTTAAAGCATTCAATCAAACATTTAAGCAAATAATTTCTTTGAGGACGGCCATGTTGTCAATAGCATTATTGCAGCAATATAAATTTGACTGCTGTGCCATTGGTTGGCCTTGAAAAAGGTGCTTTAAATGTTCGTATGGCACAAATCTGCCCATGGTTTCTCCTTTTAGCAGTTCATTTGGTGGATGCTTCCCAGTGGTGGTGTTGGGCGAGATTGAACAAATACAGGGTCATAATTGCTGCATTCACATGCTACACTATCTGCATGAACTGGAACAAGCACATTCGCCAGTTCTCCTTGCACTCAGCCAGGAGAAACTTAAGTGTTTTGCTTCATTTCCCCCTAATCCCAGTTTATCATTACACACAAACCTTAGGTTGTGGTTTATCACAAACTCTAGTCCATATCAAAACAAGCCGAGCAGATGCGAAGTTGGCTTGTTTAACTCCTTGTAGACATGAACTTTCGGTGTTGTGAAGCACAGATATTCTGCAGAAGGAAGTGTGCCTGCCTACATTGGTTGTCATGAGCCCCATTCATACAATATGAACATGTGGACAGGCCACATAGGAGCTGTGTCTGCCCTTCTCACTCCTTATTCTTGGCAGCAGAGCCCACATGCATACAAGGACTTGCTGACAGCATGGCAGGGTGTCATCACTCACCTGACCTCTGGTCAGTCATGTCGCAGCTGCTCTGATGCTCCCTCTAGTGCATTTGTTCCATGCTACCCTCACTGTTACTTCCCCTGTCCAGAAAGCAATGGGAATGCAACCAACTAGACATTAGATGGGAAGCAGTGCCCCAGTTTGCCACCCACTTTTGCAAAACACACACACACAAAAAAACCACACACCCTACAACAACCCACTTTCCAAAATCACAAAGAGAGATGCTATCTGCATACAACTTGTAAGCGTAAAGGTTGTGCATTCCCAATTTTAGATAAAAGTGGGGCTGGTTGGCTGGCATCCACAGCTCTAGACAGATTGTGTTAAGAACATTGCAGACAAATGAAAATGGTGCTCAAACACTAAAGCCCAGGATGCAGAGGAAAATGGAAATGTCTATATGCCCCAGGAGGCTTAGGTTTCTGTTTCTTGAGGAGCCTTCTCAGTGTTAGATGGCAAGCTCTTTTTGAAACTGAAGTGACTTTCAACAGCAATTTTGCCAGTGAGGTAGCAGGGATTCGCTACTCAACAAAAGCAAGTCAAAAATTACGCTGAGCCCTTGGGCTCACTTAAAGTAGCTATTTGGATTCTGTCCCATGAAAATTGCTACTCCATTATGGTGAACTAAATGGGCTAGACCTATTATAAGTATGATGAGGGAACACAATGGAAAACATCCAAGATACATCAAAACTTCCATTTGAAGATAAGTAAATTAATATCAGCTTTTTAAATACAGATTGTAGACAGGGGTCACCTTCCTCTGTTGGGGAACTGCTGAAATTCTCACAGGAGTTCCCACTTTGTTCCTAATTTTGATTTCATTAGTGATACTTTTACTGACTGAAATTTTGAAGAGCAATCGTTATGAGTCCACTGATATAAATTTGCATTGTTTTATTATTATCATTATTTATTAAATTTCTATACCGCCGTTCAACCGAGAATCACAGGGTGGCTTACAATATAAAAAACACAAAAATACATAGCATATGGTAAACAAAAACAGTAAGCTCTACAGTTTAAAAGGCCATGATTGTCTCATTAGCCAAAGGCCTGGGAGAAGATGCTTCCTAAGGGGGAAGTGGCTTTGTGGATGGTGGCTCTTGAATGTGGATGGTGTCATTAGGCTACACTTAGAGGGAGTTATGGTAATACTTAGTCAAACACCAGAGAGGAATAGGCTGGAGATTAAATGCAAGTTTCCTTTACATGGAGTGACGCAATACACAAAGGCAACATATAAAATAGGCAAAGAAAATGAAAATTCAGAAACACTGGCATAGGGAGAGCAAAAGCTGGAGAAGTTAATTGTACATGAACATGCTGCTTTTATAGATAACCGAAATTGCAATCTTCAGCCTCCAAGAGATGATAAGGAAGCCCATTGCTCTTTTAGGCAAGTGTCCTATTTTTATGCTAGAGATACTTGAAACCTTTTACATCTCCAAAGCATCCTCAGTGTCAACGCTTTTAAGAAAAAATTGCAGGAAGAGATCAATGGTGCAGATAGGGCACTTGAGCAGCTTTTAACTACCAGTTCCACAGGGTTTATTTCTGATTGTTAGTATTCAAATCTGACTTGTATGTGGAAAGAAACTTTTTCAAGGCCAGCCAATGGCACAGCAGTCAAATTTATATTGCTGCAATAATGCTATTGACAAAAATAGTCGTTTTCAAAGAAATTATTTGCTTAAATGTTTGATTGACTGTTTTAAAGCTTTATCAGAACATACCAAAGAAAAATTCATGTCGCATGAAATTGATTTTTTAAATGAGGTATTATAAAAGCAAAGGTGCATTTTAAGTAACACAGCAAGCTATAAAACAGCGGCCCTATCAAGTTCCCCTACAAATGTACAATGGTTTGGGTGTACTAATTGGTTTGTGCATCCAAGCATGGCTCGTTTTCTTAAAGCATTAAATGCTTCAGTGAATCATCTGTCCCAGTCTACATTCAGAGATAAATGTAACCTTTGATGAACTAATGAAACAGAATAAGGCTGGAATTTCCTCACCCTTTTGGGATGTAGAGGAAATGTTATTCAGGGTATATTTTAGTAGGGACGATAAAATGTTTTGAAAACACAACTGATAAACAGAGCTTCAAGGGTTATAGTTCTTTAGGGGTGTGTCAGGAAGGCATTGACAGTTTTGAGTTTAGAGACAGAGAATCATAGAAAAGTCCTGTTCATACTTGCATTTGCACACTCACTTTTCCATGCTAGTCATGGGACTCGGCTACACTTGTCATTTTATAATGTTATAACTGCGTTATAAACATGTGACACCAGATGGCACTGTAGAGCAGCCAAAAATCGCCTATGAGATTTTACATTAGGAGGTTTTTTTCTTACAGCGATTTATGAATAGCGTTGTTTTTTCTGTGTGTAGTTCCAGCCATGGTTTCACTTAGTGTTATGTGCAAATGAAGTCAGGCTTCAATGATTCCTGATTTCCATTCCAGATTCATGTAATTCTTATACAGGGTTTCCAGAGTTCCAGACTGATCAATTTCCCATTTATAACGGATTAAATACATTTGATTTATTAAGATTATTTTCACTCCACTTGGATGTTCACATTTAAGCATGGTTTGGGAGTTGGGGCGAGTGTGAATTGGGGCACTGGCAGTGCAATCCAATGCATGTCTACTCAGAAATGAAAATACATATAGGATTGCAACATGACATTAATTATCTCTTAACCCTGTGTACAACAGATACAACTGTAAAATTTGATTTGCAGCTTAATTCCTAATTCTGAAAATGTCTTAATATATCAGCCCTTAAAATAACAGAATTGTTATTTTGTGGGCAGTGATCTGGAGATGCAAGAAAGATTTATAGCAATTGCCATCCTTCCATAAATTGCATGATAGATTTCATGTCAACTGGGTGCCATGCTTAGCTTCCATAAAAGGACTTTGTTCACAAAAAAAGCTTTTCTGTGAGAGGGTTATATTTTAAAATACAAGTGTGTGTTTGTGCGCGCGCGCACACACACAATCACATCACCATAAGATGAATGAGGTGTTCCAAAACTCCCAGATCTCTCTTAAATGATATATATCACCAGTCTACACTTTCATGCATTTGGTCAGGTCCTTTGAAAGACTCCAGAAGTGAAAAGCATCTGAGAAGAGTGGGAGGAAAAATTGTTCAAAGACAGTTTAAAACTGTGCTTAAGAACAAATTGCTATCAGGTGTCTATTGCGCACACAGTTCCCTGTTTCCCATCATTTATGTACTCCATGCAGACACACAGTTGTGCAGGATTTGCATGATATCAGCCTTTATTATTTAGGGAGTGGAACTGTGTTCATGAGGCATCAGGGTTACTGGGCATCATCTGTATGGTGGGCTCATATCTTCCACGAAGCTGTCATGGTTGATTCTAAGAGGAAATATATTTTACTTATAAAAATTCTTGCCCAGCCTTCACTAGAAGGCCCCAGGCTGTCGCATCCCATAGCATCACTTCCTGTAGAATATTCTTCACAGAGGCCATGTTTGCAGCGAGGTAGACTGCCAAATTCATTGAGAATGTCTGTGAGTGCTCAGGCAGGCTTCCAGCTCATGGGGGACAGCCTATGCTTATTCAGTAGACTACCTTGCCCATGGATAGGGCTGGGAGAGGGACAGTGCTGGGCAAGATTGTAGGGTTGTTGCTTTTTGGTGTGTGTGTGTGTGTGTGTGTGTGTAACAAGTGCCATCAGAATCCCCACCCTTATGTGATTATCACCACTTATTTCTGAATGCCTAAACAGAGCTACAGTCTCCAAATGCCTAGCATTCTAATACCAGTGGATTGATATTGTATTCAGATAGAGAGTTTATTGGGGGGTGGGGGGATTCAAATTAGCTCTTTTGCCATTTAATTGCCATATTTTAAAGCGGAGTTGTACATTCAAGGTTGCTACCTTTCATCCAAAACACACTTATCTAAGAGTTAATGTGATTCAACCAAGCAAGACTTGCTTCTCAGTTGAGATTGTTCTGTTATGCTTATGTTCAAATTTTAAAACATTTTTTAAAAAAATAACTTTTGGCTTGCATTGTCTATTGTCCATCCTAAATGGGTGCTTGGTTAGGGTAACCTGGTGGTCGGGAGTGGCACTAGCAATGGGATTATGAAATTTGAACCTAATATTTAGATGAAGTGGCCGGAACGAATTCCAAAGTATAAGGAAGGGGACTAGATTCAAAGTAGTAAAGAAGTAGGCAGAGAACTTTACATGATGTCATGCTTTTTACTCATTGGAAAAACTCTGGTTTGGGTGGTCTTTTAGGTCTGAGGTGGTAGATGTTGAGCTGTGGTGGAGACTGGATCATACAGATACGAATGTCAAGTACAGTTTATTCTGTCTGTGGAATCCTGACCCTTGCATAATTGTTAGGGACAATTATGTCAGTAATTGTTTCTTTCCATTTCTCATTTTTCTGAACTTCACTTTTCCATGTCAGTTTGCAATTTTTTTAAATTAAAAAAATTATCATGAGAATTAATCAGCATTGTAATTTCTCCCAACACACATTTATCATATGCAATATTGCATAATAATTTAAGACTGCCACCCCATCTCAGGAATCACCATGCTTTAGTTTGGCAATGATATCTTGAGAGGCAGCCAAACTTATATAGCACTTTCCAAAATATCTAGTAACCCCAAAATGTATGTGTTTTCTTTTTATTCTTCAGCCGATTTTTTTTTTAATGTAGTTTATAATGAAAGTAACTTCTAAGGACTGTGAACTGAAATGACTAAGTATCAAAGAGAACTTTCTTTTATCACCCTTGGCCTTCCTTTAAAAAAGATTAGCCCTTTAATTGGCCTTTCTCTTTCATTTAATGCTTTGAGAAATTGAGATTCAAGTACAGTCAAATAAAGTGATTTTCAATTTCAAATACTGACACATAATTGTTCATGACTAATATTATCCATGGTAGCAAATGACATTTAAGGATTTGGTAGTGTCGTGTTTGATTTTCATTGTTCACAGCATATTTCAATTTACTCTAATACTGTGAGATCTTATATGGTAAACTGTCAACAGCATCAAGATGTATGACAGGCAATATGTTGAGATATGGGATCAGGGATACACACACACACACACACACACACACACACTATAAATAAGATTTATTTGTGATTTATAACCAGTTACTCTCAATAAATCTGACATATCCCAGCTGATGAGTATAAATATTTCCACTGAACTATACTGTTTACTCCTTTTGGTCAATGAGTTTCAAAATAAGATAGCTTAGCTCAGGGTTTTATTAGGATCTAATACAATCTGGAAATATTCAGGAAGTTCTTAGTAGCGTGTACTCCTTTGCCAGAAATGTCATTTCCCATTTTAGTAAACTGATTGCAGGGTGATTACGGTATTAACTTTTCATTCATTAAAATGTATATACATATTGAAGATTATGAAATATTCACTAACTTGTATTAATTGCAGATCAGACTGCCAAGGACTGGCGCAACCATGTAAAGTATTCTATACTAGAAATGCCAAAAGTTGCAGCCTTGATTCCTGGCAGCCTGAGCAAGTTCTGCATTTGGTGCTGGTGCAAGAGCATTGATCAAGCACCATTGTTGTTCTGTGGTGTACATAAAAAAATCTTATGAAGCACCAGCAGGTAAGTCAATAATCCACAGCTGCCTCCTCCAGCTCCCAACATAGCCCAAGCTTTAGTTCAATAGCCCATAGTACAGAATTATTCTCCTCCTGTTTGTTGTGGGGGAGGAAGGGAAAGGAGAATGTTAGCCGCTTTGAGACTCCTTAGGGTAGTGATAAAGCAGGATATCAAATCCAAACTCTTCTTCTTTAGGAGCAAGGGCTGATGCCAGACTCTCAAAACCACATTGACTGTAAGCCTGACGATATACTCGGTGTGTTACTAAGTTCTTATTGCCTCTTTGCAGGCCAGCTCTACAATAAAAGTCCTGTGGTGGATCAGGAATTTATTAAGTTGCAGGAAGCATGGCGTGGAAATAAATTGACAGCTCTCTGGATAGAGGGAGGTAGAAGGTGGAGTCCACAAAGAATTGGTATTGTTGTCCGATTCTTCGTGACTCCATGGACCAGAGCACGCCAGGCACTCCTGTCTTCCACTGCCTTCTGCAGTTTGGTCAAAATCATGCTGGTAGCTTCGAGAACACTGTCCAACCATCTCGTCCTCTGTCGTCCCCTTCTCCTTGTGCCCTCAATCTTTCCCAACATCAGGGTCTTTTCCAGGGAGTCGTCTCTTCTCATGAGGTGGCCAAATATTGGAGCCTCAGCTTCAGGATCTGTCCTTCCAGTGAGCAACCAGGGCTGATTTCCTTAAGAATGGATAGGTTTGATCTTCTTGCAGTCCATGGGACTCTCAAGAGTCTCCTCCAGCACCATAATTCAAAAGCATCTTGGGCGATCAGCCTTCTTTATGGTCCAGCTCTCACTTCCATACATCACTATTGGGAAAACCATAGCTTTCACTATACAGACTTTTGTTGGCAAGGTAATGTCTCTGCTTTTTAGAATTCGTATTAGGACCTATAATAATGTGCCTTGATAGTCCCCAAATGGCAGTGCATTCCAAAAGTGTGGGGCCACTGCAGAAAAGGCCCCTCTCCCTAGTGCTCAACAATCTAACTGTTCTTATAGCTGAGAAGGGCCTCTGTTGCTAAACTTAAAAGTGTGGGGAAAGACCATGAAGTAATTTCTCCCAAGTGTTCATTAAGAGTTAGTTCCATTGAACACAGGTGGACATACTGCTACTTCTGCATTAACATGCATAGAAGGATATTGCATAGGAAAATTTATCACATGTAGTTTGTCAGGCACTTTTTGTACTTTACATTTTAATATTTCCCATGAACATTTATTTGACGCAGCTGGTATCACAGCAGCAGATTTCCTGGATTCTGAATATTATTTTTACTTTTTTTATTCAATCCTCAGTTTTATTTTTGAGATACGGTTGTGGTTTGCTTTTATCTAGTTTTAAGGATTTTTATTGAATGTTGCTGTTTGCATAAAAACTGTAAAAATTCAAACTGCTTAGAGATTCCCTCCTCCCTGTATTAAGCAACTCCAGCAACTACACAATTATCTCTTATTAAAAGAAAATATTAAATGTTCTAAAGACCACTAGCTTTCATTTCTTAGAACTCATGGTTCTGTTCATAATAAGAGGCTGTAAAAAATTAAAAGCCTTATTAAATATTGCCTTGATTTCACGCCATTAGTTTTTGTAATAATTAGACTATGAAACTATTAAGCATATTAATCTATGACTGTCAATATGTGTGCATCAAAGTGCATTGCTGGATGTAGTATTAATAGCTCCAAAAGGGATTGGAAGGTACAAACCAATGAAGTCTGTAATTATAAGCAATTAGAAGCATTAGGGATAAAATATTATAAGGAGAAGCAACAAACAAGTTGGATAATGAACTCCTATACTTTTGATTTATCGAGGATGTGTGTTTCTTAGACGACACCCTGAAAGAGATTGGAAGCTCATATTTACTATGCATCATTCATTATGCAGTAGATCTCTTAATGGTGCCATTCCATGCTCAAATGATACGTTCATAGAAAACACAAGATGGATTCAAGCATCTCAGCATGGCTGGTAGCAGGAGCAACAATTGTTCCTACTGAGACAACACTTTCCATCTGTTTCAGATGTGGCTATTCTATTATTTTTGTGCTAGTAAGCAAAAGGAGATTAGTGGATCTGACAATATTCTGAGTCATTGAAAGCCAAGGTTTGCAGTGAGACTTTTAAAGTATAGCAGCAGATCTGGACATAATTGAGTCTTTCTGATGCAACAGTCTCTTGACTTAAAAAATGTATGCAAATTAAACTGCCCTAAAGGTAGAATGGGGAATGTAAAACTTTTCTAAAGAAAAGAGGTGATTACAACATGAATGAGATAAATAATCAGTGTCTGTGAAACCACCAGAAGGCAAATATTTAATTAGTAGAAAGCATTTGCCATTATATTTGCAATAAAAAGTAGATACGGACATTCAGTGGGACAACTCTCATTTCACCACCCACCCAACTTTTGAGTTCTAGGTGAAGACAGATTTATAGAATGTGGAAGTATATTGGAAGCAGACTCTGTTTAATTCTAATTTCATCTCCACTGAGGCTGCCCTTTCTATTTTTGCAGAGGAAGCACTGGGAATGTAAAGAGAAGGCAGAATTCCTTGTCCAGTTTGCTTCTCCTATCCAAACTGCAGTGAATCATAAAAAGGGGTAGGAACAAATTTTATGCTTCATGGAAACCCTGGGGAAAGTATGCAATAATAGGCTAGGAGGAAGCAGTGTAAATATGACCTGGGCAAGATCGCTTCTCTCTTTCTCCCTCCTGCACACATGAATAACTCAAGTTGCACTGGTTATCTGCAGCTACGCTGTGCAGAAAACAAATTGGCATTCTTTTTTTCTACATAATGTGCCACATCCAACACTTGAAGATTGTGATTTCTAAATTGGCAGTGAAGGGGTAATAATCAGAACAAGTGGAACCTGGACATATTATTTTCTTGTTGAATTTCTGTTAGCCTTTCCCCTCTTGAGCTTCAGCCTAAACTTGTTAAGGCAGCAGTCTCAGTGTCTTTGCTGTGAAGCTAAGGAGCTACTTTGCCATCATGGATCAATGCTGATTAAAGCTTTTTTGGGCCATTCAAGCTGGGAAGCTGATAGGAAGCTATGGTTAAGGACCTAGAGAGAATTGGTTTTTTAAGTAATACATCTCTCTTCACCCACAGATGCTTAGGTGTCTGAGAGATGATGCACTGATAAATAGAAAACCTTGGCACTGACTGATGAATCTTTCACAATATTAGCTGTCATATTTACACATTCACACTCTATACTCCACAACATAATCAGTTTGATGATTTAGAATACATTTTTTTCTATTGGATTGGGTGGAGGGAACTTTCCAGAGGAGTAGCTTCAGGGCCTTTTTTCAGCTGGAACTCACTGGAACTCAGTTCTGGCACCTCTCAGGTGGGTGCCATTGCCATTATAAGAGAACAAGGGAGGTGATCATGGTGAGTTCTGGCACGTCTTTTCCTATAAAAATAGCACTGAGTAGCTATGTTGGACTTTTACCACAAAAACAACAACCTTATGGCACCTTAAAGACTTAAGAGCAGTATCCACTTACTTGTGCCATCTGTGTAAGGATTTCTTTTTGCACAACAGAACTTTCCTTACTCTCCTCCTAATATGCACATTCACACCCTCCCCAAACTTGCTCTTGAGCATTGGAGAAAACCCCAGGGGACATTCTGGGGGTGCACACAGGAAGGAGAAAGGGGCAAGGTTCTTTTCCACATAAGGAAATCTTTGGACCAATGGGACGTTTACTTGGTGTTACATTGGATATAAGCTGAATACCTTTGTTATGCATCTGTTCTGAGAAAAGTGATCTCAAATCCAGAGAAGTTCTGATTTCCCCAGCTCTGTTCAAAGCTCTTCTGTAGAGCTTCTGTGCTTCAGCCTATATCTTCCTTATTCGCCACATTTCTCTTATTGTAACACTACAAACAGCCAAATTTCTGTGAACCGTCTTGATATAGAGCGGTATATAAATTCAAACAACAACATACTGAAGTGTGCAGGACAGTGTGAGTTTTCTTCTAGCCCTTGCATAAGAGTTCATTGAACAGCACTGACACATTTTATCCTTCTGGCCTTTGCTTTTTAGAACTATGCCATTATGTGGTTGGTACAAAACATCTATCTTTTAAAGATGTGTTATAGAAGTTTAAAGCACACGATCCAGCAAAAAAACCCCACACTTTAATGTCCCATTACTACATTAGAGAGATATACACATGAGTTTAACTCTACTGTTAAACTCTACGAATAGGAATTCAAGTGCTTAAAATTTTGTTGGATTTTGTGTATTTATAGTCATTTGTTTGTATAGTAGTCTCCTATTTTCTTCCATTTATTTTGTGCATTTGACAATAATTTGGACATATCCCCCCTCCTTTAGTATGCTTAATGGATTTGTTGAATCCAGGCCTAAATAAGTAAATTGAGCATAAATCAATATTAAAATAAACAGGGTCATCTATACAAGTAGGCAAAGTGCACTTCCAGTGTATTTTTCTTTGTATGGAATCTTCAGGCATTTCTTTATGCTACAGCCAGTCACCATGGGAAAGTATGTAAGTGGTGAAAGTCTTGCTTTAGGGAAATAGTAATGTCAGCCCTGCCCTGTTTTTCCTTCTGACCTGCACCCCACCCGCTTGGTGCAGCTAAGGAGATCCCTTTTAAACAAGATTAACTTTTCTTTCTGCAGCTATCTGTAAATTTGGGACACT
This sequence comes from Podarcis melisellensis, assembly GCF_964234715.1. Classification (NCBI taxonomy): domain Eukaryota; kingdom Metazoa; phylum Chordata; class Lepidosauria; order Squamata; family Lacertidae; genus Podarcis; species Podarcis melisellensis. Next base: position 65,639,120 of record NC_138538.1, read on the forward strand.
TGTCCAGCAAAGATTTGTAAAGGAAAAAAAGGATACTTGAAAATCTATGCAAATTGCTGTGCAGTGGTAGGTTAGTTTCTGACACTTGTCATTAGTGTCATCACAGCCATTATCCAGGGACATTTGAAGAGATACAATCTTCATGGCAATCACATTTGAAATTGCAGCACTATCTGGGGGAACAAATTCATTTCACAGCATCTGTATTGGCTCTCTTAATGCTAGGATAATGTGATATCTCTGCAACATAAGTGCTGCCTTAGGTGAAGATACTTGGATATTCCCCAATGAATAAATGAATAAGTTATACATTTGTTCTGTGGACTGCCCTTAGACCTCCGGGTATAGAGAGGTATATAAAAAACACAAAAACACAGAGAAAGACCCCATTCTATGGTTTTACGCAGGCTTCCTCAAACTCGGCCCTCCAGATGTTTTGAGACTACAGTTCCCATCATCCCTGACCACTGGTCCTGCTAGCTAGGGATCATGGGAGTTGTAGGCCAAAAACATCTTGAACGGCTGAGTATGAGGAAGCCTGGTTTAGCATGTGCCTATTTATACATATTGAATCATCAAGATTTGTGTTGGAATTTAATTAATTTGTTTTATTTTATAAAATATTTATTAAAGATTTTCTTAATACAATAAAGAAGAAAAAACAAAATAACTGCAAAAAAGAAAAAAGAAAAAACACTTACATCTTATAATAACCATATTTTCTTCGCTTTTTGGACTTCCTCACATCTCTCGTTCCTGCGTTCCTGGTTTATAAAACTTTTACCAGCAATTTATCACCTTGTTTCAATTCTTATTTTATAATTTTCCAATATTGTGATACTTTTATCCAAACCTTAAATACTTAATTTTGACATAATATTTATCCAAAATTTATCTTTTCTTAGATTTCACTTATCTTCATATTCCTTTCAACTAACTTAGTGGTGCCATGTTATTTACAATCTTGCATCTTTCTTAACACTCATACAATTTACAATGTTTTTGTAGATGGTCCTTAAATTTCTTCCAGTCCTCTTCCACTGCTTCCTCTCCCAGGTCTCGGATTCTGCCAATCATTTCTGCTAGTTCCATATAGTCTATCAGTTGCATCTGCCATTCTTCCAGTGTGGGCGGAATTTAATTAATTTGGGCTTGCATTTGTCTTTGCTTCTTTGTGTGGGAAGCATCCTTAAGAAGGCCTCTTAATCTTTCCATAAAGGCAATAACATTATTTTTCTCTAGTAGATGCAATTAGTTTAATCTGCTCTCTTATATCACAACATCATTAGCTGAATGTGAAAAATGGTTCTTTAATTGTTAATCCCTCCTCTTCTCAGCCCCATCCTTAAAGAGAGATGTCTTTGTTTAAGCCAAGAATGCATCATAGTATTGTCACTTGGACTGGAAACAGGCTTGCTTTGTGTGTATTGTAAGAAATTTTATGATATAACCCAAGGAGCAGGGCTTTTCTTAGCCGGAACTTGCCGGAACTCAGTCTGGCACCTCACAGGTGGGCAACATTGCTATTCTAAGAGAATGAGGGAGGTGTTTATGGTGAGTTCTGGCACATCTTTTTCTAGAAAAATAGCACTGCCAAAGGTAAAAGGTAAAGGACCCCTCATCTTGCTTCAGGCTGAAGGAGCCAGTATCTGTCCACGGACAGCTTTCCAGGTCATGTGGCCAGCATGACTAAACCGCTTCTGGTGCGATGGGACACAGTGACAGAAACCAGAGCACACAGAAACACTGTTTACCTTCCCGCTGCAGCGGTACCTATTTATCAACTTGCAGTGGTATGCTTTCAAACTGCCTGGTTGGCAGAAGTTGGGACAGAGCAACAGGAGATCACCCCGTTGCACGGATTCAAACTGCTGACCTTCCGATCAGCAAGCCCAAGATGCTCATGGGTTTACACCACAGCTCCACCCACTCCCTGGACCTGTAAATGACAGAACTATTCACATGAACTAATATTTGAGGTAAAAAGTCTATGTTAACTCAAGTCCCAGTTATGTAACTTCACTTAGGAGCAGCCTCGAATATACTATTTGATATTGCATGAAGTGTGTGAAGAATGTGTGGATGACATTTCTGTGCCATGCTGCTATCAATAAATAGCAGGAAGGCATCTTTACAGCATGGAATAAGGTGCCTGTGCATGGGAGGGAAAGCAAAGAAAGTGATTATTTGATTTGATATTTGCATACCGCTTTCCCAACAAATGTTGAGCACAAAGCAGCTCACAATAATCGCAATACCATTAAAAACAGTAATAGCAATCACTGGAATATGAAGCACAGTAACGTATAAAGTAAACAATGACAACAATTTTACAAAAGCAATTGATATGATTCAATAAAGTAATAGTAGCTCAGAATATCAGAAAGAGCTGCTGAGCCCTTGGCTGGATGGTATGCTCTCTCTGGGAAGGGTCGTCTTCTTCCCTCAGTGCAACAGGCAGCACATTCCCAGGCAGCAAGATCATTCATGGTTTTTAATCTTGACTTCTTTTTCACTATGTGTGGATCCACAGATGTGCCTTCAGGTGGGAGTTCTTGGTATAGGTCTTGCTGCAGTCAGTGTAGGTGTGGGTGTCAGTCCATTTGTGGAACTATGAGTAATGGCCCCTGTTGGGCTTGGCTCCCAGTTGCTCCATTGGTGCGGAGGGTTGGATGAGGAGGTCTGACAGAGGAGACTCCCATCAAAGAAAGTGGTGGAGACAGTCTGCTGGTAGGGGTGATAGTTGAGAGCCAGCATGGTGTAGTGGTTAAGAGCGGTAGACTCGTAATCTGGTGAACCGGGTTTGTGTCTCCGCTCCTCCACATGCAGCTGCTGGGTGACCTTGGGCTAGTCACACTTCTCTGAAGCCTCTCAGCCCCACTCACCTCATAGAGTGTTTGTTGTGGGGGAGGAAGGGAAAGGAGAATGTTAGCCACTTTGAGACTCCTTCGGGTAGTGATAAAGCAGGATATCAAATCCAAACTCCTCCTCCTCTTCTACTGGAGCAGGTGGGCAAAGGCTGGTTAGTAAGGCAACTGACACTAGTGGCAAGGGAGGGTGGCTTGGCACTAAGACGTAGCCAGAAGTTCATCAGGGTTGGGAGATCATATATTGTTGTCCATCACAAGATAGCTGGGGGTAGAAGCTTCAAGGTTGAGCCAACCTTGAGAAGGTGCTTAGCCAATCTTTTCAAAACTCAGTTGATTTAGATTTCATCTTCAATAGTGTGTCCATTTTCTTAGAAGAAATGTCACTTTAATGATTAACACATTTATTATGCCATAAATATTTGTAAGTGTAAGAAGGTATTCATTTTGTTTAGCTCATAGCCTGAAAAATATAAATGAGAAATGGCTCTCATTCATCTCAAGCTTTTGGTGAGGTGGATTATAAACCTAAATAAATGAATCTTAGCTCATCTGGCAGCTTGCAGGACCACTTCCATCTGGCCTGCTCGTTCCCCCCCCAATAGACTGAGATCAAGGGAGCTAGAGGTAATAAAATGTGACTGCCAAGTCATAAGGAAAAGGTAGGATGCAATGGATTATGTAATGATGTGACCCCAAATGGGTTGAGAATCATACAGAAAAGGTGATAAATCATATAGAAGTAGCTTGTGTATGTGTGAGGAAATGCCCCATTAGATCAGACCAGAAATGTGCCACTAAAAGTCACATTCAGTTTATATTATAGCTAAAGAAATACCTGTACATCCTCGTGTATCTCTAAAAGGATAAGTAGTAGTTGTCAAGGACAAACAAAGAAGTTGAATGACCCTTACAAAGCAAAGCAGCACACCTAGTTTTATAACTCTTCAGACCAGAAAGCCACAGTTTGTCTACAAGGTTGAACACAAGCTTGAAAGGCAGTAAATGAATTGGAGTGCTTCTAGAGGCGGGCTTAATACTGCAAAGATGTCATTTAAAAAAGGCAAATGTCATAATTAGCAGTAGGTATATACTAATATTATTTCCTGCCAAAAAGGTGGATCTGGAATAAATGGGGAAAATATGAGCTGGCATTTTGATGAAGACAATATTGTATGGATGCTATTAAAAAATCTGCATGCATGAACTTCACCAATCTCATAATAAACACCTGTCTGGAAACACCTATGATTCCACTGAATTAAATGGCAATTTACATGAGCTACACACATGATCTAATGATTTCTAAATAATTCTCACATGCCTACTTTGCATTCAAGCACTTGGATTAAAAATAATAATAATCCCTCAACTCCCTTAACTATTCCAGAACTGCAGGTGAAACAAAATTCCATGTATCTTCATTCTTCTGTCCTTATAGGAACAATGTATATCTACAAACATAACAGCTTATTTCATTAGCTTTTGTGTGGTTTCCTTGATCAATAATTTATTTCTGTTACCTTGTGTTTTAATTCTTTCTTTTATTAAAATAGTTCATGTGTTAATGTTGAATTCCAAAAATTCTGCGTCCTAAATAGGTGGGCACATAGATATTTGGAATGGGCTTTGCTAGGCTTTCTTCTAATGCATTGCACTGAATATAATTGTTTCATACATATATTCCTGCATTGCAGGGGGTTGGACTAGATCAGTGTTTTTCAACCTTTTTTGGGCAAAGGCACACTTGTTTCATGAAAAAAATCACGAGGCACACCACCATTAGAAAATGTTAAAAAATTTAATTCTGTGCCTATATTGACTATATATAAAGTAATTCTCTTGAATAGGAATCAAATAAACACAAAGAAAGCATTTTATAATTACTTTATTATGAAATAGTAAGTAAACAGAAATATGAAAAATTATAAAATACTTTATTTTTAAATCTTTCAAATTTTTCAATTTTTCCCACGGCCCACCAGGCAACATCTCGCGGCACACTAGTGTGCCGCGGAACAGTAGTTGAAAAACACTGGACTAGATCAGTGTTTCCCAACCGTTGTTCCGCGGCACACTAGTGTGCCGCGAGATGTTGCCTGGTGTGCCGTGGGAGGGAGGCGGGCGAGTCGGGCGGCGAGACGCGGGGCGGCGGCGGCGAGGAGAGGCCGCCCAGCGCGGGGCTCTCGCCGTCTGCCTGCCTGGCTGCCTGCGTGGCGCTGACGTCATGGGGCTGTAACGTGCCCCACATAGGCACGCTTAGACCCTGGCTAGGAAGCGCCTTTGCCCTTGCCTTTTGCTCTCCTTACTTCCAGAAAGCTGGGCTGGTCGCCCGCTCCTCTCGGCGGCGGGAAGTGGTGCTGCTGGGAGCTCCGGGAGGCGGCGGAGGGGGCGCCGTGGGCCGGGAAGCCCCTCTCCGTCGGGGCCGGCAGGCGGCTGCCGCTGCTGCTGGCGATGCCTTCGGAGCCGCCGCCGCCTCCGCTGCTGCGCGGGAACTCCTTGAGCGAGCGGCTCAGCTGCTTGCCTTTGCTGCGGAAAACCTCGCGCTTGTAGGTGCCGCTGGCTTGCGGCGTCGGCGCTGCGCTCTTGGGCAGCGGCTGCAGCATGCGCTCCGTCCTGCCGGGCTCGTTGGTGAAGTGGACGGGCCTCAGGAAGCAGATGTGGATGCTGGACTCGGACGAGGCCGGCGAGCACGCTTCGAAGGCGGGCAGGTTCCGCAGCGGCTCCACGTCCTCGTAAGGGTCGCCCCGGTACTCGAAGCCCTCGTAGTCTGGCGCGAAGCCGGAGCTGTCCTGCAGGAGGTCCGCCGCCGAGGCCCGCCGACGGGGCCGCTCGCGGTTGCCGTCGGGGCCAGTCGAAGGAGGCGCGCTGCTGCCGCCGTACTCCAGGTCCGGGAGGGCGTGCAGGGAGGCGGCCAGAGCTTTCAGGTCGTGCTCACTGAGCTGAGAGGGCGCCAGGTCGTGCTCGGGCCGCCGCCCGTCCGTTTCCCACTCGTAAGGGGAAGCGCCTTGCAGGCCGTCGAGGCCTTGCTGGGGGCTCGCTTTCATGTGGGACCTGGAGTGCCTTGGAAGGGAGACCAATCAGTGTCGGATTTAGGTATAAGCTAAACAAGCTATAGCTTACCATTACCTTCTATGCTGTTACTATTTTTTTTTTTTTTTTTACATAGGTAAAAAGTGACCTTTCCCCATCTGGCATGGTGGTGTGCCTCGATATTTTTTTCATGAAACAAGTATGCCTTTGCCCAAAAAAGGTTGGGAAACACTGGACTAGATGATCCTTCCAACTCTACAATTCTATGAATGTGAATTCCTTAAGGAATGGATATTCTGTTTCAGTAGGGATTAAACTGTGAGCTTAAACAAATCTTCCTGAATAGCCACCAGGGAAGCCTTAATCCTTTGTTGTGAGAATTAATCACATTAATGAAGTTTGTGGTAGCCTACAAAACTGCAGGTTCAGTTTGTAGTGGAAGAATCATGCTGGTGCACATTGGGACTGATGGGGCAGAGGGCAGGGAAGGCAATGGTAGGGGTGGAGTAAACTAATTTTCGTTTTGTCCCTATCCTTTTCCCCCTCTTGAGGTCTTTGAGGGCACAAAGAAGGCAAAGGCAGAAGAAGCTGACAGCCAGCACTTACTCCTGGGTTAGTTGTAACAAGGCAGGTAGGCAGGAACTAGCTGAGGACAGATTGTGGTTGGTGGGACAGTGGCCCATTGACCAGCCTCCACTGAAAATGATAGACTTATTCAATTTAACTACTGAGCTGCCACAGGAAGCACTTAACCATTGCAAGCAAAGTAGAGTTGCCAACTGACTGGGGGGTGGGGAATCTAATTTGCTTCTGTTTGGAATCAGCAGGTGAAGCTTTGCACAGCACAGGGATAGACATCTTCCAAAATTGTATACCAAGCATCTATATAGCTACAGAGGCCAGCTGAATAGTTGACAACTCTAGAGCAGAGAGAGTGTGAGTCAAGAGCTGGACCTTATCTTACGATGCACTTCTTAAAGTCAAAGCTCAAACCAGGCACATGTTAGATAAAAAAAAGCACAGAAGTCCTTCTGCTGAGCCATTACTATATGTGTCAGGTATCTTTGGAATTTGAACCATAAATCAGTTTTATCCTTACCAGTATTTGCTTGCTGATGCAAACCCACTCAATTCCCATTATACATTTGTGTATATTCCCGCTCTCAATTTCTCAGAAGTTGGAAGGAGCCATTGGTTTGTTTTTACACAGAAGTTTTTGTTGGAAAGCATTTGGAAAGCACACTGTCATAAAAGCTATGCCACTACATCTTGTGCCCTGTACTGGATTAAATCAGTTACATCCTTGCATGGGACAGCTGCAAATTTCTGCATTGCAAGGGGTTGGACTAGATGATCCTCAGTATCCCTTCCAACTCTCTGCTTCCATGAATATCCCATAGCCCAAGCACATGAGATATCTTCTGGTAGATCAGTGTGGGTGTCAAGTGGAAGGCAGGCTTACACTAGCAGTAACCAACTGGTCCAATGCACTTGTTTGCTGTCAGATGAATGGTACTTAAACACTGGTGATGGGATAGCATCTTCCATGGTACCTGAGGGCAGTAGGCAATGGGTTTTTTGGGTGGTGGGTTGAAGGCTATGTATCAAAAAACAAAACAACCCAGCCCTGTCCTCCAACAGTGGGAAATGGCTGGGGTGCTTACAAAGAATAGACAGATGGTTCCTGTTCCACCCCATCTATCATCTGAGGCTGTTGCCTCGCCTTGCCCACTGGTAGGGCCAGCTCTGTCCTCTTCTCTTTTCAACCACATCCCCACCCTAAGTGTTTGAGGTTTTCAGCCTTAGTGTCTCCTCTTCTCTTGGACTCCCCCACCATGAAGGTGACACCAGATCTCTCCCAAGTCAAATCTGTTTCATCCCTCGTGGCTTGACGTAGCTTAGCCTCGTGAAGATGTCAGGGGCTAAGCATTTTTATATGGAAACCTCAGAGCGAGTGCCAGACCGAGGGAACAATCCGCTCCTCAGCTCTGAGGATATTTGGGGTTAAAGCGCTTCCAAGGGAAGCACATCTGCGCCGTTCCGCGGAGATCGAAGCTCATCTCGTTAAATCTTTGGAAAGCGCGGGGAGTGGGTCTGTTTATTGTCACTTGTGTGGTGGAAAAACTGTCTCTCTCGTCTCCCTGGCCCGCTCCTTCCCGCCAGGTGTATGTTGCTTGGCCTCTGGCAGCGCCTGCCTGACTGGAAAGGAGACAGCGGAGAGACCTCCCTTTCTCCCCCCTCACAGGAGAGTTGGAGGGCTGGTCGAGGGCGCGCGGGAGCGAGCCGACAACAAGCGTGACGCTCGCGCCCGCCGAAAGGGGCGGGAATGTGGGCGAGCCTAGGGGTCAAGGCAGCCGGAGCTGCCGCCTCAGTCCGCCCGCTTCGCGGGATGAGCGGGAAGCAGCTGGCGAAGCAGCCTGGGGGCGGCGGCGGCGGCTGCCATGAACGGACCAGGCGAGACACGGCGGACGGGAGCGGAGGAAGGAGCTGAGGTAAACAGCCTTCCCGCGCCCGGCAAACTTCGGTTTCAAGGGCGGCAGCAGCCGAGTGGTCCGGGCGGGAAGAAGCCCACAGTCGGGAAAGAGCTCTACCCGTGTTGCTCGGAAGTATCCCGTGTTCCTTGGGGGACTTGTTCCCGAGTCAGTGTGTTAAGGGGAGGCTTCCCGCCCCGGTCTTTGAGGGCTGCAGGTGAGCACACGGCTTGGCTCCTCTTGCTCACAGGTAGCGGGATCCAGCCTGGCTTGACTGCAGCCCGGGTAGCTCCCTCGGTTAGAGGCGGGCGCTGAGAATGCCGAGGTGGCCAGTTCCGTCCCGGTGTGGGACAGCTGCGTGTTCCTGCATTGCAGGGCGCTGGGCTGGATGATTCTCGGGGTCCCTTCCAACGCGACGATTCTATGACGCTCAACTTTGCACGAGCGCGCGTGTGAATTTAAAACTCCCGGATGAATGGAGGTGGCCACCGGATTGCAGCCTCTTATCTGAGACTAAGCTCCAGTAGCGCTGAGAGTTAGCTCAGTGGCAGAGCGATCCCATCCTGGGATAGCTGCGGGCAAGATCCCTGCATTGCAGAGGGCTGGGCTGGATGACCCTCGGGGTCCTTTCCAGCTCTGCCATTCTGTGATCTGTTTTGCATGCATGGGGAGCTTGCCAGTCAGTGCAGGCAACACTAGATGGATCAATGGTCCGGCTCGGTAAAGGCTGCTTTGTGAGAGATGCGGAACACTGTCTCTGCACATTAGTGTTTGCCACTTCTCCTGTTTCTTGTCCCCACCTGCAAACCCAGTTAATTTCTCTCTGCCCCCTCCAGCTTCCTTTCCCCATAACTTATTGCCATCTGTTCTTCGATAACGTCCTACGTTTCTCAACAGCATGACCTTTCCATGGTTAATCGCTTTCTCATCAGCCCTATTCCTTCCCCACTGTTCATCTCACTTCTCCATTACTTAGCCTTTTCCCCAAGTTCTCCATAACTTCTGTATAGTTACACCTTTCTTAGCACGACACAACCACAGGATTGCCGCAATACAATTCAGCTAGTGGATTCCGAATTATGCCCCCCTTTCCTTCGTTCCCCTTTCTTCTTATCCTCCCTTTCCCCTCTCCATACTAAATGATTCCTATTGATCCTTCACTCCCTCATCAGTAACTGCCCATCTCTTTAGCCTTCAGTTATATTTATTATCTTGTGGTATGTATTAGTTTTTGAAATATTCTGAGTCCTGTAAATTGAGTTGGTACTGGAGCATGTCATCCATCCATCCGCATCAGATTTCTTTCTTGAGGCTGCAATCCTGAACCCCCTTACCTGGGAGTAAGCTCCATTGGTTACATTGGGATTTACTTATGAGAAAACTTTCACATGATTGCTCTTTTCTGGCCACATCAGTTTGGCTGGGATTGGTGCATACCTTCTAGGTAACCTGTCTGGTTGGTGGAATAGCAGCTTAGAATATTGCTAGCATATGTTATGTGCAGTGATTTTTTTCTGGGGACATTCAAGGGTACGCAGTACCGGCACATTTCCCCACCCCCCGCAAATGTTAAAAGTGTGGCACTCAATGTAACAACTTCATGGTGAGTACTGGCACATTTCTTTTTCGTTTTCCTTTAAAACACTGGTTATGTGCAATTCAGTGGTGCTGTGTCCAGAAATAAGAATGTCTGTTGAATGGCAAACCTTGGAGCTTCTTAAAATAATGGGTGTCTTGCAACCTGATCGTGTATGTGTATGGCAAATGACACAAAACAAAGGGTGTCTTTGAAAATGATAATAGAAGCTTTTGAAGCTCCTATATAGCCAGATCAAATGAGAAACAACCTACATTTCAAGAAAGGTAACCTATGTAACTCAGCCACAGACTTCACAAGTGATATGTTTATACAGAAGCAATCCCTGCATAATGACTATTTTTATGTTGCTGCTTTCCTTTCCTTTAATTGTTTAAGGTTCCATGCTTGCATACTTCAACTTATGCTCCCCCATAAGTTGAAGTGCTAGAAACAAAACATTTTCTCTCTCCTTATCAGTCAACTGTGGGCTGTAAGTTCTCTGTGCTAGTAAGCGCACCACTGCATTCAGGACAGTGCCTGATATGTTCCTGGAGAGAAATAAATGCTTAGTACTAAGTGTATTTGTATCAGAACTCTCCCACTACTGAATTGGCAAACTTGCACCTGAATTATATAATTTCCATTGACGTTGTACTCCTAATCAAAGCATGTTGAGGCTTGCATATTATAGTGATTATCTCCTGGAAGTCCTACTCTTAAACTGACCTAATCAAAGCGGAATCATGTATATTGTAATCATTATGGCCCAGAAGGGGAGCTAATTAGTCAGAATCTACTCAGCTGATTGATCTTATTATTTAAATATAGATAGTATCAGCTCTTCACCAGCAATTTATAGCTTAAAATTCAGAAAGTTGAATAATATTGCTGTATTTTGCAAGGAATTATCAGGGAGTGCATTGAATATATAGGCTGAGAAATGAGAAAGGAATGATTGTGCAAATGGCCAGTCAACTCATCAATGAGATTCTCCTAGGTCACTTACCCTTGTTTGGAGAAATGGACGACAATGCTCATCCAGCATTACCATGGGGTTTATGTGTTTTCATTGTGTATTTTAAAAATATTACAGTAAATACTAAAATTGATATATGTGTGTGCATATCTTACCGCTGATTTCATTTTTTTAAAAAATTCAATCAATCAAGTATATTCCATATAGTACAGTTACCTCAAGGGGAATTTGAGACGCAAGTTTTATAAATAAATAAGTAAATAAATTTGGTATCATTCTCTCCGTTTTCCTACAACTGTAAAGCGTGGTGTTTTCTCTTTCTCCTGCATTTATATATGCTTTTGAAAATATATGTTTTGCAGTACCTACTCAGACCCCTAAATAGGTTCTAGGAGATAAATTTGGTCTACTGTGCTTTTACTTCAGTTCCCCAGAAGTTTTATTGATGAATGAGGAGCACGGTGTCGGATGGCTTCTTTTTTAAGCAAATTCTTTTCCTGTGGGAATGGTTGCTGTGATAGTGTTCTAATCTCCTTCATCTCCCAAGGCAGTGTATAATGTTATAGGTATTGGTTGCCAGTGTTTGTGGGTGCAAGGCACCCATGCTCCCTAGATTTAGTAAATGTTAGAATTTAACAAGAGAAGGTGCCAGATGTTTGATTTAGCAGTGCTAAAAGACAGGCTAAATGAGTTTTTTTCCCTGATCAGGAGATAACTTGGCAGTAGAGCCATCATGTAAAACAGAAGGAAGATAATGGGTGATTAACAACTCAGTTACTCTCTGCCAAAGAGGGGTGGAAACCTTTCTTCAACTTTGTGTTAGCAGGCAGAGAAAAGAAAGGTTTTAGGATTTTAGTTTGCTTGATGTAGGCTGGGGAGAAATCCTTTCAGTCTGATAGCTGCAACAAGGAAGAGGAAGAAGGGCAAAGAGCACCATGTGGACTGACAAGGACAGGCTTTAACAAAGAGAGAGAGAGCATGGCTGATTTCCCTGTTCTTGGACCGAAACCTGCTGTGCCTATGGGGGAAGCAAGAGACCCTCCTGGAATGCTCTGCACTCCCTCTTTCTAAACTCAGGTTGTATATATGTGTAAATAAACCATATATCATAAAGACACCACAGTCTCCACTGTGCCCCATAGTCCAAAAGGAAACACAGACCCTGGATAAAGTGTGCCTGCAACCCCTGGAATCTCACACCACTCATGGAGATTGGGGTGATGTGTAACAATATAGTATGATACCTCTTGCATGGTCATTTGGTGAATGGAGGCTCTAAGAGCATCCTATGAAGGGACTGTGTAAATACAACTGTATGTATGTTATGTAGTCTACTGGAAAGGTAATGCACATGCATAAATGCAAATCATGTATATTCTCTCATTTGTTCACACCCTCATGTGTAGGATGCACACTAAGCACTGCATAAACCATGTTAAGTGTCTCCCGAGGTTGTGTTAACGTTTAAGGTGCCCCGAGGCTAGTTGAATGTTTTGCTGCAAAAGACTAACAAACTTATCGTAGCATAAGCTTTCATGGACTTAAGCCCACCTCGTGCATCTGATGAAGTGGGCTTAGGTCCACAACAACTTATGCCATAATAAATATGTTAGTCTTTAAGGAGCCACAAGACTCATTGATTGATCTGTGTGGTGGGAGAGACAGCATGGCACATTTTGTTCAGTTGCATCCAAAGGAAACCGGATGAATAGAATACCTCTACTCAATTGATATGTCGTATATGTTTTTGCAATGGGTAAGCAGGTTAATTAATTTTTAGGAGTTTTGAACAATGTGAATTATTCTGAAAGATTCAATAAAAAAATCTGTTCAGTATTTCAAAACATTTACTCAGCCAATAGGGTCGCCATTATGGTCTAGTTTCAGCTCCTAGATTAGCTGAATTATTTAGACCTGCGATTTTACTGCATATATTAAACAATCCACCTATGCCTCAGCCGATGTATGATGGTATTTCAATGTATTGTTTAAGGTAAGATTAAGTCCTAGTTTTATACCCCGAGAGATCATACATATAAATATAAACAAGAAATACATCAGTTTCTTGGGAGCCAATCAATCAAAGCAGAACATTCTAATCAAACGCTGACTCTTCAAGGAACCCTTGGCGATTCAAGATGTGTACTACAAATGCAGTAGAATGCATTGATTTGGTCACTCCAATATATCAGCACACCATTATTTATATGAAAATTGTTTTTTATTCTATTTCCCCTGTCTCTATGTTCTCAATATATGTAGGTGTTTGAGCAGCATGAGTAGCCCAAAGTTTCCCAAATACTAATTTCTGCCAACTAATAATAGATTTATTTTTCTAAAAAAGTCTCATCTAGCTAATTTCCATGAAGACACAGTCTTGTTGAACACACATTAACTGTTGAACCCATTTGGTCATAATACAAGCTGGGTTCAACCATCACTATGAATAATTCAAGTATAGTTTTGAGGCTCATGGTATTTTTTTGCAAGATGAAAAGTGTGGTGAAATTCTTCTAACTATATAGAAGAATTGTATCCCACCTTTAAAGTATTTCAGATTGTTTTCAATTTACATTTTCAAACCCTTATGATTTACTTAACATAAGCTTGCAAACATGGTTACGCAGGGATGGATCCAGACTTGCCCTTTGAGTGCAAGGGCTTCTTCTGTTCATTGGAAAGGATGCTCAAGCTCCCAGTGGATGAAGGAGAGGTTTATGTCAATTTTGGCAACTTTCCACCTGCAGCTCTGCTCATCACTTCCCACCTTGCCCCCAAACTTCCGGAACAGATTTTTGGGAATTGCAGGGGATGCAAAGGGGAGGAAGAATTGGAACATGACCTCCCTGCTTTCTCTAACAGGCAGTGGGTTGGGGATTCAACCCAAAGTCTAAGTATGATAATATTGCTAACCAGTTCCCCGACTAGTAGTAAGTCCAAGGATAATGCTACAGAGTTTAGTTTTGCCTGGATGAAAGAGAACACTGTAGACTTAGATTATCTTTGTATTACTTATTTTATTTACAAAGGTGAACAGGTCATAGTAAAAGTAAATAAAATCATTCAGCTACTGATCTTGCATCACAATCCCAAAGGCAGCAGTGTTTTGCCCACTTACCCGCTTCCCTCAAAAACTACTGCTAGTCCAGCTAAGCTCACAGTTATAAACCTCATATATCTTCCTTTGCATTCAGAGTCATACAGCAAAGACTCCTATTGGCTTCCCTGTCACTTTCCAAATTTGGAAGGATTCTCAAGACTGGAAACAAATTCCAGCCACGAAACTTCTCATTTGTGCCTGACTGATGTGTGACCAATCTTGTGAGACAAAACCATCAGACAGATGTATTCACAACGAGACAGTTAAACACATGGAAAACTAAGATACAGTTATGTATCTATCTTCTCCATATGTTCTCGATTTTGACTTCTATTACATGATTGCTCATTTAAATAGTGTTTTGTGAGTTGTTTTTTAAAAAAATGTCACAGATTAGGTTCAGGATAGTTTTTTCTTTTTAAAGCAAGATAAAGGTTTACTTGTATAATCAGACTCTCTGCATTAGTGAAATGTGAATATTGGTGAAAATGAAATTTACATTAGATAGCATGCAAGTGGGACCTGCAACAAAATGTTGCAGCAGGGTGGACTGCTGCTGTCCAGGATTCTAGCCACTCCACTCTATTCTACCTGCCTCTGGTTTTTTGTTTTCCCTTCCAAAAGTAAGCATTTCATGGTCACTGTCCACACTTGGTCATCAGTGAATTGGTTTTAGGACGTTCCACCTATAGATTTTTACCTTAGAGAGGATGAAGATGACAACGATGATGATTATCAAACTTTGAGTAGTTCTTTATTGTGTATGTGGATAGGGCCCTTTTGGCCACACAAGCAACATCAACCACAGCTTGAATATCAGCAGTAGAAAGAATGACTGGCAAAAACAGAATGGAAGATACAGAAACTAGGTACTCATTTTCAAGGCGTGGAAATCCCACTGCAGAAGAATAGCTCATGGAGGCTTACTTATATGAGCTAAATTATTTAGTTGAAAGATGAGAGCTTTCAGATCTATTGCTGTATACTTTTTTGGGGAAAAAGAAATGCCCTTTAGTAGTAAATTCTGTTCCTACTTAAGTATTTCTCAACTTTGGTTTCAAGATTTCAAATGTGACACATGCTTTGTTTACATGTGTCTCAGTTGCTGCCTCCACCCTTGCTCAGTCCTGTCTTTTTTCCACTGTTTTGTGGGCACTAGGGCCTATCTATGCATGAACACCTAAACGTATATAATACTCCATATGTGTGACCCATGTAATTCCAAATTATGCACAGGCTCCACTGCAAATGACCAAGTGAATATGTAGAGGACAGGGCTAGTGAATACAATTTGACTTTCCTTTTTGTGCATCCCCCACCCCTGACTGTCTGAACAGTGGGATTTACTTCAAGGTAAGTATGCATGGGCTTGCAGCCATAATTAGTTAGTTAGCTGCTCTGAAATACTGTGCCACATCACACCTCAAAAGAGTTGTGCAGATGCAATGACTATTACATAAATGTTGGAGTTTCTGCAGTGTATGTCAGCTGAGTTGAGCAATATATTGCCATTTCCTACATTTTAAATAGTTTTGTTTTTTTTAATTAATGTCTTACAGATGCCTGGTGTTTTCCTGATATGTTTTGAATGCTGAGTTTGCCTTTCTAACAATGAACAGTTCAAAACCATCAGCGTTGCTTGGAACTGGTGTATTCTCCAATACTACCTGTCCCACGGAAAAGAAGATCTCTGTGTTTTTTTCCGTCATCTTCATGACAGTGGGGATTTTATCCAACAGCCTTGCAATAGCAATTCTCATGAAGGCGTACCAGAGATTCAGACAGAAATCAAAAGCATCTTTTTTGCTTTTTGCTAGTGGCTTGGTTATCACAGACCTGTTGGGCCACCTCATCAACGGAACCATTGCAGTATTTGTATATGCCTCTGACAAAGACTGGATTCGATTTAACCAGTCAAATGTTCTCTGCAGCGTTTTTGGCATCTGCATGGTGTTCTTTGGACTATGTCCCCTTTTTCTGGGCAGTGTGATGGCTGTTGAACGCTGCATTGGAGTCACCAAGCCGATATTTCATTCAACAAAAATGACTTCTAAACATGTAAAGATTATGTTGACTATGGTATGTCTCTTTGCCATTTTCATAGCTTTACTGCCTATACTTCAGCTAAGACCTTATCAAATCCAGGCGTCAAGGACCTGGTGTTTCTATAAAACTGAGCACATTGAAGACTGGGAAGACAGATTTTACCTCTTACTTTTTTCATGCTTGGGTTTACTGGCCCTTGGTATTTCATTTTTGTGCAATGCTGTCACGGGGATTACACTTCTAAGAGTCAAATTTAAAAGTCAACATAGACAAGGCAGATCTCACCATTTTGAAATGATCATTCAGCTCTTGGCTATAATGTGTGTCTCTTGCATTTGCTGGAGTCCATTCCTGGTAAGAGGTTAATTATTTTGCCAGTTTTTTAAATGCATGTTTAATGTATGGTGTTCCCCATTTTTAGCCACACATTTTATTAAAATGCATAATGGACAACAGAAATGGATGCTCCTGATATTAGAACTCACATTCTTGTTTTCAGTAGCATAGTCCTAGTGGAACGCAGGTCTTTGTATTTATAAATACCATATAGTTTTCACTATGAATCTGATCTAGCCCAAATTTAGATCCCATTATATGTGGTGTAAAAGTCATTCTTTGACTAGATTGCATTTGCTATATATGTCTTCGAGATCAGTTTGTGCAATGGACAGGCATGGGCAAACTCTGGCCCTCTAGATGTTTTGGAACTACAATTCCTATCATCCATAGGTAACAGGACCAGTGGTCAGGGATGATGGGAATTGTAGTCTCAAAACATCGGGAGGGCCGGAGTTTGCCTATGCCTGCCTTAGGATCTTTGATAATGTCCTTTTCCACTTATGGTAGGGTTGCCATATTTCAAAAAGTGAAAATCAGGATACAAAAGTTGTTGATCTATTTTGGCAAAATCGCAAGAAATTGGTGATTTTGAGCTGCTTTAAAGGAAAATTATTCAAAAACGACATTGCCGACATGGATTGCCATATGTACGGATTTCCAGATTTTCCCATACATTTTTGCTGATTTATGCCTGGACACTTCTTCTGACTGCAGTATTCCGGGTATGCCTGGGAAATTCCAGACATATGGCAACCCTAACTTATGGTGTCTATGGTGAATAAACATGTATAATGGGGTTCAGGGGAATGGAATGGGATTGCACACATTGTCTCTGGCCAAACCTACTCATGCTCATTTGAATAGTGGGAGGAGCCACATCATGCAGCTGTACTTGTGTTAGGCTTCCCTTCACCTTGCTTTTTCAGTTGTATTCCAAGAGGCTGTACTACAAACTTCAAATGAATATAGGTCGGGTGTGGGTTCTGCTGCCACAGTCTCATCCCACTGCAGTGTGTTCTCTCAAAGCAGGCAATGTCTCAAAAGGGTGTTAAAGACTAAATGTCAAACAGCTGCACAAGTCTGTGGATTGCATGCCTGCTTTATTTATTACCGCTGAGGTTTTTGGCAAAAGGAAAACTGGTAAAATACATAGGTACAACAGAAACAGTCAGTGCACATTAAATTCAACAACTTGGTTATAGGACTGCATCATTGGGTAGACTAGCATCAGATCAGCAATATTTTTTTCAGATGAAAATACTGTATTTAAAGGGATCCAAGAAACAAAAGTAGCTGCAGAATGCACGAAAACATAAAGACTGATATTGCAGCAATGCAGTAAGTTAAAGTTGTGTGAATAGTTTGGTAATCCATATCACTATGACTAAAGCAGAATGGTATGTGAATGCATAATGGGACTGATTACAATGTTTACCGGTATTTATAGAGTGCCTTCATGTACTTTTTCTTTGTATACGTGTGAGTGATAGACAGATATAGGTTGCATTATACTCTTTTTTTATATGTGTGAAATTTGCAAAATAATTCCAATACTTTAGTGCTTCCTGGTTGTTGCAGAAATAAAGTTTTTACTAATTCATATCACATTTAGCTGTGCTTTACAGTGCTGGAGTGTCAGCAAGAGCAAGACAACCAAAGTCAAATCTAATACAAATATTCATGTTGTGTACCTGACTTGGGAATGATATAAGCAGGATCGACACGGATGCAAAAATTAAACTGATATGAAAAAGGCCCCCTCTTATTATAGTTCAAAGCAGAAACATTTCATTAATTACAGTGTACATTCAACAAGAGATCAAAAATGAAGCTAAGGCTGGGAACAAAACAATGAATGTGATGTAATAGAAGCCTGTTTTTCATTTAGCTATGCGTATTTCTCCTGGAATGCTATGGTCTGAGTTAATATGCACTAGTCACCTCTTCTTTGTCTCTTTTTTTCTTGAGCTGATTCCAATTTTTCTGAACTGATTCTAAAAAGAGACAGTAGATACTCTTAAGGATTAGAGTTTAACCATTATATGAGACTTTTTTTTATATTAAAGTGCAATTTAGCATAATAGGATGGATTCTGTTCAAGCAACTTCTTAACACACTGGCTTTGAGTAAGGCTTCTGTGCCTCCTTTTATACGCAAAATGAGAATAGCTGTAATATATCACACAGGTTATACAGAAATAAAGCAGCTAGCTTAATTTGATGGGACTTGTTTCTTTTTTTAAAAAAAGTTTTATTCAATTTTATAAAGAGAGATACAAAGATTATTCTGAAATACATTTTTTTGTCCAAACTAAAACATTACTTTTGATAAAATAAGAACATAGATCGAGAGGAGGAAAGGAAGAGAAAAAGAAGGAAAAGAGAGAGAGAAGCATTAAAAGAAAAAAAGTTAAGAAACTAAAGAACTTCCGATTCTTTGTCAGTTATATATAAGCATTATCCAACTCATCCACTCCAGTATAAAATCCAGCATGACAACCTTCTATAATCCAACATTATCTTCAGCCTTCAAACCCAAATGCCATTATTTCATTTTATTTTTCACACAAAAAGTCTATGAGAGGTTTCCAATCTTTAGTAAATGTTAACAATGACGAATTTTCTGAGATGGTTTGTATAGGAGTGCACTGCATGGCTCTTAGTGTATATTGGCTGCAATCCTATACCCACTTTCCTGGGTATAGGATTGAAGTCAATATTTACTTCAGAGCTTGTGTAAGATCATGCTGTTTGCTACTATTATGAACCCTGTTAGCATTTTAGTACACAATCAGAAATATATTTCTAAAACTTCATAGCTTAATATGAGATGGGGTGAGATTGTTATAAAAGCATAAGTAAGCAGGATGTAGTCTGTAGGTAAAGGCTTAAAGAAATTGAGATGGCATTTCCAAGTATTTGGATACTTTTTAAATGAGCAAGCTACATGGAGAATGAAGGAATGGGCAAAATACCTTACTTTGTTAAAATACCTTACTTTGTTAAAATTGTCTTAGAATACAAGTCCCCAATTCCCACCCCCAGGTGCTCTATGAATTACCATGAATTACCATTTTGCTGTTACCTCTTGCCTTAGCATTGCAATGTGCTTGGTTTTCATGACTCTGTGGGGATTATTAAGAACTGGGGTGGCCAACCTCTGACACCCCAGATGTTGTTGACTCCTTCTCGAATTGGCCACAACTGATTGTGAGATTTTGGTCCAGCAACATTTGGAAAGCCAGAAGCTGGCCACCCCAATTTAGAAAGTGCTGACAAATGCCTGTACATTTTCCAAAAAGCACTTTCATTTTGACAACAATGTTAATTTGCTTGACTTCATGTTTATTTTGATTTACCTTCAGTGCATAGGTTGAATGACTGGATGCATCCGCTGGAAAGAAAGAAGTATACAGTTTTTAGTATCAGCTGCCAGTGACACTGGTTGTTACAAGGGTTTGTACCAGCCAATCTCTTCAAATTTTAGATTTCTTCTGGAAGGTGGATTAACAATCAGAGGTGTTAATGGGATGGGGTCAAACTAATTTCCTCGTGACATATTTTCACTTTCCAAGCTATCAGTGAACTGGAATCATGAAACTGGGAATGTAAAAAGCAAACTTCAGTGCTGGGCTAAATTGTTCGGTCCAGACATTTTCATTACATTTGAGGGAGGGTTAAACAACACCCAAAGTTTGTTTGTACCTATTGGTTTGTTGTCCCTGGCACGTTATAAGACTTAACTGGGTGAGCCAGCTGGAATTAACCACAGTTTAGAGTTCAGACAACATGCTAGAGTTCAGACAACACCAACCTTAACTAGATCATAATTTCCTGTATCTACCTGCCAGTGTGGCCAATTAATTTATTTAATGACACCCCCCCTCCGCTCTCCACTAAGTACACCCACCACATCAGTACAGAGTAGATGAAGAGAAGCCCACCAGCTCAGCCAATGAGCTGATGAGCAAAGAAAATCCTTCTTGGTTCCACAAAAGATGACCAGCAAAAGCAAGCACTGCCTGTTGGGTGGCAGGGGGAGCGGTCTGCTGAACTGGAGGGCAGGGGTTAAATAGCCCTCACATCAATCCTGCCCCTTCCCCAGCATTGCTGCAGTGTTGATCTGTATACTAAAGCTGCTTGCCAGTCTCCTTCATTTCCTGAGCAGCTGCAAAAGCTGCTCAGTGCCACAACTGCTTAGGGTCACGACAGGCATGGGATTCTTCCAACCCAAGTACGAAATCACCCTAACCATTTGATTCTCCAGGGTCAAAGAGAACCAAGAGAGCTATGAACCAAATTTCAGTGACCTATGGTGCTAGAAGTTTGTGGAATTGTGTACAGCTTAAGCAGTTGCAGTTTTTCTTTTGGAGGCTGTTCATATATCACGTTTTGCAAATAGTCCTTTCTGTATATATTTTAAATTAGAAGAACTGGCAGATCTGCCTTTCTATGAAATCGGGCTGGTTATTTTTCAAGGCCTGTCCTCATGTATTCACAATTAACAAATTATGTTTACTGTGCATGGAGTCATGGTGATGATGACTCTTCAGTCTGCAAGGTTTATTGTGTGAACTGGTTCTTAATTTCAGTTCAATTTATTGTGATGGTGATGGACTTTAGTAATGCATGTACCTAAGCAGCTTTCTATTTGATTCTAGAATGCTTAACATTTGGGCTAGGGTGGCAGCTGTCATCTTTACTTACTTATGGCTACAAACTACAAATCACTGCAACTGGCTTCATCCTATTGATTTCAAAGGGGATTAAACCTATTAAGGACAAATTCTCATTTTAAGCAGTTTGAAATTCATAGTCTGTATCCTCCATGGATGGCTATGACAGGCTTATTTTGAGCACATGAAAATGATAATCTAGATTTATGCCCATAATTATTTTCACAGAAGTGAGTGGGAATACTTGTGAATGCAGACTCACACACATCTGCATAAATCTATAGAGGATTGTGATCCTATTTGTATTTTTCTTTTGGAAGTTATTATCTTGAATTGTGAGTCACATTTGCTTTATTTCAAACAACTCAAAAGGCACCACACCATTTTCCATTGCTGTATTACTTTAACTTTAGTTGGAGAGTAATGAGGTGTGTGTAGACAATGAAAATAAAAATACTGTCAAAAGTTATTGAGAATTCAGCATTGCTGAACCGAAGGAGACCAGACCATATCAGATATAGGAACTTTTGTGCTGGATGATAACACACCATAACTTCAAATAATCTTCTGTCAGGAAAATAGAATTGGTGAGAGGCAAATAATTCAGTGTTTAGGAAGCAAGAACAAAGGAGCCCAAGAGGAAAGAATGTCCTCTAAGTCTTTTTACAATTCCAACCATGCACTATTGTTAGTTTTCTCTATGGGTATGACTGCGTGCAGGAATATTTTGGTGATATGCAAATTGCTTGAGTAACAAGGTTCGTTTAGGTTCTTTCCTACTTCTAAGTACGCAGTTGCTTTGCAGGTTGCTCCACCTAGGGTGGGATTTGCTGACTTCTCTTGATGGGTTCATGAGCAAAGTAGCTGATACATTTACTGAGTCTAGGTGCAGGGAGATCTGCAGAAATAACCATTATTCAGTTTTCCTGTATTGCACTTTTTTAACATGTACGTTATGTGGAGCTCATTGGAAATAAGCATCAGCACAGTTGGTGGGATGTAGTGTGTATGGAAAGGGGAGTAGTGAAATTAGTAGTGTTTGGTCCACTCTCATTAAAAAGCAGTCCATGCACCTGCTGTCTTAAGTGGATTGGTTTGGAGCCATATTTTTCAGAAGTTGAATTTTGGGGAAGTTTGGGGAAGTTGAATTTACAGCTTGATAGGAGTTGTTTGAGCGGTGTGTGTGTGTGTGTGTGTGTGCCTGCCACGTGGACGACACTACTTAAAAGGGAAACACAAACACACAGTAGACCCAGGTGTAGACAAACCCTTAGAGGCTTCACATAGGAACACAGGATGCTAGCACTAGCTCAGTGCTGTTAACATTGATAGGCAGCAGTTCTTCAGGCTTCATAGAGTTTACCAAGCTTAGATAGAAATAGGGTCACTTAAGAGCTATCTATAAAAAGGAATTGTACCATTAACCAAACCACTTAAAAGGAACAGGAACCTCTTTGACAACCCTGAGTCTGTTGATACACAAAAGGGACTTGTATTAAATGATACGTGTGTTTTTTTACCCCCTTGGAACCTGGTTTGTTCTACTTATTTTCTCTCACCTTCCTTATATAGGTACCTTTTCTTGACAACATGACACACATGGGTAGAACTCATGAACATAGCCTTTTTCCTACCCTGGGAGAATGGGTGCAGTAAGGCCAAGCAGGATTGCAATCTTGCCTTTAGCACACATTGGTTGGTGGTTTCGTACAATGAAGGTTATTTAATCAAACTAACTTCTATAATAAATAATGTAATCTCCAATAATAAGAAATAGAACCTGGTGAAGCTTGCGCATTACAATATTAGACAAGTCAGAAAGATCTGGGTTCTATATTTGTTTTTGCTTCTCTGTTAATGTTGGCATGCTAATGTGACAATAACGCCAATGCTTATAAAACTTTTTTTTGAAAGGGGAATCAAGATTTAAAGCTAAAGTGAATATGCTTACTTTTGGGGTCTTCTGCCGCTGGCCAGCTTATTAGGGGTGCATAGCAGAATTGAAAATGTACCTAGCAGTGGTCTTCAGCTGCTTAGAATGAGCACAGCAGTGATGTTTTCAATACTTTCTCCTTAACTACAAGGGTGTTAGACATTCATTATGATTTTCAAATTAAAAGCAAAGTTCAATGAACTCCAAACAGATGTCTTCTGGCTAAGATATTTTTTAAAAATGCTTTGTGTACCATCATGTTGTCTGGCAACTTCAAATCTGCGCGTCTAGGTTATAAAACAAAAGAGAAATGAATTTGCAAACAATGTTATATGAGCTAATTGTCAAATGTTGTTACTCTTATTTAATATTTTGGTATTCTTTCTTTTGACTGTGAAGTCATTGGGAATGACATTCGTTTTTAATATGCTATCTGTGTAGGATAAGAGTAAAATGGGGTTTCAGCTGAAGGATTCATTTAAAGTAGAGGTCCTAAGCAAGTCTTATTTGGATGTTTTGTTGAAATCAGAAGGTCTCCCCAGTAAATGTGTGTTAGGTGTATTTTATGTTGATTCATTTCCAGTTATGGGATTGTTGTATTTGTCTATGTAAACCATCCTGCAATCACTGCTCGCCATCAGTTGAAGGAAATGTAGTGACATACCCACTCAAAGAGGTCCATTAATTGGGATTTGTGCATGTGTTTGGTGGCTTAGTGCTTGAAACTGGACTTCATATCTTGTCATGTAATTCTGAAAGGTTCTCTTCCAGATTTCATATGTGAGCTGATTTATTTTATTGTGTTATTTTGAAATGTCACATGCAGAATTCCATAATGTTTATAATAGTACTGTTTTGTTATCTAAACAGCCCTGTTCCTATTTTATTTCTCTTTCCCACTGATCTGTTAAAAGCAGTTTTATTTCACGATATGGTTCCAGCTGACTCATTTTTTTGGGAACTAATACCTCCATTTGTAGGAAGACTGGAGAGCTCGTTGACTAATACTTTAGTGTTTTGGTGTTTTTTCATGGGAGATATTCCAGTAACAAAGTTAAGAGAATGAAAATGCCTCGAAGTCACAAGTAATGGAGATTTCTATTTCTTTTGAATTCTGTGTAGAAAATATAATCAGAAGAAGAAGAAGAAACCTTCTCATTACAAGTCGTTTCTTACTTTGTTATTTTGAAGTGTCCCAAGAGCTCTTGTGCATCAGCAGTTATTTAGTTGGGATTGAAGAGAGAGAAAGAGAGAGAGACAGAATAATATGGTGGTGGAATGGAAAAGAATGCATTTGAGGAAAGATCTTATTCAACTATTCAACATTGCTCTTTTGTGAGAGGGCCTATTTTTAAAAAGGGAAAAACCCATTAATTTGAGATGAGAAAACCCCAAAAGTAATTACTACTATCATTTCTACTATGTGGTTTAGATTAATATTTCTAACAAAATCCTAATTATGTGCTACCTATTAGGAAATGAACTTTATTTCTGACCAAAAGAGGGAATCTTTTATGTCAAAACTCTGCAGGGTCTGACACTTTCTACTTGTGGTTTTCAAAGATTACTATCGCTCATGTTCTCTTATTACTTTTTCACGCCTTGTTTCTTCCCAACTTTTTAGAAAAAGAGAAATGGTCCCATTTGTTGTTATTAATAACACCTAGTCTCATTGGAAAGTGAAGATAAATTGTACTTAGAATACATTTCCTAACAGAAGGAGAATTTCTTTACAATGCTTAATAATGGATAATTTTGCATTAGTTATGGAACATGCTTTTATTTTTTGTATGGTCCTGGCTTGTCAATATCTGATGGCTTTGGACTAGTAATAATTGTAAATCAGGTGACTTACTAGTTCACCCCTCCTTCTCTTCTTAAACTACAAATGACTGTGGATAGGTAGACAGCTGCAACAGTTGTGGACTAATGACCTTTGTAGTCCTATTTATATGCAATTTCCTTCCAAAATTTGGTTTTTTGGGTAGAATAAAATTCTGCAATGAAGAATACTTGGGAATTCATGGGCTTAATGGAAATTTATGGACCTAGCTTAGTTCATTATTTTATTATTTTCAATAGATCTCCTGCGAGTAGAATTTAGTTGGACATCACCCAATATATCCTACTGAAACCTATGAGGTTTAAATGTGCTTAACTTTAGCTGGTATCCTAAGGGTGTGGTTCAAACCCCTCTGTGCTAGATTTGGAGGTGCCCCTCTGCCCAACCTTGCTGGACCCTGCCTGCAAAGTGAAGCTGACATTATTCTACTGATGCAAAACACCACACCCACACACATTATGTTCACTGAACATGTGGGTGGGCAGAAATGCTGCTACTGGGATGCCTGATGGTGCCAATCAGTGGAAAGACCTAACACAAGACATTCTGGGTGTGGGGAGTGGCTGAGCTGGGCTGGGATTCATTGGATCCTGAGCTCGACCCCACTGCCATAATTTTTGCTCTGCTAGTTTATTGCTCTGCTAGGTAGGATTGCACCCTAAATAAGTGTTACCTTATGGGCATAGATATTCCACTAGTGCCAAAGAATTCTTCCCCCGGCTCATGGGATTTCTCAGTCTCTGAAATGAAGGTTAAGATGTTGTCTGAGTAGGTTTAATTTTTTCCCCTAGACCAAACTTTCTTTCACCAGCTTGTGTAATCTGAAAGAATGTAAATTGGATATTTTATACTATTTCTCCTCAGAGAGTAGAAATGTTAAATTAAGCTATTTTTAATGAAACAGTTAAAATGCTAACTATATTCCCACCAGTAATTTTAGATAGCCAATGGAGCAAAATAGTTGATTTTACTGCGAGTGCCTGCATGAGGAATAAATAAAATTGCACATTTTTTTGCACTTCCCCGTTATAATTTTACCAGCATGCTACAGCTGGCCTATATGCAGCTGAAGGTTTACCAGTAGAAAAATATTATTACTATAATTTCTTGCCATTGCAGGTTAGCTCTCCCTGCACTAGGAAGTAAAAACTGAATGGAAGAAACATGAGTAACATGCTGTTTATATGAGTTGTGTTGTATTTGTTGCACTAAGGCATGCCTCTGGTGGGAAGACACATGCCTTATTCCCATCTGTCAATATTTGGAGGATCTATATTTGGGATAGTGGGAATCGAGAAGTCCAGTTTCGGACAATGTTGTAGCCTTAGTTCTGGGTATTGCAAATTAGCTATTTGCCGAGAGGGCTGTAAGGACTCTTATCTCTTGTTAGCTTTTCCTCCCAGGTTGAGCGCTTCCAGATTATTTTGTTCGTTTGTTCATGTGCTCACCAAAATTACTTTAAATTATGAAGACGAGGGTAGTCGGATTTTGCTTTACTGTTCCAGTTGTGCTTTCTTGTAATTAATCTTCCTGGTTAATTGAAGCTTCCAGGCTTTGTTATAGTGTTCTCTGAAGGGAAGAGGGAAGGGGCTGTGTGTATGCAGGCACAAGGTTGCTCGTATTTTGGATGATATTACTTAGTATCAAATAGTGTAGAAAAACACCAAGGCTACTTATTCTGTTTTTAAATGTTTGATGTTTTATTATGTTTTTATATATGCTGTAAGCCACCCAGAGTGGCTGGAGAAACTTATATAGGTTGGATTAAAATATTATTATTATTATTATTATTATTATTATTATTATTATTATTATTATTATTATTATTATACCTAAAAACCAACCGCCTCTGAACCCAATACAGACTAGGTGAAAAAACCTGCTTACCTGTGGAGGGTTGCAAAACACTCCTACTCAGCTACAAAGTCACTGGCTATCTTCAGTGCTATTTTTCTAGAAAAAGAGGTGCTGGACCTCACAATGAACACCTCCTTTGTTCTCTTAGAATGGCAATGGCGCCCACCTGAGAGTTTCTGGCTGAAAATAAAGCACTGGTTATCCTATATTAAAAAAGAGGATGGGTTGGGTAAGAAAAATGTCCCAAAGAGGCAATTTAGGGGCCTGGTCAAAGCTTATAAAGCCAATGATCCCCGCCCCCAGACGATAGTCTCTCCATCCAGAAAAATGTTCCCAGACACAGAGTGTCACAGCTGGCAGGAGTGGACTTAGATAATAACATACTATCTGTATGGCAGTGCCAGAAAACAGGAGCTGATCCATAAGAACATGCATATGGATTCATTGCACAGAGAAAAATCATGGTTTGGATGTGATGCCTATTCAAAGCTAGTCTCAAGTATGGGGCAACACATTCAGGGGTGTTTTATGCACTGACTTCTGAACTTTCATGACTAAACAGGATGTGGCCATAGACGTGTGCATACTCTAAGGAATGATTTGTAGTTTGCCTTGCAGTCTTTTTGGAAATCTCAACTTTGCACTCTCACAAATCTGGCAGTCAGCTCAGAGCCATCACGTCAAACTGATTCACTGTGCTAGCATCTTGATGAAACATGCACACAGATTTGCCAGCTATTTTCCCTTGGTCTCAACCAGTCCTTATTGCCTAAGACTAAACATAAATATTTTTCTCAGATGCAATGCTTCAATGATTTAAGCAGTTATACCCTAATGAAATTATAACTCTTAACTCTAAAGGCCCTGCTATTTCGTTGCATTTAGTAGAAGTAATGGGATTTCAAAGCCAATAGCCTGTGTTTATCTGTTTGTCTTTTTTCAAACTGATTTTGATCTGATGTGATCAAAGCTGGTGTGTGGCTAATCTAACTGTTCTGCATGGACTGTAGCTGAAGTTAGTCATGATGAGCTGCTTTTAAAACTAATGGAATAAGCTAATCATGATTAATGGGATTCTAGATGGATTGGGCTAATTTAAGTGCCCAGAAAGGTTATCCAAAGCAGGCTTTCAATTTTCAAATAGTTATATGGATTTTAATTTGAATCCCATCTCCTTATTCTTTTGAAATCCACCTGGATAGATCTCTACATCACTTCATTGTGTTCCAAGGATTTGAGTTACTCAGCCATGAACTATAAATGTGTTCTGACTCATTATCTTTTTGTGCCACTGCAGGCATTGGTTATGGGAAAATACATTGCTGATGGGGGACTTTGCAAACATAGCCTTGTTTTCCTTTCTCTCTAAGCACCTTCTTGAACATTCTTACATTGGTAGGAGAGAATATTAAATGGCTTCACCACATGAGAAGAGTTGATTTAAGAGAGTTTTGCATTTGTCAATGGCTAGAAAAAAAATCATCGCTTTTGTAATTTACTTTGGGAATTACTTTCTAATGTTATGAATTTATTGATTGTAGTAATAATACATCAACCCATTTTCTGTTCCCACTTAAATGCATTGGTCCTCAGCAACTAATTCATTTTTTTGAAAGATGTGGCATCAACACCTGGCACCATGGCAAGGTCCCCTGGAATTGATAGGTGTCTTGGGATGTCTGTGCCTAGTGCCAAACACAGAACACCCAATGTAGGTGTCACTGAGGGGAATTTAATGTGGCAACTTGGCACTACCCACAATTCTTGCCAGATAAGACCATGGCAATGGAGCTCATCATTTGAGAAGAGCCAAACATAATAATAATAATAATAAAACTTCCTTGAACAGGGCTGCCTTCAGATGTCTTCTAAATGTTAGGTAGTTGTTTATTTCTTTGACATCTGATGGGAGGGCATTCCACAGGGCGGGCACCACTACTGAGAAGGCCCTCTGCCTGGTTCCCTGTAGCTTTGCTTCTTGCAATGAGGGAACTGCCAGAAGGCCCTCAGTGCTGGACCTCAGCATCTGGGCAGAACGATGGGGGTGGAGACGCTCTTTCAGGTATACTGGGCTGAGGCCATTTACGGCATATATTAATATGCCTTTTCTAATAATCATAGGATGCAAATTAGTACAAATCTATTTTCTTCAGCACTGATGGAATGGAAACGTGATTCAATTAAAAGAGACTATTATTACTGGTGTAATTTTAATTTAAAATTCTTGGATTTCAGGGCAAAAAGCATGTTGCTTTTTAAGATAACCAGAACATACCTGAACCCATGTCCAAGAGAAGCATTAAACATGATATATTGAATCCCAATTAATTCTAAATGGTTGAACACATAAGATTCCTCACTTTAATGGAAACAGATGAATTTTAAGATTAGTTGAATAAACAAGGAGTTGAGTGGTTCACGGGAAGGTTATAAATCTTTATGCAATAAATAAATCAGCTTCTGTTTCTTTATGTGACATCTCAAATCACAAATCTTCATCTGGAGCCATATTAGGATGTAACAGATTCTCATGTACACAGATGGTTATACATAGAATGGAATGCCTAGCCATTCCTATATTACGTTGGCGATATCTGTTCAGGATACAATTTCAAATGATATCATTTTTGAATTGTATACCAATTTTAACTCTTAGTAAGAGTAATTAGGTTTTGCATGATTAAGTACTCATTGGTAAAATGAGGTTTGCAGCATGGAATTTTGAGTAAATAAAATGGGAAATGCTCCACTAAGAAAGGTAGCATACAGAAATCAAAGGAGTTAGCGAATTTTAGGTGGGTCAAAGAAGGTACCTAGTAGATGCAGGTTTGGAGAAAAGCAGGTTTGGGAAACTGGGAAAGCTGTTTATGCTAGCACACAGCTTGGTCCTTTCTCTAATGCCAGTACCCAGCCAACCTTCTCCCATTCTGCCTAATTCTCTGGCCTATTTCTGTTTGCATCAAAATTCATTGGTATGTGATTGTTCACTCCTTTAACATCATGCTTTTCCATCCCTCCACCAACTTCCAGGAAGATCTAGTGAGTTTATTTATTTTGTTTCGACCTGTTTGTATTCCACCTAACTCATTAGTTTTCAGATATTCAGCGGTTTTCATTATTCTGAAAGCAAATTTTAACAAAGTCTTTAGAATGAAAGATGATTAATATGGCTATATTAGATGATGTGTTCTGATAGCTAATAGAATTTATTTCCTTTTGCAGGTGACCATGGCCAATATTGGAATAAATGAAAATCATTCCCAGGAATCCTGTGAAACAATCCTATTCGCTCTCCGAATGGCGACGTGGAATCAAATTTTAGATCCATGGGTATACATTCTCCTGAGAAAAGCTGTTCTTAAAAAACTCTACAAGATTGCCAGGAGATTTTGTGGTGTGCATTTTATTAACTTGCATACATGGGAACTTAGCTCCATTAAAAATTCTTTGAAAGTTGCTGCAGTTTCTGATTCACCAAGCAGTTCTAAGAAAACGAATCAGCAGCTACTCAGTTCAGCAGTGCAATAAAATGAAGCATGTAGAACGATGAAATGAATGGGCAATGGTAGTTAAGCTGCTCAAAAATTGGTACAGTGTGAATGGGCTGGGGTTTTTTCACCTCTTCAAAACAGGAAAGCTGGCCCATTTCTGGAAATGTAACAATATGGAGCTGCTGGTTACCTTCCAAAGACTGCTATTTATGTGACCGGCCCATCAAACCTGGGGCTGAAGACTTGTGACTCTATAACATAACAGAACGTTAAGCATATAAGATGATGCTGGCAGCTTTGGAAATACTTTTGAATGAAAGAATATTGTTAAATGTTCTTAGGAAAAAGAAAAGAAGCAAACAAACACCTTATTGTTGAAAGTGGCAATGAATTTGTTTGTTAAGTGTAACTTTAAAGATGCACCTTGCCTTGCAAGTATAACTGTTCCACATTTTCTTGAAAATGTAGCACTCAAATCGGAAACACATGCGTTGTAGAAGGTCAATTTCTTCAGGAAGGGACTCAAGACCTTGCAAGCTGAACTTCTCACAACTTAAAAAAAGAAGTCCACAGATAAAAAGAGCTAGAAACAAACCTACAAGAGCCGATACACTTATTTAACTGTTACAATCCAGGAAATCTACCCTGCTACGTTAAAGGCTAATAATTCACCAGATATTACAGCACATTTACCTTTCAATTATAACCACGTGATTATGAAAACAACTTCTTAAGTATGGTGAAACTTCAAAAATGTATTTACATATTAAAAAAAACACCACTTGTGACATATGTGCCAAATGTTAATTTTGATCATTCAAACTGAGGTCAGAATCAAGTATGTAGCAATATTCAGGTGTGGGTTGATGTTTCTTAAAAAAACAAAAAGTGGTTGATACAAATATGAGAATTGCAACACACTTGGGTTGAGCTAAAATAGTAGTTATTGTAGCACAGAATTATGTAGATTGAATTTAAAAGAAAATAGTGGTGCAGAGCATACTGAGCTTGGCAAATCCTTTGATTAGCCAATGTTTCAGCAAGAGGTTGGAAGAGAAACTAGATAGGATGAAGGGAGTGTGGTTTCCATTCCATAAGCAAAATATTTTACAGAGACTTGGCAAAGGTTTTATTAAGAATGTAATAACCTGTCTGCTTAATAATCAGCCTTAAATTTCTGAGATCTAGTATCATATTGTTTAAGATACCAGGCCCATGCAGTACTGCATAAATATTTCAAGCCCCATAACATTCCGAGGATCTCAGGCAACTAAGTGCCTAGGATTTTTCCTGCCCTGTATATGCTTTCACAGGTTTGTTTGTTTTTTAATGGAAAAAGGGTAGTGATGGGTAAAGCAGAGATGTTAAATCTCTAGGATCTCAGGCAACTAAGTGCCTAGGATTTTTCCTGCCCTGTATATGCTTTCACAGGTTTGTTTGTTTTTTAATGGAAAAAGAGTAGTGATGGGTAAAGCAGAGATGTTAAATCTGTTCCCACCATTTGTCTGCAAGCAAAAGTAATTTGTGAGTAGAATACTCAGAAACATTTGTGGGTATTCTTACAGAGGTCACAAGCCAGGCCTGTCATAGCTTCTCTCTCTTTTTTTGTAAAAGAAAAAGAAAATATGCCTGAAATAGTACCACTTGATGCTACTGCTGCTATCGCTATTACTCCTCCTGCTCTTGAACCTTGCACAGTGCTGTACAGAAATACCATCCTGCAAAAGGCTTATAGACTACACTAGACAAACGAAACAGAGTTTTGCAGAGCTTAGGGCCAAACAATTTAAGACTTGTAATATCAAATGGAGCCCACCCACCATTTATTGTGTCCTTGTCAGGTGGCTTCCTGTTTTTGTATCCAAACAGGCAGCGTTTGGATGTGACCAGGAGCTTTAACCACCTTTTATCTCTGAATGCTGGTGGGTTGTATTTGCTCTGGTTAGACACCTGCCTTGGTGACTCCTACAGGTTGTGCAGGCGTAGTAAAGATGGAGTGACAGGGTTAATAGAAGGTGGAGAAAATAGCATTTTGTAAAAAAACACCCATTGAATTGTCATATGAAGGGGTCATTAGCACTTCTATCACAGGCCCTGGGACACACTAGGCTTTATTTTTTGATAGATTACAATAGGGCCTTAATACCAAATCAATGCTATCACTCTCTGTGGTGCCACTAAAATAGCTCGGTGAGTCAAATGTAAAATTGCACATTATATTGTACAGGTCACAATGTCGGCATTTAATAACTTCCTTCAGTTTTTCATCCTTCTGGGCAAGAAGTTTGCTTCAATGATAGCAGACTGATGTTCAACCATTCAATTGTGGAAATGATTGACTAGAAAAAAAAGCATTAAAAGCATTATTTTGTCATGTGAATAAATGTTATGTAGATATTTTTCTTTGTGGCTTTGTTTTTAAAAAATGTATGTATATTTGTTTTCTTCTATGTATTGATACAGAATGAATGTAAGATGCAGTGCCTCATTTAAGCTTATTGCCATGTGACTAGAGCAATGATTCTTTTGGAGTGGTTCTCAAGTGCTGAGAAAAGTCTGTGCTGTGAAAGTCATAAGTATTAGAAACAGTCTGAGTAGCTTGTATGGTTTACAGATTTAAAGTTGTTCACTATGTGCTTGTAAATAAAGTTTGCTTCTTTTGAAGCTTTGTCCTTGGACAAAAAAAGAGAGAGTAGTGTTTAATTTATGTACCGTTTCACATTTCAAGAGAACTTTCTAAGCATTCTACAAAATCACTATAAGAAATACAATACAGCTTTCACATTCAAAACCACACTACTACCAGCCATCATCATCATTTTACATTTTCAGTAACATAACTAAATGCCTTTAAACACACCATTCTCCTGCTTTTTCCTATTTATCTAGGTAGAATGCTATCTCATCTGTCACTGAAATTTGTTTCTGTATCTTCCTAGTCTATGTATACAATCCTGTATTCTGAATAAATTTGTCTTCCTGGGCATTGATAGGAAATACCGTGTTTGGAATATATCACCTCAGACCACTTGTGGAATCTTACAATGCTCCTTTATGCAAATAATTCTCATATAGGAAACTTCACATACTAGAGCCTAGCATTTCCCCTTGATTTACTAGTTTCCTGTGCACAGGAATTTATTTCATATGGAGGACAATTTGATGCTCTGAAGCACCACTTGCTTTAGTGGGAATTTGGCATAGTTATGCAGTAACCTCTCTTGCTTTAAGTTTCTTCTTCTTTGGCAATCACTTGCAGCCGAGTAAGATTGTCTTCCATGAACATGGTCTTAACGGTGAGTCTGTAAGTGACTGTGGAGGCCAATACTGAATCCACACATCCTTCCACAGTGGGGACATAGGTTTCTGGGTGGGAGTAGATCACAGAGAGGGTTTGCCACACATGCCTTCCTCTTAGCTTGTTTCTCCTTTTCGCCCTGAGTTCTGCTTCTTCAAAGTCCATTGATGCCTTTTGTAAAGGCTATTCTCCAGCTGGTGTACTCTCAGGCCAATGTTTATCAGTTATCAGTGCTTATGTTACATTTTTAAAGATTTGCCTTGAGAGCATCTTTAAACCTCATTTTTTGTCCACTGGTATTTCCATTCTTGAGTTGGGAATAGAATAGTTGCTTTGGAAGACGATAATCAGGCATCTGAGCAACATTACCAGTCCAATGGAGTTGATGTTGAAGATTCATTGCTTTGACACTGGTGATCTTTGCTTCTTCCAGTACACTGACATTAGTTCACCTGCCTTCCCAAGTGATGTGCTTTCAGTTTATGGGTCAAATGAAATGACATGCAGGTTTTCTGAAGCTACAGCTTTGCAGCACAATCAAAGCTCAAGATTTATGAAAAAGTTTGGATTCAGTGGGTCTTGGGCTCTCCCCACTGTGCACCCACCTCCCTAAATTTAAATCAGTGTGAGACTGGTTTAGATTCTCCCATTGACTCCACTGCCACTATTTCATGTGCATTTTGTGCAAGCAGTATGTATGTGTTTGTCATCTTTGTGTCAGAGGGGCAACTCTGTTAGCCTATTGCAGTAAAACCAACAAGCACTTTAAAGATGCACAGATGACTTAACCTGTCATTGATTAGAGTCTATTTCAATAGCTGCCGAATGGCTAGAAGCATCTCTCTGGCAGAGTTCTTTCCTATCACCAGCCAACCGATGCTTTTAACTGGAAATGCTAGTGCTTGAACCTGGGACTGTCTGCATGGATATGTACTGTGACAGGACAATGCTAAACTACAGGTGCACATCAAACTAAAGAAAAAGGTCACTAGTTGAAAGCGAAACAACTTGCTTCATTTTAGCACAGTGAATGATAGCTCTTTGCATAACAAACTAGTCAAGACTCATGTTTGCCATATGAAACTGATGCGTAATCATTTCATGGTGACTCGTCTACAGCCAAAAACAACCAGTGAATCTGTTATAAATCTCATCAAAAGAAAGAAAGTCAGAAAACACATGTGTTGAAAAATATTCTCTGTAGTAGTTCCATGAAAGATTGAGTAAATATAATCAAGTGTTTTATATACACTTCCGTATATCACGCAGGGCCAAATTAGCTGAGATGCCATCGACAGAATTAGCTATTGTGCGAGAGGCTTTTTGAAAGTAACAGCAAGTGTATGGGGGCCTGCTCCAGATTGGGACCCTGGCAGGTCTGAGATCTGCATGTGGACCCCTACACTTGGTTTGCGATTGGAAGAAAATTTCCCATTAATTCTTATGGACCTTTTTCTGATGCAAATAGAAAGCCCAGTATGGATCAGTACCACTGCAGAGGGAAACTTTACCTCCTTGCAAGGAGCCCAATCTGCATATTCAGTGTGTATTCAGAGAGAACCATATCCCACTTTTCATTGTGTTTCTTGTGACTGAATCATCCACTCCTCAGAGCTCCCTACCGGAGGTGTATCCTTGGTACACAACACCATGTTGTCCCTCAAGAGGTTCTTTCTCATGAAGTATTCTTTTCCTCAGCGGGATACTGTTCTTCCCTGAGAGCCTCATTCTCCATGGCAGAAGACCCATCACCCTGGGAGTTGGATGCTGCTATGACAGTTTGAAGGCCTTGTAAGAAACCTCTCAGCTTCTCCAAGTCCTTGGTGTTAAGATTACCTGAGAGCCAGGAATCCATTTAACTGAATACACATCTATGATTTTGTCTGGCTGGCAGATAGTCATACATAGGACAGTAGAATACACTGGCTAAGCCTCACATCTTTGCTGGCTTCCCACCTTCATAACAGTTTTATTATTCAGAAATCTTTACTTGCAAAGCTAAATTATGAAGACCAAGGGTAGGAAGTTTCACAGTTGCTGAACTTATTTCTTGCTCTGTTGCTGAACTCACACAGGTGCTTAATGTGCCTGCTTGCCTAACTGTTTACCTCAACATTTTGTTATTACAATCAAGATGCTTCAACAGCTGAGGTTCCCCTCATGGACGTGGAACTTGACAATGGTAATACAGAATGTCTGGCTTGACTGCATATGAGAGAAGTTCTTGAAACCAAAATCACAAAACATCTGGGTGTGGGGAGGGGAGGGGAGGGGAGCTGGATTTGATGAAAACTGGCTAATAGCAAAAGCTCTTCTCTCTGACAAATCTCATCTACATATTTTCCGTGTGGAGTGAAACCAGATGGGGGAATGGTAGAGAGCCAATGAATGTATTCTTTATGGATTTAAAAAGATATTTGACTGATTCCAGTGTTGGAGACAAATCACACTGATGAGGCTCAGATTGTCCTTGGTGATATAAGAAATCTGTAAGGTAATTATAATACTATTATCTGCATTAGAACAAGATCAGGTTAATGAATAAAGAAAAAAAGATAATAACAAGAACAGCTGATTTTAAGTACTTAGCCATCCTTGAATTATTTTACTGGAACACCTAATCATTTCTGCTCTTCTTTCTCCCTGTGTACATCTACCTTTGTCATGTTTCCAAGCAAGGAAGACTCAAGAAAGAAAGAAGTGTGCATGCACAGGAAAGCTCATACCAAGAACTAACTTAGTTGGTCTTTAAGGTGCTACTGGAAGGAATTTTTTTTTGTTTTGACTATGGCAGACCAACACGGCTACCTATCTGTATCAAGAAAGATTGTGCTTGGTACAATCCTTCATTCAGTGTACTGGACCTTTAGTAGAAGTTTTCAAATTTCCCAGTAGTCCCATTCTCATAACTGACCTAAAAGCATTCCAGGGAAGATATCATTCACACAACTACACAAAGTTAACTTTTACAGTAAGCCCCAGTGACCATTCACAACTGGCTTTTAAAAAACACAACCACATGACCTGAATATCAGAAGGTGGTGAAATCACCAGGGCAGTTTCTGGGAACAATGAGCCTCAGTTTTAAAAAAGGAAGCGGAATTGCTTAATTTATTAACGGGGGAATCATATAATGTGTTTTACCCAATGTCTCCATTGTGGCAGATTTCATTTATTTCTTTTAGGAATGGTTTCAAGTGGTTATGGCCTCTCTGTGGGTTGGAAAGGTGACAGAAGTTCAAGAAAATGTGCACTTGGTGGATTGCTCTAGTTTTTGCACTGTACACAGCTCAGCTACCATGTTTGGCGTCAAGACAAAGCTCCCAGCCTTTATTTATCTTGGTGTACAGCAAGGGTAGGAAATCACAGCAGATAAATTACCTCCTCCACAAATATAATGTTGCGAATTATAGGGAATGTTGCTATACTCCCAATATGAATCAGATGAAGGCTTTTGCTGTAATCTCTCAAAGGAAATTTACTCAGGTTACCCAATTATTTCTCATTTGTGTGTTGGAATATGCTCGATAATTTTGCAGATCTTGCTTCTAAATGTCCCTGTGAACCACAACTATCCAGGAATCCATCTTCCATTTGAACTGAACGCGTAAGCTGCAGTCACTTCACAGTCAACCTGAGATGTGCACGTTTGACACAACCATTGCTCATGGACAAATGACAGCATCTTGAACCAGAGTTGGGGATGCTGCATGTGCATGGAAACCAAACAGATAATGGGTGAAGACATCCCTCCTTTGGTGTGTACAGTAACATGACCTGAAACCCAGTGGGGATGAAGGTAGAGGGACGACCTCGCTGCATTTTAAGCCACTAATGTTTGCATAGCTTTGAGCTAGCTTCATAAATGTTTTTATGATTTCTTTCACTTCTCCTGTTGGACAGATTGGTTCTGTCCATGGTCAGTCTGAAAAAAACACAACACAACACAACACAACACAACACAACACAACACAACACAGTGATTTCCCTGGCACCAGCTTCATTGCCTTGTAGGTGGCAGATGTAAACCGTTTCATTTGCTCATGCTTTTAATGAACAGTGATAATGATTTTTATTGCCTCTGCTGAAATTTACTGTTGTACAGTATTGTTTCATTGCTGCAATATTATTTTGCCTTTTACTGATTTTCTGCTCTTTTAGTGGCGTTCTGTAATACTCTTATTTTATTGCTTTATAATTAATTCATAAGTGTAGATTAAAAATAAAATAGGGATGTAACCGTCTCCATTCTCTCTCTTTATGCGAGAGAGAGACTTTCTCCCCCTGTCTAACTTTGTCCAACTTGTCAATTTCCTGTTTCTTCCTGCACACACCTTTCATCATGCTCCAGTTGTGTTGCTTTCTCCAAGCTCTGATGACTTTCCAATGGAGAGGAATTTCTATGTCCTAATTAGCTTCCATTTAGAAAGCATTAAACGGCCATCCTAGACTATTAATATCAAATGAATGGTAACTCAGGAGCCCATACACTCAGTTAATATCTGTTTCCCACAATGAAATGGAAGTAATATGACACAACAGTGCTTAAGGTTGTAGTCAACTAACTTTTACTCTGAAATTAATGACTATAACAAACGTCAGTCCATTAATTTCATTGGATCTACTCTGAGTAAAACCCAGTTGATTGGAACCCTATATCTGCTACAAAAATGAAGTGAATAAATTATATAATTTGCCTGAAGAGCTTTCAACAAGGAAAAGAAAAGAAAAGAAAAGAAAAGAAAAGAAAAGAAAAGAAACCCCCAATGGCACATGCTACTCTTTGGAAACTAATAGGAGAAAACTGCTAGTTTTCTATTTCTTAAAATATTATATTTTTATTTGGGGTTATGGTTTGGAAGGAAGGCTCTGAGGGTGATTGGTAGAACTTACCTTCCTCTAATTCTGTAATATGCTGAAATTTATTTGTATCTTTGCATTATGATCCTCCACAGTTGTTTATTGTTTATATTTTGTAAAAATCAATAAAATAAAATAAAAATATTTTTAAAGACTGAACTGATGTAGGCAAAACAAGGAATCGAAAGAAAATATGGCTATAAAGCACTTGCAAATTTTAATAGCTTTGGAAACAACTTGGTTAGAACCTGGCTATTTCCAAGGAGATCCACCCCCGATTTAGTCAATTTACTGAGAACACAGACTCCCAGTTCTGAGGCCATATAAATATGACAGCAATGCATAATTCAGTGCCGTGTGATTTATTGAAGCTTTATGAAGATTCTCACACACCAAGGATTAGAATAATGGAATCCCAGTGCTTAAAGTTACCAGAAGGTTATCACATCTGTTTGCTTATCTCACTGTAGGCCCAAGCTTCCTGCACACCAACAGTTTAACCTGCTTGACTCTGGCCACAGATGCATTGCAGACAGGGAGTTGGAATAAACAAGCACGGCAGGCCACAGTGTTTGAAGAGCAAATAATTTCAGATGACTCAGGCAAATAAATACCCTGAGGCACACACTAAAGGGTAAGGTAAGCAGCTGGTCTGGCACAACACATAGAGAGCAATCCAAACACAAGGCTGCTGAGATAAATGGGTTAGGATTCAGCGGATCACTGGCTCAGCCAGCGGGTTCCTAGTATAGTCCCACCTCCTGGTTCCTTCAGGAGCTAAGACCAGTGGATCTTACACCCATGTAAGCCTTGAAAAATTCAAGGAGCACGTTTTCACAGTGTTGGTTGTGACCATCAACAATTTGATTTTCCTTTACGGAAAATATTCAGCTTGCTGCTGCTGCTGCTGAATAGTCACATGTTTTCTGAAACACTGCCCTCCCTAAATTGCATTCCTGAATTTACAACTTGCTGGAGAGGGCAAGCGGCTCTGTCACAAAGGCATGCTCTTCTCAGGTGATAGCTATGTTCATTCCACGATCAGAAAATGCGCACACCTTCAGTACTGGAGGTGGAATTTGGGTAGGAAGGTTGTGAGAATTTCTTCTGAGATGCCATGGCATCATCAAGTGATCACTATTCATTTCAAAACCTATGGTGCAAATTTTCAAGTTCATCTCATGCTGCCTTTTAGCAGCCCTTTTTAAAGCTATCTGCAGAAATCTCTTTATTTGGATAATGAACTTGCCACTTTTATTTTTTCATCCCAGAATATGGGTGTGATCCACAAAAGTGCATTACTAGGAGGAAGCTATTATGAGCCCAGGTAAACCTACAGGCCATGCAACTACCAATGGAACTGTCTGTTTCCTGAAGAGGCATTTTCCTGATACTCACAAAACCTCCTGGTGAGTAACAGAGCAAAGTGGGTAACAGTCATAGGAAGAGAAAAAGTGAAATAGCTTTTCTCTTTTACTAGCAATGTTTTCCTGTATAGGGCCTTTGAATGAAATATAGAAATGCTTCCCAAATTAAAATTTAATTTTTCTGGAATAGCCAAAACAGCTTTTACAGTACAATCCTATACATTTGTACTCGAACTCAATGACATATACTTCCAGGTAGATAAATACTGGATGGAGCCCTTATTTTTTTATTTTTTTTTTAAATTCAGTCACTTCTCTTTTTAAATGCAGTAAGAATATATGAAGAGGAGCTGTGCTGGATCAGACCAAAGGCCCATCCAGCCTAGCATTCTGTTCTCACAATGGCCAAACAGATGCCTATGGAAAACCCGCAAACAGAACTTTCCCCACTCGTGATTTTCAGCAAATCACATAATTCTGTGGTGTTCACTATCATAGCGTACCAACTTTCATTCCTGTTTATTTTCTCCTGTGTAGCTGCTGGAGATCTGTGCACATACAATAGAAAATGCAACTCCATACATGTCAGATGTGGAGAATCCTCTCCTCTCTCAATAGCATCAAAGGCAAGAAGAACAAGCAAGTTCATATTTATGGGCTTTATTCAGTCATCTGGTTGCAAGACAGAGAATCCATGTCTCCACACAAGGGAGACATTGCCTACTCTGAGTCCCTCCTCTTCCGCCCCCAACAACATCCTGAGTTCCTATGGAAAGTCCCAGGAGTCACACGCCTTTGTATTCTCTGTTCTTGAATGCAAAGTGATTGAGGAGCCCTTGGAGAAACAGGCTCTCCCAGACTCTCCAATGAGGTCTCTGCTGCTTGCTCTGTCACTTCCTCCTCCTCCTCCACTATCTCGTAACTTGGCAGTTTCATTCAGTTGTAATTCAACCCTGTCTCCTTCTCCTCTTGAAACTGCTGGAGACAAGGGAGGGGGGCAAATCTTCCTACTCCCCTTCCTCTTCCGAGAGGAGCTGAGGACACAGAGGGGGATCTTCCCAGCCTTCCTGTTCAGTCCAGCCCCTGACAATACAACACCCCCACATTCATAAACTGGACATCTGCAATCTGTGCTTGGTTTGACCGGGCAAAGTTACATTGCAGGGACTGTGGATGCACTACATCAGCTTCCTCATATCTAACAAGCTTTGATAGAAGGCACTCAACTGGAGTGTTTGTTAGTCATTTACGGTATATACACTTGACATTAGGACTCAACTATCGTGGATGATGGTAAAGAGACAGCAATTGGTTGGTACATTGTAGCCTTTGGAAACAACTCTGTTGAGCTTTCTTTAATAGCTTTTGTCATTAGAAAACCACAGGGCCAAACTACACTTTGGCTTAGATTCAAAGATGACTTGTAGAAGGCAAGGCAGCACTGCCAAATTCTTCTAATTTACCCATCCTACGGCAGTCCCCTGTCACCCATTGCACATCATCCAGAGAGTCCCTCAAGCCTGTTAAAATTTAGCAATCAAATTCAGGAAGCATGAAATACAGCGTTTGAAAGAAAAAGTACACACATTCAGTTCATTCAAGGGATTCCAAATAAATAGGTTTATTATTAGCTTTTTGCAGTCTTCTTCAAAAGCTTCCCCCCTCCCAAAGGCACAATCAGTTTCCTTTCAATGCCACTTAAAATGATCAGTTTCAGTTCAAAGAAATGTACATTACAGCAAATACTGTTAAATGATGAAATGAAGCACAGATGCGTGATACGATCACTCAAGCAAGGTGCTTTCGGAAAGCAAAACAAATGATATGAAAAATCTGTGCTAACTTTTTAATCCTTTTCAGTGAAATGAATTTTTAATGGTCATCTTGCAACTTATTTTCCAGCTGATAATGTTTTTTTTTCCTGTCGGTTATCACTAAAGATATGCAATTCCAACGGAGTATACATTCATTAGGACTGTGGGCATATGCAATCATTTAGGCTCTGATCTTTAACAAACTTGTTTGGAAGTAAGATCTTACTGAAATCAATGGAACTCACTTGCAAATGCCATTAAGCACTTCCCTCCTACTGCCATCTTTCTGCTTTTAATTTTACGGAGTCATTCGTAAAGTGAAGCATGCCTGGGCCAAGTTATTTTGGCTCCCTCATTTTAAGTAACTGCTGTGTTTCTTGGAATGAAAATACTCTGAGGGAAAATGGCATCGAATATTGCTTATACTGACGTCATGAAAGCAATTACTAATTAACCAGCAATTCATCACAGTGCATTTAGTGACCAAGAGGTGTTGCCTTATATCTGCTTCAAGACACTGTACAGAGGAACAGAAAATAGCTGTCTGAAGAAAACACAGCACCCAAAATTCATAAAGAGAATTTTCAGCCAGTCCACTTATTTATTTATTCCTTCAGGTTGTGTGTGGGTGGGGGACCAGCACTTCAGCTGCTCTCCAGTTCCCCAAATTCCATGTGTTCATCTGAAGGTTTAAAAGAGTCTGCACACATACAAGCTGTATGTGCACAGAGTTTCTCAACATGATCTGAAACCCCGAGAAGTCAGTCCAATCTTCTGGCTGAACACTATTATGCTCCCCTCCCATAATTCTATCTCATGGATTCACTGAGTGTGTGTGATGCTTGTGTTGTATTTAGGCACAATAAATGAACAGGCACAGTCCCCGGAATCACCCTTGAACAAAAATAAACCCTTCAGCAAGCCTGTATTTTAGAGCCCTACCACACACACATGCACGCGCGCGCGCGCGCACACACACACACACACACACACACACACTTTCTGCATGGGCACAATAAGTAATTACAGTTCAAATCAACTGTCATCTGAACATGGGCTCCTGAGATATACAAAATTGTTTCAGTTGTACCCTGGCCAGACATGTTTCATAAAGGGAGAGAAGCTCGCTCTGTGTTATATGTATTTTATAGCCTTTTCCATCCCATCCCCAGTTATGAGTCTATTTAGGGAGTCATCAGATTAATACAAACTTAATTAAATACAAACTAGGATTTTATGCATCACCATTAATTTTTCCCGAGAAGAGCTGAGTAATAGCTTGCACAAAACAGCAATTTGAGTTCATGAAAGAGTAAGAAAACCCATGCAGGGTGTTACCCTGAAAATACATAGAAAGACATAGAATGAACATGGCAATCGACTATGACTTCCTCAGAAGTCCATTTGCAGGAAATACAATTAGGATAGGATTGGCAAAAATGTAACAGACAATATTATTTTTTCACCATAGCACCTCATAAATATTAGTGTAATTTGCATTACTTAATTTGCAGGATCAAAGTGTCAAGAAGTCTATTATTTTAATCCAAGAGGCATGGACTCTGTTTAAAAAATCATTCTTAGCTTATTCATTTAAGCATGAAGAATAAGGAGGCTAGCCTATTTTAGGATTTAATAACACTAATAATTGCCTGGTCTTTCATGTCATTCAAAATCTGTGATTCATTGTGGGCTAAAGGACACATGTATCCAGTTTAAGCAATACATTTTGTTTATATAATTAATTGAGATATTCTGATGCCACTCTTCAGTCAAACTTTCAGGGCTGTTTTTAACAAAGGAATGAAACTTTGAACATATAACAATAGTAAACGAAAAGCTCAAGTCAAAAGCGGCAATTTAAAACAGCAGAGCAGATAAAACAAAACCCACAATTACTAGAACAGCAGATAATAATAATAATAATAAAAACCCTGAGAAAGAGGAGAAGGCTTTTTTCTGGCGCTGAAAAGGCACCAGAGATAGTGTCAAAAGAGGTCGTTTCATGCACTGATCACTACTGAGAAGGTCATTCCATTATCATTACCTGCCTAACTTCAGATGATGAGCTGATGCACTGCTAAGGATGACTGTTGAACTTGTGAGGTAGAAGGTGATCTTTCCAGACCTTGGGTGTTTGAGGCTTTATTAACAACCACCAACTAATCAAATTGCTTGGTTTATAAGATGTTCAAAGCACATGACGGCAAGGAAGAATGTATGCTAGCCCTTCAGGTTATGGGTAATTGGGCAAAACCACTTTGAAAGTTTTGAAGAAAAAAATTAAGTTGATATAGATGGGATTGTGTTTGATTCATCTATGTTATATGTCTGAAGGCT
Source organism: Podarcis melisellensis (assembly GCF_964234715.1). Taxonomy (NCBI): domain Eukaryota; kingdom Metazoa; phylum Chordata; class Lepidosauria; order Squamata; family Lacertidae; genus Podarcis; species Podarcis melisellensis. Next base: position 65,683,009 of record NC_138538.1, read on the forward strand.
TTCTGCCAACTGTGTGGTCACAAACTTGGGAGCATATTGTTGGGAAGGATTGCAACTCACAGACCCCCATCGCCTGGTGTTTTCTTCACACTAGATACCAGTACAGGAGCACTGGTTCTATTTACCATCACAGCTAGCTCACATTTATGTCAAATCAAAGTTCAAAAATATGTCATGCTAGTTGGCTTTTGAGCTCTAGAAAACAGGTAATACAGATTATAACCCATTTGCTTCTCCACGTACTGAAAACATTCTCCGCAGTGCATCAGGATACCTTAAAAGGAGTGCTGGATGCCTAGGCAATCTCCAGGAAGCAGAATGGAAACCAGGACTCAAAATGATGCAATCATTTCTGGGCTCCAGAACTGGCCGGCTAACATTTTATAATAACCCCTGGGTTTTCAAGAGCTGTGTGGCAGAAATAGGTTTGGCAGCTATGACCTTCTTCTGTCATTACAAGGCTAAGAAGGAAGAGGTGGTTTATTAGTTTTCTGTGCCACTTATCTGAAAAAACAATCACCCCAAATGGCTTAGAGCATTTCAAGAACTCATTTGCCATAAATCAATTACCCGAATGTAGTAGCATTACCCAAATATGAAAAAATGTAATGCAAAATACTGAACTACCTTGCCAATGATAAATGAAACAAAAGGAAGTGCCAAGTGATTCAGGTAAAGATGAGGGGCTTACTTATGTTGGCAGACAGAGTCTTGTGTTACACTTCCTTTCTTCTTTTATTTAAAATGGTTTGGAATTTGGTTTGGGTTTTTTTCATTTTAAGACTTTTAAAAGCTGCTGGCTTTGACAAGGAATTCGGTGGTGATGCAGCAGCAGCACAGTCCTGGCTGCTGCCATCACCTTTCTTCCAGGAATAGCACTAGTATGCATGAACACACTAGTATCATTCCCACAGGCACTCTGGGAAAGGATAATGGTTGCAGCAGTCTCAAGCTGCCACTTCCTTCCTTATTAGGAAGGTTTCTCAAGTTCTATTATGATTTGGGATTAGTGTCCTTTTCTAGAGTTCAGCTGAAATATCCCCTCAAATCTGGCCAAACTTCCTGTCAAGAAACTATACAGTCAAACCTCGGTTCCTAAACACCTCTGTTTTGGAACATTCTGGCTCCCGAACACCAAAAACCTGGAAGTAAGTGTTCTGGTTTTCGAACGTTTTTCAGAAGCTGAATCTCCAATGAGGCTACCGCTTGAGTGCAGGAAGCTCCTACAGCCAACCAGAAGCCCTGCCTCAGTTGTCGGACATTTTGGAAGCCGAATGGGCTTCTGGAATGGATTATGTTCGACAACCAAGTTTTGACTGTGTCTTTACTTAAGGCTAAAAGGACTACTAGCTTAGAGCGATGGATATAGTATGAGTAAGTTACACATTGTGCTATAATAAAACACCTGGGCTTGAAATGGTGTATGAGGTAAAACTGTACTGTATCTGACTTGGCCTCAGCCCTCTGCGAGAGTGATAATGAAACAGGGGGCTGACTCCCAGCAAGAGCGATGTTAGGCTTGTTAAGGAGAGAGACACAGTTGGCAGTTAGCTGCACCAAAAGAGAATATTTTGGGTATTTTATACAGTTGAGGATCGGGTGGTCATGAACCCTATTTTACAGAGGATTCTGCTATCTGAAGGTGTCCTGTATTTGAATGGCTGCCAGGTCCAAGTCCAATTCAAAGATAAAGAACCATAAGAAGGGAGAGCAAGGAGGCATATTGTCTTTATATTGAAATGTAAAATGGTTAGGTGCTTGACTCTGATGGCCAGCCAAACAATTTTATAATTGGATTCTGCGTGTGTCTATCGTATCAGTTTTCCCATCACAGCCATGTTTTTAAATTGAGCTAACAAGCTAAAGGATGTGAGATTGGACAATGCACTAATGATAATATGCTATGTAATTAACTTGGCTGTGAGGCAAGCTGCTGGAATCTTCTTGCACACTGATGAAAGCTGGTAGATCCTTTGGACAAGCATGAGGATATCATGGCTCAGGGGAGACATGAAATCTAGTCCAGTTGCTATAGAGAAAACAATTGTAAATCCCCTTCGGAAGTGTGACTATTTCTTGGCATTTAAATGTCACATAGAACGGGTTTTAATGGAGCCTTTTGCTATGATGAATCTTGTGCAACGGAGAATATTATTGAGGAATAGGCTCTATTAAACATAGCTGGACTTTGAGTAATACATACAGGGATAGTTAGCTGGGTCAGGCCAAAGCAATCTTTTCAGCTCTCCAAGACCCACTAATTTTTGTAGTGGCAGGAAAAAAATTAAATAAAGTAGACATGGCTCTGTGCCCTGATGAGGATGCACATCATCCCTCACCACTCATCAGACTGATTTGGAATCTGATTGGAACTTTGGAAGGCAGTGATTTGCATACCCATAAGCTGAATAAATGTTGTTGCTTCGTTCCTTAATCTTGTTAATGGGAAAGGCACAGCTTGCATTCCTGTTTCAGTGCTGGACTGAGCATGTGTGCATGTCGAATTTTCATACGTAAGGGCATGCAGGCCTCAGAAGTTGAAAAATGGTGGATGTGGCCATAAGGTCAAAAAGCATTGGCTACTTTATGTGGGATCAGGATGGCAGTTACCGGTAACTTGAGGGTTTAAAATGGCAATTAAGAATGCTGAGCTATACACATTACATGTAAGTAAGTCTCAATGAACTTTGTGGGACTCGCATCTGAGTAGACACTCATAGGATTGCCTTGTTAAGGAGTCTTGGAAAGAAACTGTCTTGCTGTAAATGATATTTGCCATCTCCCAAACCAGCTGTTGCCTAATAAAATATGTTTTAAAAAGTTTTTAAATATGGAGCTAAAATAAGAGGGGGATTGGATATGCATGCTGCTTTTAAACTGTTTTGATGGAGAAGGTGTTAAGCACCCTGGGACTTGGTTTCAAAAGGATTCAAAATGAATTCAGTCTGGTATTGGCAGCCTTGGTTGAATGAGTAGCATGCCATTTGGCCAGCAGCTGACTTTCCTTTGCAGTGTAGTTTTCGGTTTGCTGTAATGGTATACTGGAAAGACCTTGGACTTACTGAGTCAGTGTGGTTAAAAAATATATCCACAGGCATTTTTTTCAGTGGAAACCATGTTTGTAGAATAAGTTTCTGTTAACATTCTCCTACTTTTTTGTTTGTTTGCAAATTCTCTTTCCCCTGCTTTTGGTATTTTACTGGAAAGTGAATTCTGCGGTTTAGAACAGTTATGAACTCTCTTCTCTAAAGAAGGACTGGCCATAATTTTCTGCATTCACTGAACGACTTGTTCAAGCCACTCAGTTTGAAGGTGAGGTGGGGAATGGGTGAATCAGTTCCTCATTTTTTTCTTAAGTCCAGTTCTTCACATCAGTTTGTAAATTCCATTTTTTAAAAAACAAATGAACAGAGTGATCCCCCCCCCAAATATATACATTTATGTGTGTGCATGTTTGCCTTAGCAAGCGATTTCCCCCAATGCATTTTGGGACAAAATCTTGGCACAAAAACTGGAAAACTGGGAGCTAATGCTGATGCTCCATAATCAGTAATGATGTTGTGCAATGACACACATTGTGCTTGCTTATACAAACCCACACTTTTCCTTGGTCTTTCAGGTCCAAAACCGCATAGGGAGGATGAAGTGCCTGGGACCAGAGAAAATGCCCCACATTGTCTGGGTCCTGTATTGCCTTATGAAGCATCTAATTATCAGTGTGTTGCTACAGGAATCCTCTTGTGAGTTGGCCTATGCATTTGTAACTTACATCAGCACCAACATAAACCAATCAAAATACTTTAAGGCGACAATCTTATAAGTCCCACTAAGCTCAGCTTCTGAAGTGTAAGACCTCCAACAGACTTTATTACAGAAGATAGACTCCCAACACACATTTAATGCACATGGCTACAGTTCCTGGGAATCTTTGGGAGAAGTAATGAGCTTTAAGTGTGCATTGGATATGCTCATCATTGGATATGTATGGCTTGGATCTACCCAATATTTGTTTCAAAAATGTGCACCAGTATGAAGGTTCATTACAGTGGCGTAGCGTGGGGGGTGCAAGGGGTGCCGGCCGCACCGGGCGCAACATCTGGGGGGGCGCACTCGCCACCTCCAGAGTCGCCGAAGAGCCTCGGGGCTCAGCTCCTTTGGGAGGAGGGGTCGGGCTGGGTGACCAGGGGGAGCAGCAGGCGCCAGCAAGGAGGTCCGGAGCCGGAGCCTGGCCAGGATTGGGCGCGGGATGGGGCGCAAGAGGGAGGGGAGAGTCGAGCCTGTCCGCCCCACGAGGACTGCTGCGAAGAGGCGGGAGGGAGAGGAGGCCCCTTGGGAGGAGCGGGCAGGTGCTGGGGCGGCAGTGCCAGGCGGGGGCCGAGGGGTGGGCGCCCCCCTGCGCGGGCATCGCCTCGCCGCCGCCGCGGGCTTGGCTGGGCGACCGGCCGAGGGGAAGCGCCAAACAAGGCCAGGATCCAGGCCCGCCCCGCTCTCCTTATTTGGCGCCCATTTCCGGCTCTCGGGTGGCCTCCTCCCACCCGCTCTCGCTACCAGTGGAAAGAGAGACAGAGGTGCAGCGGAACCCGCAGCCTTTGCAGGCGCTGCCGGCCTGGGGAGGGGAGCGCGGAGGAGCCCCGCGGGGCCTGGGCCCGGCCAGCCGAGGGATCTTGTGGCGAGGAAGGAGCCCAGTCTGCGCCCTCCTTCCCCACAGAGCTGCAGAGGGAAATCAAGGTTCTCCTGCTAGTTTCTCTTCTTCTCTCCCCCCCCCACTGCGTTACAACCGTGCCCCCCCTCTCGGTGCACATAGCATGATTGCAATCTCTCTCTCACCCCCCCCCAAGTTAAACTAATGGAGCAAGCCAGCGCCAAAGATTTGTAGAACTGTGAATACCCGGCCCAGGCAGCAGCAAGAAGCTGGCAGCGGCGGCAGGTTAGGGGTTAGGGGCGCAAATTACTTGCCTTGCCCCGGGTGCTGACAACCCACGCTACGCCGCTGGTTCATTATTAATAGTTTTCAATTTATCTTTTATTGAATTCTCAAATGATTATTACTCTTAATTCACTGTTTTAAGATTTAGTGGCTGCAGTAGCACATTTTAAAGATTCCCTCGCTTTGCTTCTCTTCCCTTCTTTGTTTTATCTGAGTGATTGAATTGTCACTAGTCATTTATTTAATTATATTTGTATATCCCTTGATAGCAGACTTCTCAGTGCTGTTTAGAGTACATAAAACATATCCAAACAATTGAAAGCAGCAATAAATTAACTATAAACAATAAAGCAGACCAGCCATGTCAAACATGAGTTTGGATTAAAATTTTAAACCAAGAGTTAACAAAAAGGCTTTTGCCTGGGTTTACGTGCCTTTGACATTCCTTGTCCTCTAAAATAAAAGAAATAAAAGAAGAAGAAGTGAAGACAGCCATGTTGGCTTTGGTTCATAAATCAGCTCATATTTCCATTTACAATTAGTTACATAAACCTTTTAACAAATTATCTTTAGTTGCATGTTCAGCATTGTTAAGAATAATTTGATTGCATTGTTTCCCCTGAATTACTGTAAACTTGAAGATGACTCCAAAGGCTATGATGTACAAACAAGTAATCACAATGGTATGTAACTCCTTCTTACGACATTTTGAATTGCTTGTACTGTGGAAACCACAATAACTTGGAAGGTCAGGTTTGCTTTGCCTTTACCATTCTAACTGATTCCATCCCACTAGTCCAATTTGTACCAATTTTCTACATGAGCCATGGAGATGTATAATGAAGAACATGGGGTAGAATACAACATGCTATATTTCCCTTGATATGCACTGAGATGCTTTCTTTCTATGAAACTGATGCTGTCAGTAACATCCCCAAGTCAACCATTTGTGAAGGTTAAACCATGCATTTTTTCTGCTTCACTGTATCAAACACAGCCCACTGGAAGCAAAACAACATACAAGTAATCAAGCAGAAATAAAATCAATTGTTAAATCCTTTTGCAGTGCTGTGCGTCTTTTGAACTGCTGGACTTTATATGCTTAGCAAGGAACTTAAGACAGGAAATAAACTTCAAGTCCTGACTAAATACAGTGATCAATGAGAAGAAATGCCATGGTGCATCTGCAGCAGCACAACAGGATGCCTTCATCTGCCCCAACTGCAACAAAACATGACTATCCTGTGCTGGTCTCTACAGCCACAGCAGGCTCTGTAACTCTCAAATACTCTCAAAGGCACACCTCTCCATTGTCTCCCAAAACAGAGGATGCCAACAATGAGACCTTGGTCACATCCACACTATACTTTTTCAGCACTATGTTACCACTTTAAACAGTCATGGCTTCCGCCAAAGAATTCTGGAACTGCAGTTTGTTTGGGGTGCTGAGTATTGTTAGAAGACCCATAGTTACCTCACGGAGCTACAATTTCCAGAGTTCCCTGTGAAGAAGGAATGATTATGAAACCACGTTGGGAAAGGGGAAGGGCTACGAGCACTAAAGCAACAATTGCCCACAATGACCTTAGTCAAGACAAATCAGCAAACAATAATTCATACAGATAATGCATGTTCTAGGATCACGTCAATACAAGCGAGCTGTCTTTCTTCTCCTCTGATCTTTTCTTCCATGCCTTGAAAGTTAGAACATCATATTAGTTGGCACACTCAGTCACAATGAGCAAGGACATATTGCTTTGTCTTGTGTGTACTTATTAATCCAGTTCTGGGGTATCCACTAATAGTTCAGGATTTAATATCAGTTTAAATTAACATCTGATTGAGAGAGTTCAATTAAGCTCACAAAATAATGGTCAGAAATTATGGCACTATAGACTATTACAAAACAGATGGCACGAAAATTACTTTGGATGTTCAGCGCAGCAGTAATGTTCCATTTTAGTTCCCTAGGAAGAACAAGAACACAGCACAATAGCTGGAGCAGTCAGAAGTTCCTTGTCAGAAAATGATTGCTAAAAGATAAGAGAATATGAAGTGTCTGGCAACAGTACCAAGGAAGAGCTGGGCACACTCAAGAGCAGGGCCTACTAAGAGCATATTAGAATCATAGACGTGTAGAGTTGGAAGGACCACGAGGGTCCAATGTCCTGCAATGCAGGAATCTTTTACCCAACATGGGGCTCAAACCCATGACCCCAAGATTGAGATTCTCATGCTCTACCATCTGTGCTGTCTTGCCCAGGGCCTATTCTGGGTTTTTTGGAGCCCCTTGGACATGATGCTCTCAATGATCCCCACTCTCTGAATGACCCATCCTCTTTCTCTCCATGCGCTAGTCCTCTCCCTGTGGCCCCAATTTTCACACCTGCTCATAGACAGGAGGCAAGGCAGGTGAAGGACAATGCACCATCTCCTCACTCTTGTCACTGCTTGCATTGTTGCAGAGGACAAGTGAGCAACAGCAACAGTTAAGAGAAGAAGGAAGAGGAGCAGGGCCAAGAAAACCCAGGGATCAGCAGTGAATTGGTGTGGGTCTTAGCAGGAGCCTAACATCACTTCTGATCTTCCTTTAGGGCACCTGACAGCTTGGAACAGGTACTGGATTCAGTAAATAGGGTTGTATTGGGACCCAGTATGCCCATAGATTCTTTGGGAAGCCTTGGGCAAATAATAACAATCAGCTCAACATCTGCACAATGGAAATGGAGAACTGCTAAATCACAGAGTTCTATCACATCAAAAGCAGTTCCCAGGTAGTTACACTGGGAAAAGATTGTAAAGCAAGAGGATTGGAGCCTGAGTTGCTCAAGTGGGAGAGGAATGTGGGTTCTCCGTGGTAAGAATCCCCAAGTTTTATTTCCGTGCCAAATGTTTTCCTTTTATGATTCTTCTGAAGCATGCACAAGGACAATTCAAGAACACCATCTGGAAAAGGCAGTGACATTTATTCTGTTAAAAAGCTTGAAGTTTCGACACTAATATTGTTTTGTTTAGAGTTAAGTAACAGGAGGTCAATTATAGGTTCCTGGTAACCAGGCCATCAGTTAAAAGACAAGAATCAAAACATCAGTGAGTCTTTGCAGTGCCAGGCCTAAACATGCATAACAACCAAAATCCACATCTTCCTATTCTAAAACAAATACATTTTAAAAGCATGAGAACAGCTGAGGCAGATAGAATTGGCTGGGCTGTAATTTGCACTGGGATCAGACTTCATAACAGAGAATAGGATAAGTTGGGTCTGAAACAAGAACGATAAATTTCAGTGGCTAGAAGAGTTTACACAGATTTTTCTGTAATTCTCCGGATACATAGATCATTGTTATCCAGTGTCCATAATGGATATAGCTAGTATCCAGATTTCAACTCTCTTTAAATAATAAGTTCCCAGTTTTCCAGAAAGTTAAGCTGGACAACAGCTTTTTGAAATAGGAAATGTATTAGAAGATGTAAGCTTTGGCTTAAACTGGATATTTTCCTTGGCCTTGTTGGTTTCAACTAGATATCATATTAAACATTTTTATATGGCATTGTGGGAGGAATTCCTAAGAGCAGGAGAGCATCTCCAGTCTTGTGGTTCATTCCTGAAAAGCAGTGATGAGAGCCAGTTTTCTTGCAAGATATCTTTGTGTTTTGCAGAGATTATTAAAGCGTGTAGAGCCAGAATTAAAGAGAGAAAAAATACTTTATCTTTCCAGCTTGCCACTTGCAAATATTACCTACTTTCAACAGATCTTCAATGTGGTCCTAAGTATGCTTGCTGACAAAAGAACTGCGTTCAATGTCCCTGGTCAATGCACTTATTGCAGCCTAATCCTAATGGTCATTTTATTTTAAGCATATGACTAATGTGAATCAAAACACACTATATGGCTTCCATCGGTGTGAATAGTTTTTATTTCAAAGCAATGAGCATGGAATTTAAAATATTAAAAGCTATATATATATATATATCTTTTATTTTTGGGTTTCTTGTATTCCAGCAGGAATTTCAGTATTGAACAGTTTTGATAGGGTGTTCACAGTATCCAGTTATTGGTTAGAAGATGGAGCAGAGAGCATGCCCTGACAGTTCTCTTACAATGACCTCAGCTCAACAAGAAATTTAGTAGGTGACCGTGAAAAATTATTTTGTTACTAGGGAATTGTGAATCTGTTAGTTTTAGTTTCTCTCCATTTCTCAGTATTTCCAGGCTGAAGGTCTGCTCTCCACATTTCCAGACTGCTGTGGCTATTATTATTATTATTACCACCATCATTATTATTATCATTATGATTATTATAGCACACCTGAAAATTCATCAGCATTTCAGTGCAAATTTCTCCTAAATACCAACATTTTTGTATGCACTTTTGTCTAAGTGCACACTTCTGCACTTATATGCAGCCAGATATAAGGCTTTTTAAAAAATGTTCTTTTCACAAATATATACACGCTTTATCCCATGATAAGCATTTTTGGACACATTTTGTGGCTGAATAACTTTATTGCAAGATTCAGACAAGTGCAGATTTTGAAGGATGGCTGTATTATGGTTTGCGTATTTTTGGGGAACAGGTGAATTAGACAGGTTCAATTTTAACTGCAAACTGAATTGAATTTCTCCCCTCTGCCTAGCTGATACTCAGCCAAGAAAACTGACAAAAATTGGGAGGAACACCCCAACACGTTGCTTGGAAGCAGAGGTTTCAGACACCTAAGAGCTTTGCAATAACAATTGGTCCAGCATGCATGCCAAAATTTCATTTGAAAAAAGAAACGGTTAGATTTCTAACACAATAAGGGATTTTGCAGTCTGATTTTTCTGCACCAAAATACCTGCTGGAAATTAAATTAGTGCAAGATAACTATTTGTTTAGTATAATATAACTATTTATTTAGTTTCTTCCACTTGGTTGAGACCTACTTATTGTACCAGATGTTTTCCTGGGATGTAAAAAGATCAAATAAATTATGAGATGCTAATGTTTCCGTTTCTCCAGTAGCCTTGTGAATGCCAGTACTTTTCGGGCATTTTAACCTCTGTTTACCACACTTTCCCCTTCTGGAATATCAGTCCTTTCTTGCTTCCTTTATTCAGTTCTCAGTGTTTTTCTTCAACTTCACACCTCTCTGTCTGAATACGTTCTTCCTGTTTTGCTTTACCACTGCCATGAACTCAAGAACTGGATATCTGAATGCACTTTATAAATTCACCTTTAAAAGTTGTCCGCAGCCTCTCTAACCTTTATCTGTGCTTATTCTATTTGGATGAGTTGCACAAAAATAATCAGAGTTTCAGATGAGTAAGTTGGTGGAAAGGCAGAAAGCAACTATTAAACCTTTGTATTTTTGATACAATTATGTTCAGTTTATATCCTGTGAGTTTATGGCCAGCCCTATCATTAGGCAAAGTGGCATCAGATGTGGAAGGACAGCAGTGGAAGTTCCACTGACCCAGTTGATCCTCCTGAGCTCCCTAGGCATCACCTTCTGTTGGAGGACAGACCTGCGTGTGCCATGCAGCCTTTCATGCACCCCCATAAGTATCCTGCTACTCTCATGTGTATTAGGTAAAGGTAAAGTGACCCCTGACCATTAAGTCCAGTCACGGATGACTCTGGGGTTGCAGCACTCATCTTGCTTTACTGGCCGAGGGAGCCGGCGTACAGCATAACTATGTGGCCAGCATGACTAAGCCGCTTCTGGCGAACCAGAGCAGCACATGGAAACGCTATTTACCTTCCCACCAGAGGGGTACCTATTTATATACTTGTACTTTGTGCTTTCAAACTGCTAGGTTGGCAGGAGCAGGGACCGAGCAATGGGAGCTCACCCCGTCACGGGGATTCGAACTGCCAACCTTCTGATCAGCAAGCCCTAGGCTCTGTGGTTTAACCCACAGTGCCACCCGCGTCCCTTCTCATGTGTATTAGAGGACTACAATTCAATTGCCATTCCAGCTGGCTCGTGAATGTGGAATGGGAAGGTGCCACATTATCTTTTGCCTCAGGTAGCAAAATGCCTTGGGCCGGCCATGTGTGATTCTGTAAGATTGATTGACTTCATCATTCACTGTGAATATGCAGGAATATTAGGTACACATTCAATTCAATGCAAATGAAAGGCACAAAAGATACAATCCTATCCACACTTACTTTGGAGCAAGCAATCCTTTACAATGCAGTTCTACACATGCCAACTCAGAAGTCCCATTGAATTCCCAAGTGTGTAATATTTCATCCTGAAAGATTTTAGCCTGAAATTAGTTTATTTTGGTGCTGGGTCATCACCCCCTTTTTGTATCATTTCCCCCATGTTAAAAGGAGACGCCATTATGGTTGTCTGAAACAGAGCTTGTCTGATATAGGTAATTTTGCAGAGGTATCACTACCATTCAAGAACTGGCAACACACACAGACACACAGTTTCTGTCTTTGAGTCAAAATATTATGGATTTTAAATAGCAATTCTAATGACCTATGAGGGGAAAACTGGATTTGGTAATAGAAATGAAAACTTCGTACTGAAAAGTTATAAGTACTTCGGGTTCAAGTATCTGGAGTTCAGAGTTCTGACCTCTGAAAGAACTAAACATACAATTATACAAGAAGACAGACTTGGTTCCCATGGCTGCTTCTGTGAAGTCCATGATTTAAAAAGGAATGCAGACATGGTTATGCAAGTTCCAACCTTTATAAATTACCCATGATTTTTTTTTGTGCCCAGAAGGCATAGCCATCAGAAAGAAGGTGTCTTAGCTGCGTCTTCTGGAAATAATTTGTCGGAGATGTTATTCTACCGATGAGAGTTCTTGCATCCAGTACGGATGGGTAGATTGATTTTGATATAGTTCTATGTTTTCATTTTTAAATAACCCACAAAAGCAATGCATAATCCCTTGCTTTATAAAATAGGATTTCACCACTTCTTCAGTCATAGGCTAACACCCCCCACATTGAGGAAAACATTAGATCTATTAAATGAAGCAGTCATTTTGAAAGAATCTAAATTACCCTCCAGTTGAGTACACTTTGTGTGTTCCTGCGCAAATAAATTGTTTTACTGATCATGGACAAATGGAGAATCTGTATGCCAAAAAACCAAAAAACAAATCTGTACTGTATTTCCTTTTAAAAAAATTCTGAAGTAAAATAGGAGGCTTGCTGTGAATGTACAGGCATAGGTGACATTTTCTCAGCATAGGAAAGATGAAAATGAAGAATACTAACTCACTGTGTTGCAGACTTAGCAATCCCATCTGATACAGGCCTAATAAATTGACAAGTCTTTAATGTTCTTAAAGGAAAAAACACATTTTTTTATTTAGTTTATTTATAAACTGCTTATTAGTCAAAGATCTTGAAATGCTTTGCAATAAAAACAAAAACAGAAAATAGTCAAAATAGATGGCTATATAGTAAGCATGATATCAAATGATATACATTAAGAAAAATATGAATATACATTATTCATATCCATCAGCATCCTATCCATAAAGCTAAGATAAGAGAAAATTAGTAGGGAGCATGAAACAAACTCTCAACCAGCATAAAAACACATTATTTACACAATCACTCACACATTCTCACCATCCAGTCCTGCAACCATTTATTACTTCAGGCAACCAACCACTTATACCCAAATTACTAAACAGTAACCTCTTCTACAACCCAGCCACCTTTGCTGCTGTACTTGTATCCTTTGTACACAGGAGAATTACAGGCTCTACGCATCTCTGTCGCGCTGAGTCATGGGCCACAACCAGTGAAAATGAACCCAACAGTTCCATTACGCAGCTATATGACTGCAAGATATTGCTTGGCCATTGTCTCAGGTTATTTATGCTTTTCTTTTCGTGCTACTGTAATAATATACAGTGCATTCGCCGCTAGCAGCTGCAATTAGCTAGGAATGAAGGGCAAGTTGTTTCTGACAAGGCAAAAGCAGACCACAATGCATATGTTTCCATAACACTTTCCCCTAGCCAAGGTGCCTTTTACAGTAGCTGGCAAATGCATAGCTCTCTCCCCCTGGAATGAGGCCACTTTTTGATTATGGTCTGCAGGCATGTGAGGTTAGAATCCCCCTGAAACAAAGGTTAGAGCTCTGTTCAGTGTCTGGACAGAAACCACTTGTATGCTGCCTTTAGTTCACTAGAAGAAAGGCTGAACATAACTAGAAAAAATAACAACAAAATATTTACTGTGTGCACATGGGTAAGTACAAAACATGCAACCCATTTTACAGTAACAGGGTGAAGCAACACCTTGTTCTCCCTGCATCTCACTCCCCAATATCATGCTAGGAAACATCCAAAGCATCAAAAGAAACAGATGACAGGCTCTCAAAATCTGTCTTCCCAATACAAACAGAAGAGCTAAGCTCAAGCTATTAGGATGATTACCTCCAATTCACACCTCACATGGAATATTTGCTACCTGCTTATAGGCATTCGTGGCAAACTAGTGCAGGATAAGTCTATCAATTGGCCACAATTTCTAGGTTCTGCCTTCACTGTTGGAGAAGGTACCACATTTTTCCACGTATAAGATGATGTTTTATTTATTATTAAAAAATGTTAAAAATTGGGGGTCGTCTTATACATGGATAGTGCAGAGGGGGGACAGGCGAACGGTGGCAGTCGTGAGCAGAAAATTGTCAGTGGTGATTGGGTAGGTGAATGGTGGCTGCCGCAAGGCCTATTGGCGATTGGCTGCTGCTGCGGCAATTGGGCGGGTGATTGGTGGCTGCCGCAAGGCTTGCTGGTGATTGGCTGCTGCTGCGGCAATTGGGCGGGTGATTGGTGGCTGCCGCAAGGCTTGCTGGTGATTGGATGCTGCTGCGGCAATTGGGCGGGTGATTAGTGGCTGCGGCAAGGCCTGCTGGCAATTGGCTGCTGCTGTGGCAAATGGGTGAGTGATTGGTGACTGCAGCAATTTGGCATGCGATTGGCAGCTGCTGGTGGCGAGTGGGAAGACAATTGGTGGCTTCGGCAAGGTGTGTGACTGGGGTTGTCTTATACACAAGGGTGTGTTATACATGGAAAAATATGGTATGTCTCTTATTACCAGTTGTTTGCTTTCAGAAGTGGTAAGAGGGCTGTTGTGCTCAGGTCCTGTTGATGGGCTTTAGATAGGCATCTCTTCGGCCCCTGTGACATAGGATGCTGGGTTAAAAAAGGCATTGGCCCTATCTAGAAGGTCATACCCTCCAACATTTCTCCAACAAAAATAGGAACATCCTATTCCATACCCTCCAAAATTTCTCTGATGAAAATAAGGATGCCCTAGGGAAAAGTGGGACATTCCAGGATCAAACTGGGATGGCTTCTGTAAATCTGGGACTGTCCCTGGAAAATAGGAACACTTGGAGGGTCTGGAAGGTTTTTCTTTTGTTCTTATCTATAATTCAAATAGGATCTGCACAAAGCCTGTCTGGTTGGTTCACATGGCAGATGTGGAGATCCCTACCCTTGCACAGATCACACAGGAGAAAGTGCGGTGTTGTCAGCCTCCCACTTTATTGTATATTGTATATTCTTTTCTTTGGCTGGCTTGTTTTAATGCACAACTGGGAAAAAGCACAGAAAATCAGAAATCAAGATGGCAGACCACATCCTGCAATGGAGAGCTCTTATGTTTCCTTAGATGACAAGATAATATAGTGATATAATGGTACTTGAGGGGCAAGGCATGTTATCACAAGAACTCTTGCCGTGCTCTCACTAAAGGCAGATGCATGGAGAGGATTGCATCAAAGGTGTCCATGGGCCAAGGACATGTGGGCTGCCCTCCGTTGTAAACTGGAGAATAAGATCAAAGTCTGTAAGAAAAGAAAGTGCAATTTAATAACAGAAAGTGGGATGAGCCTGGCCATTTCATGAAGAGGCAGGCAGAAATCTCCATGGTGATAACATCTCTGTATTTTCTACTACATCCTGTATTCATGTTATATAGCTAGGAGCTATCTTACATAAGGCCTTCCCCAATTGACACAAATCTGTGATTTTAGCTCCACATGTATACTATTGACTCATGTGGCAAAAATTGGCTAATGATGGATAGAACATTTTCCATTCCCCCTGAACTGGCAGGTGGTTGTAGCAGATTTTGGCTGCCGGTTCTTCCTTTTGCTTCCTTTAAGCAAACTGATAAAGGATCATTAAAAAACAATAGTTCTTTGCTATTATATTAAAAGCACAAAAAGGTTGCTTGTGCAACATTTAAAAACATCACATTGTATATAGTTTGGTAAAAGACAGGAAATCCCAAATATAGTGCAATAACTTTGATTAGAATATTGTATGAGCTTTGCTAAATTGATTATGAAAACTTGCCCCTGATTGAAGCGGTCGAGTGGGCACGTATGGCATGTGTTTGCTGAAACTCTCAAAGAAATCTGAAAGTTTGAGAAGATGGGTCTTCCCTTTGCAGAAGCCATGCTGATTCTTCCTCAGGAAGGCTAATTCTTATAAGCATTTAGCTTTAATCATGTTACCCACCTATTTGCTGAAGATCTTCAGATTTCCACCTTCACACAGCAGAATCAACCTGAGATTTGCTGTGTGACAATTTGCAGTGACGACCAGAAAGGAACATCGCCATCCAAATGTGTGACCAGCTTCCTCTCCCTGGTGGGAAGAAGGGATTCACTGGTATAGTCATTTTCTTAATTAGAGCTACTTACTTTTCCATAGTCTTGGTATTGTTACATAACCCCCCTATTCAGTTGTTTATGACTCTGCTGCTTTTTATGTTGGACTGGCTTTTGTCCCAGCTGTTCCACCTGCAGGTTTTCTTTTCCAGTTGTAATTATCACAGTGAGGTTGAGTTCACACATTTGTATGAAATGTGGGGTACTTGATAACTTGAATGCATGAAGCGGGTGCACAAATCACTCCATTTGGTGAGTAACTACAGATCATTGCCTTTCAGCACACCAGGAAAAATATCCGCAGATGGGAGCCATTCAGGGAAGTGAAAGGAGACAATGATAAGATGTTAGCGGCTTGGCTTATTACCAGAACTGTCGCTGCTGTAGCTTTGAAGTTAATGACAAAAGTGTCAGCTTAGTGAAGAATAAGAAACCTATAAAACATAGTAGCACTTGTGCAGATCCCTCTAGGCAGTATTTTTCCCCCCTAAAAAATGTTTAGGGGAACTCTCATTTTCCTACACATATTGAAATACTGCCTCTCAATGAGGCCAAACTCAGATTCATGAAATGTTTAGGGGTATGCGTACCTTTGCATCCCCCCCAGAAAAAAAGCACTGCCTTTAGGTAGACAGAGATTGTAAATCACATGGGGTTTAAAAGAGGAGAACAAATTAGATCCTCTTGTGTAATCTATCCTTGGAACACTGTCCTTTCTCTTTGACTTGTTCCAGAAAAAAAAGGATTTCTTCACAAAAATCAAATATTTGGTCCAAGATTGTGTGCAATCAAACTTTCCATAAAACAGTTTTTTTTTAATTTACTGCCAGTTGTTTTCCTTCAGTCGGTCTCAATTTCTTCATCACAGTTTTAACAAAATAATTTCCATTACTCTGGAAAATTGAGGGAAAAGGAAAATTAACACTCTGTTTAAAAGGGTGGTATTTGAAGAATATCACCAGAGATGATCAGCTCAAGGAGGGAACTCAGGCCTGAAATATAGCGGGCAGGACTTGGGCCAGATTATATTGATCAGACAAAGGCAGAGCAGAAGGTAGCCTTCATCCCAGGGCCAGCCACTCTAGAGGCTTCAATATATGTCTTGCCATTCACAAGGGCCAATGTTGCACAAGGGCCAATGTCAACACAAGAAAGCCAGAGCCTGTGCTTACCTGAACACAGATAAGCCACCAGTGGGATGGATCTTGGACCACAATACCTCAAGGATCACCTCTCCCATCTAAACCAACCCGGACTCTGTGTTCATCACCTGAAGTCCCTTCTTCGTGTGCCTCCTCCATGTGAGGTCCAGAGTGTGGCAACATGAGAATGGACCTTTTCTGCAGTGGCTCCCTGTTTGTAGGATGTTATAAACAGCACTCTTTTTTGGTAAGAAATCAGGTGATGGTACTGTTGTTGTTGGCATCTGTCTGTCTCAAGAGACAATGGAGTGCACCTCTGGGGGTGCAGTGAGCAGCACTGAAGTGATGACTCTGGGGCGCAAGCTTGAGCAGTGTGTATGGAGATCCTGGGCTTCTTAGACAAGCCTCCTCCCTGGCTTCACTGATGTGGTCCAAAGGAAAGCAAAGTGCTGTGAGCCCCAGCACAAAATGGCTGCCATGAACAGCAAAAAGAAGAAAAAAAAGAGGTGATGGTACTCTGTTCTGGTGGGCACTGTTTCTCACACACAATATACAGATCATTTATGTTTCAGTAGCATTGCATCCCCAACCCAATTGCTCTGGAAACCGTTTGGCAGACCCTTCAACACATAATTCAGCATGTGAAGCGTTTGACTTGGATGTGGATAGGTGGAATTCAAATCCTGGCTTGCCATTTATGTCTGAATAAGTCCATCTCTTTCCACGTCAGTTCCTCATTAGGAAATATAGCTAGTCATCTGGAGCCTTCAGATAAGAAGCATTGATAAATCTAAATCAATTAAGCAACTGGAATGCCACACGCTTATACATTCTGGAACTGTTTGTCTGCAAGTAACAAAGTAAAAACAAAATCAAACCTCAAAATTCCCCCCATTAAGTTTTGCTTATTAAAACAGAATTTAATTGCTTTCATAAAAAAATAACACCACAGAACTGCAATTTTAATTCAAACAGAATGTCTCATTTATATTTATGACAGCCACTTCTGTACAGAACCTCTCACCCAAGACATAAATGAAAGTTGTCAAAGAATTGTCAGCCAGTTTTTCTGAGCGTTTGCTTTAAAAGATTGTTGCTTTCAGAACTTGGTTAGTCGCTTCATTAAACAGGGTCTTTTCGGGGACAGACTTCCTTCGAGTACCAGGAAAGTTGGATAAAATCACAAAGGAGATGTTTGGTTGCAAGTGTTGTCACTGCAGAACATACCAGGACCGTTTCAGGAGCTGCCTGCAAATCTCAGCCAAAACTAATATCCCATTTTGATCTGTCTTGTTCAAGCATTTGGAAAAGTCCCCACTTCTCCCTTCAACAGAGAAGTTACAGCACGGCAAATACCAGTCACTGACATCTTCAGTAAGTGGCAGGGTCTCAGCATATTGTCAGGAAACATTGCTGATGCCTGGCTCTGGGTCCTTTTCTCTGGTGCTCAGTTTGGGTGGCCATGTGGTCTACTTTACAGAGGATAGTCCTCTAGTTGAAGACTGACAAATGAGAGTCGGCAATTTGAAGCCATCTATTTTAGGGGTGGGGAACATTTTTGACTCAGTGGGCCAGATCCACAAGCCAAATTTGATAGGTCAGTGGGGCAAGCCACCCGTCAATCACATGATGATGTTTTATATGATATCCTGTTCACCTGTTAAAATCCCTTGCACAGAAGTGCACAAGCACTCAAACAAGGAAAGATTGACCTCCAAGGGTTGTATGGAGGTCAGTCCTGCTTTCTGCATGGGTCAGTTCCATGCACCAATTCTCTGTGGTGAACTGGAGCATACAGCCGAACTGGGCAGGACTGAACCCCCTCCCCCCTATCAGATGATGAGTAGTTGATCCTATACTCTAGTTTCAAGGTGAAGAATCATAAGAAGGAGAGTAGGGGGTCACCAGAAGTAAAAATACTACTACTACTACTACTACTACTACTACTAATAATAATAATAAATAACCCTTTATTGTCACTACACCACCCGTGTGAAGTGACATTAAACAAGCCCCCAAAATTGGATATAGTGCCTTTAAGATGATATGTTTCTCTGGACATAAGAAATAATTGCTAACATGCCAGCATAGCAGATATGAATGCTACAGAAAGACAGTTTTGTTGTTGTTGAAAACTTCAATTGTTTAAATGTTTTCTCCTCAAGCATGCATGTTTCCTGAGCTTTGAATGAATGGATTTCAATTGTGACAAAGATTTCCTGATAATGTCTCAACATGGTGAAATGTTCCAATGGTTGAGTGGTTTCATCTATCTATCCTTTAATTTTCTGTCAACAGGATCATGCTTAAATAAAACAAGATAGGGCCTCCTGTCATGTAGCAACGTGAAAGGGAGTGAGACACATATTTGGATCTGAGCCGTTAGAAAGGCTTAAAATATTGCCAAGTTGATGCTAGCTTCGGGATGAACAATATTGCTCTGCAAAAGTTTCTGAGGCCCGGTAATAACAGGCACATTTCAAGAGCATCACAGAGTGTAATCCATTGCTGATTATATTTTAAGGACAAAACAGAAATAAGGGATGTCTGCTCCAATTCCTTGGTAGGGATGATTTCAATCAACATAGGCAGTCTGCTGTGAAATGACAGGGACAACATGACACATAAAAATGAAGAAACCACAGGGAGACTTATAAGCACAAAGCCAATTCTGTTTACTTCTGGTGTCACTGAGGAAAGCAGAGATTACGGACGGATTAACCGGTCCATATTTCAACAATGTATAAGTACAAGAAGTAGGTGGTAATGTATTCTTTTCTGAAAGATGTTTACAAGAACACTGAGATCCTTTTCACATGACTTTTGAGGGCAGTTTATAGCAGTGTTTCCCAACCTTGGGCCTCCAGCTGTTTTTGAACTACAATTCCCATCATCCCTGACCACTGGTCTTGCTAGCTAGGGATGATGGGAGTTGTAGGCCAAAAACATCTGGAGGCCCAAGGTTGGGAAACACTGGTTTATAGTGTGACTCCATCCTGGGCTGCTGAAGAGATGTCAGAAGCCATGCCACATGAAACATCATTTGGGTGGTCCTTCAGAGGATGGGCTTGATGTGCCTCATCTGATCAGCAGCTCATGAAATACAATCGGGTACTTTCATCATCTTCATCATCATCATCTTGTGAACTAGTGCAATTTATAAGCATTGAACTTACGTTGACATTGGGTAATATGAAAATATGGTGCCTGGTCTGTTTTATTTCCATGCGTGTTTGATGTCCAGGGCCGGATTTAGGTTTGATGAGGCCCTAAGTTCCTGAAGGTAATAGGGGCCCTTTATATGTCCAGCTGTCCTTCATCAACAACAAATTGATGCTTTTTTTGTGTTGAATATATGCTATATGGTAATTTATGGACCTAATAGGTATCTAAAGCCATTTGCACATGCAGAATATAGGCATATAGAAATGAGCAAACCAGTGATATTTTCGGGAGCAGGCTAGCAGGCGAGGCCCACTACTTACATCATAGGAGCCTACACAACACAAAACACTGTTGCTGTATGTAGGTTTTATTTTATTTGTTTTTTATCTTAAATTTTGGAAATGTACATCCAGTTTTTCCCCCTTTATTTTTTTTTGGGGGGGGGGCCCAAGAGAGTGTGGCCCTAAGCTATAGCTTGTTTATCTTATACGTAAATCCGGCACTGTTGATGTCACACTAAGCCAAACCATAGCTTAAACAAGCATATGGGAGGAAATCTCAGTTGCTTTGCTTATCCCTGGTTGCTTTGTTTGGTTTAGTATGTCATCTGAATCCAGGTTTCCTCTCTCTCTCGATGAGTTGTAACCATGGCTTGTCCTATGGTTTATGGTTCAACGTTTCTCAGGAGAGCTAAACCATGAACCTGTGTTCAGATAACATGCTGTGCCAAAGGATGGCTTTACTCAATGCAGCCATGAAATAAACAGGGAGGAGCGAAGTAGATAGGAGCCTTGTGCGTTCATTCTAAGTATTAGAACCTGTTCTAATTTCTTGTGATTTGACCATGCATGTTACAGTAAAGTCACCTTTTGTTTCCATTTTAAAGAAAGATCAAAATCATATGGGGAAACTGCTTTGAAATAACCCAATGCCTAAAGGCTTGGATTGGAAATATATATTTTGGCAGGGAGATAGAAGTGATGGAAGTTGCTTTTCGTCTAAGCTACTCAAATATTGGCAAATATTCACTAAGTCATTGCCATATGTCTATGCACAATAGAATCAATTTACATGTTGTTTTTTTAAAAAATGTTCCTATTATTCTAAACACATTGCAGCTTTGTTTCTTAACGATCAACTACTGAATAAAGAAGCACTTAGCAGGTGAGTAGAGCAGCATAGATTGTTAGTCTTATACCACTGCTGTATATCAGGGATGGAAAACCTCTGATCCTGTCTGTAGTCTGGCCTCAACCTTCATCTTTCCTGCTTCACTCAAGCCCTTCGCCCAGCAGTGTATTACAGCAGCCATTAGACAATGCAAATGGAGTACAAACAGAGAGAGACTTGGCAATAATGTGGAGTTGTCTGCAAGAAAATAAACATAGCCCATTGGAAGACTGATGGGATAAGGAAAGAAAGTCAGGTTGCTGCCGTTTTTAAAACACCCTAGAGATTTTAGAATAGTTGTGCCTTCTCAAAGACAAAGCAAGAGGAAAAAAGAAGAAAACGATGTTGCAAAATGAGAGGAGGGGGATAGCTAGAGTGAGAAAAAGTGTGGCACCAAGAAAGAGAGAGAGGACATACACAGAGAGAAAGAAAAGTGATGTCCCCATCCATATTTAGCTAAGATGTCTCATGAGTCTTTTGTTCACCTGAAATGGGTGGACATCTTCCATATTTCACAATTACAAATGGTAATTTTATTTTTCATCCCGCAAGAAAAAGGCTAAAGGATGAAGGGAAATAATTTCATCCATCATCCACTCTTTAAAACTGAACTGAAAGCTGGTATAAACAGTTGACAATGAACTTCATGAAAACAATCAGGCTGTGTGATTAGAAATGACTGTTTTCTGTGTCTGCTTGATGAAATGAGCTAAACAGGTTTGGTGGGGGCCTGAGAGGGAGAATATGAGAGGGAGAATCATGATTCACAGGACATAATCTGTAGTGTTTTCCAGTGCTTGCTCTCATTGATCCCTGTGAGGATGCAATTCGACACTTGAAAGCAATAGGATACAGAAGTACAGAAGTGGGAGCCATTTTAATTGTGCCCCTAATGGCTGCTCATCAGAAGTGTTCCATTTAGAAAAGGACATATGTTGGCGAACTCAGCAAACACATTTTGCTCTCTTAGAGGCCAGGTGAGCCTTTTGCACTAAATAACCAGCAATAAAGGATCAACAGGATAAAAATAATGCTCACAGGGAAATGTGCAGCTGCCATTTTGGACATCTTCCCACAGCAGTGCAAACAAGACAAAGAAAGAAAGAGTGCAAGTAAGAAGCCAGTTATGCTACGCAATGTACACATCCCATCATATTAACAATAAAATAAATGTCAAAGAAGGAGCAAAAGAAGAAATGTACTGGACATGATGACTTATTAGAGATTTTCATCTAATGGTTTTGGAAGTCTATATAAAATAATAATAATAATAATAATAATAATAATAATAATAATAATAATAATTTATTTATACCCCGCCCATCTGGCTGAGTTTCCCCAGCCACTCTGGGCGGCTCCCAATCAAGTGTTAAAAACAGTACAGCGTTACATATTAAAAACTTACCTGAAAAGGGCTTCCTTAAGATGTCTTCTGAATGTCAGGTAGTTGTTTATCTCTTTGACATCTGATATGGGAGGGCGTTCCACAGGGCGGGCGCCACTACTGAGAAGGGAAAGCAGTGAGAAGTTGCAAGTTGGTGTGTGTCCCCTTTCCCCTTCTTCATCATCTCACACTTTCTGCCTCCAATGCTTGTTTGAGGTTCAGGTGGACTGGTTTAAGCTGTCCAATTAAGCAAAGTCAACAATGATGAAATGCATCATCAAAAAAAGGGCAAAAGAGGATAGCAATTTGCATAAATTTTGCATATGCTAACATATTCGCATAGGCACACATTTAGAACTGATTATTGCCATTTAAATAGAAGTACATTTCTCGGCACAGTATTGCAGCCAACAGACCTATGTGCTCCTTCCCTCTCTATATCACAAACAAAATACTAGAAAGGGAAAATAATCCAAAATCTATTTTAGGACAATACCTTTAGTAGGCCTAGCAAAATATTGCAAAATGATCTGTCAGTGCTTGAGAACTTGAAAGCTTTTGTATTCTGTGACGTTTTGGATGGTTCAAAAAATTTTTTTGCCCTAGGTATGGATTTGGGAATTTTGCCAACCTGATCACCTTTTACCTTTTATTAGAATACAGAACTAAAATCCTTGCTTAAGAGCATCACCATCAGATGAACAGTTTTGTGCAGCTCAAAGGCCTGTAATCCCAAATGTTATTGCTTTTTGTCCTCCCAGCAATCCAGCTTTATTCTTCTTTATTACAATATTATGAGATAAAATGGCATACTTGCCTGCAACCTGATGATTTCACTTTATACAATGATATTCCGAATACAGTGGTACCTCGGTTACATACGCTTCAGGTTACAGACTCCGCTAACCCAGAAATAGTACCTCCAGTTAAGAACTTTGCTTCAGGATGAGAACAGAAATCGTGCTCCGGCAGCGCGGCAGCAGCAGGAGGCCCCATTAGCTAAAGTGGTACCTCAGGTTGAGAACAGTTCCAGGTTAAGAACGGACCTCCAGAACGAATTAAGTACTTAACCCGAGGTACCACTGTATTGTTCAAATCTCAAAGGAAAGCATGCTTTCTGAACTCAGCATTCCTATTCTGATGACAGATTGCAAGCAGGTCAAATGTATGAAGAAACATTTCATTTATTAGCTGAAAATCTAATAAACTTGTTTGAGGTTCAGGTGGACTGGTTTAAGCTGTCCAATTCAGCAAAGTCAAACTTGGTTGTTGTCGTATCCTCTTATAACGCGAATTATATCTTAAGGCAACCATAAATGTATCAACCATGTTTTTCTCAGCATTTCATTTTTTTGGAATATTTCAGCATTTCTGAAAGTAATTCAACATCTTTTGGCATTTCAACAAGCTAGAGTCCAATGCTTAAAATAAATAAATAAAAATAAATCCAGGTGAATAATGACATCTCTAGAAAACACGAGCACAGATGTCGTTTATACACCTGTGAAATGAAATTTTGCTTAGTTATATAATTGGTATTGTCTACACAAGGCATCTGACATGAGCATGTTCCAGAACCTGGTGAAGAAGAAAATACAGAGGGAAGGGTGGCAAGAAGATGGGAGATGAAATGTGTTGGGGATAGAAATGCAGATCGATTTCACTGTATACCGTAGGATACAATCTACCTTGGAATTCATGTTGGAAGTATGAGTTAAAGTACAAAACTATACTAAGAGGGCCACCTCGTGGCAAATGGAAGTATTACCAAAAGCCAAACACAGCTGATTTACAGATTAAGGATTGGGTATTTCTGTATGGATCCATGAGTTCAGTGAGAGGTGTTGAGTGGCTTATATTTTATCAACCTGAGCAGGTTGCAATGCTATGCATTTTTCCTAGGGAGTAAGCTAGTGCATTTACTTCTAAGTAAACACCCATAGGTGGGACGTGGGTGGTGGTGTGGGTTAAACCACAGAGCCTAGGACTTGCGGATCAGAAGGTCGGCGGTTTGAATCCCGGTGACGGGGTGAGCTCCAGTTGCTCAATCCCTGCTCCTGCCCACCTAGCAGTTCGAAAGCACGTCAAAGTGCAAGTAGATAAATTACTTGCAGATAAATTACTTACCTTCCGGCGGGAAGGTAAACGGCATTTCCGTGCACTCCTCTGGTTCACCAGAAGCAGCTTAGTCATGCTAGCCACATGACCCAGAAGCTGTACGCCGGCTCCCTTGGCCAATAAAGCGAAATGAGCATCGCAACCCCAGAGTCGGCCACGACTGGACCTAATGGTCAGGAGTCCTTTTACCTTTACCTTTTAAACACCCATAGACTTGAACAGTGTGACTGTTTTTTATTCTAGTTTTTCATTCACAGTATGTTCACTTCGACACCTATGCCATGATCAGGAAAATTAGATCAATGGATTAAGGCACTGCAAATCCATGTATAATGGAATACATTTTTTAATTGCCGCTTTTACAACTTATGCTGGAAATCATTACCAATTTCACTGCAGAAGACCTGGTTAAAACTCGTTTTGGGGGTTGTGGTGGTGTGTGTGTGTGTGTTGGGATTTTCACCCAAACATACCTAATGAATGCAATACTTTTTTTAAAAAAAATGTTATTAAAGGTTGCATACAGTCAAATAAAAATATTGTGTATAGTGACTGGAGAAGCAAGGTCCAGTATCAGAGTTAAGGATGCCATTGAAAATGGGTAGGTTCACAAGCTTAGTCCCTTTGTTTGTAGGTTCAACTGCAGTTCCTCCATTCCATCTCTGAAATCACTGCAGACTTCTTTTTGCTGCCAACCCCAACTCCATGAGCTCTTTCGTCAAACCTGGAGTGAGCTTGTGCTGGTCTGTGTTCTAAGGCACAACTTCTGCATGTTGTAGCTGTTACTTGGCAGCTGAATTCAGGACTTGAAAGTAGCTCACCCGCCTCAGGAGGGGCTGCCTGCAGATTTCATCTGAGTTTGCCATCATCATCATTTTTAAAAATCATAGTCATTTGTTGATTTCCCAGTTATAGTCAATGTGGAGACCTCCATAATTTTGGAAAATAAACCAAAGTCAGGTGCCAGCACTGAAGCAACCTGTTATCCAAAGCACAGAACAGATTCTGAAGCAAAATGAAAAAATGAAATTGGACACTTGCTCAGGACCTCAAAAGCACCAGCAGCCCAGCAAGCAGATAACCAGGAACCTGTTCAGAAGATGCGGGAAACTCATTCCAGGTATCTTCCTCTTGCATTGCAGAGGGCAAAGCACAACTGAATCTGTTATTATGGCTTTGAATGATTGCAAGCAAGGGCTGTTGCAACAATACTGTGCCTGCGCCAAAGTGGATTTGAAAAGGTGGGTCTCGTGAGATTGTGCAGTGTGATCTCATGTTGGTTTTTGCTCTTGACCCCCACCTTTCCTCCCCGCCGCCACCACCAGCAACCCTGCTGGGCATTGGCCAACAACACCAGAACTTGGATCAGCTGTGGAGGGAGGAGCTGTGTCCTCTCATTCTCTTTCATGTGAGCCAGTCCCTTTCCTAGCGGTGGCACCACAATTCAGGAAACCCTTTGTTGTAAAGCCTCTTGATAAGTTGAAAGAAATCTCTTCCTAGTTACTTCCGAGTGGCATAGATACCCCGTTATATGCATGATGAAATACGTGATCTGGAGCACACTCAGTTGCCATAAGAACAACTATTTATCGAGCAGAGATTATGTGAGGAGGGAGAAAAGGTTCAGAGGAATAAATTGGTGCACCTACCATTTCTTTCCAATGGGTAATACAAGTTCAGTTTTGATTACTGCCACAGAGCTGAGAAAATAACTAGCAAACTCGCAATGCTTGAAGTACACCTGAACAATGGTGCAACTGTTTTGCACAAGCCTGCAAAGAATAGCTCTTTTGTTCTTTCGGCATGCCTCCTTTGTAATAGGAGTAATAACTCCCAGAAAAAGATGTATGATTAACTGATCCATGGACTAGAGACTACGATTCCTGAATGTTCTGATGATATATGTTCACGGAACAAGAACATGCTGTTTCTGCTTATTATATTTTGTGGGGAGAAGCTTTGTATGACTTTTACCTTGACTCACCTATAGTATATATATCTTAAAAATAATGAATAAGCTTGAGAACTTCATAAGGAGAGGAAGCAGAGATGGCTCTGTGCTTAGCTCCAAAGAAAGACATCTGAACAAGTAAATGAAAGCTGAAGATTTGAGAAATGCATGATGTTCTGTACCCAAGAAAAAATGTAAGAGAGCAAGAAAACATCAAAATTGGTGTAGCATACATTGGCCTTCAAATATTCTAAACTTTTATTGTAAACTTAACTATATATACAGAACTATAGCTAAAATACACACATACTGTTGAATTTCACACAATCGTTGCATTGTACTTGGACTTCCTGTTTTATCTATGTATCAGCTATTTATCAGGTGGTGGTTCATTTTAAAAGGGTTGTACATCATCCCTGATGTCTGGTTCTAATATTTGACTACGCTTATTCCCCAAGTGCTATAGGAAAAGAGAATTAGTCTATACTATTCTTGTGCTGATTTCAAATGCATGAATCCCAATAATGACCAATGGAAAACATTAACCCTGGTATGGTTGGACTGTCACCACCAACTGTAAAGCTGCAGAAATGTGGAGGGCTCCACCTGTTGGTTTTCTGTCTGTCATGCAGCTGTGGAAGCTGGTGTGGGCAACCTTTTTTCTGTCGAAGGCTGCATTATCTCAGGGGCTGACATCAGCAGCGGGCAAGAGCGACGGCAGGGCCAAAATCATAAGTAACAGACCACCCAACGTTTTACAGATTAACATGGGGACGCTCTAATAAGATGAACTCTCCCCCCCCCCCCACTTCTGCTGTAAAATAAGTGCTCTAATTCATAGTTACAAATTGGTGAATTTAAAACTGGATTTAGTTCTGACTGTTCCAGGGTGGAGAAGGAAGCATAACAGACCATACTCTAATTTTATCGATAGTTTTTTCAGCTTCAAAAATGCAGACAAATTCCATCTATTTATTTATTTAAAAACAACTCTAACCTGAATTTGCATGGAACTGAAATTGACAGATTTGCCTGTCCCTACACACAGGCCCACCACTGACTGGGCTGCCAGGGTGGAGTGCCGCACACATGTAAGAAAGGGGGAGTTTTGGCTACAACACAACTGATGTGATCCTTTCCCTCTCTCTGCCTCTCATGTGAATGTGGTAACTGTAGGACTGCTTTGCTCCAACACTCTTCTTCCCCCCAGACTAAGGGAAAGCAGACTCTTCCCTGCATTAGCCAGAGCCTCTATCAGTCAAGAGCAGCCATTCATCCCCCGCACTTGCTTTGCTGCCCAAACACCCAGTTGCTCTTTCTCCTTGCAGGATCTCCGCAGCCTGGATTCAAGGACACGAGCCATTCAGGGACAAGCTGAGACCCCCTGCACCCCTCCCTATATGCTCACAGTCATTTCAGCTTTGTGTAGCATTTTGTCTTACTGTCAGGTATCTTGCAAGAAACTTCTATTCTAGTTCTAGCTTCCTCCCCAAGAGGATTTCCCCTGAGTCACGGACTCCAGGAAACCCGAGAACACGTGCTACTGATTCTGAGCACCTCTGGACTTCCACTTTCGTTTCCCAATTGCCGACGCGAGCTGCTTCTCGAAGGGAGGAGGCTTGTTTTCAGACGCTCCCGGGCTTCAAATCTGAGGTAAAACAGAGCTCTGGACACAGGAAAAAAATTTCCCCAAAGCTGGTAAGATCATGTCATGATGATATTTTCCTGCCACGTGCAGCTAAATAGAATGGGGACTTGACTGCTCCATACTGCTTTTTGTGATTCAGCAGCTCATTGCTTTGCATGTATGTTTGTGAGAGATTTTCTGAATCTGATCCTTCAGTGAAAGGGAAGCTTTTGGGAGGGCACCGAAATTTGCTAACTTTATCTACAAGCGCCGTGTTAATCTCTTGGGTGGAGTCAGAAAGCCTCGGCTGGCATTGTCCCATGTGAAAAGAAAAATATTATTCTTCGCCATCTAGTGGTTCTTTTTGTTTTTTCAACCGTTAGATGGAAAGCTGCTTTATATTTGCAGATCACCATGAAACCTGATGCTTATTTAATACAGCAAGCTGAAGGCATGCGCAGAGCAAGCCTCCTCCCCATGCTTACTCAGGCATGTTCAATGGGGCCTAGCCCCCTAAGTACCACAGCTGCAGTTCACAGACCAGCAGCACAAATCTGTGCAGGTTGAATCAAATGAGGCTCTTATTGTCAAAGCTTGTTCTCCAGCCCCCAGCATGTCTTGGGTGGGGCTGTAGGACTGAAGTCTTCTTAACATTTACCCTGTGGAGGTTTGAAAGAGAAATGTGGCATATGTGTTTGAAAGCCTTGATTCCAGCATGCTGCTGCTGCCCATCCATTTATGTGGAAGCATGACTTGCTCCATCAAAACTTTATGCTCCCAATTGTTCCTCTGAAATGCTGCCTTTTCTGCTCCACATCTGATGTCATATGGGGCAGGTAGGGATTGCTTTATGAAAATGGTCTCATGTGCAACATTGGAGGCTTAGAGGAACATGTCTGGACAAGAGGTTCCCCAGTCCTGGCCTACATTGGCTGGAAGTGGGTTTCTGAATTTCAGACAGGGATATCTCCTAAACATGTCTTGAGATGCTGGAAATTGAACTATGACCTTCTGTCACCTAGCTTTGGCTGTTTCCAATTCCAGAAATATTTATATTCCTACTATATCTCATTTCTTTCAGATTAAAGATGGCCTCATCTCGATTGACCAAAACTGAGGAAAAGGTGCTGCTGGATATTTTGGGATGCCAACATCTAAGCCTTCTCTATAAAGCAAGTTTGCATACCTACAATGTCAATGCATTTCATAACAAATGCGACAATCAGGGCCCAACTGTAGTTGTGGGATACAATGCAAGTGGCTATATCTTTGGAGGCTTTACTGAACAGAGTTATGCTTCAGCTGGAAAATACCTATTTGATAACAATGCTTTCCTGTTTAGATTGAAAGGGAAAGAGCAGGAGCCCAGCGTACTAAAATTCCCAGTCAAGAATGCTGTTGAGGCTGTCCTTGACAATAGTGCATATGGTCCTACATTTGGAGCTAACACACTTGTATTCCTGTCTGAAAGCAAGAATAGTGTTACCACAGATGCTAACACTAACAGTTACACACTCAATGCAGAAGACCTATATGGAAATGACCAAGTCCTTTTGGAATGTGAAGTATATCGAGTTGAAGGTGAGCTGAAACAATCATTTAAAAGTTATTTCATTTTTTGAAACCCGTTGATTTGCCCTCTTGCTAAATATCAAATTTCATTTTCTCCTTAGGACTGAGTAGCATTTTGGAAAAACCATGGCGGGAGATGACATGGACAACAGAGTAGGTTACTGACTCGAGAAACACTCCCACCCCATTTTCCCCCACCCCACACACCATATAGGCAAGCCAGTGGCATTGTTTCATTTACAGTGGTACCTCGGGTTAAGAACTTAATTCGTTCCGGAGGTCCGTTCTTAACCTGAAACTGTTCTTAACCTGAGGTACCACTTTAGCTAATGGGGCCTCCTCCTTCCGCCACCACATAATTTCTGTTTTCATCCTGAGGTAAAGTTCTTAACCCAAGATACTATTTCTGGGTTTTCAGAGTCTGTAACCTGAAGCGTCTATAACCTGAAGTGTCTGTAACCCGAGGTACCAGTGTATTTATTTAAGGCATTTATATACAATTGAATCCATTTAATTTCCAAGTGGTTTCAAAGTTACCCCAGTTCAAGGGCACATTATAGCTGGGCTAAAGCACTTGACCAGTGAGAGCCAAGTGAGGGGTGTGGCTTGTGGAGAGTTCTGAGAGGTAAGATGGAGGCCTGGAGGACCACATTTGGCCTCTGCACCTGAGTTTCCCAACCCCTGCTTCTAACAGGTGTTACTTTCTTATCTTTTCTTCCCTTGGCTAGTCATCCTCTCGGGTACACGGTCTAAACCACTGAGCCTCTTGGGCTTGCTGATCATAAGTCACTAGTTGGAATCTGTGTGATGGGGTGATCTGTTGCTTTATCCCAGCTCCTGCCAATTTAGCAGTTTGAAAGCATAACAGCGCGAGCAGATAAATAGATACCGTTGCAGTGGGAAGGTAAATGGCATTTCTGTGCACTCTGGCACTCGTCATGGTGTCCTGTGCACCAGAAATTGGCCACGTGACCTGGAAAAAACCTCTGTGGACAGATGCTATCTCTCTTGGCCTTAAAGCTGCTCCTATAGTCAAATTCAGCTGGACTTAACCATCCAGGGGTCCTTTACCTTTTTTTAAAAAATAATATTTTATTAGATTTTAACAAGAAAAAAGATTACAGAAACAAAAAAAAAAAAACTCCAGAAAAATACAAAAACCAAAAATTCAACACAAAACAAGAAAATAAAAATAAAAATCCCTCCTTTCAATTTCTCACCATTCTTTTACTTATTTTCCTGACTTCTTCTCACCTCTCTCTTTGTATTCCATTTAAAAATTTATTCAGCAAATTCATACCCTCTTATCTTACCCTTAATTATGTGTCCCCATATAATATTACTTCATATTTTCATTTATAATCAAACCATTCTTGCAAATTCTTATTTCACCTTATTACTCAAACCACTTCATTTTTTGCATTAATTTCATTAATTTTATCTTGTCCTCAAATCTCTAAAATTTCTAAAATTAAACCACATTTAACCTTTCTGCTAAAGCCAATTACTTCCTTTCCAACATCTCTTAATATTTCATTAGTATTACACTAATTCCATAAATATAGGTTTATGACAAAAAGCATTTCTCATTCTAGGTTTATCCAACTTTTTTTTCCTGGTTCCGGGTAATGTCAGTCCTTATGTCATTATATCCTCATCAGTCAGGTGTTCTAATATCTGAAGCTCTCAGGTCACTTCCAAGCCCCCTCTGTGAGTTTTCTTGTTTCTGTTTGTAGTTGCATACATCCGTGTTGCATACATCCTTGTTCCCTGTTGGGTTCTTTCGCATTTTCTTCTCTTTCTCTTTGGGAAGCCAATCACCGGGGAGTTCCGTACAGTAGTATTCTTCATTTCCTTTTATCCAATTGTCCCATTCCCCGGTGTTGCACTCCCCAGTGTTTAGTTTGTAATCCAAAGAGTAATTGTTCCAAAAATAATCTTCCATTTGTTTCACAGTCCTACCAGAGATAAGAATTTTCTTAAGTCCAAAATTTAGCCAGTGTCCTCCAAGTTGCATCTCCCAGTGTTGCAGCTTTTGGTCATGTAGGACTTGAAGTCTCTGTGTCTTTTGAGGTGCATTCACAACCTCTTCCATCTTTCTCTGCCTTGCACTTGCCCTGTTAAACCAGTTTCCTGGGTAGATTGTTGTGCAGTTTCTGTAACTGCATTTCTCATTGGCACCTCTTTGCTGACTGCAGCTGTTATATAGTCCATGTTTTGATTCATCAGAGACATTTTCTCATCCAGCTGTCGCAGCACATCATATATTTTGTCCAGGGCAGATAAAACTTCCTCTCTAATCATTTCTGTCAAGGTCAGGGAGCTGGTCCCACGGTCTGATTTTCCCAGTTACTATGTTCTCTTTATAGATTGAAACAGACACACTGGTAGGCTTCCTCTAGGGGGTGTAGTTACTTTTTGGCATCCATTTTTTAAAATGTATCCAACAAAGAAAAAAAGTTACTTTCGATTTTCAGATATTTTGTTTCCTTTCAATATAAAACAAACAGGCAGAAAGCAGCATTGGAATTATTTTTTTTCCTTTTCCAATTCTATCTGTCAATTTTTCTATGTTCAAATTGTGAGCATCACCGACAGTTTCTTTCCTGTCATTCCGTCCCCAGGTTAGGGACAATGGAGACTTATTTTCTTAACTCACTCTCTGCAGGATTAGAAAGTCAAATTTTCCCCCCCTTATCCTTCTGCTGTCTAGGGGGATTTGGTGGTTAAAAGTGCAGGAAATTTCAAGCTTTCAATTTATCCGGCTTTTAGTTTGTAATATCTTTGCTTTGGTCTTTATACAAAGAACGGGAGGCGGACTTCCTGTTTGCACCTTCCCGTCTTGGGTCAAATTCAAAGGTATATTTTTAATCCAAAAGTTTCAATTGTCCTACTCACGGGTTGTTGTTTAAAGTCCGAATTGTCACAGGAAAAAGGACAGCGCTCTCCAACATCAGCTGTGCAGCTTCGCTCCGCAGAAGTAGCGATTGACTCTCAGCACCGCGCCAACACCCGTCTCACTCCGGAGCCCTTCCTTTACCTTTACCACTATGCTGCTGGGGTCCGGCAGGCCCCTTTCAAAAGTCTGTGCTAGAAATAAAATTAATGATTGATTTCAAATTGACTCCATTTTAACATCAAAATAGAATTTATTGATATTGCAAAACCACACCCAATATGAAATGCATTGGTGGTGCATTGGAGTCTACCGTGCTAACCTAAATTCATCTGTGGACTATCAAGGAGCACTGGGGAATAAGCAGAAGCATGCACCGTGCTATTTGAGGCTACAGCTTTGCCTGTCATGACCTTGGCCTCAGATAATGTCAGATGATTGGAAGGTGGGTGTAACTTGGACCTAACGGCCTTGCAGGTCAAATGGAGAAGGCTGCCAGGCCCAGTGAGGCCCACAAGCCATAGCTCCCCACCAGTGGAGATTAGTTTAAAAGCTGATTACTTCGTGAAGGGATGTAGAAAGATGTCTGCATTTTCTTATTTTAGGAGAATCAGGCAGGGAAGGAAGATATTGTATCGGGCAGTAGGCTAAAAATGGTGGTAAACAACAGAAATTAGTCTCCAAAGAGAAATTCTTTTGGTGGTGGTATTTAAGCAATTTCTCAACAGCTGTGTCTGAAATGTGGGCAGTTTAGGTCACTAAACATGTAGGTACTCTGTGCTAAATTTCAGAAGGTTTGTACACATTATCTTCATTTGATTCACAATTAAAACCCTTAGGCTTCAACATAATAGAGTGTTGCTTTGCTTATCAACTTTAACACTGTATAACCAGGATATATGTATATATGATTAAGCTAATATGGTTAATAGACAGATTTATTTTGCTACCTTGGCAGGAAAAGGGAAGTGCTGATGAAAGAAATAAGAACTTACAAACCTTGCTTGGGTGCTGTGCCCCAGTGTCGGGTTTTGCTCGTTGGGCCAGTTGGAGCAGGGAAGTCCAGTTTCTTCAACTCTGTGAATTCAACTTTCCGAGGCTACGTGTCAAGTCAAGCTGCAGCAGGATCAGATTCCACAAGTCTGACAAAGCAGGTAGCTCTGCACTGCTAAAGCAAAGATTAAGGACGGGCCTCCAGAACGTATTAAGTTTGTAACCCAAGGTACCGCTGTATTTCCAAACATGTTGGCCAATAACTAATGGCAACAAAATGATACATGAGATTCAATATATACTTCAACTAGGGTTCCTAGACTACAACTCCCATCAGCCCTTGCTAGGAGACCATTTGAAAACCATAAAAAGCACAAAACATCTTGTCCTCCCCCTTCCTTTCCTGGCTGTTGTAAGGATTTTCAAGCTGCAAAGAAAACATTGAGATAGCCCAGTCCTTTTGGCAGCTGAATGATTGTAGCCCATAAGCATATGTTGGCACAGAAGCGCCTCTTGATTAATGCCAATTACAGAACAACCAAATAAAGCCGGAGATGGAGGCTCATCCATGGCAGGGACACGCACCCAGATACGGGCTTGCTTGGCACAGCAGGATGCGGTGAGCTCCCTAGATCCCACTGGGGAACATTGCCAGGATTTTTGCCACATAAATCCTGGCTTTCCTCTGCCTGAACCTCCTCTCTGCCCACGGAGGGCAGCAAGGAGCTACCGCCATTGACTTGTGACGTGACCGGAAACCCCTACTTAACTTGCCTTTCTAACCTGTTTCTTGTGTAATGGAGCTTCTGTGGTTTTATACAGAGCCACAAAAATTAATGAAATTTGTCATTTACATATGTAAAAGAGAAAGGAAAGCAGATAGGAATAGATTTCAATACGGTGTTATTTGCATTTTTTAAAAAATAGTATAGGACTTATCATCTTAAAAGCGGAAGCAGTAGAACTCCACTCCCAGTCATCTTCTGTGATACCATGGGGCTTGAAGCTCAACCCAACGCTGGTCTGGACCTTGAGGACGTGCGCAGCGTATTGGAGGGCCATATTCCTGATCGGTACTCGGTAAGATGCATCCTCTGTTGTTCATTTTAGATTGAGAGATTATCATTTAGGAACCTCTGCTTTTCATTTCTAATTTACTTCTATAATGCAAACATCACACTTCCTGTGCTCCACCATTATAACCCCAGCAAGCACAGATTTATTTTCCCAAGTGGTTTGCCAGGCTAAGGAGCCATGGTAGTTTCAGCCCATGCCATCAAAACTCAGCTTCTTCAGAGTAAAAAATATATTGAAACCATTTGGGAAATATCTCACAGATCAGCTTATCATGCTGAGCAGCCTGAACATGGTTGGGTTTTTAGTTTCCACTTGCAATTGATTGGATGTGCAAGTTAGATCTATCTCTTTGGGAAAACCCAAATAGCCAATTGCTCTCTTTGGCCACCAAAGAGCAGTCCCCCTCCCCGAGGGGGGAGAGCGGTACAGGGAATCAGTGGAAGAAGAGGAAATGTGGAAAAGCCCTTGGAGGAGAATTTGGGAAAATGCTTGTTGTAATGGTATCCTCAGTACTAGATTGAGAATACCAGAGTACTAATTCAGGTACTACACCCTCACCACACTGGATAAAAATGCTTTTCAAAATGGGGCGGGAACTGACTACATGTCATTTTCGGTGTACCTGTATGCACAAATGGTCACTTTATATATCAAAGATGGCTGCTCCATGAGCACTACATGGGGGCTGTCATCTTTTGTATGTAGGTTCATCAACAACAACAACAACAATATTTATTACGGCCGTAGGCCCATACCGGTAAAAGCAACACATAAATAACAGCTTGAGCACGTGGGGAAAAAACAGCCGCTAAAACACCACTATAACAATAAAATACTATAAGGTAGAATGGCATACTACGCCTTAGTTAGCTTGTAGTGCTCCTTGGCGTCGCTTTTGGGTAAGGACAGCGACCATGGTTGATGGTTAATTGGTTAAGTTGACAATACGTGGCAAAGATCTTCAAAGCTCTGGTTAGTCCAACACGTTTATAAGATAGAATTACCGCGTCGTCCGCATATAAAAGGAGTGGGCAGCGGTAGTCCGCTAGTCTAGGCGCGTGTGTACTTGGAGATGAGTTAACTAGGGGTGCTCGCATGTCGCTGATGAATAGGTTGAATAGGCAGGGAGCCACTATACATCCTTGGCGCACTCCCTTGTTTATTGGTATCGAATTTGTGAGGTTGCCCGCAGGAGTAAGTCTCACTCTAGCAAGGGTACCTTCGTGAAGCTGACTTATAAGCCATAAGAGTCTTCTATCAATGCCCTGTTTCGCAAGTTTCTCCCATAGAATATTTCTAGGAACGCTGTCAAAGGCTGCCTTTAGGTCTAAGAAGGCAGCACAGAGGTAGCCCCGGGGAGGAGAGGAGTACTTCCGTGCCAGATGATAAAGAACTATCACATGATCGGTTGTAGAGCGTTTAATTCTGAACCCTGCTTGTTCGTGGCCAATCTGATTAGTCTCATCTACCCATCGCAATAGTTTAGTCAGCAAAAAGCTGGCATAAACTTTCCCTATGATCGAAAGGAGGCTGATGTTATGGTAGTTTTCCGGCTCCGTTGGAGAACCTTTTTTATGAATTGGTACTATAATGGCCTCCTTCCATATTTTGGGGATGAGACCAGAAGCGTTGATTGCATCGAAGGTTTTGGCCAGGATGCCAGCCCACCATTTTGGGTGTAGTTTAATGGCTTCAGCAGGGATCAGATCGGGCCCTGGGGCTTTGCCCGGTTTCAGCTGAGCTATTAGCTTGGCTATTTCGTCAGGATCGGTGGGAGGCCAAATAGGTAGATGGGTAAACAGATGAGTCAGGTGGTCGGAGGGAGCATCTGCCTGTGAGAAGCATTTCTTCAGGAACAATTCCCATGTCGGTGCAGGGATGACTGCCCTTGGGTATTTCCTCACCCTTCTGTTTATCAAAGACCAGAATTCCCTGGATCTGTGTGGTTTTGAAGCAGTAATCAAAGCCTGCCAGCGATTATGTTGCCACTCACGTTTGGCAATTTTCTGCGTGCGTTTGTAAGCTAGCTTGGCTTGTGCATAACTAGCTGGCAGAGTAGATGCATCGGAGGTCTTATATACATTATATATAGCACGAAGGCGCTGTCTTGCTTGTTTGCACTGAGAATTATACCAGGGGGCACCGTAAGTATATTCATTTCGATTTAATATTTTGGGTGGTAACCTGAAGAAGGACATAAGATCAGTCGTGTGATGGTGGAAGCGTTTCAACACTATGCTATGCTCGTCTGAGGCAAAGCCTATGTTGGGATGGGGCCCGAGGATTTCTTTTTGAAAGAATTCCTGATACCTTTGAGCCTGGGTCTGGGTCCATTTGATTCCTCTTACTTGGAGAGATTCGTTGGTTACCATCTGGGGTCGCATGTCTATGAGCCTCCGACTGCCAGTTCAGGGAAAGCTTGGCTACAAGGGGAAGATGATCACTAGATTGTACATTCTCGATCTTAAAGGTGGAAATACACTTAAGTAGATCCCTGGAGACCAACAGGTAATCGAGGACGCTGTTTGATTTAACGCTCAGGTGGGTGAAATCCCCAGGAATATCAGGGAGGCATGTGCCATTTAAGGGGACCAGATTTAAACGGATGGCCATTTGATAGAGGAGTACTCCAGCCTCATTTGCTCTGTGATCTTTAGAAGTTCTCCTCATGAGATGTTCCAGATCATAATTATCAAGGTTTGGGGTAACCCACCATTTGGCTTTGGTCAGCGAGTCCCAGTTTGCTGCTGTGCGGGCGTTAAAATCGCCACCTATTAAGGCCGGGGTATTAGGAAACTTAACATAGCATGAGAGCAAATGCTCTTCTAGCGAGCCCCATTTAGAGCCAAGTTCGGGGGAAGAACCCCCAGGTGGCAGGTAGACATTTGTAACTAGAAGTGAGATCTTTTCCCCCGCAATCAGCCCGGTAAGGGCGTAAGGAGGCAAGGCCTGTACTAGAGTAAGTTTAGAATGTAGGTTGAGGGAGATGCCTATTATTAGGCCCCCTTTAGGGCGGCCTCCTTTCAGGGAGGGGCAGGCAGGGAGTTCTAGAAGCTCAAAGCCATTTAGGACAATTTTCTCTACTTCCCACGATTCTTGGAACAAGATGATATGGAACATGTTAATATACTGTAGGTTCATCCATCTCTATGTCTCTCACACAACCCTATAGGAATTTGATTCGGTTGCAGCTTTCCTATATTTTTTCTTCTATTACCCTTTTCAGTTCAATCCATCCTGTGTTATGAGCCCCAATATGCCAAACTATATCAAGTGCCCCTCTCCAAAAGACCGGATTCATTGTGTTGCATTCATTATTGATGGGTCCAAGGTTGAGATCCTCCCTGAGAAGCTGGAAGAAAAACTGAAAGACATTCGTAGAAAAGCGAACAGTTTTGGTCAGTCTTTTAAATTTATTTTACATTTATGTTTTGATCAACCTCAATGTAGTTGCTATCTTATTTCATATCTTTAAAAATGGCTTCAAATAGTTCTTAGCTCAGTGCTAAAAAAAAACCACAATAATAATTGTGGAGGCTATTCCCAATTCAAAAGGAAAAAACAAACATTTATTATACTCCTTTTTATAAGTTAATCTCCTTACAGGTGTTCCACAGCTTGTTATTCTAACTAAAGTGGATCAGATTTGTCCTATTGTTGAAGAAGATATATCATACGTATACAAAAGCATGGCTGTTCAGAAGAAGGTAAACTGTTAAATTAAAAGCTATCTTTAAAGCTAGTCAGGTTTTTCTTTAATATTTTAAGCTTTCTGTTACTTTTTCTTTCCTTGTTTTGTTTTGCTTCTGCTCATACTTCTTGGGTTTTTTTATATCTTCTACTCTGGGCTAATGAGAATATACACTTGAAGGTAATGGCTGGCTGATAAATGTCCCTGGACTCAGCTACACAGATGCAAATAAAACATTTTAAAAGGTTTGTGAAATGCAATATACCAAAGTGACACTAGCTGGTGACAGTGCGGTATATTTTTCAAAACATTTTTTTAAAAAGCATTTTCACAGCGTTTTTAAATATGTGTGTAGATTCCTTCCCTGTGTGAGAAGCAGGAAAGGGAAGAGGTCCCAAGCTGAGAGGCTGGGAAGGTCCATCCCTTTCTGTGTGAGACAAGGTTTAAGAGCTACCTTTGCATTTTTCTTTCTCTTTCTGTTTAGATTAGTTTGCTTTTTATTGCATTGTATTATGAAAAACTGTCATAACATCTTTGCGTTCTAGATGTGCAAAGGACATCTAGAGGTTTGTAATTTAGAGTGTGTTTGTAATTTAGAGTGTGTTTGTAATTTGGAGAGTGTGTGGCCTGAGGAAAATCCTGAGGGTCAAAAAGAGGCTCACCCTGGTCTAGGGCATTAAAGGTCATAGGGCATTGAACCAACACTTTTCAATTGGACCTGGAAATGGACTGGACCTTGTTTCTTGTAAGTGGCCCTGAAATTTTTTGGTTTGGGTTCAGTGTACGGATATGGGGCATAAAAATATAATTAATACACGCAGCAGTGGCCTTCTGTCAGCTGGTGGGACCAAAGGGGCATAAAAATAGTGTTCCCTTGGTAACAAATCACATTTTATTTCCTTTACAGATGCGGCTAATGGAAGCAAAACTTGGCATCCCTCTGTCTCATATAGTTCCTGTTAAAAATTATTCCTCGGAGCTGGAACTGAGGAATGATGTTGATATCCTGATACTCATGGCAGTGAGGCAGATGCTTCGTTTAGCTGAAGACTACCTTGACGACTGTGATGACGAACCTCCGGTCAATCGTTCCATTAAGGATTGTTATGCTGAGCCTTGATATATTTACTGAAGCCCATTAGAATTCTAGTTTATGCTTTAGATTTTTAATAAAAGTGACCAAGTTTATTCTCCATTTAGGGAGATGCCATTCCAGATTTGAAACATTCTTACATTCTAATCTCAGTATCTCGCTGCTGCTCCTGCTGTATGTTTGTGGCTAATGGACAGGTTAACTGTAGAGCTGCAAGGCTTTTATGTTCTTTTGGCCTCCAACATCCTTTCCAAACCTAAAATTCTGTTTCTATTATAAGACAATCATTAAGACAATAATACTATATAGGTAGCTTGCATGAGGTCCATTACACTGCGACTCCAGTCTAGAAACCAGATTGGTGTGTGCACTAGAGATGTGATCTGAAGGGAAAGAGAAATAAATAATACCAGCTGCCAGGAAAACCAGTTATGCTCTGAGCAAGTGCAAGAGGGTAACTAAGCCATTAACCAGAGGCCTTGGAAAAGTTGAGAAAGTGGTGCAACCTCAAGTTATAGACGTGATACTGGGGGGGGGGGGCTTATATACAGGGGTTGATGATTCTCATGTGATATGCCAGATCAATAAATAACTAGGTATAAAATGGACTTCCATGTTGATGAGAAATATTTCAGGTGTTTTGTATCTTTTTAATGTTACTGCTTTCTTAAAACAAACAAATAAATGCATGTGAAACTCAGTGTATGAATGAATTCTGAAGTTACCAGCTGCAAAATATGCCACCCTTGGTCCCTGAAGTCCTTACTCAACTTGGAGGATCTTGAAAAAGGGGGAAAGGAAGAAGGAAAAGAAAGGGTAGACAGTTAACCTGTTGCTGTAAATCTCAGAAAAAGAACTATCCCCGTAAGAGCACATAGTGCTGTTGTGGATAGATTTTTCTGAAACTGTTGCTCATATTGGGGGCATGCTAATAATTGCTTGGCTAATAATCTCAGCGGGACGCGGGTGGTGCGGTGGGTTAAACCACAGAGCCTAGGACTTGCCAATCAGAAGGTTGGCAGTTCGAATCCCCGCGACAGGGTGAGCTCCCATTGTTCGGTCCCTGCTCCTGCCAGCCTAGCAGTTCAAAAGCACGTCAAAGTGCAAGTAGATAAATAGGTACCGCTCCAGCGGGGAGGTAAACGGTGTTTCCGTGCACTGCTCTGGTTCACCAGAAGCGGCTTGGTCATGCTGGCCACATGACCCGGAAGCTGTACGCCGGCTCCCTCGGCCAATAAAGCGAGATGAGCGCCGCAACCCCAGAGTCGGCCATGACTGGACCTAATGGTCAGGGGTCCCTTTACCTTTAATAATCTCAGCAATGCAGCAGTTCAAGCTCAATAACCTTTGTGTCTCAGAACTGTAGGGATGTTTAGGACTGAATTGCTGCCTTCATGTGCATGTCAGTACGCCTTTCAACCGATGTCAGCGACTGGGCTCAATAACTGGTTCTGCCCCACTGAGCTAGGCGACTGGAGCACTTTCACAGACCTTCCAATGCTGGAAAGCAGGTCTCAGTGCACTGGACTCACAACTGTGCATTGTGAGCCCCAGACTCAGCAAAGTATAAATAACGTGGAAGCTAGCTGTGAAGCATAACTTCTTTTATTTCTAATAGCTACTACAAACTAACGAACTGGCTTGCGTGAGTGTTACATCTCCCACTCAGCCATCTAGTCACTACATAGATAAGACTCTCTCCACACCCAGGCAGTCAGGAGTGGAAGAGTAGAAGAGCAGTTTCCTCCCCCTCCTTTCTCAAAACATCAGATCAGGAGATTCTTGCAATGGGAGGGGGTGAAAATATCAACAGTGCATTCACATCTTCTACTTAAAGGAACTCGTTTGGGGTACATGTTCCAGAGATGCCACCGTAGTCTTGGCTGGGCACAGGAATCTGGCTGGCATAACCCATGGTCAAAGCAATTATTTAATGCTCCCCCCCCCTAATAGCGTTTGTAGTATTTTCTATCATGGTTGCTTGTTGGGAGCTCCTCTATCTTTTTAAGCTGATCAACGAGGAAATGGTATTTCATCTTTTTGGATGTTTACCATTAGCATCTGTTGGCATGTTCACAGTAGCAAAACCAAGTCACACTGAGAGCAAACTTGTGATATTATAAAGACCTGTGCAACTTGGGACCTAGATATATTTCCTCATATCAGCCAGGTCAAGTTCTCAGATTGCCCCAGGGGGCCACAGTAGGAATTGTGGCCAATGCATCAGAAGGAATGCATTTCCTCTATAATGGGTGATGCGGTATTTCCTGAACAGTAATTTACCCTGCTGAAATACCTGGTGTTCTGAAATACCTGGTGTTAGTCAAATGTAACATACAGTGGTACCTTGGTTCTCAAACTTGATGCGTTCTGGGAGTTTGTTCGACTCCCAAAACTGCACAAAAACCAAGGCATGGCTTCAGATTGGCTGCAGGAGCTTCCTGCACTCAAGCAGAAACTGTCAGACGTTCAGCTTCTGAAAAACATTTGCAAACCAGAACACTTCCAGGTCTGCGGCTTCCGGGAGCCAATTTGTTTGGGAGCCAAGTGGTTTGAGAACCAAGGTACCACTGTATTTTGATCATACTTTAGGAGGAAAACAGACCTGAAATCTGATCAAAAATATTTTTGAAAACA
The DNA here is from genome assembly GCF_964234715.1 of Podarcis melisellensis. Classification (NCBI taxonomy): domain Eukaryota; kingdom Metazoa; phylum Chordata; class Lepidosauria; order Squamata; family Lacertidae; genus Podarcis; species Podarcis melisellensis. The sequence continues at coordinate 65,725,109 of NC_138538.1, forward strand.
TTATTTTTATATGTGTGATTTCTTCTGTTATAAAATGTTCATTTCAATTAGACGTCAAGTCTGTTATTAGTATTTGTCTGGCTTCAGGGTTTTGTTTTTAAATGTTGACCAGGTTTGCCCTCTAGTGGAGAACAATACAGACAATTTAAGAAAGATAAGGCACTCTTCTGAATCATATTGAATTTAGTGGCTTGATGTTGAAATAATGAGATGGCCTTGTGGAAGAGAAGGGATTTCCTACAGCCCTTTGCTATGTATAGTCTTCAGCTCCTGAGAGTTTAGCCTGTGCCCTGTGCCTTACTGCAGGAAGCGTTTTTATTCTTTAATCCTAGCGAGAACACAATTCCAGCTGTGACTTTGTGACTCGGGATGTGGGTGGCGCTGTGGTCTAAACCACTGAACCTCTTGGGCTTGCCGATTGGAATATTGGAATCTGCGCAACGAAGTGAGCTCCCATTGCTCTGCCCCACCTCCTGCCAACCTAGCATTGCGAATTGTGAAAGCACACCAGTGCAAGTAGATAAATAGGTACCGCTGCAAAAGGAAGGTAAACGAGGTTTCCGTGTGCTCTGTCTCTGAAAGCAAGACCCCCATAGACGTAACCATCCAGGGATGTGCTCTGTCTCTGAAAGCAAGATGAGTGCCACACTCCCATAGTTGCACCCCCATAGACATAACCATCCAGGGGTCCTTTACCTTTTACTTTTTTATTTTTTGACTACATTAATGAGCAGTGCTATTTTTATAGAAAAAGAGGTGCTGGAATTCACCATGAACAACTCCCTTGTTCTCTTAAAATGGCAATGGAGCCCACCTGAGAGATGCCAGAACTGAGTTCTGGTTAAAAAAAAAGCAAGCCCTGCTAACGAAGAGAAGTAAGTCACTCTGGCCTGTTGTAAGTAAGGTTTGAGGATATATGGTACACATCTATTTGCTCATTGGGATGAATGACTCCTTCATTCCCTAAAGGAACACTAATGCAAGACTGGCCTGGTTGCAGTCAGGCCAGAAATCAAACACCTGCAGGGAGCTTGTTACTATTGCACAGAAGACTAGTTTCTACATTCCACCCCTATCCTAAATCCATGCAAGCAAGAGACATTATTAGGGTTCAGAGACAAATGTCACTCTTCCCACTCGCATTCACACACACCAGCCTCATTTTCCGGTACTGGTACTTCAAGCATTGCAACCTCTAGGCCATGTTCAGCAGTAAGTAAGGTTTGAGGATATATGGTATGCGTGTTCAGACCCAGAGACCTCCCCCCCTAAATAAAAACCTATTTGACTCAAATTTTAGTTTGGGTTTTTGGCAGAATTTAGGCCACAACTTTATTGATTACAGAAAGTGAGTGGTTGCACAGGCTCTGGTTCGAATAACTCCCTGCACTCTTGCAGGTAGTGCTGAGCCGGAGCTCTATCAAGGGTGAACACCTGAGGTAGGCGGAAAGCCCGGGAACGGACTATGTCCACTCCCCAGATGCCCTCCTGGACTCAGGCACGGGCACAACCCCCTCTCAGGGGTTGACTAAACCAAGTTGAGTCCCTGGATTACTTTAACAGAATATCCTTTACACAGGGATGGCAAGACTGTTCCCCCATCCCTATCACCTGAACCAGTGCCTATCCACAACCTTACAAGTTCGCCTACGTGGCAGGCGAAACCCAAGTGGCAACAGCCAATCAGTCAAGTGGGGGAAATTCCTGCCATACCTGTGTCCCAAAGACAGACGACACATGATGGCATAGCAAGGTCAATCGCAAAATGCCCTAAATATAGGGAGAGGTGGGCAGGTGCTCCGATGCACAAGCCAAAAGAGGAAGCTCTGGGTCACATGCATAGGTATTTATAGGTCCCTCGATCCATTTAGACAGTACCCTATTGGCCAGATTAAACCCAGCAATGAGGGACCTACCAGTTGGGTGTTATAGCTGACCAATGTGCCTACCCACAACCAGAGGGCCAGTCTCCAGGTCTCACCACAACACGTGCCCTCCTTGAGGGAGGACATGCTCTCTTGCACAAGGTAAAGGAAAGCAGACTCTTCCCTCCATTAGCCAGGCCCTCTATCAGCCAAGAGCAGCCATTCATCCCCACCCAGTTGCAGGATCTCCGCAGCCTGGATTCAGGGATGTGAGCCATTTGCTCTTGCACAAGCTAAGACCCACTGCACCCCTCCCCATATGCTACCAGTCATTTCAGCTTTATGTAGGATTCTGTCTTACTGTCAGGTATCTTGCAAGAAATTTCTATTCTAGTTCTACCTTCCTCCCTAAGAGCATTTCCCCCTACATAGTCACGGACTCCAGGAAACCTGAGAACACGTGGTTCTGCTTCCTGAGCCCCTCTGCACTTTCACTTTCGTTTCTCCCTTGCAGACACGAGCTGCTTCTCGGAGGGAGGAGGCTTGTTTGCAAACGCTCCCGGGCTTCCAATCTGAAGTAAAACAGAGCTCTGGACACAGGAAAAAAAACACGCCAAAGCAGGTAAGATCATGACATGATGATATTTTCCTGCCACATGCAGCTATTAAAATAGAATGGGGACCTGCCTGCTCCCTACTGCTTTTTGTGATCCAGCAGCTCATTGCTTTGCATGTATGTTTGCGAGAGATTTTCTGAATCTGATCCTTCAGTGAAAGGGAAGCTTTTGGGAGGGCACCGAAATTTGCTAACTTTATCTACAAGCGCCGTGTTAATCTCTTGGGTGGAGTCAGAAAGCCTCGGCTGGCATTGTCCCATGTGAAAAGAAAAATAGTATTCTTCACCATCTAGTGGTTCTTTTTGTTTTTCGACCGTTAGATGGGGGAAAGCTGCTTTATATTTGCAGATCATCACAAAAACCAAATGCTTATTTAACACAGCCTCCTCCCCATGCTTACTCAGGCATGTTCAATGGGGCCTAGCCCCCTAAGTAAGTACTGCAGCTGCAATTCACAGACCAGCAGCTGTGCAGGTTGAATCAAATGAGGCTCTTATTGTCAAAGCTTGTTCTCCAGCTTCTAGCATGTTTTGGGTGGGGCTGTAGGATTGAAGTCTTCTTAACATTTACCCTGTGGAGGTTTGAAAGAGAAATGTGGCATATGTGTTTGAAAGAGCCTCTCCTTCTCCCAGAGGGGAGGAGGTGTGATCAGGAGCCGTTCCTGCGCTTTGCATTGGGCATTACGGCCCCTGCTTGCCATCACTGCTGCCGCGCTGCGCTCCCAGGCAGCCTACCAATCAAGGGGAGTCTTTGGGGCGGAGTTTAGCCGCTCAAATGCAGCCGTGGCAGCTCCTGCCCCTCATTGCGCTGCCACATTTCAACGGATCACACACCCACCCTTCCCTTTAGTTCATCGCTTCATGCTTGACCTTGCTATGGACCAAGGTGGTTGGTCACCTTGGTTGCCCAAATTGCCTGGTAGGAATTTTTATCCAACTGGCAAATTGGCACCAGCCACTTGGTTTCTCGCCTACCTTGTAGCACATCGTCACAGTCCTGGCCTACATTGGCTGGAAGTGGGTTTCTGAATTTCAGACAGGGATATCGCCTAAACCTGTCTTGAGATGCTATAAATTGAACTTGGGACCTTCTGCTACCTAGGTTTGGCTGTTCCTAATTCCAGAAATATTTATATTCCTACTATATCTCATTTCTTTCAGATTAAAGATGGCCCAATCTCGATTGACCAAAACTGAGAGAAAGGCGCTGCTGCATATTTTGGGATGCCAACATCTAAGCCTTCTCTATAAAGCAAGTTTGCATACCTACAATGTCACGGCATTTCATAACAAATGCGACAATCAGGGCCCAACTGTAGTTGTGGGATACAATGCAAGTGGCTATATCTTTGGAGGCTTTACTGAACAGAGTTATGCTTCAACTGGGAGATACCTGTTTGATAACAATGCTTTCCTGTTTAGACTGAAAGGGAAAGAGCAGGAGCCCAGCATACTAAAATTCCCAGTCAAGAATGCTGTTGAGGCTGTCCTTGACAATGGTGGATATGGTCCTACCTTTGGAGCTAACACACTTGCATTCCTCTCACAAAGCAAGAATAGTGTTACCACAGATGCTAACACTAACAGTTACACACTCAATGCAGAAGACCTATATGGAAATGACCAAGTCCTTTTGGAATGTGAAGTATATCGAGTTGAAGGTGAGCTGAAACAATCATTTAAAAGTTATTTCATTTTTTGAAACCTGTTGATTTGCCCTCTTGCTGATATCAAATTTTATTTTCTCCTTAGGGCTGAGTAGCATTTTGGAAAATCCATGGCGGGAGATGACATGGACGGCTGAGTAGGTTACTGAATCAAGAAACACTCCCACTCCATTTCACCCTACCCCAGACAACATTTGGGCGAGCCAGGGGCATTGTTTCATTTATTTATTTAAGGCATTTATATACAATTTAATCCATATAATTTCCAAGTGGTTTCAAAGTTACCCCAGTTCAAGAGCACATTACAGCTGGGCTAAAGCACTTGACCAGTGAGGGCCAAGTGAGGGGTGTGGCTTGTGGAGAGTTCTGAGGGGTAAGATGGAGGCCTGGAAGACCACATTTGGCCTCTTCACCTGAGTTTCCCAACCCCTGCTTCTAACAGGTGTTACTTTCTTATCTTTTCCTCCCTTGGCTAGCCATCCTCTCAGGTACACGATCTAAACAACTGAGTCTCTTGTGCTTGCTGTTCGTAAGGTCAGCAGTTCGAATCTGTGTGATGGGGTGATCTTCTGTTGCTTTGTCCCAGCTCCTGCCAACCTAGCATTTTGAAAGCATAACAGCATGAGCAGATAAATAGGTACCATTGCAGTTGGAAGATAAATGGCGTTTCTGTTCACTCTGGCACTCGTCATGGTATCCTGTGCACCAGAAACTGGCCATGTGACCTAGAAAAAACCTCTGTGGACAGATGCTGGCTCCCTTGGCCTGAAAGCAGAGATGAGTGCTGCTCCCCATAGTCGAATTCAACTGGACTTAACCATCCAGGGGTCCTTTACCTTTGCCTTACCATCTCAGGATGACCTCCAGTTGTGTTTTTGGAACACGCCCCCCTTCAGTCCAAAAGAAGAGTTATAGGGCAGCCTTATAGTCAGTGTAGAAGGAAATCCCGTTCCATTCATTGCGGATATAGAACAGCATCCTTAACCCTTGCACATCGTTTATTTTAACGGTATCACTATGCTGCTGGGGTCCGGCAGGCCCCTTTCAAAAGTCTGTGCTAGAAATAAAATTAATGATTGATTTCAAAATGACTCCATTTTAACATCAAAATAAAATTTATTGATATTGCAAAACCACAACCCAATATGAAATGCATCGGCGGTGCATTGGAGTCTACCGTGCTAATCTAAATTCATCTGTGGGCTATCAGGGAGCACTGGGGAATAAACAGAAGCATGCACCGTGCTACAGTATTTGAGGCTACAGCTTTACCTGTCGTGACCTTGGCCTCAGATAACGTCAGATGACGGGAAGGTGGGTGTAACTTGGACCTAACGGCCTGGCAGGTCATGGTGGTAAACAGCAGAAATTAGTCTCCAAAGAGAAATTCTTTTGGAGGTGGTATTTAAGCAATTTCTCAACAGCTGTGTCTGAAATGTGGCCAGTTTAGGTCACTAAACATGTAGGTACTCTGTGCTAAATTTCAGAAGGTTTGTACACGTTATCTTCATTTGATTTACAATTACAGTGGTGCCTTGCAAGACGAAAAGAATCCGTTCCGCGATTCTCTTCGTCTAGCGGTTTTTTCGTCTAGCGAAGCAAGCCCATTGACAGCTTAGCGGATTAGCGCTACAGCTGTCAAGCGGCTTCCAGCGATCAGCTGTTAAGCGGCTTATCAGCGGAACAGCTGATAAGCAGCTTAGCGGCTTAGGAAAAGGGCAAAAAAAGCGAAAGAAACCCGTGGGGGGACGCAAGATTTTTTTCGTCTTGCGAAGCAACCCCATAGGGGAATTCGTTTTACGAAGCGCCTCCAAAACGGAAAACCCTTTCGTCTAGCGGGTTTTTCGTCTTGCGAGGCGTTCGTCTTGCGGGGCACCACTGTAAACCCACAGGCTTCAACATAATAGAGTGTTGCTTTGCTTATCAACTTTAACACTGTTACAATCCAGGATATATGTAGATATGATTAAGCTAATATGGTTAATAGACAGATGTATTTTGCTACCTTGGCAGGAAAAGGGAAGCGCTGATGAAAGAAATAAGAACTTTCAAGCCTTGCTTGAGTGCTGTGCCCCAGTGTCGGGTTCTGCTCGTTGGGCCAGTTGGAGCAGGGAAGTCCAGTTTCTTCAACTCTGTGAATTCAACTTTCCGAGGCTACGTGTCAAGTCAAGCTGCAGCAGGATCAGATTCCACAAGTCTGACAAAGCAGGTAGCTCTGCACTGCTAAAGCAAAAGTTAAAATGCATTCAGTATTTTTCAATCAATGTTTCAAATGCATGTTTCAAAATACATTGTTTATCCTAACTATAACGAATGTCCATTTTGAAAGGAGAATTCATGCCCCCCAAGCCTTTTAAATCTGCAGACCTGTAGATAAGGGTTATTGAATGGAAATAACTTCATTCTTTCAATTGTGGCTGCGTTTTGAAACAAACCATTTGTCATTAGACGTAACTGCTGAGATGGTAAAATTTGTACATGATGCATTATTCAGAGGTGATATCCTAAGCTGGCAGTCTAGAGCTCCAAAAAGGATAACGTGGTACCTCGGGTTACAAACACCTTGAGTTACAAACACTTTCTGCTAACCCGGAAGTAGTACCTTGGGTTACAAACTTTACCTCAGGATGAGAATGGAAATTGTTCAGCGACAGCAGGAAGCCCCATTAGCAAAAGCACACCTCAGGTTAAGAATGGTTTTGGGTTAAGAATGGGCCTCAGGAACGTATTAAGTACATAACCCGAGGTACCACTGTATTTCCAAACATGTTGGCCAATAACTAATGGCAACAAAATGATACATGAGATTCAATATATACTTCAACTAGGGTTCCAAGACTACAACTCCCATTAGCCCTTGCCAGGAGACCATTTGAAAACCATAGAAAGCACAAAAAGCACAACCATAGAAAGAACCATAGAAAGCACAAAACACCTTGTTCTCCCCCTTCCTTTCCTGGCTGTTGTAAGGGTTTTCAAGCTGCAAAGAAAACATTCAGATACCTTCAAAGAGCCAAGCCCAGTCCTTTTGGCAGCTGACTGATTGTAACCCATAAGCATATGTCGGCACAGAAGCGCCTCTTGATTAATGCCAATTGTCCAAATTAAAGTGGAACCAAATAATGCTGGAGATGGAGGCTCGTTTATGGCAGGGACACACACCCAGATACGGGCTTGCTTGGCACAGCAGGATGCGGTGAGCTCCCCAGATACCACTGGAGAACATTGCCACAACTTTTGGCACATAAATCCTGGCTTTCCTCTGCCTGAACCTCTTTGCTGCCCATGGAGGGCAGCAAAAAGCTACTGCCATTGACTTGTGACATGGCCAGAAACCCATACTTAACTTGCCTTTCTAACCTGTTTCTTGTGTAATGGAACTTCTGTGGTTTTATACAGAGCCACAAAAATTACAGTTGATTAGTATATATACTAGTAGGTGAAATTTGTCATTTACATATGTAAAATAGAAAGGAAAGCAGATAGGAATAGATTTCAATATGGTGTTATTTGCATTTTTTTAAAAATAGTATAGGACTTATCATCTTAAAAGCGGAAGCGGTAGAACCCCACTCCCAATCATCTTCTGTGATACCATGGGACTTGAAGCTCAACCCAATGCTGGTCTGGACCTTGAGGACGTGCGCAGCATATTGGAGGGCCATATTCCTGATCGGTACTCGGTAAGATGCATCCTCTATTGTTCATTTTAGATGGAGAGATTATCATTTAGGAACCTCTGCTTTTCATTTCTAATTTACTTCCATAATGCAAACATCACACTTCCTGTGGTCCACCATTATAACCCCAGCAAGCACAGATTTATTTTCCCAAGTGGTTTGCCAGGCTAAGGACTGATTTACATCTACAAATCCATGACATGGCTTGGAAACACAGTTGCTAGAAGACTGCTCCTTGGGGAAAGCTGATCATGTGATTTGGCTCATCATGGAGCCATGGTAGTTTCAGCCCATGCCATCAAAACTCATCTTCTTCAGCGTAAAAAAAATTTTGAAACCATTTGGGAAATAGCTCACAGATCAGCTTATCGTGCTGGGCAGCCTGAACAAGGTTGGGTTTTTAGTTTCCACCTGCAATTGATTGGGGAATCAGTGGAAGAAGAGGAAATGTGGAAAAGCCCTTGGAGGAGAATTTGGGAAATTGCTTGTTGTAATGGTATCCTCAGTACTAGGTTCAGAATACCAGAGTACTAATTCAGTTTCTACACCCTCACCACACTGGGTAAAAATGCTTTTCAAAATGGGGCGGCAACTGACTACATGTCATTTTCGGTGTACCTGTATGCACAAATGGTCACTTTTACATATCAAAGATGGCTGCTCCATGAGCACTACGTGGGGGCTGTCATCTTTTTGTATGTAGTTTCTTCCATTGCTATGTCTCTCACACAACCCTATAGGAATTTGATTCCGTTGCAGCTATCCTATATTTTTTCTTCTATTACCCTTTTCCTTTTCAGTTCAATCCATCCTGTGTTATGAGCCCTAATATGCCAAACTATATCAAATGCCCCTCTCCAAAAGACCGGATTCATTGTGTTGCATTCATTATCGATGGGTCCAAGGTTGAGATCCTCCCTGAGAAGCTGGAAGAAAAACTGAAAGACATCCGTCGAAAAGCGAACAGTTCTGGTCAGTCTTTTTAATTTATTTTACATTTATGTTTTGATCAACCTCAATGTAGTTGCTATCTTATTTCATATTTTTAAAAATGGCTTCAAATAGTTCTTTGCTCATTGCTAAAAAAAATCACAATAATAATTGTGGTGGCTATTCCCAATTCAGAAGGAAAAAACAAATATTTATTGTACTCCTTTTTTATAAGCTAATCTTCTTACAGGTGTTCCACAGCTTGTTATTCTAACTAAAGTGGATGAGATTTGTCCTATTGTTGAAGAAGATACATCATACGTATACAAAAGCATGGCTGTTCAGAAGCAGGTAAACTGTTAAATTAAAAACTTTTTCTTTCCTTGTTTTGCTTCTTGGGTTTTTTTTTATATCCTCTACTCTGGGCTAATGAGAATATACACTTGAAGGTAATGGCTGGCTGATAAATGTCCCTGGACTCAGCTACACAGATGCAAATAAAACATTTTAAAAGGTTTGTGAAATGTAATGTGCCAAAGTGACACTAGCTGGCGACAGTGCGGTATATTTTTCAAAACATTTTTTAAAAAAGCATTTTCACAGCGTTTTTAAATATGTGTGTAGATTCCTTCCCTGTGTGAGAAGCAGGAAAGGGAAGAGGTCCCAGGCTGAGAGGCTGGGAAGGTCCATCCCTTTCTGTGTGAGATAAGGTTTAAGAGCTACCTTTGCATTTTTCTTTCTCTTTCTGTTTAGATTAGTTTGCTTTTTATTGCATTGTATTATGAAAAACTGTCATAACATCTTTGCGCTCTAGATGTGCAAAGCAGGGCTGTTGAGGTTTGTAATTTGGAGAGCGTGTGGCCTGAGGAAAATCCTAAGGGTCACAATGAGGCTCACCCTGGTCTAGGTTATTAAAGGTCACAGGGCATTAAACCAACACTTTTAAGTTGGACCTGGAAATGGACTGGACCTTATTTCTTGTAAGTGGCTGTGAATTTTTTTTTTGTTTGGGGTCAGTGTACAAATACGGGGCATAAAAATGCAATTAATTAATATGGTCAGTAGTGGCCTTGTGTCAGCTGGTGGAACCAAAGGGGCATAAAAACAGTGTTCCCTTGGTAACAAATCACATTTTAATTCCTTTACAGATGCGGCTAATAGAAGCAAAACTTGGCATCCCTCTGTCTCATATAGTTCCTGTTAAAAATTATTCCTCAGAGCTGGAACTGAGGAATGATGTTGATATCCTGATACTTATGGCAGTGAGGCAGATGCTTCGTTTAGCTGAAGACTACTTTGACGACTTTGATGATGAACCTTCGGTTGATCGTTCCACAAAGGATTGTTACGCTGAGCCTTAATATATAGGACTGAATTGCTGCCTTCATGTGCATTTACATCTGCTACTTAAAGGAACATGTTTGGGGTACATGTTCCAGAGATGCCACCATAGTAAACATGTAAAGTTATAAAGACTTGCGTGACTTGGGACTTAGATATCTTTCCCCATATCAGCCATCTCAAGTTCTCAGATTGGCTGAGGGGGCCACTGTAGGAATTGTTGCCAATGCATCAGAAGGCATGCATTTCCTCTGTAACTGGGGTGAGGGGGGTATTTCCTGAACAATGATTTACCCTGCCGAAATAACCCGGTGTTAGTCAAATGTAAGATAATTTGATCCTAACTTACTTAGGAGGAAAACGTAGACTTGAAATCTGAACAAAAGATATTTCTGCAAATGTTATTTTTTTTGTGTGTTTTTTTTTCTGTTATAAAATGTTCATTACAATTAGAGGCGAAGTCTGTTATTAGTATTTGTCTTGCTTCAGGGTCTTGTTTTTAAATGCTGATCAAGTTTGCCCTCTAGTGGAGAACAATACAGACAATTTAAGAAAGATAAGGTGCTCTTCTGAATCATATTGAATTTAGTGGCTTGATGCTGAAATAATGAGACGGCCTTGTGGAAAAGAGGGGATTTCCTACAGCCCTTTGCTATGTGTAGTCTTCAGCTCCTGAGAGTTTAGCCTGTGCCTTGTGCCTTACTGCAGGAAGTGTTTTTATTCTTTATTCCTAGTGAGAACACCATTCCACCTGTGACTTTGTGACTTGGTATCTGGGTGGCGCTGTGGTCTAAACCACTGAACCTCTTGGGCTTGCTGATAGGAATATTGGCAGTTCGAATCTGCGCAACAAAGTGAGCTCCCATTGCTCTGCCCCAGCTCCTGCTAACCTAGCATTGCGAAAGCACACCAGTGCAAGTAGATAAATAGGTACTGCTGTGAAAGAAAGGTAAAGGGGGTTTCTGTGCACTCTGGTTTCTGTCATGGAGTTCCCATTCCATTAGAAGTTGTTTAGTCATGCTGGCCACATGACCCAGAAAGCTGTCTCTGGACAAACGCCGGCTCCCTTGGCCTGAACAAGAGGAGTGCCACAACCCCATAGACTTAACCATCCAGGGATCTTCTTTGTCCACAAATGTCTCTCTACCATGAGTGTCCACTTGTTAGGGCTTTAGTCCTGTTTTAAGGTACAAACAGGACATGAAAGCAAAAGCTTCTCCCCACTGCTACTCCCCAGGAATTGTTGTTCAGGAGCAATTACACTGTCTCTAAACGTGGGTGCTTTATATAGCCACAAGTCTAACAGCTATAGATAGACTTGTGCACAGTAAAAAGAGGGGTTCAGACAATGTAATTTTTCTTACAGGTTCTGCTCCATAAACCCTACATTTGCTGTGGATAAAATGAGTAATGATTGCAGTAATGGATAGAAACATGATTCAGAACAACAAATGCTACCCCCCACCAACAGCTCCTCAGGTTCTGATTTGTCCTTGAAAGAGATAGTCATAATAGCCTCTAGTACTATTTCTTCACAAGGGAGTTTACCAGAAATCCTGCCTGGAACTTCTTACCTCTTTGGGAAATGAGATCCTTGAACAAAAAACGCTTTTTGAAATGTATAGAAAATTCTAAACCTGCTTGCTTTTAATGTGGGAATCACAAACGCTTCGGATAGGTTTCAAGAAAATTGTGCCCTTAACCCTGCTAGGAATGGTGGTGATATATATTTCTAGTTATCCTATAACCAAAACAAGATGGGCCTAGAGAGTGCCTGCTTACTTACAGACATAATGGGAAATTGGTGCTTGCAAATCTTCAGCATTTATAATGCCATGCTTCTGAATTGAAAAGAGATGGGTGGGAATATGTGTTACATTCCCTCAAATGCTTTCAAACCTGGAAATCAACCAGCAAAACAGAACAGTGAGCCACTCTATAATAACCTAACAGAACCACTAGATGGCAGAAAGGGGTCATAATTTAGCATTTTTTAAAACTGCGGAGAAATACTTTTGAGTTGTAGTGCCTAACTTCTGCCGTGGCCCCAGTCTTCTATTTTATGGAAGGGTGTTTGGAAAAAGAATGGAAAAATGCTTGCTTGCTCCGTAAGTCAGAGATTCTGAGACATCCTAGTCAATTTCTTAGTTTTCACATTTGCATTCTAGATCTACTGTATTAGCCCAAATATAAACTCCACCTGAATATAAGCCACACCTTTAAAATTCAAGGGGAAGAAAAGAAAAAAGACACTACCCAAATATAAGCTGCTCCCTTAAAATGCCGCAGGCACTCACACCCGTTCCGTTTTACCGTGTGTCTGTTTCAGCAGCGATATCGTAAAAGCCAAGTTTTGTAAGGTTGTAAATTTAAGCCGCACTTTAACTTTTCACATCGGAATTTGGAAAAAAAACAAAAAAATTCCTTCCAGTAGCACCTTAAAGACCAACTAAGTTAGTTCTTGGGATGAGCTTTCGTGTGCATGCACACTAAAAAGTGAGGCTTATATTCAGGCCAATATGGTACCAAATGCCCTCTGGGCTAAAGCAGCTCTTCTGCTTTAGACAGCCCCTTAACAGGAGTTAACAGGCACATCCTTGGTTTTAAATGATATTTTTTTCTTCCGTCTTTTAGAAATGGGATGCAAACTCTCCAACAGAACTGTTTATTAGGCTGAAATTCTAGTTCAGGATTTAATAATAAAACTCACAAGGGGGGTTATATAAAGAATCTACAGGTATGCCTACAAATGTGTTTATTTTTGTACTCTTGACGGAAAGTGCTGTGTTTCATCCATTATTCCCTCTTTCCCTCTTATGGCAAATTTGGAAGCACAACAGGGCGATCCAACACTAAAGTTCTACATGCTCAGGTGAGTTCCTAGATTTGCAGGTGTATGTAAGTTTGTAAATTAAAAGTAAAAGCAATAAAAAATAATAATATCCAAACCACACAGTGAACTTGCAGGAGCCACAGAATACTGAAGGTAAAGAGAGAGAAGAAAATACCTGAGTAAATAACTTCTTTGTCTGGGTAAACATTGGCCTGGTTAGGAAAACAAAGTAGAGCAAACTCGAGAGAGTCCCAGTTCAGAGTTTTGGCTCCACTCAGCATAACATGGCAGTAAATTGTACCAGGGAGAAACGGATTGGCTGTGATCTCCGTTCTAGGAGGCTGCACATCCATGCAGTCTTGCTTAGCCATGGTTTAGTTCACTGCATTGTATGAACGAACCAACTGGAATAGCAAAGATGGCAATTCTAGCCATTGATGCTACCTTTCCTTTGCTGCTTTTTTTGTATGGTGGCACTGCTATAATCCTGATTTCTTTGCCACTTTCTGTGGTAGCAAACATTCCCATGCCTTTCCTCCACACTCCCAATTATTAACCGTGGGGAGGGGTAAGTACAAGTCCCCCCCTTTCTTTGATACATGGAAGAAAAAGGGACTCTTTCCCCGCCACCCGTTACTTTTGTGTCAGGCAGTTGTGGGGCAGAAGAAAAGAGAACAGGTGTCCTTTTTTGTTTCAGGCATCGGGGGAAAAGTTTTTTGTTCTTTCTCCAGCTTCTTCCTAGAATATTTTGTGGCAATGGAGAGTGAAGAGGAAGGAATTGTTCCCTTTCCCTTTCTCCTATGGGAAAGAAAGAATCTTCCCTTTCTTGCTATCTTGCTAAGGTGGTGATCAAGGTGAGGGGGGGGGGAAAGAATAGCTCCCCCCCTTTTCTTTCATATATCAGAAAGGGAAAGGGGGCATTTTCTTCTCCTGTGCTTATATTTCTCCTATATTGTCTTCTGGAAAGTGGGAAGGGAGGAAGCAACCATGGGAGCTTGGGGCAGTGGCGAAGTGGTTTGTGGGGTCCCCCGCAAAGCATTTCTATACAAGATCATCCTTCATCCAGTCTACGCCTGCTCCTAAGACTAATGTGAGTAGACTTTCTAGCCTAGGGCAAGAGTCCCATTGATGTATTTTCACAGAAACAACTATTATCAATATGGCCCAGCTGGAGTGCTGCAGTACTGATCCTGCTAACCATCACATCCAAAATAGCTTGTGAAAGGGAAAGAGATTGTGTGGTGGGGCCTACATTTGTTATTCAGCTTCCCCTTGCTATGAAATCAAAATAAAACCAACAATACAATATGCACAATATGTACCTCACAGTAACACTACAAAATCAGCATTTTATATGTACGTACTGTATGTACTGAAGACTGTGGAATATACATTTGAAGTCCCCCCACACCCAGTTTAGGCATAACTTTTTCAAACAGATCAAGAATAATTTCCAGTGACTTTTTAGTCTGAACACCTGCTATGTGCCTCAATGGAACCGATGCCTGTGTGTGGTATATTTGGGGAAAGGAGCACCTGTGTATTGACACTTCTAACATTAATATGGTTTTTAAGTTTTTGGGGAAGATGGATTTTCATCTGAGTTTATTCTTTTCTTCACCCAGTTCAAGGCACATTACTAGATTTCATTATGTTTGGATTTCACAGCCAGGAGCATCGGTGGGTCTCTCTTCTGTCTTTTGATAGATGCTCAGCCATCTCAGTATGGGGGCACTAATGAACGCGAATTGTCGTCCGCAGAATAGCCAATGCGCGCACACACAAAAATGAAAGAGGCTCTTTAAAAATGGAAATAATATGAAACTTGCCTAACCTCTGTCCTGAATGGAATAGAAGAAATAAAAGCCGGTCCCTCCACCTTTCACAAAAGCACCCCCCCATCCTTCACTCCCAGAGTTTTTGAAGCTGCTTTTGGAACAGAACTTTGCTTGACTATGAATGAATGGCTGCCACTCTCTGTGCTACCCAAGGTAAAACCAAACAGCTGCTGCATCACTTCTCTTTCTTCCCAGCATGCTCGCTTCACCTCTCTTTCGGAGCCGGTTGGCAGCTGCTGAGATCTCCAGGTTGCATTCATTCCTAGCGTACCAGCCCGGCCTTTGAATGAACCATCTCACTGGATAGCATTTCCCATTCGAGGTGGCAGGAGGGGAAGCAAAGAGTCAAACTCATGGCAGTCAAAGCCACAAGAAGGAGACGAGACAAGGATGCTGTTTTCACTGCTGCATTTCAGCGGCATTTGTATTGTGATGTCAAGGGTGGGGTGCATGTCACACTTCCTATTTAAATGACTACAGGACATATAAATTGAGTCTTGTCTTCCTTCCAGTCTGGTAGGATTCTGCTCGAGGCAATTTTAGAGCAGATGTAAAACAGAATGAAAATTCCACTTCAGGAGGGTGGTGGGAGAGATTTTGGGGAGACGAGAAGATTCAAAGCCGCTTTCAAAGGCTTGCTCTGAATATACTCCAGTAGGCTAGTTGAACATTATAGTTAACAGTTCCCTATTAAGTTGGAAAAAAGCAGTAACCGCATATGGCCTGAGAAATACATACAGAGCATGCCTGAAGGACAATTGTATACTATAAGTTCAACATGTCCTGGTGTGACTTGGGTGTTCTGAGAAGAATGGAAATGATCAGGGGAAGCTACAGTGATTAAAATGGTATTTTACTTCAGACTTCTCATCATATATGTCAAATGAGAGAGAAGGAACAAGAAGCTCAATATCATTCCTGCTCGCTCTATATTCTCACCACATTATAATCCATTCTAAGACTGTATCCCCCCACAGTTTGAGGGATAGAAAATGTGCAATGAGAATTAATGGGAAAAGCAAGGAGATGGAAGGTAAATATTTATGATGTCTGATAGGGCCATAAATATTTGTAATTTCCCATCGCAACACCTGACCCTGCTGGGTCATATATGTACGAGTGTATGATCACGCTTAACATACACCAATGCTCATGCTTATGCACACATACACAACATTATTTGAACATCTGATTTAAAGAAAATAAATTCTGGAGTCAATTTTAAATGCACAAAAGTTTACATGTAGAATGAAGAAGAAGAAGAAGAAGAAGAAGAAGAAGAAGAAGAAGAAGAAGAAGAAGAAGAAGAAGAAGAAGAAGAAGAAGAAGAGTGAGATAATGGTCAAGGCATTGTTGTAAACCTGGGAGAAAGACTGATTTTTTGGTATGGCATCTTGCAAATACATAAACAACTTGGTCCCCTAAATAGAAAGGATTGTCCTGTTTGCCCTGTTGTGTATTTATTATCCACTATTTGGTAGAAGTTTTTTTTTTAAAAGAAAGAAAGATAAAGTTTGAATATATCAGTTCTACAAGTGCATCTCATAAAACAGGGCAGCAGAGCAGTTCTTCAGTCTTTTTCAAGCTGGAGAAATTAGCCTCACATTTTCCCCTCGGATTAATGTATGTTTTATGTTTTTGCATTTTAGGATCAAAAAACCCAGTCCCCAATCCTTGCCCCCAAATTCACACTCTTTGTTCAGGATGCATCTATTTCCTTGCAATTATTTGTCCCCATCCACAAAGACCTTCCCTGGGGTTTCCAGCCCACCTTTGTCCATCTTTACGATTCCTCTGCCTGCTGGGCTAACTTTTTATGGAAATGGTAATTTAAATTAGTACTGTAGGTAGACAAAAGCTTTCCTTTAATGAATACATTAGAGCAGAGTTCCTCTAAAAGCTGCAAGCACAGATTTTCCTTGTTTACCAAAATTATGAAAAAAAGGAAAGAACTGCTTACTGTGACTTTATGGTATGGAAAATATGATTTCTGTAAATGCAAGTGGGAGTTAAAAGGAAATCTAATGGCGTTAAGCTTTCATCACCCACTTAATGTAATGTTGGGCTGGCATAGAAATATAACATACAAATATTTTAAATTATATATAGCAGAGATTTCTGTAAAGTGCCCACGGCACATTTCTAAGTTTAATGCTCTCAACAGAAGCAAACAAGGCAAAATGTTCTGGCTGGAATTGATAAAATGTGCTATTGGCAGGTAATAAATAAGAATGAATGTCTTATAAATGAAAAAGACCAGTTAGTGACACAGTGTCTGGTTCAGGCATAATGCTGAACTATTATTTAATGTTATGTGTGCAGGCTAGCTTACCCTCTCTCCTCCTCCATTATGGCCATTAGGAGATCCAGCTAACCAAAGTTTGACATGTCATCTGAACTCAGAACTGTGGTTAGTTTTGGTTATGGTTTATATGAATCATAGAACTGTAGAATTGAAAGGGACTCCAAAGGTCATCTGGCCAAAATCCCTGCAATGCAGGAATGAGCAAAACAGAGTCTTACATTGCATTTTGAGGTCAGTCTATTTGTAAAAGCTAAAACTAACTACAGTTTATCCAGGTTTGGACACAACAAGCTGTGGTTAGCTAAGAACAGAAGGGACTGCATTTGATCAGTAGTGGCGTCCACCCTGTGGGATGCCCTTCCCTCAGATGCCAAGGAAATAAACAACTATCTGACTTTTAGAAGACATCTGAAGGCAGCCCTGTTTAGGGAAGTTTTTAATGTCTGATGTAATAATAATAATAATAATAATAATAATAATAATAATAATAATAATAATTTATTATTTATACCCCGCCCATCTGGCTGGGTTTCCCCGGCTACTCTGGGCGGCTTCCAACCGAATATTAAAAACAATACAGCGTCAGACATTAAAAACTTCCCTAAACAGGGCCGCCTTCAGTTGTCTTTTAAAAGTTGGGAGCCGCCCAGAGTGGCTGGGGAAACCCAGCCAGATGGGTGGGGATTTATTTATTTATTTATTTCCTGCTGGTGCTGGTGAGGGAAACATATTTGCCAAAGGCTTGTACATATAATGCTAAACTATGAACTACCCAGTAATGGAGCTGTGTTTGTTCACGTGGAAAAGAGCACGCTATGTCCATGTCAGGAGTCCCAGTTTCTGACTTGATAACACAGCAAGCATGGTTAATTAAAAAGGAAGATTTATTGCAAAAAACAGAGTTCTCTGGATGGCTCTAACATGCCACCAGTCTCATCCATCATGATGACCCTTCTAAAGAGTCCTTCCTCTTCCGCCAACATAAACGGAACCTATGACCCTTACGTTTCTGATTCTTTTTCCTGCCATACATCCTCCCCCAGCGATGACTGCGTGGGCTCATTGGATACCCTCCAACTTCTTCCTGAGAAGACAGACTGTCAATCTTCTCTCCCATGTCTTTTTCCTCCCCATGAGAGTCCTGCCTGAGATCCTGCTCATTCAAGATTGTTCCCTTGGCAACCTGCATTCCACGGGGCGGTGAAGTTACCCCTGTCTGATGTGAACCCTGCTCAGCCTGCGTGTGATCTGCCTCTCTCTGTTCTTCAGCAGGCTGCAACCTTTCACTTGGAGCTGTCTCAGTCCTGACAGTCCATTTGCCCAGTTCAGGAAGACTGGAGCTTGGGAACTTGAGGTTCCACCTCTTTCTGATTCTCAGTCAGATCCTGATCTTCATGGGTGCTTCCATGCACTTCACCCTCCTCCCAAGTAGTCTCATGTGCCACTATCTGGACACTTTGAAAGCATCACTGAAACATCTTGGGTGGATGTTTCCTTATCCAAGGAGACCTCAGGTTCTAAGACTAAGCAGAGCTGAACCCTGACAGAATAGACACAGGAGTCCTTGGAGGACATGGACTATCTGGATTTGTTTCACTCTTGGTTCGGGCAGTTTTGGGACTGCATCAGCCTTGGACATCAAGCTGGATAACCTGTAACAAGAGTGGGACAGGGTACCACCTTCTCAGTCTGTTGGTGGCAATGACCATGGTATCCTCCTGGACTGACCTTGTAGGCTGGGTACTGGGGATACAGTTTTACAGTGCTGCCATTCCTACATGCAGGGCCGTGTCTAGAGAATAACATTAGGGGATTGTCTCTTGGCTCCCTGTTCCTTGTGCTATGGTGTGCCTCAGGGAACAATCCCATTGTGAATGTTCTTTGACGTCTACATGAAGCAATTGGGAGTCATGTAGAGGAGTTAGAGGGCGAATGGTGTTCAGTATGCTGATGATAACCAGCTCCATTTCTCCATAACCTCTGAGTCAGGTGAGGCTAAGCATAGTCTGAAACCTTGTCTGGATGCAGTTGTGGAATGGATGAGGGCTGATAAACTGAGCTTGAATCCCAAGAAGACAGAGGCACCATGGGGGTGTAGTTCCAGTGTCTGGGAAGCTGGCCATCTCCCTGCCCTGGCCAAATATATCAAACCACTGAAAGAACAGGTGGGGTTGCTCCTGGATCCATCTTTATCAGTTGACGTTCAGGTAGCCTCAGCAGTTAGGAGTGCATTTTACCAACTCTGGCCAACTCTGACAGGAATAGGCTAGCTGTGGTGATTCCGGTATTGGTAACTTCCGGTATTGTGGGGCTACTCTTGTGTCTGGTCTGGAAGCTCCAGCTGGTGCAATATGCTGTTGCTAGGCTGTTGAGTGGAACAGACTACTACCAGCACACAACTCCAGTCCTTAGAAGCTTTCACTGGCTGCCCATATGTTACCAAGCTATGTTCAAGGTTCTTTTGCTAATTTACAAGGCCCTTAACAACTTGGGCCTAGAATATCTTAAGGACCTGTCTGATCACTGCAATCTCTGAGGAGTCTATTGGTGTTCCCCCATGGCTCAGACATACAACTCATAAGTACTAGAAGGCATGGAGTCAGAGTATTGGATCCAAGCTGGTGAAACTCCCTCCCACTTGCTGAACTTTGGGCGCATGGCTAGGACTTCCTTGTTCCAGCAGGAATTTGAAGGTAATATTTGGTTTTAGGATAAATTTTGAAGGCTTTGTTGTCCCATTTTTTTTGTGGATTGTTTTTCTGTACACCACCTAGCAATGTGAATAATTAAGTGGTATATAAATGTCATTAATAATAAAGAAATAAACCTTCTGAAATCCAAATTCTGTGTTGTGCTTGTATGGCATGTTAATTTGTCAGCTGTTAACTAGTAGACTATGTTAGCATGTTTTTATTATGAAAGATGTTGAGGTTATTTTAGTGACAGCTGAACAGTAACCAACAATAAATGATTCTTTCTCTCTCTAAAACATTTTCAGCCCAACTGTTTTGTGGAAAAGGAACAAAATGATCACACATATTTATTTAATGCACAATGTATTTTTTATTTAGAACTTCATACAATGCAGAATGCATTTGATTTTAGTTTAGTTCCAATTAACATTAATTAATATATTTATCATTTGATGTAGCACTGGCATCCCCAAGGGGGTTCTCGAGATAACTCAGTTAATTTGAGATATTGAAAGGTTGATCTGAAGTACGTTGTCAGGGTAATGTTCACCCAGTCTGGAGTCTTCTCAGAGCTAAGCTGCCCAAGCCTCTGAGTCAGACATTGCTTCCATTTCTGTCAAAAAAGGAAAATCACCATCAATCAACAGAGTCCAAGCGATATATTTATTAGCAGTGTGGACATTCCCACCTTGAATTAACAACAACAACAAAACCCCCCAGTCAAATAATTTGTTGGAATGGGTATGGAATATTTACAATGCTGTATACAATTCTAATTTTTGTCTCTACATCTACAAACAGCATAAAATTGGTAATTCTTTCAGTTTTTTACACACAGTTACAAATCCAAACTGAAAGAAGCAAAGAAAGAGGCAAGTGCTAAAAAGATTTTTTTAAAATCAAATAATAATGCTATTTTTGGTAAAGAAAACTTCTGCAGGGATATGTGGGCTATCCTATTAAGGCAACATGCTAAAGATCAGTTCAGTCAATCAAGCAACTACATCCAGCTCTCAAGTGTGAAATACTAATGGGCAGGTAACCCAATGGTGTAGTGGATTTGAATGTCACACGTACATTTTTTGGTTTTTGTTTTTACATATTTTTTATTGATGATTTCTTGGTTTACAAAAGTATGTGCAATGTCTCTTTTCTCAAGTTACGTTTTCTACAGGCACACACATGTTTGAACTAACCAGCCTCTTCAAGAATGAGAAGGGAGGCAAACCCTGGACAGGGCCACTCAGTAAGGAGAGTGACATTGCACCAGCTGTCTGCATTAATGGTACCAAGCCTCGCTTCTCCCTTCCTCCTTCCATTGCAGTGGCAGTCAGCTTTGCCTTATGAAAGGCACAGCTGTGATCCCAGTTGAAGGGCGCATATGGCAATCCACCTCTATCTTAAAAGACTCTCTGCTTCAGACATTCATTCTGCTCACAGAGACACATTTGCAGCCTTAGTAATGGTAGAAAGTAGAGAGACTTGAACTTTCAAGCTGAGAGATGCATAGCAGATCAATGACAACACAATTGTCATTGTCCCCTCCCAACTTTGTGTAGTCAGGAATTAGGCATGGACAGGTAGCCTTGGCACTTCTGCATGTGGACAAACCAAGGTCTATTCTGTTCCATTCTCACCGAAAATTTCATCCCCTAATATTTGTTGAAGGCTACTTACAACTTTACAGGCTGCTCTGAAGGCTGCCTTTAAAGCTTAAAAGACTGTCCCAATTCCAGATAAAAACCAGTTTAAGTGGCTAGAAGGTGTTGCTGCCACCATGACTAGTGCCTGGCAATTCCATCCACGTCTGCAAGTGCCTCTGGGAGGGATGTGATGTGGTGCTGTGCCATTTTTTCCCTAGGGAAGTTGTATGGAGAATGTAGTTTCCAAATTTAACTGACCTCTATCACCTCTATCACACCTATCCGTCAAAGACCAGGAACGCAAAAGCTCTGTAGTGGTTGATGCCTGTTCTTGATTGGGCATCTGGGCTTCATTACTCATTTCACCGTCATTGTTTCCGCAGAGTCCGCAGGTTTTACCTCTCATGTTGGAAGCGACTGTAATCTGCATGGATAATGGATAATGGATGTTTGTATCCTTACAATGCAGTGCATTAAAGGAATGGAGCAAGAAATCCTAGGACAAAAAGCATCAGGTTGTCAGACTTACCATCAGAATTTCGCCATCATAGGTCACATTCACTAGGCCTATCAGTGGTGCCTCAACAGCAATAGTGGTCTCATTTTTACACATTTTAACGTGCGCTGTGGAGAAATGGGATAATCGAAAATGGTTTACCAATTATTTCAAGAGCAAGAGCATGTTTCAGCAGTGTACATAGAAATGTGCAGATTTTGTTCATTCGTTTTACATTACTTTTTGAGTCTTGCCTACAGAATGGGACCAGAGACACCGCAATTTTTGCTACGAGATTCTGAGACATTAGCTTGTATTGACTACCGAGTACAGAAATTTTCATCAAATTTATGGGTAGGATACTCAGCTAACCCATCACACCTTTACTGATCAAGGCTTACTAACTTATTTTCAATGTTTACTTTTTTTCATTACTATGTGGGGTGGGTGTGCCCCAAGTTATTCAAGGTTTTTTTTATATAAAATTGATTACCAATATGTAATCAATAGTCAGAGTATTTGGATTTAAGCTGACTCAGGTGAATGGAACTGTGTTGTGATTTAAGAAAAAGCGTAATATCAGATGCAGTACCTTTCTCATCCTCAAACTCCTTTTTGTCAAGCAGGACTCGATTCTCATTGTAAAACAAATAAAGCTTATTCATGGTAGGTAGGATTCTGATATAACTTCTGATCCTGGGGGGGGGGGGGAGAATGCTTTTTGTTAGAAGGTGAAAAAACTGATATTAACAATCAGTGTGACGCAGCCCATCTTTCTCCCATAGTTGTCATTTACGAGTGCACTGCAAAACTGCACCAATTCCCCCCTGAGGCTCCTCATGCTGCCTTCGCTGTGGTTTGAAAGGAAGTAGGTTCACACTAAATTTGAAACCAAATGCATTTCTTCCCCCAATATTGGTTGCTATAGACCCCTCAAGGCATCAGCAGCATGGCATGGGATAACTGTGATCTGATTCCATTTAGATCTGAGAAAACTGCACATTTCTGCAGTCTGTGGCCCAGTTTGCAATTATTTCTAATGCAGTTCCCATTAAAGGGGGGAAACAGAAATACAGTGGTGCCTCAGGTTACAGACGCTTCAGGTTATAGATGCTTCAGGTTACAGACTCCGCTGACCCAGAAATAGTACCTCGGGGTAAGAACTTTGCTTCAGGATGAGAACAGAAAGCAGCACAGCAGCAGCGTGAGGCCCCATTAGCTAAAGTGGTATCTCAGGTTAAGAACAGTTTCAGGTTAAGAACAGAACTCCAGAATGAATTAAGTTCTTAACCTGAGGTACCACTGTAAAGGTTAAACCTTTATTTTTTCCCTTGTGATTATATTATCTAAAAAAGCTGTGTATTTGTTAAAACTTACTCTGAAGAGATATTGACGTGAACCTCTCCTGGACTATCAGGTCTGGACTTTGATATCCAAACACGGAACCGTGGTTCATAATTTTCATTTTTGTTGCAGTCTTGGACTACCAAAAGGTCACAGGCATGTTTGGTTGTAGTTACATTGAATACCTTGTTATCAAAGGTCATGATCCGTTCGTTGTCCACCTCACATACAGCTGGCAAGATGACACCCCCCCCAAAAAAAGAAGTCAGATGCAGCAGTGAACATAAGATAGCCAGAAATATGCAATGTTTAGGCAGATGTCTGGAAGTACATTTTCTTGTTAGACTTAGATTCCATCCCTTGCAGTTCGGATGAATAACCAGGGAAGCCTGTTTGATCAAAAAAGCCTCTCAGTTTGACTAGATCTCAGTTTTTGCCAGACTTTTGCCACTTTTACAAAAGATGCAGGTCAACTAAGCAGGCTGCCATTAGGACAGAAGCTTCCATCCAGCCATCTTTACTGGGATACCGTGAGATATTGTATCTGCCTGAGGATGGAGTAATGCTTGGACTCAACCTACTCTTCAGAAGCTACACCAAGGATTGATCTTCTGCTGACTGCGCTGCCAAGTTCAAAGTGGCTTAAGTAGAGCAGCGGTGGACCAGAACGAAGACTCGCTCACTCTGGTCCGTTGCCTAGGCCCCATCTGCCCCTTCAGCCTCTATTGACCAGTTTAATTTAAAGTTGTGGCAGGCAATCCCATTACTCCTTGCAGCTGCCCAAGGCCAAAACCAGCAGCCAGACTGGAGAAGAGGGCTGCTCCCCCCCCCCAGTCCTGGGGCACTGCGCCAGGCCATAACTGCTGCCCACCCTGATCATGGATAAATGACCTTTTTGTGGCTATAAGCAAGCAAGAAAACTCCTTCTGGCAGTTTGATCGATGATAATGTGGTTGTAATCTATATACACTTTCTGGGCATACGTATGTCTTCTTGCACTTATTGGGACTTATGTCTGACTTTACGTTCATAGGACTGTGCTGTCAATTATTTATCTATTTATTCATTTCAATGTATTTAAGGTCGCAAGGTGGGTTACAAAACAGAAGAAGAACATCATAATTTATAATAATTATTTGAAAATTTATCAAATGAGCTGGAAAATCCATATAAAATCACTAAATCCATTTACAATATATAATTGCTAAACAGAAGGCTTAAAGTTAGAAACAATATGCTTGCAAAATGGTCCTGTTAGAAGCTAAGAACAGGCAATGCTTTAAATTTAAAGACTTGCCTGATGTAAGTAAAGTATTAATTTACCTTCACCTCCTTTGGGTGCCCATGACATTAATTCAAATAAATCATATGCCCTTTTTGCTGAAGATTGATAATATGGAGTTTCGAAAGCGGGTAAAGAAAATGGAAAACAGAGGCCATCTCTGTAAAAGGTTTCCTAGAAAACAAAGAATGAATGTATAAGGACCAATGTGGCTGTAGACAAAGCTTGTGTTTTGATTTATCATTTAACTACATAAACTAAAACATATCTTTCTTTTTTTAATTTTTTTTCTAAACCCATAGGGATACATCCCAATTTAAACTCAGCAGTTCCACTCTCACTAGAGGAAGTGGAGATGGTGGTATCTTTGTCGATTCTTTCTTCCCCTTAAAGTTCTGTGTGTCCCCTCAAAATCTTCTCCACATGTTGGGGACTATTGGGAGGAGCATGAAAAGTAATATAGGCAGCTGCACCGAGAAAATATCCCTTCTGTTTGTGGAAAGGATACAAACAGAATATGGATCCAACCTACAGATTGCTTCCAGGGGCCTGTTGATTGAGCAATCAACATTTTGATTTGTTTGGGGCAAGTTACCGTATTGGCCTGAATATAAGCCTCACTTCTTCTTTTTCCAAATTCCGACTGTGAAATGTTGAAGTGTGGCTTAAATTTGTGACCTTACAAAAAAGAGCTTTTAGTGACATCACTACTGAAACAGACATATGGTAAAATGGAACAGATGTGAGTGCCTGTGGAATTTTAAGGGAGTGGCTTATATTCGAGTATTGTCTTCTCTCTCCCCCCCCCTTGAATTTTAAAGGTGTGGCTTATATTCAGGCCAATACAGTATAAGACATTGAATCAAGCAATTGTTATTCCACACTTTCCAATGCACTTTCACATCACTTTCTTTTTTGGGAAAAAAGTCTGCTTTTAGGGAGTAGAGGGCCTGCTGTGTGTGTACCACCCAAATTTGATGGTATGTGGTTGAATTAAACCTGAAAATATATATTCTCTATACTTGCTGACTACCCAGTTGCTTCCCTGAAGACAAACTACACTTATTTAATAACCCATATTTAATAAAAGAGATAACAAATACATGCCCCAGGAACTCTCAAGATTGTAGCCGTTGTCCATGGAGAGGACTGGACTATTCTGAACAGAACCTGACGTGAAGGATTCTTCTGATAAACCGCTGTGAAGTATTTCATGTATGCAATACCAGGAATGAGATCCATAACCCTTGATGAAATCAAAATAGGATTCAGTCAGATTTTTTAAAATTAACCCCCCCCCCAATATGTGCAACAATTAGGTTTAATAAGAAATGAGGTGGATGCTATACCAAGCAGCACATTTCTCTAGATAGCGTGGAACCTTTGTCCATTTCATCTCAATTTCGAATGCGTCCCGTCCTGCAACCAGCCCACTGGAAGCCTTTACTCGAATGTTGTAATCTTTGCAGTTGTCTCCCCAGCTCAGTTCGTTCTTAGGTAGGAAATAAAAAAAAAGTTATTTAATACCATGGGAATGAAAAGCCAATGACCCATTTGGATCCTATCACAACGGAATCTTCATTGCATTGCGGGGGTGTGTGTGTGTGTGTGTGCCCCTGTTTTATATGCTGAAAATATTTTTGTTATGAGAGAATTTGGGACTGGCCATTTGCTCTGTGTTTTATTATCACAAAATCCAAAGAGTGCTTTAGTAACTGTATTGTAGACCACCGTTAAATTTTTCTTATGAGTTGGCAGTTCATAAACAAGCAATTGGACAACCTAAATGATCTTGGTAAGGGATGTTTAAAAACTATCTCACCCCTCACAAACTTGCATGTTGAGATTGGCATAGGTATGTTTTGTGCTTGTGTGGAACACTTCTCTTTTCAAGTTATTGCACAAGGATGCGGCAACTTCTTCCTCTACATTCTAGGAGATGCTTTTAGTGAACTTTCAACTTTAAGCAGATCTGCCTGTAATAATCTGTGCCTCCTAGCTAGTGTGGGATAATGGTTTTTATTATCTTAAAAAATAAGAACTGCTCTGCCTTGGTTCTGAATCTATTCAATGTTTATTATTAGTGAAAATTCGCGTGTAGCTTCAGAGAAGCATTGCTGAAAATTGTCTTACAAACCACAAAAATAAATGAAAGCACATTTTTAAAAAATGTTTTGTTTTTTACCTGGAGTGTGTAAGGTTGCACAACACTATCAAGACATGCTCTCCACTTGGTTCTGGCAAGCTCACTTCCAACTATTTTCATCTGGGCTTTGTAGCGGTCATGTTTCATGTACATTGAAAATTTGTAGCCCTGTTCTTTCTTATCACTCCTAACTGCCTCAGCCACAATGGTAACGTAAGGTCGTAGTGAATCGCCATGGTCCTGGTCCTGAAAGACAGAAAAATGAAAGGGCACCATTTTAATGCCTATGATGATCAGTTGCCTTCAGCTAGAGTCACATTCACACCATAAATTTCAAGCTCTGTGATACCACTTTGAACAGTTCTGGCTTTCCCCAAAGACTATTGGGAACTGTACTTTGTTAAGGGTACTAAGAGATGCTGGGAGGCACCTAATCCCTTCACTGAGCTACAATTTCCAGCATGGTTTAACAATCAAAACTCTTTACAGGAAACTTTGGGAACTGTAGCAGGAAGTCTGTGGTTGACACCTTATGTACTTCATGCTGTCTAAGAGCAAAATCAGATGTCTATCTAGAGGTGTAATTATTTGCCTGCCCCATTCATCTATAAAATGGGAGGGTGGGTCCACATTTGACACTAAAAAGGGTGCATGGGGAGGGGGAGCTGAACTCTGCTTCCATTTCCTTATGCTCTGCCACCCAGCTTTCTCCCGGCTGATTTGATTTGTACTTCTGAAAGTGCTATTGAAAGGGTGAACCAGAGATTAGAAGGGGAAGAGTAACATTTTCTTAATTCTTCAGTAATATTCTTATACCACTTACTATTAGAAGAGAAATCTTGAAACATTTTATAAAGATTACACACACACCGCGTTAAAAACAGCGACAATATTACAGATGTCACCCAAAGCATAAGGCAAGTGAAACCACATTAATTTGTTTAATCGCAATTAGATTCTAGCCTCCACTGTGACTAGGACAGACACATGAACAAGAATTGTAGCTGTTTTGAAAATGCTTTCCTCTTGTATTTAATAATAATAATAACTTTAATTATTTATATCCCACTCATCTGGCTGGGTTTCCTCAGCCACTCTGGGCGGCTTACAGCATACAGTCATTGGAAGTTGAACGTAATCCGTTCCGGAAGTCTGTTCGACTTCCAAAATGTTCAAAAACCAAAGAGCGGCTTCTGATGGCTGCAGGAAACTCCTGCAGCCAATCAGAAGCTGCGAAAGCCACGTCAGACGTTTGGCTTCCATAGGAACGTCCGAAAACTGGAACAGTCACTTCCGTGTTTCGATAGTTCGGGAGCCAAAATGTTTGAGAACTAGGCTGTTCGAAAACCAAGGTACGACTGTATATAAAGCAGACTAAAATATCAAACCCTTAAAACTTCCTGTTACAGGACTGCCTTCAGATCACAGTTTAAAGAAACAGGAAATAAATAAAGGTAGGGAGAAAAACTGACAACTCTGCTAGCCACTTCCTGTAAATTAATTACCTGACTGAAATCTGGACCTAAGCTAAGGATTGAAGCAATGGCTTCTTTTTCACTTTTATTAACTTACCTCCTGCATGAAGCTGCTCCTTCCACCTTTCTGCTTTCTGTCTCTGCTGCTGCTTCTGGTGTTTCTGGAGTCGCTGCTAGAGCTGCTACTGGATTCAGAGGATGATGATGAACTGCTTGATGCTTGCTGATTTTCACCCCATAATAATAATAATAATAATAAAATGTAAAGAGAAATAAACAGAGAGCATGAGAAGGAGATGACACTGTGATATATAGGACCTATCACTCACACTATAAGGTGGAACTTTCCCCCCCCTTTCTCCAAAGTCCCAAGTGCTTTTCAGACACATGGATGGCTCACAACCTCTTTACAGACAGTAGCCACAGAGGGTTCGTAACTAAAGAGTTACAAAGCCAACTCTATTTGCAGCATCTGATGTTGCAAAATCATGCAGGCTACATTCCTAGGCACCGTTTAAAATAGTGCAGAAAAAGTCTCACTGGTGGACTGCCTTTTATTTGGGTGAGTTTGCCCCAAAGAAGGTTGACTTGCGTGACATGGATTTCTGCCGTCTTTCTCGGAGAGGAAGCCCATTTTAAAGAATCAAGAATATCAAAACTACCTGGTGCTTCACCTGCTGCTTTGCCTTGTGTGCCATGTATTTCGCGTTAGCCAGTTCCAGACCTCGCAATTCCTTCTAAATTCCAAGAAGAAGACGAAGAAGAAGAAGAAGAAGAAGGGGGAAAAGGTAAATCAAATGCACTCTGGTAAATGGAGGAACAATTTGGCAATTGTTTCATGGAAAGCACTTACTGAAAGTCTCTTGCCACTGCCAATGTGGCTGTCCTTAACATGCTTCTGTTTGCTTGGGCGTCCCTTGGATTGTTTCTTGTTGCTCCTGCTGTCACTGCTGCTGCTGCTGCTGTCACTGCTGTCACTGCTGCTGCTGCTGCTGTCACTGCTGTCACTGCTGCTGCTGCTGCTGTCACTGCTGTCACTGCTGTCACTGCTGCTGTCACTGCTGTCGCTGCTGCTGTCGCTGCTACTACTGCTGCTGTCGCTGCTGTCACTGCTGCTGCTGCTGCTGCTGTCACTGCTGTCACTGCTGCTACTACTGCTGCTGCTGTCGCTGCTGCTGCTATCGCTGCTGCTGCTGCTATCGCTGCTACTGCTGCTGCTATCGCTGCTACTGCTGCTGCTATCGCTGCTTCTGCTACTGCTGTCGCTGCTGCTGCTGTCGTCACTGCTGCTGCTGCTGCTCTTCAAAGAAGTCTTCCTGGGGTGCTTCTGATAACGTTCTTGCTGTTTCATATCTATCATTTCATCGTCGTCACGGTCATCCCAATCATTGCTTGAGCTGTCAGAGCTATCACTAGAGCTATCGCTTTCGCTGGAGCTGCTGATGGGCTAATGGGGGAAGTAGCCAGAGAAAAACAAACACAGTCATATTAAGTTTTCTAAGCTTGAATAGAACATTTTGCAAACAAGGTACTTCTTATCTGGCCAGAGGGGGAAAGCTAATTTGCAGATTCTCATTTGCACAAAATTGTTGGCACCCATCTGTCTCAAGAGACAATGGAGTGTGGTTCCGGGGGCAAAAATCACTGCGCCTGCTGTGGATGCAAAAAGAGCTTGTAACTGCTGCCTCCTACATTGTTGCAGCACCAAAGGGACCTCCGTGGGGCACAAGAAAACGTTTTACACAAATGCATAGGTCACATATACAATCAAGATCAGTCTCCAACTAATTCCTTCCTTAGTTCACGATATTGGATGCTGTTGGACTAGGATTGCCATACTTCAATAAGAGAAAATCCAGACACAAAAGTTGTTGAGCTTTGCTTTTGCATAATAAAACTGAAATTTTAAAAAATTGAGCTATTTTTGAGCAATTTTAATTTTAACTGATTTATGGAAATTCTGCGTGGACGCTATTTTTGGCAAACAAATCCTGGGTATGTCCAGGAAATTCCAGACGTATGGCAGCCCTATGTTGGACTCAAAATCCTAACACCCTTGGCGACTGGCCATGCTAGCTGAGATTGATGGGACTCCGGCAACATTTGGAAGGTCAAAGGTTCCCCACCCTTGAGTTTAACGCCTTAAATGTAATACTGCACACGCTGTCCGAAAGCTAGAACAAGTTGTAGAATATAAAACATATGGATAGTAGCCCCTCCCACATGGTGATACGTATTGCTATCATAAATACCTGAATTCTTCTTAAATGTCTTTCTTCATCTCTCGTCAAACGCACCATTGGTAAACTAGAATGAGCGCCTCCTTGAACAGTCAATCGTAACTTCTCAATGGGTGCTCTTCTCTCAGCTGAAATTATAGAGTTAGTATTAGTGTTACTGCATGGTTTATCTATGCAATAAATCATGGTTTCTGAAACATAGTCAATGGGCGCTTTTGATACATGCAGCCACCAGTTGGGTCCATTGATTTGTATGGCATATGAATGTGTTATGTGACCACCATGCATAATCTGTGGCTTCACTGCTAGGCCTAGTGAAAGACCAGCTTGAGAACTATGGTAGTGAAAATTTAAACCTCAGATTGTTTTGTCACCTGTTCAAGATGGGCGGGGTATAAATAATAATAATAATAATAAATAATAATAATAATAATAATAATAATAATAATAATAATATCTTTGTCATTAAGATGATTTCAATGAGTCTGTTCTAACCAAGCACAAGTCTTTATGGTATGTCTCTGTGTGCACATCTTCTTCTGTATATTTTCCTAGGCTTTCATCCACTGTGGTTCACAATGCCATTTGCCGACAGATGACACTGAACTACAGCATGACCACAGCCGTTTGTGAGCTGCTCTCCACCACCACCAGTCCCATATGACACAACCCACACTATCCAGAAGGACTGCCAATTGTCCAGGGAAATATTGCTCCGGTTCTTTTCCCTGAACCCCTCTGCATTTTGTAAAAAAACCAAACACACCCCAACAAACATCATAGAATAAAGAAGAGTTACCTTGCTTGAGTGTTACTCTAAAAGTATGTTCGCCAGCCAAGTTGTACAGAGAGTCATCTATGGAGCACCCAGCATAAATGTTTGACCATTCAACGCAAGCCCTGCATCCAAATGTGCATGCTTCAACACACTCAGTGTGACGAGGGGCAGGCCTGTAATGTTCTGACTGTTCTGCAGAAATTTGGTCCTGGATGGATGATGAACATAGTCCAGCATGAGAGATTGCAATCTCAGACTTCTGCCTCGTCATCATCATTATTATTTGGTAAAGATCAGTAATTCAGTTGGAACACTGCATATATAAAGCGCAGCATCTCGACCAATGGTTAAGGGAAGCCCTAATATTTAATGGGGAGGGATACAGGATGATTTCCAGTGCGAAGTAATGTAAGTCCACTGATTTCAATACGTCTGCTCTAATTTACGTTAGGGTTTTGTTCTCAGCCTTTCAGGACTTAACATCTTTAGTTGCATCAATTTACATCCTGGTGTAAGTTACATCCACTACACCATTAAAACTACATCCCAGAGCTGTCACGCATAGTAGGATTTATTCATAGCTAAGTTTATTTAAATTAAGGCCACTACTTATTTACTTGACATTGAGAACTGCAATTATGTTCTTCATTGACACTGTTCTCTACCTATTACATCCCAGTTTTAAATCCCCCCAGAATCCTGAAATAAAATACATGATTAAAGTTCTGATTGTAATGGGAATTTGTCTTTAATGAATAACCAATAAATGCTTTATGGTAGCTATAGTGCTTTTATGACTGCTAAATTTATATTTGTAACAGTAGGTCAGTTTTTACACTTCCCTGGGAGTAGGTCTCATTGACCGCAATGTGACTTACTTCTCAGTATATGTGTATAGGACTGAACTGTAAATGTTTTATGGGGGGGGGCAGATTAAAAATAGCTCACACAACTTCTTTTCTATGTAAAAGAAACATT
Organism: Podarcis melisellensis; assembly: GCF_964234715.1. NCBI lineage: Eukaryota > Metazoa > Chordata > Lepidosauria > Squamata > Lacertidae > Podarcis > Podarcis melisellensis. The sequence goes on from NC_138538.1 coordinate 65,757,259, forward strand.
TCTCAAGCAAAAAAAGCGCACACAAAAATCTAATATGGGTTACCCTTCTTTCATTCCGTTGTTCTGCTGACTCAAATGAGCCTCTTATTATTTTAGACACAGTTTGAGGGACGAAAAGTGGAGTAGACTTGGTTGCAGGTGCCTCTTCAAGGTTGCGAGTGATAACAGATGTCGTAGCACTGTTGGATAAACAGAGGGAGAAATCCTGTGTTAGAAGCACAAATATGTTTAAAATGATCTGCGTTGTGCCTTGTAGTATGGACTTAATCACACATGGAGTTCCTTGCAAATTGCTCTATAAATTGTACCTAGGCAACCCAAATGCCTAGGTACAATTTTGACTAGGCAAAAATGATGAGGGAGCCATGACTAGTCATATTTTAAAACAAAATCAAGTTAGTGTCATCTATTTTGGGTGGCCATTTTCAGACTTCAACTTAAAGGCAGTATTTCATGCTCACTGCTCCTAATTTTCTACTAAAGTTAAAAACATAACAAACAAACAAACAATGCACAAGCCACTGACATAGTTTCAATCCCAGGACTGGGATTTAATCAATATCCTAGCTGCTAAAGTGATGGGTTTCTGTTCTGTCTGGGACACTGCTGCAGAAAGGACATACTTCAAAATATAAGGAAGTCAAAAGCTCTGGTACAATGATATGTTTTCCATAGGGCAGTTAGATACAAAGGTATTTCCTGTATCATAGGATCTCTGTTAAAAACGTAGCCCTTGTCATGGGTTACTTGTGTGCAATGAGCAAGCATGGTGAAAGGGGTTGTGGGGCATGTTCCGTCCTGCCCCCAGTGGACAAAAAAAAGAACAAAGGAAACCATTCAGGGGAGAAAATCTTAAATGATCAATCTATTAATCAGTTAAAGGCACAAATTTCAATAGCAAAAACATCACGTTGTTATTTCTGGTGCATAGAAATATAGCTAGGATATTTTACCATGGTGGATAGGCTGAGCCTTCAGTCTGCAGCTGTGATGTTCACTGGATTAGCTTAGCCTAACTCACTGGCTTATTAGTCACATAAAATAAGTAAAACTATTGCTATGAATGTGATCAGGTGATATTACAATATCATTCCTTTGAGTCAGTCAGCTGACATGAGCAATTTGCTTCCAAGCAAACTACTGCTTTTCCACATCCCACAGATTGTATGCATATTAACTCAGAAGCAAGTCTTACTAAATCCAGTGAGTTTGATTCCAAGGGAGGTGGGCATCCTGTGCTGTAAAACACTAGCAGTAAAACACTCAACAGCATTTTAACAAACTTATCTCTAAGCTGCTGGTAGTCCAATCATATTTATGATGCAGGCATTACATTTCTAACTACATGGCTTCAAAATGCATTAAAACACACACTTTCCATCGTTAGTATTTCACGGAAGCAACAGATATTGTCACCTGGGGGTTGTTTTGTGAACACAGATGGGTAGAAGTGACCTGCCTGGCTGTGAACTGAGAGGTGGTCGGTGTTCCCATGTTGAGAATAATGGGCTTCACACACTGTGAGGGAAGCCTAAGAACACCTAATCTACTTTATTTGAAAGGCGGATTTGCATTCCTTTTATCTTTCTCTCTCTTCCTCTTGTCGGTGCCTGCAGTGCTGAGGGTACTGTAGAGAACATGCAAGTTGTGCTTCACATGGAGCACTTCAGTCAAGTCAAAATAAATAAATGACGCCTTATCACCCACAGGCTTTGTTTTCTGTTCAAGTTCTCTGTCTCAGATAAAGGGCATGACAGCTGCACCCCACACCAAGCTTAGCTAGAACCTTCAGGAATTTTTTATTTCTTTTATTAAGAAAAGGGACAAAATATATTCTCACAGACAAGCTGAGGGGATGAAAGAAATTACAAATCAACTTGCATTTTAAGATGGCTCATCTGGGCAGAATAGATTAAAAGGAAGTGGCTTTCACTTGATTCACATTTAATAATTTAAACCGTCACCAAACTACGGTTTGTATCTCCAGGCAGAAATAGTTGGCATCACTCCCCCACCCTAATCTTTCTCTCAGTACTGTTATTTTTTTTTAACCCAGTAGTCTACATTTGCCACTGAACTGAATGATCAGTTCTTCCCCACTGAATATAAGAGACGGCCAATAAATTGAGTGGCAACACAGGTGTCACATATTGTTTTCTGCAGAAATCAGCTGCCTGATCCAGCCCTAGCACTTTAATAAGAACGGGTGGAGGAAAGTTACAAGGAACTTCCTAAAGGTTCCAAACAGGTCCCTGGTGAGTACAGAGAGCCACAACAAATCATGTGACTTGGCAGAAGGCTCCTTACTCGTAAGTATCTGGTCACTGTTCAATGACTGCAACATCAGCATATGACGTTCTTGGTTGAGAAGAGCAATCAGAGATCAAATGCCATGAGAACATCTTAATGCCCACTTTTTTCAAGCAATGGCCACTCCCACCATCAGATCAGAGTGATCAAATTATGTGATACTAAACATCTTCCACTCATTCCTTGTGTTAGGATACTTGCACCGCTTCTTAATTAACTACTGAGTAATCAAGGCTAAAGGGGCCAGTCTTCTAACCGATTCTGCCAGACTTATGCATCCATACAAATTCCATAGGCCAACATGCAAAATTGTTAGGAGGGATTGGGGAATGTTGGATAATACTGGAGCATGTAGGAAGGTTTGACAGGGGGAAAAAAACAGGTAGAAGGTACATGTACCAGCATGTGAGGATAAGTACAAGGACTGTGAGGACAAGAAAAAAGAATAATGCCCTTCAAAATGGAAGTGTCCTTCCTAACGATTTTTATTTGTGCCATTCTATACAATGTAGCACCAAAGGAAAAGAAAAATTAAATCTTCTCCCAGCTTTCACCAAAAAGAAAAATGAAAAACAATTAATCCTCTAAGGATGCATAATCAATCACATTTGTGATCAGCCATGCAAATAATTTACCTATGTGAAGTGAAGCTATTTTTATTGGTCTTGCTCATAAGTATTTTAAAAACTGGAATGCAGGTAGTACTATTTATATTTTTCAACAACTTGTCACTGAAATGTAGGCTATATTTTGGACAATGCATTCTCTGGAGGGTTTCCAATATTTCTGCTTTAATCTTCAGATTTAGGTTTTCCACAAGTTTTATATGCTCATTCTTCCTCTTGATGTTATGTAGAAAACTGTAATTTTAAGTTTATTCATTTGTTGGCTCACCAAATAATGCAAAAATACGTTGCTTGGTAAGGTTTTGAAATACTTTCTGTTTACACAGTTTATGCCATTCGCTTTAACTTTACTAGTACTCAGATTTTTGTGTTTTTTTGTGGGGGTTTTTTAATGCCAAAGGCCATTATGAATTCCAATGGGAAGTTTGTCACCCAGATAAACAGACAACAGATACCAATATTGATCTACCTTGCAACACTGTTGTATTGACTGTATATTTACATGTCAAAGTAACAATTAATAATGTCGTTAGAGATGAGGGGAAAATTGTATAGTATATAAACCTTACAATACGGTTTCAAATTATAGGATTATTCTGTGCAATCTAATTATCTATGAAAAAGCTTATGTCAAACATTTTAAACATATTTCTTGATCTTCAAGCATTTAAAGCTGATTTTTAATTTAAAGCACTCTCTTTCAACTCTGTGAATCTCAACTTGACACCTCCATAAATTTGATTGGAGTGTTTAACTTTGAAATAAGTCCATTGCACTAGATAATATAAAATAATTAACTCCAGAGATCAAGTACTAATTATAAAATGTATTGCGGGAGAAGGGGGGGGGAGGGGTGTTCTACCAATTTTCGCTACCCCTACCTGAAAGACATGAGTTCAGTTTCCTCTCTGCATGGTGGAAGTTCAAGTTTGAAGGTCTTTTCCTTAATGTTCATAGAGACATCAACGTTCACAGGGATATTGGTGACCATTTTGACATTCTCTTGTATTATAGCCTGGAATTCAGGGACAACGATTCCCATCGTCACGAGCATATCTTTGTTCATGCTAAAAATGAAAAAAAACCAAACAAACCCATTATAGTGATGTTATGGCAACTATACGTTAAAGAGTTTACGAATACTGAGGGCACATTTGCACCACTTGAATTGCATCTCGTCATTTTATGTATCAATGAGTCTATTTACCTGACAGACAATCTGGTTTTCAGTTTCATATCGATGTTAAGCAAGTCAGGCAAACTCAAATGTGATGTCGGCTCGGGACTCATGGATAATTGAACTGTTTAAAAGCAAGCAAATAAAACAAATGCATGCTATAAAATAATTATTATGCAAAATGTGATATATAAAAATGCAATTATTTTGTTTCTATTTTGATATTATTTTGATAAAGGGATAAATTTGCCCTGAGCACTGCTATTTGTCTCACAGTTAATAATGGGGGAAAACTGTAACCCTGGAATGCTTATTTAATCCCTCCCCCCCAGCATCTTTTATTCTAAATATATTTGAAACCCAGTCATTTCCAACTCAATGTGCTTGGGAACACAGTCATAGGGATACCTCACGTTACATTTTTTGTCCTTATATATTTTTCCTGTACCACTTTAATGAGGTCCTACCATTCTCATGGTAAAACCCAAGACTGGGAGTCCTAGGGAGTCAGCGATACAGCTGCAAATGAAACGTTTTAAGTGTGTTGTAAAGAGTAATATACAAATGTGACTCTAGATGGTGACAGTGAGCTATGACAAATTTAATGTATTTTTCAAAACTTTTTTTTTAAAAAAAAACATTTTTGTGGCATTTTTTATACGTGTGTAGATACCACCCTAGTTAATCACTGTTCTTGGTAGTTGATAAATTTCTATTGCCTTACCGTTTCCATTGACTGATGTGTGAGTAAAATGAACCAAGTTTATTTGAAGTGGAAGTCCAGTGCATGTAGGCACAACACCGTAAATTTCTGCAGATACTAAATTGTTTTCCCACTGTATGTTTGGATGATTTTTAAGGCCATCTACAGAATCTTTTATCCAGGGGAGAGGCATTTTGCCATGGAATATCTGCAAAGAAATTTGCGCTGATTAAACAAAGAGAACGAGAATATCACATGCTCCACGTCACTGTTCCTTTCATAGGAAAAAGAGGTTGCCAGTGCAATAGTAAGTAATGCTGAAAAGTTATAATTGCACCCAATTGAATCCTGAAAGCAATCATGTTTAAGAGCCTAAAAGAAGAAGAAGAAGAAAATATAATTTATATCTAAACAACATGCAAGTCAAAAGAGGCACCTGCAATGCATCCTGGATCACATCAGGAGTGAGCTCCAAATACGCGATTTCTTGGCGTGCTAATTTGAGATACAGTCCTCCAAAAGTTGGGTCATGTCCTCCTTTTTTCTGATCGAAGGGCTGTGTGATAAGAAATAGAAACTTACTGAAATATTTATTGTTTTGTTTGTTTATTATTTTAAGAAATGATGGTGTACCCTTTTTTTGCAACACATGCGTTTTCAATGTTTAGGGTGGCTTAAAACACTCAAACAAAACAACAGGGAAATCTAATGGCAATTAAACAACCAACAACAACAGAATTAAATTGAAGGTGAAACCAAAATGATTGGGGAGGGGGAATCAGCTGCAAAAGAATCCTCATTCTGGCAGGTCAAATGTCTTCTTGAATGAAGCAAATAAATAAGCTAGGCTATGAAAAGGAACGAGAGGCACAGCCTGAGTTAGGGAATCTCACGATTTGGGGAAAATTCAACCAGGCCTTTGGCCAATTAACATTCTGCAGCCTTTAAAATGTGTTTGGGGGTGAATTATTGCTTTGTTGTTTCTGTTTTAACTCTTTATTTGTGCTTTTCTCTTTGATTTTTATATTGTGAACTGCCCTGAGCTCTTTTCCGAAGGGCGGTGTATAAATCCAATAAATGAATCAATAAATAGATTCAGAAAAGGTAAGCACATCCCAAGCATCTAGCACATCCCAACCAGCCATGCCTTGCTTGGATATGGGTACCAATGGGACACAGAGAAGAGCATCTCTATCAAATGTTATGGACTGGGCATGCTGGTATGGCAGGTATCATGCGCCTAAATGATTTTGGGCCTTAAACAGACATAGCATTTGTAGGAATAACACATTACAAGGTTTATTATGCCGGCCACTTACCAAGTCATGGAGCCTTCCTTCTGCATATGCCCTTTCAAAAAGGCGAGATAGTCCTATACTCTTAAAGCCGACCTGTGTTGAAAGTGGGTGTATGAAACAATTAAAAGGGCTTTCTATGCTTTACATAAATCAGAGCACTTTCAGAATATTTTAAACAATTAAGAACTATGTTTCAGTCACTTGCATTTAATACATTTATGAAGTATGGTTGAGCATGAGTTAACTTAAACCATTAAGAACAACAACAGTAATAATAAAATAATAATAATAATAATATTTTTTTTTTATTTATACCCCACCCATCTGACTGAGTTTCCCCAGCCACTCTGGGTGGCTCCCAGCTAAATATTAAAAACACAATACAGCATTAAACATTAAAAACTTCCCTAAAGAGGGCTGCCCTCAGATGTCTTTTAAAAGTAAGATAGTTGCTTATTGCCTTGACATCTTATGGGAGGGCGTTTCACAGGGCAGGCGCCACTACCGAGAAGGCCCTCTGCCTGGTTCCCTGCAACCTCACTTCTTGCAGTGAGGGAACTGCCAGAAGGCCCTTGGAGCTGGATCTCAGCGTCCGGGCTGAACGATGGAGGTGGAGACACCATGTAAGGATGATCTGCCCCCTTCTTATCAAAGCTTAGTGTATGGAATGCTCATGCTATAGAAACAAGCCAGACTCAAATGAATTTTGTAAGAAAATAAATTCAAGGTCTATCAGTACAGGCCTAATGGAATTTATAATGGACAGCATCTGTTACCTCTACAAGATCAGAGGAGACGCCAAGGATGTTCGCCCTGGTTTTGAACACGGTAAACAGTGGGAGGATATTTCCTTCTTTGCCTATGCTGACAACCTCAGCTCTCAAACCAGCCATAAGTCGTTCTGAAAAGGGAGATAAAACAACAAGCAATAAGGCCGGGCAGTTCTTCAAACTGCATAATAATACGAATTTAATTTCCTAATTGTTTAATGTGAAAACAGCATCTTATGAAAAAGCGAAGAAACTCCATGTACAAGACCAGCTGCACAAAGAGGCTACTGTGTCTGTGTACTGTGATTTGGGCTTGGCACTCTCTCTACATTTGACCAGTTCTTCTGGAAGGGGGAGAGGGAGCAAGACTTTATAGAATATGTTGGAGGAGAGAGTTACAGCTCCATCACAGAGCACTTCCTATGCATATGGAAGGTCACCGATTCTGTTATTTCCAGTTGGTTGTTTTTTTAAATGTTGTTATCATGACTGGGAAATATCCCCATCCCTGGTTTAAGTCAATTGGCAGATTCTAGATGTTTCATGGAATCTTAGAATTGTAGATCGTAGAGTTGGAAGAGACCCCAAGGGTCATCTAGTCCCACCCCCTGCAATGTCCACACCTCATTGGCCAACAATATCTGGAGGAAGCTATGTTGCCTATGCCTCACCTAAAGAAACACAGAAAAGTGACTCTTTTGTAGTGTGAATAGACACAGAAGAAAGATGTTATGACAGACATAGGGCTGTCAAAATGCCTAGCGTTCTCCACCCTTCTCTCATAATGTTTAGTGTGACTTTTTGTGTGTGTGATTTATTTCCCTCCTCTATATGACCGCATGACATCAAGCAGGGAGTTTCAATATATCCCCCTCAGCTATGCAAGCTTGAACGCAAAAGTGAAATGCAAGCCATTCTGTTGCTGAACTACTTGTTCTATACGTAGGCTGTCACAAAACAGTGCCGGGACACAATGAAAGGGAAATAATATATTTTATATAGCATTTCACCCTCGCTGGAGCTTACTTGATAATTAACTGTTACTGAAAAAGGAGTGCCATTTGATTTGGCATTTCAACAGGTATTGCTAGACATGTTAAGCTTCCTAAAAGTAATTTGTCGCAGCAATCTGTATCTTAACATCTGTCTTTAACAGGACACCATGCCACCTCTATGAAACTGTTAGCAAAGGTGGCAAATGTCTTTTGGTTTCTTATCATTTTCAGTATGTTATATGTGACTGATGGGAGTTGTGGTCCAGTGGCATCTGGAGGATGAAACATTGGCTACTCCTGCTCTGGAGATACTAATAATAGAATATTAGTAATTTCTAATAGATTTTTCGTGCTATGATATCAATTTAGCTAATATCTAAATATGGTCATCGACAGTTACCAGCAGTTTATGCCACTTTAAGCGCTCACACTATTGAATCTTGGAAGTATTTGCAAGTTATTCTACTTAAATTTATAGTGCATGAAAAAAACTGAGCAAGAACTAAGGAGATAAATCTCATTCCTTTAACCTTTAAAATAGTATATGACAATAAAGATGCTTTGGAGGGAAGAAAATTTCATATACCATGAAATTATTTTATCTCTTCAAGAGCTCCCTACATACCTCTGTGAAGTAGTAGGTCTGTATATCCTAGACATGTTCATGGTACTTATTTTTATTATGAAACTGATTTCATGGTCATGTAAAAGTCACGAGGCACAGCAGTAACCTAAGGCACTGTGCAAAAATCTAACTTCGCATTTTCTGAAATTTTCATGAAATATTTGTCATTAGCTTTTCAAGTGTACTAATAAGTTACACAACTATTAAATGAGCCTATATTATTTTTATTAAGTTATGTACGGTATTGAGTTTGTTTGTAGGGTGGTTGTTGTAAAAATATTTCCCAAGGGATATGCAGAAAATCTCTAGGATTTTCATGGTTCTTTAAGAATGAAGCCACTTAAATCATATAATGTAAAACTTTGACTTGCCTGAAAATAACATGACATTTGGCCTAGAATACACAAGGTGTGTTTTCTTGTTCCCACTCCAAAAACCAGTAAATGTATCATTGGTATTACATTATTAATAGGAGGATGAAGTAAAAAAAATACAATGGTATCTTGGTTTTCGAATGTAATCCATTCCGGAAGACTGTCCGAGTTCCGAAACATTCGAAAACCAAAAACTCAAAACCAAAAACTCAATACAGAAAAATCAATACAGAAGTCGCGTTTCATGTTCGACTTCCGAGGCGTGTTCAAAAACCTAAGCATTTACTTTCGGGTTTACGGTGTTCGAAAACTGAAATGTTCGTCAATGGAGACGTTCGAAAACCGAGGTACCACTGTATAACATAGGTTTGTGGCATAAAAAGTCAATGTACCATTCCTCCCCTTCCTTAAAATATGAATCAAAATGCTTATAGGTTCTAGTTTAGGGATGAGAGAACATTTTGGTTTTGCAGACTGCACACCGCCCTGCCCAATGCATACTTTCCTCCCCAGGTCTTTCCCTGTGCTTTTTGAACTAGTCACATGACAAGACATGGCTGATTTCTTTCTGGTTCTTGAAACAAACAGCTTTTACTCTTGAAACAACAGGTTCATCTTTTAAATATTTTAAGCAATCACTATTATTCTGGGAGGAATAAATAGTATCTGGGGAAAAAACACGTCTCTTACCACTGTGAAGACCAAAGAAGTAAACCATGCTGTGGCGATAGCTAGGCCGTTGAATCTTGATGCTCAGTACTTTAAGTGCCACTCTGCAGGCAGAAGCCCTGAATAAAGCAAATTAACCAACAATGTTCACATTTATTACTGCTGTTTGCTGTGCACTGCTCCTTTCATAAAGAAATCATTTTTTTAAAAAATTATGCTTACATCTCTTGGCAGTCAGGAGTTCTGCAAGTGGCCGCTTCACGTATAAGAGTCAACAGGAAATATTTCACTTCTGACATGGGTGTCTCTGATGCATAATTAGTCATTGCCATCAATGAAGGGAGAGCTGGTAGGGATTCCATATAAACCATGGCAGCACATTTACGAGTTACGGGATCTATCTTGTTGTCCATGACGATTGGAACAGTAAGTGCTTCCACCTGTGCAACATAGATTGAAAAATATAAATTTTGCACTCTTATTTTTCTCCTTCCCACTATGACTTTGGCTCATAGCTCAAAAAGCTTGTACATGCTAAGCAGGCATTTTGGCTCTTCTTCTTTGAACGACAGCAGCCAGCCCCAACTCCCACAGCATACAGTATTCAAATTCAGTGGCTTGCAATATTATGTATGGGACTTCTGTTAAAACAAGATGGAGCTTTTCAAGCAATTATCTGCAATGTAACTTTCCTGATTCCTGCTTTTCAGAATAACATGCCCAGGCAAGATTTAGGCCCTTCTCCTTCTCTGCGTTTTGAGAACAGAGCCTCTAAAGGCTTGCTCCTAGAAAAATCTGCCACTTGAGAAAATGCAAAGCCATATTTTCTGTTGGTGTGTTTTTGCTTGTACGGAAGAAAGACACATTTGGATTGGATAAAGCACCCATTGGCAACGTGAGTGACTTGCACATCATCTGCTGCCTCAGCTGTTTAAAGCAATATATCACACACCGCTCTATCACTGTAACCCCCCCCATGAGTTTCAATTCTGTACATAATGGTATACATATCTACACAGACAGGGGCTGAGTCCTCCACCGCTTGGACATTTATTCCCTACCTATACCTAATGCAACTGGTCTTTGAGAAATAATGTATCACCATGATCAATTAGCATTAGGAAAAAAAAGATATTCCTAACAGCTCTATAATGTTGTTGAAAAAAACCCCACAAGATCTCCACAAAAATGCCATGCCTTCTTACCCGTGCAGGATACTTCTCGACAAGGCCTCTTAGAGCTAAGATGGCAGCGCAAGGATGCAGGGAGTCAGGAGAAGAAATGAGAGCTGCAAAGGTCTTCATGATGGGCTTCTCAATGATGACATGTCCCACATTTGCTAAGGCCTTCAGTACCAGCATTTGTCCATCTATGTCGGATGTACGTTTTGCTTTAATTGCAAAATCATTCAAAGGCTGTTTTGGGGGGGAAAAGTGGTTTCAAAATTAGTTGCAAAATAGTTGCTTAAAAAAGATATGATTTGAATCGTGAATTGATACTGGGGACAGCCTGTGATCTCAAGTTAGACATGAGTAGGTTTGACAGGGTTTGCCCATCAGCATCTCCTATGTTGCAGGTCTCAATAAACTTGGCCAAGTACCATATGCATAGCCAGTGCAGGTCTTTCAGAATAGGAGGTCTTATGCACTTTCAATAGGGCATCCCCTTCAATAGCCTTTCTGAGGCATTCAGCATTAGCTGTAGGTTCTGGACCAACCTAAATAAAGCACCTCATAGAGTGCATTGCAGTAATTCAATATGGATGTTATGAATGCCTGGACTACCATATTAAAGCCATCCCAAAGCAGGAACAGCCAGAAATATTGCACCAGTGAGAAAGACGGATACAGGAGCAACCCCCCCCCCAAAGAAAAGCTATTTCAGAGGAAGTACAAGCCCATTCAGAACAAGCTGCACCTCCTTGACTAATACAAAGATCAGGACATAATTATCCTTTGGATATCACATTTCTCAAAATATTTCTTTACAAATTTTGGCTGAAAAAACTTAGAAAATGCCGATTCAGGTTGGAATATGTACATTAAAATGAAATGCATATTTAAAAATGCATTAAATATTTAAATATTATTTATGTGGCTATTTTTTTATCAAATAATAATGTGGAAGCAGGATGGAAAGGACATAGAAAGTAACGCATGCAGAATTGCCATGGACCAGAAATAGACTGACCTGCCCATGCTTAATGTTAAGATAACCTGGAACAAATGACTAGATATGTGTTGCTATTGCTTTCAGTGAGGAGTGAATGATACTCAGTTTAAACATTTTCAAAGAATTTACAGTAATAATTACAGGTACTTTATAGCAGTATTATATGATTATTTGAATGGTCGATTAAACAAATAACATGTAAAGATTCTGAGAACTACTGAGACAAGTATACCATGGTAGTGTAGTGCTAAGAATAATTCCCCCCCACCTTATTTTTATTTCAAATTGAAGACAGTAATCCTGAACTCACTGAAACCAGCAGCAAAAAATCTCATTGTTTTCAATGTGTTGCAATTTCCTCTAAAGACTGTGCTCAACACATGCATCTTAACTTGTAGGCTGATAATAATAGGCCAACTAAGCACCTTATATTGTTACTCTTTAAATGATGAAATGTCATTGAAACATGGCACAATACCTTGATGTATTTGTCAGGGCAAGTTTCTGAGGAAGAACAGTATTTTTTAACAACAGTTCCGTAGGCAAGGCAGGTAAAGCTGCGGTAGAAACTTCTGGGGCCTTTGAGGGCATCTGTCACAATTGCCTATTGAGAGAAAAGTTGGTCATTGAAACATACAAAAAACAAATTATTCATCTCATTTTAACATATGCATCAATTAAATCAGGTCTGAATGCATTTCAGACTAAACGAGAGAAAATAGCCCAAAGCATAACAATTGCTGGGAGTGTATAAAGTGTATAAAGATAGTGTTCCAAGAGTTTCAAATGTATAACATCTCAGTAATTTTTACAACTGTTTATCCAAGTAAGACAGCATTATTCCTCCTATATTATAAATGTGTGGCTGATACATAATGGGTTTGCCAAGGAAGAAGTAATGGCTCATCACAGCAGAGGTAAAAATTGAACTGGGGAACTCCAGCTCAGTTTCATAGCCCATAAGAACACTAGCCTTCAGGAGGCCAACAATTTCTCAGAGACTTGACTAAATGGGTTGTCTCCAACTAAGTCAAACTCAGAGTAGAACCATTAAATGCACTTCAGTTCATCATGATGAACTTGCCCAGTGATTTCAGTGGCTCTATCTGGGTATGACGATAACACCCAATAAAATTAACTTAAGTACAAATAGCATCCTTGATGCCCACAGCATTTCAGAGACCTTAGTTAAGGGGAACCCATAAGATGGGCCTCCAGAGCTATCAATCATCTGCACTGCAACAATAATAGCCATAGCCATAGGATCTTGACCTGCTTGCCAAAGGAACTGCCATTTTAAAAGGACCATACATAACCGGTATGCATATAGGTTAGATTTTATTTGCCTCATACTCTCTGACACACACCTTTGTATATTGACCTAGCCTGTATTTCCTCCACTATGAATTTAAAGTTAAATATTAATAGGCTTTTTTGTCCGGCAGATGTGTGTGGTTACCCAGCTCTCTTACCTGATATTGAGGGAAAACCAATGAAATCATACTTAGAATAGACCCACTACATGTGGACTAAAATTACTTCTGTCTGACTTCAGTGGGTCTACTTTGTGTACCAGTAGCTTTGGATATCACTTATTATTCAAGTTTTGTTTGGGTTTAAGTGGCTTGTGGCACTTGGGGGAGAGGATGGATGTCTGAGGTGGTTACCAAACTGGTGTGTTTCAGGGTTTTAAAAACTGTTGCCCCCATGGGAATTGTCTCCTCTTGGGACTTGGCCAGAGCTGCTCAAAGACATGAAAAACAAGAACTTAGATCAAGAAGAGCCAACATGGTGGCCTCTACATGTTGATGGACTCCAGCTCCTATTAGTCCTAGCCAGCATGGCTGGTGGTCAGGGATGGTGGGAGTTGCAGCCCAGCAACATCTAGAGGATACAATGATGGAACAATGCTCGTTGGAGTCTTCAGGATGCCTAGGTTGTAGGAACTGCCAAATTTTAAAGTCGCATGCACTTATTCTTGCAAACCCCCCGCGCCGCAAAAAGATCAATTCAGGGAAAGCCAACATCAGCAAACAAAAAACCCCGTAATGCAAGATGCATTTTACCATAGCTGTTTCTAGGATTTCTGGAGATGGAGTGCAGGTATGAAAGAAGGTAACAAATGCCATTGTCGCTTCAATCCTGCTGATTTCTCTCTGATCAAACCTATGTTTCAAGAATCTAAGTGCATCTGGAGTACCAGCAGCAGCAGCTAGTTGCACGATGAGGTGTCTACAAGAAAAGAAGCAGCAATCAAGTCTGAGCTCTGATCGCTTTAATTTAGATCTTATTCAATTATGCTTTTCAAGCATGAAAAGTATAACACACTTCCTCTGTTATCTTACCTGAGTGTTGGCTCATTGGCGTGTTTTCTAAAGAGCGAATCTAAATATTTTGTATCGTTCATGTCACGCACAAGTTCGATAGCCTGCAGGTATTTAATTGCACCATCTCTTGGAAACTTTGCATTTGGGTGTCCTGCCAAATACTGCAATCTTTCCTCAATCTGTTGGATAGAAATTTTTTTAAAAAAAATAAAATAAAAAAGAGAGCATTGTTAGGTATTGTTTAACGCGACAGGCAAAGAACACTGGTATGTTGCAAAGTTCCATTTGCATTACCATTTTTAAAACTTACCTCTCTTTCTACGTTGTTGCTCTTTATCAATGGAATAGGAAGAGGAGGAAGTTCATAATTAAACCTGTAGGTAAGTGAGCCCCATCTCTTCAAGTCAGAAGGGACATGTGGCAAGTGGCCATGCATATCGATGAATACCATTTTAAGCCTAGTGTGGAAAGATCCAATGACATTTAGTGAGCAAATAGTAAATACAGAAAGCTGTTTTTTGTCTCTTGGCTTTGTAATAATAATAATAATAATAATAATAATAATTATTATTTTCCTTTTGCAGCAGAAAAAAACAGGACTAAACTAGCAAATATAGTATGTAAATTTAAAATGCTTCTTTACTTGAAGGTGGATCTGACCTTTGGATTATGAAGATTTGCTGAATCTAAACACATAATGGGTAATACTCAATCTTAGTCATATCTGCTGACTTCTACAAACTTTTGCATATTCATTTCAATGGGTGTACTATTCTTTTAAAGAAACCCTTTTTTATTTATTAATATGAAACACAGTCCTAAAAAAGGGAAGCAACCATATCAAGTACAAGAGAACTACCCCTACCCCTCAAAAAGAAGACATTCAGGAGAAAATCAGTGCAGCGTCCCCAATCCAGATTAGGAGCTTGTTCCAGATTGGGGCGTCAGGGCTCCTTTTTCTCCAAAATAAAACCAGGCAAGCTAAGCACATGTTTAAATATGAACTGCTATCCCATGTACTTTGGCCTGAAGAGATTTTTTCACTACTGCACTGTGATTTTCCAGGATTCTCCTATTCACTGGGCTTCCACGCTTTAAATTACTGTATACCTTTTTAAAATCAAATTATATTTGTTATGGTTTTTATATGTGTGCATATGTTTCAGATTTATAGCTAAGCATGACATTCCAGGGAAATCCATAGGTTTATGAAATGCTGGTAGATATTGAGACTACTCTTAAGGAGTTTGACTAGGTAATTTGGGATGATGAATTTAGGGTTGCCATTTTTTCATTTTTCATTAGGAAACCAACAAAATGGTCGAGCTTTTTGTTTAGGAACCTAACTCAAAAATAGCAAAAACCCGAAAACCAGTACATGTCAGGAATTTTCCTGACGTATGGCAAGCCTAACGAATTGATAAATTGAAAAGCATTTGTAAAAAGGGAGCAGTTATACAAAGGTACGGTACCTGGCCTCCATGATGCCTGTTGCTCCACTAAGCTCATTGAATGGTGCGAACTCACGGATTTCCACACCTTCGACCTGCATAATCGTTCTCTCGTTGTCTCCCTTTTGTGCATCCCTAAATCTGTACTTGAATGTAGCTGAGCCTTGGAAAGGTTTGACTTTCTGTATGAAAACAGGCAGCGGCAAGTCATATATTAGAATTTTTAACATAATCATAGCAAGTTCAGAAATCATCACACGTAGGATTGCACCCAATGCTGGGTCCATGCAGAGCAGAAACATGGAACGTAATGGGCACACAGCTAATTTATGCCCATTCACTTCAATTGGTCCAATCTGAGGAGAACTTGTTTGGATACAACCAGTGCGTTCAGGGATGTGTATTGCCGGCACCTCTCCTTTTTTGGTTAATAAGTGTAACACTTATAGTAACAACTTCATGGTGAGTACCAGCATTTTTTTCTAGAAAAAAGCACTGGATACAACCCAATCAATATTATTTTACATTAGCAATCTCTACCGTTGCGTTTGGCAGCTAGCAGACCACAGAATCTATCCAGGCACCTGATGCCCAATAGATCTCTATTGGATTGCTTGGTCAAGTGATTGGGTGGGGAGGAGAGAGAGAGAGAGAAGGAGAAAGAAAAGAACAAATGGATTGTCCTATCAGAAAATAATATTGTTTCTGGGCTCCCCCCACCCCTTCTCCCTCTGCTCTCCACCCCACCAGCCATTTTGTAGAAAAAAGGTGGAGATGAAAAAATGGTGCAAAGTAAATTATATGTAACATGGCCATCTGGGTCTAGAACCCAACAAGGGGGGAGGGGTCACTGACAAGTATCCTCTAGACTTCTTTCTCCTCTTCACCTTTGCAACCAATTTGACTGCCTCCCTCTGTGGTTTATGCTTTCCCACTTAGGCATGTATGGCGCATGCAAGCAGCTGCATAGTTTGGTTGCAGTGCAATGCAACATTGTGACTGCTCTACATGGAAACCCATGTGTGTCTAACTATATGGTACCAGCAATTTTACCACATCATTGCCCCCCCCCATCCACCTAGCAGCTTGTGAGCACAAGTTAAAACTGCTTGAACAGAATGGCAAATCTCGCAAATGAATGACTTATAACAGAGGTCAACATCTATGCAGCTGTCTGCAAATGAACAACCAATCGTGGATCTTCTTGCAGATGTGAACAGGACCACAGATGATATAGTTATATACACACAACCCCCATACTAACCTGTTGACAGGCTTCACATGGAGTAACATGCAACGCACCAAAGATCTTGAAAGCAGCGTTGTCACAGTCGTTTAAGTCCATGGACTTGGTCATGAAGATCTCATCGGCTTTTACAGCATTTTGAACAAGGTATGTTGTGTTGCACCTTCCCCAAATACTATTCTGTAAAACGAACAAATAAATCAGATTGGCAGGTTCATTGAGAGAATATTGGTCTTCTTGTGAAATTGCTCTAACTCTAACTCCTTTAATGAACCTCTCAGTTTTTCTTATATCCTTCCCTCCCTTCCCCTTACACACATTTCTCGTCAAAAATTCCAACACAGGTTTCTACTGAAAGATCACTGGCAAACCCCGATGGACTTCAGTGAAGCCATGGCTTGTCCCACTGGGAAGTTCTTTATTCAGTTCCAATTAGGGCTTATTGTATATGAAGGATAATTTGAAAATTTTAATAAAAAATGTGGTGAAATAATTTGATCAGTCAGAATGAAACCTCAAAAGCAAGAGATTTCAGAGCCGGGGCTGGCTCTTTGCCCCTAAAAATCCCATTACACCTAATCTACAACTCACACAATCCTCTGTTAGAAACCTTAGAAGCAGATGTGCCATGAAAGCGGCAATAATTAAGCACCACTGAAGAACTGAGGAATCTTAACTCTCTTTTCTTACATTAGCAGGTTTCACTCAGATCTATAACATCACGACATGATTTTGTATTCATCAGAAGTGCAATATCAGTATATGCGCGGAGTTTTTACCAAGTTTGAATACTGTTTTTCAAAGTGTTTCAAGTCTGGAGTGCCTGCCATATGTCTTATGCTCGGCCTTTAGCTAATGAGCAAATTTGAACCCTGCAAATCAGATCAGTCTCACAAACTAGGAACTCAACATTAAATGAAAGGATGGGGGAAGAGCTTGCACTGGAAGAACATGCCGGCACTTCATGCAGTTCAAAATGTGTGACATTTGGCCCTTGAAGTATTTCCCACCCTTGCCCCTTCCCAAAACAAGCTTCTTGTGGGTGAATAACCATAAGTAGGGACATCACATTGGCCACACAGAACACCTTGGCAAACTGTGATCACAGTCATTTAAGTCATAAGGCTTGATTAAAATCTCATTGCCTACTCCTCCCCGAACTGTTTATCAGGTGATATAAATGATAATAAGCTACTTAATGCTGATATCATGCAACAAAATAAAAAATAAACTCTAAAACTGTACAGCTAACCCTGGTATCACCTGGTTTGCCTGCATTAAGTCAAAAGGATTTAAATGGAAGGGATTCAAAACTGGCAACCAAAATAACAAAGGACCTGGATCAAACCACTCTGAGAAAAAGGCTACAACATTCGGGGCTTTTTAGTTAAGAAAAAGGCAAGTAATTGGGGGTGGGGTGGGGGCACAGCAGCAATGAAAGAGGTGTATACCATTATGCATTGACATGGAAAGAGAATTTGTTCTCCCACTTTTATAATATGAGAATCTGAGGCGAAGCTGAATGATGGGAGATTCAGGAGAGACAAAAGGAATAACTTTCCCCCCACAGTACATAGGATCAGGTAACAGATGTCACATGCCATTGTCTGATGCCTACTTAGGGCAATGGGAAGTGTGGAGAAAAAATAGGATGGCTGTAAAACTAGGCACAATGTGATACAGGGACAGAATATTGGTCGCAGTTTCCAAACCAATTTCCTAAATTAAATATTACTGTATTAAAGTATTTGTTTTCTAAATTAAAGCAACCCTATTCTAAATTTCATCCCAAAAAATAATTTCAAACGTTTTCAAATATCAACATCTGAATCAAAATTGGCTTGATTAATGTAAATATGGGACTGTGGAAGTGAAATTAACTGTAGTCTGTAGTCAGGATTTCAATATGAGCCAAATTACAATTTAACACAGTGTAGTCCTGACATCACTTTATTGCAAGCTTATCCCCAAGGCAGTTTTAACTTGGACAGATTTATTTTGTAGGAGATTAGGTATTTGCAACTGCAAATAGAAATTATGGTGTGTGTGTGTGTGTGTGTGTGTGTGTGGAATGACCACATCATTTGATCATTATGATCTAAACCAGAGCTAAGAAGTTTATCTGTTGACTCCAATTCATTCTTTGAATTCAAGTGCATGAGCCTCATTTTAGGGATGGAAGTTTGACTCCTGCTTATTTCTATATATTTATAATCCATATTGGTCTATTAACTTTGTTGTGGTATTGGAGGAATATGAAGTAGTTAACGTCAACAGCGATGTGCTGGTTCAAATATGAGCTACAAACTCAGCAAGTAGCCTTAAGTAAGACACATTCATTCAGTTTACAGCTGCTCCCCACCCACCTGCAAACTATTATATTGAAATAAACTGGCCATCTTACAGCTATTGAAAGGACTGCTGATAAAATGTACGTGAAGTTCTTTGAAATTCTCAGCAGTTGAGAGAATACCAATAAAAATAACATATAATTGTAAGTGCCTGGTGTGAAAATAAAAGCCACAGTACTACAGATGCAATGGAAATTAAAAGTTCACCTCTCTTAAGTTGTAGCTTTTCTGGTCTAGCTTCATGGAATATTGCAGGTTGTTCAGAAGTCCTTTGTAGACACCAAGTTTATATTCTGAGAAGTGTCCTGAAGCCATGATGTCATCAACAAAGCCTTTCCTGTGGCGAAATGTAACTATGCCAGGTAAGTCTTCCTCAAACATCTTGGTCAGCTTGGATGACTGCTTGAAGTCCTGCTGTGGCTGGATGCCATTGAGCTCAAGCACTTCAACGCTATGAAGCTGTCACACACACAAACGAAGAGTAAATTTCATGTTATTTTCCACCTCCCTTTAGAATCCATGAAGGTTATTTAAACGGCAGTCTTCAAAACCACACCTTCTCAAGACCACACAAATTAGAGCTTAAATGTTTTCCACCTAGCATCTATTTCACCACATGTAAACTACACATTCATGTTAATGACAGGACTTCATTATTACATGTGTAAGAATCTTTTTACTGTATCTAAGGCTAGCCGTTTGAAGTCGGAAGCCTAAAAGAATGCTGAAGTGACACTAACGAGCCATTTTAGTTTCACTGACTAGACCTTTAAGACTTTTCAAGAACACTACAAGTGAAAACAAATGTAGTATGATAATAGGATCCTTCCCCTTTGCCAAGAGGCCAGTTTTGTCCTGGGCTGACAGGCTGATCAGCTAACCAAAGCAGTCTTGCTGCTTCCTCCTGTTCCTTAGTTCTCTCACTTGCCACCACTCCTATTGCAGCTTCTTGCATCTCTACCATCTGGGGAAAGTTAGCAATGGTACAGACATGCATGTCTCTGGAATGGAAATGGCGTTGTCTTAGACCCTTTGCTACAGACATTATGTTAACTTCCACCATCAGAAAGGAAGGAGAAAGTGGATGCAGTGCAAGTGAGTGTGCTAGCAGAGTGGGTCAAGTCTGGTGTGTTGTTATTATTACTGAGAAGGAGGGCTTTGCATATGTGAACCGACTTTGAACCCTACTCTTGTATTATGTCTTGTCTTCAGCCTAGAGCAAGCCCACATAATTTCTGACCCAGAAGGGTTTACAAAGCTTTCTCTATGTATAGCCAGGCTATGATCTGAAGTGAATCTAGGGTAGGATAACAGGGTTACGTCTGGCACCAGGACAGGATGACAGGGAACAACGGGTTCTGCTGCAAACCTATGGGGAAACCCTTTCTCACTCCCCCCCCCCAATTTCAGTAGGAAAAGGCAGCAAAGGTTTTCATGCTGCATTTGTTATTTTTAAAAGATATTTAAATGTCACCAGATTGCTAAAAATATGCAGAGTGGTGCATAGAATATCATTTGCGCTCTGCAGGTACTGAAGTAGCCACATGAAATTAAGAATTGTCAATATTCAATGACATCCCACTTTGTTAGAAAATGCATTAGTCTTTGTTTATTAGTTACAACTACCATTTGATTAAATAATTTTCAAGGCATCACAGTTTGAGAACAATTGAATTGATGCCACAATAAAATTATTGTGCATCTGAAATTACATCCTATTGTCTTTTTGACCACTAAGCAGAATAAATCCTTCAAGCCTGAGTTTGGCTTGAGCTGACTGAGAATTGCCTGGTAATGTGTGAAAAGGAATTTCGGTCATCGCATAAATAATAATAAGGTAAAGTCTATGCAAGTTGCATGACAAAATTGAATTATTTCCCCCTCAACTTTAAAAACTCACAGAGAAAGTTAACTTTCAAGACTGAAAAAGTTCCCTTACCTGTAGAACTTTACGGTCTGGTGCAATTTGGCCGATGGCAATTTTACATTTTAATTTCAGTCCAGAGCTTCCTGCACCTTTTCCTGGGAGTCTAATCGTGTTTTGAAATTCGACTGCATATGTGGCAACATCACCTTCAGTTTCTGGAGGGAGGGAAATCCAAAGAAATATTATAGGCAACATGTGAAAAATATCACGTCAAATATTTCTAAAACTGCCAAACAGCTTTCAAGATTGCGTACTTCTTTTTTTAGATACTTACGTTTTTGTTGCTGACAACCTGAAAGATAAAAAATAAAGTTAAATGCATTTGTTCCATGAATATTTGTATTTCATGTTTTTTTGGAAATACATAGGCATGAAATCTTTGTAAACTGCTTAGAGGTTTTAAGCATCTTCCAAATTGTGCCAAAAAAGAGTGTTTTTTTTTAAAAAATGTTGTTTTATTCATGCAAACCTTTTAGGTATTTTCCATTTACTGAAAATAATTTTAAGTTCACACTCAGTCATACTCAGAGAAGACCAGACACATTGAAATTAGTGGATGTGACTAAGGTACTGTACTTTTCCGTGTATAAGACTAGGTTTTTTTCTTTTAAAATTATGTTAAGAAAAGGGGGGGTCACCTTATACATGGGGCAATTTCCTCCCATTTTCTTAATTTGGAGCTCCCCAAAATAGGGGGCGTCTTATACACAGGGGTGTCTTATACTCGGAAAAATACATTATATCCATTGATTTTAATAGGTCTGCTCTGAGACAGACTTAACTGAATACCACCCACTGATTTCAATGGGTCTGAGTTGGAATGAGCCAGAATGAACCACATCCCATTATTTGCTATAATAGAGAGCTATGAAACAAGCACCACACAGTGGTACCTCAGGTTAAGAACTTAATTCGTTCTGGAGGTCCGTTCTTAACCTGAAACTGTTCTTAACCTGAAACACCACTTGAGCTAATGGGGCCTCCTGCTGCTGCAGTGCCGCCGTTGTGCGATTTCTGTTCTCACCCGGAAGCAAAGTTCTTAACTCGAGGTTAGCGGAATCTGTAACCTGAAGTGTCTGTAAACCAAAGTACCACTGTACTGTTTTACATTTGAAATTTCTATAACACTTTCCCCCCAACATTTCTGACAGATAGTACATCTATACTTACCCACAAGGGTCAATGCCAGTGCTAGAATTAAGGCCTTCATCATGGATGAGGAAGGTACAGCTGAATGGGTTGCTGCCACTTTTATAGTGAGGGATATTCGGTCACATGATTATCTTGGACATCTTTTTTGATGAACCAGCATATTTTGGGTACATTATTGATTGACCAAGCAAACAAACACTGCTTGGGTCAGAAAGAGATATTACAAAACCATGGCAGGACTTTGCTCAAATATATGTTTGATGTAAACTAAGAAAGCAAAATTCTAATAAATTATAGTTATGGGAAATAAAATGACACAGATTTAATAAAAACAGTCACATCTAAACTTAAAAAAGGAGAGGGGTGAGTTCAAAGCTATCTGTTTTGCTAGACTGATGTAAGTGCATATCATCAAATATGTTCCTTGGAAGATGCCCAGAGTAGCTGAGGCAACCTAGTAAGATGGCTAGGGCATAAGAAATTTATGATTATGATTATGATTAAAAATATTATTCCTGTATCTACACACACCAGGTTTAAAGTTCAGTAACTTAAATAAAGTGTAATAGTGGGGTGTGTGTGCGTGCGCGTGGATGCTTTATGTATATGTCAGAAGTTAAGAACTTCAAATAATTCATTACATAGGAAGATGCCTTATACCTAACAGCTGCTCATTGAGCTGAGCAGCAGAGAAAGAAGAAAGTTTCTCCAGCTGCTGATTGATTTAGAATATGAATGGAAGCCCACTGGGTTTCTGAAGCCCTTGAGTCTGAACTTGAGCTTCTATTTATTGGAGGGTCTATCAGCAGCTGTCTCTCCTCTATAATGATATTATTACATTTACTCAGAGTTGTGTCACCTATCTACAGGAATAATGAAGGCGGTTATTGCCGTGCAAGTTCACCTGAATTCTGCTGAGCGTGTGAATCAGTCAGCTATGCAAAATAAAAAGGAAGCACATTTGCAGTGTATTATCAAGAGTGCCATTCAGCTTCGCAACAGCTATGCTCTGAAAGCATGAAAATTGCACGGATTGTTCAAAGATGGAGCTACTAAAGTGCCTCGTTGCTGGAGGTGAATGAGTGGACAGTGAAGGAAGGAAGAATAAAGAACACGAGGGGAAGATGCGAAAACATGGAGTAAAACTTTGGGAAGCATCTAAAAATCAATAATTATAATTTGGATTATAATTTGGTCTTTTTTATTTTAGTTTTTTATTTTAATTGGATTATGATTGGATAGATTAATTGGCTTTTTTTATTGGAAAATTAATAAAAATGATCAAAATAAATTTAAATAAAACATGCGTAGGCAAACTAAGGCCCCGGGGCCGGATCCAGCCCAATCACCTTCCAAATCCAGCCCGCGGATGGTCTGGGAATCAGCATGTTTTTACATGAATAGAATGTGTCCTTTTATTTAAAATGCATCTCTGGGTTATTTGTGGGGCATAGGAATTCATTCATCCTCTCCCCCCCCAAAAAAATATAGTCCGGCCCCCCACAAGGTCTGAGGGATAGTGGACCGGCCCCCTGCTGAAAAGGTTTGCTGACCCCTGATCTAAAAGTAGCTGACTGTGATACCCCTCTTAAATTTATGGTGACAAGCATCTCTTCAATTGGGGATGGGGACAGGGATAGACAAATGTCTGATGATGTGTCTCATTCCTCTCTGCTACTGCGATTGAGTACTGCTCTGTGTGGTGTTCACAGTGTGGCTTGGAGCTCCAGGCACTCCCTCTGTTTTGCTCCCGACATGATTCTCCCCACACCAAGATATGCAAAATGTGAGCGCCTACCAACTCCATGTCCTATGGCATTGTTAATGCAATGCTTCTCTTCTCATGTTCTTGCCGCACCCTTTGGCTGCTTGTCAGAGGAAAGTTCCTCCCTGGGTAGGACTTGAACCCTTGTCCTTGGAGGGCTGTGTGTGCCTTGCACATGGAGTTGGGGGGTCTGTTACGTGCCTTGAAAACCATCCTTGTGAGTAGCATGAGGGGATTTGAACCCATGTCTATCAGTATGCCTGGGGACTTGCAGTAGACAAGTTGTTCCTGGATGTACCACTGGGACTGATGGAGGTTTAGAACTGTCTTGCATGTTATGTGTAAGGGAAGATGTCCTTCCTTTAACGAGCTCATTGGTTGCTTCTGTCTGAGGTTTCACTGTCAGCACAGTCCCTGATTGGTGGGCACTGGCAGAGTTTTCAGGGACTGTGCATCTTGTCATTTACCCACCATTTTGGAATGTTCTCAGATATGGCGGCTTCTCCACTGGATATGGCGGCTTCTCCAACCCTGCAGCAGGGCTATATATCCCATCATGTAATAATAAGTATAGAACTGCTCAGTCAAGGAACTATTATAATGATAATGCATAAGTAATTCACAATTTATTTTTTAAAAAAAGGCTTGGAGGACAAAAATGAAGCATGGTTGCTCGTGAATTTATCAAAGAAAGAATGAAGAACTTCACGGTGCTACTGTTTAAAAAACAGCTCACCTGCAATGCACCCAATATGTGAACATAATTGCCCATAATTTCAATACATCAAGGTGAGAGTAAAATAATACATGATGCCTGTGTATGCTTATGAGGGTTGTGGTGCAATAGAGGTGGATGATTTGGATTTACAAAGTGCTTTCTCCATAAATGAAACATGAATAAACCTGATGAGAATGATCCCTTCTACTATTGTTGTCCTTCCATAGCATATTCTTCTCTCGTAACAGGAGTCTTATTATCTGTTGCTGGATTGCCAACAAGAGCCCTGAAGTCTCCATGTTTTATATTCACATTGTTAAATTATGGTGCAGTGAGACCATTTTCATACTGTTCATATAATGCCAAACAACAAAGCAGGGATTAGGAAAATAACTCCCAAACAAAAAAGCCAAAATGCTTGCATGGATGCAGATATTTAAGCACTGAGTGTTTATTTATCCTGTTTCTAAAGAAGGGTTAAAATATTGTCTGTTTTTCATTCACTGTTCCCAGGGTTTAGAAAATTCTAATCTCACTGCTTTTGTGGAGTAGGATAGGCTCTATCATGAGGCAATGTGAAGCAGCACCTCAGGCAGCAGGTACTGAGAGATGAGGAGTGGGCAGACCATTGTGTGCTACGTAGCCTTCCCTGAAGCCTCTAAGATTCTTTCTCCCTTTATTAGGAGACAGATGGGGAATCCTATCCTGCTGGTTCTCCTCGACCTTCCACTGGTTTTGACCATGGGGTTCTTCTGAAGCAGGTGGAGTTGGAGCTACTGTATTCCAGTGGTTCTGCTCCTACCTGCACGATTGCCACCAGAAAATAGCATTAGGAGATTGTTGCTCAGCTACATGGCTTTTGGGCTGTGTGGTCCGCAAAGGGTCCATTCTGTCTCCTATGCAGTTTAACATCTACAGTATATGAAACCACTGGGAGCTCTCATTCAGAGCTTTGGAGTACAGTGTCATCAGTATGTTGAGAGCATGCACTCCCATCTCTCCATTCCATCTGAATCAGGAGATGCTGTGAAGGTGTTGGACAGGTGTCTGGAGTCAGCGATGGACTGTATGGCGGCCAATAAACTGAAGAGGAATCATCATGATAGCCACAGGGCTATGCCAGCATATCATTCTGACACACAAAGCAGGCCATATGGTAGCCCTGGTGCTGAACAAGGAGTTGTTAGTAGTTGTGGAGGTAGGAATGTCCCCATTCCTAGATCATTTTCTGGTGAAATTTAGATGGATCTAAATCTTTCTGGAAAGGATAGTGTATCAATTAAATTCTCACCCATCATTCTTGCTCATGAAAAAAGGCCTCCTTTGAACCAGGTGATTGCAACAAGCGTTGCCAATCACAAATATCCCCTTTTTATTAAGGTGCTCAGGTGGATGCTGGCCATCTTCCTCCAGACTCTGTGGGATGAGATGGATTATTGAGACCAATTTTAAACTTATTGTAGGTACTTGGTTTTAGTACCAAAGCAACTTCGACCATCCTGATAGATGGTCTCTACTAGGAGAGAGACAGGGGAAGTGTGACACTTCTGATTCTCCTAGACCTCTTAGCAGCTTTTGATACCAGGGACCACTGTATCCTTCGGGATTGGCTCTGTGAGTTAGTAGTTCATAGCATGATGCTAGACTGGTTCTGCTCCTACTGACAGGGTCACTTTAAAGAGTTGCACTGGGTGACTTCTGCCTTTGCAGGGGGTCTCACAAGGATGCAGCTTATTCCACATGCTCATTCATA
This sequence comes from Podarcis melisellensis, assembly GCF_964234715.1. Taxonomy (NCBI): domain Eukaryota; kingdom Metazoa; phylum Chordata; class Lepidosauria; order Squamata; family Lacertidae; genus Podarcis; species Podarcis melisellensis. The sequence goes on from NC_138538.1 coordinate 65,783,668, forward strand.
TATAAAGATTCTGAGAAAGGGTATCTGAGGATTCAGGTGAAGTGTCACCAGTGTGTTGATGACACCCAGATGTGCGTCACGTTGTCCTTGGTTGACACTGCAGACATGCTCAACCAGTGCCTAAATGCAGTAAGGCATGAGTGAGGGCCAATAGAGTGAGGGCCAATAAAGCTTAATATTTAAAAATATTATCAGGCAGTATACCCACATTTTAAATAAAAAGAAATATGTCACTTTGTATCCTAAAGTACCAGGTCACCGAGACTCCACTGATAAAATGTGCACAGCGACACTCATTTTTGTGCCAGTACAAATAATAGGTATTAACATTAATCTAAAGGCAATGAAAACCCATCTCCCAGGATTTCAGCAACAACAGGGGCATCCAGTGACCCAGAGTGTGATTCTGTGCATATTTACCTGGAGGGTGAAGGTCTTTTCTGGGTCCAATCAGACATACTACAAGTAAGTGCACTTAGGACTGCAGGCTCAGTAATCTAAACATATGAAAATCAAAAGGAACTGAAGGCAGAGTTTAGTTTTAAATATATATTGTAAAATAAGGATAGCATGAATATGCTACAATGCTATATTTTAACAGACAAGGAAAGAATACGTTACATTTATGCAATAGTCTTATGATATGTTTACTCATGTTTGTTTCTCTCCTTTTTTTAAAAAAAGCCTTCAATAAATAAATTAAAATACATTGTGTCTCAACATATAAACTGCCAAGACGGCACAGACCTGTGCTAAAGAAAGGGAGTGGACAAGTTAGGACAAGAGTTCAACAAACATCTCTGATTTGACATTATCCTAAAAGGCAGCCATCATTCAGGTTGGATTAAACAGTACACAAAACATACTAGAAAAGAAAGTGCAGAGTATGAATGGGGGAGGAATTAGATTATGCTTGCAATCAAAGCCAAATTTATCAAATTTACACTTTCCAAAACAATGTGAGAACAAAAACAAAGACATCTTAAAATTTGCGCTTATCTGAATTTTGCGATTCAATTCTCCAACAAAACCAATGTTTACCAAAAATCATGTTTTGGGATAAAATATGCATGACACTGAATATATCCAAGAAAATAACATACAAAATGCATTATATCAGGAAACATTGTTTGCAGAAATGTGTACCTTAGTGAAAATTGCATACACAAATGTGTTTATTTGGAGAAATCCACAAAAAAAGTTGATGAGTTTTCTAGAGCATTAAAAAAATTCATAAATTGCTGCAGGAATGCGGGGAACTGAATTTAAGACTGGAAATTGTGTGGGGGTGGTAGATTGTTGAAGGAGGGGCCCTGGGTAGAAGGCAGGGAAATATTGGTCTCCTAGAGAGAGAGTGGGAGGAGAAGGAAAGATACCAGCCAAGAGCAGGAAGGGCCTTACTACTTTCTGTGGGTGGTAAGGATTAAGAACTACCGTATTTTTCGCCCCATAGGAAACACTTTATCCCCTCCAAAAATGAAGGGAAAATGTGTGTGCGTCCTATGGGGTGAATGCAGGCTTTCGCTGAAGCCTGGAGAGTGAGAGGGGTCGGTGTGCACCGATGCCTCTAGCTCTCCAGGCTTCAGGAAGCTATCTGCAAGGAGGGCACCCCCTGCTTCGGGCGGGTGTCCGCAAGCCTCGCACGCCCGGCGGGAGGTCCCGCCGGGCGCGCGAGGCTTGGGGCAGCAGCCTGCAGCCCGAAGCACGGGCAGGTGTGCGCAAGGTTTGGGGCTGCAGCCGTGGCTGGGGGGGGGGATAATTTTTTTTTATTCATTTCCCTGCCAAAAAAGAGGTGCATCCTATGGGCCGGTGCACCCTATAGCAGTGTTTCCCAACCTTGTGCCTCCAGCTGTTTTTGAACTACAACTCCCATCATCCCTGACTAGCAAGACCAGTGGCAAGGGATGATGGGAATTGTAGTCCAAAAACAGCTGGAGGCACAAGGTTGAGAAACACTGCCCTATAGAACGAAAAATACGGTACATTTAAGAGAGGACTCCGCATTCTATTTTTTTCCTTGCAGTTTTTTCTGTTTTTTTAAAAATTTACATTATTTGTATATATCTTATTGAATCATGAAAAACTTTTAATAAAAATATTAGTGCTGAAAAAAGAAAAGGAAGAAATATGACAAATTGAAAGAACAGACAGATCTTTCCATCCCCAGGTGCCTGGAAGTGGAACCATTTGCTATAGAGGAATTTTGGCAGATGTTCTTTTTTAGTATTAAAAACTGTCTCCTAATTTCAAATCTTGTAGTAACTTACCCTAGGAACCTGACTGAAAGGGTAGGATATAAAATGGTATAATGAACAAAGAAACCGAATTGAATGGACACGCTAGTGCCCTTCACAGAGGCATTGTAGGAAGGAAGGACACTAGCAGTGACCATAGCTCTGCCCTATTACTCACAATGCCAGGTCTATCAACATAACTGGTAGATTCTAAATCTTAAAATAAAGGCATTGGAGAAGTAAGAAGTCACCCCACTACCATGGTAACCCCTCTCTCAATGTGGTACAGATCACCTTTTCTGCAAACCCTTAACTCAGTTGGAGGTTCACCTGAAATGCCCCCCCCCATATTAGGTAAAATCCAAAATAGTCCAGCAGACAGAGTCACAGTGGGTATTGAGGAGAAGTTTTTGCTGTCGTCATTCTTGATCCCATTTCTCTCCCTTCCCTGCAGTCTACTCATTTTGGGCAAATGGACCTGGTGTTGGTGACTTAGAACAGGATAGGGATTCTATATTGTGTTAGTGCACTTACACAACCCACTGCCTAACTGTTTCTCTGACTGGGCCAATATGGCAGCATGTGTGATGTTGTCAGGCCCCTGCAGAAGGGGGACAGCCAGCTGCAATTGCCCTGGGCCTCAGAGGACTAAGCTGACCAGCGGGCCCCACCAGGGACTGGCTGCTATTTTGTTTGAGTTTATAACTTTATTTCATCAAGGTTCTTGCCCCAAGCCTCAGACAAGCTCTGCACGGGCTTTAATGTTGTGGATCACACAGACCCAGTGTACCCCTCAGCAGGTGTACTTGTGTACTTAGAACCCCTCTTTCTCTTTGAAAGCCAAAATAATTTTGTAATAGCAGGTTGCGTGCTCAATTTTAATTTGCTTGTGGATGGGCAAGATGGTAAATGTGAGACTTTGGATTTTTCAGTACTGTTCCAGGTCAGAGTGACTCAACTGATAAGAGAATCAGTGTAAAATATGAAGACAGCTGCACATGCTTATTTACCAGTACAAATAATTGGCATGGACCCAGTGATTGCAAGTAAGACAGCAGAATCATTGCAGGGTATCAAAAACAGCACACTGTGCACCTTTACATGGAAGTAAGTCCTGCTGTGTTCCACCAGTCACACTCAAAAATAAGCATGCAGATGATTATAGACTCCCAGTGTAATCCTATGCACACTTCCTATGTAGTAAGTCTTACTATCTCCAACCATGCTATGTTCATCATGCCTTGTTAGAAGTATGTCCCACTGTGTTTGAAGTTTATTCCCAGGTTAAGACTGGAGCCTTTGTAATCTAACCATGGAAGAACTAGATAGCAGTGTAGATAGAGTTCAGTTTTTTAAATGTGCAGTGTGTTATACAGATAATATACAGATACAAATATGATAATAAGATAATACAAATATGATAATGCCGTTCTATAGCTATAATACAAAAGCTATAGAAAGCACGAAACTACACTGCAGAGTTCAATTTCTCACTTCTGCGTTCTTTACAATTACAGTATCAATAGTTGGTTAGTTGCTGCAGCCATATGTAGACTTTTCTCTTCCCATGTGACCGAGCTCAAATGATGGCTGTTCTCATTAGTGTTCAGAAGAACCCCTTACAAGCTTATAGCCAACATCTGCTAGGACTGCAGGGCTTTGCTTGCTTGCCTGGTCCATAACCTCCATGCATCTACTAGCCCCACCCTTCAATGTCCAGAAATTAAGTGGGAAATTATCTAGGAGGATGCCAGTGTGAAGGGAACCCTCTGTGTTCAGTGGGCATGGCCCTGATGTCCTTCCCACACATTAAATATACGCATGAGAGTTGTATTCTAAGGATGCCTATTCTTGTTGCACTCCCTAGCTCACATTGTGTGTCTGTTAGAGATGGGCCAACTCTCGTGTTAGGTTAACCCAGAATCACCAGAAGTCTATTCTGAGCCAATCCATGGGATTTGGGAAAGTATAAATAAGTCACAATACTATATTTTAACAGATAAAGAAGGAATGTGTTACATTTATACAATAGCATGATGTTATGTTTACTGCTGATTCTCTCTCTTTTTTTAAAAAAAATTCAATTAATAAATTAAAATGTGTTCCACAATGCATTTTAATTTGCACTTCATGCCAAATCCTGTATCAGGCCATAGGGTGTGCTTGCAGTCTGGTGAAGCAGTCCCAGCCTCCATCTTGCTTGTAGGTGAATGGGCACCCTCAAGCACAGCATGCAGTATGTGGCAACATGAGGAGTGGAGCAGCTGAGGGCACATAGGCACGAGCTGTGCCCACCCCTTTCCCTCCTTTGCATTGGAGAGAGATAATGTAAGGAGATATTCTGTTTTGCAGCCAAGGACAGCTGTTAGCAGCACAGAGGAGGGAGGGCTGAGTTCACAGCAGCCAGGAGAAGGGCTGGTCTGCTGATATAGACTAGAATGGCAGCAGCAGAAACGCACCATGTGAAAACAGCAATTCACAGCCTGTTTCTTGAGCATTGGTTTGAATTTTAGCTGTATATAGCAAGAGGCTTTCACAGCTTCCTTTTCTCCATCTCTGGCCTCTCCCCCCCCCCCCCACATTGGATCAAACTTTGTTACAGGAGCTACAATGCACAGCCTTCCCTGCTGGGAAGGAACAGTAGTTATGTGGCCTGCTCTTTAGCAACCTGCCCTGGGCATCAATTATAAATCCAGGCAGTCTATTATAATCCTAGGATCCCACTGACCAGGTTTGCATTGTAGGTCCAATACCAAAAGTGCCCAGCTTTGGGTACATAAGCCCAGGCATTCTTTTGACTGGCATTTTAATGTGCCTCCTAACCCCAGGTGTGCTTCAGGCTGTGAGCCCATCAATTTCTCTTGGTCAAGGCATATAACTGGCCAGTTTTATTCTGGTTTACTGGCTGGAGCAGGCCTTTGTGCTTGTTGTCCAATTTAGACACACAAAAAACATTGTAGTTTTCCTTTTACGTACACAGTTTTTAAAAACTGTAGTTTGTCTTTTATATATAGGCATGTTTATTGAGTTATACCTTAGTTTGGCCTTTTAAGGACCAATAACATTGTTATGAGTATGGTTTGTTTGACCAATACCTCAAGCGCAGACTGTCACTTTCACCATTTCCATCAGAGTTGGCCCACTCATCAGGTGGGGTGAAGCACTTGCCTCAGGTGGTGGAAGCGCAAGAGGTGCTGCCTCCATGGGTTCCCAGCCCATCTCACCACTTTCACTGCTGGTGGAGAAGCAACTCAGTTAAGGGAGGCTGTGGTGGCAGCAGGGAAACAAAGCATTTAGCTGCAAAGAGTTGCTGCTGGCGTGTCCTGCCCCTAGGGGTGGAGAGAGACCAACGGTAAAGCCTTGCAGAACACACAGTAGTCTGGTGCACAGTTGTCATGGTCTGGTTGGATGCAGAGGAATGGTGGAACGAACCAGCTGGGGAACCACCAAGTGAAGGAGTCTTGGAGCCCAGGAAATGGCGGTAGGACAACAACAACCGTATTTTTTTGCTCCATAAGACGCACCAGACCATAAGACGCACCTAGTTTTTAGAGGAGGAAAGGGGGAAAGCCCTATTTTTCGGGGGTCAACTCACAGTTGTGCAGATTCTTGCAAAGCGGAAAACCCTCATTTTTTTTGAGGATCAGCTTCTTTTGTGCAGCTTCTTTTGCAAAGGGGAAAAGCCTTGTTTTTATGGGGTTCAACTCACAGTTCTGCAGCTTCTTTAGGAAAGGCAAGGGAGCCGTTTCTACAGTTTCCAGACAGATAATCTAATCAGCCAGTCACATGTCACTGGGGAAACAAACAGCCTCCTTCTGCAGAACATTCAACAATGGAGGCCTGGGCAGGGGAGCAGGGCCAGAAAGGGAGCCAGCGATCAACCACACATTTGCTGCATAAGAGGCAAAGACATTTCCCCTTACTTTTTAGGAGGAAAAAAGTGCATCTTATAGAGGCAGAGAGAAGTTAAGAAGCAGAAGGTGAAGCAAGCACATGGGAGGAGGGTCAAGGGGCAAAGATGATGTCCCCCTCCTCCTGCGCTGCAACAAGCTCCCCTCCCCCGTGTTGTTCTTAATGCACAAGCAACATAACCCACACCAGCCTTTATTAAAAACCTATGTAGGGTCAGATTGTGGCTCAATAGGTTTTGCTCTCTGAACACAGATGAAACACTTATTGGTGATGGATACAATAAGTCAGTGTTTGGGTATAGAACCAGTTTAGCCCTGTGCCCTTAGCAGCTCCCCTCTTTCGGAAAGCAAAAGTAATTATGTAATAGCTGGTTATGTGTTCAATTTTGATTTGCTTATGGATGGGTAAAATGGTAAATATGATACTTTGGATTTTACGGTACCAGGTCACAGTGACTCAACTGATAAGAGAATCACCATAAAATATTAAGACAGCAGCACACATGGATTTGCCAGTACAAATAATGGTCATGGACACAGTGACTGCAGGTCACAAGCAATAGGACAGAATTATTGCAGAGTATCAAGAAACAGCATGCTGTGCACTTTTACATGGAAGTAAGCCCAGCTGTGTTCAACCAGACTGACTCAGAAATAAGCATGCAGATGGTTATAGACACTCAGTGTAATCCTATGCACATTTCTTTGTAGTAAGTCTTCCTAGGAGGCTGGAATATGGAAAATAAACTGATTTGTTTCTGATTTGTTAAAGACACAAACCAATTCACTTTTGGGCCAGTTCAAGAGAACCAAAGAATATTTGCCAATTTCAAGTTGCACATTATTTCGAAGAGTATTTTTTATTTTATTTTAAAAAATGGTCCCAATGTGACAAAATTACACAGAGGAGCTAAGGTTATATCCACTAGGGTTGACATAAGTCTGGGAAAACCTGGATATGTTCACTTTTGAGGGGCCAACATGCCCATCTGGGTGGATATTTACATTTTAAAGGGCTTGGGCAGCTTGAGCGACTCTGCATGCTGTGGCTGCTGCCAGCCTGTGCCAGGGAAAGAGGGGCACGGGCATGGTGGCCCCATGCACTGGCACCCATGCACCTCTTTCCCTGGCTCAGGCTGGTAGCGGCTTGGCTGTTCTCTTTTTTGCTCTTCAAGATATGGCAACCTTAATATTCATATTAGCTAAGAAGGCACAAATCCATGTGTTTAGAGTATGCTGATATTTTTACATACAGATTTGCAATGGAGCTACCGGCTGCACTGTGAGAGTTTTCAGTCAAGATATTCCACCATGCATTTGCGAAAAGAGATGACCTTTCCGTGGAAGTGTATTTGCAGGAGCTCTGTGCACACAGTAGATCTGCACAAGGAGCTGATTATCGTAGTTGCACTGGTGGACTAATGCAGGCCATGTAAATATTCCTGTTTTGATATTATTTCAACAGGCACACAGGAACTATCACATACATTGGAATCATTATTGGGTGAAGTGTGCAAAACAATAGCCCATTCACATCTTAATCACAGGTAGGGCACTTTTGAAGTAAACTGGGCTTCCCAAGATTGTGATTCTAGCATGCAATGAGAGGTCAGGAGACAGTCAAAGTCAGGTTAGATGGGTCTGTAATTCAGTGGTAGCAACGCATGTTATATTTTTCCTTGTGTGATTAAGGTAGGAGAATTTGGCACAGGGTTCAGTAATGAGAGCAGAGAAGAAGATGTTGTCTATCATGCTACACAGTGCTCATCTGATGTCAACAGTTGCAGGAATCAGAGAAGGTGAATGAAGCATTAAAGGAGCCTGGCAAGTCCCAGAATGGGCAAGCAGGGGCTACTAGGTTTCAGGATTTAATGCCAGGAAAGATGTGCATCTTTCTAACATTTTGCTTGGCAACAGCAACAAACAACAACAGTAGGCCCATGTTAGGAAACCGATTAACACCGGGAATAATTTTATAGCTCTGCTCCCTCCCCTGTCCTTTCCACATTAATTGGGAACTCTCCCGCTACAGTAGGTATTAACCTCATTACGGAACAGGTAATCACGAAGAGAGGTTTCTCTAGAGGGCTGTGTTCATGATCAAGAAGGATGGAGCTCTTACTTTCCATCTAAACCTGATTTTATTCAATTTCACAAAAATCTGGCGGTGAGTAATGAAGGAATCATTTTCTATGAGCTCATTGAAGGGGAGCTATGTGAGAGCTTCATAGTTCTTTACATTCAACAGTACACGAGTGAGCCTTTGGGGCACCTTAAAAAAAAAAGTTTCGAAACACTTGATTTCATTTAGTCTGAATTCAAAGAGTTTAAGCAGAGAAATTGCCTTTACACACATAAAAATGAAGGGTTTTTAAAAGAATCTTTTAGCTAGATGACAGCAAACCTGCATTTTGTAATACCACAGGGGTTCTTTTAATAAGTCGCTGAAAAGTTCCATTTGATGAGGTGAGCCTAGGATTTTTCCCTCTTTCAGACTTATTATAGCCAAGGAGGTGCTAACCTAACACAATGGACAAGGGTGTGTGATTGCAATTCAATAGAGCAGGCTGAGTTAGTACAATGCTAGGAAACGGGGGTACTTAACGCAAGGAGTGAAAGCGACGGTGTCGGTAAAACAAGAAGTGTGCTTTAAAATAAGCGACACCTGGAGCTGCTAGTGAGTAGACACTTAACACAGCTTCACTACAAACTAAAGGCAAAATAGCCTTAACTTTGATAACCAAACACACTAAAATCACAAATGCAATAATGCTAAAATAAATCATAGCAATATTTTGGAGTCTTGTAGCAAAGCAGCAAGTTAACAGAGGGTTAATGTACCATATGTCAAATGCCTCTTCCTTGAATTAGAACATGGATGGAGAACCTCAGACACAGGGACCAAAGTTGCCCGTGCAGGATTCTCTATCTGCTGCATGGCTCTCTCCCCAGGCCACAGGCCTTGCAAGTCCTGATTTGCACCCAAGCGCTTTGGTCTGCCTGGAATGTGCTCTGGAATTCTGATCATGCTTCTTGCCTGTCTGGATGCAGAGAAAAGTGTGTGAGCTTGCGAGGAACCTGTGCAAGGGTAACATTTGCATTCACTGCTTTGCCCACTTTTGCCAGTTTTGCCACCTCTGCCTCACCATTGCAGAGTCTCCAACTGCCCCCAAATGGCGGGCCCATCGCAAAAACACTTATGCCACTTATGTCATGCAGAAAGGGAACGCAGAAGTGCAGGGGAAGGCGGAGATGGTGGTGGCCTGGCTGCTCACAGTGGTGCAGCAGGACCTGTAAGGCGGAGAAGAGGTTAGGGCACCAGCTCCTCACTCACGCAGGCATACAAAGGCCCTTCACTGACCATAGAGACTACATTGCTGGTGTGGAATTTCAGCCCTGTAAACATCTCCTGTGGGTGTTTCCTCTGCTGCCGAAGGCTGGCTGATGGAAGCTTCATGATTTTACCATTTATCATCCAAGGTTCCCACATATAACCAAGACATTTGCTGGCAGAGTATTGTTACATGCTCCTCTTGGTAACAGCCATTGGGGCAGTTCAGCCAGCCCCACCCTTTCCCCAAATTCAATCGGAGGTGCATGTATATAGGGGGCGCAAGTGGGTACTGATGTAGAATAGAATGTCCCTATTTTCATCTGAAGAATGTTGGAGGGTATTTCACTAGAATGTGGCCCTCAGAAAGTTTCCCAGAAGTGAATGTGGCCCTTGGGATGAAAAAGTTTTCCACACCTAAACTAGGAAGTCTTAGCTTGGTTAGATATCACCTCCAGTCTGTTAGATGCATGTAGGATATTTGTGTGTTATGGCCTTTGTAATGAGGCATAGAAATAGTCTGTGAAAGGGTGGGTAGCACATATGAGGCCTGTGGATAGAGAAGAATGTCACAGTGTAAGGCACTGACAAATTGAAGTAAAACTAGAGCCATTCTGCTGGCTCTCTTACCGATATTGCATGCTTGGGCTTCCACAGCCAATGACATCTTTGCACTGCATATGTATGACTGTAGAGAAGGCCTTATGCATGAGACGTCAGAGGCAGGTCTGGCCTGAGAATACAGCACAGAGACTTGGTAGTTTCGGTTGTACAGATGCCACATGTCTATTCCAGGGAAGAGACAAATCTGAAACTTAACTTCACCCTTCTGCAGCACATATTGTTTTGTAGCTTGAAGGAAAATGGGAATGTGCCCTGCTAAGCATTTAGTTTAATGCAGAGTTGCAGTGGAAGGCATGTGGGCTTTCAGTGAGAAATTTGCTCGACATTTGGTCAGAGTCTCTTGTTGCTTTGTTGTTGAACAATTGCTGCTTTGGTTTTGCTGTTTTTTATACAGCCTTGCATATTGTTGGGTTTTATTGTGTTTTTATTGCACCCTACCCTGATCAGCCCTGAGCACTCACTAGAAGGACAGATCCTGAAGCTGGGGCTCCAATACTTTGGCCACCTCATGAGAAGAGAAGACTCCCTGGAAAAGACCCTGATGTTGGGAAAGATTGAGGGCACAAGGAGAAGGGGACGACAAGAGGACGAGATGGTTGGACAGTGTTCTCGAAGCTACCAACATGAGTTGACCAAACTGCGGAAGGCAGCAGAAGACAGGAGTGCCTGGCGTGCTCTGGTCCATGGGGTCACAAAGAGTCGGACACGACTAAATGACTAAACAACAAAAAACAACCCTGATCTTGCTTGTTGAAGAAGCTCAGTATAAGTGTTCACATTTGTAATAATGTAAACTGCCCTGTTATCCTTGGTTGAAGGGCCGTCTAGAAATCAGTCTATCAAACAAACAACAAACAAACAAACAAACAAACAAACAAACAAACAAACAAACAAACATCTTTCTAGCTATTTCTGGAGCCCATGGGGAAAGTCCATGGCATATTGGGAGATCATTCTCCTTGCACGCAAAAGGTTCCAGATTCAATCTCCAGCAATCTCTGGGTAGGGCTGGGAGCAGGGCCATAGCTATAAGGTGGTGAGGTGAGCCCCTGCCAGGGGCGCAAATGAGAGAGGTTTAAAATATGTCCACAAATATCTCTATAAATAAAAATATCGATTATTGCCTCATAAGAAAGTGTTTTAAATAGGGGGTGAATTGAATGGGTGGAGGGCATGGGTTGGAGGAGAGGCGGAAAGAAGAACTAATTTGTCCATGGGTAGGGGGCGCAATCTGGTCGGTTCTGCTCTGGCTCTGGCTGGGAGAGAACCAATGGCTTGGCAGTTTCCTTTATAAAGTAACACAGAAACTCTATGCTAGAAAAGCATGGTATTCATGCTAAAACCTAGAAAGGCTGGCATGCTATTGAGAAACTGAGAAAATGTATTTCTATTTCCCACAAAGTGTCCTGTGGTTACAGGTTCTTGCCATAACATTCAAAACCTGCACTGTGTCAATTTCTGTAGGTAATTCAGGTGAACTAAATTCTGTACATTTTTGTTGACCTGGTTTATGCTGCCCTGCTTAATACATAGCAATGTCCCTTTTGCCAGTCCACATGACAGTCTCCAATGTTCTGCATGAACCCTTGATCTAAGGCAAGTAAAACTGTTGAAAAATGACAAGAAATAAGGCAAGAGGGAAAGGTGGAGGAGAAAGTGAGATGTGTTAAGTGCTAAATTTCACGTAGCACTGGGCAAAGTGCACTGCTGAGGGAAAGTAGTGCTTGTTTCTGTTGTAACTGCTGGAATGATACGGTTTGGAAAGAATGGTATCATTGAGAATACATCTGATAGTCAGGGATGCATCCTGATTTCATTTTAGCATTCACATTGCAAGCTTTTTCCTATACCTAGTTAACACCTTTCTGCATCTGTTTAAGTGCACTAAATACAAAACCAAATGTTCCAAAACATCTGCTTGCCAATAATCGTAAAAACAGTTAAGGCTGCCAGTTGATTAAAAAATGCTATAGTTAAATTGACCATGCTACCTTTTCTTAAATGTACCACTTTCCCCTGCTCATCTTTGTGTATGGAGGTCAGCCTCACCAGTGAGCACATGGAAAGAAACAGAGGGATGGGCTGATGATGTAGGAATTCTGTAAAACCCATTATCAGCGAGGCTAGTACCACGTATGCAAGAAAACAACCTGACCACAAAGCTGGTAAAAACCAGTTTAGGAGGAACCCCATGCTGATTGTTAGAGTGAAAAACAACTCCAGACAGGATACAAGAAGGACTCTGGATGTATGGTAAAAATGAGTTGAATGAAGTTGCATTGAAAGGACTGTGATTCGATGAGAGACAGCAGAGCAATGGGATGGCAGAAGGTGGCCGGAAAGAGGATAAAACAACCTAGGCGAAGCATTTTTCCTATATAGATTGCATTCAAATGGAGAGCTTTTACAGACTCCCTGGGCTGTGCCCTGTTACTGAATGAAATCTGACCAGTTGAAAGCTTGATGTGATGTAGGGAAGGTTGTAATTCCGGTGGATCATGAAGCATCCTGGCATTCACTCCCATAGATGTTCTAGGATGATGGACTGTAGTTCTCTGCTGCTGTCTCCCTCCCATTTCTGTTGAAAAGATTCTGCCAAAGGAAGCAAACAGTTCCTATTACACTGTAGTTTTGAAGTTGTTTTGCAAGGTCTTTTGCATTAGCAGAAAGGTGAATTTTAATGTTGTACAACAGAAGAATCCAATCCAGCAGTTGCACTGGTGGAAACTCATTGCAGTAAAATTATCAGAAACCTGCTTATGCATTCTCTTGCACAACAATGTCACACTGGCTCAAAACAGTTCACCAGTGGAACAAGTGTACCATTAAATGACTTCAGCATAGAATACAATCCAGTGCTTTATGCAGTAGTTATGAGCAATACACTTGATCATTTTCCCAATGTAAAGTGTGTCCCAAGCACACATGTCTGAGACTGAAACTGCTCTTGCTGTTATTACCCACAGTCAGAGCAATTTTTAAGCAGGTGATTGCTTGATGGAGAATTAACATCATTTTAAATAATGCATGGATGGTGAATCCTTAGCATCAACATGATCACTGACATGATCACCAATAACTCCATTTGCCTCCTGGAGGGCTGCTTATACTCCATCCGTCAATTATTTTCCTGGACTGGAACAAGTGCACATACAATTTTGTCTTATGCTCTCTGCTGCTCTTTTGACTTCAGGCAGGAGAGCCTATGGAAATTACAAACCTCATAACATTTCCCATTGCGCTGTACTGTATGAAATCTTCAAACTACAATTTTGCTATAAAAAGAAACCAGCCTGACAGAGAGCGGTACACACAGTGAGATGTCATCACTTCTTTAAGAAGATCTTTGTCCCATGAGCTGTCCCAAATTGAGAGAACAATGTGTAAGTGTCATGCTTGTCATTTTGAAGACCGGCCAGGAGACTGGTTACTGGATAGATTGACAGATAATAAAAAGAGGTGAAGAAGCTATATACTTTGGCTTCCACCCAGTTGTTTTCTTCATTCATGGAAGGCTCTTTGCTCTAGAGGAGGCTTCTGTAATCAGGGGGAGGAAAGAGAGGTTTGTGCAAATTTCCCTCCCTCTCTTCACCTCCCAAACGGTTCCAAGGGATCCTCCATCCCTCTGGAGCAATGGGGTTTTTTGCGGGGGGGGGGAGTGCAAGGGGCTACATAGAAAAGGGGGGAAATAAGGGGAACTGCCTTCCTTTCTCCTATTTGGGAAAGCTTCCACTGGATCATCTAAGTAGCCTGTCAAAGCTGATATATACAGTACAGTGGTACCTCTGGTTGCGAACAGGATCCGTTCCGGAAGCCCGTTCACAACATGAATAGAACGCAACCCACAGCAGCGCGTCTGCGCATGCACAGGTCATGTTTTGCCGCTTCTGCGCATGCGTGAGCAGCGAAACCCGGAAGTAACCCTTTCTGGTACTTCCGGGTCACTGCGGGACACAACCTGAAAAAAAGTTTCATGAAGCAAACGTAACATGAAGTATGACTGCACCTCAGCAAAAGAGATGGCCTCTTTTGCCTGCAGCTTCCCAAAAGACACACAGTGCAAGAGTCTTGAAAGGGAGGTGGATGAACTGCAGCAACAGGCCATGGTGCTTCTTCAGGTCTCCTTTATAAGCACTTTGGGCTGATCTTAGAGCAAACTGTTTAGACCACGTGGCAAAACCCTCCTCCTTCTCTGTTTCTACTTCAAGTGGATTTAGTGCTGGAACACCAACATCAGCCATTCCTCAGGCTATGTGCTATTTGGGATGAACATTTGACACCACAAAACTTGTATTTCCCCCTTCATGGATCACTGCATTGTCATGGCGAATGGGCTTGAATATCTCCAAGAAGCTACGAGCTATGCCATGCAGGACCACCCAAAACCGACAGGTCATAGCCGAGAGTTTAGACTAAATGTGATCCACCTGGAGAAGGAACTGGCAAACCACTCCAAGTATTTTGCCAAGAAAACTCTATGGACATATAAAAGGAGAAGAAATTGACAGTTTCCAAGGCATGCTCTGGTTCATGGGGTCACGGAGAGTCGAACACGACTAAGACGACTAAACAACAACAACCTTGTATTTTGGGGAGCAATAAATAGAAAATACAATTTAACAGGTTCTTAATAGCTGGGCAGTTGTATACAAGAGATCCAAAACATAAGCTGAATAAGAACCCTTCTGTTGTTATAATAATGCATAATAATGCAAAATTAAGTGGACAATGCAATATCCTATCCCTGTCGGCAACCATTCTATTACTAAATTGAAGTAATTTCATGACCAAAATGCAAGTATAGTAGATATGATGACATATTTTTCGATTTCAGTGCAACCAAAATGGTTAAAATTCTGTTTCTGGTTATTTTAAATGTGCAGCTGTTATTCCTGGTCTGTAGTTATATCTTCACCTCATATTCCCCTTGAACAGCTTTGCACGGCTATAAAAGTAAATGATTTGAATAGGATGCAAAAGAGTAAACAAACCTTTACCCTGCAATTGTTCTGGGCACCATGAAAGAACAAATAATTCTGACAGGGAGACAGGGAACAGGTCAAAGTGGTCTGATGAAAGTTTGCTTAAAAGCAGAGTTTGCCAACATACCATTTTATTTTATTTTAAAGAAATTCAGGGTGACCCAACAGCATTTACAGGTACAAAGCTAAAGCAATCACTGACTTCATTCGCAGACATAATTCCTGGTTTCTCCAGTACAGGTGTCACTTTGCTGAAAGAAGTACTTTCCTTGCATTTTAGAGCAGGTGGACAGAATTCTGTTTACTTCTGCAGCGCATGGCATTTATGGCTGTGCCTTAAAATGTCATCTAAATTCCCTTGAAGTGTCATTGTAATTCCCTGGAACTCCCCTTTATTCCTTTAGTTATGGCAATATTTATATCCCACCTTTCCATAAAGTGCTCAGAACAATTCGCAACAACCATATAACATGAAACCATATAGCCATTAAAAAAACACAATTTTCAAAGAAAAGGACTAAAGAGCAGTCAAAAGCAGCCAAATATTAACACACCAAAAATATTAACACACCAAAAATTAGTCACACCAAATTCTTTGGAGAGAGCATTCCACAGCCTAAGGCTCAGAATCTCCCCCACCTCCAGAATCTGCCTCTGTGCCCCAGAAAGGGATTACAGGGGATTTTTTGGGAATCCAAAAAAAGCCCAACTGTTTTCCCCAACCAATTCTTTTGTTATTCTGTTGTTTCTTTCATGCCTGATATCAGAAGGGGGAGAGGTGGAGGAACACCTCTGTACGTGCATGCGTATAGCTAAACAGAAAACAGTGAACTATTCTTCCCTAAGGTCTGAATTTAGTATTTCCTTTTTCCATGACAAAGCTCTTTGTGTGTATGCATGTTACCATAATAAACACTGAATTCTTTGTCATTCTCTCACACATTATGTTACCAGTATTCTAAACGAATATCAAGACGAAAACTTGTGCTCATGTGTCCTCCCCTTCCTACGCTTGTATTCTCCTAATTCAGGCAAATCCAAATCAGCCATTGTTAACTGTATCCACAAAGGGACTATGGCACAGGACCCTCCGCCTTGGACATTCTTACAATTGTGTGGGGTTCTCCATCATGGAGAGACTGCAGAAATGTTCAACTGAATGTACAGTTGCCCTTCAGATCTTCTCAAGCAATACAAAAAGGTCAAAGGTTGGGAGGCAGCCCCTCCATAGATATAATTAACCAATACCTGTATAGGGATATATCTTTATATTACAACTGAACCAGCAAATTGTAGTCTGAACATGCACTCCACACAGGGTGGAAAACCATGGTTGGAAGCTGGCAAACTACAAGTCCATTTCTGATCCTCCATGCTGTGGTTTCAAAGATCAGAAACATTGTGTCTGAATTTACTGAAAGCTGGCTTTTTATTTCTCCACACTGATGGATTCCGGGCCTTCTTTTCCCCAAGAGGCACCACTTAAAATAATGCTTTTGTTGAGATATTATTTGATGGAAGGTGCTTAGCTCAGATTCTAAGCTTCTTTTTTTATTGACCTCAGGGGACGCTTTATATGAGAGTCTTTTCTAGAACTCAAGTGTGTTTATTTTCTACTGAAACAGCTGCATTCCCTTTCTGGGCCATCTTTTCCTTTAAAGCTATGTCAGCTCAATGGCTCCTAAGGCTGGTATGTAAGTGTTTATGACAAAGCACCTTTATCGAAACACTGCAGTCCCCAAACACATTAACAGTATCGTCTTATACATGACTGCTCAGAAGTAGGCCCCATTGAGTTCAACGGGGGCTTACTTCCAAGTACGTAGGTATAGGGTAGTTCCTAACACACTCTGAAGCATATACTGGATTCTCTGTCTCATAATTCTAATTTGGCTGTATACTTCTTGACTCAGTACATAGTTAAATTGTGGAGCTTGCTCCTGCAATAAAGGCCATTAGTTTGGATAGCTCTAACAGACATTTATTTATTTATTTGACACATTCATGGGGGACAAGGCTATCAATGGCTACTAGTCATGATGGCTGTGTTCTGCCTCCACTGTCGGATGCATTATGCCTCTGAATACCAGTTGCTGGGAATCACAGGTGGGCAGAGTGCTTTTGAACCCATGTCCAACCCAGTGTGGTGTAGTGGTTAAGAGTGGTAGACTCATAATCTGGTGAACCGGGTTCGCGTCCCCGCTCCTCCACATGCAGCTGCTGGGTGACCTTGGGCTAGTCACACTTCTCTGAAGTCTCTCAGCCCCACTCACCTCACAGAGTGTTTGTTGTGGGGGAGGAAGGGAAAGGAGAATGTTAGCCACTTTGAAACTCCTCAGGGTAGTGATAAAGCGGGATATCAAATCCAAACTACTACTACTCTTCTTCTTCTTCTTCTTCTTCTTCTTCTTCTTCTTCTTCTTCTTCTTCTTCTTCTTCTTCTTCTTCTTCTTCTTCTTCTTCTTCTTCCAACATGCAGGCTCCCCAAATGCACCTTGTAGAACATTGCAAGAATTGGATTACCTTTTTTGCTGCCCTCTCTTCAGCTGGGTCGGAGACTGCAAGAAATACAGCAGTGAGGAAAAGCAGCATTGAGGAAGCATTTACAGAGCAGAATTGTTGGGTGCTGGATGGGATAAGAATAGAAATGAGGGAGAAATTCATATCAATTTGCATTTAAAGACAAACATACAGAATTCATGCTTCCTAAAACAGTAAGTACAGGAACTGAAATGCAGCCACCGTTCAAAACTTTTCTGAATTTTTTGCAATGCAATACAATTTTTTGCAATGCAAACTTTTTGCAATGCAATACAAAAATGCATATACTAAAATAAAATGGGCATAAAGGCACATATATTGGTTTAAAGAATGTATGTGTGTGTGTTTATATATGCTTTCTGCTAGGGGGAAATTGCTTACAAAAGCATACAGTATATATTCGACAAAATCCCATTCTGTAGATTTAGGAAAAACACCAATTCGCCTTCTCAGGGTCATTTCAAATTTTTGTTATTGTGTTATGAAAGTAACTAAAAATACCATTGGTCCTCTCATATTTAAAGGCAAGACCACCTCCCTGAAAACTGGGCGACAATATTTGGTCCATGTTTGGTTTAGAACTCTCCACCTACAGCCATTTCTGCTGTTTAGGTTGCTTCACAAGGATTATCCAGCAGATGGCAGTAAAATGATACGGCATGACATCTCAAATGTCAGAAGGCTGTAAAGATGGGGAAAAGGTGTACTTGCAAACAAAGGCTCCTTCACTATATGTATTTTAAAGATCTTTCAGTAACTATCTTGAGCTGGCCTTCCTATTTGAAAGAAAAAAAATGCAACAGAGATGGGGAGAGGAGAGAGAAGGTGTGTCATAGGGATGTGTTGAGGTGAGAGTAAATGTATGCTTTCTGAAAAGAGTCCTTTGTTATGTCTGGGTGAATGTGATATAAAAGAAAATCTGCATGGAACCAGAAATAAAATAGTATATTTATTAATATCCTCAGGGCAAGAGAATCTCTCTCCCTGAAACAAGGGGAGGAAGGAATTATACACATACTCCATGGCCTATTAGTGTTAATGCAAATTATATGTGCAAATCCCTGAATCTCATGAGATAACTCCTGCCACAGAGGCAAGACAACAAATTCTTCCCAGCGCAAACTCACTTAAACTAATCAGACGAAGAGATCCATTCTTTTCATGAAAAGATTGCCACATGAAGGGCTATGTGAGTGAGGCAGGCCTTCTAAGGATTACATCTGTAGCTGATTTTCTTGATACTTTATGAAGGGGAGAGGAGAATCTGCTTTGCTAACTGCCTGAGGCAGGAAAGTTTTACAGAAAAGTAGAAAGATGAAAATAGACTGAGCTATACAAACATCTGCGTAGCTGACAAGCCTCTTTTGAAGGGAAATAAAAATACCAGTCATGTGACCCAAAATCTCCCTCTGGTCTCCCCCGCTCCATGAATTCACTTCTCTGATGAGAAACCAGAGGGAGTTCTTCCATGAAAAGTGATATCCTTCCTCTTCTTAAATATTCTGGTTGATTCTTGGTCAGATGTTGTAGATTTAATCCCTGGACAACCCTTATTTGCAGGCCTGTGATTGTTAATTGCTTAAGTCAGAGTCAGTGCAAGACATTAGGTTACTTAGGCAGGCCAAACTGCTACCATTCCTACTTCCAACCCTCTTCCTACCACTACCACCTCATCCACTGTCTCCTTCCTCCTTAACCCCCCCATTTACTCAATCTCCCCCCCCCCCGCTACTGCCATCTATGCACTTTGCACATTGCTAGCTTTGCTTGGAAAAAGGGTCTTTGTTCAGAGCAAGGCACCATGGGTGAGGTCACTCTGGGAGCACTGGTGCCCTCATCCAGCACTTTGCTCCACCTTAAACTACAGCTTAAAAAACACTTTGAACATTCCTTGCAATTTCAAAGTTTTAAGGAGATTGTGCTATAAAGTTGTGGTTTACAGATGCAGTGCGGCAGATACTGACTGGGCAACCTCACAATGCCTTTCTCGGCAATGCTAGGAATGCATGTACTGCAGCAGCGAGGGTGCATGGTTGGGCGGGCAAGAAGGGAAGAGTAGCAACACTGGGAGGGTAGGAGGGAGGGAACAAGCAAGTTGCAGACAAGCAGCAGATAAGTGGCAGGCAGGCGGGTCAGTTGGCTGGATATATGGCCACAACTTCTTTGATTACAGATGTCAGGTGGTTTGACACAGACATTGGGTGTGTATCACAATATCAGCCATCCCTGGTTGAGCGTTAAACAGGCTTAAAAGTCAGCCTATGCGTCACATCTGGCTGACTCACCAAGATCACTGAGGAGGTATTTCCTAAGGCCCATGCACCCCTCAGCTGGATATTTGGGCATGAAGCATCCATCCAAGTTTCCTTATTGGGATACTCCATGACAGCAGAGCAGGGTGGCCCCACACCCTGCCTGTGTGGCTGAAGAAGAAGAAGAAGAGGAGAAGAGTTTGGATTTGATATCCCGCTTTATCACTACCCGAAGGAGTCTCAAAGCGGCTAACATTCTCCTTTCCCTTCCTCCCCCACAACAAACACTCTGTGAGGTGAGTGGGGCTGAGAGGCTTCAGAGAAGTGTGACTAGCCCAAGGTCACCCAGCAGCCGCATGTGGAGGAGCGGAGACACAAACCCGGTTCACCAGATTACGAGTCTACCACTCTTAACCACTACACCACACTGGCCCACCTCAATGCCATTTCCACCAAAAAGATGTGATGATTGCTAAGCAAAACTCTCAGACAGGAAAATTCCTCCCTGGCCTCGAATGTAATCCATAGCAAAGTCCCACAGGGCCATTCCTCCTAAGTATCAGGTGGCCCATAATCCTGAAACTGAGGGTGGAGAATCCAGTGTAGGCTGATGACTGGGCGGCATGGCCATCTTTATATGGCCAGGGAGCAGGGCAGAGATAAAAAGTTCCCTCTGAGGTCTGCTCCCAAGCCCTGCCACATCACATGCCCACGATTGGCCAAAGGGCCATGCGGGGGCGACTTCTGCAATTGGCACAGCAAGAGGAGGTGGAAGTGCCTTTTCCCCCATGCCAAAGTCCAGCCCCCACCATGGCCATGTCAGAGCCACAACAGCTGCATGTGGCATGGTGCAAAGGGGCGTTCTGGTAAGTGGGTAGCTCGTTGTTTCATTGCAGTGAGAGATGGTTGAGATGATTGACTCATTCCAGCTCATGAAGGGGCCAGTTGCAGGTACCCATTGGTTGCTAACAGACGGAAATGAAGTAGTAACCAAGTTAGTTTTGTTCTTCTTATTAGACTTATTTATGCCTCTTTGTTACTGATCTGCATCTTGTGGCAACACATCATAAGCAATTCCTCAAGTACTGCATTGCTTTGACTGTTCCCCCCAAACAACCACCCCCCCACCACTATTCTTCTTGAAGCAGGAACTGAGTCCTGACTCCTAAACATGCTTACCTGGAAGTAAGTGCCTTTGAATTCAATGATATCTATGATTGACTATACATGCATAGGATATTTCCCCCTTTTCTGAAGTCCAGATGAAACTTTGAAACAGAATACATTTCTCTTCTTCTTTAAAACACAGTGAAAAGCTGTTGCAGCATTGCTGCAATAATTTGTTTTGCCAAGGGGAACAAGGAGTTTGTTGACAGTGGTTGGCAGAAGCTGAAAGCCGGATTCAACAACACAAATACAGCAATTTTATTATTAGAAAATCGTCTTCAGATTGGAAGGCCATTCTATTATATTCTTGTTGGCAACAACAAGAATCCCTTGTTAATTTGACTTGCAGATTTGCCTTGATAGTTAATTGCATTGCAATTTATTTATTTTAAAATGTGTATTCTGCTTTTCATTTAAAGTAAGTCCTGGCACAGATTGGAAGAAAATCCTAAAGCAATAAACAAAACAAAACCAACGTATCTGTAAAGGGGGGGTGGGAACCCATTCCATTTCCTATTCTATTCATGTTTACTCAAAAAATAAGCCAGTTACCTGGATTCAAACCTTTGACTAGGCTATCTTCTTCCAGTGCAGCAGTCTGCTCACTGCCCTGCCAATTGCATATCACTTTGAGCAGTGATCAAATGGTTGCAGCTGTTGGTATGCAATTACCAAGAAATGCAGGTTACTATGCATATAAAAATGCATTTTTTTAAGGCTGTGTTTTTCAAAAACCTGAGAAGGATGAAACAGGCTAATGAATGGACACACGTGAAAGTGGCATGGACCAGAAGTGATCTGTTCATCCATACGTCCTGCACAAGCTGCAACAGGAGCTCCCAAATTTATTTAACCAGGGTGCTTCCAAAACCAGAGATAATGTTAGAATAGTGGGGTGCATCTGAACAGAAATCAGGTTCAGGAGTGGTACCTCCACCCATCTGGGATGGATCCAAGCAGTGCTCTTTTTCTAGAAAAAAAGAGGGGCTGGAACTCCCCATGAACACCTCCCTTGTTCTTTTACAATGGCAATGGTGCCCACCTGAGAGGTGCCAGAACTGTGTTCTGATGAGTTCTGGCCGAAAAAAAGCCCTGGATCCAAGTATATATGGGAAGCATGTTGAACTAGTGTCAAAGAAGAATAGTTAGCTAGCCTAGATAATAGGTTTGCTTCTCTTTGTTTTATTATGTAACTACCTGATAGAGTTCTGGACTGCCTGCCTGCTCTCAAATTGTTCCTGTCTAACCCTCCATTGTATCTTATATGACCCAACATCCACCACTTCCATTTCATGTTTCAGTTGACTGTGATCTGATGATAAAGCACTGGGGAACCAGACAGTGTAAATCTGACGATAAGATAGTGAGGCTGATGCTAGAAAATTGCCACCGATTGACATGAGACAAAAGAGGGGGGGGGACATCAGGAAGCAAAGAACTTTTGAACTCATTTAAACAAATATGTAATAGAGACATATCTTTCTTACAAGAATAGATTTTGCTAGTGCCAAGCCAAAACATCTAAAAGCTAATAACTAAACAGAGGCATCCAGCACTCGTCTGCTGTGAGAATTGATCTTTGAAGCACAACGCCCCTGCCTTTCCCAAAACAATAGACAGGCAGTGTGCTTTCAACTACTGTGGATAAAGACCTACATCCAGTTTTCTTTTATTGCTCCAGTGGTGCACTCAGAGAGGAGGATCCCATTGTGTCTGTATGCTGGGTTATTGCTACACCAGGCTAATTCAACATAACAGTCATGTTCCTATACTCTTCTTCTTCTTTGGCGATCACTTGCAGCCGAGTAAGATTGTCTTCCATAAATGTGGTTTTAACAGTGAATCCGTAAGTGACTGTGGAGGCCAATTCTGGATCCACATGTCCTTCCACAGTGGGGACTCCCGACGGGAGTTGATCACGATGAGAGTTTGCCAAGTGTGCCTTACTCTTAGCACGTTTCTCCCTTTCATCCTGAGTTCGAGTGTCTGCAAAGTCCATGACACCTTCGGTAAAGGCTGTTCTCCAATTGGAGCACTCGCAGACCAGTGTTTCCCTGTTGTCGGTGTTTATATTACATTTTTAAAGATTTGCCTTGAGAGAGTCTTTAAACCTGTTTTGTACTTGCCATTTCTATGAGGCTGGGGTTTGGTGTGGCACCTCTTTAGCCAACAGAAAGTGATGGAGGAGGAGGAAGACCACCAGAGAGTTCCTCTGGAGTGAAATGATGTCTCTTTGGGACCCTAGTTGGTAATGTGACAATCACCTCTTTTACACTCAAATTGGGTTTAAAATTTAAAGACAAAGTAAAAACCTTATCTTCCTAGCCATCGGGATCCTGATAAATGAGAGTAAGTTACCTGAAATGTCCAGTAATCCTACCTCTTCCTGAGATAGCAACGGAGGGTAAAAATTAACATTCAGCTGAAGCAACACTCCTGGGGAATTTCTAGGCAGGAAGAAGCCTTAAGGCATGATTTCTCAATTTAGAAGGTGATTTTTCCAGAGGAGCACAGGACATTAGGGAGCAAGTTGTGGAGAACAATAGACCTGCCAGGGGTTATTGCTTGAGACGAGATCTGCCTTGAGGTAATGGCAGAGCTGCCTCTCCTCCACCATTTATTACTGGAATGAAACCTCATTCAGCTGATGCAGGCTACCCTTGTCAAAATTAATCAGAATTCACTTGATTTCATAATCGGGTTCTGAAAACTCAATCATTATTCATCTACCTTTCGTTTTCTTTTGTCTTTGTCACTTTTTGGTGTTTTGACACTTGTGGAAAGCATTCCCTTCTAGCAGAGTACTCAGTCACCTATCATCCTTGTGCTCACTTATGCACTCCTCGTCTAGACTTGGACGCTGCGTGGTGTAGGATTGCGTCATCCACAGCTACAACTGTGTGACTGTATCTGTTGGATGGTTCTTATGTATACCCTTACTGGAGTGCCACAATCGAGTGCACAGTAAATCACAATCAGATCCTCTGTTGTGCCTGTGTGGCAGAAAGGGAAGATTTGGGAGAGGTTCAACCAGGGGGATCTCCACTGATTTATTTGGAAATATATTAACATACACCCAGTGGTGTGGTGTGGCAGGGCAACAGGGCAGTTGCCCCAGGTGCAAAATTTGTTAGGGGCACAAAATTTCAACACCTGGTGTTGCCTCAGTACAGCTGCACGCTTCAGTCACCAGGCTCTGTTGAAAACAGCTTCTCCACACGAACTAGGAAGTGACTGCACCAGACAATGGAATGAATTTTCCTTTCTTACCTCTGCAGCTGTAATGCCCTGGGTGATGCAGACACCTAAGGCAGTTGAATGTACATGCGTATTCCATCTGTTTCCCTCCCTCAGAGCTGCCCCGGATGCTGGCAACCCACAGTATGCCACTGCATACAGCCACCTGTTTACCATTATGCTGCTGTTAGGGGTGGGGCTGACTTCTGAGTAAACTTTCTGTAGAGCATCTACTTTTCCTCAGCCATGCCAGTGGTAGTCTCCTGTCAGTGCAAAGGTATTGCTACATCAATATTTCCTTTTTGCTGGCTTAGTGTCGTGGTCCACTGAAGCCAGAAGGTATATAAAAGATCCTATCCCACCCAATGATTCTATGATTCAATCATTATGCTTATAATATTTTAGTAAGTCATGATTTTAAAAGCAGAAACTCAGTGAAGGAAAAGATACGTTACTTGAAATAAAATCCTTCATTTACAGAGGTTCGGATGCAGAGGCTCCCTTCTAGTTAGCTTTATCATCAGCTCTAATAGGACACTTGTCTCCAGAGACTATGGTTACCGTGGTTCCAGATGGCCTTCAGAATTCTCTGAAGATTTGCTGCCGTGATAAATGACAGATGTGGGAGCTGTAATTTGGCTTTTAGGTCCAATAACGTTAGTCATGGTGAAATCCCAGTAAACTAAATTGCTAGTTATCAAGAGACAGCGGTAAAGAATTACAAAGTCTTTCTTTTAATGCTGAAACAAGGAACTTCAACAGAATGAAGGAAACCAAATTACCCTTTCCTATAACTTCCTCTGCTTTTAAACCTACTTCAAACTGTTTATAAGAATTTTGCAACAGAATTGACGATTGAGGCAATGCCACAAAACAGATTTGGCAAATGAGGGGAAAATATTATTATGTTATGAGTTTTAAAAACTGGAAAGCAAAAACACCATGACTATATTGTTCTTTATGGAGTTTCATTTTGCATATAGAATTGTGAAGAAGTAGCAAGGTGGTTATCAGTTTGGTCGCTATTTCCCCTCGAAAAAATGACAACATGAAGTTTGTCGCTCTGTGTTTTGCATTTAGATTTAAACTGGTGCAGATTGAAATAGCACTAAGTACATTATATGAGTGGGTGGTTATCAGGAGCTGCCCCGCTACAGCTTTCCCTTAGCTCTATGGCCCAACCCAGGCCCAGATTAAAGCTAGGAGGGCCTGAGCTAGGAGAATTTGGGAGGCCCAAACTTAATAGCATCTGATAATGAGAAACAAAACCTTGCTCTCTTTTTTACTGTTACTAACCAACTGGGCCTAGATAGTATAACCTGCCTGTTAAAAAAACAAATTGCAAGAGGCCAAAACCCCCCTCCCCCAAGATTATGAGACCATGGACTGCAGTTTGCTAAGCCCATATGTAAATCTGGCACTGTCCTTATCCACCCGAATCCCTTGGTGGTGGTGTCTTGTGTTGGCTTGCAGCAATAACATCCGAAAACCACAGATCATTTTTGTTATGCCAACTCCAGCACCTTAACAACTGGCATAGCAGATAATAGGATCAAGTCTTAAAAATCATGCTAGTTTCTCCACCACACACTAGCCATACAGTAGTGAATCCATGTGCTATTTATGTCTCAAAGGATGGCATCTCAAACCAACATTTTGTTGATGATATTCACAAATCAGTGGCAAAGGGAATGGGGTCAAAGGTCTCAACTAGAAGATGTGTTGAAGATCTAATTAGTCCAAAGCTTTGCAAAGATGGTGGCTTTGAAGACAGCTTGCTGGAATCTAGGCTCATAGACTTTCCCCATTATTGCAAAACATTTTCATGCTGTGTCTACAAGGCAATTGTGTCCGATTCAGTAGCTTCTAATACCCTCATCTCTCTTGGAAGTGTTGCATACAAATCATCTATTAAAAAGGTAGAATATGTGATATCACTGGAGTTTCTTTTAAGCTCCAGTCCTATGCCTTTTCAATTTTGCTTAGATTCAGGGGAGATATCCCTTCAAACTGCAATCATGTAATGCATCTCTCATTTCCCCAATAATTCATAAATCTGCTTTCCTCCACTACCACCAGTGCTTTTCTTTTTGTGTTGTCATGTGCAAATAAAGACCATGTGTTTCTAAATGAGATAATTCTGCAGTCTTTGATTTTGGATATAATTCCAGATCCCAGCCCCCTCACCAAGACATTAGGTGTGTGTGTGTGTGTGTGTGTGTGTGTGTGTAGGAATTAAAGCTAGTTAGAATGTGGCTTAATGAGCCCTTGATTGAGGGAGACATAGTGTTAATATGTTGTGTGGAGAAGTGGGATCCTATCCTCAGGCTTTGCTCCTGACCTTGTTCCCATGGCTGGAACAAAGCCCATCTGCAATGCCTGGACTTTGATTGCACAGAGAGAGCCTATGCTTATGCAGTCTTTGAGATCAGCAAGGCAGCCATTGCCTAAGTGAAGTAGCCACCCCTCTTTTCCTTGCACCGATTTGGGTAATGCTCTCTTTCCCACAATACTTTACAGCACAGTCTTTAGCATATCAACTCACAAGTAATTCCTATTGAATTCAGTGAGACTGAAAGGTAAGCAGGGTTAGGTAAAGGGACCCCTGACCGTTAGGTCCAGTCGCGGATGACTCTGGGGTTGTGGCGCTCATCTCGCTTTATTGGCTGAGGGAACTGGCGTACAGCTTCCGGGTCATGTGGCCAGCATGAGTAAGCCACTTCTGGCAAACCAGAGCAGTGCACAGAAATGCCGTTTAGCTTCCCGCTGGAGTGGTACCTATTTATCTACTTGCTCTTCGTGCTTTTGAACTGCTAGGTTGGCAGGAGCAGGGACTGAGCAATGGGAGTTCACCCCGCCGTGGGGATTCGAACCGCCGACTTTCTGATTGGCAAGCCCTAGGTTCTGTGGTTTAGACCACAGCACCACCCACCTCCCAAGCAGGGTTAGGAGAGCAGAATTTGGGACTCACCAGTATCCCTAGCCTACTTCGGTCCCCTACCTGCACTGTAATGATCAGGAAAGGAGCTATCCCCATGAAAAAGCACCTAGAGGAGGGGTTGTCAACCTGGTCCCTACTGCCCACTAGTGGGCATTTCAGGATTCTAGGTGGGCCGTAGGGGGTTCTAGGGCACAAACTGAATTCTCCTTCCATCGAGCACTGGTGGGCGGTAAGGAAATTTTACCATCAAGAAAGATGCATTAGTGAACGGTAGGCATAAACAGGTTGACTACCCCTGACTTAGAGTCTAACCATGACTTTTCCTGTGGCCAACAATGTGCCATGCCTTTTTTCTTGGGAAGTGGGACAAAGGGTGCATCGCACAGCATCTGTGGAGGGAAAGGTCAACAGTACTTTTTCAAAGCATGATACGACCCAGCAATTCCTGTTAGGTTAACTTCTTTTTGTGACTTGGAAAATTCAAGTTACATCGCGCTATTAAACTTTGCATCATGGAATTAGCATGCATTTAAGTCTCTGTGAATGTTAACAACAGTGTTTAGGGACAGCGGGAATAGAGAACAGAAGGCAGGGGAAGGAACGAGGATCCATGCAGAGCAAAGGTCCTACACTCTGGCTAAGGGATATTTTCTAGTTTAAAAGCATTTTGCACAGCCTGCCCATGTGGAAGCTAGAAGCTGGTCTTTGAAAAAAAATAAAATTTAATTCAGATTATCAGGATTCCGTGAGGATAGCTACCAGAATCTGTGTTGGCATCCTCACTTTAAATTTTGTGATGTGATTGCAAATAAACTTGTGCTTAGCCAAAACCTTTCATCCAATTTCCTAAAAAGTTATATTCACCCATGAAAGAGGCTTCTATTTTCAACCTCTTTTGAATGATGCTTTAGAATTTCTTTAGACTGAATTTAAGGTATCATTACCAAGTGGTTGTGGATTGGATGAGTGCTTTTCTTACATTGATTCAAAACTTTGCAGCCTCACCAGCTGCTTGGACCTCTTGATTTCAAAAATGCCTCATTTATTGCCTCATCACACATCTTACCCTGGTATTTAATTGAAGTGTTGGAAGAAAGGGGGTTGGGGACTATTGAGCACCTGAGAGCAGAGCTCCCATTGATTTTGTTTTTAAGGGTAGCTCTTCCTTTTACCGTAAAAAATATTTCTGCACTCACTTCTTTAAAAGTAAATAGGCTTCACAAAACATCATAGGAATACAGTGCTATCTTGGGTTAAGTACTTAATTCTTTCCGGAGGTCCGTTCTTAACCTGAAACTGTTCTTAACCTGAAGCACCTCTTTAGCTAATGGGGCCTCCCGCTGCTGCCACGCGATTTCTGTTCTCATCCTGAAGCAAAGTTCTTAAGCTGAGGTACTATTTCTGGGTTAGCGGAGTCTGTAACCTGAAGCGTCTGTAACCCAAGGTACCACTGTACAGTCATACCTTGGGTTGAAGTAGCTTTGGGTTGAACGTTTTCAGGTTACGCTCCATGGCAACCCGGAAGTAACGGAACGACACTCGCACATGCGCAGACGCTCAAAATGAAGTCACATGCACGCATGGAAGCGGCAAATCGTAACCTGCGCACACTCAGACACGGGTTGTGTTCGCTTCAGGATGCGAACGGGGCTCCAGAATGGATCCCGTTCGCATCCAGAGGTACCACTGTATTATGAAAGGTAGGATATAAATGAATGAATGAAGTATATTTGTCTCATGAAGAGTAGATATTTATGGTTTTTACTATTAGGTGTGTTTCATGCATTTTCATTTTTTAAAGAAACACTGGCTATTGAATCATTACTAATAATTTAAATTTTCAATCTCTCCCCCAATTTTAGTGCCCAAGGATGGTATTAAGCTTTACTCATTCACATTAGACCCATTCAAATTAATGCATATGACCTCAAAAGGGCCATTAATTTCAACAGGTCATTTCTGAGTAAAGCTTAGTTGGATACCACCACAGTACTATTTTTCTAGAAAAAGAGGTGCCGGAACCCATCGCGAACACCTCCCTTGTTCTCTTATAACGGCAATGGCACCTGCCTGAGAGGTGCTGGAACTGAGTTCTGGTGAATTCTGCCTGGGAAAAAAAACTTTGGATATTGTACTGTGCCCAAAAGCATGCAAGGCAAAACCTGATTTGGCTAATACTGTATCAGGAACCCTTGCAGAAAATTTCATTTTACAGGTCTACCTTAGGCTAAGGTTACCAGACGTCCCTGTTTCCCAGAGATAGTCCTGGGATTTACAGATCAGTCCCCATGCAAAATCCATTGAAGTTGAAAAGTGTCCCTGGATTTATTGAAAAAAATCTAGTAACCTTACCTTAGGCCCAGTGCATAAGAAAAGTGAAAAGACCTCCCTTCTGGAATGGGAGGATCTGGAAGGATCATGTGTGGATGGAAGGAAGG
Organism: Podarcis melisellensis; assembly: GCF_964234715.1. NCBI lineage: Eukaryota > Metazoa > Chordata > Lepidosauria > Squamata > Lacertidae > Podarcis > Podarcis melisellensis. Next base: position 65,813,326 of record NC_138538.1, read on the forward strand.
GAAGACCAAAGGAGTGAAGAATTTTGTGGCCATTGGGCCTGGCTTGCACTTTAGGCATGCATTGAAAGTGACATGGTCCATATTTTCAAGCCGGGAAAAATCAGTGTTGGCGACATCCCTAATTGATTTCAACAGCTCTTGCCGGCTTGGGGGTGCACCTGATTCCCCACCGTGCATATTTCTTATTACTCGAAAGCTACGCGAAACATTTCCTGCTCCTAAGAATTATCACTGGATTAGAAGCAGAATGGAGCATACTCGTCTCGAAAGAGATAGCATTGTATTTCACTAGAAAATTGAGTGTGTAACTTTACCACGGCTAAATTGTTTTGTACAAGGTGGATTAGGTGAAGTCTGCTACAGTAAGTGACTAAATAAGACCAGCGTGGCTTATATCCTTTTGGCAGAGAAACATGAAGAAAGCCGAATGTTGCGAACAACTTTATTATGCTGGCATCTGACACTTTATCCAAGGCTAAATAGAGTGTCAATGTACTGAACATGTTATGCTTCCCCTTCTATTCATTTTGTTTATAAATAGCTTTTCCAGACAGGCCCAGGCTGTGGCTATGTCTTGACTTAACGTAGATCTAATCTAAAAGTCTAGCAGTTGACAGGTTGGTTAACATTTTATCTCCCCCAGATGTGTGCATTTGCAGCTCTTCGTATTTCTTATATGGTATATTCGGGACCTTGTGCAATGCTTACATTAGGTGGGACAAGTTCGCATAGGCCATATATATATATTAATTAGGATAGCTGATAATTAATTAACCACACAGGAACTTTTTGTACAGAACAGGCCGTGCCTTTTCAAAGTTCTATAGGGATTTGGGGCAAGATGTCTACAGTGTTGAGCCTTCCTGAAGCGTGCCACCACCTTGTGACCCCCTGTGCATTTTCTTTCTTTCATCCTGCTTGCTCAGGCAAGTCCAAACAGTAGATGAGGCAAGTGGAAGCAGTTCCTCCTTCTCATTACTGTCAATGCTGTCAGGGAATGACAGCAAAGAGGATAGCACTAGCATTGGATACAACCCATTGATGACTAAGCTAAGTGCTCAGATCAACAGCAACAACAAAAGACTAGCCAAATATCCCATCTCTCCCCAATTTTCACAAGGAATTTCCCTTTGTCCCCAAAATGGTTAAATAACCCCAACTCAGCTGGTGTTATTGGTTCAGAACTGAACCTCTAATCTTTGGAAAATGAACATGTGAGAAGTGGTTGTTATCCTACCTGCTAGACCCTCAATTGTCCTCAGTATGTTAATCCAAGTCTTTACAAAGAGCCTACATGCATACAAGCTGAAATCATATACAGTACAGTACTGCAGACTTTGTGTAGCAGGTTGAGCAGAGGTACAGTGGTACCTTGGGTTACATACGCTTCAGGTTACAGACTCCAGAAATATTACCTTGGGTTAAAAACTTTGCTTCAGGATGAGAACAGAAATCGTGCTCCAGCGGTGCAGCAGCAGTGGGAGGCCCCATTAGCTAAAGTGGTGCTTCAGGTTAAGAACAGTTTCAGGTTAAGAACAGACCTCCAGAACAAAGTAAGTTTTTAACCCGAGGTACCACTGTACAGCGGTTGACTCCCTTCTGGATTGTTTTGGTTTCCTGCTGAACTGTGTAACAGAATCCTAGGCCCTTGATTATTTCTTTATGTGGCTTTGAAACCATGAAATCTAGAAGGGATTTCAACCCTTCATCAAGTTAGCAAATTAGCATGTTACATAAAAATAACATGCCCTTACATAGAAGGAGGGCTCTGTCAAGGAAGGCCTCGGGACAGCTGAAGAGCTCCCCATGCTTTGCCAGGGATGGTGGTGTAGTTTGGGAGTGTGGGAAGGACTATGTGTGAGGTGCAGTGAAGAAAAAAACAAATATGTGTTTAATAGAAGATATGGTTCTTGGAATTGGAAAGTAGGAGTGATTACTACAAGGTGAGTAAATAATTAGTGTGTCCAGAGGTGTTTTTAAAGCAAAAAACAACCCCCCCCCCCAAAACACAAAAATTGACATTTGACACTAGTCTTACAATATAAATATAATCCTCTGGTTGCCAAGTGGTTTGAATGCTAGAATGGCCACAATGGGAAGCGGTGGTTGTTCAGCAGAAAATGGAAGAGTCAAGAAAAAACAGCATTCAGTGTTTAAGGTGTGGTTCTCATTGAGATAGAAAACCTGTGATTAGACTGCACAACTTCACACTGTAGGGGGGGGGGGGACAGTATGTTGCTCATTAATAATAATCATAAAAATACTGCAATTGTAGGTTTTGGAGAAAAGAGTTCCAGCCTAATTTCCTCACCACATGCTCCTTTTCTATGTGTGGTTTTGTTTGTTTGTTTTTATATTGAGGAACATTCAATCATGCAATTTTCAGAAGCTGTCCCTGTTTCTGATTTGATCCCGGAATGTCCTGCTTTTCCTTAGGATGTCCTTATTTTCATCAAAGAAATGTTGGATGGGACGCCGAGTCATCTGAAAGCAGCCCTGTATAGGGAAGGTTTTTTAAAAAAATGCTTTATCCATGTTGGAAGCCGCCCAGAGTGGCTGGGACCACCCAGTCAAATGGGTGTGCTATAAATAGTAAAATTATTATTAATATGAAACAGGATGTCCCTATTTTCATCAGAGAAATGTTGGGGGTATGTTCTTCATATCAGACTGTGGTAACAGGGCATCTGTTCTGCAACACTACACTTGCTGCTTGAAATTTCCAGTGTTTTGTTTATGGTAAACATAATTAAATGCTAGCCCCCTACATAACTGCAGAGTCTTTGAAAGTCAGTTCCAAATACAGAATGGAATGGTGGACGGGGAGGGGACAAATTACTTTTAGTAGAGCTAAGTTTTCTTTTCTGAACACTGATCTGTTATCATGATCATCATCAACATTATTAGCAGCCACTCTGGTATTGCAGCACTCTTATTGACAGATTTAATAGAAGGGATTCATTTCACTGAATAGGCGGAGAGTTTAATACTTGAATTTAAGCATTTATGTTCACCTGCCATTTGAATGGTCCTGTAAATTTAGGTTTTTTTTACCAAACCCTCCTGGAGGAACTATGCGCTTCTGAAGGACTCTCTATCTGTAGATCTCAAATAAGTTTTGACTCCTTGAAATCAGTCTGTCAGTGATTAAACTGGACATGGAGAGCTCTTATTGGAATCAAATTTGATTGTTTTATGCAAGATACTTTGCTCAGACACAGGAAATTGTGTTACACTGAGTCAGACCATTGGTCCATCAACTTCAGTATTGTCTACACAAACTAGCAGTTATGCTCCAGTGTTTCAGAGAAGAAGCCCATCTGTCTCGAGAGTTGATGGAATGTGATTCCAGGACCGAAGGCAAGCAGCTGTGTTAGCAGGATGTAAACCTGTCAGGCAGGGGTTCCCAGACATCAAGACCCCTTCTCAGCCTCGCTGATGTAGTCCAAAGGAAAGCAGAGCAATACATTTGGCACCAGCTTGGCTGCAGGAGTTGCCAGAAGGAGGTTACAAGATTCCATCCAACCATCTTAGGGACTCCTTGGCCTCTTCTTCTACTTAAGATGTTCTGCAAGGCAGGGGAGGTTGAGGATAAGAGTTTTCCTTATCTTAGATGGGCTATGTTCACAGGTTGATGAAACCATCTGCCCCACACCTCAGCCTAAGTACAATGTTAATGTGGCAAACTACGGGGTACGTATGGATTGTGGCTAACATCTTGTGTACTCGGCTTCAAACTGCAGTGGTGGGAGTGCACTGGAACTGGAATAAATGGGAATGTGTGCACCGCCTTCATGATGCAAGCCCCTTAATTGTTTCCATGTAAATGAGGCATTGATGCACACACAGAACCACACAATTATATCTACAGAAAGAGAGAGAAACCTTATTTTTAATCTAGCTGTTTTCAACAGTGGACACTGAGTTTTGATAAAAGTAAAATCTTTTTATTAACACTCTAATGGAATTTACTCTCTTTAAACAGCAATAAGCTAAATTATTTTCATTTCCAAGTCAGCAGGTATGACATTAATAGCAAAGCCACTCTCAGAAACAGCTTTGCACACTGGGCTTGCTCCCTTCTGAGTTACAACCATTAGCCCTGAAGAGTCCTGAGCTCCTTTAGAAGCCTTATTTGTTACACAATAAACCAGTCTGTCTTGTATAGATATGCTGTTTGTACACAATATAGTGTGCCTGAATGCACATTTAAGTACAATATCTATACTGGAGAGAAAGTAATTGATTTAAGAGAGATGACAGCTCAGTAGCTCATTTCATACTTTCACAATATAGCAATTTTTCTAAAGCCTCTCGTTTTCTCCTTTCTTCCACGGTGCTGCTCATCTTAGCTTTCCATCAATTTACCTTAAGCATCCAAAACAGCAAGGGACGTTTCTGAACAACCTAGAGTATTCATCCTGGATCTGAAATGAAAAGATGGAATGAACACAGTGGCTTATTAACAGGTAAATATATGTATTTTAAGCATCTTCCAGAGAGTGTGGCTTATTCTGTTATAAAGGTTTTTACATAATTTGGCCTCAGAGAGGATTAGTGACGATGCTGAAGGGGTTTTCAGAATGCAGACTGCAGGATCTTACATAAAGGCTTCAATCCAGAATCAGATGACTATAGTTAGTAAACCTCTTTAATTATTTCATAGGATTATTGCTGTACAATCTGAAATGCATTGCTTCTTAAATTGTAGATCTGTGAGACATAAATCAGATTTCAGAGTCTTAGGACATGATTGTGAATTATGTATGTGCACGAATTATTTTATTCATCTACGGCTGCAATCCTTAATACACTTACTTGTTAAGTGCGGCCCATTTAAATAAATGGGACTGCCCAGCTAATATGGATAGGGCAGTAATGTAAATCTTCTAGCTTCTCTGCCTCTGACAATCTTTTACCCTTTTCTCTCTGTTGATGCTTCTCAGACACAGAGCACACCATGCTGCCTTCTGCTAAGGGGCAGCACAATCCCCGAGCTGGGGTAAAAAAAGGGGTCAGCTGAATTAACTTCCCTTTAAATACCCTACCTGGTGAGCTTTCCCATGCCTGTACCTTTTGGGATGACTCCTGTGCGAGAGCAATCTCTGAGGTTAAAGGACGGGGGGCAGAAAACTTACGAGAGGGGTGTTTAAAAAGGAGGGGTCTTCAGTTTACAAATTTCAAGGGAGCTTTGGCACAGGTGTGCCACATGAAGCATTTCTAGGTAGAAGAAGTACTCACTTTTCGTGACAAAACACAAAGAAATATGAAGATGAACAGTCCTTGAAATGCATTGAAGATTGTAAAAAGGTAGGCAGTGACCACTGATCCCTGGATGACATGAAGCACACCAAAGATCCACGTCGCCCCAAGGAGGAAGAGGAGGGAAAGAGCCCCCCGTGCACAAGATCTAGATAGAAGCAAGAGAGTTAGAATTCTCTCCCTCCCTCCTTCCCTTTCGCACCATATGCAGGAAATGATTTTTGCAGTTGAAAAATCCCTGAACGCTGCATGGCAGTTACATGGTTCCTCCTTTAGGGTGTGCTGCGGTGCTGTTGCCGAAATGATATTCCCTTGCTCTCATAACGAAACGGGGAAAAAACAACAGCAACAAAAATCGCAGAAGAAAGAGTAAAAAGTGGACGGTTTTTTAAAAACACTGCCTGTCTTAATCTTCAAATCTGTTTTCTCTGGTGTATTGCAGAGCCATATGATTTGATTTTAAATCTACTGTTAGTGTAATTCCCCAAGGTAAAACATATGTCTGTTATGAAGTATACCCCCTAAGAAACCTTGGAAAAAATGTATAGTATGCTCTTAGGTCAGCACATGTGCATGACATCAAAGGGATCTTTTGGCTGTTTCTCAGTTTCAGCCTCGGAGATAGTGCTGGCTGTAAAACCAGACTTTCTCTTTATATTAAAAGGATTTCGCTTTTACAATGCAAGGGAACTTTAAATTGTGGCAGGGTCAGAATACTGATGTCCTAATAGCATAAAAATCAATTGCCTCTGATTCCCCCACCCTCTTTTTTTGTTAACACGCTGTAGTCTAAGTACACCCAGCCCTGCTCATGGACTCTGACAAATTACACCATGTTGTCTCACAAATGAGCTCCTTGATTAGTTTTTCTTTTTCATTTTCAGTCCAGCAGTTGCTGGACTTCCTTTCCACAAGAAAGCCTTTTCTCTCCCCCCCTCCTTTTTTTCTTTTTCTTTTTTGGTGCTGCTTCCAGAAAAATGAATAATTTTTTGACTTCATTAGAAGCAGTGCACTGTGTGAAGCTGATAGGGCGAGGAACAGGAGAAAAGTGATCAATCAAACAATTGCTAAATCCTAACTATAAATCTAACGCAGCGAGTTGAAACTGCAGGAGTGTTTCTAAGCAACAAAAACAGTAAGTTGTTTTCAGTGGTCCCTGTAGCGCGCACACACACACACACACACACACACACTCCAGCTTTGCCAGCACAAACGGTTTTCAAGGTCTCTATAAATCAGTTTTAAAGAAAATGAGTTGATTCGGAAATCATAGCAGCACACAAAATAATAATTAAACAACCCCGAGAGACAAACAAATGAAAAGGCAGGTTTGTTGAACCCTCCCCCTATTTCCCTCTCCTCCACCAACAGAGTGCATCACCCAGAAAGCAAGGAGACAGAAGAGAAGTGTTTTTTCAACCCCATTGATTTGAATGGGAGAGTGAAACAAATTCTGAGCTCTCCCTTAGTGGAAAAAATGGGCATCCTGACTGCAATCCTATACTCACTTACTGGGGAGTAAGTCTCTGTGAACTCAGTAGAACTTATTCCTGTGTTGGCATGCATAGGATTTCACTGTAAGTTGGGACTATGCCTCCAGTTTGGCTTAGGAGTTTCCCCCCAGCAAAAGAACATATGGCAACAAGTATGATGATTTTCTTTAAAATCCCCCCCCAAGCCTAAAAACTTAATTTTGGGGGATAACTTTGCCCTTCAAAAAAAGCTCAACAACTTTGCCCCCCCCCCACAAAGCCATTCGTTAGTCAGGGTTGTGGCAGTGATGGTCAGGGTTTTGGCCGCTTTGGGGTGACAGGTTGTGTGTGGGAATCAGCCACGGCTGTGGTGGGCGGTTGCTGGCAGCCCTGAGGGGGAAGTTCTGCCTGCTTCCCTGCCATGCATATGTGAGGAGGTGTCTTCTCCAGGCACCAAAGAAGTGCTGAGAGCAGTGGTGGTGGGGCAACGGATCACATCGTATGGAAAGGTGAGTTGTGGTGCAGGGTGGCTGAGTAGCCGCGCCCCCTTGGGCCCATCATCCTGTGCCCGGGAGACATCGATCACCCCTGCCAAACCACCCTGCGGAGGCAGCGACAGCCATACCCTGCCACAACTGCCGCTCACCCCACCATATGGCAATCCTAATTCATTAACAAGATTCTATTTGAAGCACAGTTTTAAGACCCAGATTCTTAAAACTGCAGAATTTAGAGTCCCTGGAACCTTACCAATCCATCCTTACTGCCAACTATTTTAATAGGGTGCCATCCAACTAAACAGTTTAGCTGGTGCAAGGACTTTAAGCAGCAGATATTCCCCACCCTCTCCTTTCCCTGTACACACTCTGCATGCCCTGTGAATTCCCAGAACAGATTTAGGTGTTGTGGGAGGAGAGGAGAAGGTGGGGAAGTTCCACTACATATCTTGTTGAGTTCTGTGGGGCTTACTCACAGGTAAATGGACACACAAGTACAGTCATAGGCTTTTGTCAGCAATAATAATAATAATAATAATAATAATAATAATAATAATAATAATTTATTTATACCCTGCCCATCTGGCTGGGCCTCCCCAGCCACTCTGGGCGGCTTCCATAAAAACCAAAAATACAGTAAAATATCACACGTTAAAAACTTCCCTGAACAGGGCTGCCTTAAGATGTCTTCTGAATGTCAGGTAGTTGTTTATCGCTTTGACATCTGCTGGAAGGGCGTCCCACAGGGTGGGCGCCACTACCGAGAAGGCCCTCTGCCTGGTTCCCTGTAGCTTTGCTTCTCGCAATGAGGGAACCGCCAGAAGGCCCTCGGCACTGGACCTCAGCGTCCGGGCTGAATGGTGGGGGTGGAGACGCTCCTTCAGGTATACTGGACCGAGGCCGTTTAGGGCTTTAAAGGTCAGCACCAACACTTTGAATTGTGCTCGGAAACATACTGGGAGCCAATGTAGGTCTTTCAAGACCGGTGTTATATGGTCTCGGTGGCCGCTCCCAGTCACCAGTCTAGCTGCCGCATTCTGGATTAGTTGTAGTTTCCGAGTCACCTTCAACGGTAGCCCCACGTAGAGTGCATTGCAGTAGTCCAAGTGGGAGATAACTAGAGCATGCACCACTCTGGCAAGACAGTTCACAGGCAGATAGGGTCTCAGCCTACGTACCAGATGGAGCTGGTAAACAGCTGCCCTGGACACAGATTTGACCTGTGCCTCCATGGACAGCTGTGAGTCCAAAATGACTCCCAGGCTGCGCACCTGGACCTTCAGGGGCACAGTTACCCCATTCAGGACCAGGGAATCCTCCACACCTGCCCGCCTCCAGTCCCCCAGAAACAGTACTTCTGTCTTGTCAGGATTCAACCTCAATCTGTTAGCCGCCATCCATCCTCCAACCGCCTCCAGACACTCACACAGGACCTTCACTGCCCTCACTGGTTCTGATTTGAAAGAGAGGTAGAGCTGGGTATCATCAGCATACTGATGAACGCCCAGCCCAAACCTCCTGATGATCTCTCCCAGCGGCTGCATGTAAATGTTGAAAAGCATGGGGAGAGGACAGAACCCTGAGTGAGAGCCCAGGGGTCTGAACACTCATCCCCCCCCCACTTTCTGAACACGGCCCAGGAGGAAGGAGCGGAACCACTGTAGGACAGTGCCCCCAGCTCCCAGCCCCTCAAGACGGTCCAGAAGGATGTTATGGTCGATGGTATCAAATGCCGCTGAGAGATCCAGCAGAACTAGGAAACAGCTCTCACCTTTGTCCCTAGCCCGCCGGAGATCATCAACCAGTGCGACCAAAGCAGTTTCAGTGATGTTAATATAGAATTACACCAGTGGGTAGCTGTTTTCAAATCAACTGGTTTTAGTTTTTTAAAAAAGAGTAAAAGTTGAAATTTACCTTATATTTTCATAGCAGCTAACTTCTGGCTTTAGCATGGCTGTTTGTCGAAATACTTTATAGATAATGACACCAAAAGCAATCAAATTAACCTGGAAATATATACATATATGTATTCAGTTTAACAAGATGAACATTGGAATTATATCTGTATTTCATATTTAAAGCAAACAAATCAAACCCCTTCTTTCTGTTGAAAGGAAAGAGCTATTCTGATCCTTTTAATAGAATAAAGAGTACTACAGTAACCTAGGTCAAAGACGAATGTAACTCTATATCCTTTCAAGTGTATAATTAACAGCAGTCTGCAAATGTTTATTGAATTTATTGGCAAATCTCTTTAGGTTCTGGATCAGAATTCTCCCCCAAAGTAGATGTATGGAATATGTATTCTTGGTTAGGCATTATACAGATATTTCATTTGAAAATACAAACCCACTGTTTCCTACTAAGTAACATTAGCAACATCAAGTAACATTAAGTAACATCTTTGGGTGTAAAAGATACAAGTGAAAAGTTTTGAATTTCAAAGGTACTTTTGGTAAAAAGGGTAACATACTATGGACTTGGTATTAAGCTTTGCATTTGTTTGACTAAGAAAAAGCCAGAAAAATATGGAAACAAGGCATGGAACAAATAACAGTATACCATAAATCAGAGACAGTGGCGTAGCGTGGGTTGTCAGCACCCAGGGCAAAGCAAGTAATTTGTTTCCCCTAACCCGTGGATTTGCGCCCCCTAACCTGTGAATTTGTGCCCCCTAACCCTAACCCCCAGATGTTGCGCCCAGCCCCCCCTGCACCCCCACGCTACACCACTGATCAGAGAGCCAACCACATATGAGCCAACCACAAATGATACTACTGAGCAGTGATGGCTTTGTCTGAGCTACCACCACAAAAATGAGCAATAGCCTGCTTTATCTCTGGGTCAAAGCCCTCTTTCTCCTAGCCACCCAGCCCTTTGATCCCCCAATCCTCCTGTCCCATTTTCTGCTGGTGGCAACAATAGCAGCATATAGTAAGCCCACAACTTACACCTTCCCTTGTCCGGTGCAATATATAGAGGGCACACCAGGAAAAATGGTGCTGATGGCCCTCAGGTGCATTACATTTCCCCAAAGCCTCCAGGACCTTTTCTCCTTCTCCAGGCTCTGGAGAAGGTAGGGAGAGACCATACCTTCTTCTCTCTCCCTGTGGCTGGAATGTCATTATTGCTGCTGATACCATTGCTGGCAACTCAGACTTGTAGGTAGAGTCTAAACCAAAGGGAGACAAAGGGTGTTGTGGAACAGGTGGGAAGGGGGGGCAAACCAGGAATTCCTCCATGGCTTGGATTTTTAATTAAGCCAGAAGAATTCAGGGCCTGCGATGCTCACATCTTCTTTGACGTGAATGCTGTGAGCCACGAAAAATGTACCTGTGAACCTCACTGATGTTTGTTGAGTGCATATATCACATGGAATAAGAAAAGAAAATGTCCAAATGTATGCAGTACCCAGCATAATGTAATATAGCATCCAATATAATATCTTATACCAATATATCTTAGAGATCAGGTGCTTTTCACTTTGAAAGAAAGCAGATCTCCCACATAGGAAGTGCTCCTTAGAAAGTAGCAGGGAAGCTCTAGGTTAGGTACCTGTGAGGTTTGTTCAACAAAGTTATGCTAGTGTTTGAAGTAAGTGGAAGCGTCTGATCAGCTATTCACAAGCAGCAGTTATTCACCAAAAATATCCAAGAGTAACAGCAGATCAGTATTAAAGGAATTATATTGCTGAATCCACCTGCACCTTTATCAATAACAACAGCACATTCCTTGGACAAAGTTTGCCTGAAGAAAGCTTCTGAAGTAGTCTTTGGTGCTTTATAAAAGCTGTACAATACTCCACAAAGTAAAATAGGGGCACTTGGATATGTATAATTCTCTCTAGTTGAAGAATCAGTACCTGAGTATCCCCCATCCAGTATTTCTATGGTCCTTGGATGCTATGGTCCTTTGTATGCTTAAAAAGCAGAGACATCACCTTGCCAACAAAGGTCCGTATAGTTAAAGCTATGGTTTTCCCAGTAGTGATGTATGGAAGTGAGAGATGGACCATAAAGAAGGCTGATCGCCCAAGAATTGATGCTTTTGAATTATGGTGCTGGAGGAGACTCTTGAGAGTCCCATGGACTGCAAGAAGATCAAACCTATCCATTCTTAAGGAAATCAGCCCTGAGTGCTCACTGGAAGGACAGATCGTGAAGCTGAGGCTCCAATACTTTGGCCACCTCATGAGAAAAGAAGACTCCCTGGAAAAGACCCTGATGTTGGGAAAAATGGAGGGCACAAGGAGACGGGGACGACAGAGGATGAGATGGTTGGACAGTGTTCTCGAAGCTACCAGCATGAGTTTGACCAAACTGCGGGAGGAAGTGGAAGACAGGAGTGCCTGGCGTGCTCTGGCCCATGGGGTCATGAAGAGTCAGACACGACTAAACATGTCCTAAACTAAACGTGCTACTATGTGCAGAAAGAGGTAAGTGGTCCACCAAGACCCTAAGCAAATGGTCGGGGGAGGGGAAGTTGGGAAAACTATGGCCTGCACAATCTAAATGGTATGCAAATAGACTTTGTTTGCTTGATTTGTTTACTTATTCAGGGGCCCACAACTGTACAAGCAAAGCCCACACAAGTAGAGTTTGTACGTGCCCACAAACTTGTTCACACCTTATTTCCCCAGCATGCATGGAATTGGTTCCTCAGATAAAGAAATCTGGCATAACTGAAGGGCAAGCCAAAAGCTTTCACTTGAGAACTGTCAGCTTTAATTGGAGGTGCTGCTGGTGAAAATGGTGGTGAATAATATCTATTGATATTAACCAGTTGGGACACCTTTTTATCGATAAAACTATTCAATTAGTTTTAAATGTGTTGTTTTCATTTGTTGGTGTTGTACACTACATTGAATGCTTTTATAGTGGGAAAGTGGAATAAATATCTTTCCATTAAGTAAGTAACCCAGAGAGAAAGTTGTGTTTGAACCACAATAATAAACAGGAACTGTTGCAGGCACATGCATCTCCAAGCCTTACCTAGCTGTTTCCTGACTTCCTACCCCACCCTGATTCTCCTTTCCGAAGAAAAACATCCTTTGAGTTTAGTCCTACCTGCTTTTTCATTTACCCAACACCACAAACCTCAGTTTACACAGTGACCCTAAGTGGGTTTGTACCAGACCAAAAGTGCAGGTAGGTGGACACACACAGAGAGCCTGCTGTGCAGCAATGCCTGAGGGCTCCTGCAGTTGTGGGCCATTGCTGGTGTCCTACCCCTTCCCCTCATCTTTCCCCTTGGATTTGTGAAATTATAAAAATATACCGAATGAGCCACATTTCAGCTGGCTAGCTTTTTGCATTCTGTCTGTGAATTCTTGATTGCAATTGTGCCAGTTGGTTCTTATGGATTTGCATCTGCTGACTGAGTAATATTAATGAAACATCCACTTGTTTCCTCATCTATATGCTTCAAGAGGAGGGGAAAAAACCCACTCATATTTAAAACAGTAATTGGAAGCCCAGAGTAGGATCCATGATGGGAAGCCTAGATGGGGGATTTTGGTGGGGTGGACAATTAAGAATTTGTCTTAACCACAGTCTGGGTTTGATCACATGCACCCCTGCAAAGGCATTATTTTAGAAACACATATGCTTTATTTCTTAACAGAAAATCCTGCATGTAGGTGACCCAGGGCTATGTGTGCCAGCCCTGCCGCCAACATCTCTCTATGTGCAGACTGTACAATCTCTCTATTCCATACCTTCCTGTGTTGAGCAAGGATGATCTGATGGGAGCATCTACCTGCATTTTTGGGTTTTATCCACAGAGTAGGGAGGCTAGTTTAGCAGAGCTCGTGGTTGTATGGTGATTTCTACTCCCCTTCAAATGGATGTGGATAGAATCCCCTTCAGACCTTCTATGTTCAACATCAAAAGGTCTGGGACTAAGTGGGCAGGCATAAGGATGTTTGGAACAGTGACCCCCAACATATTTCCAATTCATGACCCCCTGATGTTTCCAATTCAGGCTTAATGCCCAAAGAGGGGACAAAACAGCTCTATGATGCTGTTCACAACCCCTTGTTCTTAGTAATAACTGCTAGGTAGTTAGTGAAGAAACAATTAACTACCTGAGATAGTCCATCTTTCCAGTGGCTACTTAAAAGACCTGAAGAAAGTCTTGGGGGTGGGGGCAGGGGCAGGGAGACGGAAGAAGAGAGGTCCAGGCCAGGAAGTTTATGTCATGCATTTAATACATTTAACATATTAACTTTGTTAAATATACGTTTGCTAATGTACAATAGATGTGGAGGTCAATATGAATGTGACAGATAGAAAGGTGGGGCTAGGGCCTTTCCCATGCATACTGTATTCCTAACACCAAACCCCAAAGATGCTGTTTGGAGGGAATCTGCTATTAGCACCAATATTTAAAATTCTGATATGCATAATACTTCTGAAACCAGCAGTTCTTGAAGTTAATTATACAATTAATTTGACCTTTATAATAATTATATGCAGACTTTTATATAATATACATATTCTGGTGAAAAACAGAGGAAATAATTCACTTTATCTCTAGCTGGCATAATGTGAGTTTGGAATGCTCTTATTATAAGTGGGGCAAAATGTAGTCGGAACACAAAAGGGTGATACTTGGAGGATGCATGAAGTTTTAGGAAACTAGATAGCTAATGCAAATGGCATCAGCTTAATCATCTAGTCTAGACAATGCTCTCATACTCTTTGACATCTAGGTGGCATCTAAGTGGCAAACTAGGAATTTAATTTCAACTTCATGCATCTCTGTCCTAATTATGGGTTGGTTTTGGAGAGTAGTTCTGCTCATTCCAGGTTCCCACTCATGGAAGAGAAGTGGTGAATTTCACTGATTCCCTATTTACCCATCACCATGCATCCTCCCATCTACTTTTTAGTGTAAGGATCCCTCCAGCATAGTGTGAAAAATAGTGTGAGAGGTTACCAGAGGAAATGGGAATCCAGAAAATTGCTTCCCGACTCATGGGTAGGAGCTTCCACAGATGGAAGGGAGCCATTGGATCTAACCCAATGTGCCTCCTGTTGTGTGTTTAATTCTTCTTTTCTCCATTTGGCTAAACATACCTGTCATCATCTCCCTTAATTTCCATGCCCTATCCCTCTCTTTCTGTCTTTTGCCATGCATCTTTCTTTGCTTCCCTCTGTTTTGAAAATGTGATTATATCATTTAAAGTGCTTTCTCAAGATATGTTCCTGTAACAATGGATACTATCTCTCCGTAGATTTGGAAACAGTATTTTAATGCTCACATTTCCCCTCCCCATATTTTGTGCCACACCAAAGTCCTGGTGCTTGAGATACACTATTTATCAAAGTTTCTAAGCTTGTATGGAATTTACAGATGTCCTTTGAAAGTTCTTAAGTGTTTAAGTAACAGTTTTGAATATATTCTTAGAAAGGTGGGTCCCCTTCCCACCTGTTTTTATTTTGTGGTCTTACACCATCTGCTGTAAGTGGGTGAGAAGTTGAAGTGTACTAGAGGGAGAATTAAAGTTGGAAACTATCGTCTGAGTTTTAAATACACCAAGAACACTCATAAAAGCAAGAAGATTCTGGACAAGAGCCAACTATAATTCCTATTGCTTGACAAAGGAAAAGCCTTGGACTCCCTGTACAATTAAATAAACAAATACATGGCTTCTCATATACAAAAGAATGTAGCTTTCAACCCAGAACCACCCACATGACTCTGGCCCTAATGGTGTAATTTTCTGCTTGTGAGAGATCTACTAGCATAATCATTCACTTTCATTATGTGCTGTTCATGATTAGTACTGTTTAACATTAATGGCTACTAGTATTTATTGTTTTCTTTTTCATTGGGTGAAATGACATGTCGGGTCCAAATAATGCTGTTAATAGTGGGATGATGTTAATAGTGGGAGGTTCAGAGATGCGACCCATGAGGCACAATCCACTGGAAAGATCTCCTGCACAAGTCCCATTGAAACCAATGCATATTCCTCAAGAACACATTAAATGACAGGTGGAAGATGTGCAAGAGCATGGTCAAATGTGCCCTGCTGTCATTTCAATGTCCTGTATAATAGCTCTCATTACCTCTTTACATCAGTATCTGTGGTAACAAATGTCTAAAATGAGCTGTTGTAAAAAGATAGGCTATGCAGGAGACTGAAATCTGCAATTTTTGCATTCTTACATCAACACGAAAAGGCTTATGCTTTTTCCTCAACAGTAATGTGAATGCAAAATCTAAATGGGCAGCAATGAAATTAGCCTAATTTTTGTATGTTTAGGTAGCACAACTCTCCACTACATCCCCCCAAATGCACTTCCCCTCCAAAGCCACCCCCCTTGGACTTGGGAGAAAGGATTCAATGAATCTTATCACATAAAAATGGTTGGACGAGTCAGATATGTGTGGGTCTCAAAATCAAGTGCAAAACTCTCCACTGCATTTTCTAAAATGGGAAAAACTCAAAACAAAACTATATTGGAAAAAAGGTCACAGAATCGGAGAATCAGAGAGCTGGAAGGGACCCGAAGAGTCATCTAGTCTAACTGCCCGCAGTGCAGGAATCTTTTTGCACAACATAGGGATCAAACCCATGACCCTGAGATTAGTAGAGTCTCATGCCCTACCAACTGAGGTCATACGAATCCATCATATGATTTTTTTAAAAAAAAAAAACAGCAAGGAGAGAGGTAAGAAGAGAGAAGGGTTATGTCATGATAAAGGCTGTGAACACATGACCAGCTTAAAGTGTAACAAGTTTGTTCTTTTTCTCTGTTCCCATTGAAGTTGGTTTGGGGGCAAACACATCAAAATGCAGTGCTTCATAGGAAATGACAAAATAGATGTGGACTGTGGCTAATGTCACGTGTACACTGCTTCCCAAACCAGTGGTGGGAGCACATTGGATGCAGATTAAATGGGAGTGTGTGCATAGCCAAAGAATTAAGGGGAGGGGGTATGGCTGAGTATTGTTTAGTAGCTCAACGGGTAATGCTGTGGTGGAATGATCCTTTTGGGTTAACAAGCTGAGAAGCTTGTCTTGCACAGATATCCATGAAAGCCAAGGACACTTATTAAAGTAGGGCTACTCTCAAACAGCAGGGAAACCCATTTTTAGTGTCCAACTGTGAGAATGCTTCCTGGAAGGAGATTCAGAAAGAAAAGGCTTCTGGGCTTTTGAGGGAATGCAGACATAATACGGTAGCCTACAAATCCACTCCACTTCCCAGTGGGGAGGAGTTGCGGTGGACCACGTGGCCACCCACTTCCCTCCAGGAGCGGGGGACGAAGACCCACATCATCCAGAGGTTCCCGGCCACATCATTCGCCAGGCAGCCAATCTGCTGGCGGGGGGGGGGGCATGGATGGGCCCCATTAACCTGAGGCGCAAACCAGAGAGCTTCCTCTTGGCTCGCTTCCTTGATTGTTAGGCACTGGTTGATCTTATGATGCGGGAGGTGTGGCCATCACCTGCCCCTCCAAGCTTAAGGGTATTCCATTAAAGGAATCTGGGTGTGTGGATCTTGTCTGAAGCCTGGGGTAGGGCTAGGGCCCTGCCACAACCTTGTCGGGAAACCAGGAGGAGCTCGAGTTGGTTTGCATCAACAGGGCTCCCCCTACTGGTGGTTGAACCTTACTGGACTCCCTACGTGATGGGCAGGAGTCAGATATAGTCGGGTCAATTCCAAGGTCTAAGCCAATCCCGCTGACATTCTGTAACCAATAAAGTTGTGGCCTAAATTTGCCCAATAACATTAACCTAATATCCATGTCCTTGTGTCTTATTCATCAACAAGGGGGTGGTCTTGGGGTCTCAGCACGCAACATTTTTTCTTTCTACTAGCTGTCGTAGAGAGGGATGTACTGGTAGCATTACAGGAACAGTGAATGGACTGAATCGAGATTCTCAAGTTATGAGAACGTGAATCTGGATTATTTCCAGGTACAAAGGATATTGGATCATTCTTGTGGTCCCCAGCTACAGCCAAGCCTGTTGTGGGGTAGCGATTTGTATTTGTCCCTGAAACCATTTCAAACTGCTTGATCCCAAAGGTATTTGACAAGGCATAGCTGCCCATACTGTAGCTTATTTATATTCTTAGCAATATCTGATTCCACAGCTTTCTGTGTAAACAAAAAAGTAAAACATCTTTTAAATGAAAAGCTATTGAACACTACAGTATACAAAGAAACCCGCCAATGTACTAACACTATTGTGCCTGTTTACAGATGGAAAAAAACAGCAAGTATGAATCATTGTAATTCTAAGTTCCTTCAGAGAGAATTACAAGACCATATGATATCCTAGCGTGTTAGATTTTGCATTAGGATCCATGACTGAGTTGTAAGACATCCAGACAGCTCCATATTGAGCACACATCTGAGGAATACAAGTTATTTCATCTTCTGTTGGCAGTTTGCTTAAACAGCTGGCTTTGAATGTGTTTCTTGCCTTATGCTGGCATACAGGAAGAGGAGCTGAATTTTGATTTGCCTAGCCATAGACTTTGTTGCAGAATTATCCAAAGAAAGGCCACGAGCATCTAATAGTTTTCTAGAGAATTTTTTGGTGTACATATATATGAATGCTTCACTTAGATTTTGTCACCTCAGCTACAAAGGAGAATAATTTCTCCTGCCTATTCATAGTACGTTATGGGAAATCTGATGGTGTTGGCAGGAGGAGGGTGAAGCATGTTAAATTGCTGTGAGGAGAGTAATTAAATCCACCAGCTGTAATTTTGTGGTAATGGGTGGCATTTAGCAGAGGAAGACAAATTTTGATGATGGAAACCTCAGTTTGAAGAATGAGGGAGAAGAAAGGATAGTGTTAGAATAGGCATAATACACTGTCTTGGCTGACTGGTAGTTAAGGATGGCTGAATCAGTCAATTCTGCTTTCTCTCATATTCTCATTTTCCACTCTTAAGTTGAACATTCCACATTTCCACATCAGTTTCAAATATTTTGAACAAGTTCTCATGAAAATTCAGCAGCATTTTTACTGTGAATTTCTCCTGATAGACATATTTTAATACACACACCTTTGCAAAGCAATATTGCTCAATATAATGCTATTTTCACAAACATATGCCTTTCCATGCAGATTTTATTCTTATATATGCATTTTTTGTACACATTATTTTGCCGGACAACTGTATTGAAAAATTCAGAGAAGTGTGAATTTGAAAAGATGACTGGGTTTTGGTTTACACATTGTTTCAAAAATAGCTTCATCTATAAATGTAGATCAGATTTCTCCCCTGTCCCAATCTGGTGAGCATTGCACTAGGTGAAATGTGGTTTTTAGCAGATAGGTAATGCCTTATATAGTATGACATGGAAAATTACAAATGAACTAAGACGGAAGCACTACAATGTTCTGCCTTAGTGGGTTTGTTACGGTTCTTGTGCCGTAACTTTTAAACAATAAAAGAGTTAATCTTCTGCAGTCTCTGGCATTCATTAAATTAGGCAGGGATAGTGGAAGCGTATACTTACTAATGTTTTTGATCCCCTTCCTTTGTTTTCTCATTCAGCCTGAGTAATAATTGTGAATGTTTGTGATAGAAAATAGTTGTTATTTTTACCTGCCCATAGTCTTTAAGATGGGATATAATTACACTGAAACAAATGAATGGCAGCTTTCTAAAGATATGACTGGGAACAGGATGGGAAACATGATGTGTTCTGCTTTAAGTTACTAACAACCCAACAGAAGCTCATTCAATGAAAGGCAGGTGCATGACATTGCTTTATGGTTTATTTCCTTTAGCAATGACAAAAGGCTTCCAGTTTCTCTCCATTAACCATCACTTTGAGCAGCAGTGAAACTGCAATCAGTAGTGCTGTAATGTCCTAAAAAGACCCAATGGGGATGATGCTATGTAACATTGTTCCCTTGGCCATTGTTGGGAAGAACAATGAGATATTTAAATTCAGACATGACTCACCAAGAACACCATCCTATCCATACCAGAAGTCCACCGGCAAAGTCACTTGGAACAATGTGTGTAAATTGCATTGGGCCATTCTGTGGGTCATTTGAGTGCCGTGAAGCTGCTGGCTGAAACTCTGACAGTACTTCAACTGGTGGGAAACACTTTGGTCATGGGAAAGAAACTGGAGAATCTCCTGCTGCCTCTTCTCAAAATGGGTAAGTCTCATTTGCCTCCTCCTAAATTGCCTCACAAAATGGCTTTTCTCCCTGCACACTTTCAAATGCATCTTTACAATACAAATCTCGCAAGGGGAAAACATAGCTTGGAGGATGCAAGGCAGGACTTGGAGCAGAAGGGTAGTTTGTGGGGAAAGAAAATAGCTTCACACAATGCACAACTTCTCCATTTTTAATTGCCTGCTCTGAAAGTGCTTTTTAAAAAGAAAGAAAAAGAAAGGGGGAAAATTATATCATGGTTCTAATATGTGCATTTGCACATAATGCACCGTTAACCCAGAAGAAAGCCTTCACTTGTTAAAATGCTAGTCATTGGGATGATGGGTCTTCACAATGTTTTTCTCAGAGCAGGAGAATGCCCTGATGTTGTCTTATGAGTACATATATTAGTGCTTGATATTATGTAAAATAATTCTAGAGTTAGCATAACCAACCATAATTTTTAATTGAGTGCTAAGGGTTTTAAAATACACAAAAATCTGTTAATGCATATGCAACAGATCTGTGTTGACTTGGAGTCATAGTCACAGTGGAACCCATCCAATCAATTAATCATAGATTGGGGTGTCCCCCCCCCATTCTTCTTCTTCACACGGTAAGAAGAGTGCTTGCTCTTACAAGGTGCTATTGTTCCTGCTGTTTTTCCTTGTGCAGTCCCAACGATTTCAGAAAGGCTACTGTGGGTGGCATGTTTGCAACTGGAGATGTAGGTAGCAATCTCAAATGACTGGTTTGGGGGCCTGTAGAAGCTGGTGAAGCCACCCCCTGCCCCAGTATGCAATTAGATGTTGCCCAACATTTGCTTGAATTAGCCTGTGATTTTATATTCATTTACCTGGAAGTAAGCCCCATTGAACTCAGTAGGACTTCTGATAGGCATAGGATGTTAGTGGATTATGTATGAATGTAAATATCCCATCGAGACAGAAGGAATTACTTAGACATCCATTGTTAGGCCAAGTCTTAATTGCTCCTGTCACTGAGGCAAGCTATATGTTTTTTTGCATCTTTATGCCATATACGTTTTGCAACTGTTATTATTACAATTTATACAGATCTTAATTGGCAAAAGCATTCCAATTTTACTCGGCTCCATTCTTACTTTTCCGTAATGTGCAACAACACACTTTTGTACCTGCATGAAAAAATATGAAGCTGCCACAAAGAACAGAGCAGAAAGGGGGGGGGGAGAGAGAGCATTATAAAAATAATTAAGGTTAAACTGCTTGGGGGCAAGTGTAATCAAAACAATCCTTTACAAACTGTACTGTAGCTGAACAATTCAAAAAGCAACTATTCTGAATATAAGCAAATTCAAAGGGAGACGATCCCCTTTTGTACACCCCCCCCCCCGTCTTCTGATAGAAGACTACTGAAAACTGTCTGGTATCAAAGCTTCTCATGGATTAGACCTTCTGCGGCTCTCTGTTTCTATGAAAAAAGAGACAACCTAGGAAAGGGAAAGCTAATTCTAAAGATTTTGACACACTACTTCTGAGTCTGTTGAGTGCTTCACATTCAAAACTTCAAAAATGAAGCTCCCAAATCATCTCTTTTCTACTTTCTCAGGCTCTCGCTCAATAATTGATGAAACCATCTATATGCTGATGTCAAATCTTAGAAAAACGGGGATGGTGGTGGTGGGGAGAGAGATGTCTCCTGCTGCTCTTTTAGTTATATACTTGCTTTAAAAAAATATCATATTAGATATGGCTCCTTCAAAAACGTCTGATGTTCAGGAGCAGCTGCATAGGCATCATTCTCCCCAATGACCCTTATTATCAATGTTAGAATTAACAAGCTTGAATTCTGATGTGCAATCTGGCATGAATGAGGACAGATTTCTGTCTTCTGGCTAACGGATGGGTGAAAATGCTGCTTCAGTGCTGTTCAGTCAGGATGGAAGGGAGTTAAGCTGATAACAATGCAACAGCTTAAGCCGGAAAACGAAAATGTATGCCATATTAATTGCCTGAAATTGCACACAAGCTGGCAGTCAAACAATGAAAGGTATGTCTTGCTGTCTGATTTCTCTCATTATCATCTCCCTGATGAATACACCTGCCCAAATGCTTTAGTTATTTCCTCTAGTTTGACACAGCACTGGAAAATATTTAAGAACAACAACAAGAAGAAATCCTGGGGGGGGGGGGGAAGAAAAGAGGGGAGAAGAGATTAAAGTTTCTGTGAAGGGTATGCCTAATTTTTTTAAAAAAATTATTGTTGCAAAAACTGGACACAGGTACCAGTAATAAATCCCACTGAACTCAATGGGACTTGCTTTTGGGTAAGACATGCATGCGCTTCGGGGGTCAAAACAGACATGACATTAATTGCATGATTGCAAGTAACGTGTCTAGTTTTAAAAGTTTAAATAGTTGGCACTCAGCATCAGCACTGTGTGCAAGGGAAAGTTTTATGTTTAACCCTTTCCCCTATGTATGGTCCTGATGAAATCCAGTCCTCCCACAGTGGAAGTTATTTAAGAAACCCACAAATGGGGCATTTTGGGGAGCAGAACTGGATCAGCACCCTTTGCTGCTGTTGCATGATGTCTATGAAGTCTGTTCAACTTCAAGTGTATTTGTCCCTGCCCCCACTTTCTGCACTGGCTGTGAAAATGGTGATGTCTCTCAAGCCCTGTTGTTGCTGGAAAAGGTTTGGGTTAACCCCTAAATAAATATAATAATTATTTCACCCTATCATTTTATAGCACTTCTTGTCCATGGATCATAATTATTCTTGCCTACTTATGCTGGCAGCTTTTCTTTATTTCCCAAACTCCTGCACTACCTTCGTTACTCTGTTTTAAAATTAGATAATTGCAACCCCCCCCCCAATCCTACATGACTTGTGTGCATTGATCTAATCTGAAACACAGCCTTAGATATATTGGTTGCAGTGCTGGAAAGGCTGTTAAGAGAAACAAGTTGGGGAAATTATCTTTAGCTTGCAGCTTGTTTTATGCAGGTTTAAAATACTCCTTTGCCCCTGTAGTTCAGTCTATTAAATGTCTGACCCAGTCCTTTTCATGTATACTTACCCAGAGAATAACAATAAAAAATGCTTGATATGATCAATGAGGCTAATGCCATGCACTTCAGAATTCTAATGGCAGATTGGTATTAATGAGTACGTATGTTAGAGGGGAAAAGGTGTTGTTAATATGCTCAGAGAAGAACAAATGCTTTTAGAAAAATGCCTAAGTGAACTAGGCTTTTCTATGAAGACAGGTCAGATTTGCCTCAAAAGAAGTATCTGAAGTACCCAATGCAATCTACAGTCATGCACTCATTAAGTTATATGCAGCCTTCAAATAATATCACAGCATAGTCTAATTCACTAAACTCCCCCAACACAGGCCTTTGCAATAGCAAAAAGATCTGTTTAAAATATCGCCTTGTATCCACAGCACTGTGTGAATAGTTCTGTCTGCCTAAGAAAACTTTGGACTCGTGTTTCTTCGACACTTCTCTTTTGCAATGGTAAGATAGTCCAAAAACAGTTGGGTTTTGGCATGGTAAAAAGATAAAGGGACCATTAGGTCCAGTCACAGACAACTCTGGGGTTGCAGCGCCCATCTCGCTTTACTGGCTGAGGGAGCCAGTGTACAGCTTCCGGTCATGTGGCCAGCATGACTAAGTAGCTTCTGGTGAACCAGAGCAGCGCACGGTAACGCCGTTTACCTTCCCACCAGAGTGGTACCTATTTATCTACTTGCACTTTGATGTGCTTTTGAACTGCTAGGTTGGCAGGAGCAGGGACTGAGCAACGGGAGCGCACCCCGTCATGGGGATTCGAACTGCTGACCTTCTGATCAGCAAGCCCTAGGCTCTGTGGCTCAGCCTCTAAATGGAGTAAGACAAAAAGTCCCACTAGGCCCATGTCTATTGTCCAAGCCCTTTGGTGCACCCCAAGGAGTTATTTGGATCTTGGCTTAGATGTTTTCCTGCTCACTAAAAGTATAATGTTTCTAAGAAAGCAGTAAAGCTGTGGCATATTTGTGTGTGCTTTACTTGAGAGCTGAAGTCCAGAAAAGATTGCTTTGAAAGGCTATGAAATTGTTGCCATCTACCCGAAACAAAACAAAACAAAAAAATTCCTTCCAGTAGCACCTTAGTTTGTTCTGGGCATAAGCTTTCGTGTGCATGCACACTTCTTCAGATACACTGAAACAGAAGTCACCAGACCCTTATATATAGTGAGAGAAGAAGAAGAAGAAGAGTTTGGATTTGATATCCTGCCTTTCACTCCCTTTTAAGGAGTCTCAAAGCAGCTAACATCCTCCTTTCCCTTCTTCCCCCACAACAAACACTCTGTGAGGTGAGTGGAGCTGAGAGACTCCAAAGAAGTGTGACTAGCCCAAGGTCACCCAGCAGCTGTATGTGGAGGAGCGGCGACACAAGAGTCTACCGCTCTTAACCACTACACAACACTGGTTGGGGAGGGGTATTACTCAGAAGGGAGGTGGGAACAGGTGATTGGCTGATAGGTGTGGTAAAGCTGTTGACGACTGTTTAATGACTGCAATTGGTCTTACAGGAAAAAGCAAGGGGTGAGATGGCTAAAATAGCTTTATCATGTACAATGAGCTAAGAATCCAATGTCTCTATTCAGACCAGGTCTCTCCATGGTTTTAAGTTTGGTAATAAGTTGCAATTCAGCAACTTCTCTTTCCAGTCTATCTACCCATTAGTGCTTGAAAGCCACAATCATGTACAGCTTCATTCTGGCGGTTTCAGTTATTCTTCTAATTCTTGCTCCATAAAACAACACAGTGCCCTATTTCTGAAAACCTCTGCCATCTTGTTCAAAATAGCTTCTTCACTCCATCCAGGGCAAAAATAAAAATGGAATGCAACTTACTGAAACAGAACACTGCAAATATTTATGTTAACAAAATTTGTAATGTTGCCATACGGAATCTAGAAGCAGGGGTTACCCATAACTCAATGCCTCTCAATGAACGGCAGCTGCCATTATATTTTGGATTGCATTTCACTTCTTCAACCTGAAATTCTTGTTTGCAATTGGGTACTAAGCCATATTTACTTGTGAATATTTCAAGATGTTTTGATTGTCAGGTTAACATCATTGCTGATGAGTTCAGGAATGTGTGAATGAACTCCAGGCATCTGGGCATGTGTGGGGCAGTACTTATGGGTCCCTGGATCAGGAAAAATCAAATTATTCTTTGGCTATAATCTGAAAGAGCTTGTATGTAGGTTGGTCCCAATGGTGTTCAGCACATTGGTTCACCAAAGCTTCTCTTAGTGGAAGAAGGATTTGATTCTTCTTTCCTAATGAAGACACCACCACAATCCACTCTGAAAGGTTGAAGTAACACAGAGTAGCTGAAGTATGGAGAGGAAATCAGTAAGAAAAACCCTTCTCTTTCCACTAATGGAAGCCTTTGTCAGATCAAAGACAGCCTTCTGTCTGTGTAAGGGATGCCATTGGATACAAGGGATGGGTGTGTGTGTTATTTTGCTTGCCTTTTCATGAGAAACTACTTAATTCACACTTCTTGAACCAATACACAAACTGAAACACATATATCTTTCAAAATTCACACTTTTCTAAACAGTGCAGTTATCCAACCATATGTACAAAAATGAATTTACTGGGAAAAATATGTGCTTCAACATGCATATCTTTGTGAAAATGACAGATTATATTATATGCATTATATTAGGGGGAATTTCTTGGGGAAATGTCAGTGATAGTAAAAAACTACACAACATTGTGTTTTTTAGGAGAAATTCACACTGAATTGTTGATGGATTTTTAATGGGCTTTTTTTATTTTAAAAGTGCAAATTGTGGGTAAATGCAATCATTATGATTATTTATTAGTTGCTTTCCTCACAAAAGTGGCTCAAAGCATCTTACGAAAACAATATTACAGTAAAAAGCAAGTAACGAACCATTAAAACCTCACACTCCAACTATACCAATAAAAGACAGGTCTTACATACCCCACCCCACTACAGCTGGCTACAAATACCTGAAATTCTTCAAATTAAGGCCCAAAAACCAATGTTAAAAGGAGAAGTTTTTAAAATTGGAAAAATGAGAAAGTGAGAGAAACTGAAACTGGCAGATCCCTATTAGAAACAGCCCTCTATCTATCTATCTATCTATCATCTATCTATCTATCTATCTATCTATCTATCTATCTATCTATCTATCTATCTATCTATCTATCTATCTCTCTATCTATCTATCTATCTATCTATCTATCTATCTATCATCTATCTATCTATCATCTATCTATCTATCTATCTATCTATCTATCTATCTATCTATCTATCTCTATCTATCTATCCGTCTGTCTGTCTGTCTGTCTGTCTGTCTATTTATCATCTATCTAATCTATCAAACTGCTTTATAACAAATAAATAAGGACCAGAAGCTACAGCTTAATTGCCTACTCACAGCATCTGCTCTATCGCTTTGCCTTCTAACATTTCTTACTTGATCTCAATCCATTTTTACATGTGTAACTTAGCGGCACTTTGAAAATATCTTCATGCACTCAAGCGTGTTGTTGTGGTTGTTTTAGAAAAACACACCATATTTTTGCTGCTGTTGTTTATAATGGGACACCAAAAGTTTCAGAAAGATCAAACCTGAAAACATTTCCAGTAGGAATTAAAAAGGCTCCTTTTCCCCAGAAGAAATAGAGGCTATCAATTCTTGACTTGCCTGCCCATGTGAAATAGTGGGTTTTTGTCTCTGATGTCGCAATTTTGTTTAAAATAGCCTTGATGATGGCAGGGTACACGCGAATGATAAAATCATAAAGATGACAGCCTAATCTTCAAAGATGACCGATCACAGATAAAAGATTAAGTAACTCAGCATTTGAAATACCAGATTATCTGTCTCCTGGCATCATGTCTGTGTATCCCTCCTGCTGAGTTCTGCAGAGATATCACTGACATGTAAAGATGCTACATCTTACATACCAGAATTGCTACAGAGAATGCCGTTCCCTCAGGCCGTCAGGTTGAAAGAAACAGGCCCTCAAATGAAATATTAGTTAATCAAACATATGTCTGTGAGA
Source organism: Podarcis melisellensis (assembly GCF_964234715.1). Lineage (NCBI taxonomy): Eukaryota > Metazoa > Chordata > Lepidosauria > Squamata > Lacertidae > Podarcis > Podarcis melisellensis. Next base: position 65,839,794 of record NC_138538.1, read on the forward strand.
CAGGCAAAGTACTTGGGCGCGTAATAGATAAGCATATTTTAGCGTGGCTATTTAAAAACAGCTAAAATAGTTCATTTTACCATATAATTAGCACTCACAGGTGGGACAGCGATCGGTTAGTGATTATTATGCACCTTTTATTATCAATTTTATGTACCCCAATAATAAAAAAGCCATACTTACAAGAATGATTAGACATGCTGGTCCTATAAAACTCCATATAAAGTTGTTCTTTGTGCTGAGCCAACATCTGAAAAGTAAACAGTGCATAATGTTTGCAAATTTGCTTACAGATGAATCACTCCTATCTTTGGAATCAGGTGTTTCTGAAGACTGGAAATGACTGCTAGGTGTGATGACTATATATTACCTCCAGTACCAGAATCAGTATGCTTCTGGGTACCAGTTGCTGGAGCACATGAATGGAAGAGTGTCATTGAGTTCATAGCCTGCTTGTGGGCAGGGCTGGATTTAGGTTTGATGAGGCCCTAAGCTACTGAAGGTAATGGGGCCCTTTATATGTCCGGCTGTCCTTTGTCAACAACAAAGTGGGGCCCTAAGCTATAACTTGTTTAGCTTATATGTAAATCCGGCACTGCTTGTGGGCTTCCCATAAGTATCGGGTTGCCCTCTGAGGGAACTAAATGCTGGCTTAGATAGGCTTTGAGTCTACCAGGCTCATTTTGTGTTCTTACATTATGGCCACTAGATATGTGGTATTCCTCATTGTGGGAAGCCTATTGCCGAGGGGAGCCACAAGCCTGATTGTCTGAATTACCAGACTAGTGACCCTGCATGATATTTTTTTTCACCCAACATATCATGTTAAACCCAAAATAGCAATCATCATAAAAGAATGTTGTATACCACCCCAACCTCTGAGTGTTGTGAGATTCTTTTATCAATGCTGGGAAACCATTTTGCTGTGGTTTCAACAGAAGGAAAAGAGGACCATTCATTTCACGGAAGGGGGCAGTTCTGTACAGACATGATGTGCCCACCTCCTTACAGATATGGCAGCTTGGGTTGCACATCTGAGCTACCACAAGCATAAAAACCCATCTGGATCAGGGCATATGCCTTTGCGTCTAGAACTTAACAGTGAAAATTTCCATAAGTATCACAGTATGTATTCCCTGCAACCCAAGAAGCAGATGCATGCAATCAAGTGTCTATGCATTCATACCCTGGTGGGTGTGGCTTTCATGCACAAACATGCATCTGTCTGGGGCTAGATTCCTTCATCTAGTACTCAGAACTGCCTCAGAATATCCAGAGACTGGATTGATAGCAGTGTGCACAGCACTGACAAAATGGTAGGGGTGGTGAGCATTAGCTTCAATAATCTGTTTGAGGGAAGAGGAGATTGCATACACCTTTCATAGTTGCAGAGAGGCCACACATCTCTTTTTGAAAAATAACCACCATAGTCGTCAAAGCTGGCTGGGCCAACCATTTCTTCGATGGGTAGTCGCAGTCCAATATAATGTACACAGGAGTGTGCAGGCAACTCACTGTTATGTGAACATAGTTTCCTATCAGAAACATGCTTAGGCGATCACATCTCAGTGGGCTGATGCAGGAAGAAGTCATGTCAGAACTATCTATAACTAAAGTCAATATGTAAACAATGAATTACACATCAGTTCTTTCGTAGTATTTGGATCCCAGTGCGGCAGAAATGCCAACCACCACTGCTGGGCTCACGTAGCCAAAGATATAGAAATTCTTGTGTAAGAATCCTTTATTGTAGATTACTCCAACAACTATAAGGTACAGGTGAATGCCTTCGATACACATCCACGCAAACGCAGCTAAGAGGAAGTAATGGAGTAATCCAGCAGTGATTGAACAGAATAGCTAGAAGGGAAAACAGAAAAAAGCGTAAGTGAATAACATAAAAGACTCCATATCTTGCAATGCAGGTTAAAAATGTTGTCGTATTACAGTACCAGCAAAACCTCTTCCACTGGAAATTTGTCTCGATAGGAAAATGGCCCAGGCCCTGTCATTACTTTTCTGTAAGTACACAGGAAACCACCAAACCCATTTCATTTTAAAACTCAGACCTCATGCTCATTTCTTTTTGCCTGTGTGCCTATAATCACATGAAATACACAAACTGATGAAGCAGATGATATATGTTTTCCACAGAATGTGTTCAACCTTATATATACCCCCTGCTCCACATGGGTGTGTATACAAGCAATCACTTTTTACACTGAAACAAAACCAAGACAACCCCTGCCGAAGTAACACCTTCTGATATTATTGGAACATGGTCAATTTAAACTCAGTTAAAAATCTGCTTCCATTTTGTCTTAGTTAAGGCTTGCATTCTCAGAGTGGACCTCTGGCAGAAGACCCTTCCTTCTCTTCAATGAGGCTTACACTTTCTGAATGGGATTTCCTGGAATCCTTAAATGAGTGTTTTATCCACAGCTACTTGTGGGTAAAACATTCACGGGGAAACTGGGAAATGCTACTTGCACCTCTGAAAAAGGCACTTTAGAGCACACATTTGCTTTCCTACCCAACATGAAATGGCATAAGGAAAGGCCACGTACCTTATTATTGTTCATGTTAATTCCAACAAGAAAAATTAGCTCAGCCAGAAAAAGGCTGCAACAGAGATTTTTGTGAATGGTTGTCCTTGTACTTTGAATTTCGCTGAAGAACCAGAAAGTGAAAATGCACATGGAGAGGCAGATCAAGGAGATAATTATTCCAAGCTGAGTAATTCTTGTGAGAATATAATAATTTTTGTCATCCTGGGAGGGGGAAATAATAATATAACATATTGGAGAGAATGGCTAAAGAATAGCTTCTTTAAAACCTCATTTGATAATGGAGTTCTGGTTCTATTTCATTTCCCCCCTCCATACTCCTTGTTAAAATACCCAGCCAAGTTATTGGTTGAAATGCTTTACACATTTTTTAATTGATTTTATTAAGGTACTAGTTGGCACAAGCAAGTGTGCAGGGAAAAATCATAGAACTTGGACGATAGGACTTATCTCCCCCTCTGCCTGTGCCTTCTAAATTTGCTCTGGAGGATTGGGGGAAACCCCAGAACAGGTTTTGGGGAGTGCAGTGGAGGTGCAGGCTATCTGTTATTTGGTTTTGCATTGGTATGCCTGGATAAATATAGATATCGATTTCTTCAGGGACTGTAGAGATCGTCAGATTGAACTGGCAATTATCTGTCACCAATAGCCATAGAGCCCAGCATATTTCTTTTCCAAGTAGCTGTCATTAATTTAACTGCCCATTAATACCTTATGACAGAATAATGTAATGGATATCATTTGAAGTGCTTTGAAAATTATCCCACTCAAAGAGATGGAGCATAAACCTGGATTTTTTTTAATTTTATTTTTAGAAAACGAAAACAATTCACTCTTGACTTGTCTTGTAGCTTGCGCCTCACTTGCTTTCAGATTAATATTTTAAACTCAAATTAAGTAAACACCCCGCAGATGCAAAACACACTCTTGTATTTGAGGACTCCTCATGAGCTGCAAAGGAGTCTAAGTATAACTCAAGGGAAGGAGCTTTTTATTTTTGGACAGAGGATTTAGCCGACTTGAGAGTATTAGCACAAACACATTGCATTGACACATGCTGGGCTCTTCATGCTGACAGATTCTGCTTCTTAGTTGCTAAAAGCAACTTACAATTTCAGTTCAAATGTGAGGGGTTTTTTGAGGAAGCGTTTTGACTCTCTCTCTCTCTCTCTCTCTCTCTCTCTCTCTCTCTCTCTCTCTCTCTCTCTCTCTCTCATCACTTGGCCTGTATTTAGAATCCATGTCCATTTTATGGCGATCTTCCTTTAATCTGATACTCAGCTATGTACTTCTTTTTTAATTTATTACTGAGAATATTTCAACTGAACAAAATAAAATAGAAATAAAAAATTGAATAAAAAATCTGAAAAGGAGGGGAGAAGGTATGTTATATCACTATGTATGCAAATGACTAGAATTCCATATATGCTTGTCTAATATTAATGTTATTATACACAGCAATTGTTTTTGTTGAATGCTAAGTGCTGCATATTGGAAATGGGTACACACAGTGGCGTAGCGTGGGGGGTGCAGGGGGGCCAGCCGCACCGGGCGCAACATCTGGGGCTTAGGGGGTGCAAATCCACGGGTTAGGGGGCGCAAATCCACGGGTTAGGGGGCGCAAATTACTTGCCTTGCCCCGGGTGCTGACAACCCACGCTACGCCACTGGGTACACAACCACACAATAAATAAAATGCACTATGGTTTTCAAAAGTCTGAAGTTCTGTCTGTTCATACATTTCTTTTTAGTCAGGTTTACTTCTGGGAAAAATTGGCCTATTGCATATTCTGTGGTCATATCCACATCTTACATAGTTTATGCCACTTTAACCAACCTAGCTTCCTCGAAACAACCCTTGGAACTGGAGATTGTTAAAGGTGCTGAGAATTATTAGGAGGCCCCTATTCCCCTCACAATTCCCAGGGTTTCCTGGGAAGATTGATTGTTAAAGCATTATGGGAATGGTACCTCTATGAGGGGAATAGGGGTCGCCTAAAAACTCTCAGCACCTTTAACAAGCGACAGTGCCTGGGAATCATGGGGGAAACTGTGACTGTTAGTGGCATAAATAGTACTTTTACAGCTGCTCAGTGACCGTGAATGGTCTCTCTGCCCCATTTTCTGTTTGTAAAATGAAGATAGTAGTGACTTAAGTCTCAGGGTTATTGATAAGCATGAATAATATACAGATAATAAATATTATGGGCGTTGAAAAATGCTCAATGGCAGTTAAAAACAAATAATAAATGGGGGGAGAGTAGAGTACTTAGCACCCATTTAAGAGATAGCATGTGCATTACATTATCATAGGGATGTGGGTGGCACTGTGGGTTAAACCACAGAGCCTAGGGCTTGCCAATCAGAAGGTCGGTAGTTTGAATCCCCACAACGGGGTGAGCTCCTGTTGCTCGGTCCCTGCCCCTCCAACCTAGCAGTTCGAAAGCACAAAGTGCAAGTAGATAAATAGGTACCGCTCCGGCAGGAAGGTAAACGGCGTTTCTGTGCGCTGCTCTGGTTCACCAGAAGCAGCTTAGTCATGCTGGCCACATGACCTGGAAGCTGTATGCTGACTCCCTCGGCCAATAAAGCAAGATGAGTGCCGCAACCCCAGAGTCATCCATGACTGGACCTAATGGTCAGGGGTCCCTTTACCTTTACATTGTTATAATGGAATATTCACAGTGTGAAGTTCAGGGACATCCTAACCATGAAAATATCTACTGCTGCTAAAGAATTATCCCATTGTGTATTTGCTCGGTGAGAATAAAGTGATAGACCAAGCGAGGAAGGAAGTAACAATTTAACTGCAGAGACCAATTGGTTCTACACACAAACTATCTAACGAAATTAATAAACACTATATTTAAAAAGTGCACTTACAACTTCAGAGTTGTTTGAGGACATCAAAACAGCAAAGGGGGTAAGATGATTGCATCTGCATGTGGTATGGGTGCTATTGAAATGTGCTCGTTCACATCCTTCTGTAGACCAGTTTCCTTCCATTGTGTCCTCTGAATAATTCCAAAATGCACACTTAACATCTTTTTTGTCTACAGTCTGGAACAGAAGGAAAATGTTTAATGGATGGCAAGAGGCACAAAGCCACTCAATAAGAAGTATCTGCTACATTAGCAGAGGCAATTCATCACAATGCCTTTATTTCACAAAACCCAGAATCTGAACTGTTCATAATTCAGGTTCAGGAGAAACACAGGAATGAAAACAAAGAAAATCAAAACAGAAAGATGAAACAAGATAGGTAAAAGAAGGTAGACTAAAGAGAGGAAGGAAAACTACACCTGCTTTCTCCTTCTTTTCAAACATTGTTCCTGAGTTTTAGAAATCAACAGCCCAAATAATGGATTTTAAAATGTCTGTACAATTAATATGTTTGCTCCTGTCCATTTCTAGTGGCCTTATTTTGACCAGGACTTGCTAATTCTTCTCTTTTTACAGAGAGTGTATTTGACTGTACTACAGGCCTTGGACTTTTTGCACCACCTAACCTTCTAGTCTTTGAAATGGGTTTGTGGGAGGAGAGGTCATTGTTTTGTTGTTTTCGTTTTAACTACTTGTGTGTCAAAGCCCCGAACCCACCCCCAGGAGAATAAAGACACTAGGACACAGAATTTTAAGTTAATGTTAATGGGCAAAATTTAGGCCACAACTTTATTGGTTACAGAATGTGAGCCATATTGGCTTAGGCATTGGCACCAACAGACTATATCTGACTTCCTGTCTGCCTTGCAGGAAGTCTGTAAGGGTAAACCACCAGTGGGGGGGAGCCCGCCAATGTGGATCGACTCGAGCATCCCCTGGGTTCCCAATGGGGTCATGGCGTGGCCATAGCCCCTTTGGATGAGATCCACGCCCCTGGATTCCTTTAACGGAATACCCTTGAGCATGAAGGGGCAGGTGATGGCCACACCTCTCCTCCCCCACACATCACTATTCCAATGCCTAACCGCCACATGAGCCCAAAGCTTGCTGCCAATTCCCTCACACCTGCAACCAAACTCCTATTCCTTTGATAATATCAGCTAACCAGACGTCATTTCCGCCATTGGAAAGATGAACACCATCTGCCCAATAGAGGGCCTCATTACTGTAGGCAATTACTGGGTGGCAAATCACATGGCCACCCAGTGCCAACACCTTCCATGTTACAGCACGATCCAAGAGTCTCCTGGCCTTGTTAGTGGCAGCTGGGCAGCGACTGTCACGCCAAATGTGTCTCTCCATGAGTTGTGACCATAAAATAGCCATTTTGTCGAAAGTTATTGACAAGTCCTCAAAGTCCTTTTTAATGCTTAGTCTCAAGTTGCCCGATTGGCCACTCACTGCCTGGCATAGCCGTGCCCCCTCAGCTTAACATGGGACACAGTCCCGCCCCAACGCTGAGGTGGGGGTGGGCCTGACGGCAAGACCGCAACCCGCCCCCGCTCAGACGTAGAAGCGGTTTACTTGTGTTTTTACCTAATATTTTTATCCTGTGAACTGCCCTGAGATATTGTGATGAAGGGCGGTCTATAACTCTTAATAATGTCCCATCTTTCTTGTTTTAGGCCCCATCTGCACCATACATTCAAATCAGCACCATGCCACTTTAACAATCATGGCTGTAGTTCATTAAGGGAGTGGAGAGTTGGCAGAAGGCTGTTAATTACCTCGCAGAACAACAATTCCCAGAGCTGCTGGGAAGAGGGATTGATTGTTAAACCACTTTGGGAAGTGTACCTCTTTGAGGGGCCTTAGAACTCTCAGCAACTTTAACCAACTATACTAAGGTCAGCCTGGATAGCTCAGTTGGTTAGAGCATGGTGCTGAAAGCAAAAGGTTGCAGGTTTGATTCCCGTATGTGACAGCTGCATATTCCTGAATTCCAGGGAGTTGGACTAAATGATCCTCAGAGTCCCTTTTCCTATTCTACCATTCTATTATTCTATGATTCCTAGGATTCTTCAGGGTAAGTCATGACTGTTTAAAGTGCTATGATACTGCTTGCCTAGTCCGGACTTTCATCGTCCATATTATTGCCCTTATCCTCCTGCAAAACAACATCAAAACCAAAAACCTTTCCTCGGCTTACCTGCTAAAGGTGCATACTGAATCACACCCATTTAATCTTCTACAGTACTTTTTATTTATTTATTATATTTGGATCTTGACTGCCTTCCCCCCCAAAATCATGATGACTTCTTCACAAAAGCCCTGGGAGGTAGTAGACAAGGTCAATACATCATTACTTCGCCAAGAATACTGAGTGGGATTTATGGCTGAGTCAGGATTTAATCACAGGATTTAAGGCCATTCTACTTCCTATCAACTTCTGTCTATCATACACTATGTAATATCATGTATTTTAGCACAGGAGGAAATAAAGTAATTCTATGAATTTCTCTAAATTTTCATCGAAACTGTTCTTTTTCTGCCCCCGCCCCCCGATTAAAAGAATTTTGAGTCATCTTTCAGGTCCATTGCGCTACCAAGAAGAGATACAAGATAGTTAATGAACTACAAGCACAATAAAAATAGCAATATAGAAAAAGAAACTCAGAAAATTATGCTCCTGAAAATGATAAGTAACTTCATCATAGAGTGGCTAGGGAAACCCAGCTGGATGGGCGGGGTATAAATAATAAAATTAGTTAATAATAATAATAATAATAATAATAATAATAATAATAATAATTGAATTGCAGATTTGGAAGGACAATCTGCCATACAGGTATTGAGGTTGCACCCTTGGCATTATCAGTACCAGGCTCTATCCAGGCTTAGCACAGCAGCTAATGAAAAGCAGACTGAAATAAAAGATTTTAAGATTTATTTATTTTTTTTAGAAATTTCCGGTGGTGGGACTATAAATACCTCCTGGGGGAGGATATTCCACAGATGTGAGGCTGCTTCTGAAAGGCCACATCTTTTGAATCTAGCAACTTCTGATCATCAGGCTAGAGAGCAGAGCCCCAGAAGCTGATCTTCAAGCTCAAACACAGAATTGTAGAGTTGGAAGGGATCGTGAGGGCCATTTGGTTCACCCCTGCAGTAAAAGAATCTCTTGCCCAACTTGGGGCTCAAACCCACAACCCTAAGATTAAGAGTCTCATGCTCTACCATCCAAACTATCCCAATATCCCATTCTCATATTGATGTAGGTAGCCCTTTGGAAAATCTGATTACAAACCATCTAGGGTCATAAATAACACTTTAACTAGGACCCACAAACAATAGGCAGCCAGTGTGACTGGTACACAATACAGTAGATGGGATGTGATCTGATTCTTTGTCCCCCTCAGGCATTCACACTGCCACATGCTGTACCAGCTGAAGTTTCCAAATAGCCTTTAATGGCAGCCCACGTACAGCAGATTACAGCAATCTACTGCTGATTGCCCACCACGTCACCTGTTTGTGCGATGCAGCACCAGGACCATTAACTTCAGTGCCCTGCTAAATTTTGCTCATCTGCTTTTGCCTCTCTAGGCAAACGTGGCAAATGCAACAGATGCACAGCTTGTAAATGGAGGATGTTGAGAGGTGAGGAGGATATTCGGATTACGCTATCCAATTATTGACAATTGTGTAGTAGAACCAACATGCAGTTATTAGTCTTGTCAATTCCTATCAACACTTTGCAGCGCTAACACACTCCCTCCCTGGCACTTGCTGAGCGGAAATCAGAATTGTAATTTCCCCTCTAATCATATTATATACACATATCAGCAAATGACATAGGTGTGAGTGAACAACCAAATGAAAACAGAGTAGCTCCTTGTTACAACATAATTGTAGGCTTACTTTTAATCAGGCGATCATTAGAAAGAAAACCTACCTGTGCATGTTTTAAAGTCAATGTTATTTTCTCTACTGGGTACAGCATAGGTGGCGTGGAGTGAATTGCGACAGCTATAACTGATGACCCTACTGTCTCTCCATGCTCTGAATTTTCCTCCAGTGAGAAGTTCTGCGATGATGAGAAGAGAGAGCCAATATTGCTGTACCGCAGAAACACAACTGCAACGGTGCCTATCAATCAAACAAACTGTGCTTAGTGGGTTGTAGCTTGTTTCCTAACAACCCTGAAGATAATAAGGAAATGACAAATAATAGATATCTGTAATTATTTTGCATGAAATATGCATAACAGGATTTTTTTTGCAACACAGTTATTGAAAAGGTTAAGAGACAGTGAAGAATGTCTGCCTCTCAAGACAATATAACCCACCAGTATTAAAAATGAGTGTTTGTGATGCAAAATTAAGCAGATGGGTCCAAACTTTCCCTTTTGTGACTGGAAGGGCTCCTTTGATTCAGAGAAGGCATTGAAGTCCAGCAGAGACTCCTGCTGAAATGAGGAGGAATATTTTGTTGTTGCTGTTGGCAATTTCCTCCATTGCTCCTGCAGCTCCCAGTGCCACCTCCCACACTGTTCTCTCCCCCAGACTTCCAGAGCAGATATTCAGGAGGAACAGGAAGCTGCAGGGAGGAGGAAACTAGCAAAACCTGCCCCTCCTTTCCTCTGATGTCATAGAATCGTTGAGTTGGAAGTGACCATGAGGAACATCTATTCCAGTGTTTCCCAACCTTGTGCCTCCAGCTGTTTTTGAACTACAACACCCATCATCCCTGACTAGCAAGACCAGTGGCAAGGGATGATGGGAATTGTAGTCCAAAAACATCTGGAGGCACAAGGTTGGGAAACACTGATCTATTCCAACCTTCTTCAATGCAGGAATCTTTTTGTCCAATGTAAGGTTTGAACCCACAACCATGAGACTGAGAGTCTCATGCTCTACTGACTGAGCTACCATGTTTCTGCCTTTGAGAAGAAATCTGCTCATGTGAACTCTGGATTCAACCCTGTGCTAGTGAAAATCTGTTCTGAAGAGTATGGGAGAAGTTTGCAGTCTAGAAAAAAAAGTGGCTTGGGGGATGGTGGGAGGAAGAGGAAATGTGTGAAAATCACCTCCCCACTTTCCTAGCAGAGAACATCTGCTGGGCCTTGGCTCCTTCTGTGTACAGGTCCAAGTTAACTGGATCTATTCCAGAGGTTTGTTTTGTTGTTGCTTTGCAATTATGCTTTGAATATTTCCAAGAGCAGGCATTTGATCCTTGCCAAGGGTGCTTCTCTAGTGAAATATCTTTGAGAAATCACTGAAATTGCATCATTGGGATTGGCTATCCCAAACACTCCTGAAGGATTTACTTTCCTGAATTTTGCAAAGGAGGAGGCTTCTGGAAAACCCCATTGAACTTCACTTCTATAGCCTTATTCCTCGAGTCACATTTCTCTCCCTAACCTTTAGAAGTAGTTGCTTCCTTTTTCTTTGCAAAGACCTTTATAATCTCTCCTCCCAATTGCACATGCTGGTGAATGTGCTCCATGTGCTGTATATCAAAGGCAAGAACTTTGAAAGCTGCAAAAGAAAAGAAGAAAGGGTGAAAACTCCTTTGGAAATCACAATTACATCCCAGCCTACTAAACCTCACACTTCTGCAATTAGGTTTACACTCAGCTGAACATTTATTACAGATGTCAGCACAAAGTCCAGCCAGGTAATTTAAGAGCGAAGACGCATGCACACACACGCATACACGCACCATTGTGTGGTTCATATTTGTTCAGGAGTTTGTTAGTTCTAGTAGGCACAAATCTTTTATTTCCATTTTTGTACCTTTCCTTGGAAAAATGCAGCCCCTAATTTGCTTTGCGTTCAATGCATTTCCTAAAGAATAATGGAAACTACTTTCAAAGGAACAACCTTTTTATTAAGAATGCATTTCTGAAATGGAATATCAATTGCCATCTTTAAAAGCATAGTACCATTGAACAGTTTTTATTTTATAATATTTGGAGGGAGAAATTAATATTTTATTATTACTACACAAAGATACAGCTACACAGAGTACAGCTGCACTGCGCTTTAATGATGTCTGTTGCTGAAACCAAAGAAAGCAACCTAATATGAACCACCCTGGACAAAGAAAATTACATTAGAGGGCATAGAGTCCTTTTTGTTGCTTTGCTCTGATCAATGTAGTGCTTCAGTCACCCATAAGGCAGCAGAAAGGTCAATCAGACAGTTAAAAGCAAAACAAAACAAGCATTTGACTAATGGGGTGGAATTACTTAGCTGGACTGTCTGTTACTTATAGCACAGAAAGCACACACACACTTGTGATCTGAAGTTTCCAGCAAACCAAATATCAGCAAATGTTTTTGAGAGCATTAAAAAAAAGTCCTCTTACCAAGGTTGTCCCGCACAGCTGACTGATATGCATCACTGGCCGGCCAGGCATGAAAGCAGACAATGCCTGGCCAACCATAAGAGTCTCTGATTGGACTGACCCATTTAAACTTCAGGTTTGGGTGGGCAATCATGCCCAGCAGACCGGCCAACCAGAGAAATTCCCAGGTAGCCAGCTGGCAACATGAACTCTGACCGCCCAGGGATGGCAGCTAGGATGGGGAGGTGGCCTTTTGAAACCCTCACCCACCTGGGAAAAGGTGTGCAGCCCTTTCAGAGCCTAAAAAGTAATTCTTGTTGGGGCAGCCTGCAGCTTATGCACTTCTATGATGAAGTGTTGCAGTTTTATGATGAAGTTTTGAGGTGAAGAGCTGGGTGATGTATGCTAATGGGACGAAGGTGGCGCTGTAGTCTAAACCACTGAGCATCTTGGGCTTGCCGATCACATGTTCGGCAGTTCGAATCCACACAACGGGGTGAGCTCCCGTTGCTCTATTCCAGCTCCCATCAACCTAACAGTTCGAAAGCATACCAGCATGGGTAGATAAATAGGCTTCACGGTGTCCCATTGCACCATAAGCTGTTTAGTCATGCTGGCCACATGACCTGGAGAGCTGTCTGTGGACAAACACTGGCTCCCTCAGCCTGAAAGCGGAGATGAGCGTCACACCTCATAGTCAAATTCGACTGGGTTTAACCGTCCAGGGGTCCTTAACCTTAATTTGTATTCTAATAGACTGAGTTCTGCAATGGCATGGCACAGCTGTGGTTACTACTCACTAACTAGCCATGGCCAACTGCAAACTCTCTGTCTCAGTTTTGTGTCTGATGCTGACCTATCTCATATGAGTTCCTGTGATGCCATGATGCAGCTCCTGGAAGACACATGCAGAAGGCACAGTGAAGAGACCCTTTAGATTTCCAAACACAGGGAGAGCTGGGCAGAAGGGTAGTGTAAAGACAGATGTCTTAATTGAGACTCTACAACAACAGCCTCTGCAAGGCATTCGCACAACATTGCTTTCAATATCAACAGTCTGTCCTGGAAGGAAAACAGGAACAGTTTTCAAATCATTTGCTCATTTTGCATACCTAAATCACTGGCATTAACCTCCACTTCTGTTGTCTTTTGAAAGCTCTGTGACATGAGTGCCGTAGTTTCTTCTGCAGCATGCATCAGTTTAGTGAGGCTTCTTCTTCTGTTAACTTCCGGGATAGCTTCCCATGCTGCAGTTTTATCCTTCTGAACGAAATTGTTCACAGTATTAATGAATTCCTGTTAGATTAATAATAAAAAGTACTTTAGCTTATGTACTATACCTTATAAGTGCTCCCCACCCTGCAAAAATAGATCAAATCTGCTGCACGGCTCGATTCACTTACATTAAGAGTTAGATTATAGAGCATTTCATTGTCAGAAATCGTGTTATTCACGATGGCTAGCAAGGGAGAAGATACAGATAATGCTTCTATGTAGGAAATCACATCCACAGGTGAAATTTGCCCTACAGTGTTTTGATTGATTTCTTGTAATACAGCCAGGGGTTCTTTTATTTTTCTAATCTGAAAGAAAGTTGAAATCATTAGGCATGACATTCCTAACATTTACAGTCAAATTCATATACATTCATATTCATTTATCAACATTAGTTAACAAGATGAGCCAACATGAGAGAGTGAATAGAATATTGGATGTCGACTTGGAAGGCTCAAGGCTCAGTCTATTCATGGCTCACTGCAGGGGTATTAAATCTGTGATCCTCCCGTTGTCACTGGATTCTAGTTCCTAGCAGACCCAGCCAGCATGGCCAAGGAATGATGAGAGCTGTAGTTGAATAATATCTGGAAGCACACAGGTTCCCCAGACCTGGCTCACTGGGTAGCCTTGTGTAGGTACCCATCTTTCCATATAGACTGTACAATATATGGTAGCTGTAAAAATAAATCTGGAAAACCCAGTGTACAAGCAGGTGTGTTTAAACACAGGCTGTGCCAGATGCAGGGCCGGTCCAAGACATTTTGGCACCTGAGACAAATGACAAAATGGTGCCTCTCTCCACCAGAAAAGAAGGGGTAAGTGAAGATCTACATCAGGAACAATGGTGGCAACTGCCCCGTGGATCCTGCCGCCCGAGGCAGTTGTGGCACCATAGGTGGACTGGTGCTGGTCTGATATGCTGCAATAAGCAGCCATAATGGCACTGCAACTGTCAGGCAGCCCCGCAGCCCAAGTAACGTATGCCATTGCAGCTGCCATCTTCTCAAGATTGTAGTACCAGAAATATTATCAGTATCATTTCAGGACAGAGGGGAAGTAAAAATAAGATTTGACAATAGATAAATATGTGAGTCTTACTTACTTTGGCTAAGGTTCTGTTAATATTTTCAGCTATGCAGTCATAGTTCAGTTCACACTTTGGCGCTGAGATTGCTGCTGATATTAAAAGGGGATATTAAGGTCTTGGCATACAGTCATTTCAGTCTGGCTGATAACTAAAGCTCCAGACTTCCCCATTCGGTATGTTTTAAAAGCCAGAGATACTTTTTTTTTGGTTAAATTGGGTTGGATTTGCATGCAGCATTGTGAATGGCTCGACATATATTCATTCATAGCTAACTGTGAGATGCAGGATTGAACACAGGGTAATCTCTTTGGGGAGAGATATGTACCAAACCACATATGCTCAGCATGTATCCAAAATTGAATTGGACTCAAAATAGATGAATATCACCCATTCCTATTTTAGAAGCATTTACAAAGCCATGGATAGCAGCTACCTTCTCAGAAGATGCATTTCTCCTCCTTTCACACACAGGGCATATTGCCCTTTCTAAGCTGCTGCTACTGCTGTGACTTTTACAAACTTTTTGTTTTTATTTTTAAGAATGCTCTTATATATTCAGGAATGTTTTATGAAAGTTAAGATTTATGTAGCTATAATAATAGATGGGCTCCTGCCAACCTTGCAGTTCGAAAGCACGTCAAAAGTGCAAGTAGATAAATAGGTACTGCTCCAGCGGGAAGGTTAACGGTGTTTCTGTGCACTGTTCTGGCCACATGACCCAGAAGCTGTACACCAGCTCCCTTGGCCAACAAAGCGAGATGAGCGCCGCAACCCCAGAGTCAGCCACGACGGGACCTAATGGTCAGGGGTCCCTTTACCTTTGATGGGAACTCATCTGATTAATTATGAAGCTTCTTTAAAAAATTAGTGACATGCCTGGCTTTGTTCTTTCGCTTTTGTGGTTTTGTAAATTTGATTGTATGGCGTCTTGAACCTTTTAGGGATAGATGTTGAATGGTCAAAACTGACAAGTGTGGCTACCCTATGAGGTAACAGCACTGCAGCTCCATGCTATCCATGCTGTGACATCACAACATTCCACATTTCTCTGCCCCAATCAGTGGCAGCCAATTTTGTGGAGTGAGGGTGAGGAAAACATGGTATATCATGGTGATGCCACAGCATGAGGTAAGCAATACTGCATGTTATGGCAGGTGCAGTTAAATGTGTGACAGCCAGATACTCACTGTAATGCACTGATACTTGCATTTTTAATTTTTTATTTTAAAAGCCACTTGTATTTAAACCAACTTGGACGAAAAATTCAATCTGAACCAAAAAGACACCTGCATGAATCTAGATTAAGCAAAGGTGATTTCATCGTACCAAGTTAGCATTTCTGTTGACATGTTTTGCCCAATCTTTACTCAAGTGTTACACAACTTTGGAATATCTCTAAGGCTCTATTGATAAAAGCAAAGCTACAGTCATATAGTGTATTTGACCCCTTAACGGTTAATGGACTTTGGTTGGTAAGTAATAGAAGAAAATCAGTTCTGTATTTTATAATATACGACAGGCTACTTCTATT
This sequence comes from Podarcis melisellensis, assembly GCF_964234715.1. Taxonomy (NCBI): domain Eukaryota; kingdom Metazoa; phylum Chordata; class Lepidosauria; order Squamata; family Lacertidae; genus Podarcis; species Podarcis melisellensis. The sequence continues at coordinate 65,855,491 of NC_138538.1, forward strand.
TTTCAGCAAACACACCTATCAGTCTTTTCTTCCTCTTTTTAAAAAGCATAATAATAATGCAGGTATTCACATCTTGCCACTTTTTTATATCCAGCTGATTAATCTAACTGAAGATAAAGAGTTACCGGTGGGCCTCTCAGAAGATATAGTTTTATAATAACACATAAAGCTCTATAATATCATTTACCTTGGCAGGAAGTGCCATCATTTGGCTTAAACTGTAATTTTCCTGTGGATGGTTGATAACCTTCCTTACAGGAGCAGTTATATCCTCCATACACATTTTCACATTTCGCATGATCTCCACAGGCAGCAGTTACTGGTTCAGCGCACTCATCTATATCTGCAAATATTGTGAGAAATTGAATTTTAAAAAAGGTTTTACATACTAACACCTTGCCGCTTTGTTGGTAGTAGCCTGATGTGCTGCAAGCAATCACATATTGAAATTTCACATTTACATCTTTTTTTTTTTTTAAAAAAAGCAGCAGCAGCAGAAAGCTAAGCTATTGATCAAATGGAACAGAAACACGTGTGGCAATTAGGCAATTATAGTGCCTTGTAGGATAAAAGTCAAGGGAATGAGAGCAGGGCTAAATCCCAAAAAATGGAAATAGCAGTGTGGCTCAAGTGAGACTGAAAAGTAGACCTACATATATAATGTATACATATAAGCTATACATATACATATATATTGTATACGGTACATATAAGCTAAACAAGCTTAGGGCTCCCTTATAGCTTAGGGCCCCACTCTCTTGGTTCCCCCCAAAAAGGAAAGGGAAAAAAAACCTGGATGTACAATTCCAAAATATAAGATAAAACAAAATAAAACCTATATACAGCAACATTGTTTTGTGTTGTGTATGCCCCTATGATGTAAGAAATGGGCCCCGCCTGCTAGTCTGCTCCCTAAGATATCATTGGTTTGCTCATGCCTACATTCTGCTATTTATAATTATTAGTAGTTTGATCATATATTTACATCTATTATTATTTCATGTTATAGCAAGTTTCTAGAGACTAGATTATGAGTCTTTGTAAACTGTGTTTCTAAATGAACTTTTGTTATTGCCAAATGCCAATGTGTTTGCATTACAGTGGTACCTCTGGTTGCGAACGAGATCTGTTCCGGAGGCCCATTTGCAACCTGAAAAGAACACAACCCGTGTCTGCGCAACTCGGGTTGTGATTCTCTGCTTCAGCAAATGCGAGTGATGTCATTTTGTGCGCATGCACAAGCGGTGAAACCCGGAAGTATTCCTTTGCATGGATAGGCGGAGTCCCCAGATCCCGCACGGTCCCCCTGTCATGTGGAATAACGACTCAAGACAACGTGCTATGGGATTAAATTGGCCACAACTTTATTAAATTTCAAATGTGGGTAGACCTTGGCTCAGGCATTGGGCGTTCTCCCTCCTCAGTCCCCAGCCGGGGACCTAGGGAGCATCAGGGTTATCCAGTGTGTGGGGGTGGGATGGGCCGGCTCTGGAGAACATATGTTCAAGCAGAGATAGCTGCCCCCGTAACGCCGCCACCGCAGGGGAGAGCAATGACGACCTTTCGGCGTACGGTCAAATCCTCCCTTCAGAAAACCCCTTTAACGCTTCCCCCAGGTGGGATTGGACAACTGACTGAGGTAGGCTGAGACCTCCAGGTATCCCACCTGAGGGAAGGCAAAGCCAAGCCTGTTGGAGCCGCTCCAGATCTAGGGGCTGCACGCGTCCACGCAAAGGGCGCCCCCCATTTTAAGCGGGGAGCGGTCATTCTGGTACTTCCGGGTCACCGCAGGACCTGAAAATGCTCAATCTGAAGCAAACGTAACATGAGGTATGACTGTATTAACTTTGCTATGAATAAAAAATCATTTTAAGTTAGAGCTTAATCATTATTTCACTATTAATATACTTCTTAATTGTATTTCAGTCAAACAATTACTTTGATACAATACATATTTGTTATGTGCAAATGGCTTTAGATACCTATTAGGTTCATAAATTACCATATAGCATATATTCAACACAAAAAACAGCAACAATTTGTTGTTGACAAAGGACAGCTGGACATAAAAAGAGCCCCATTACCTTCAGGAGCTTAGGGCCTCATCAAACCTAAATCCGGCCCTGGACCTACCTGTACCTGACAGGAAATCTTGGCCCCTAATCTTGATTGTGCGAGAACTAGCTGTGGTTTCCCTTTGTGACAGAAATGCACTATGCTGATGTTCAGGGGGGTACTTTTGTATGTTTTATTTATTGCAGTGGTGTAGCGTGGTATGCTGGTGCACAGGGAACACTGAATGATCCCTGCCTCGCAAAGTGGCTCAGGGCTGGCAGGGCGGCGTGAGAAGGATTCAAAGCCCTTCAATCCCAGCCTTGCCCTCACTTGAAATCCTGATCTCCAGCCAGCACTCTTTACCTATCCCAGGATAGGGGGCACAATATAAAGCTCAATGTCGAATGCTGCATGAAATACCATTGTTGAAATTTCCCACAGGCTGCATCACCCTTTCCTCTCTCGACATGATAAAAGAATAGGCTCCAAGTAACCTCTGCATAGTAGGAAACTGTAAACAAGACTAGTTTGATAAGCAGGATAATGCAGAACACACTGCTACAACATAGATTCACTTGTCAAAAAATGCAAGTGTCAAGTACAAGGAAACCATGGCAAAACATCCCTTTTCATAATGGTTGAATAGATCAGTCGGAGATCAGTTTATTATTACAAGGGTTTTTCTCTTCATGTCAGCTGCAAAAAAAAAAAAAGGGGGGGGGGGAGCTGGATTCCTAAATACAAATAAATGGCTTTCTACCAAGGGACAGACAAACTTGGAACAGCCCGCAATGCCTTTTAAGCTGAGTGACAAAATAATATACTGCATATCGATCAGGTTTAGAAGTGCCCTTATAAATAGAGTATTAAAAATTAATGCATAAATTAATACTAACAGCACTTTCTCCCCAAATGCGATAAACACTGTGCAAAGATAGTTATACATAATTCAGCGTAGTTCAAAATTATAAGCACAAAAGGAAGAAGTTAATCACCACCATAAATCATTTATTATAAGTTCCTTCCCCATCCCGACATATAATTCGTAATTTTAATAAACTCAAGGTGTAGTTCAAGAACTGCTTACACAAGGACTGGCCAGTTGAGGCCAATGAGAAAATACATCAGATTGTCTTTGGCAATCGAAGGTGAGCTTCAAGGATGCCCAAGCATGCTGGCCATCTGCCAAAATGCCCATCATCCAGCAGGGGGACCACTGTCGTCATGAACCTTCTGGATCTACTCTTTGTCTTCACCATTGGATCCTGTTTGTTTATCTGCTCCTCACTCTAGCCCATACTATATAGGGGAGAAAAGGAAGGGCAGTAGATCCCACACCCCGCTTGCCCTGTCTGACAAGCAACCAGAAAGTGATAGCCAGAGGATGAGGAGGAGCAGCAGCAGCTGATAATTTGGGCGGTGATGAGATAAATCTACTGTGGCAGTCCAGGAATATTGCAGTTAGCCCAGTACCATTTAAGGTGAAATAGAAAGTTGCCAGGTTGCACAATAATCTCTTCTCTCTCAACCCAGTGGCTACCACTGACAGCTCTGATAATCTTTTGCAGGGTGGAAGTGGAGAAGATGGGTTTTAAGCAAGCATGCTCACATTTCCACACCCTTAACCAATTAAGTTTTGCCATGGCTGATGGTCACAGATTACAAGATCAATGTAGAATCTGAAACGGCAACCTTAAACAGAGTAATCCCCTTGAACACAATGGAATTAACGATACATAGGACTGTGCTGCCAGTGTCCATTTTGTCTGCCACTGATATTCTGCTACTTCTCAAAAGCGAGATGGGCACCACAACCCCATAGTCGCCTTTGACTGGACTTGACCGTCCAGGGGTCATTTACCTTTTACCTTTACTTCTCAAAACTGCTATTTTTTTTGTTGAGTCCAGAGATATATTTTTGTTAAATGTGTTTGTGGGAAGGGGAATTATTGGGTTGTTTTTGTTTGTTTTATTACTTATTTTGTATTCTCATTTTGTATTTCATGTTTTGAACTGCCCTGGGAATTTTGGCCGACAACCACAGCAACAATCGCTCCTCACGTCAAATGGGGGGTGCTTTTTGTGTGGTCGCACACAGCCCCTCCTGATCCTACGTGACCCCCGGAAATACTGCCTGGCTTCACCCCCCCCAACCTGGATACCTGGAGGTTCCCACCTAACCTCAGACAGTTAACCAATCCCAGCTGGGGAGGCGTTGCCAGGGAAACTGGTCTGCCCTACCCACACAATAGAGGGTGGAACTTACCTGGGAGTCCTCAATTGACTTCAGAGCTTCTCCCACCCTGCCCTCCCTCAGTTATGCCTTCTTTTGCAGGTTAACCTCTTCTTCACAGGTGTGCGAGCGCTGCTATATCATTGGTTGCTGTTAAAGGACCGGGAAGGAATTTCCCTGTAGCCTTCCCTGTAGCAAAACTTCACAACTTTGATGGTTTCAGGCCTTGGGCGGAATCCTTTAGTCTATCTTCCCTAAAGGGGGGGGGGCGTGAAGCGGTGACCCATGCCCCCTCTACGGGGGTGATCCCAGGGTTCTCTGTTAAAGGGGTTGTTTTGAGGGGAGTCATTGGCCATACACCAATAGGTTGTCAGTGCTCTCCCCTGTGTTGCAGCGAAATGGGGGGCGGACTCTCTGCTTAAACATACGTTTTCCAGAGCCAGCCCAATCCCCACACTAGGATAACCCTGATGTTCCCCAGATCCCCGGCTGGGTATTGGGAGGGATAAACGCCCAATGCCTAAGCCAAGGTCTTCCTACATCTGAATCTTTTAATAAAGTTGTGGCCAATTTCAATCCCATAGCACTTGAGTCATTATTTCACCCGGGTGTCGCCTGGGGTTGGGGGGCCTCCACCTGTCCATGCAATAACAACAACAACAACAACAACTAATAATAATAATGACCACTTTCTCTGTGTGATCTCCTATCAAGCCATGAATCCCATTTATGGACAACAGGGTCTCACATTCTCAAAATCAAGAACAAAATACTTATGGCATTGGGGTCAACAGTGTTAATAAAAAAGAGTTTCATAGAAGTATGAAGCAATCTTAAAAAAAAAAGTTAAACAGTCACCTCCATAGGCATTTATCTTATATTGGGTGTACAATGGGAAGAATTAATTAACCAGTACAAGGAAGTGTGAGAGATGTATCTCAAACAAGCTGCAATCAACACAGGCATAATATACTTGCCAAGAGAATGTGGATTTATTGATGTTTTCCCTAGTCCCAGAGGGGGCAGCCCAGCATCATGAGAAAAAATGCCAGAAGAAGAAGAAAACAACACAATATATATAGTTCTTCCAGAAAAGAGGAATCCATTGGGTCTATAAAAAGGTTAAAGAATACCCTTTTCTAGTAGATTTTTATTCAATATATATCCTAAATATATTCTGTTTCAGATATGTAAATTTCAAAGAGTACGTAACATATTGTAGAGGGATAGACTACAGTATATTATGTTTATTTTACTTGTTAACTGTGGTTGGAGCTTGATAGGATATTGAATAGACAAATGGCAAGCTTTTCCATTTACTATAATTTAAGGTAGCAGATATCCATGTCTGTAATGAATAAGAGCACAGAGCTGTTCCTGATATAGCAATGAGCGGGGAGTCCTTTGAAACACCATAGCCATAGCTCAGTGTTAAGCACCTGCCTTGCATGCACTACTGTAGGTTCCAGGTACAGTCCTCAGCCTCCAAAGGTAAGGCTGGGAGAGAACCTCACCCCAAACCCTAGAGAGCCACACCCAGTCAGTTTAGACAATCCTGATATGCATGGACCAATTGTTTGACTTGATATAAGGTAGCTCCCCATATTCCTGTTTCAATGCACTTCTCCTGGGCTCCTGGATCCTTCAGCTAGTGAGAAGACACAGTAGGTGAATATGAAGACGTATGAAGTTAACTTGGTGAACACAGTTCTTCTGAGAAGCTTGGACTTATCTCTCAGGAATGGGCCCTGCTGCTACACCCGCTGAATCCTGGGTATGGGGCAATGTAAGCGATATTACCCTGCAACCTTATCAGATACCCGAACCCCACTTTTTCCTTCTCTTTTCTAGAGCTCCAATTCTAGCAGGACAGGATATGTCAATGATGGGTGACTATGAAACCTCCCTTTAACTTCCTCAGAACATCAGCCATGGGGTGAGCCTCCCCTTTCCCCAATTCATGGTAGGAAATGTGAGGTTGAAATCCTTTTTATTACTTATCCAGTCAAGTGGATGGTAGACAAAAAAGGATAAGGCAGAAAAAAAACTATTTGTGGAACTATTATGCTTGAAATGTCCTGTGTTCTTTGTGGGATGACTGAGAAAGTTTTTGCTGAGGCTAACTGAATCATGTTTATGGGAGGATATCAGGATTTACAAGTTTATGATTCAGAAGCTGAATGAAAATAGAGTGGAATATTTAAGTAGAAGTTTCATGACTGGCAACAAGAGACTCAAGCTCTACAGTTCCATACAATTTTTGGTGGTTTATATCGAACCAGAGAAAACACGCAGCAAAAGAAGCATATCTCCTGGTATCTTACCTACACAAGAAGTCCCATCATTGGTCACAAAGGTGGTATTACGATTGCTTGACCGGAATCCAGGTACGCACATGCAGTAGTAACTTCCTACTGTATTTGTGCAGTTGGCATTTTCTCCACAAAGTTGTGTGACATTTGTACATTCATTGTCATCTGCAAAGAAACAAAAGCAAATCATCCCCAAGCTCTCTATTCAAGTCTCTCTCCTCTTCTGCAGAATTCCAGGAAATTATATCATAGACAGGACTCTGTCTTCTACTGATGGAAATGCTTGAAGAAAGGATGAATCCATTTCCAAACAACAGATTCAATATTTATCCAGACTAGAATCCTTCAATAAACATTGATTTGTTTGTGGGTTTATGGCAAATACTCATTACTTGTAAATTGTAAATGCTCTATAGCTATCAGTGAGAATGGAGAACCCACACAGTGTCCAGCTTTCATAGAATTGTATAGTTGGAAGGTCATCTAGTCCAACTTCCTGCAACCCAATGCAATGCAGGAATCACAACTAGCTCATACATGGCCATCCAACCTCTGCTTAAAAACCTCCAAGGAACAGGAGTCCACCACCTTCTTTTAAAAATAAAATAGAATTGAGACTTTCACATTTGCAGAGGTCTCTAAATACTAAGCTAGATAATCTGAACCCACATTATGTTGATATATATCACCCCCCCTTTTCCATATTCAGATCTTTGCATCACAGTCCTACACATCTCCAAAGAAGTAAGACCTGTTGTGTTTAGTGGAACTTAGTCTCACTGACACGCATATGGGACTCAACCTTCATTTGCTTTTCATTACTCATTGGGTTTTTTGTGTGGGTTTTTTTGGTAAATGATTCATTGGTTTTTATAACAGGTTTTATGAAAATAATGTAGTTCACATTTCTTTTGATGGAAGACTCAGAATAATTGAATTATCAGGAAATTTATAAATTCAAAATCTGGAAACAAATAGAGATGATGAACGTGTGCAGAGAGCAGGGCTATGCAAGGTACAGAAAGGAGGTATTTTCTAGTTGAGTATGGTGAGATACCCCTTCATGGATCACTGCCTTGTCGTGGCGAAGGGGCTTAAATAACTCCAAGAAGCTATGAGTTATGCTGTGCAGGGCCACCCAAGATGGACAGGTCATAGCTGAGGGTTTAGACTAAATGTGATCCACCTGGAGAAGGAACTGGCAAACCACTCCAGTATTTTGCTGAGAAAACTCCATAGACATATAAAAGGAGAAGCTTTGAGAAGAAAGTGAGAATTTCCAAGGTATGTTCTGGTTCATGGGGTCACAGAGAGTCGACTAAGACAACTAAACAACAACATGGTGAGATAGCAAGAGGACAATGAATGAAAGTATATAGTTTTTTTGTAGGAACATACATATGTTTCTAGCAATTGGTGGCTGGACCTTATTGGTGCATGTTTAGCTATTTAGTGTACCCGTTTTCCAATGGGCTGCTCCAGATGAGTTACACCCCCTTAGTCCCCTCATAAATAGTTTGTACTGTATATTTCAGCAATCTGCTGATATTCTCATTGGCCTTGTTTGCCTTCATTTGTGCACCTCAGATTGCAATCAAAGAACATGGTGGGCGTTTTGGGGTACCATAAGGGTTTTTTTTGGCAGGGGGGAAGCACACCTTTGAATATTAGTCCATAAACTTAAAGTGTTGCCCAAGGGACAATTAATCAACAACATTCATAGCAGCTTGCTTATTCAAGGCTGCTTGCATATACAGAAGCATTGAAGTGCCTACAGAACATGCATGCCAGGTTTTCCCCATTTACTGTCATGTTACAGACAGTTTCTGTCAGCCTATTCAAGCAAGGAACCATTCCTGGCACTGTGCTGACTGAAGGGAGAAGCATTCAGTCACTCACTGAATGTGAGAGGTTTATCAAACAGTAGAAGATAGAATCTTAATCGTTCTTTATGTGAAGGACAATTGACATTTTGTTTAAGAAAACGATGGGCTTCAATTCTTAAGTGAATGAGCAAGAACACTGCAAATGTGAGCCTTTATTTCATTTCAAGAATACATGGCTTCTTTCAATCCTCTGCTTATTATTGTATCCACCTCCTCCAAACCCTCTCCTCTGCTAAGATTCAAGTACAGTATAAAAGTTGCAACATGCTTTCCCCCCACCTTCAACTTCAGATATAAGTGGCACAGTGTAGAAAACATGCTTTTATTACAACCCTCAAGGGGTGCAAGGAAAACTCCCAAGTGGTATAAATTGTCTCGTATGGTGTTCACTATTAAAAACTTTTACAGTTTTGGCTAATTAACTTTATCATGGTGTTGGCATTACTCCCTCAACTAGATGCTTGTAAAGATTTTACTGGAGACTCACATACAGTGGTCACACTCCTGTTCACAAATTCGTTTTAGACCAGTGCTGCTATTTCCCTCCATTTTCTAAAAGGAAACAAGCTCCTTTTATTGTTTCCTTACAAGGCTGGCTTGTGTTTAGTCACTGGACCTGACTGACTAAATTCCTGTGGAATTAAGTTGCACTCAATGACCATCTGCAGGAATGACGAACTTAAATGGACATGCTCTAAGAGGCGCCTTCTTATTTAATACTAGGAAGCCAATGAAGTTGAGCCAGCAATATTACTCTTGATTTATTTCAGTGTCAGCCTCAGGCCCTGTATAAATAGGGTAGAAAAGGATTTCTGTAATCAAGTGCCTGGAAAAAGTTAAAGCAGTTCCCCCCTTAAAACTATGCTTTATCATGATCTCTTCCTTTTAGTTTAATTTACACTCACATTCTAAACCAAAGGATGTAGGCAGCAATAATACTTTGCATTTGTATAGTGCTCAAAGTGCTTCATATATATTGAACCTGTAAGGTGGATTAGTATTATTATGCCCGTTTTCTATATACTATAATGCAGTATCATTTCTACTAAACTATTCTGGTGTTAATGTCAAGCTGCCATTTATTTCAACTCTACCACCCCTTGAAATGGCAGCAATTTTAAGTTGAGCAAAATGTAGTCCTCTGCTGCTTTGTCCATCATAGTAAGCTATCTGCCCCCTCCTCAAAATATTAGAATTCACCCACCTTCCCCCCCGTCTCCAAATACCCATTTATTTTCACAGGAAATAAGTAGGTCTATAAAAATGGTGTGCGTGGAAATTTTTAGTTTGGTTTACATTTTGATATATACCTTTGCTATTTGCACTTCCTGAAATAATATATAACCCTAAATGTAGGTATCCTTGAAATCCACACTAATCCAAATTTTGTTAGGCAGCTGTCTAACCAATAATGCGTACAAAAATGAGTAAATTGGTAAAAGTGTGCATTCATAATAATAATAATAATAATAATAATAATAATAATAATAATAATGGCATAAATTAGTGAAATCATCATACACAGTTGCATTACATTAGGAAAAATTGCTTGCCAAATAATGACCGTCACATTTGCATGTCTAAAGCATTGATTGAATTGACATAGCAACAACTAGTAGCTAGTGATGTTCAGAAGGAGCTGGTAGACCTTTCCCCTCTCATCTGGAGGGCCATCCCACAGGTAGGCTTTGCCTACTCTTATTTGGATATTACTGGTTATTGTAAGCAACTCTGGGAATTATCTAAGGCTGAAGACTGGGACAAAATGCTAATCCTAACCCTAAAAATTATTCTTTAATGAAATCATTTATTTTTCTGCCAGATGTACACTATGCAAAAGAAAAACTTATTGTCACATATGGTATGTGTACATAGGATTAAATCTCTATGGAATCAAGGTATGACACTTTTCAGTTAGTTAGGTGGCAAACAATTGTACTCTTGTGCTTCTTAAGTGTCTCTTGTTTACAAACCAGAAGAAGGATAGGGTGAGAAACAGAAGATGTAGAGGCCACAAGCAAGTTTCCCTGGTCTAGAAATAGCTGTGACAGCAGGGACGCCTTCTTAAGGAAGGCAAAACACTTTAGGTACTAAGTACTTATACAACTATACTGTTCAAGTGTGCATTGTTTCTTTTTCAAAGGAGGAGAATGGGAAGCTCTCATGCACTGCCCATGTGACCTTCTGGGTACCACTCATGTGACTTCCTAGGCACTGTCCCTAGGTTTAGCATCCACCAGCCATGCTTGTACTAAAGTCAAGAGGAGTGGGTTGTAGCCACTGATGTAATCCCATTTGAACAAGAATTTCTGCTTGTGCAATGGAACTGCCTCTTCCTCTACTTTCCCCTCTAAATATACTCTGGCTTTTCCTCCAATCTAGAGAAAATTTGCGGTGCATGAGAGGACAGAGAGGAAATGTTCCATTGTGCAAGCAGAAGTCATTCCGTGAATGGGATGCACGAGAATATATTTTTTAACATTACCCTTAAAACCATTGTTGTTATTGGCATAAGCAAATCTGACCTTTCTAAGCCAAATTAATTTTTTTTAAAAGGATGAAAAAATTATATAAGGACAGTGAATATCTATCCTAAAATAGTCCTCTTCACTTCTTACAATATATTCAAAACATATTAATCAACAACATGCTTCTTAATAAATCAAAGTCTTGAAATGCATAACACAAATCAATTCTGGGACCCAAGGGCTTAAATTTATTCTTCAATTTTTTTTATCATAATTTACAATGCTATTGAATGCTGCATGGTTTGAGGGAAGCAGCAAACTGCAGGGTTTATAGATCGGGAATTTTGGAACCTTTGTAAACAAGTTTGTTTTTCTCATCTTGGCCAGAGCAGATATTCTTGAAAGCAATCAGGCATTCATTCTGTGGTTGCATTGCTACCTGGGTTAATTATGCACAACCAAATAACCACCGGCAAAGATACCTCTCAAGCATTGCAAAACAACGTTTGGGGAATGCACTGGAAATTTGTGAAAGGTCCAGATATAACTGAAATGCTGTTGTTATTACTATTATTTTAAATTGGGGGGGGGGGAGAAAACTTTACTGGACAAGCAATGATCGGTAAATATTGACTTGCTAGTGAAAAAAGCTATGTTCAAATCAGTTCTACATTTTTGTTCTTTCAGGAGTTCTGTGCTGCTCAGATGCTCTGCCTGAGACACATGAAAAGGCGTGAACACATTGATTGGCTCCCTCCATTCAAAGGGATGGTAAAGTCATTACAGTCAAATGCCATTGGGCTTAATGCGTCAATGGGACTAATGGAATTCAGATACAATTTTAACAGTGTACAGCAAATTATTAACATCATATTTTTATTTGATGGCAATGGTGTATTGTTTGCATCCTCCTTGTTCCCATTAAATGTCTCAATGCCAGGAAATCATGAATCATCCATATGGATTAATACAAATACAGTTTTCTACATGATGTCAGAAGTTATCAAGGAATGGTTTGGGCACTTGCTACCTATCATGGATAGAGCTTTTTCATCATTTGAAGAACTCCCTATTAAATAATGGGTTTGCCATCATATGGTATACCACTGAATATATATTTTTCATTCACTGAACCTGTATATTAAGTAGACTAAAAGCCTAAATCTGTGCCAAGGCAGTCAAGTCCATAGGTTTCACCATGGTTAGATGCTCTTCAGAGAATATGACTGAGGGTTGACAGTGCACAGGTTGCCCTTAAGGGCGACATATGTATAGATTTATAAGAATTATTCTTCTAAATGTGTGTGGAAGCCAATAAAATTGATTGAGTGGCCATGAGTGGTTAAACAAGATTAAGATAAATTTATTGTCATTGTCCGTATATACACAGTATACACAACAACGAAAATCAAACACCCAAAGACCGGGTTCACATACACATTTGCACGTATCTCCAACACTCTCATCCTATTCAGACATAATCTATAAAACATAACATAATCCAGAATATAACATAACCTATTAAAGGCATAACATAACCTAAAACCTATCTCATTCCTTCCTACTCCCTGCTTGCTATTTCTTACAACTGGCCCTGAGATCATTATTTAGTGCAATCAGAGCTCTTAGATAGAAACTATTCAGAAGGCGTGTGGTTCGTGTTTTCATTGTCCTATATCTTCTGCCCGAAGGCAACAGTTCAAAGAAGTTGTGAGCAGGATGGGTGGGATCTCTCAGGATATTGTGTGACTTCTTCAAACCGCGAGACGTGAAGATCTCATCCAGGGTTGGTAGTTGGAGCCCAATAACATTCTGGGCAATTTTAATTATTCTCTGTAAAGCTTTTTTATCCATTTCAGAGCTGCTCCCATACCACGATAATATACTATAGGTTAAGACACTCTCGATGGTACTGTGATAGTAGGACAGAAGTAGGTGCTGAGATAGATTCAGTCCCCTGAGCATTCTCAGGAAATACAACCTCCCCTGCACCCCAACAAAAGCCAAAATGTCAAGGGCAAGTGTTTAAACGGTGCAATAATCTGATGATTTGATCCAAAGGGTTAAATGATCATAAGATGAGTTATGCATACCCTAGAGATGTTTGAAAAATTCAATATTTGTGAATTCCAATATGGCCCAAAGTTATCTGTGCACTCTGGACTAACGTGGTGATTGCAACTATATAGCATTGCTCAGTGGAACTCTGCATTCCTCTCCTCTCTCCTGCAGCTCCTTACATAGGTATATTCAACACCTGTTTCATAGATTTGGGAAATCTTCCAGAGCAGAGTTTGGGGGCATGCATAAAGAGGATAAGGGGAAGTCATGTTATGCAAGCAGAACTCTACTAGCGTAGCATTGGCTACAAACCATAGTTAAGCATTAGGTTTTGCAGTTCCAAATGTTGCAGAGCAATCCTCAACTCAAACCCCACCTCCAACATTTTGGAAAGAGAATAACATTTACAGTGCAATTCTATAAATATATACTCACTTCTGAGTGGATATTGAGTAATGAGTAAATCCCATTGATTTCGTTGGTGTTGGGAAGCCAGGTAAGCAATGCTGCCCTGCCAGACACTACTGGCTTTCCCCCACATATGAGTGCCATTCTGTGAGCTCCCCACATGGGTGGGACAAATCTTGCCACTGATAAAGCCAGCGTTGTTGTTGTTTATGTTGTTTATGTTGTCAGTAGTACATACTGTGATTCTGTGGCTACTTACTAAAAATGAGTCCAAGTTAACATAGTGGGACTTACAGCTACACAAATATGCTAAGAAATCCTAGCAACATGAATCTAAAAATAGATTAATTTGCATAGTGTTGTAAACCTATTTCTTGTATTCTAGCCCAAATTGTTTAAAACAAATTGTTGGCTTTATACCCTTAATGATAATTGAAAATGAATGCACTCATGGTCAGTATTCTACACAGAGCAGGTACTTTGTATGTACTTACTTACACAGTAAGTTTTAAGATGTATAGTAAAACATGATCTAACCCGGCTGAGATAAGAGGAAATATTTTCATGGAAGTAATTTTTCATTAAAACAGTCTGTCTCGACTGTTATTCTGAGTGGTCAGCAATACAATCAAGGACATAGCCTTGGTTACTCTCAGCTCTACAAGAGATGACTTGAGTCTTCTTTCTCACCAATGCTCCTTGTTCAGTCTCCAGACCCACCTCTTTTGCAATTCCTACTCTCATGCCATCACGGCATTGTTGTTGCCACTGACATCCTGGGAAGGATAGGGATACATGGTCCATAACTGCTGTTGAGGAGCTATGGGGATGAGGATGGACTGCTGGATTTTAGTCACCCACAACACAGCCTGTATCTTCTGTTAGGCTGCTGCTGAGACGGCCCAATCTTTCATTTGTCACCCCATACAGCCAAGTTATCAGCTAAAGCCATTTCCAAACTGGAGAGGAGAGGGGGTTGCGGGCCACCCCCTCCCACACACACGGGGGCTGGCCTTTTGCCCCCACAAGAGCGAGGGAATCCCTGGGTGTGCCTGCGACCCTGCCCGCCAATCGGCGGGCAGGGGAGGCGTGGCCTAGCCCATTTAAGGCCAGGCGCGTGGGTGCGTCATTGGCCACCCAGGCATCCAGCACAGCAACGAGGCCCTCTACAGATTGGATGGCGTGCATCTGTCAGATGCTGGAAACGACATTTGGTTGGGGGTTAGGAGTTGGTTACAGGTTTGAAGGTATTGGCAGCGAGCTTCGCTCTAGTGGTGGTTAGGCATTGGCAGGGGTAATTGTTATGCAAATGAAGGGGGGAAGGAAGCGCCATCACCTTGCCCCAATGAAAAGGGTAGTCCGGTAGAGGACTCCGGGGGGCGTTGCCTTGTCCGAAACTTAGGGAGGTGAGGGCCCCTGGCACGCCCCCGAATGCTGACACCCATGGGATCCTAGTTGGCGTACTTCAACAGGACTCCCACGGCTTGTGGACAACCCTTCCCGGTCTCCATGCCGGGTAGTCAATAGGAGCCAATGCCTAAGGCCAATACCTTTCAATTCCTGTAAACAATAAAGTTGTTGCCTTTTTATGCCCATTATCCTTAAATAATGTCCGGTGTCTTCATTTCACTTGGGGGAGGGGACTTGCCACGCAACAGGTAATAAACATTACACTCATTTTACTGAATGCCCACATTCACTTAAATGGAGCTTCTACTGGAGTAGTTCTTGATAGACTGTCCAAAGTTTCTATCGTCAGTTTTCCTCCGCTACCACAAGAGAGACGGTTCAGGCAAAAGGATGAAATTTAGCCTGATTCCGTCCAGAATAAACCTGGACACCAGGTCCCCTGTGGCCAAAACCTGTCGGGGGCGAATTTGACAGCTTCAGGCTGGAGGCCACTGAGGGCCCATCACAGCATGAAACTGGACAGCCCTGCCTCGGAAGTAAGCAGAGCCAAGGCAGCTGGGGAATACATTGATTCATTGCATCCTGCTGTTCTCCTCTGACAGCGGCTCTCTGCTGGCATAGCCTCTGGGGAAAACTGGAGCTGCCTTTACGTACTGTAGCCCCCAAAGGGAAGCAGTGGTTGAAGTGGCTCACTTAACCCCTCCAAAGCAAGGAAATGAAGGCTTCCTGTAAAACAAATCCCAGCGACATTCACCCTGCTGTGCTCAGCTTGTGTAGAGGTCTCAGCACAGTGGGCAGTCTGACATATATTACCCCTTGTGCTGCTGTGCTGAGTCTCCAGTTATACAGAAGACAAAACAAGTTCACGGCCGCAATGCCCGGATTAATCCTCACCTTTCTTTCAGGTGGTGCCTTGGATAAAAGTTTTAAATCTATATGGATAAGAGTGAGGTTAACTCTTTAAAAAAGTAGAAGACCAGAGTAATCATTTGTATCAGGACATGAATATTCACATGAACATGGACATGTTTACTCAAATCGTGAAGCATGGGAACATTGTCTTGAAAATTCACTTGGGAATAAATTCCATATTGCCCACAGAATCCTTTTGTATTTGAAAAGGATCCTTTAACACATCAAATACCTGGTGAGGAAAAATCAGACTGTTATGAGCTTAACCACACACAAAATCACTGTGGTTAGTCTGAACTATGCTTTACTCGAGCAATCCAATTTCAAAGCATGGTTTAGGAACTTGTTTTAACAAACCAAAGTTAAAATCAACCACAGCTCCCTTTTTGATGGCAACATTACTGCTGATTTACTTCTGGTGTGGGAATGGGAATGGAGACTATGAGGTGGAGGCTGCATAGGTGCACTGGTGGACACACATTTATATTGCGTCAGCCCATGCGCTTGTACAGCACTGACCTTGCCACTGCCTCTCCCCACACCGTCCAAGGAAGCAGCACCTATGCTCTCTGCCAGCTGCTCCTATAAAGACATTTCCAATTTTGATTGGAAAGAAGATACATGCTGATACATAATTTGCCCAGTTCCCTCCTGTCTCATGCATTCATGCCCATAATTTCTCATTATCTAACTTGATTAATCTAGCTCCTCATCTTCTTTATTTTTGAGTTTTCCTTGATATCTGGCCGATGGAATACTTTGCTTGCATCTGAGTTGCGCTTTAATGTGTTTTCCTCTTTTTATGTTGTACAAATGAAAGATTACAAATGAAAGATTTTCTTCTGATGATACTTCCTAAGTAAGGCTGAATTGGTCTTTGTGGCTAACCAAATTGTTTCCCTCTTGAGAAATACTCATCCCAATCATGCTATTTCTGTTGCGAAGCCTGATGTTACAATTTAGAAATGGGGTTTTGGGGAATGGGTTACTGGTTGGGGTCTGAAAACTGAAATTGCGTGCGCAGCCACAGAGTCCCCCACCCAGCACGCCCAACTGCTAAAGGGGGTGAAATAACTGGACAAGACAACTGACTGGGGTTTAAAATGGCCAAAACTTTATTGATTTCAGATGTAGGAATCCTTGGCATAGGAATTGGGCATGGTTAAAGCAGCAAACAACTTAAATGAATGGTGGGGAAAGGGTGGGTGATGCTGTGATTCAAGGACCCGCCACCCGCTTGAGGATAAGAAAGACACATGGACACAGTATATTAGGTTAATGGGCTAAAAAAAGGCCACAATGTTATTGATTACAGCATGTAAGAGGTATTGGCTTAGGCATTGGATAAAACAACAGAGCGTGACTCCACCCCCTCAGGGAGGGGTGAGTCTATCAAGGGTTAACCACCAGTGGGAGGAGCCTGTTGACCGCCAGATTCCTTTACCAGAATACCCATAAAATGGAGGGGTAGGTGATAGCCACAACCTGCCCTCCAACACACAACCATATTCCAATGCCTAACTGCCACCCGAGCCAAAAGAGGCTCGCTGCCAATACCCTCACAGCTGCAACCAATCCCTAAGGCCTCTGATGATGTTGGCCAGCCAAATATCATTCCCGAGGTTTGAAAGGTGAACTCCGTCATCAAGAAATAAAGACCATTCACTGAACCAGATGTCAGCATGTTGAATCACTTGGCCATTCATATATCGCGATTTCCGACGAGAAGCAGCAGCACAATGGCTGAGACACACTGCCGGGCCGTGTTTGAGCGGCTAAACCCCACCCCAAGCCTCTAGCCAATTCGCTGGCCACCTGGGGGCGTGGTGCGGCAGCCAGAGCAGCTGGGCAGGGAGCGGAACACCCCCTGCCAATGCAGGAAATGGCTCCTGCTCACAACTCCTCCCCTCCCTGAGGAGGAGAGGCTCTCCCGGCCGAC
Organism: Podarcis melisellensis; assembly: GCF_964234715.1. Taxonomy (NCBI): domain Eukaryota; kingdom Metazoa; phylum Chordata; class Lepidosauria; order Squamata; family Lacertidae; genus Podarcis; species Podarcis melisellensis. The sequence goes on from NC_138538.1 coordinate 65,873,175, forward strand.
TGGATGAGGAGGGCAAGGGAAGCTTTATTGTTGGCAAGTGGAGCTGAATGAAGCCTGCCTCCCCCAGGTCCACTCACCAAGCCACACCCCCTGAGGCCACTGCAGATTGGCGCATTTGAATCAGCAAGTTTGGCGGGAACCTGTGAGCCTCGGCAGTGGCCGAGGGGGGCGTGATATGCACAGGTAATGACTTGCAAGTGTGAATGAGCCGGTCAAGATCTCGAACATCAACGATAACAGTTTCACATAGCAAGCCCAATTCTTTTCCTGTGGAGTCAGTTCACAAGTTCATCTTCCCGTTACCAACTGTTGACGAATCAAGGATCAAGCTCCAAAGTTTGCCTAAGTCTCGCAGAGTGCAGAATGCCTTTGCTAACAACTCCTCATTCATTTCAGTCATACGTCTAAGAGTAATTTGAAGTATGTTTCAATTACAGAATCCATTTCATGGATTCAGTATAAAGCAGAAGCATTTTCTGTACGCTACAAGAAGTGACTGCTCTCCCCCAGAAAAAAAAACCATGTTGAGCAAGACCTCACAATGGGATGTCACGTTTGAGATGTCCCCCTACCAAATGTTCCCAACTCAGGAAGCCACAATAATCATGAAATCAACATTGTTCTCAGCCCTAACCAGTCACAGAAACAAAGAAACAAATCATTGGACGAATACAAACGTTAATGCGGCTGACATTTAAAATAGCTGATAAGCTTATCCAGTGGTATTTAATACAATGAATATATAATTAGAAAATATAATAACTTAAGGGGGGCATTTCTTTATACTCTTTATCTTTCATTCATTTTTCTTAAGTAATATTTTTTTGAGGAGTGGGGGAGAACTTAAGGGGGCTTGTGTTTAGCAAAATAGGTTTAGACATGCAGCTGAGACCCTTCCATTATTGGGGAGCCTTATATGGAGGGCTTATGTGCATTCAGCTTATTATAAGTAAGGAGGCCTCTCTCTCTGCAGATAGAGGTATTTGCTCAATATGTGCATATCATATGTGACACCGTATGTGAAATTGGAGGAGGGGCCATCAGGAAAGGGCTTGCATCCCCTCCACACACTGAACCCTCTAACTGTATGAGAATCATGGGCACATTGCCAATCCCTGCCCCCTGCAGCACGTAAACCATACACATTTTTGAGGCCTCCAAAGTCTAAGGGTGAAGGTCTGAAGTGAGAAGCCCCCTCTACTCATGCAGGCTCCCAACCTGATATTAGAACCTGGTACTATCACAATATCTACATGTGAAATTTTCACACATCTAGAAATACAGTAAATTCTCTTAATCATTTGCCTGCCTGTGCATAAGAGGCATGGTTATGTTACTTGATTAATTCTCTAGAAAACTGTTTCAGGGAGACTTTTCTATATGATCCCCATAGAAATCCCATTTACACTGCTACATATTGCACACAGCTGTTCCTGCTCTGCAGTTACCAATAAAAAGGAATTGGAGAGCCCCAGAGAACGCAGCAAAGAAAGGCACATAAAAGGCTACAAAGAAAGCACAATTTAATTGTTTCATAGGACATATTTTTCCAGATTTAATAGGAAAAATACAGATATTTGTCTGAACTGAAATTTTGTCAGTACATATAGGAAATGTATTTATTCCACGTTGCTCACAAGCCCTCCATTTTTTGTGCAGTTATGCAAAACATCAGAAACAGAATAAAATGCCTCTATAGGCCAGCCATGCATGGATTCCCTGGATGCATGGATTCCTTCTGCATCTGTGAAGCAACTCTTGCGCTGCTTCTAACAACCCTTCAGCTGGTCCTTGGTTGGCTATTGGCTTGCTTGCTAAGACTCATTCAGAACAGATAATTTCCTAGACACAGTAGTGTAAATTCTTGTAGATGGATCAATTTGTCTTTGGACTTAAAATCTCAGAATGTCATCACTAAAGCAAATGTATAACCATTTTGACTAGTATCTATTGGTCAGATTTAAACAGGCAACATATATTTTAGATTAACACATTTTAAAGATGTTATTTGACACATATTTTTTAATACAGTGTCACCTACATTTCCTTTCCCTTTATCACCTCATTATTTGATATATAGCAGCAGCAAAAATTTCTAGTTATTATGTGAAATGTAGAGTGGGTTCTCATGAATTAATCTCTTGACCCAGAAGAGCAGATCAAAAAGCTCCATGCTCTGCTGTGATATGGTAAAACTTACTTTCTACCTTCAGGAGAGCAGGACAATCCAAAGGCCAAAACTATACTTAGTTGTAGGCCTTATTCATAAACCACAAGATAATCATTCTTCTTCTGTACATTTCTCCTACACGCCGTTCAAAGCCTACTGCGACTGGAGCCTTCGTCACTGTGCACTTTCACATTTAAATCTCTTCCTCTGCGAAAGGGTACTGACAGTATTCCAGGTTTCTCATCTGTATTTCAGACACTACTTAGATCAAAGCAAGGAAAAGGTCAATGCATGAACCTTAGAATTAAGTTGTTTACGCTCCCACATGCGACACACAGGAGCTACAGAGCAAGGACACCCAAGGCAGCATAAACAAATCGAATACCTTTTCCTTCCTTGTTCCCTGAAAAGTACTGTTCTCGGTTCCTAATCAGAGTGTTACAGTATATTTTCCAGCCAGAAAGATTCTTTCAAATTCTTTTCTCCATCAATCACAACAAAGAAGTGCTAGTTGCAAGATAATTGCAAGTTGCCAGACCCACCAAGGGCATCCTCAAGTTCCCAGCTTCTTTGCCTAGACAGTAGCTAGCCATGACAAGCATTTTATTAGTGGATGTGTTGTTGTCCTCATCAGATAAAATTATATTGTGCCCCCCCCTTTGCTTTTACAGCTCTGGGCTTTTCCGTTACTGGACCAGAACTATCAACAACGTAATTGGGAATGGATGCAGGAACAGTTTATGTGGTTTGCAGGCAATGACAACCAGTGTAATAATCATACTTTTATTTGAGAAAAATGGCACATGGTTTATGTTGCAGTTTCTTCCTGTCAAGACATAATTGTAGAGTCATTTTGTTTGTCTGTGTTCCTTTCCCAAGGGTGGGGTGGGGTGGAGGAAGTAGATAAAGAGAGGGAGAGAGAAGGAGGGAGAGAGGAGTTCCTTCAGAGAAAACATTTAATTGAGAAACGCAAGCCACTTTTTAAAATCCCAATTCTAAAAACCAATCCAGTTTTTATATATATATATATATATATATATATATATATATATATATATATATATGTGCAATTGCAGAGATAGGCAACAACTACCTTCTACATTCATTGTTCTTCACAATGAATTATTCACCTTTCACAAGTATGTATCTTATTTCCACATGCCTGGCTAGATCGTATAAAAACTGAAAGCTAATAAATAAAACCATTTCTGCGGTATGAAACAACTAGTGTAATAATAATAGTATGAAAGCCCATTTAATTTTCCATTGAAATTCTGTTCTGACATGGTGGATACCTCCTGAATTCCAAAACAGTCAATTTATTACTGTTCTATCTGTATCTTACCACAATATCACCTTGGAAATAAATTGATAAGCTCAGCACTTTTTTTGTTTAATCTCATGCTTGCAAACACTGGCTGGGGATGAATTGTCATACAAGCTTCCATGTCAGCGTCATGGAGGAATCACACTTTAGAAATGGGTTACGACTCTTTCGGTGGAGTGTGGAATGGACTGACAAGAACTCAGGTGATGTCAAAGCATCCATGTCACTCACCCTGAACTAATATTAATAGTGATTTGTTTGCTTTGTGCAACGGATAAGGAATCTCTGAAAGCCAGGCCAACAGCACCTATGCAGAGGTCACAATAAGTTCTAAAGATCCATAGCAGAGAATTTCTTCCTCTTTTGCACAAATAGGCTAATTTTCTACACGTGCAATGATTAGGAGCAGCCGCCTTATACTAAATTGGCTGGTATTTGTCTGTCTCAGGAGACGATGGAAGAGTGTACCTTCAGGGGTTAAGTCAAACTGTAGGAGAGTTACAGTGCCTGCTGTGGCTGTAGACACCAATATGGGAGAGGCGTATTTTCTTGCAGCTGGGGCAGAAGAAGGCATCTGTTGTGCAGATGCAGGTTTACCACGTCATTTCCCCCCTAAATTATCTAGTCCAAATTACAGTGACTTTGCAAAGTATCAGTCAAAGGCCTTTCCTCCATCTGGTACATGAGATTCCAAGGGAATTAACCAAGGCTCCAGCAATGTGCTCTACTGCCAAGCTACACCATTTTCCAATGGGCTGATCTCTCTCTTTGTATATAGTATTCTTCTTACTCATAGGAAAGAATATGGATCTATCCATAAGCAGTGCTAAAGACCAATTTAAATGTTATCGATACCCCAGTAAGATCACAAGTGGCGCTCACTGTGGTGTGGATGACACTCATCACGGGCCCAAATGTGTGTGATCTTTTCTCCACACTACTGCTATTGGTTATTAGGAATAGATACATGCTTCTGGCAGGAAGAGACTAATATATTGGAATGATTCCTGAAGTGAAAAGCTTTTGTTTTCCCTCAGGTAATTCTGGTTAAAGTCAAGATGACGAGACATTGCAGCATATATAGTTAAACCCTCCTGTACCACTATCCCCTGCGGTGTGGATGAGGAATAAAATGTTTGAAAGCTACCACATGGAAAAAAAGCAACTCAATCCATTCCTGCCTGTGGAAAGCTACTATATCAGGAAGAACTGTTTTCACATAGTTTTTTTACCCTGACATACTAGTTTGTCAGATGCAGGAAGTGAGCAACGCAGTATTTTTATCTGCATTCTGAAATCCAGATGAACTGAACTGACTGCAAGATTGCATTCCCAAGAGCACATTTGCATTAGTTTTCCATGCTCCCATTTTAAAGTTTGAGGGCTAGGTGGAGAAAAGAACATGACGTCCCTCTATGAGCGGGGATTATGTAGTACTTTGGGACACAGTATAACTCACTAAAACAATGCAGAGGATCTTGACGTGTTAAGTCATATTTCCCCAAGGAATATGGCCTCAAACAATGGGAAAATCAGGAGTCTGTCACTAAGAAAAGATAAATCTGAACAACACAAACATAGTGAACACAAAAGTCTATGTAGGAGATGTTTACAGTTACTAATTGTACAATTACTGTGAAATCTCTTGCTGATAATATAAACAGATGATCTTAATTAATTGAACAGCTTAATTCCAGTGGGTGGAAGTGACAACATCAACACTTTTTATTATCTGCTTCCCATAGGAAACATTGTCTTCTTTTTCTTTTTTAAAATGTAAGGCATCTATCGCTAGAAGAAACAGGGTCCTCCTGTGTGAGCTCATGTTTTGTTCCAGGACCTAGAACAGGATTTGTGTAACGTGATCAAATTGCCCTTTCACGTCAACCATATTTTTCAACATCACTGTTTCCACAGGCACTTCTATGCAAAGTAAAACCTGTTGCTGCTACCTCTCTTATGATGCCTGTAATCCAGAAACTAAAGCTAGAAACTAAAGAAAAGAGAGCATTCAGAATGAGGAAGGGGGAGGAAAGTTAAGATAGTGTATTTTCAACATGTTTCCTTAAAAAAAAATAGGGGAGAAAAAATTGGTTGACATGCCAAATTTGGTACTGAGCAAGCCAATGTTTGGATTCCAATTCTGCATGTTATTTCCTGTAGTTAACCCACTCCAAACACACACATTTATCCCCCCGCAAGATAGTTTGAGGCCTGCTGGAAACATGTTCATAAGCCCCTGGGACATTGCAAGAGTTGCTACCATTGTTTATCAGAAAAGGTTCCTGTGTACCGAAATGTTACATAGTTGCATGAAATGTGACAAGTTCAACTTGGCCATCTCTGGATATCTATGCTGCATTCAAAGGGGGGGGAGGGGACGTAACTTCACAAAATGTAGACCTGATTCAGGAGAAGGGGAAGGAGTATTAGACAATGACAAATGTAGTGGTATGAACAGTTGTCAGAAGTGGACACAAATAAAGTATGATTACTTGCTGAAGCTTGCCATTGCTTCCCATTCTCATGGGGTTTTATGACCAATGTACAAAGACTGACCCTTTTTTACACAACGGCAATTTTCTGCTTCAAGTCCTCCAAATATTGTATCTGTAAACCACTCTCTAATTCACATAATGTGGATTCAGAATGTGCTGAAGTGGGTCATTGAATGTGTCACCCAGTTGTTAATTCTCAATTCAACATAAAGTTGATCATACCATTGTATTAAGTAAACTGAGACTACTCTTCATCTCTCTCGATCTCTCTTTCTCTTCTTGAAGCTTCCCCCCCACAAAGGCTTAGAGCAACAAAAGAACTCCAGAAAAATGGCACCAAGCAAACTACATAATGTCAGAGATTCCACCCATCACTGACAGCCTGGATCTTAAAAGTCCTCTCCAACTATAGATCTCACAACACTTCCTAAAGTTGATTTTACTTTTATTCAGGTCAATCTTCAATCAAGACAGTTCCATAACAGGGAAAAAGCCAACTGATAAATTTCAAGATCCCTCCACAATGAAAGACAGAGTCAGGAATAAATACATGCATTGATGACCTGGAAAGAGACCAGCTTTCTCCAAGCTGGTGCCCTCCAGGTGTTTTGGACTTCAATTCCTATTAGCCCCAGCCAGCTGATGGAATTTGTAGTCAAAACATCTGGAGAGCACCAGGTTGGAGAAGGCTGAAACAGACTAATTTGTCCATTCGGAACCAAATGTACAGAAGTGCAAACACTTAAAATATTTCCTGCCTCTCTCAGCTCCCTGTTTCCTGCAACATTTTCTCATGCTAAGCAGTAATTTCTTTATTCTCACGTAACACACATTATAGTTAGCCTGGAGTGCTGCTGAAAAATGGCTCCCCTCTGATAAATGACCTCTGCCTCAGTCTAAACTTATAGAACTGCATCCCATGTGGGATCTCAGCTATTTCAAGGCCCCTGATAACAGCAGCCACTAGAGGCTCAAAACACGACTGCAGGAATCCAAATGCTAAGTAGTTGTATACATGGTGATCAGCATGTGAGGCCATTTTCAATGCTTGTTGTGTGCGCTGCAGCGTTTTCAGAAAAAGTTGGCTTTTGAGCTCTTGGCTCTATTTTCTTCTATTTCTTTGTCAGAGAAACAGGTTGCACAAGGCCTTTCATGCCTAATATGCAGAAGGATGAGTTTGCAAGGAAAATACGTTTTGCTTCATAAAGCTCTTTCAGTGCATCCACTTCCAGTGAATAGATTGCCCTTTGCCCACTGCCCTGACTTTCAGATTTTTAGAACACACGGCAATGCTATTGGATCTGAAGGAAATGCAAATAGCAGTCATCTGTGGCAGAGACCCAAATCTCCCCTGTGGTGTTGTCATTTGGGGCCCTTCCAGACTGTCATGATTTTCTGGTGGGACTGAATCACATACCAGCAAATCCAGGCTACACAATTATAGCTGATTGGGAGATATCTGGCAACAAACCCACTTCCCCCAAAGATTGGACTATATAAGGAAAGTGTTGATAAAATGCACCAGAAGGTGTGGAATAATGCTTGCTTTGATGCAATGTCAGCAAAATATTTGCAAACAAATCAAAATGAATGTCTAGAAGCATGCTTAGTAAAATCAAATAAAATCCTGTTGTCTTCTTAAAACGACTGCAAGTAATCTAAGGCCCCATCTGCACTAGACATTTAAAGCCATATCATGCCACTGTAAACAGTCATGGCTCCCCCCCCCAAAAAAAAAGAATAGGGGAACTGTAGTTTGTTGGGTGTGCTGGGAGTTGTTATAAGATCCTTATTGCCCTCAGAGAGCTACAATTCCCAGAGCTCCCTAGGAAGAGGAATTGGTTGTTAAACCACTCTGGGAATTGCAGCTCTGTGGGGGTGGAAATTTACTTCTTATGAAAGACAGCTAGAAATTCAGAAAGGCTGCTGAAATATCTCTGAGGAGCCAAAGGCCCCAAAGGGAGTTGCTGTGAATACAGCCCTATTCTGAAGATGAGTATACGCAAGAAATTCACAGCCACTATATGCCAGTCCCAGACAAGTTGTCCTAGGATTGAGGGGGCCCGGCACATGTTGTGCATGTGTGTTACATTGTCTGGAGGAGGTCAAGTACTCTGGAGGAGCTGGCCACCAAAGCTGTGCCACAACTCAGCTCTTGGCCTCCTTCACCACCTCAACATTGAGGGGACTGACCCCTTTCCAACAAATATGGATGGGCCAAAGACACCTTGACTCCCTAGAGTTGGCACACATGGCCCTAGACACCTAATTTACACAGTAGTTGTGCAATGAATGATTCACTCGAGGATGCTGAAAAGGCCCATAATGACACACACATATAAAGGAGTACTTTCCTTAACGCACATTGATCACTCCTTTTAAATTTAAGATAACAGTATCATTCTAAAGACAGGGATATGTCCAACTTTTTCAGATGTGTGCCTATGATTGGACTAGGAATCAGAGGATAGTTTCTTAAGGCTAGAATAAAAGCAAGTGGTCTTGGGTATGAAGCAATAAATCCCCCTCAAAGTGCACAGATTATCGTATTTTTGCAATTTAGAGGAATGGAACAATGAATTTAATAAAGTTTATTCTTTAGCTACTATGGATAATATATATCTATTTCTCTTAATAATCAAATTGCATTAAGGTAGAGGCTATTTACCAGATGTGGAATGTAAGTGAACAGCAGGGAGACTATTTTAAAATAAGTACAAAAAAAAAAAAAAGTAACACCACCAAAACAGCATAGATGAATAATACTGGAATGATGATATTTAGAACAATGTTTTGGATTCTCTTTACTGCTTCCATTTTAATAGCAAGTTTCATGTATATTTTAACCACCAAAGAAATGAACCTCCGCAACAGAGGCAGACATAGAAACTGTTTAAGCACTGTGCTGCTAAAAATAAGAAAAAGCTCCATGGGTATTGCAACCAATAAAACCAGCCATTATGCTTTTCTTCTCCCTTCACTGATGTTAAACACTGCAATAAGATAATGTCCTTACGATTTCCTAAATCTCCTCAATAAGGAGGATATTACCTACTTATTTAATTATTGAATCTCCTGTGACAGAGGAAGCTTTACTAGTAGCAGATCTAAGTCTACTGAATTATTTTCCCTTTCTCATTAAAGTGCTTTTGCTTAATAATAGCTGTAAGACCCACTTGGCAATAGAAAAGCAATGGCAAATACTGGCAGAAAGTTGGGATTGATAAGGGGCAGGTGTTATGTGGTATTTATTTATCAGCAGAACTACACAATTTGTGGTCTAGTATTAGTTCGAGATTTTGTGCAGTCCTTGGATCGCAAGACACCCTTACTGGACCCCTCCCCTGAGTAGAGCCCTCTCCTTTCTACTGCACACTGCACTTTCATGTGGTCTCCCTCTGAGTCAAGTCCACACTATTGCCAAGAAGTAGAAGCTAAGGCAAGTGGGTAGCTCCTGCCTGCTGCCTGCTGCTTCTCATTTGAGGTTTCCCCCTACAATCAAGGAGTATACGCCTTTCACCATGTCAATAAACATGGGACACCTTTGCCTGGCAGCACTGAGGCCCATATTTGGGGACAGCAAAATACCGGGGAAGGTTATGTGTGGGCGCACTGGTGGAGCCAATCCACCAGCAGCACACCTCCCTCCATGATGCTCCACCCCTCATGGAAAACCACTGCCAGGAAGCTATGGTTGTGGTTCCACTCCACCAGATCAGCTGCTTCTAGTTTGGCTCACCTAAAGGTAGGGAGATGTAGAGAAAGAAACAGTGCAGAAGCAGACCCAGAAGGCTCTTGGGGGAAGGTCTTTAGTGGTCCATTTATGGAATGTGAGCTTTGGCAGATGCACCAAGCCCAAGATAGTTCTCCAGGCATGTAAAATATCTCAGTAGAATCTCTGGTTTGTGGAGGGCAGGGCTGCTAAACCTGTGGGGTAGGGGAGCTGTCATGCACTTCATGGACCAATCTACATGACTGTCAAGCTTTGTTTGCCTTGGTCTGATTTATAGATTTATTTACATTTCTGCCACTTTATTCCCAATGCAGGTCAGAATACATGCCAAAAGAGGACATAATCTCTTCTGCACGCACACTTGGAATGACAATATGAATCTTCCAGGGCAATGTAAGCACAAGGCATGCTTGCATGAGCCAACTACCTGTTTATACAATAGGATGTACTCGATGTTCAGCTAATGAGACTTTCCTTTACGCTACGCAGCTGTATAAATAGTGTCAGTTTACATGTTCCACCCCCTTCATATCTGTTTCCTAGACTGGGCACACAGAGACCCCCCAGTCAGGATATGGCTTTTGTAACCCTTTTGTAGTCCTATGCTAAACTTCTATCATGCTATGAAGACTGAACTCTTGGTAAAAATGTTGCACAATTGTTTGGCTCTGCTTTGAAAAAGCTGGGGTGGAGTTCACAGTGGGAGGCCAGTTCTTACTACCGGCAAACTTATCATAATAAGAAATCAGGTCAATTAAAACTATTTCACAATTACTGCCCAAAATCTCTCCAAGCTCGACTTGATGTCCACTTTAGAAAGAAATAGATCTGAGCTTCCTTTTCACTTAACAGCTACTGCCTGCGTTCCTGCCTCTGACTACTCTAGATGGAAAGTCATATTAACTTTGAAAAGTGTTCCTGTGAATAGACTTTCAAGTCAATACACATTTGAAGCTATTTGTTTTCCTATTTTCACTGTGGTTGTTATGGAAATAAGATTCTTTCTGCATGCACTATGAACTGCTTACGCAATAAGACTGCAGAACCGATATCACGTATTTGACTAAACTTTATATATTAAACATTTATACCACATTGCTCTTGCCTCTGCAATAAGGATAAATATCTAAATTTCAATCATTAAAATATTATGTTCATGATGCACTAGGAACAAAAAAACCCCCTTGATTTTATACTGAGCATGACTCTAGCAAACATGTAATGAACATCTGTACTGTAAGATGGATCACACTGAAATTCTCCTCATCTGAATGTCTCCCCAGTTGTTAGGATTCTGAATGATTTGAAATTATTTTTTGAAGTTGTTTCCCATGCATTAGCAGGTTTTGTTCAGGTCTTTTGCGCATGTAAGCTTTGTGGCAGTTTTTGGTTATGTCTTTTTCTCCCTTGCTTGTGGTTTATGTGCAGAAGCACATCTGGGCCTCGGTTAACACACTGCAAAAAGAGGAATACTGATGTAATCATTCCATCACATTGAAGATTTCTTTTGTGCACTGGTTTGCAATCAGGGTGCATTGGTAGTTGTGCACATTGGTATAATAAGTAACAGGAAAAGGATGGGAACTGAAAACTATGAGAGGCTGTTCATGTGCAAGCACTGATTTTTTTTTTTAAAGAAATTATCCAGGATATACTAGAAAGAGGAAAAGCTGAATGCAGAGCATCTAATATTTGTGGAAAGTGGGTTATAAGATGTTTTTGGTTTTGTTTTATTACCGGTATGTATTTTGTTTTGTACATTTTGTATTTTAATGAGGTAGGCGGAGACCTCCAGGTATCCCACCTGAGGGAAGGCAAAGCCAAGCCTATGCTGTTGGAGCAGCTCCAGATCTAGGGGCTGCGCACGTCCACGCAAAGGGCACCCCCCATTTTAACTGGGGAGCAGTCATTGTATTTTCATGTTGTGAACTTCAGACGAAGGGCAGGATACAAATGTCGTAAATAATAATAAATGAAATCAGTCTAGAATGAATCTATGGAAAATAATGGAATTGAAGGGTATATCTGCTCATACCTAGACTGTAGATTTCTGTATCCCAAGTTCAGTACTAAATAAAAATCTCCCTGGAAAGTACATTTGGCATGTTAAATATAAAGCTAAATATGCATAGCCAGTGTTGATCACTCATTTATTCCCATCAGAATAATGGAGAGATAGATACCAATTTCAATTGATGACCTCTTGCATGAGATGTGTGAGGATTGTCCTGCTAGAATAATGAGATCCTTAGTTGTCTATGGTGACATTATATGCATTGCCCCTCTAGATTTTCTTCATATAGATACCTAAAGGATCACTTCAGTATGTCATCCTACGAACACCAAAGACTGCATCTGAATGCACCTTGAGAGCAAAGGAAATAACATCACTATTAAGTTTTATTTGTTAAGAATATTTGTATCCTATCTTTCCAGTGGAATATTACTGAAGGCTGCTGGCCATAAAAAGAAAAATCATCAGTATGACAAAATTAAAAACAAACAAACACAATAATCCATTTTTTAAAAAAGATACACCAGCAATATCACTCACCAAACAAATAAACAGCACTAAAAATGCAGACAAATCTATAAGCAGAAGAACACAAAACTGGCAAGCCAAGCTGGCCAAGCCAGTCAAAACAGAAGAGCATTTTGAAGGATGGCTGTGTTTTGGTTCACATATTGTTCCAGAAACTCTGAATTGGATAGGTTCGGCTTTAAATGTACACTGAATCTCTAGTCATGGTCCAGATGCTGCCATAGCCAAAGTGTCCAATGCTTAGCAGTAAAAAAAACTGGGACCTTTGACATAACATTGGAAGCTGTCTAATGCTGAGTCAGGCCATTCGTCCATCTATCTCAATATTGTCTATACTGACTTGTAGTAGCACTCCAGATTTCAGACAGGGCTTTCTCTCAGCTCTATATGGATATTTTGGGTGGTTGATACTGGAACCTGTGTTCGTAGCAGATGTTCTACCACTGAGACGCAGCTCTCCCTCCAAAGCTGCAAAGCACTGCACATTAAAAAGTACTATGAATATCATTAGTAATAGAAGTGAATTGAAGGAGCTATAGGTAATCAGAGGTTACATTACCTAGGCTATATTATTCTGTTTTGGTGAACTCCTTTTTAAATAGATCAATGTCAGCACAATCGTCCTTTTTGTACGAGTGTTATGTGCCAGGGCCAGTGGAATAGCAAAGCATCTGTTCTTCCACTTAAGTGTCCAGGATGCGATTTCAGAAATAATCTTCCCCTTGCTACTTTTTTGAGCGAGTAACAATGTGACCTTGCTGTCTGAGTCATTTCTCTTCCCTTCTCTGAGCAAAGCTTGTATGAGACACATTTTCTTTCCAAAGAAATCTAGGCTCTTTGCAAGAAACATATATTAAATAAAGATAGATGCTAGTCACTGCTGAAGCTTATGTCCACTCTCAAAATAACTTGTTTAGATGGCTGGCCATGTGAACAGCCTTCATTATGAATAAAGCATCAAAACCGCTGCATATCTACTCGAGCTATTCTTTCAAATTGCAGCACCCATTACATGGCTGCCTTTAAAATAAGCAAAGATTGGATTCAACTGTTTGGGAGAAAATAGCCATTTATTGTGGTGTGTGTTTTTGGGGCAAGTTTCATTTTCCTTCTTGGAAAAACAAGATCTTTGTGTCTAGGTAACAAATGTGCAACATTAAATCATAACATAAAGAATTGAGTTCTCACTTTGGCTTGTACAAAACTGTTCTGTACATGTGGATTTAAGCTTGAGTTTCATTGTTTTTAACAGGCTGTTCAAAGACTGACCATACGTATCTTGCAATGGATATACAGTGGTACCTCGGGTTAAGTACTTAATTCGTTCCGGAGGTCAGTACTTAAACTGAAACTGTTCTTAACCTGAAGCACCACTTTAGCTAATGGGGCCTCCCGCTGTTGCCGCTGCACCGCCGGAGCCCGATTTCTGTTCTTATCCTGAAGCAAAGTTCTTAACCTGAAGCACTATTTCTGGCTTAGTGGAGTGTGTTACCTGAAGCGTATTTAACCTTAAGCGTATGTAAACCCAAGTTACCACTATAGTCCTGTAGAGAGGGCTAAAATCCTGATGCAATCAATGAGCGGATGGGGCTTGGGATAGCGTGCTCCATCCTTGACCTCCATGAACTATTTGTGTACAAATTTGTGTGTGTGTGTATGCTGTCTTCATGTGATCTATGCCCTACACCAAATGCAGACAACATTACATCCACTCCAAGCATAAAAGGAAAAGAACCCATTAATCATCTCCGCAGTGGTGAAACGACACACATGGAGGAGGCAAAGGTGTTTTTAAAACCATATAATTAATTAAAACCTTGCGTAAATCAAACAAGCCACTGTTTGCATCTCTTTTCAGAAGTCTACAGGGATCTACAGTGGCTATCAAAAAGAGTCACTAAAGTACCCAAAAAAATGAGAGGATCAAACAAGCTACAGCCAATTATTCTCCTGCTATTGCCATACTGCGGGGGGTGGGAGTAAATGTGACCAGACCGAAAGCAGCATGGCCACAATAAACCTTATTCATGACAGTTAGTCTTCCTGAGGAGGAAACTATAGCCAGGATAAATCCAATTCAAGAGGGGAGCTAAGACAGGATAGATGAGGACAGATGATATGGAGGACAGGTGATAGACCTGCTGCCCTGTCACAATGAAAAGATGAGGTAGTTTTTAGACCCTTTTATAACTCAATGGTTGCATGACTCAATCCATTAAGAACTATAAAGCATTCTGGATGGAGTAGAGAGTTGTGTATTTTCGTTATTATCAATATAAGGAAATCTGTACCGAATCTATTGAAAATAAGTAGAGCCCTGAGTTTCTGTTCTTCTATGTTTATAGTCAGTGATGGCATGAATACTCCAAACTCTTACATAGGCTATCATGCAACTGAAGTAATTCCCATAAGATCCCACTTTTCAACAACAAAGGCAGATTATTAAGTTTCCTCATCCTCCAAGCAAAACAAAACCAGTAGTTTCCTTCCCACACTATGGGAAGAGTTCAAGGTGAAAGAACAAATTTGTTCCAAACATCTATTGTTTCCTTTTACCTTCCAATATACATAGAACCCGTTATTGCAGCTACCATTGCCACAGAATCAGTTTGTATTAGACACTGCCTACTCCACAAGTTGTGTACTGTCTTTTCAAACCGTAGGCTATAATTCTCCAAAGTGGCATGTTCAAGCTGTAGTGGTAGATGGCTAGAGGAGGTGGCAAAGAGAAAGGGGTTTGGAAATGAGCTTTTGAAGAAGAGTCTATGCATAACCCCAAATCAAGCCCCATCTCAAAACAAGAAAAAGGAGTGCCATTAAGTGGATTAGGTAGGAAAAGTTTTGGGCAAACTCCAATTACCTCTCATGCATAGGCTGTGCTTTTTGGAGCGGGGGGAATGGTGTGCTGGTAGACATACCTTGATAAATGTAATGTGGGAGCCAGCACAAAATGACTGCCATGAGCATCAAAGAAAGAGGTGGTCGTACTCTGTACAGTAGCCCAATAACACTGCATTAGATAATTGTTTAAAGCATAAAAACCTAGTGCATCCAAGTTTGAAAAATGCCTTCAGGTGGTATAGTGTGGAGTACAGCTAGCTAAGAAATTTATATTCTCCTTTTGAAACTAGCAGTCATATTTCAAGATCAAAAGTTGCTTTATGAAAAAAAAAAGTGGCACCTCCAAGAATATGTTTCAGAGTGGAACAGTGTTCCTGTTCAGGGTTCCAGACAAGCACACACTTTTATGAGAATACTCAATTCCATTCCTTTTGCCCCTCAATTTCCCCCTTTCTCTCCCTGACAAACAGTTAGCAATCTGTAGCCACTCAGCATTCTTAGTCATCATTAGGATTTGGGGATTTTTTAACTCCTCCATATTTTTTTCCCTCCTCAATTTCTATTTTATTTTATTTTGCATTTCTCTGTATGTGGATGGTTAGGCTTGCCATATGTCAGGAAAATTTCTAACATGCCCCGATTTTCAGGTGTAAAAATGGCATC
Organism: Podarcis melisellensis; assembly: GCF_964234715.1. Classification (NCBI taxonomy): domain Eukaryota; kingdom Metazoa; phylum Chordata; class Lepidosauria; order Squamata; family Lacertidae; genus Podarcis; species Podarcis melisellensis. Next base: position 65,888,949 of record NC_138538.1, read on the forward strand.
TGGGTGAATTTTGCCATTTTGGCTGCAGGACAGGCATTTGGGAATGATTTCATTGCTCATAGATATTTTGTAAACTGTATTCTTGCACATACAATCAAATGAGCATGCACAACACCTTCTGCTTACACACCCATTGACTTCATTTCAGATCTGGAAACTAGGGAAATAGTACTACTTGCTGCATATTGAAATGGCTCTTCTTTACACTGCTATTTGTCAATGGAACAATATGTTTCTCAGGTAGGTACAAGATAAACCGGATGTTCAGTTAATACATTTATGATTTCTTAAGCAAATCCTAGAACATCCTCTTTAAACTTAATCTGATTGACTCAAGAAGTAGAAAACAGACACTTCCCTTCGGAAATGGAACAACAATTGGCAAAAGGTTAAAGATGTTGAATTACAGAGACGTGCCTGAATCTATACGAATAGCAGAATGATTATAGAAAATTGTGGGTTCTTTTCAAAGAAACAGGAACTGGCTTTTCTGTATCATGTCTTGTTATACAATTTAGAATGCTCCTATGGCAGCAGAATAATGAGCAGAGCATCCCTGTGTTTTGAAGTCCTACCGTGTTCGATATGACTCACTTCTTAGTTCAGGGGAAGTCAGCACTGATGCCTTTCAGAATCCAGTTGTTGTTGTTCTATGGCTCTCAGCAAGCCTGGTCATTGAACATGCTGACTGGTGTTGATGGGAATTGGAGTCCAAAAAGGCATAGTAGCTACCTCTGTCCTAGTTAATGTATTTAGGACCGCAGCTTAAAAGTGCAAATTTAGGGAAGCCTCTTTTTCAACTTCACTCTATACTCAAACTGAAAAAGCAGTTGTAGCTGAAGAATCCTTTACCAACACTAGCTTCTCCTGTAGATGGATGAACTGTGCCAATCCTACAAGACTAACAGGATTCATATGGCATCGCAAATGTGCAATCCCTCATGTTGCGGCAATGTAACTACATTAAGTTACATTGAAGAAAGCAGAAATGTTTGTAGTAATTGGCAAGGGGTAGGGGTGAGGAACGAAGACATCTGAAAATTAACATTCAAAAACAACATTTAATTTCTAAAGTGAGGATGTAGTGAAAAGTATCTACTTCCCCATCCCTGGATTCCCTAAATTGCAAGTCATTCATTTTTTTTAAAGTCACATCTAAAACTATTTTATTTAATAGTTAAATATGAGTCTAAACTGCAACCTGTACTCAGACATTGCTTATCATTTAGACAGTGGTAGTCAGCGTCCATTGGGACTGGTAGGGTAGGAGGCAGGAAGATGGAGCCATAGCCAAAAATAGACAGATCCAACCATTTTTAGTGTTGTTCCTTCTTCGTTTAATAGAAGGAACATATCTTCAAGAATAAGCTGCAGTATTGGATAAAGAATATGGAAAGTTTTTTTTTCAGCCTAAGGGGCGCATTCTCATATGGAAAACCTTTCACAGGCCGCATTCCAGAATTGGGTGGGGCAGAGACAAAAGTGGCAGAATCATAAATCCACATGATACCTTTTCTTCAGTAGACTAGTTTCTACATGGACTGTCTTCTATCTGGAAGCAAGAGGCATTATTAGTGTTGCATGTCAAGGCCCCCAAGCCACCCCCCCAGGAGAATAAAGACACAAGGACACAGAATTTTAAGTTATTGTTAATGTGTGAGGCTGAAAGGGAAGCCTCAGAGTCGCGCCACAGCTTAAATCGGCCCCGACTACGCACCCGAAGCGACCTGATTGGCTACATAGTGTGGCTGGGGTCTCCCAAAGCATGACGCGGGACGCCGTCCCGCCTGCTGAGTGGGGTGGCCAGGAGGCCTGACTGCAACCCGCCCCCACAAAAAAGTGGAGCCGATTTCAAGGACACATTCCAGCCAAGCAGAAACATTCAAAGAAGTGTTGAAGAAGTGATTGGGAAGGGAGAGTGGTCTGAGGCAAATACCCCAGGTCAGATGGAGATGCTTGGGGGGCTACATTCAGCTCCCAGGCCTGAGGTTCCCTACTCACACACCTTGTTTTTCCTTTGTGTTGCAAGACTAATGAACCAACTTTCACTGTGCAGTTATCATTTGCTTCTAATTTCCTGCAAGCTTCCCTTCATAAATAATGTGAGCACAAAAAATAAACTTGACTTTTTCAGCCTATCTAGTTTCCTATGAGGGAAACTGGATTGGTCCACCTATTCTGCCAAAGTAAACATCACCCAAATTCTTAAACCTGAAGGAGTACTCCTGTGCTCTTCTTAGGGATAAGTGGCCCTGTCAATTATGATTCCCCTCTGTTCACTACATTTCCACATCAGTTTGTGCCATTTGTTTTAAAAAGTTGTCATGAAAATCAACCAGCATTTTAGTGCAAATCTCTCCTAGTATACAAAATTTTGTATGCGATTTTGCTTAACGTATATTTTCACTAAGCTGTTTTTTCATGATACAAAAATGCATTGTATGTTCTTACCACATATATGCATTTTAATGAAATCTTTAGTATATGTGTTTATGCAAACTGAATTGAATTTCTTCCCCATCTCTAGGCCTCATCTTGAAAACATTTCCTGGGTCAAGAACTATGAGAACTAGAAGAACTTGGGACAAAGTAACTCGCTCCAAACTGTAAGAATTTGCTTTTCTGAAACTCAGAGTTGTGGCTTAGCCAGGCTGTTTAATTAAGTGAAAGAGAGTGGGACCGACTACTGCACTTTGGTAATTTGGAAGTCCTGTGTTTTATTATGATAAAAATCATAAGAGGCCTTTATGTAGTTCAGGACTCTGTTTTTATTTCAATGTTATCTAAAAGAACCATTGCTACGAAACTTCCTGAAGATGTGGTTTAAAAAAAGTAAAATAAACACACACGGAGAGAGAGAGAGAGAGAGAGAGAGAGAGAGAGATAGAAAGAAAGAAAGAAAGAAAGAAAGAAAGAAAGAAAGAAAGAAAGGGAGAGTCAGTCTTTGTATCACTTGGTTATCTTGCAGGACTTATTGCCTCATATTTAATAAACCACTTTGCTGTGTGTTGCTTAACTGGTAAGCAGTTATTGAGTCAAAATCAGAAGACTGCTATAAAATCAAACTGTCCCCTTTTTGTGTTCCAAGAAGGGAATGTTCTAATTGACCTATGGAGGGCCGCCTTCTCAACTGCAACTCTTTGTGTAGATGCTGATAAAATTCCAAGCATGCAGGGAACCCTTACAAGAGTCAGTCTGAACTCAGGTTGAGAAGAGAATTAGTGTGAAGAGCCTCCATAATCACTAGCTTTCAGAATGTTTTTACAGTTCCATGCTGTGGAGCTATGCCTCGGGCCAGACTTTGCAAGAACCAGCTTGTAACCTCAGGCTAAGGTGATGTGAGCTAGGTTAGACATTCAGCCCACATGTTTCTCATAAGAGAAAGACCAGACATATCATAGAAAGAAGATATTAAGAGCTGCCTGATACTGAGTCACACCAGTGTGGTCCTTCTACCTTAGCATCATCTACACTGAGTGGTAGACGCTCTCCCAGGGAAGTCATGCAGAGAGAGAATGCTTTCTCACCTTACAATCTTTAGATCCTTCAAGTTCGTAGAACATATTCTTTATGCGCTCTAAGAAAATATACTTTGTGTGTATATCACCGAGTTCTGGTTACACATACAAATTAAAGAACAAAAATATTCAAATCCTACTATTTTCTATCATAACTAGTCAACTTATTGAAATACAGTGGTACCTCAGGTTACATATGCTTCAGGTTACAGACTCCGCTAACCCAGAAATAGTACCTTGGGTTAAGAACTTTGCTTCAGGATGAGAACAGAAATCGTGTTCCGGCGGTGTGGCGGCAGCAGGAGGCTCCATTAGCTAAAGTGGTGCTTCAGGTTAAGAACAGTTTCAGGTTAAGAATGGCCCTCCAGAACAAATTAAGTACTTAACCCGAGGTACCACTGTACTTATTTTTTATTGATTCAGTTGGGTCCTAAAACTCAAAATAGTTATGCCAGGGACAAAAGCAAAGTATCTGCTTGAATTTATTGGGTCTCTTTCCTGTGTATGTGTTGTTGTTGTTTTTGCTCTCAGCTTCTTCCATTCTCCATTTTGTTGCAGTCTAAGCTTGTTCAGCATTGCAGAGCTTGTCTGCAAAGCTACACTAGCCATCACCAACAAGCACACACTGACTTCTCAAGTTTCAGCTTCCTTCTGTGAGAGCTCTGCTGCTCCTGTTTCCAGTGCTGAGTCACCAGCTAGCTTAATTCAGATCAGCTTCTGCCAGAGTGAAACTTTGTAAAGGTAACCTCTTTAGAGCATTCCAAATACAATGAATTCAAACATACATTTTATGTACATTAAATGTATAACTTTGACATAGATCACATCCATGCAATACATGGCATGCCCCCAAAGATTTCTGTAGACTATAGTTTGCCCCACAACTCTCAGCACACTTAACAGACTACAGTTCCCAGGATTATTTGGGGGAAGCCGGGTGCTTAAAATATATGGTGTATATGTGATCATAGTGTTGGGTGGGGTCTTGTAGGCCATCCTTCTTAATGCTGAGCGCCCTCAACAGTTGACTATCCATCTCTGTTTGAAGATCTAAGCTAGGGCAAAGAGATCCAGCTTTTTGAAGTTCCAGCTACAGCAAAGCCATCACCCCTACAACTAATTGGTTACACTGTAGTGTCCAGTGTTTCCTAACCTTGTGCATCCAGCTTTTTTTGGACTACAATTCCCATCATCCCTTGCCATTGGTCTTGCTAGTCAGGGATGATGGGAGTTGTAGTTCAAAAACAGCTGGAGGCACAAGGTTGGGAAACACTGTAAACTGTCAATAAATTTATTCTAATGCTCAATTGAAATCGACCTTCCTGTAACTTAGGGCCCATTATATATAGCCCTACCTTCTGGAGTAGGTGAGAACAAGTTGTCAGGGAACTGCCATCGGAAGGACAGGAGGTGGAAGGGCTCACAGAGGTTAGGAGAGACTTAGCAGCAGAAGAGGGAACCAGCAGGGGGAGAGAAGGAGCTCTGAGGGAAAGTGAGCCGGAGGGATGGCTCAGAGACACTTCCAGCGAAAACAGTGGGGAGGTTTCAGGACCTCCTATAGGGACACCCACTCCTTGCCGGAAACTGTCGCGCCGAGAGTCCAGAAGACGAGTTTCCGTTAAGGAGCTTTTATGTTGGAAGAGATTCCGTAAACGCCCACTGTCGGATTCTGCCAGCGACTGACGGAGCCATGCTTAAGGGGCTCCGTTATAGACAAAGGTTTGCTGACTTGCCCAAACTCTGAGGGACTAAGCTTTTACGCACAAGCAGCTCATCATCCCATCACACAAGTCCTTGCCTTTTTACAAGGCAACAGTCCTTCAGGAATTTGAAGAGCACTATCTTAATACCTGCTGATAACACATTGTCTTCCAGTGGAATCAGTTAACACTTTAAGTTCTGCAGGGGCGGGCTTTGGTAATATGGCATGTGAGTGAGGACAAAATTTTGTGGATCCCCTCCTAAATATTTCTCATTTTCACAATAATTCCTTTGGGTGCAGTTGCCTTTTAATGGATCTTTTCAATAGGTACCTTTATTATTATTATTATTATTATTATTATTATTATTATTATTATTATTATTATTATTCCTACTACTTTTGTGCTTCCATGGCAAGGCACCCTGTACATGGGAACTGCCTACACTGCCCTAAACCCAACGCTGAGTTTTGAGAGATCTTAAAGTTAGATAAACTGACTTGATTGGTATGTGGAGGGGGGGGGGAGTTCTGAGTTTTCATGTATTATGTGCAGCCTGTGCTTTTCAAAATATCTTTGCTGTGTCTGGGAAATCATTGCAACAGGTCAGCTGTGGTTACATATACATGGGCTGTACAATTACTTCAAAAACTCTGGCAAATATAATTGCTGTGCAGTTGGAAAGGAGACACACGATGGCTTTTCAGAGCCCCAACTTCATATGGAACTATGCAGCCTCACGATAGCTGGATGAGCTGCTAGTGTGGAGATTGATTCATCTCTCAGAGTGTAAATTGCGACTGACGTTTACAAGGGATTCTTGTGGCTATTGTCTCTTCCCCTTCCTGCCTGCCGGCCTGTGCAGAACAAACAGCTCAGCTTCATTGTCCTGCCATATTTTAGAAAGTTAAAGTAAACACTGTGATCACGCTGTTTACTTCAATATTGTGCCAGCGAAACAGCAAATTGGCAGTCAGCAGTCATCAGGCAGCCAGCAGTAAAACTATACAACAGTACCGGAAAGCTGCAAGTATGTCAGCCCGTTTTATCCCTAATATAGGAGGGGAAATTCCCAAACATTGCATTTCAATTGGCTTCTTTGTCACCTACTGTTATTCAGTCGAGTCTGAATTATTTTTCTGGATCTGGGTTATCTGTTGCACGGAAGTTCCATTTCTCTGCAATTTAGATGTGATTTATATTCATACCTAAAGCTGTAATTGCAATTTAAAGAAGCAGCTCAGTCCTCTAATCTGAATTCATCATCTGACTCCTTACCATCCTCTTTCACATCCAACATCACCATCAGCTTTCTTCATGATTTTAGCACACGCACATTATCCACAGCAATCCTCTTAAAAATGTGCACCTATGAGATTTGGGTGACCTTGTTTTCCCCACTATGTGTGACAGGGATGGGGAACCTGTGGCCCTCCAGATTATGTTGGACTCTGAATCCCATAGACCCCAGTCAGCACAGCCAGTGGCAATGGATGATGAGAGTTGTAGTCCAAGAACGTCTGGAGGGACAAAGGTTTTCCACCCCAGATTTATCCCAATATTGTGAGCAGTGTTGGCCTTCTAGAGCATTGAACAGGAGTCTTTCCATCCTGAAAACTGAACCATAGCTCCCTGGTGCATTTGGCAACTTTAGCAACCACCACATGAAAAGAATAACGATAAGATTAGGATATATTTATTCATGGCTCATCTTACAACATTTGTTTAAATGTGACCTTTGCTGGTGTCTTTGGCTTTTTAAAAATTTGCAGCATGATGCTGCAGAACTTGCACAAGAATTTTAAAAATAAAATTTGCTATTAGCTGCAAAAATGTTGAGATCTGTTTTTAAAATCGGAAAAATGAGAATCTCGGAGAAACAAAAAATACATCCTTCCATCTCTACTCAGAGGAGACTCATTGCAATGAATGGGCCTATCTTAGTAATGCCCTTTCATTTCACTGAGTCTGCTCTGAATGAGATTAACATGGGACACAACACATTGATCTTTAGATCCCATTCCCTGCTCGAGTTATCCTACTAGACAAAGTTCCTTTCATGGACAATCTGGAGAAGACAGATTGCATTATTGAATCACTGTCTCTTTAAAGAGTAAAGAACAGTTTCATAGCAGTATACACATTAAATGAATTAAACTGACAACTGTCAGTTCAACCTCTTTTTGCTTTCAAAAATATCATACAGATCCTTTGTTTAAAAAAAGGTTGAATGTTACTTCTGAAACCAATAGCTACTACAGCTTCCTTGATTATATCAACACAAAGCTCCAGAGTTAAGAGTGGAGAAGGGAGGTATTTAAATAACATCATTAAGGATATCATTAAAAGCCAGCTATTACTGAACAGGTGCAAAATTGTTAAATTGCTGCTAATGACAGCAACAGTGAGCGTTGCCACCTATCTAACTAACATGCTTGCACTGTGTGTGTCATTTGGCGAGCTGCGGCTTATATGCGTACATGAAAGAGAATCTGCATTGATGATAACAGAAGGACTGTTGTACTAGCAAGCAAACATTATAAACTGAAGAGTAACAGGCATTTATCTCCAGAAGCCCTTCCTAGGAAAAAAGTAGAGGAGAAATACACACTCACACTCCAAGATCTAACATATCATTAAGTCACAGCATTGCTCCACTTATTTTAGCTTCAAGCTAATAACTAACCTGACTATCTTTTAATCCTTTTAAGATCTTATCCAATTAAAAGCAGATGGTAAATATGTTCTTAGAAGACTACAGAGAAGATTAGCTGAGTTGTGTGATCCACTGCCTTAAAGAAATGCCCCTTTTTTGCTTCCCAAGAATATTTCCTGCACCACCGATGAAAACCAACGAATGAATAGATAAAGAACCCCTCCACATGATGCTGACACAAAACTTCACACATACACTATGCAAAAAGAGGAAATAACATTACCCCCTTCTCTCCTCCACCTCTACCTCCACAAACTCACAATGCCTACGATAACAATGTCTCACACCAAATGTAACCAACCTGTAGAAAAGACTACAAATTGAAAACAGATACGCTATATGTAGCTTTGTTATTCCTGAAAATTTTCCAGTAAAAACCATTTAAAGAAATTTCCTACTATCTTACCCACCTTCACCCAGAAAGCTTGGGCAGCTGCTGGGGTTCATGAACTCTACCAGGGACCACCATTGATGTGGGCCCTGGGAGCCACAAACCTATATAACTCACTATGGGGTACTGTGGGGAAATTAAAAAATGGTGTCCTGGAGTTCTCTAATGCAGGAGACGATTCACCTTGCCAAAGCCAGTAAAGATGTCCTTGACCATAAACCACAATAAAGCAGTGACCAAACAACAAAAAACACAGTATATCCAAAATAAAAGAGACAAAGGCTAGGCAAACAGAAACAGAAAAATGGGATTTACTCCCAGGTAAGTGCACATAATTCATCCTTTAAAGTAGTGTGAGAAGAATGAAATAATCTCTAGCTAGCACCTAAAAGCAAGTAACCTTGGGAAAGTACCCACAGCCACCACTGAAAGGGCTTTGTCTCCAGTCACTCCAGTCATTTTCTTGAATCAAAATGACAGTACCCCTAAACATTTTTTAAAGAAAATCTCTCTCTCTCTCTCTCTCTCTCTCTCTCTCTCTCTCTCTCTCTCTCTATAATGTATCACATTTGTTAATGTTAGTTTAAAACTTCCCACAATCCAGGAGCTTCAGATTTCAATGCTCTACAACTCCCATAATCTCTGACCATTGGCCATGCTGACGGAAGGGGCACAGCTCAGTCATTCCTGGTTTCATAGAATAATTAAGCATGTATTTGGCTCTCATTAGTTCTTTTGCTGTGTGACAGAAGACACCTCCCCCCTTTTCCTTTCACATAGTGGTGAATATAAGTAACAAATTCATGTGATCACATGAAAATTAAAGATTAATCACTTGATAAACCCGTTTCTCAATGACAGGAACATGATAGGAAAAACTGCTTTCAGGGTAACTCCATTCCAGTAAAATCCATTCCAGTCAGCCATGTAGGCTATCACACCAATATAGTCATTGTCCTCTCCTTTTCCGTTATAAACAGAGATTAGACTTACTATGACAGTATTTCACCTTCTAGAAACAGCGTCATTTTGTGTAATATTCCCCCCATGCCTTTGTCACTATCAGATTTCTAGAAGCTATGAGTACACAGGCAACCTAAAACTCAGTTATCTTTCCATAATTTTTATTTCATGTTTTTGTGTGTATGCCTGTTGACTAAACTTGGCCCAAGGGGATGGATTAATACAGTTAGATGATTTACTGTTCTGTCCTTGATCCTGTCATGTCTGGATAGCTCAGTTGGTTAGAATATGGTCCTGACTGCAGGTTTGATCCCCGTACAGGACAGCTGCATATTCCTGCATTGCAGGGGGTTGGAATAGATGATCCTCAGGGTCCCTTCCATCTCTACAATTCTATGATTCAGTGTGTTTTGGGAGGGCCATTTTGTCCACCTTGGAGCTCTTTTCTTTTGTCCATGCAAAAGTCTGCTTAGGAATGCATAGCTGAGTATTAGTATTCATGGAGAATAGAAGTATTTCAGTATTTATGGATAAGGAATGGGTGTTGGGGCAACATGCTCTACCCCAACCAATGCACATTAATTCGAATGTTTGGAATGGATACCTGTAGCTCCCCATATATCTATTATTCACAGACACTGAAGAACTAAAACATCAGACATTTAAAAACAAATGGGTCAATATGGTTTAGGGAGTCATGGACAGAAAAGCTGGGCACTTTTCTGGGAGCAGGCCTTATTGAACAAGGTGTGACTTTTGTCCAAGTAAGAAAGAATAGGCTTGCTCTGGAAGGGAAACAACAGCGGAGCGAGTATGAATGGAACCCCCCACTAAGGATTTTCTCTCATCATTTTTCACTTTCCATTTTTATTTAGGTGAAATCCAGTGAGAACCTGGTGGGACCCCTCTAAGAAAGTGAGCTACTTTCATCCATTGCATTTGATCTTCCTGTGAAATCCCCTCAGGTATTCTACATGAAGGCAAACTCTCAAAAATTAATGCTTTAAGTGAGGAGAAAGAGAGAGGGATCAACACCAACAGTTGGAGACCATCCTGACTTCCTAACCTGAGTCCTCCAATCCGGGGCTCTATTCGAAAGAAGCAAAGAAAGAGGAGATGCATCAAAATGATGCCAACAATCGAACTTCATCAAATAAGAAAGTCATTGTAGAAGACTGAAAAAGCCCCGCATTTCTTTTGAGAGATGTTGGCTCGGTAGGATATCCGAAGCAATCTTCAACTGAAATAAATCAAGCCTTTCAGTATTTTGTACAAAATACAGTCATACCTTGGATCCCGAATACCTTGGTACTCAGACGTTTGGGCTCCCAAATGCCGCAAACCCAGAAATGAGTGTTCTGTTTTCTGAACTTTTTTTTGGAACCCAAATGGCCAACAGGGCTTCCATGGCTTCCGATTGGCTGCAGGAGCTTCCTGCAGCCAATCAGAAGCTGCGCATTGGTTTCTGAATGTTTTGGACTTCCGGAACGGATTCTGTTAGACTTCCAAGGTATGACTGTATATAGAATAAGAGTTGGAAGAGGCCACAAGGGCCACCCGCTGCAATGCAGAAATCTTTTACCCAGTTTGGGGTTTGAACCCATGACTCTGAGGTGAAAAGTCTCTACCAAGTGAGCTATCCCAGGCTTCATTTGTTAAAGTTTTTTAAAGAACAGTTTTGAGGCTGTGCAACCCTCCCCTCTCCCCGCACACTTTCTTATTCTCATGACTTTTGGTGCTACCTCCCCATTTAGCCTCAGGGAATCAGCCAGCTAGCCAGAGCCCACACCAGAATACTCTATTCCATTCCCAACCCATCTTTTCTGCTTTTCATTTCCAAGTGATTCTACCCCCCCCCCCCATGGCCACTGAACATGCTAATTCCTCATTGATTTGTTTGGGTGTATATGTGTGTGAACATTAATCTCTTAATTATATTTTAAAATATTTCTCATACTCTGCAAACCCTAGGGTTTCCCAGAGCATGCTCATTCCACCCTGGTTTTTTTCTTTCACGGACCCCACCTGGGTCCCAATTTTGTCAGCACTCACTACCTGAGCTCACTAGCAAAGGGAGATACTTTGGTGACAAATTTAGTTTTCCACAAGTCATTCAAAAAAGCAGGAATTCCAGGAACAAAGTCTAAAATAATCATGCAACCTTCCAGTGTCTACATCTACAAATCATGCTGGAATGACAAGGTTGTCAGAAGAAGAGATTGCTAAAGATAACCAAATAAATAATGATTTGTAAGAAACTCCATGAATATTAGCTTGCTTACCATAACATCCATTTCTGTCTGGTTTCTCTATGCCGGGCCCACTGAATCCTGGGCTACAAAAACAGCCTTGGCGTCCATTACGAACTTCACATTTTGCACGCTCATCACATGGGATGGTACAGTTCTGGGAAGAGTAGCTACTGTCCAGCAGTGTGGACATGAACACTAAATGGAATTTAAAAGAAATGTGAGTTTTGTCTTTGTAGTTGTTGAGTTCTGAAATCAGTTTTAGGCAAACACATTTGGGACAAAATAAAATTGGCATTAAGATGAAAAATCTTATTGCTAAAGAGTCCTGTTGAACAAGGCTCGAAAACAAAATTATAACTCCTGAATGAATGATTTAAGCTGAAATATCTAGGCTTTCAAGTATGTGGTTTTATCTTGAAAAGCATCAGCCTTCAAGTGTGTTCAGTAAGCACAAAAATATTGCAAATCAAACAAAGCTCCACAGTATTTTTGAATAAACTATAAGTGTTTAATTCTACCATGTTTCCCAGCACAGGGCAAAAGTGGCAAATAGTTCTTAGTCCAAAAAACACAACAGAGGAGACAAAAAACATTGTGCATCTGCAGGATACCTCCCCCCTCCACAACAAGCATTTTATCATTACTTTTTAATAGCACTAGTCCAACAATGTAACTTCATGGAAGATTACATTTACACACAATAGCAGTATCATTTCGGAACACTTTCCCCATTTTTCAAGGCTACAGTATGACTATCTGAGCTATTTGCTTCATCTTGAGTGTGATAATGGAGCCCAGGCCGATTTTCAAATTCTCCTTACGTCTGGTGATTGCAACGAGTTTCAGCATTATGAAAGTTTGCTTTTGAAAACATTAAGTATAAATTCATTTCCCCATAATGGCAACCTTTATTACTATTTCACATAAGCCACTCTGAGCTTCCCTTTCTCCCCCTGAAGAGTGGCAAATCTATTTTCTGAATAAATAAATAAATGCATTAACACAAAGGAAAAGGAAACAGAATGCAAACAACACAGACCAAGCCATTGACTCAGACGAAATCCCTGTAACTTCAGGGGAGCTTACTATCTTTTAAGAGTGCTTAGGATTGCAGCCTAAACTTCATAAAGTAAGCAGTTGTTGGACAATACTCTCCTAACCCTAATATTACTTTCTAATATTTGAATCGCCATCTTAGTGCTTTATGTCCAAGATTAATTACTGCAGGAAAAACAAGAAGTAGCTTTCTATGAATAATAATGTCCAAAAACATTTTAAAGGTCATGATTATACAACTTTGTAAATATATAATTCTGTTCCCTTCCTCTATTACATTATGCATTATTTATGTGCTTCTTCCCTACAGAAAACCTCTTATTATTATTTCTGAATCTGGCCATCTGTGAGATGTGGCCTTGGTTTAACAAACTGGATAATATTCACATTCACCACTGCCGTCGCCAATGCAATAGCATTTCTGTCTTCTCAAGGTCAGAATTCATTTGAGCTCACGGGATTATTGTCGTCAACTTCTATGCATGCCAGTCTTCTGCAGACATTAGAGTTTCTTTGCCAAGGTGGTTTTGACAAATCTAGCAACTTCCAAAGCTGGACCTGAGAAACTACTTGAGATTCAGACCATTGGTCCATACCAGTCCTACTTGAAGATGCCAGGGACTCTCTATTACTGTGCTTTGGTTGTCCCACATGGATCTCCCAAACTTTCTATTCCTATTTCCACACCATGCCCACCAGTTTTGTCTCTTACATCCAACTTAACCATTCATGAAATAAAATTACCTACCTAGGACCAGTAGAAGTTTCATGGGTGGTGCTTCTAAGAAGTGCTCAGTCTTGAATCCCTTTGTAACAAAATATCTGGTCCTGCTGGAAAATGTATGATCGTGGGCTAAAGGGTTGCACATGCCCATTAGAAGAGGGGATCACGGCGAAATGTCAAAGCTCTTTATTCTGCCATTTGCCTGTCCGTATGCTTCTTCAAATATTTTGAGGGAAGGATGAAGTGAGCTAAAATGCTGAAGAGCAAATCAGCTGGAGAGCAAAGTAAAGGAATTGTATAGAAAGTTTGATCAAACAGATGAATGAATATGAGTGAGGATAGGCGCAGGAGACAGGCATGAGTACAGAGTTTAAGGAGATGGAGCGTTAGGGACTAACAAGAAGATTTAAGAAACATACAGGGATAGAACCAAAGACTGAGGATAGCACAGTGGATGGAGATCACAATGGACTTGGAAAGCTGTGGGGAGTAGACCAGGAATGAAAAATGAGCATTAAGAAATGGTGAGGCAGTTACCAGGATCCCACCAGCCTTGCCTGATGTGGGTTGAGCAAATCAGAATTCTAGCACTCCAAAAGAGTTGGTGAAATCTGTAGTTTGCTTCCGTGTCGACTGCTTTCCTTGGCTATCCAGAGATGTCCCAATCGCAGTCTGAAATTCGGTCACTTTAAGAGCAGCAGCATGAGAAGGAGGCACAGGAAATCCACTGAGATTTCTTTTGTGTGGAAAACAAAGATATAAAGCCATGGGAGGAAGGAGGCAGGAAGCCAAATGTGCAGCAAGGAATTTCGGGACCAGCAGGGAGGCTCAAAGCAGGGAGGTACGTGTTAAGACCCTAAAGGGGTGATGTAATCATAATTAGAGGATAAGTGGCAAAGAATATTGGGGGTGGGGAGAAGATGAATTTTGCTACACCTAACAGAATGGGGGGGGGGAGATATGGCAACATAATGCAGGCAAGAACACGTCCAGTCTCTTTCACTTGGATATATTTTGCTTCCTGCTATACACCTTTTTCAAATTTTGTATTCTATTATTACTATCATTGAAAATATATTTCTATCCCACTTGTTTATGGCGGGAAAAGGACCTTGCTGCTGCTGCTGCTATCTTATAGTACCCTTGATTTCACTGGAACTCAGTTGCAAAAACATGCAGTGCTCAAGGTAAGATGATGTGTGGAAAAGAAATGCTTAGAACTTTTAGGATTACTTGAGTGTCTACACACACACACACACTATTTTTTCCTACATGCAGAATTTTTCTGTACTGTGTGGGATTTAAAAAAAACCCCAAAGAGAAAATAGTGTATGAAGTCAATAAATGATATTATCAGGGAGTGCACAGTTCCCAAGAATAGAACCACACAACCTTTTCTTTTGAGGATAGGCAGCAACTGAGTGTGGTGCTAGGTGTGGACCAGCTTCACAGTCATGGGTGACTTTGCATTGTGAAAACCACACTAGTTATAACTCCAAAAGAACTGCTGGAAGCTCCCGTCCTGATGGCAGATCAGGCTTTAGACTTTGGAGGCCTTCAGCACTGTTTACCGGACCTCATCTTCCATTGCACCTTAAGGCAGGAGGCTAGCTCCCATCTATGGGTTACATGGTACATACAGCTCTGTCTTCTAACAGCTTGCCAGTGCTATCTGTGCCTCAGGCAGCAGAATGTGAGGTGTGGTAGGCAGACCCTGAAATACCACACCTGTGCTCTCTTTACCTAACAGCTTGTCTTGGTAAGCTTCGCTTCATCTGCTGGGTCACTTTCTCCTGGAACATCCATAGCTTATGCCCCTAAACCTAGTTAGTTTTCCCTGCTGAGGTGAAAGAGTTATTCCTTCTGGATATCTGAGAGCCATATCCAACTGGTCACCACAGAATTCAGGCCTCTCAGATCCATCTACATGACCTTCTCTCCTACGTTTATGGAAGACAGGAGCCGATTTGGGTGGGCACTACTGTTTTTCTGAAAAAAGATGTTCTGAAAGGCTATGCGAGAC
The DNA here is from genome assembly GCF_964234715.1 of Podarcis melisellensis. Taxonomy (NCBI): domain Eukaryota; kingdom Metazoa; phylum Chordata; class Lepidosauria; order Squamata; family Lacertidae; genus Podarcis; species Podarcis melisellensis. Next base: position 65,904,292 of record NC_138538.1, read on the forward strand.
AAAACACATCTCACAACTGCAGCCATTCTGTCACTACATGTGGAAGTTTGCCAACTCTGTAACAGCAGGCAAGAGCCACAGTGACAGGAAATCTCTCTTTGCAAGAGAAAATTAGAAAGTAATATGAAAACAGTGTTTCCGCTTTCCACACCTACTTGGTAGGCTGGAGGCCGCAAGCACATTTCCCTCCGTTTTTAAATTCAGCTTTCTTTCTATGAAGGCGAAACTCTCATTGCCTGCATCAGACTACAGTGTAGTCTGCAGGCATAGAGTGGAGAGAAGCCATTTCTATTTCCATTTGCTGAGGTTGCAACTCCTGCCATGTTACCCAGGGTTGAATTATTTAGCCAGAAGATGGGACGGCTTCTGCTGGTGGCACACTGCTGTCCCTCTGCACCACAGCACACAACTGAGCAGGTGCTGGGCATGCTGTCATGCACTTAATTCTCTTCCACTACCCCCCTCAAGGCACTAATGTGTCCTCACATCATGCAGCTGCGAACTGTTCTTATTTCCCCAAGAACCAGAAAGGTTGTTGTTAGGAGTTATTATGGCAATAGTGTAAAGTATTCCCAACCATAATATCCCAACTGTACATGGGTGTGGTTATGAAGGATGCTGAAAACAGCAACTTCACATCTCACCTTCCCTTTCCCCTCTCATAACATAAGCCTTGAGACATTATAAATTTCTCACCATGGTGGGGACCTCTAAAGTTGGGAGCCTTTCTGCTTGTGTAAGCTTCTTCCACATTTTAGAACCATGATCTTCCATGGTCCTAAATTGAAAAGGGAACCTACACAGGTAAGCAGCCTCCAATCTACAGAACATAACCTGCCCCCCCAACACACCTCAGGATGGGTGATGAAGACAGCCTGGGAGGATGAAGTTAGCGTGCTCATCCCAACTCTTCCTCATCAAGTGAGGGATCTAGGATGGGACTATAGTGACTCATGTGACATGACATCATTCTGCACCAAGTTTCCCATCCCTGCTTTGCTTGATTGTCTGGAACTTGCAGAAGCAAATAAATGTGAAGTGAAATGACTCAACTTTACCAGGAAGTTTAGAGGACATGAAGTTGTTCTTTGTAATAAGCTCTACTTCTGGGATGAAAGCTGTTGTAGTCCTGTGCAGCCAGCTACAGCAGAGCTCAATGGAGGGAGAAGCCAGCCAACCAGCCGAGTCTCAGGGGGTATTCACCTGGAGGCAGAGTCTGTATACAACAGGCATAGGCAAACTCAGTCCTCCAGATGTTTTGGGACTACAACTCCCATCATCCCTAGCTAACAGGACCAGTGGTCAGGGAATATGGGAATTGTAGTCTGAAAACATTTGGAGGGCCGAGTTTGCCTACACCTGGGATACAAGGTTCAGTCCAGTCCTAAGGTCAGGAATATCTCAGTTCATGTAGCCAGACGATCTGGGGGTCAAAAAAAACCTGAGGAGCCAAGATCACAAGAAGCAGCAAGGTCTGGCCTGGAATGACAAATGTTGTTTCCAGCAACTGACTGAGGTTGGAAACCCTGCTTAAGAAAGCTGGAGCTAGCTGGTTCTCATCAAGAGCAAGAAGACTGATTAGCAGCAGGTGGAGGCACTTCACTTTCTGCTCCTTCAGGCTGCTGCTCAGCAGGTGAAGCCGACTGCTGGCCCATGACAAAAGCACTTTCTGATAGGTGCTTCCTGTCTGGGTGGGTGTTGCCCTAATATCCAATCTACATGCAGCTCCACTATCACTAGCCTGATGTGCCATTTCAATAGACTATATCAACTTTGACCCTACTTGTTCCGAGCCTTCTAATTGGGTTTAAGATTTGGCTTGTGTCTCTCCACAAAAAGATTTCCCCAAGGAATCACGTTGTATTCTTGTGCTCCATAACAGACATATTTCTAATCTCTTTTGCAATGGGAAACTTACCATATTGGTTAGATATACAGATGCACAGGAACTGTTCCCTGTGTATTTTCAGTAGTATTTCAACAGTATTTTTTGAGGACCGACAAAGAGGAGGAAAGCACATAAGAAGCTCATAAGTGAAAAGGAGAAAAAAAAGAGAGAAGATCTTGATGAGGAGCTTAGATGAGCTGAGAAGGTAGGAATGAAAGGTGAAAAGCGGAGAGGAGCAGGAAAGGGGTCAGCTCATAAAACCATTAAGGATAATATGAGAAGCTTACATCAGATGTTAGCAGGCAACGGGGAGCCAGCAGAGATGACAATTTTGGGAATGTCAGAGCACTATCTTAATGGAGGATTATTTTCACAACAGATTAGTGGTAAAACTGAATGTTGAGGGTATCAGCTGGAGCCTAAAGAAAATGAGGTCGCAGTAATCAAGGATGAAGAGGATGATGGACTTGACAAGTTTTATATTTTTTGTGGTGAGAATGAAGAGGAAATGGAAGATTTTAGAGACATTTGGGAGATAAAACCACCTGGATTTAGTGATAATATCTACCAGTATATAGGGATAAAGAGTGGAGTGACACATGAGAAGGAACAGTAGACCATGTGAGAAAATGCCTTCAAAATCTGCAATGTTGCCAAGACTTTCTTATTGCTGTGAAATCTCAGTAGCCGCTGATGGGGGGGGGGGGAATCCCTGATGCAGTCAGAATCTGCAAAACTTTAGAGATGGTTATATAGAGAAAGAAAGAGAGTTATTTCCAAGAGTTGTGTATTTTTTTGCAAAAATGGTCTCAATGTTAATTATATATTAGGAAATGCAAGGGACAACTGTATTGCCAGAGACAGTAGAAATTCTGTGAAAAACAAAAGTAACATCCATTCACATTAGTCTCTTGCCCACTTCATTGCTATCTTTAATTTGAGACTCTGTATAGATTCTTCAGAAAGTAAGGCCAGCTTGGAGAAAATGTTTGATGGTGATTGTCCAATAAGCCCAGGCTTCAATAAACCAAATTTCACAATCTCAAGGGAGAGTTTATATCCCATTTATGAAACAACGAGAGAGACTCGCTTAGCTCACAACACATGCAGAATCTGGCCTTTGCAAATTCCCATATGGAATTACCTGATTTACACATCTCAGAATAATGTGTCAATTGGCACTTAGCTAATTGAGCTAATGTTGAAAAACAGTTGTCAGCAGTCTAAATGTATCAAAAGATGAATTTAAAACTTTATTTTGAGAGAAAACACAGATTTGAATATATATTTGGAAAGAATGCACACTTCACAATTCATTTTAATTTGGGTTTCAAAGTAGTTTGAGGGCTGTTGTTTTTAATGCAGATTAATCTGGAAGTAGCAAATAATGGAATCATGTGTAAAAATATAGACCAGAAAAAGAGCTGTCTATCCCTCTATGTAGCATAGCAATCTGTTTTGGGTTGTCATCAGTTAGTGTTGTTGTTAATGTTATTGCTTGTAGTGTATTCAATTATGCTTTTTATTGATTTATAAGTTTATTTCAGGGGTTGCCAACCATTTTGGACCTGGTGGTACATTGTGAGAAAGGGAGTCAGTCACAAAATGGCTGTCATGGAGGCATGATAGGGTTGCCATATTTCAAGAAGTAAATTGTGTCCTCCCTCAAAGAGGGCACGTGCTGCGGTGAGACCTGGAGACTGACCTCTTGTGTTGTGGGTGGGTAAGATTGGTCAGCCACAGCACCTGATTGGTAGGTCCCTTGATGTTGGGTTCAATCTGGCTAATGGGGCACAGTCCAAACGGATCGAGGGACCTATATATACCCATGCACGTGACCCAGAACTTCCTTTTTTGGCGCGTGTGTTCAGAACACCCACCTACCTCTCCCTACTTTTGTGCTTGACCTTGCTATGCCATTGTGTGTCATCTGTCATTGGGACAGGGGCACAGAAGGAATTTCCCCCATTTGGCTGATTGCCTGTTGCCATTTGGGTTTCGCCTGCTGTGTAGCAAATTGTCAGAATTTGTAAGGTTGCGGATAGGCTCTGCTTCAGGTGACAGGGATGGGAGAACACTCTCACCATCCCTATGTGAAGGGTATTCTGTTAAAGGAATCCAGGGACTCAAATGGTTTGGTCAACCCCTGAGAGGGGGTTGTGCCCGTGCCTGAGTCCAGGGGGATAACTGGGTGGCGGACATAGTCTGTTCCCGGCTTTCTGCCTATCCGGGTGTTCATCCTTAGCTGACCTATGCTGGAGCCCTGGGTCACTGCTACCTGCAAGGGTGCAGGGAGCTAGTCGAACTGGAGCCTATGCAACCACTCACTTTCTATAATCAATAAAGTTGTGGCCTAAATTCTGCCAAAAACCAACTAGAATTTGAGTCAAGTGTGAATTTATTTAGGGGGAAGGTCTCTGGGACTGAACACGTAAAAATCCAGACAGTTATCGAGCCCTATTTTGTGTGATCACCCGCCCACGCCAGACCATGATATGGAGCCAGAGCCCAACCACCTGCTCCCAAGCCAGAGCCTGAACCCAAGTCGCCCTCCCACAACCCTCCCACAACTGGAGCCACCAGAGCCCAATACAGAGCCCAAGCCCAAGCCTAAACCCAAGACGTCGGTGCCCAAAAAAGTAAAAAACCAAAAAAACAGAGCCGATACAGAGTCAGAGCCCAGCCACTGCTCTCAAGCCCGAGCTGCCTGCACACATTTTTTAAAAACAAACAAACCCCTTTTGGTTAAAAATGAAAAAAATCCCTTGAGTAGCCAGGTTGCCCTCCCAGAAGAAGAAGAAGAAGAAGAAGAAGAAGAAGAGGAGGAGGAGGAGTTTGGATTTGATATCCCGCCTTTCACTCCCTTTAAGGAGTCTCAAAGCGGCTAACATTCTCCTTTCCCTTCCTCCCCCACAACAAACACTCTGTGAGGTGAGTGGGACTGAGAGACTTCAAAGAAGTGTGACTGGCCCAAGGTCACCCAGCAGCTGCATGTGGAGGAGCGGAGATGCGAACCTGGTTCCCCAGATTACGAGACTTAACCACAACACCACACTGGCTCTCAAAAGAGGCCATGTCTGGGATTTCCCTGACATGTGGCAACCCCAGCATGGCATAACAAAATGGCTGCCAGGGATAATGACACAATTTAAAGTTTCAGATATAGTTATTGTCAATTTTTCACCCGCTGTCCCCAAACAACTTTATATTTACCATGGTAGGTTAGCTATGTCCTGGTGGTCCTGAAATAGAGCTTTTAAAGGTACAAAAGCCTTTTTTCCCTAATACCAATCCTAAAAAGAAGAATAAGCTTCTATCCTGTACCTACTTATCTGGGAGCAAGCCCTATTAATCACAAAGAGGTTTACTACTGAAAACTGTACAGCAAATTCTTAATGAGTGCCTGGACATTTGAATAAAGTTAGTCCCTACTGATTGATTTTATTCAAGGGGGAATTACACATCACTTTTACAGCAGGTACTTTTAAATACCAATTAAACATGAATTTGCAATGACATTTGTACATCCATAATTTTGTTCACACAGGAATGAACATTGGTAGTTGTTGTCGTTAGCTTTGCAATGTAGGAAACTGCATATTAAATGAACCAAATTTCAACAACACGTTACTGAGCAAAGGGACTCATACCAAAAATAAGAGAAATAAGTATTTATTGGATAAGGCACAGTTAGTACTGCTGAATTATAGAAATTGAAACTGTAGGCTAGATAACATTTTTCATGGATATACATCTATAGAAGAACAAGCAGGAAATTATATGTGCAGTGTCTGTGTTTACTTTGGACAAAGCAGTATAAGAGATCTTAGTTTAAAGACTGTACTGGATTTAATGTCACTTGCCTCTGAGAAGAACCTTTGATGAAATCATTTTTAAATAGAGGGTTTCAGGGGTGAAGGGGAATTGCTGAAAATTGCCTTCCATACTTTCCCATTGACTGTTGCCTTCTATTGACAGGGCGAAGCCAATTGGACACCACTCATAATAGATTTCTGTGATCCATAATTATAACTCGTTTACATCTACAAGCATATCCTATGTGGCATTTTTACCAGAGAAACATGACTCTTGTACCTTTCATAGTACTTTAGTAGCATAATCCTACATATGTTTGCTCAGAAGTAAATATAAGTTGTTTTGATGGGCTTAGTCTTAAAGCTGGGATGCAGGTGGCGCTGTGGGTTAAAGCCTCAGCGCCTAGGACTTGCCGATCGAAAGGTCGGCGGTTCGAATCCCTGCGGCGGGGTGCGCTCCCGCTGCTCGGTCCCAGCGCCTGCCAACCTAGCAGTTCGAAAGCACCTCCGGGTGCAAGTAGATAAATAGGGACCGCTTACCAGCGGGAAGGTAAACGGCGTTTCCGTGTGCAGCTCTGGCTCGCCAGATGCAGCTTTGTCACGCTGGCCACGTGACCCGGAAAGTGTCTTCAGATAGCGCTGGCCCCTGGCCTCCTAAGTGAGATGGGCGCACAACCCCAGAGTCTGTCAAGACTGGCCCGTACGGGCAGGGGTACCTTTACCTATACCTTTACTAGTCTTAAAGCAAATGTACGGATGTAGCATAAAAGTGGTGGTACTTAGTTGTTTAAAATAAGCTTTTACTCTTTGATGTATTAGCTTTTTTGTGTACAAGATGTTGGCATGGGACTGATTTTTTACAAGATCCCCCTCCCAGTACATCCAGTGGTGTTGAGACTATACACATGCAAGAGCTTGCTTGGGTCACATACCTTTAAATTTAGACAACCACAATCAAACTTGGTACTGGATTTGCAGTTTGCACAGCTGCAAATTTGTACAGTGATGCTATACCTTTTGTATTTCTTTTCTTTTCTAATAGTTTGTCATATTCCATTTGCCATATCAACTTCTACAGCTTATTGAGCTGATGTTTTCTGTGAACTATCCAAGAGGCCTCAGTATTTTTTTGCACTTTTTAAAAGTCCCTTTTGTGTTTTATTGCTCCTTGCCCACATAAAGAGCCTCTCAACAAACATACTACTTTTCTCTTTAAAGCATCATTTACCTCACCATTTCCCCCTCACTGATTAGGTGAATAGGTGTCAGGAATATTTACCTTTACCCCTATTAACTGTGCCATTCTGACCTCTCAAACCGCACAACAATTACCCACAATTTTGGCATTGTTGCGCCTGCCATCATTTCCAGAAGAAACTCCAGGTTTCAGAAAGTTATAATTCAAGTTGTAAAATCTTATAGACATTCAGCTAGAAGATCTGTTTTAAATTAAATAAGCATCTATTTATGAAAAAATGTTGTGATTTTAATAATTTCTTTTTCATGCCTGTTGCTATAGCTCCCAACAAAAGAACACAGGAAATGTCAAACAGACGGACAGAACCATGTAGAAATAGTGTTAGGTGCTATTAAATTTTACTTATTAAATAATGTATCCTCTCGAGAGGCAGACCTGAAGAATATGCAGCAAAAGCTTACTCCCAAGTAGCACTGCATAGGATTGTAGTTTAAAGCCTATAGTCACTCAAGGGATAGTCTGTTATTGACTGGATTCAATCTTGCACTGCTGTTTATAAAGATCCTGATAAATACATATTTTGATTTTACAGTTCCTGAAGTCTTGCCCTGATAGCTATTTGCACTGTGATATTACATTTGAATATGTTGTTGCCATTGGTATTTATTAACAGTGACAACGACTCTTATTTGTATAGCGTACAAAATTCTTCATCAGCCATCACACTTTAAAATGGTGTGGCAAACAATTTTATGTGGAATGCGCTTTCTCCAGATACTCCAATTTCCTTCCCTTTGCTTTAAGGGAAAACAAGATGGTCCCAGTCCAACCATAGCCAAGGATGGAAAACTGCTGCAGGTGTGCATTGTGGCAGGACTTTCAGGGCAGAGGTATGGAGCACCGCACACAAGAATTAGCAGGAGGGCTGTCAAATGCAGCTGGGCTGGATTTCCACATTTTGAAGTACGTGAAGTAATGCAAGTAATTATCTGAGAACATCTCCACCCCCATGAGACCATTAAGTCTGGAGACTGTTATTACCTAACTGCACCACTGCCTCCAAAATTATGTTCATCTAGATTTGTCCTGGCTGATAAGAGTTGAGTTTTCCATTTTTGAATTTAGTACTGAGCACTGTTCATGCTGCTTTAATTTATTCCTGCCTCTTCCCATTTCAGCCATTTAAGAGGCCTCTTTGTGATATCAAGTAACTCCAGTGAGGACAAAGTGTCAAGTTCTCATATTCTTTAAAGTATCACAAATGCTAACTTGCAAGGAAAGCATTATAAATGCAATTATATCATATTTTTAGTCGTAATGATATTATTATTAGCTGGACTATCCAAGTGTTTAAGATTAGGGATGAGCAATCTGTCAGTTTTCATTTCCCTCAGCTTCTCATTTTTCCAATCTTAAATTCAGATCTTCACACTTCCACGTCAGTTTGTGACTTACTTTACTTATTTATTTTACAAAAAGCAAAAAGCTTAATGAAAATTCAACAGCAACTTTATGCATTTTTTCCTAATATAAACATTTTTGTAAAGCAATTTCTCCCTAATGCAATGCATTTTCCCATGTTATTTTCATGAACATTTGCTACTTTACCCTTGTCTATGCATTTCTGTAAACATTACCTTGCTGGAGAACCACACTGCAAAATTTGGAGAAGTGCAGATTACTAAGGCCTGCTGTACAGTGGTACCTCGGGTTACAGACGCTTCAGGTTACAGACGCTTCAGGTTACAGACTCTGCTAACCCAGAAATAGTACCTCGGGGTAAGAACTTTGCTTCAGGATGATAACAGAAATCGTGCGGCAGCGGGAGGCCCCATTAGCTAAAGTGGTGCTTCAGGTTAAGAACAGGTTAAGAACAGTTTCAGGTTAAGAACGGACCTCCAGAACGAATTAAGTTCTTAACCCAAGGTACCACTGTTCCTCGGTTCATCTGTTTCAGAAAGTGTGAGTTGGATATGTTTGTCTTTAAACATGAACCAAATCAAATTTCCCTTCTATCGTTATTTAAGAGCCTTCTTGATAGCTTGGTGGGATTTAGAGAGCATATTGTCAAACTCACTTTCTCAAATTGTTTGCATTTCTGTGACCTGTTTAGTTCATATATGAAAGATTCTCTTTCTCTCATACGCTTCATAAACTAAGTTCTTTGTTTTATTTCCATGTAGCTCAAGCTTCTCTTACTGGAGATTTAGGGCTATGCCCAAAAGCTGATTAGAGTGATAAAGCTCTCCTAAGTTGAGCTGACACTAAGTAAAAGTGAAACAAAAGAAGTGCCATGGTCAGATCACTTCCTGGTGCAACTGGACTTCTCCGCGACCCTTCCCCTCTGCAGGGAGGTGGGACCAATTCGGATGGTCCGCCCCCGCCACTTAATGGATCCAAATGGTTTCCAGAGAGTGGTAGGGGATGCCTTATCCCATGTTGATGGCCTTTCAGCTGATTCCCTGGTGGCCCGCTGGAATGCGGAGTTAACCAGGGCTATCGACTGTCTGGCTCCGAAGCGCCCTCTCCGATTGCATGGAGCCCGGACAGCTCCGTGGTTTTCTTCGGAGCTGAGGGCGATGAAACAATCGCTGAGACGGCTAGAGCGTCGGTGGCAAAAAACTCACTCCGAATCGGACCGGACACAGGTTAGAGCTCAACGTCGAGCCTACCAAGTGGCGATAGCGACGGCGAAGAAGACTTTCTTCACCGCCTCTATTGCATCTGCAGAAAATAGTAGCAGGAGACTTTTTCAGGTGGTTCGTAATTTAACAGAACCACCTTTACCACCGGGGCTTTGTAAAGACCCCAAGATCTCCTGCAACGATTTTGCAAAGTTTTTTGCGGATAAAATCACTCATATTCGGAAGGAGCTAGACACCACCGTGGGAGCAGGGCTGGGGCGGGAGAGTGCTAGAGCTCTGCCTGGTCAAGTTGCATGGAATCGATTTCAATCCATTACCCCCGAGGATGTGGACAGGCTGCTTGGACGCGTGAAACCAACCACCTGTCCCCTGGATCCTTGCCCATCCTGGCTAATAAAAGCAAGCCGGGAAGGGCTGGGCGATGGGCTCTGCGGGGTGGTGAATGCTTCCCTCTGTGAGGGAGCATTCCCAGATCCGCTGAAAGAGGCGGTCATCAAACCGCTTCTTAAAAAACCATCTTTAGACCCGGCCAGTATGGCCAACTATCGCCCAGTCTCAAATCTTCCATTCTTGGGCAAGGTGATTGAGCGCGTGGTTGCTGAACAACTCCAGGCACGCCTGGAGGATGCGGACCATTTGGATCCCTTCCAATCGGGATTCAGGCCTCATCATGGGACTGAAACTGCCTTGGTCGCGCTGGTTGATGATCTCCGGCGAGCTAGGGACAAAGGTGAGAGTTGTTTCCTAGTTCTGCTGGATCTCTCAGCGGCCTTTGATACAATCGACCATAACATCCTTCTGGACCGTCTAGGAGGGCTGGGAGCTGGGGGCACTGTTATACAGTGGTTTCGCTCCTTCCTCCTGGGCCGTGTTCAGAAAGTGGTGGTGGGGGATGAGTGTTCAGACCCCTGGGCCCTCACTTGTGGGGTGCCTCAGGGTTCCGTCCTCTCCCCCATGCTTTTTAACATCTATATGAAGCCGCTGGGAGAGATCATCAGGGGGTTTGGACTGGGTGTCCATCAATATGCAGATGATACCCAGCTCTACCTCTCTTTCAAATCAGAACCAGTGAAGGCGGTGAAGGTCCTGTGTGAGTGCCTGGAGGCGGTTGGAGGATGGATGGCGGCTAATGGATTGAGGTTGAATCCTGACAAGACAGAAGCACTGTTTTTGGGGGACAGGGGGCGGGCTGGTGTGGGGGACTCCCTGGTCCTGAATGGGGTAACTGTGCCCCTGAAGGACCAGGTGCGCAGCCTGGGAGTCATTTTGGACTCACAGCTGTCCATGGAGGCGCAGGTCAATTCTGTATCCAGGGCAGCTGTCTACCAACTCCACCTGGTACGCAGGCTGAGACCCTACCTGCCCGCGGACTGTCTCGCCAGAGTGGTGCATGCTCTAGTTATCTCCCGCTTGGACTACTGCAATGCGCTCTACGTGGGGCTACCTTTGAAGGTGACTCGGAAACTACAACTAATCCAGAATGCGGCAGCTAGACTGGTGACTGGGGGCAGCCGCCGAGACCACATAACACCGGTCTTGAAAGACCTACATTGGCTCCCAGTACGTTTCCGAGCACAATTCAAAGTGCTGGTGTTGACCTTTAAAGCCCTAAACGGCCTCGGCCCAGTATACCTGAAGGAGCGTCTCCACCCCCATCGTTCTGCCCGGACGCTGAGGTCCAGCGCCGAGGGCCTTCTGGCGGTTCCCTCATTACGAGAAGCAAAGCTACAGGGAACCAGGCAGAGGGCCTTCTCGGTAGTGGCACCCGCCTTGTGGAACGCCCTCCAATCAGATGTCAAAGTGATAAATAACTACCTTACTTTCAGAAGACATCTTAAGGCAGCCCTGTTCAGGGAAGTTTTTAATCTGTGATATTTTAGTGTATTTCTGGTTTTTGTGGAAGCCGCCCAGAGTGGCTGGGGAAACCCAGCCAGATGGGCGGGGTACAAATAATAAATTATTATTATTATTATTATTATTATTATTATTATTATTATTATTTGTGCCCACTGAAAAGAGGGTGCCATCTTTCCCCTCCTGACATTGCAAGGATCTTCCCTTTCTGAAACTTGTAAAAATAAGTCTAGACAGAATGTTGTTGTAGGACACATTCATCTGTGTTTATCATGTATTTGGGAAAGTTGCAATTAATTTTTATTCACTGGTGATAACTTTCTGTAGAAAGACTGGAAAGGTTGATGGGTACGTTGCAGATTTAAGTGATGTGCCTTGTTTATGCTGCTTCCTTGTGGGCCATTACTGTAGGATTTGAGTGGAACCATATGATTATAGTCTTAGGTTGTCATGCAAATAGACTAATTTTGTTCCATTTCCCCTTCCCTTCACTGTCCTTGTCAATAGGATGGATAAATCTCACACCTTATTCTGTTTCTGATAGACTTGTAAGGCTGTCATCAGAGTGGATTAATCTTGTGCCTGTGTTATCACAAAATTCTTTCTCCTAAGAATGACTTATCATTGAATTTAAAGCCCAATATACTTTATACGCAATCTGCAGCCTTAGGCTAGTGACAAAAATGTAATAAGAGCTAAAAATGGCACACAACTAATCCATTCTTATCAGGATATTTAAATTATAATTTCATGGTCTTCCCTCAATGCCTCATATAATCAAGGAAGAATAGGGAGAAAAATAATGTATTAGAAACTTCAGCTTCAAATGTCATTCTAAGGGGACTATTCACACACCTGGTGGATTGATATTGTCAATGGACACAATTTATGAAGCTCCATTACTAACAGTGGAAATTTCCTTATTAGCTCCAATGGAAGGTGGAGTGATAAAGTTTTTATCTGGTGAAATCAGTTCAGGTAAACACTCTGCATTTGGCTGGGCACCTTTCCACTCCTTTATTACATAGGGTAAAGGTAAAGGACCCCCGGACAGTTAGGTCCAGTCAAAATGACTATGGAGTGTGGCGCTCATCTCTCTTTTCAGGCCAAGGGAGTCAGTGTTTGTCCACAGAAAGCTTTCCGGGTCATGTGGCCAGCATGACTTAAACTGCTTCTGGCACAGTGGAAACCAGAGCATATGGAAACACTGTTCACCTTCCTACCGCAGTGGTACCTATTTATCTACTTGCACTGGCATGCTTTTGAATTGCTAGGTTAGATCACATAGAAGAGTGGGTTGGCTGGATCATACCCCATGAACACAAGCTGTGATTTGACCTTTGACACAAGATAATGACAAATCGTGGCATGTGATTAACAGTTTAAACATGAGCCTATCAATGGGTTCTGAGACCCTACGCATTGAAACTGGGAGAAAATTGTTTGCAAAATGCAAGTTTTGTCAGCGTAGCTGAAATGGGGAATATTGCTTAATTTTCCACAAGTGCTGCCCAAGCAATTCGTTGTGTAAAAATTACCACATGCATATACAATAATGTTAAAATAATGGGAATTATTTGACTTAAACCCCAAAGAAGAAGAAATGAAAGTTACTGGGGGTTTTTTTATCCCCTTGACATGGATCTTTGTGCAAAGTTATAAAATGGCTTGGAAATGAGAGGTTCTGTGTCATCATAATTTAAATTGTCTTAAGTGTTTGGACATGCTGCTGCAAACCTTTGAGGAAAACAAGCTCCAAATATAGATTTGAAATAAATTATTATGCTATGGGTATCTCTTGCCAGACAAAACAACATCTCTTCAAAATTCTAAATGAAATGGTTTAAAACAACTGTCCCAAAGAGTTTTGCCAAGCTATTACATCCCCCCCCATTTTGCCAGTGTGGATGCTGGCAGCAGTCTTGCCCCCAGTAGCAGCCTGCAGTGGGGCAGGGACACAGATTTGCCCTCCCAACACCAGCATTGTTACATGATGACTCAGGGCAGCACCGTGGTGAAGCTGATGCCCCTCTGTGGAGCCAATATAGTCCACACAGCTAAACTGGCCTTTAATCATAGAATCATATGATTCTGTGGACAAAGAATTGTGGCGATAGATAAGGGGGCTTCTTTTGTGGCAAGGAAGGAAGTGGTGGAGACATCCTGCTTTCAGCCCCACAGTCAGTTTGGCATGAATCTTTTTCTCTGCATAAAATCTCTCCCATTTTGGCTTCTTAATCACCTCTGTTGTGGTTGTTTTGTGAATTATTTTGTCTTTTTTACATCTTTCTTCCTGCCTGCCTTCCTTGTTTGTCTTGTCATCCCCCTCTTCCTTCTTCCTTCATTTAAATAATAACAAAAAAAAATTAAAGCTAGGTACACACCCTAATGAGATGCACTGTGCACACCTATAGTAAGGGAAAGGTAAATGACCCCTGGATGGTGAAGTCCAGTCAAAGGCGAATATGGGGTGTGGCGCTCATCTTACTTTCAGGCCAATGGAACCGGCGTTTGTCCACAGACAGCTTTCTGGGTCATGTGGCCAGCATGACTAAACCACTTCTGACGCAACAGAACACTGTGACGGAAGCCAGAGTGCACAGAAGCGCTGTTTATCTTCCCACCAAAGTAGTACCTAATCTATTTACTTGCACTGGTATGTTTTTGAACTGCTAGGTTGGCAGGAGCGGGGACAGAGCAACAGGAGCTCACTCCATCGTGGGGATTCAAACTGCCAAACTTCCGATCAGCAATCCCAAGTGGCTCAGTGGTTTGGACCACAGCGCTACCCGCGTCCCTATAACACCTATGACAACTGGCTCTTAACCATTGTTCGTTCCTTGCTTTTGTAGAATATGATTGCATTGAAGAAAGAGTCTGCTTTGTTTCCAGAGACCTGAAAATATACTAATAACTTTTTTATTTTACTTTTAGGCCACTGAAGTTTGCACACATTTAAGAAGAATGACACAAACATAAAAAGTCCTTAAGATTACCAAAGAAGCTTGCAAGATGCCTGCTGTACTCCATAAAGTAATGAAACTTACGCCTAAGCAGCCTAAGGATAGTCAGAAGAATACACTACCAATCAGGCTTCTCTAAGAGTGTGACAGGAAATGCTTTCTATAATGGATGTTGAGCACAAGCACTGCCCACTGAATGGTGCTTTGAGGTTTAACAGACAACATTTATTGGTTTTTAAGAGTGTAACTGATATACTCTTAAGAAATACTTGACTGGTATGGCAACTTTATTAATAGACACATGGCACTTAGGCTTTGCTGGAGACATAGCACAAATAGGCAGTATTTAATTTTATACGCAAATGATAGGCCATATGGTGCTTTTTTTCCTTTTCTTTTTAAGCTTGCCATCAGTAGAACAAAAAAGATTTTAAGAGCTATGCAGTGACTATTCTGGGAATCCCACACGTTATACTGTATGTATGGAATAACTCCGTGAAGCAGACATTTTTTTTAAACAAAGGAAGGGTGGTTCATAAAGCTCATGAGTCTAAAATGGCAAGAATTAGAGCTCCTCAGTGTGCCTGTGAGCAGACAAGGAGAAACAAAGCCTTGTAGCACAGCACAGTAGAATTGGGTTGAATTCCAGGGTAACATTTTTGATACCTACCTTCACAGATCACCCACATAACACAGGGACCGTAAAATGGGCTTCCATAGTAGCAAGGACTCTACAGCTTAAATAAATACATAAATTGTGTGGTCATTACCAGTAAGGAAACCTATTTAAGGGCTCTTGTCGCTATGCCTACATGGGTGATCAGTGCAGGGTAGGTATCAAAAATGTTACCCTGGCATAAAGATGATCTATTTTTATACATTTTAGCAAGTTTTTATGGAGTTTGGAGATGTAATGGAGAAACGGGGTCTTACTTGCATATGTGGTGGAACTGTACAGACATCTGTGCATTTTGGAATACTATATATGAAGAACTTTAAAAAAATATTTAAATACAATTAAAAAAAAAAAAGGCCAGAAACATTTCTATTAAGCATAATTGCCAAAAGAAATAGGGAAATCGAAAAGAACCTTGTTCATGTACGGGATAACGGCAGCCAGAATTTTAGTAGCAAGAAATTGGAAAAATACAACACATAACATGGCAGATTGGCAAATCCTAATGGTAGAATACCTGCAGCTAGCAAAGGCGACAGGAAGGATAAGAGGCCAAATGAAACAAATAGTCTATAAGGAATGGAGAATTTTTAAAGAATACTTACCAGGTCATGTGGCCAGCATAACAAAGCTGCTTCTGGCGAACCAGAGCAGCACATGGCAACACTGTTTACCTTAACTCCGGAGCAGTACCTATTTATCTACTTGCACTTGAAGTGCTTTTGAACTGCTAGGTGGGCAAGAGCTGGGACCGAACAACAGGCGATCACCCCGTTGCAGGGATTCAAACTGCTGACCTTCCGATTGGCAAGCCCTAGGCTCTGTGGTTTAGACCACAGCGCCACCTGCGTCCCTCAGAACCTCTTACCTTTCAATAAAAGTACTTCCCTTGCAAACTCACCTGTGGAGATGGAATCCTTTGATGTAGACTTGTTCCTCCACACACCAGGAATAATATATTCACAAATCCCAAACTAACTCTCTGTTGTTGTTGTTGTTGTTTGGGGGAGGTAATCTCTTTTGTGAACTAAGATTTTTTACTGGATCCCATCAGATGAGGAAAAAAAAGGGCTGCCCACACAGAATGCCACTGCATGAATGTCTTAGATGCATTCCATGGAAACAGGCAGGGTGAATTTGCAGTTCTTTTCCACACTGAGAAATAAAATGGACACCATTGTATTGTATGGATATCACTGTTGTATGTGTATATCTCATTGCACAGGTGGATCTGTATAACTACGTGCATCTTAATGCAGATGCAAATGTGTGTCCATATCAAAATACCACACATGGCCATAGACATCTGGCATGCCCTTTCATGCAGAGGTATTTCCAGATTGAGCCCTTTATCTACTAAAAACAGAGGTTGCTGGCACTTAACATTGTCCTTATATTTATTCATTTCTTAAGGCTTATGCTTCTTCTACCATTTAACATTTATATTGCACACACAGGCACACACACACACTCTCTCACACAAGTGCTAATATGTCCTATCTTGGCAAGAATTACAGCAAACAAACGCTTCCTTTAAAAGTTGTTATCTTTGTCAGACATGAGGTAACCAAGTGCATGGGATTTGAAATGGTGAGAAACGAAATGAAGTGATATGAGGTAAAAATATATATAAAGTGGCTAAGGTCTTCAGCCTTTTCTCAACACTCACTTTATGTATTCTTTCCATGCTATACAAAATATGACTTTGACAGAAAAGCCTACAGATGTTCATTTGTGTGCTTCTTGTGGTTTCTATTGGAAACGGCTAGATTTCACAGAGGGATGGAAACCCGGTGCTTATATTTTGTAATCATCATGCAAAAAAACAAAACAAAAAACCTCTTATGGATCTTTCTGAACATTTTCCTGTATATACAAAATAGGCAAAAACTATTCACTGTAAGTGAAAGTGCACATAGCCACTTGGAAGTCTGGTCAATATTGCCAAAGCTTGAGAAGAATTCTACCACATATTTATCTGTGTGGTATTTCTTTGTTTTCTTCTTCATTCATTCTGACATTTGTATGCCATCTTTGAAGGCAGAGCCACCCAAAGTAGCTCTTATAGAACAATAAAACAGAAAACAGATTATTTGGGATATATATAAAACCATTATCCAAATATAAAAACAATGACACTCAATTAAATCCCCATAAAGCTTAATACATACAGAAAGCTAATGGTCAAAAGTCTTCATTGATCTTCAATTCTTCTTTTGCTTACAGATCACAGGAAGTTTTCATAAATAGCTCCGTTAATCATATTGCTCCTATGCTTTGAACAAGCAGATTTTTTCCCAACAGAGGGAAGAGCAGAAAATTGTTAATATTTAGTATCGAAAACAGTTTTAGAGATCCTGGGCAAAGGATCTTTCCAAACAGCATCTAATCATTTTTACAAAGTGGTCACATGGACTTCTGGTTCCTGTTGGGTAAACTGGACGTTCATCTTTAGTCTCCAGTAGATTTTTACCACATTAATTCCAAATTGTAGAAATCTTGTCCTCCCTAAAAGAGGGCACGTGTTGCGGTGAGACCTGGAGACTGACCTCCTGGTTATGGGTGGGTGTATTGGATAGCCACAACACCCTCATTGCCGGGTTTAATCTGGCCAATGGATTGCAGTCTAAAAGGATCAAGGGACCTATATAAACCCATGCATGTGTCCCAGAGCTTCTTCCTTCTGCTCGTGCATCGGAACACCCGCCCACCTCTCCATATATTTAGAGCTGTGTGCTTGACCTTGCTATGCCGTCGTGTGTCGTTTGTCGTTGGGACAGGGGCACGGCAGGAATTTTCCCCACTTGACTGATTGGCTGTTGCCATTTGGGTTTTGCCTGCCACGATGGGAAAACGGTCTCACCATCCCTATGTGAAGGGTATTCCATTAAATGAATCCAGGGACTCAACTTGGTTTGGTCAACCCCCGAAAGGGGGTTGTGCCTGTGCCTGAGTTCAGGAAGGCATCTGGGGGGGGGTGAACAGAGTCTGTTCCCAGGCTTTTCACCTGCCTCAGGTGTTCACCCTTGGCTGACCTATGACAGAGCTCTGGTTCAGCGCTACCTGCAAGGGTGTAGGGAGCTAGTTGAACCAGTGCCCATGCAACCACTCACTTTTCTGTAATCAATAAAGTTGTGGCCTAAATTCTGCCAAAAACCAAAAATAAAATTTGAGTCAAATGTGTCTTTATTTAGGGGGAGGTCTCTGAGTCTGAACACACAACTGTTTGTTCCACAGTGGCTGTGTGGGGAGGCTGTATAGGTGGCCCAGCTGTAGCAATCCTCCCTGGAGGGCCTCAGGCCCTACCCCATGAGAGGTTTTGTTCCACACCCACCTTGAGGGCTTTTGCGTGTTGAGACCCACAATGCCACCCCCCAAAAAATTCACACTTCACACATCAATTCTTGTTTAAGGTTTTTGGCATAATTTTGGGCACAACTTTATTCAAAATATAAAAAAAATGTGAGTGGTTGCTTAGGCGTTGGTTATGACTATCTGTCCTTGCCTCAGGGACAGAACTGATTTCCGGATTCCAACGGAAGTCAGTGTGGGAAACAAGAATTGGGTGAGAAAATGAAGCTGGGCAACAGTCCCTCACTTCTCACCCTCATGTTCCTGTGGGGCTTGCACGGCTCAAGTCTGATGCCAGGGACAAGGACGAAAAGAATGGCAAGCCCCTGGATTCCTTTAACGGAATTCCCTTTCTGCACCACCATTGGAGGGGTAGGCACCAATCAATTTTAACCAATGCCTAATCTCCATGGAGCCCTAAGCTCACCACCAAACCACTCACAGACCCAACCAAGCCTTCAGTTTAGCCACCACCGCACCCAACCAGACATCATTCCCTAAAAAAGAAAAGTGCACACCATCATCTCTGAAAAAGGATTCAGCCTGAAAAATAATCTCAGGGTGGGAAATCACATCTCCACCCAGCTCAAAAATCTTTTTTTACACAGCAGAATTGATACATTTTCTGGCCCTTTCGGTGGCAGCTGGGCAATGACTACCTCTCCAAATGCGCCGTTGCAAAAGCTTCGACCAAAATATTTTTGCTGTCGGCACCAGTGCCCGCAGCTCCGCCAGGTCGCTCAAAATTGCAGCACGTAGTGAAAAACAGTCCATGGAAACCAGGTCATTCTCACCCAGCTGCACCACAACAGCCATGGGCGGCCCTTCCAACAGCACCTGTCTCCGAACCAGTGGCAGGAATTCTGCCCAACGCATTCCCCGTCTGGATAGCCAGCGTTGGGCATCCTGTATTTAAAGACTCTGACCCCTCCTTCGAATTGGCAACAATCAAAACTCCCCAGCAACCCAATTTAACCACTTATGGCTTGGGTTATCCAAATCTGCCCAGCAACAACAGGGTGGCTTGTATCCCCCAACCGCAACACGTGCTCTCTGTTAGGGAGAACACGCTTTGCCTGGCTGGAAAAGAAATAAAAGGTTATTTATTTAAGCTACTACTGCAGCCCGTGTTACATTAGCCCCAAATGGAAAACGAGTGAGGTCCCAACTAAAGAAGAATGGCAACTTAAGCTGACAGAATATGTGCAGCTTGCAGACTTAACATATAGAATAAGAGAACAAGAAGAACATATGTTTAGAGAAGATTGGAAAACGTTTATTGAATATATGGTGGGAAATTATGTACACTTGAAAATGTTGGCAGCACTAAGATAAATTCAGCAGTGTAAGTAAATAAATAAATAAGTTTTGATGGATGTAATAATGGAATACTGAATGGTTTAGTTTTTGTAAAATATGCAGGGATTTATGATATGCAAAATGAACCATGGAAAGAGAAGAAGGGAAGTCATTGACATTTTAAGGATGTTTAAATGAGTATTTTAAATTGTAAAACAGTTACAGTGTCTCTGGCTTGCATGGATGGAGATGAGAACAGGATTCTAGAAACCACTGACTGTTGCATGGCTGGATTATAGCTTATTGTACCTATTGCTCCACCTACCTTTGCCTCTCTGGCCACATCCACCACTATGTATGTGGCCCAGGTGAAGGTGCTCAGAAGGAAATGTGCCCTCAGGTTCCCTACCACTGCCACAAGCAAAGTGTTTTCCTTTTCCTTTTTTAAGTCTAAAAGGTGGGGGGAGGTAGAAGTGATTTGGGTCTCACAGCAAAACGCTTTGGCATTGCCTTCCCCTCTGCAAGCTACTCATTTACAATGCCCTTGATTAAAACAATGTGCTTAACTATCAAGAGAGGTCCTCGTAAGACCATGAAGTATAGAGTCTAGCATTCATGTGCACAATGGAATGTAAAGTAAAATGACAATAAACTGTATTGTGGGGGTTCTTATGAAACGTCTTAGCAGTCAATTTTAAAGGCACAAAACATGTCAGCTGAAGCGCAGAGGGTATAAATTTTGCCAATTAATTAACTTGATACAATATGTTTCCCATAGAGAGGTTGATGCCACTGTCTATATTTCAAGCGCAAGGCGTATTATGTATATAGAAGCTAGTGAGCTTAATCGCAAATGCTTCCATAAATGATGTCCCACTAGGCAACAATGCAGAGCCACAAGCGAATGATTATGCCTGTTGTCTGAAATGCAGCAAATAGCGTAGTTATGGCAAGTGTGACACCTGAGAGCAAAATTGAAATTTATAGAATGCATATGGCAGAATTTCACTTTTCTTTTTCATTTACTGATAAGACAACATGACAGATGTCTTAAAACGAAAACAGATGAAATGAATTTCCACATGGAAATTCTGCCAACTTTCACCCCCCCCCAGGTTCCTAGGATCTATTCCCACATGGACAGCTAGAATTTGGAAACTCTGTAGCACTCCTCAGCATTTTTCCATTGGAGA
Organism: Podarcis melisellensis; assembly: GCF_964234715.1. Taxonomy (NCBI): domain Eukaryota; kingdom Metazoa; phylum Chordata; class Lepidosauria; order Squamata; family Lacertidae; genus Podarcis; species Podarcis melisellensis. The sequence goes on from NC_138538.1 coordinate 65,925,174, forward strand.
ATGAGACAAAACACTGAATGTTACAAAGCAGTTAAAAAGATAAGCTTCCCCATAACTGTTCCAAGATCTTTCTGATTTACTTAAGAAGGAGGGAAGGGGTTGGGATGTTGGAAGTCTTCAAAGCTGTGCTCCTTGTAGTTTGTTCCCAATGAAACTTACAAAAATGGCTAAAGCATGCAATATAATGAAAACCTTACTATGATTTGTTTTAACTCTGCTGAGGTAAGACTTAGGTGAATCAAATTAACTACCGGGTACCAGATCCTCTTACTTGCATGGACACAAAACAAGGCCCTCTGTGGAATAAGTTTTAGAAGGGCATGGAGAATTTATTTTTAATCAGTTCTGAAATACAGGCTTCTGTAATAAGAATTCCCTTTGGCAGTCAAAGCCTCACTTGCATACTCAAAGAAAAGGAAAGGGGCAGGTCTGAAAGGCAGTAGGAGAAAACATGAGACCCAGTAAGCTGGAGGCATTATTTTCATACTGTGTCGGCTCCACTCTTGTTGAGTATTCCAGCATCCTCTTTTCATCAGGAACTAGTAGGCAGACGACTCAGAAACTGTGTGTTTGTACTTGCTGAAATCGATAGGCTCAGGATGAAAGGTAGTGTTTAAAGAGCTAATGCGTGAGACATTAAACACCATGCCGTACAAACCATGCCTAATCCTGGGGACCGCAACTGAAATTGCATCAGGCAGAACAAAGGTTATGACACTCTTTCTTTGTTATTTAATCTAATTGGAAGTCTTGGGATTGAGTCTCTGTTGTTGATTATTATATGGCATGCAGTCTGTATAGCTTCAGGGTGGCTTGTTTGTTTGTTTGTTTGTTTGTGCCTCAGTGATCTTTTCTGGGAATCCTAAGGCTGTTGGGCTACTTAAGGGAAGGGCACAGAGACCAGACTTATTTTCTTGCTTCCCCATTTAGAGAACAAACACCACCTTCATGATTGTCAGAGGTCTGTTTTGAGAATGACAGTGAGCTAGATATATGACACAGCTTTTGAGCACAATTTTGCATGAGATTAAGGGTGGGTTTACCAAACCACTTTCCTTAATCTCACACATAATTGTGCTTAAAAACTGTCATATATCTTACATACCTCATGTGGGCCGATACCCTTTGTAAACCCTGGCTGGATGATACAGATGATCAAGCATCCCGTGTCCTTTGTCAATTTTACGGATGTTTTATCTCATTTAAATCCATGGATTTTATAGTTAATTCACATTTCCTCTCCCTCAGCTCTTGAATAGCTGTTGTGTTCATTTATTTTAGGTATGACGTCTGCTTGCAAAGGGTTGTCTAGTACTCTCCCATCAAACTGCATTTCTTTGCTGCTTTTAGCTATCTAACAGCTAGTTCCTATCAATGGGTCTGTATCCTTAAATTCATAAGATTAGCTTGCCAGGGTGATTGGTGGTAGTGTGCAAAGCCATGGGAAAGGAGTCAGGAAACCTGCTTCCGTAAACAAGGCTGCCTTCAGATGTCTTCTAAAAGTCAGATAGTTGTTTACTGTATTTCTTTGACATCTGGTGGGAGGGCATTCCACAGGGCGGGCGCCACTACTGAGAAGGCCCTCTGCCTGATTCCTTGTAAATTCACTTCTCGCAATGAGGGAACTGCCAGAAGGCCCTTGGCGCTGGACCTTAGTGTCCGAGCTGAACAACGGGGGTAGAGAAAAAGGAAGTGTGCTACATATGGAGAGAGATAGAGACGGGGGTCACAACATATTGGATGGGGTGGCACTGCTTATCAGTGAATCACACTTTTTGCAATGTATACTAAACTGTCTCTGAGGCTTGGCTGGTTTTGCATTGCAAGCAGTCATTACATAGGCCAGAAGCAGTGAAACCTGATTGTGGTGACAGAGCTATGGAGTCAGTCTCTCTGTGTGTCTCATAACAGTGTAAAAGGTAAAGGTAAAGGACCCCTGACAGTTAAGTCCAGTCACAGATGACTCTGGGGTTGTGGCACTCATCTCGCTTTACTGACCGAAGAAGCCGACACTTGTCTGCAGACAGTTTTTCCGGGTCATGTGGCCACCATGACTAAGCCACTTCTGGCGAACCACAGAAGCACATGGAAACGTCGTTTACCTTCCTGCTGGAGCGGTACCTATTTATCTACTTGCACTTTGACATGCTTTCGAGCTGCTAGGTTGGCAGGAGCTGGGACTGAGCAACGGGTGCTCACCCCGTAGCGGGGATTCGAACCGCCGACTTTCCGATTGGCAAGCCCTAGGCTCAGTGGTTTAGACTACAGAGCCACACGCATCCCTACAACAGTGTATCATACCGTTATAAATTTCAAATAGACCTTTAGAGTAGTTTGGGTTATTGTTTATTGGGGTAATTGCTTGCAAAATGTGTATATTATGGGATTTTGCACAGAAATGTATATTAGAAGAGACAAACACTAAAATGCTGGCAAATTATCATGACAAATTAAAAAATCACAAACTGATTTGCAAGCGCGAGGAACCGAACTGAAGATTGGACAACTGCGATAACTGTGAAGTACCCTGAGTCCTGTTGGTATATGGTGGTATACAAATTTTAATAGTAGTAGTAGTAGTAGTAGTAGTAGTAAAATAAACTAAACTTGACATTCATCCCTTCCTCTTCTCTTGAAACCCCAGTTCTGATTAATAGCGAAGCTGCTACTTTTATTATACACCATGTTACTTTCTCTAGTTTTTGCATCAGAATAATTTTAATCCAAACATGAAATGTCCCCTACTGAGGGGGAAATAAGCAGTTTAAGGAATGCTAGGAAGATTTACATAAAATATTGTTCAAGGGAAACAAAGAAAAAAATAAATTATATGATAGCGGTCAAGCACTGTAAGAAAAAAAAAGAAAAGAAAAACTTTAAAATGAAATCAATTCATGTTAACTGTTGTAAAGAAAGGAAAGTTTTCAACTATATCAAAGGACAGAGGAAAAAAGAAAACCCAAAGGATAAAATACAATCTCCACATAATAAAAGGTGGAACAAATAGCAAGAATTCTGACACAGAAAGCTCAGATAAATACTTCTGGTATATGTTTAATTGAAAAAAAAAATGGAAGCAGACATGCATCGGGAGGAAAACTCAGGAAACCAAAGCAGGGCAGAATAGAACTAATTTATAGTAAAGGAAGTGTCAGTAAATTCTTCAAAGAAGTCAACAGAAGAAGACTCTAGGTTCAGCGTGTCTCCTACCCTAGGGAGTTGAAAGAATTGCTTGACGAACTAGCAGAACCATTAGCAGTAATATTTGACACATTTTGGAAGCTAGGCTGCTGTGAAAGAGGAAAAAATGCAGTCTGGGTTCAATTGTCTTATGGAGCAAACTAGGAGAATGTGACTGTGACGGATAATCTGGCCAGCTTCCAAACTGCTAAGGGCTTTTGGAGGACACCTTCCCTCCAGATTATGCATTTTAGAACACTCAGTACCCTATCCTTGTTTAACACACAACTTCATTCAAACCTACATTACATTTGTAAAACGCTCTGTAAAAGATTTTGGAGTTGATTCACAGGTATCCCCAAGGTGTTGGCACTGCATGATGTACTTTGATGTGGATATGCATTCATCTTTGAATTCAGTTGTTTTAATGGAGTCATTTCCGCACTGAAATACAGACAACACAGGATGACTACTATAGCACTAACCTTTCCCTTGTACCTGCCTCCTGCATGTGCTCTGCCAATATCCATGAAATTCCTTTGGTACTTTGTATGAGTTTTTCATGCACAGAGTGAAGATCAGTAAATTTGTTATTGTTTTCTTCAAGTACAGTAGCGATGGGGAGAACTCCAGAGTGCTCCTCACCTTGGAATGGATCTACCCCCCCATGCCACCTATGGTCCCAAAGTGTGCATTAGAAAGGAGATATGTACAGTACTTTACCATACACTAAACGGCCTCAGCCCAGTATACCTGAAGGAACATCTCCACCCCCATCGTTCAGGCCCGGACACTGTGGTCCAACTCCAAGGGCCTTCTGGTGGTTCTCTCACTGCAAGATGTGAGGTTACAGGGAACCAGGCAGAGGGCCTTTTCAGTAGTGGTGCCCATCCTGTAGAGCACCCTCCCATCAGATTTCAAGGAAATAAACAACTATATGATTTTTGGAAGACATCTGAAGGCAGCCCTGTTTTGGGAAGTTTGGTGTTTTCTCATGTTTTTAATATTCAGTTGGGAGCTGCCCAGAGTGTCTGTGGAAACCCAGTCAGATGGGCGGGGTATAAATTATTACTTTTGTTGTTGTTGTTGTTGTTGTTTTTACCCTGCCCTGGTTAGCCTTATAAGTATGGTAAAAAGAAAAGAGGGCTGCCCCCATAAGTACAATTCCTCAGGAAGGGTTTGCACCTTGTGATGTACGGTAACCTTCTGGGGACATTAAAAAAAGTACTTTATTGAATGGTCATGGAGGCTTGCTCAACAGCTGTAAAATGTTAAAGGCAGCCCTCAGATCATATGATAAGAACTTTTTAAAAAGGGTGAATCTTTAGGATTTTCTCGAAAATATCCGCCCACAAACAGGATGCACAGGAGTGGTGTTTTTGTGCACATACAAACCAGCATGGGACAGAAACAGAAAAATACCCTGTTAAGTATTATCGTTTAGTTGTACGTTGAAATGGGAAATACAGTAACTCCGTCTGTACACTGCTAAAAGCATAGCATGGAAACTTCCATTGTGCTAAGGCAGAGCTGCAGAGTCTAACAATGATTAGTGGGAAGGTGTCTATGTTAGATCTGTCACATGTTTAACTTACATCATGTGAAAAGGGTTGTATTACAGCTCTAGGCATATGTTAATCTGTAGGCACCCATTTTGTATGAGTGAGCTCTTTGTTTGGAAGCACCAAAGAAAAAGGATGTGTGCTAATCCTCTCTCCAGGAGGCAGTGGCGGAGGAAGGGGGCAGGGGCGGTCTGCCCTGGGTGCTAGCCTGGGGGTGGCATTGCCATGGGCGGGTGTCTCCCCCTTGGAACGCTTGGGCAGGCGGGTGCCACCTTATTGGGACGACGCTTGGACGGGCGGGCGCCTACCCAATTGGGATGATGACTCGCGCAGGCGGGCATCTCTCCCTTGGGATGCTCGATCCGGTGGGTGCCACCCCATTGGGACGACTCTGGCATGGGCAGGTGCCTCCCGCTTGGGAGGCTCAATTGGGTGGGCACCGCCGCATTGGGATGACACTTGCATGGGCGGGCGCCTCCCCCTTGGGGAGGATGGGAAGTGGAAAGCTTGGCGTGGTGTGGGCATGGCAGTAGGAGCATGGGATTAGCTTCACCACCCTGCCTGAACTCGCCATGCTCCCTGCTGACTTTCCTCTCCCCTTCCTGGTAACTGACAGCAATATGTGGTGTTCTGAAGCTGGGAAAACAATGCTGCTCCTCCAACATTGTATTGATGGTGGCTGTTTATACTTCATGCCCCAGGGTGGGCTGGTGGGATGCTGAAGAGAAGAAAAAGGAAATTCCTTGGGGTAGGTCTATAGACCAGCGCCAGCCCCATTCTGACAGCTGCCCCCATCAGAAAGATGGAAAGTGGCATTTAGGTGTTGGTCAACAGTGACAGGTGATCCAGTTCTTGAGCATATGAGAAAAAGGTCTACTTTATCCACAGATAAAAAACTGATGAAAAACTGTTTCAGCCAGCAGCTTAGATCATCTCTAATTCATAAACTATCCATGCGTTCCTCTTTAACCGCTGTATTCAACACAATAGAAAAAAGGCACACAGATCAGGCCTTCCTAATGTGTTTTCCATAATGCAAATTGATCTTTATTCCTTTTCATTTCCTTGACAATGAAACAGTGTGCTACTTGTGTTCCCATCACTCTCTACGCAGCACCCAAACATTTCATTACCTGATCCTTTATTGTGCCAGCTTCCTTTTTTTATGAGGAGTTGATCAAAATTAATATAGTCCCTCTACCCAGTGGCATTTATTTCAGTTAGGAGATTAGAAATGTAAAATTTCAATAAAAGGGAAAAAAATTAAGAAGCTATTTTAATGAATATTTTACACATGACTAATTAACACAATCCCCTCCAGGAATTTGGAAGCAATAAGAAATTGACGGAAAAAATAAATTAAAAATTAATAAAGGAGTCTCCAAACAACTTTGTTTATGAGCATTAGCAATTGCACTCTTAGTTATGAATATTTCAAACTGTTATGTTGTTTAAGAGATGTTATTCTTGGAGTTTTCATAATTATAAAGGTGATTAGGGATGGAGGGAGGGACAGACAGTAACATACCAAACATAATGTTCTGAAATTATAATGCCCACTTGAGGAACATACGCATCTCCTGTTAATACAGTGGTTGTCTCCCATGCAAAAATGCTTAGGGAGATAGACGGAGTTGGTCCTTTTTATGGAAGAGATACTCAGAAGGTACACAGAAAAACCGTAGAGGGTGAGCCAGAAAAGCCACACATTAAAAATGGCTGAGCCCAGGGAGGGGACGAATCACTCGGCAATTGTTGAATTTAGATGATCGGTAATGGTAGTTTAAGGCTAAAAACATGCCTGGTGGTACAAATGGACTGCTCCACTTTGCTTGCATTCCACTCAAGGCCAAACTACACATTACATTTTGTTTAATGCTTTGCATACGGAGACATATTTTAAGAAGATAAGAAGAGTCTGCCAGATCAGGCCAATGGCCCTTACGCATATTCCAACATTCCCAGAGTAGTTTAATTAGTGGGCTTTGGGGGCATGATATACAATGGTTGGGTGACTTATGTGTATGTATGTGTGACATTTATGTGAAAGCCTCTGAGGGGCATATGTGTCCATGGGTTGCCCTTATGTGATTTGGCTACATTCACACCATCCATTTAAAACACTTTGGTACAACTTTAAAGATACACGGCTTCCTCCAAAGAATTATGTTAGCTGAAATTTGTTAAAGGTGCTGAGAGTTGTTAGTCTCCTCACAAAGCTACAATTCCCAGAGTTCCCTGGGAAATAGGGTTGCCACCCATCCCTAGAAAAACATGACAATCCTTTTTTTTCCCCTTGGAGAAAAGGGTTCCCTGTTCTGTTTGGACTTCAAACAGGACACCTTTTTTCACATATTCAAGCTCCTCCTCCTCCTCCTCCTCAAAACTGTGTGTCCAGAGGGTGGGTCCAGTGGGAGGAGGAGAGCAAGACACTGAGTGGGAGCTTGTGTGGGGAGAGGATGGGTCCATGAGGAAGAGAGCTGAGAATGACAGTGAGAGTTATCTGGGGATGTGGGCAGATGGTTAGGTGGGACCAGGAGGAGGAGTTTGAATTTTTTTTTGTGTGCGGGCAGAGGGTGGGCCATGGAGATTGAGAGAGGATGGCTGCTACAGTGGAGTCTTGGGTTTTGCATGGGCAGAGCGTGCAGCAGATGGGTCAAAGAGTGGGAGAGGGGGGTTGCAGGGGCCTGGTCAAGTGAAGGAGAGAGTTTTAGCTTGAACAGAGGGGTCAGGAGCGGCTCAAACTCAGAGAGCAAGAGAGGGGGTTTGCACAGCCCTGGTAGAGACCTGGTGAATAAACCACTGTAGCCCCCATGTGCCATGGTAATGGATTGCTTTGAAATCATTTTTGCACCAAGTAAAGTAATTTTTATCCCCCAATTCACACCCTCTGAACTGTCCTGTATTTTGCCCGACCAAAGGTGGTGATCCTGCTATGAATGGTATTGATTGTTAAACCACTCTGGGAAACCATGGTTCCTTGAAGCGGAATCACAGGGCTTTAAATGGATGGTGTGAATATGGCCCTAAACTAAATTTTCTGATGTTATGCATGCTATGCTTTGGTGTATTTTGTAAACGTGTCATCCTGGGCTGACTCTACAGGACCAAAGCAGCCTGTCCTCTAACAGTATATAACAGCAGTCTATCGTGCTTGATTCCAAGAGCATGTAAAAGCAGCATAGAGTTGCATGTCTCAAGAAAGCAAACAGCAGCTTATCTTTGGTAGCAGCAAATTTTGTTTGTTTTATTTTAGTTACTAGTGGCAGCTGCAGAAGTATCCTTAGTGGCTGGAGACTTCCATGTTCCATGCCCCTAATGCCTCTTGACCAATGCTAAATCATGACAAGATAGAAAGTTGGGGGATTGAGGAGAGAAATGAAACAGGATGATTCTTAGCAGTAAGCACAAAAAATGCCAAATGTTCAGTTTCAATCAGCAAACCTTAAAAAAATACTTCAAAGAGTAGCATAAGTGATAGAAGAAATGAACGGTAACATGCAAAATATCATTACTGGAAAGAAGAAAATGATTACATGTGAATTACTGCCTCACGTGTACGTAATCACTACTGTTCAAAAGGGGTTCTTTGAAGTTAGAAATAGTTTGAAGTTACCAGCAGGAAGACAGACGAGGGCAGGGGAATAGGGAAAAGAAACACAATCTAACAGAGATTATTTATGCAAATATAATGTATGTTACGAATAAGAAGTATATGTATCAAAATCATCTAATGGACAAATGTTTCATAGACATAAAGTGATGTTAGTAAAAAAAAAAAAAAAGGTATATTTTCAACCAAAAGATGCCTGGTATTAATTTATAACCAGGAATGGTAGAAACAGCTATTATTCCAGCTTATTCTATTTCCCTGACGTTTCCCTAACTGTTAATGTTAGGAGTCCAGGTTCCTGGCTTGAAAACACAGTAAACATACGTAATTTAAAAGGAGGATTTATTGCATGTCGAGGTCCCCAAGATTCCGCCCCCCAAAGAAAAACACAATTGATACTTAATTTTTATTTAAGGTTTATTTTGGCCACAACTTTATTCAAATTACAGCAATGTGAGTGGTTGCTTAGGCATTGGTAGCACTAACTGACCCCGCATGGGGACAGCTCTGACATTCGCATCCCCCGCGAAGTCAGCAAGGGTAAGTCACCTGGGGAGAGAGACGGGACTGGGAACCATGCCTCACCTCTCCCCAGCATGCTCCCAGGGGCTTGCGTGGCCCTAGCCCCTTGCCAGGGGGTTTTGGACAAAAGCATGGGGAGCCCCTGGGTTCCTTTAACGGAAAACCCTTGAAGCAGCAGCAGCAGCAGCATTTTGGAGGGGCAGGCACCGCCAAATCCATACCCCTCCACCAACCAATTCCAAGACCAATGCCTAACCGCAAACCTTACAAGTTGTGACGATTTGCTACACAGTAGGCAAAAAACCAAGTGGCACACACTAATCAGCCAAATGGACAAAATTCCTACCGGGCCCCTGCCCCAAAGCAGACGACCCCATGACAGCCATAGCAAGGTCAAGCCAACAGCCTAAAATTAGGGAAGGGAGGGTGGGTGATCCGAAGTAAGCAGCGAAAAGAGGAAGTTCGTCGCTGAGAGCATTGTATTTAACAAATAGGGCTGTCAATCAACAAATGGCAACATCTAGATTTCCCCAGTAACAGCTCGCCCCTGCTTAAAGGATGGCCAAACCATTTGCCTAGCAACAGTGAGGTGTCTCGTCAGCCCCACCCGCAACCTGTGCTCTCCATGAGGGAGAACACACTTTGCAAAAACAAGCAATTAACTCCGGACAGCTCTATCCAAGCCTCTAGCATCATCACTCAGTTGATCCTTCTGAGGAGTCCTTCCTGTGATGACAGAAGATATTGAACCTTCGACCCTTACATCTCTTATTTTGCTTCCTGTCTAGCAGCTGTCCTATTTGCCTATGCCTCGGGCTTATTTGGTCAGCTACCTGTTCCGAAAAGCTATCTCTGTGGTTTTTCATGCCTGTTTGGGCTGTTTGGGCTGTGTTCCAGCATGCTCTCCTTTCCTCCCTTATCAGCCACCCACCCAAAATCAGATATGTGCAGCTGAGGGCTCTCCTCTGCCGGCATAAAAGCCGCTTGGAGAAAACTTTTGCTTGGAGCTGGTGTATTCATGACAGTTAATGTCCTCATTATATCTGAGCTTTCCCATGAAGTAAAAGCAACTTCCAGAAAACTAATAGAATATAGCACATGTTTATCACTCATTTCCATGTTATTTGATGCAAGGGAAAAAAATCTGCTTGCAGCACCCTGAACCAGGAAAGCAATGGAAGTGATTGCTTTTCCAGCTTCCATGGATTACCTGCCCTCCCTCCCTCTAGGTTTTGCTTCAGCTCCTGACCTTGCTATGGACCTCGGTTGGTCGCCTTGGTTGTCCAAGGGGCCTGGTAGGAATTTTTTCCACTGGGCAGATTGGCACTGCCTAAGCCAATACCACTCACATTCTGTAACCAAGAGAGTTGTGGCCTTTTTTTAGCCCATTAACCTAAATACTTTTGTCCATGTTTCCTATTTGATCACCAAGCGGGGAGCAGGGCCTTAACTCACAAGCTCCCAAATGTTTTGATAGTGGTTCGTGAAGAGTCAAAATAATATCTGCAGCCAGCCATTAAAGCAAAATTGTTTTCTGATCCCTCCAAATGAAAATTAACACGTAATTTTAAAAAGGTTATCGCTGTATGTGTGAACACTGTATTGAAGTATTGTTTGCTTTTAAATATGCCTATACATTTCTTTCATCACTCCCAGCACGTTCTCTCATATATATATAATATCAAATGATTTGTAAATGCAACTTGTTTCTTGGAGGGAAAAAATTTGCCACAATGATTCAAATTAGTATCACTAAGAGCTTTTAATTAAAACCTAAAATATGTATGCCACTGTAAAAAAAAAATTAACATTTTTACGGTTTTATTAATAAGGCTGTTTGTTAAGGGCTCCTGAAGCAATGGTGCTTTTGAAGATAAGCACTAAAACAACATTAGTCTGGCACTTATATTAATTCTTTATAGCTCTGGAATCTTTTCTTTCCCTTTACAATGGAAATTTCCCCTCCTATGCTTTGTGTAGAAAAGCACCATGGGTGTTTCTGTCTGGAAGGATGATTGTGCTCTCTGTGTGCTATGTGTGTTCAGGGGGAAATACATATGCAAGAGAAAAGGGCTTCGTCTGAAATATGGAGAGCTGCCACAGGAACACCATCAAAAGCTGGCAAGAACATTTATATGGAAGAATCAACACTGTTGTTCTAGTTTGAATTAATGCATTTAACTGTAGTGGGAGAGGAAGAATGTGGTATGAGCTCAACAGGGGTGCAGTGTAGCCATCAGTATTAATAGGAACTTTATTCTAGAAGAATCTGCAGGTAGTGAATGAACAGCTGGGGAACAGTTTGATTCACAGATGCTTCAGCTTTGCTCGAAAGGCCTGTGGTGAGGTTCATGGCTGTATTACAAATAAATCTATTGCTTTTCCAGCTGTGAATCACAAATAACAGTCTGAGTGTCCTATGCCAATTGCCCTAAGAACTGAAACATATTGGGTTGGATAACATAAGCACTTACCCTATAATAGTTTCACCTCAGCACTTTAACAAGAAGAACAATGTCGGTTAGAGAAACCAATCCCCCCCCCAACTCGTTCTGAATAAGATATTAAAAGCAAATGCCAAATTAATGGCATACACTTGCCACGTTCAGGAGTTTTCTGGACTAGATGATTATGTAATGTCTGCCTTCAAAATGTCAGAGCTTGGGGAGATTTCCAAATCCAGTTAAATGTGAACAGAAAGGAAAGGGATGGATGTTCCTTATTTGTTACCTATCCACTAAGATATTCATTGGGTGCCCTTTCGGGTGCCAAGTTGTGTTCTTTGCAATGTGTTAATTGGACTGAAGAATCATTTGCCCCAAGGCTATGTCAAATATGGTTGCCTGCACATCGTGACTGCAGAAAAATGCTTCTGTGATACTCCTTGCGGGGCTGTAAAACTTGGAAATGGCTCTCCATATGGACACCCCAATTACACAGGAAGTCTTCCTACCAGTGAAGCACATTCCTGGCAGCCACTGCTTTTGGCATCTTTCAACAGGATCATGTGGTGTAAAATAGGGATTAATGCATATATTGAAACAAGCAACACAGCATAGTAAAACTTCACTCACTTCATATGACATAATGGTTTTGTGGAATTCCATCGGTCTTAGAAAAATCTGGCAGTAGGCAAAAGCATTTAAGATAAAATGGTGCCAGGTTGAACTGCTTCCATGTACAAACTAAGAAATGGGCTAATAAAGGTTTCTTAAAGTTTTCTGGCCAAGTCACTAATACTCTTGTCTTTGCTGTGCCATGGTTGAAATGTACAGATAGCTTGATAATATTTCCTTCTGAAGTGGAATTATATACAAGCCTTTCCCCACATGACACAAGTATGGAATTACAGTTTGGTTAACAGAGACAAAACAAAACTCCTTTATCTTTTTATTTATTATTTTTTAAAGGAAGAAATGGCAGTAAAACAGGAGTCGTCCGCTCGTCTATAAAGTGAAGAGATGATCAAAAACACATTGAGAATCTTGCTCAGTTGGTATTTCCAGCTCTCTCTTAGTCTCATCTTCAATTAGAAGTCAAATTTAATCAAAAATATTATTGGTATTATGCCATGTTAGATTTTCCAGGCTTACATTTCATTTTATTAAAAGCAATATTGCATGTTACTGTGACTCTTTGAACCTGCCGTCCTTAAATATTCCTACTTCTTAGTGTATTTCACCTCACAAGCTGAAGAAATTTTATAGTGGTGATATGATTTATTTAAATCTAGGGGCTTCGGTAGGAGTATTGATCCTCCAATATAATTCAAATTAGATATGTAAATAGTAGCTTTCTGTTCTCATGCATGACTGTAAGAACTGGGAGCCCAATTTTCCAGGCTAGCTAATGCAAGTCTCCCAACCTAATATAAATCTCCCAGAAATAGCCTTTAGTGAAAGAAGAGGAAAGGCATTATGTCCAAATTTCCAGTTCCTCCTGTTTACAAGGAGCAGTGCTGGTGTGGAAGTCAGGAAAGGCTGAGACTTACTGAAGTCTACTACTTACTGCAGCAAAAACAGGTTTGTTCCAATTTGTGTAGGTGCTGTGGGTTAAACCACAGAGCCTAGGACTTGCCAATCAGAAGGTCGGCAGTTCGAATCCCCGCGATGGGGCTCGGTCCCTGCTCCTGCCAACCTAGCAGTTCAAAAGCACGTCAAAGTGCAAGTAGATAAATAGGTACCGCTCCGGCGGGAAGGTAAACGGCATTTCCGTGCGCTTCTCTGGTTCGCCAGAAGCGGCTTAGTCATGCTGGCCACATGACCCAGAAGCTGTACGCCGGCTCCCTCGGCCAACAAAGCGAGATGAGCGCCGCAATCCCAGAGTCGGTCACGAGTGGACCTAATGGTCAGTATAGTATACCTTTACTATAAGGCTGTAGTCCTAAACACTGAAAAGGAAGTAAATCTCACTGAACTCACTGGGACTTACTTGGTTGGGGAAGGGAAATTGAATTGGTTCTTTTATAGGTGAACATACTTACTTACCACTTTCAACAACAATATGGAAATCCCCTTGCCCTGCCACTTTTCCCCAAGAAAACCCACTGTTTACTGCTGATTCGAGGCAAAAATCAATTGGGTTTCTCTGGATTAATGTTTACTCTTATTTAATGCTAAAATGGTTTTTTCTGGAGGAAAGCAGTGTGGCAAAGGCAAAACCATAGCATGGGACAAGCGGAAAGCCTCTCAGGCCTATGCTTTCTAGGCAAGTGTGGATGAGCCCTTAAGCAGGAAAACTGGCTAGCCTTTACTGCTGCTAACTTCAATGCGAATGTAAACATGGGAGGAAGAGGGTTTTATTCTGGATAATTCGTAATCCAATGGTCAGCGCGTCCATGATGGTGAAAAAAATGGAGCTGTTATATTTAAACTCGCCAGAAATATAGTACACATGCTGCAAGGTGGCCATTTATCTGTTACATTAATGTCATAACATAAAGTGTGTCCTCCCTAAAAGAGGGCACGTGTTGCAGTGAGACCTAGAGATTGACCTTCTGTGTTGTGGGTGGGAATACTGGACAAACCACAACACCTGATTGGTAGGTCCTTCATTGCTGGGTTTAATCTGGCCAATGGGGTGCTGTCTAAATGGATCGAGGCACCTATAAATATCTATGCACATGACCCAGAGCTTCCTCTTTCAGCTTGTGCATCGGAACACCCGCCCACCTCTCCCTATATTTAGGGCATTTTGCGATTGACCTTGCTATGCCGTTGTGTGTCGTCTGTCATTGGGACAGGGGCATGGCAGGAATTTTCCCCACTCGGCTGATTGGCTGTTGCCATTTGGGTTTTGCCTGCCGCATAGCAAATCATCACAACATGTAAGGTTGCGGATAGGCACTGGTTCAGATGATAGGCATGGTGGAACGGTCTCACCATCCCTATGTGAAGGGTAGTCCATTAAAGGAATCCAGGGACTCAACTTGGTTTGGTCAACCCCCAAGCGGGGGTTGTGCCTGTGCCTGAGTCCAGGCGAGCATCTGGGGAGTGGACATAGTCCATTCCCGGGCTTTCTGCCTACCTCAGGTGTTCACCCTTGGCTGACCTTTGATAGAGCTCTGGATCAGCGCTACCTGCAAGGGTGCAGGGAGCTAGTCAAACCAAAGCCTATGCAACTACTCACTTTCTGTAATCAATAAAGTTGTGGCCTAAATTCTGCCAAAAACCCAAAACTAAAATTTGAGTTAAATGTGTCTTTATTTAGGGGGAGGTCTCTGGGTCTGAACACGCAAAATGGATCTCAGTGTTATTTAGCATTTTTTTTTAAAAAAGGAAGGATTCACAATATCCAGTCTCTAAGTATCTCAGTTAAATACCATTCCTTTCCATGTTTAGTGACCTAAAATTATTACTTTTGTTCTCCATCATGACTTTGTTTTCCACAATAAATAATAGAATTCTCGGCAGGACAGAGACATTTGAGACTGAGCACTAGCAGCAAACCAACTCCATTCAGTGAATAATGCAGAGGGATGTCCCTGTGTGTTTCCCATCCACTTTCTGGTCATTTGAAACCTCTCTCAGTTGAAGAAGGCTACTCCCCCCCTAGTTATAGGAAAGCATAGAGAAGATAAAAGATCTGGTTAGGTAGTTGGGAACCCTGAACAATGACCTTTTCTTTGTTAGAAACTAAAAATGTGAACACCCAGCAACAATAAATCGAGTCTCTTGTCTTTCATTTCTTTTCCTCCCTTTGTTCAACATGTCACTGGATTCTATGACACATTCTCCTTCAAACTTCCATTATCTATTCTGATTCCTCCCAAGTCAGAAGGGTTCTTTTATGTTTCTTGTGCTTCTGATGACATCCTCCATTTCTTCAGGTCAGTGCTCAACTTTCTTCCTTGCCCTTCAACCTAACAAATAAATGTCACTCAAATAACAGAAGAAGCAAATCCACCAGGGCCTAAAACAAAACAAAACTGCATTGATGGTTTTGATTTCATCCTGCTTCTCAGTTTGTTTTCATGTCATGGAGAAAATGATCTCTAAGCCAATGATAAATATTTTCATCCTATATATTAAGTCTGTTAAGTGTTTTAACCTAAACAGGACCCCCACCCACTCTCGTGCACATGTATCTAGATATATGTGGTTTGTTTGTTTGTTTGATTGTTTGATTGTTTGTTGGTTGGTTTTTAAAATCAGAACTTTCCCTGAAATGTCTCAATCAAGCAGATAAGGAATTATTATTGATCACTAAGTTACACTGCTTGAAATAGATTCATGAAGCTCCTCTGGAAAGAAGGATGAGATAGAATTTTAAATAATAACAACACTGATTTCATATATCTGGTGTATATTGCACTTGGGAGGTGTTCTTGTGACCATGAGCCTTTGGTGGGGAAGACTGCACACATCCATCTCTCTCTTGACAGCAGATCAGTGGAGAGGTGTACCAAGACCCATTCCTGATTTCACCCATCTGCCTCACTCTCTTCCACTCTCTCTTCTGATGTCTCCATCACTAATAGTGGATTATCTAGTCTACACACAAAAGTTTCAAAGAGCAGTGGTGAACTGTTCACTCCCTTCTCCTCTCTGGATGACCAAATGTTGTCAAAAATAGCATTCCCATTGTGAGCTCTCTCCTTTCCCCTAGTAACATTTACCCTATCTGATATGGAGTGCAAGGAAGGAAACAATATAAATCATGGAGTTATTGTTCCTAAATGTTACAGAGAGATGGGGACAACTTGCCATGAAGATGTCATTCTGCAGCACCCTCATGACAAATCTCATGTGAAGCTGGGTCAAAATTACAATCCAAGGGAGCTAGTTTATATCTTATCTACATGCTTGCTTTTGGATAACTTATAACTGGAATGTTAAACTTATAAGACATACTGGTGTTTTTGTTTTTTAAAAAACTTAATCTTGGTAGTATTGGGATTCCAGAAGCTATGTTATTAAGGGTGTGTATGTGTAGCTGTAGAGGAGATTCTTCAGCTGGGATGAGGTGATTCATGCTCAGTAGTTGCATTATCTGTGTGATTCCCCCCCCCCCAAGAACCTCTTCACTCTTTCTATAATATATTAACCATCTTCACTGACAACAGAAGGTGTAGCTTGACCGAGATAAGAAATATATAGAAGCTATTTCCATTCTCATAAGTTTATTGAAGAGTCAAATCTGTCCCTTTATTCTGTGCAGTTTTGTGCTATTCCATTCCATGTTATCAGATATTGACAGATACCCGGAGGGGCACTTCAGACACCTGTAAAATTCTCAAACAACTTGATGTGTCTGTGTGTCTGCCAGAAAAGCTGTATTTTCTCTTCCTTATTTGCTTGTGCAACAGTTTGCATCTCCAGCTGCTGGCTATAGAAAGCTCAGCACTAATTGGAAAAAGCAGAGTGAAGCTGACAAACTTTCTTCTCATCTACAGTGAGTCCCAAGACATCCCCTCTCTGCGCAGGTGCTGTTGAAATCAATACGACTTAACATCACTTATCATGGGTTACATGTCCTTACTTATCTTTTTTGTGTGTGTGTAATAATGGAAATGATATAATACAGTTCAAATGATACTATAGAAATATCCCTCTGGCATCAATACAAACTCTATCTTGGTAGTCTGTGACTGGGACTCAGCTACATTCAGTATGGAACAGATTTGCCATCCTGCGATTCCAGAATGGAGATCACAAGTGGAGGGGGTATGGTGGTGTCGTGATGTTTGTGAGGCATTGATGCTGGCACCGCTTTAATAGGCATGACTGCACCTTCTTCTCTGACAGTGGTTCCAGGTGTGTCATGGGGATATTGCAGGGGGCTGGACTAGTTGACCCTTTGGGTGCTTTCCAACTCTGAAATTCTATTATTCTCCGATAGGCATAATGCAGGAGTTCCTCTCATGAATCTATTTCAACATCAGGAAGTACAGGCAGTTGGGGAGGCTTCAGAAATTTTTATTGGACAGAAAGGCATGTGCACCCCACAAAACTGAGCATGTCATTAGGGTAAGGTAATCGAAAACCCTTGAAAATCTGTGCCCTGGAATGACACAGACAGATGGTAACCACGTTTGCAGTGGAGAAAATCAGAAGACAAGTTTCGACACATCACTATACAAAATTAATTCTCTTTTATGAGCACGTTAATGTTGGGGAAGTTCATTTGTGTAGTGTGCAGTGAATATATTTCCTTGATTATTTGCATTTCCTTGATTTCTATAAACCTATGGTGAGTTGTCCTTGCACTTTTCTTTGAAGACGGAATAGAAGAATGTATGAGTTATGGACACAACCCTCCCAAAGTTAAATCCTTTTCTAACCCATTGGTTTCCAGAAGCACATGCTTACCTCTCCTTTTGAAGTAAATGAATATCAATAAATGAATATATAAATAGCCTTGGTGTCAATTTCCCTAGAATTCCCATCCTTTCCCCCCATCTGATATGCCATCCTTTCTTATTTCATGGATATCTTGGGTTGTCTCATTAGAGCTGAGCATTCATGAATAGAAGCAGTTATTGCCAAATAAGGCTTGAAATGCCACTGCACTTTTGCTTTTATGAACAGCTTCCACATGATGATGATCATCTCGTTCACTGCTCCTCAGTCCTGACTGTTAGAGAGCTATCTTCAGCAGATCATTGCACCCAGCCTACGGATTTTTATTCTCTTGTCTGGCTCTTCAGATGTGCAGACATTCAGAAAATATTAATGTTGGATTTTGGTCACAGGATGTGGAGATTCATTGCAAACAGAATATTTAGCCAAAAGGAAGAAATGTGAATATGGGTTCCTTCAGATCAAATCTAGTACAGCAGCTTCAAGTGCTAATGGACTGGGATATTCCAAAAATACATTGGGGAAATTAACATTTAGTGTATATTGAGCAATAGCCACGCCATACATTCCCAAAGGGAAGATACTTTTGCTTCTGCTGTGGGTATAGCATTCGCAATGCTGAGGAGCTTGGAAAAGGCATTTTGGTACCCTCTATCACTTTTCCTATTAATGTAATGAGAGACTTTTAGAACATACTGGTATCACACAACATGTGTGTTAGAGTGAAGTTAAAAACAGTCACGGCTTTCTGATAACATTCCCAAAAGTATCCAAAAATATCCCATTTACATGATTACTTCAAAAGCAACCAAAACTTTTCAGGGATGAAAGCTCACCCTTCCTCTGATTTTATTTTATTTGGCTTCATTAATAGCAAAATATAATCAAATCTGATAGGCTACATGACAATGGTATGCCATCCTTTTAACTTTATGATTCCTGGTGATGTGAGATAACCCTGAGAGAAAAGTATTGTCCTCACTCTTAATTGGTTTTACCCTTAGTGACTTCGTCACCTAAGTTAGCCATGTCCATTACTCTCAATGGGTGTACTCTGAGTAGGAGTATAATTCTCTACAACCCTCTGTGTCAATTCTGGTCCACCCAGCTCACTCACTGGGTCTTGGTAATGGCCACCAAGTGAGCCATCTCATTCCCAATTGTGGAAGAGAGTTGTTTTATTCTTACATCAACAGAAGCATCAGCTCATCAGCTCATGATAATCCATGATTTCCTGACTGGGGGATGGACCAAGGAAGGGAATAATGTTTGCTGCCCTTTCAGCTAGCTGGCATGGACAGCTCTCCATGCTATGCCTTCCACAACCAATAGTCCTGCCAATGACAACACTCCAGTTCCTTGGGCACATATTTCCTTACTCTACCCAACAGCAATCCTATAGTCAGCAAATAAATAAATAAACATCCAGTATACAGTTCGAGCAATATATAAATTGTTATGACTCCATCAAAAACAGATTTCCACGTTCCAGCAAAATAAATTCCTCTTTCTTCAAGAAAGATTACTTGAGCAATCATCTAGCTGGATTAACATTGCTGTGAAGTATAATTTCAGTAATCTGTTTCCCGTACTTTAGTCATTGTTCTAAATCACCCTCAACTAACATTTGCTGCAAACTTATGTAACAGCTTTAGTCATGGACCCCATTGGCATCTTCCAGCAATAAATGATAAATTGTAAACACACCCATTTAATGTTCCTTGTTGATCTTTTATAGGCTTTTCATATGTTGTGATTCTGATCAGCCCATTTCCATGGACAAAAAAGAAATTAGAGGGCAGACATCAAGCATACCTGGATGTTTTGTGCATGAATATTGTACAAGCAGGCAGAAATATTAATGTAAATAATATAATATTTCTCCCCAAGGCAGTACTATAAATTAGAATGTGGCATAAGATAGAAAATATTCAAATCAATAGCAACAACCTGCCACTGAAATAATTATTTCATATTGACTGTTGACGCCATAAATTGTATAAAGCCAGGGTGAGATGGAATATGGTGGTCGCTGAGATGACAGCATGTGTGAGAAAATAAGCCACACTGAAGGGAGATGCCAAATATAATGTTATTTAGTGAACTCTGTTTCAATAGATCCTGGAAACAATTAAGAGTGACTCAAAAGTCTTAAAAAACAGTTCTGCTTATTTTTCTCTTTGCACTGTATCTGAAGCTCTCTCTGACACTGTTGATGTCATCAATAACACTTCCTAGTTATTCTCCCAATCTATGTCTTTCTTCCTGACTGCTTTAATTGATCCTTTAAGACTGATCTTTCTGAAGTTGCACTGGTCTTTCTCACCTGATTGTTCCACCCATGCTCTGATAGGTGCGGGCCAATCCTATACATTAGAAGCTAGGGTGGTTCATAAAAAACCTTTTTTTTTAAAAATGCCTGCTCCAAAGGTCTTATCTTACGACACTAGGTGTTATATAGCTATATCTGAAATTTCATGCATATCAGTTAATATCTTGACCCTCCTCCATGAAAATAGCTGTTTACTTGGCCATTTTCCTATGTCGTGAAGGCTGAAATTTCAGTGAAGCGAGGTCAAGATATTAACTGATATGCATGAAATTCCATATATAGCTATATAATCCTTGGTGTAGTAAGATAAGACCTTTGGAGCAGGCTTTTTTTTTTTAAAAAAAAGTTTTTAATGAACCACCCTTTTAGAAGCAGTTCATCAAATAGAGTGGTGTTGCTATGCTAGCTTCCCAGCAGGGGTTTGTTGTGGGAGGGAGGAAACAGTGGGGAGGTCAGTGTAGTGTAAATGCAACAGAGGAGCCAATCTGGCCCTGTTTGCCAGTATGAGTGTGCACCGTGCTACCCTCCCACCCCCTCTTCTTCCTGGTAAGCAACAGCAACCAATCTACCGATAAGCTACCATGCTGACTCTGGCCCACATGGTGAACTACTTTTGCTACTCAGGTCTCCTTGGAAGTAAGTCCTGCTAAGTTCTATAAGCTGCAAGTGATACTTGCATGCCTGGGGGCGTTCTTGTATGTGTGTGGATAGTTGGGTATTTGTATATTTTTGTGTGTGAGAGAGCAGTGGGTTGCACGGTGATCTGGAGACAAGAGTGTGAGAGAGTTTGGGGGCAGCCAAAGCTCTCCTGGTGCCTTTATCCCCCATGAGTTTATCCCCACATTCAGAAGTAGCACAATGACACCAAATGCTTCTCCCATTCTTCCAGCAGAGTCAGGAATGGAGGTTTAACAATGCTTCAGGCTAGGTAATGATAAGTTGCTGCTTCAGTGAAGAAACTGAAGCATGCTGTCTTTCCTTTTACTTTATCTTATCCTTAATGTGTTCTACTTGTTTACAATATTGTGTTCCCTTGCCTTTTTATTTAAAAAGCAAAACAAAGGAGACCCTCTATTGCACAATTCCTTGCCTCCTTCTTACTCCCACAATGTGGGGTTAGCCATTAAAGCAGCAGGATGGATGTATGCACTAACATTAAGCACTTCTATCTTATATCAATCATTAGGCAGGAGAAGACACTGGCATCAAGGGTTGTTAAGGCAAAAAAGATGAGCACTCCCTCTGTGGAATTCTAGATGAAGACTGTTGACTAGGACAATTTTGACCCCAAACACTGCCTGGGATGGGTTGAGAAAATCTACCCCATATAAAAATTCCTGAGCTGCTTCATTGCTGCCCAGCCAATTACCTAGCCCCCAAAAGGCAAATCATGTAGGCAGCAAATCTGACACGAACTCGTAGTTATTCAAGTCAGCTTGGTCTAAAGAGGTTTTTTTTTAAAAGAAGAAGAAGAGAGAGAATTTTGACATTATTCTTTTGATTCTGCCTGACTGCAGAAGCTATGTCTTAAAGAAAAGGATTGTAGCACTGGCCAAAATAGTGGAATTAACACATCTGCTCTTACATAATGAGCTAATGGAGCTAAAGTTACAGGCAGTTGTCATGACCTCAATTTTAGGTGCTACTTAGAAGATGTTATCTTCAGCAGAACAATTTTCTCAAATAGTTCCAGTGGCACAAATTGATGGATGAGTAAGTGTTGCATTGCCTACTGATTAGCAATCTTTCTTCCCATTTAAGTGCTCTGTTATCAAAACCTAGCATGTCAGCTTGTGATGACTGAAATGGGGGAAAAACAACACCTCAAGATGGCTTAGTCAAAGGTTGCAAAGGCATTTTAAATGCTATACGCATTAAAAGTCTGACTCAAAGCCCACCGGACTCGTTTTTCTGACCTCTGAATTCCACTAGATCATAGGCAGCAGGTAGTTCAGAGCCCTGGGTTCAAGCTTCCGTTTTGCTGAGAATCCATGGTGTTTTCCCTGTTGATTGCACTCATGATTGACCTGTTCGTTTGAAAAAACCAAAGCAAACACCCAGTAAGAGAATTACTAAAAAATAAACAAACTTCAATTATTTGTTATAGGAATCAAATAACAAAATGTTTATTTCTTAAAATGCCTTGGGTTATACTGGCCAGCAAAAAACCAAACAATGACTGAAGAATTCGAGATAGCCATCAAACTGTTCAACAACTATTCAACTATATTTGAGCAGCTGCCAAGGGCTTAGAAGTGGGGGGAGAGCTACCACCAACTTGTGACTCTCATTTCTATTTCTCCTTCCCTCTTCTTCATCATGACCTCCTTGCCTCCTCCCACTTCTGCTTCCTCTTCTCATCCTTATTCACTGGAAAAAGAAGAGGAGAAGAAAGAAGACCAATAAAAACCATGGAACTGCCTCAAGTCAGACATTGGTATTTATATGAATTATTCCTTCTGTATAAGGGAATGTATACTTTGGAACATTCTCTTATTTTTTTCTTGTGGTGGTATTTCTAATATTCCCACTGATGATTCTACACCCAATATTCTGGGAAGTAAAGGGAGAAAGTATATGGATTTATTTAGAACCAGGATTTGATTCAAGAAAAAAATGGGTTTAAGCCTTTGGTCATGGAAGTTTATAAGACTATTAGGAACTATTGTGTTGCTTCTTTGTTTCATTACAACTTCAGGGAATTGCATGCGCTGATTTAAACATTGCTCCTTTCTCTTTGATAATATATCCACGCCATCACCAATTAGAAAGCCCTGCCAAATGGTAAGATGCCTTTATGTTGCAAAGACAACTGTAACAAGCCTCCGCCATGCAGAATGCCTGTACGTAGTCATGAATGCTGAGGATCCGTGCACAGTGTGTGCTGTCTTGAATAAATGAAACTACAGTTCCATTGCCAGGAGACCCTGTTTTACTGATGCATGTAATGACACGTTTGGACAGCATCATTAAACTTTGTGAGGTATCTGAAATGATGATCTCTTATATTCTGGCCACATAAAAATAATATATCTCCTACACTTTATATATCAATGAATATAACACATGTGGTTTAAAATAGTTCTAATGCAGATACACATTCAGGAAGAAAAGCAGAAGGCTCCTCATTTTATCCTCTCGTTTTATACCCTACAAGGCTTTCATGGTATTTTAAAATGCTGGGAGCTCAAAAGTATGTTGGGTTACCCCTCCTGTCCCCACTGTGAATGTAAAATAACTCCATTTTCTAGCACCCCAAAAGTTATCGAGGGGACTTTTGATTGCTGTACTTAAACAACAGTTACAGAATTCCCAAATCGGTGCTGGTGTTATTGTGCAGGAATGCTGTTGAACTGCACTGACTTTTGGAATGTAACCTCATACCTTCAAACCAAGCGGGAGTAATTCTTATATAACATCTTGCACATGTGATAGCCCTTGGGAGTCAACTTATATAGATGGGAAATGTATATGATAGCATGTGTTGTGCAACTTTCTTGCTAATAACACGATACACAATGATCCTAGATTCCAGGCTATGGAAGTGCACATTTAAAAGAGACCACTAACAGCCCACAATTTAATAATTTGCAGGAATTCCACCTATCAGCCTTCCTATATAACGGTACTCAATGTTGGGGTTTCTCCCCTAGTCTTTGGCCATTTCAATGTCTTTTCCTACCCTTTATACCCTAATCTCCTTTGCAATCTTTGTCCATTGAGTAGTTTGGAACAAGGTGACGAGAACTGCCTTGCAGAATCAAATAAAAGGCCTATTTACCTCTGCACTCTTGCCATCAACAATATAACAGAGATGCTGATGCTTACAATTTATTACCCACCCTTCACCCTAAGGTTCCAGGGTGGGTTACAAAGCGTGTTCTCCTTCATGGTAAAAGTTATGTTGCAATTTTGGTGGGAGGGGTAAAATGTTTAAATACTCTGCACGCAGCCTGGAGCTTTCTCTTTGCTGCGTGCAACAGATCTCCCGCCCACCCGCCCTTGAGTAAGGGGTTGTTGCATTGACCTTGCTATGCCTGTCATGGGGTCGTCTGCCGTTGGGGCAGGGGCCTGGTAGGAATTTTGTCCATCTGGCTGATTGGCTGGGCCATTTGGTTTTTGCCTACTGCGTAGCAAATCGTCACAACTTGTAAAGTTGCAGTTAGGCATTGGTTATAAATTGGTGGAGGAGGGGTTAGGATAGGCTGGGCCTGCCTCTCCATGGTTGCTGCAGAAAGGGAATTCCGTTAAAGGAATCCTGGGGCTTGCCATCTTTTCCTCCAATCCCTGGAATGGGACTAGGGCTGGCAAGCCTTCGGGGAGCATGCGGATGAGAATTGAGGGTCTGTGACTCAGCTCCATTTCTCCCCGACTTGCTTTCCCCCACACTGTCTTTCGGTGGTGCCCGGAAGTCAGTTCTGTCCCCAGGCGGGGGGACAGATAGTCTTAACCAATGCCTAAACAACCACTCACGGTTTTGTATTTAAATAAAGTTGTGGCCAAAATTATGCCAAAAACCTTAAACAAAAATTAAGTGTGCGTTGTGAGTTATTTGGGGGGTGGCTTGAGGACCTTGACACGCAATTAGAACACCATATTAAAAACAACTTTAAATTATTGAAATAAGTTGGGTCCTGAAAATATACACCTCACATGGCAAAAGCCAAGGTAAAGAGAATGTCTTCAACATTCATCGAATGTTGCATCATGATGGGAAGGAAATACACAATTTAGGGCTGCAACAGATTCAGGGCTGTCACCCTCTGAGCTTCCAGTGTGTGTTTGGCATAATCAAGAGGGTCCCCTCCATGGATCTTTGCACCTAAGAGGATCTATAGGGAATGAGTAAGTGTTGCATTGCCTACTGATTAGCAATCTTCCCAAAACCTAGCATGTCAGCTTGTGATGACTGAAATGGGGAAAAACAAGGGAAGTAAGTAGGAAAATGTAGCACACAGCTTTTTCTACGCTGCTGGCGTGAGCCTAACAGGACTTTGGATTTGTCAGCTTGTCTGGTTTTTATTCTTCCACCCCCAACTCAGTAGGATTGTTCCTTAAATTATTTTCAATAAATGAGCTTATTAGTATGTCTGGCAATTCTTCCCACGCCCCATATGCCCAGGGTTAAAATGTAACATTTCCAGTTGGAAATATTGTGCATGTATGCTTGTACGAGGGTGGAGGACACAAATTAATACTTTACACAGGGGGAAAAAAAATCAGATTCTAAAACTAACAGCAGTAACTGAATTAGTAAACCAAGAGCAATTTAATTCAGGATCTGCTTACATCTTAAGAAAAGCACAGCTTCAGACATACTGTGTGAAATAGTGACATGTGAGAACAATGCGTGTGTGTATGTGAGAGAGACAGCGAGAAGCAAATCCTTAGCAGTCCCCTATGGGACTGCTTGTACACCCTGCTTTGAATTAAATGGGGGGGGGGGGAAATCACATCAGTTTAAATTCTGTAACAATTTTGGCCTGAAGCAATCTAAGCATTTCCCCCAACACAAATCAGCACCATTTAATTCCCCAGACAGCTGGCTTGAACACAGTCTCTCCACAGGACACCTGAATTACAAAATTAGCACATTCAGAACTCTAAATCACATTCCATTACATCAAGCCCTAAGGTCCAACATTATGGAGAGCAAGAATAAATTGCAGAGTTTCTCCTGAATTAACACTCTTAGTCCAATCTCAAAGTAAAATTACCACAGCCTTCTCTTTAAAAGATACATAGAAACTTAAGCAGTCCCATTTGGCCCACTTTCAATATCCTCACTATGCTATTTTGGTCATTGTCAGGTGGGTTGTTTTCTCTCTTGGGACTGATGTTGGACACCCCTCATGAATTCACTTCAGTAAATTCGGCTCTCAAATGCAATACTGGATGCTTGAATTATTCTGACATGTTGGTATATCTAAAGTACAGTCCCATACATGCCTATCTAGGAGTAAGTCCCCTTGAATTCATAGGGGCTTTCTTCTAAATAAAGATCACATTATTAATTCCCTTTTCACACCAACTAACGATTTTCTTTAGCCATTACTTTGACTTCAAAAGTGCATTGTTATTTCCCGACTACTGATGCATCTCTTTTGAGAAATTAACTTATCACTTTTTAAAAGAGTTTTCCAATGTAGGTAGTTCCTAGAAAAGTGTCTTCTTTCAATAAATTTTCTTTTCTTTTCTCTTCTGGAATTGTGTCTATATGAGTGTCTGTAAGTGCTGTAGCATTTGATTTCACTTCCCTAATTCTATGCCTTTTCTATACAGCCATCTTGATAATTTATACTAAAAGGTGGAGTATAAGTTTCTTATATAAGTGTCTCTTGTGTGTGGTGCTGCACTATTAAAGGTGAAACCTTGGAGAAAACCTATTTGTGCCTAGGAACATCCTTTCAAGATGGAGAGGGTGCTTGACTTTTGTGTTTGTTCCCCCTTTTCAAAAGTTCCTCATAATTATTATTTTTTTTGTGTGTATGTCATCTTTATACTCTGTAATATTTCTAACAAGCAACTTATTTTGCCACCAGGTGACAAGAAACAGAAAGCATACCACTTACAAAAAGCAAAACAAACAAACATACATACATACATACATACATACATACATACATACAGCATCCCAAAGCCCAAATCCTTCAAGTTTAAAATAACTCCCAGGCTTGCCATCACCCCCTGTATCCAGCTGGGATGTTTCACGAGTGCCTACTATACCGTGTTGTTGTTTAGTCGTTTAGTCATGTCCGACTCTTCGTGACCCCATGGACCAGAGCACGCCAGGCACTTCTGTCTTCCACTGCCTCCCACAGTTTGGTCAAATTCATGTTGGTAGCTTCGAGAACACTGTCCAACCATCTCGTCCTCTGTCATCCCCTTTTCCTTGTGCCCTCCATCTTTCCCAACATCAGGGTCTTTTCCAGGGAGTCTTCTCTTCTCATGAGGTGGCCAAAGTATTGGAGCCTCAGCTTCAGGTTCTGTTCTTCCAGTGAGCACTCAGGGCTGATTTACTTCAGAATGGAGAGGTTTGATCTTCTTGCAGTCCAAGGGACTCTCAAGAGTCTCCTCCAGCACCATAATTCAAAAGCATCAATTCTTCGGCGATCAGCCTTCTTTATGGTCCAGCTCATAGTGTAATACTGCTACTGTTCATTATATCTTGGTTTGGATGTATAGCAAAATGTGTACTCTCCCCCCCCCCCATCTGATGGACTATAACAGAGGAAGCTAGATATCCAAGCTGCAGCTAAAATATTGTTGTCACTCAAAAGATAGGGATAAGGGCTAATGATGGGCATTTTTTTGCTCCATCTGAGGTTTAACAGGTGTATATGCCCAAAGACTACTTCTTCAGCCAAGGGCACATTGTATGCCCCTCTATTGTGATGGATGATGGAGCAAAGGATAGTTCTTTCATTAGGTAGCTGGAAGTGCTAGGGGCCATGAGAGCCAGCCAATCACTGGAAAGGCTGCTTCTGTAGGGTGGCACTTTGATATTAAAGTGCCCCAGCCCTGCCCCGGATTCACTTGCAGACCTTTCTATTGTTTTCCTCTGGGGAACAGAATACAACTTGGGCTATGTCTTCAGCTGCCAAAGACAGGAAGAGACTGCCAACACTTTTACACTCATGTATTCCTAATATAATGCATCTTTTGGTTGATTTTTTAAAAACAAAAAATAAAAAATCTTGACAGAAAAACGATACAGTATATAAATTTAATAAATGCCCATATAAAGAGTTTGTGCCATCAGTTCATTCTGTAGCCCTATTGGATATGAAGGATCTTTGTTTTGTTTTAATTATTAATATTTTAAATTATTAACAATGCCCTAGTGTGCTTGCAAAATTACCTGGGAGAGGTTCATCTATTCCTAGCACATTCTTCAATTCCACAAAGCTGCTTGGGCAAAACATCTGAGGAATTTCAAGGAAAGCTGGATAGCTTTGCTAAGACTAGCGATTTTTTTTTTTTAGTATGCCTTAGACTGCACCCCAAACTTTCTCAGGACTGCCAGATCCAACCTTTATTTACATAGTAAATAATTTGTTTTGAAGTAAAAGTTGTGCTAAATGATCAAAATATGATCCAAATAACAGTGAATGGCAGGGCCAACCCAAGACATTTTGGCACCTGAGGTGGACAACAAGAACTCCCTCCCTGCCAGAGATGAAGAGGTGATGGAAGAACAACATCAGGAATGGAGGGAAGGGGAAAGAAAGATCTGCATCAGGATTTGATGCTCCCATAGATCCTGTTACCTGAGACAGTTGCCTCACTTTACCTCATGTTTGGGTCGGCCCTGGACATGCAAAACTCCATCCATTTGAGGCAGAGGGGAATGCAATTTTCACTGATCCCCCAATTCTCCTGTGGGCTTTCTCTTTACCCCGAAAGCTGCTGTTGGGGGTTGGAGAACTTGCAGGAACAGCATGGGAGGTGATACTGGGAGAGGCAGGAGGAAAGGGAAAGCAGTGAAAACCCCCTCCCAGTTCCTCTACCCAAAGTCTCTACAGGATTTTAGTCACTTCTGTGAGCAGAAGGAACTTTTCCATGAACAGAAGGGCAAGGTTAGAGCCAGAGTAGTTTTTCAAAAGAAGATATTCAAGCATTGTAAAGCCATTAATGGAGTCTCAATTGTTTGTTCATTTATACTAATAAAGGTTAGGATTGAATTATCGGCTTACAGATAAACACTCATAGGTCTAATGACAAAATCCCCTTAGCCATCTGTTCCCCACATTTCAACAAGCAGAAAATTGCTTTTTTAAGAATAAAAATCAAAGCCACCGCTTACTTTGATATCTGTGGCTGTAGAAATAGGTAGTGTTTTAGACCACGTATCTGGTAATAAAGAAATGAGACCTGGAGTCTGAGAATAATTGATTTATTTTAAATGTGCACAGTATAGAGTATTTTGAGAAAGGGTGCATGAAATTCAAAGGGTTTAATAGAAAATAATTATAAGCCACAAGAACAATTTGCAACAAGTGGAGCAAATAACAACAACAACAATAGGAAACTGGATTTGGTTTAATCTACTGAAACCAACCTCTTAAGACCAAGCACATGATAATGGAAATAATTAAAATAACTAATGACATAGCTGATAACAAAGTTGCCATGGAACATTCCTCACTAAAGGACAGGAAAAAATGAATATTTTTGATAGTATTATTATAAGAGTTGTGTGCATTAGCCTTCTGGATGGTGTTGTGCCCCTGTCTGTATAAAATGTCAGACGAAGCAACCCTCAAATATTTTTAATGTTTAAATTATGAACTAATTAATTTTCCTCTGACAGATGTTTAGTGCAGGGGATTTTCTATATCCGTATCATACACTCTTTTGCAAATATCTTGCAAGCATCTAGGAGTGTGTGAAATGCTCAAATCCCACAGACACCCAGAGAATACTCAAAGGACATCACAAATGTTTGTTGGACCATGGGAGTGATTCTAACTCAAGGATGCCCAGCCCTCTACAGATGATATGAGGCCTCACTATCAATTGACCGTGATTCCTGCTGAATGCAGTGGCAGAAAACAAGAACTATATACATGCCGAGACAATAGCTAAAAAACATGGTCTCATCCATAGACTACACATTGACTCACAAAATATATAACACACATATACGTAGCATGGTGGCAAGAAATCATTCATAAAATCGTTGGTCCCCCCCCCCACTAGTCTTAGAAGATGTGCTGTGGGCGGGGGGGATCCAATTTACAGATGGTAAACACATTTTGTATTGCAGGGATGGCAACCTGAATAAAATATGGTGGAGGGGAGGTAAGCCCCGCCCCACATAATTAGTCACATGAGCCAGCACACACAAACTATTTGAATTGCAATGCCCATCAACTTTGGGGGGTTCTGGGACCCTCAAATGTTTTATTAAGAGCCAGCGTGGTGTAGTGGTTAAGAGCAGTAGACTTGTAATCTGGTGAACTAGGTTCGCATCTCCGCTCCTCCACATGCAGCTGCTGGGTGACCTTGGGCCAGTCACACCTCTTTGAAGTCTCTCAGCCCCACTCACCTCACAGAGTGTTTGTTGTGGGGAAAAGGAGAATGTTAACCGCTTTGAGACTCCCTAGGGTAGTGATAAAGCAGGATATCAAATCCAAACTCTTCTTCTTCTCTTCTTTATTGGGGGGAGCAAAATACCCCTAGGAGTTGGCTCCTTTGTTACTGCATGAAACCATTGGTCCATCTAGCTCAGTATTGCATACTCTGACCTGTATTTCACACAGGCATAAGTGCTTGGGATTGAACCTTTGGCCTTATGTCTTCAAGGCAGATGCTCTACCACTGAGCTACAGTTTTTGAATGGAAAATACTACAGAGCCAAAGGTCCCTGAGGGGGGAAATGAATCAAGAAGCCATAAGCTACAGGTGAACCTCATTCATATTTATTCAGTCAAGGTATTTAAGAATGTAACTCCAGACACAGCCTTGGTAGGACCTGGCTAATCTGCCAAAAATATTAATTCCATTGCCCAAACGTTTTAATGGAGGCTTTACTTACTAATCTTGCCACTCTTCCTGCAGAAACTCTAGCACTCCATTGCAATATTCTTATAACACCAAAGCAGCCAGGAGTGATTTAAAATGCAAACAAGTGATTCATTAGGGCAAGAATGATTTAGTAGGGTAATACAGTAATGCTTTAGAAACATCTTATGTCATCCTGGAATTGTCAATTTAGTAGAGTGACAAGCTTTCCTGCCTAACTAGGATCAAAATTTCAGCTTCTTTCTCTCCACACTTTTAAACCACTCACTCTAAAAGAGCAGTACACTTCTCTCAGCCAAAAAGTCTTTATGCATCCAAGCCCTGAAGCCACCATTTGCTTCTCCAACCAAACATTTTACCTGAAAGAAAAAAGTGTTTGACAAGATGAAGAATCCCAGCAGGGAGTCTGATGGGAAATGGAATTCCAACATCCATAGGCAGGGAACAGATTTTGTCTAAAGGGACAGGCCTTAGCATCTGGAGCATGGTCTGCTCTCTGGGACGGGGAATTATGCTGGCATAGTCTGGCAGAGTGCTGGGAACCTCCCAGGTCTGCCAGAGATCTTCTGGGTCTTAACTGTGCTTAGCTCAGTGGATCTTCATGCAAGATCCCCTAAACTGGCTTGGCCCACCCTGTAAAATAACTAGGTCAATGTCCTGCCTTGATTCCACACCTGAAGGGAATGCAGTAACTTAGCCATGTATGCATCCCATGCTTGGAATAGTTTTGACATGTTTCACTCACTCACTTACTTACTTTGAGGCTGAAGGAAGAGTTAACAGGATTTGGAGGCAGAGTGGAGCAGTGTTGTGTAGTGGTGCTGAAACATAGCTGTGTAAACTTGGGGAATATTTACAATTGCAACCTTGTTTTTTTCCAGTAACAATGTGCAATATGAACCAATAAATTGCTGGGGGGTGGTGCAGCCAGTGGTCTGCTCCACTTCTCTGAATGCTTGGCTTTAAATACCATGGGGTTTGTGTGTGTGTGTGTGTTTAATTACTCTCAGAAACCTGAAACACAAAAACGCTGTCTTCATTTGTAAACTCCACTCAAGAACTCAATTTGGTCTGACCTTTTTCAGTACTTAACTTAGTCATTTCACCTGCTATTCAGTAACATATTTTTTTTGTACATTTTATTGTATTGAAGATCTAGCATAGATTAGATACTGAAAGTCAATCAAAACCAGTCTGTATAAAGAATTTTTCTGTAAGCTAAATGCTTAACAGAATGAAGCTCCCCATTATGATAAAAAGCCACTTTAGAGAGCAAAGAGAGAGACTGAGAACAATTAGATGACATTTACTTATTCTTCTGGCAAAGCCAGTAATGAAATTAGAATCTGAGTGGTGCGTGCTTAATGCTGTCTTCTTCTCACAATTTTTAGTTTTCTTTTATGAAGCTGTTCAGCAAGAAAAAAAGTGTTCAAGGTGTACAGTGGGGTGGAGGGAATCACTTTTCCTGAGAGCTGGAACAAAAAACAAACACTATTCAAATCTCATGGTTTGAAAAGCATGCACTACTTTTCTGGATTTTACTGGCTAGATCAACATGCATACAAATATATAGAAAGAGAGAGGGCAAATAGAAAGATAGAGGGCAAATAGGATAATGTTTCAGTGTATCTGTTTCAGTGTATCTGAAGAAGTGTGCATGCACACAAAAGCTCATACCAAGAACTAACTTAGTTGGTCTTTAAGGTGCTACTGGAAGGATTTTGTTTTGTTTTGACTATGGCAGACCAACACGGCTACCTATCTGTAACAGGATAATGCCCGTTCGCATCTAGAAGCAAACGTAACTAGCAACGGCACATCTGCGCATGCGCGCGTCGCTTTCCACCGCTTCTGCGCATGTGCGTGACGTCATTTTGAGCACCTGCGCAAGCGGCGAAACCTGGAAGCAACACACTCCGTTACTTTGGGGTTGCTGCGGAGCACAACTCGAACGAGCTCATCTCGAAGCACATTCAACCCGAGGTATGACTGTATTATCCCGGGCAAAGGGAGTATGCATTTGAGGTAGGGATGCTAGAAGAATTTGTTTTGTGCAAGTTCTTGGAAGAAATGCCCCAATTTGCATCTTTCACACAAATGTGTGGAGTACAATATAGCTACCCACCAGATTCTGTGTGTTGTGACACAGTCCTCAGTAACATATCAAAACACACATTTAAATAGTATTTTGAATACACATATTGAATACAGATATTGAATACACATATTCAAATATTTTTTGTGTGTGTGTGTTTATATAGTGTGTGTGTGTGTGTGTACACACACACACATTATACATATATACATACATATATATATATATATATATATATATATATGCTTTCGTAGATTTTCACGGGTACAGGAATGCAGGTTTTGGTGTCCTCGGGTGTCTTCCCGTGTAAAAGTTGGGGTGTCTAGGCGACGTTTCGACGAGGTCTCACTCGTCATCTTCAGGCTGGTGCTTTCGGCTTCTTGTTACTGGAACAGAGCAGGATCTCAGTGTTTGAGTTCCTATAAATACTGTTGAGGGGGTGTGGTGTATAGCCTCCAATGTTCTGGGCAGAGAGGAAGTTCCCAGGCTAGTGTGCCTTTTCTTCTTTTGTTCCTTAATTACTTGAGGGATATCTTGAGTGATTTCTTGAGTGATATCCTGAGTACCACTTAGGTGGGTCATTAGGTGTGGATTAGTTGCTAAAGTCTTTGTGTCTTGACCTCTTGAACTTTGTGAAGAGTTTTTCTGAGAAGATGGCTGTACTGCACTTAGTTGTGCTCTGGCTTGGCTTCGTGTATAGGGGCGAGCTGTGGTTTTGTGGCCTGTGTCAGCCAGATCTGTGTAGGGATTGCAGGGGGGTGCAGCATCCGGAGGTGCCACCATGGTTTGGCTACTGGATGGTGTCTGTGATTTATCTGTGGAGAGGGTCTGGGTTTGGGTCTGGTGTGGTTGATTGGTGATAGCGTTCTGTGTGCCTCTGGATCTGGTGTCAGTTTTTGTGGGGAGGGCTAATTTCCAGATGTCTGGCAAGCGGGATGTGTCGTCACGCTTGTTCATGTTGTGAGGGTGTTTCTCTATCTCGATGGCTTCCATGATTATTCTCTTGTGGTGATGTTCCATGTTAAAGAGCAATTTGGAATCTGCAAAATTAATTTCGTGTCCTGTTTCTTTCATGTGTTGGAAAAGAGAGGAAGTTTTTTCTTCTTTTTTGACGGCATTCTTGTGTTCTGCGATACGTGCATTTATTCGTCTGTTTGTTTGTCCAATGTACGTGGCTGGGCAGACTTTGCAGGGTATTTCATAGACCCCTTGGTTTTCCAACTGGATTTTATCCTTGGGGTTTCTGAGGATATTGGCTATTTTTTGGTTGGTGCAAAAGGCTGTTTTGATATTGTGTTTATGGAGGATTTTGCTAATTTTATCTGTAGTGCCCTTGATATAAGGAAGGAGGGCCATGCCATTGTTTTCTTCTGTGTCTTGGTTTTTGGGGGGTGTTTCTTTTTGGATTAGCTTCGTAACCCTGTTTTGCTGGTATCCATTGGCAATTAACACATTTGAGAGATTCTGTAACTCAGTTGTCAAGTGGTCTTTGTCAGCCAGGCGTTTGGTTCTGGAGATGAGAGTCTTGGCTACGGAGTTTATTTGTGCAGGGTGGTGGTGTGATTGTGCATGTAAGTAGCGGTTGGTGTGTGTTTTTTTCCGGTAGAAAAAAACACACACCAACCGCTACTTACATGCACAATCACACCACCACCCTGCACAAATAAACTCCGTAGCCAAGACTCTCATCTCCAGAACCAAACGCCTGGCTGACAAAGACCACTTGACAACTGAGTTACAGAATCTCTCAAATGTGTTAATTGCCAATGGATACCAGCAAAACAGGGTTACGAAGCTAATCCAAAAAGAAACACCCCCCAAAAACCAAGACACAGAAGAAAACAATGGCATGGCCCTCCTTCCTTATATCAAGGGCACTACAGATAAAATTAGCAAAATCCTCCATAAACACAATATCAAAACAGCCTTTTGCACCAACCAAAAAATAGCCAATATCCTCAGAAACCCCAAGGATAAAATCCAGTTGGAAAACCAAGGGGTCTATGAAATACCCTGCAAAGTCTGCCCAGCCACGTACATTGGACAAACAAACAGACGAATAAATGCACGTATCGCAGAACACAAGAATGCCGTCAAAAAAGAAGAAAAAACTTCCTCTCTTTTCCAACACATGAAAGAAACAGGACACGAAATTAATTTTGCAGATTCCAAATTGCTCTTTAACATGGAACATCACCACAAGAGAATAATCATGGAAGCCATCGAGATAGAGAAACACCCTCACAACATGAACAAGCGTGACGACACATCCCGCTTGCCAGACATCTGGAAATTAGCCCTCCCCACAAAAACTGACACCAGATCCAGAGGCACACAGAACGCTATCACCAATCAACCACACCAGACCCAAACCCAGACCCTCTCCACAGATAAATCACAGACACCATCCAGTAGCCAAACCATGGTGGCACCTCCGGATGCTGCACCCCCCTGCAATCCCTACACAGATCTGGCTGACACAGGCCACAAAACCACAGCTCGCCCCTATACACGAAGCCAAGCCAGAGCACAACTAAGTGCAGTACAGCCATCTTCTCAGAAAAACTCTTCACAAAGTTCAAGAGGTCAAGACACAAAGACTTTAGCAACTAATCCACACCTAATGACCCACCTAAGTGGTACTCAGGATATCACTCAAGAAATCACTCAAGATATCCCTCAAGTAATTAAGGAACAAAAGAAGAAAAGGCACACTAGCCTGGGAACTTCCTCTCTGCCCAGAACATTGGAGGCTATACACCACACCCCCTCAACAGTATTTATAGGAACTCAAACACTGAGATCCTGCTCTGTTCCAGTAACAAGAAGCCGAAAGCACCAGCCTGAAGATGACGAGTGAGACCTCGTCGAAACGTCGCCTAGACACCCCAACTTTTACACGGGAAGACACCCGAGGACACCAAAACCTGCATATATATATATATATATATATATATATATATATATATATATATATATATATATATATATATATATATATATATATTGTTGGCATGCAGCCAAGGAAGCAGAGACAATTGGCAGTCCCCCAGCTGGCTCCAGCCCACTGGCTAGTGTGCTGGGCAAACTCCAGTCCTTGGATCAGCATGAAACTGTGACCCAAGCTTCAGAAGCTGGCACGCAAACTCAGCAGAGTAAACGCTTTGCAACAGAAGTGGCAGGGAGAGGCTGTGTGAGCATATTTACAAGTAGTTTATTCAGCATACATCAGGACAAAAGGAAACATGTGTTCTCTCCTTTGTGTCCAAAGCAAGACAGCAAAAGCAAAAGCTATACACAAACGGAAGTTTCCAGCAAGCTGCGCTGGAGTATAAACAGACATGTGACATACAACTCCACAAGTCTGTCCTTAAGGTGGAACGGAATATTCTAACATCCTCCCCCTTTCCGTGAAACCTGTGTAACCTATGTAACAGTATTTCAATCCAACTGCAACCGCTGCACATAAACCTTAAGTTGTTCTCTGTTAACAACCTTAGACAGCAGATCTGCAGGAATTTCGTTTCCTAGCATGTAGGACACCTGAATGAGTCCTTTCTGAATACACTCTCTTGCACAATGTAACTTTATCTGCAAGTATTTGGTTCTTTGCTTGCAACTCTCTGAGGCCAGAGAGTTGTCTTGATACACCTGTATAGGACATGTCACTTTGACCCTGACATCCTGAAACAGTTGCATCAACCATTCACAATCCATGAGTGAAAATGACAAGGCATTGAGTTCTGCTTCATAGGAACTTAGGCTTACTGTTGTCTGCTTCTTGCACAGCCAGTCAAACAGACAGTGGTTGTACATGTAGCGCTGTGAGTCCCGGTGTCCCACAACCATTCTAAAGGTAAACAACTATTTCCCCCCCAAAGCCAACAACTTTGGTGTCCCTACCCCCAAAAAGGTCAACAACTCTGGGCAATCTAGGAGCTCAGTAGAAGGCAGTTCTCTCCTGTTCTGCTTAGAGTGTCTCTTTCTTTCCTCTTTACAGACTGTAGTTTCAAGGATGGGATTGGGGCAATGAAAAGAAGATTGTCACCTCCACTTGAGTTGACTGTGTGCTGGTCTCCTCATACTGCAGGGTCTTCCATTTTTCAGAGTGTACATTCAAGAAGGGGAGGGGAGGGAAAGTGCCCTGCTGCAGGAATTCCTTTCCTCTTAGGTGGCATTTTTGAGGGACGGGCAAGGACAGTGCCATCCTGTTTTGTCACCCGATATGAAATGGGAAGGCTTTCACTTTATGTTCCTTTATGTTCCTTCCGACCGACTGAAATTCCTTTTATTTTTTCATTTCTCCTTATTGTCCTTAGGAAGATTTCCAGTACTGATATGAATAATAATGGTGATAATGGACACCCTTGTCTTGTACATATCGTAATTTCAATATTTTCTGTTATTATATTATTTACTATTAGTTTTGCTTTTTGATCAGAGTATATCGCTTTTACTCCTTTTATAAATGATTGTCCAATGTCCATTAATTCCAAATTCTTTATCATAAATTCCCAAGATATATTATCAAAGGCCTTTTCTGCATCTACAAAGATTAACACCGACTGCTATTCATTTCTAGCAGTCAGATATTCAATTATATTCACAAGATTCCTTATATTATCTTTCATCTGTCGGCCAGGAAGAAAGTCTGCTTATTTCATTCATTACTTTTTTCAGTCTGTTTGCCAATATACTGGCAAACAATTTATATCATTATTTAACAACAAAATCGGCCTATAATTCTTTACTTGTGTTAAATCAGAATATTTTTTTGGGTATTTATGTGATATATGCTTCTTTCCATGTTTCTGGTAATTCTCCTTTTCTTAATATATTATTCATCACTTCTTTCAAGGGTACAAGTAGAGTGTATTTCAATTCTTTATAATATGTTGCTGTAAATCCATCCGGTCCTGGTGGCTTTCCACTTTTTAATTTTTTTATTGCACTTTTAATTTCCTCAGTCTCAATTAGTTCATTCAGTCACTCTTTCTTTTCTGTCGGAATTTGTTGCACTCCTTTTTATTTCAAGAATTCTTCTATCCTATTTACATCTTCTTTTCCAAGTCTTTTATATAAGTGTCTATAAAAATTCACAAATCCTTTTCTAATTTCTTTCGGATTTTCTATCTCCTTTCCTTCCAGTATTATTTTATTTATTGTATTTTGTGCCCTTGGGAAGGTTCAGGAGAAGGGGGTGGGGTGGCTCCCACCATTTCTCCTCAGTCTAGTCCTCCTCGGTCATTTATTTTCTTCATTTCTGTGCTTTGCTTTAAATAAATATTACCTATATTGTTTTATTTTTGGTCTGGCTTTGGTTCTTTTTCTGATTGCCACCACTAGCTCACTGAAGCGAGCTCAACAGAATGAAATTTCCAACCTATTATCACAATGCAGTTCTTCATTTGTATCACTGGCATTTACATTCAGTCCAAGAACACTGCATGACCATTTTGCTATTCTGGACTGCGTTCTGTTTTAAAAGCCAACTATATAGTGGACAGCCAATGAATGGTTAGCACAAATGCTCCCTTGGCTTCAGGATCAATGGAATTTACTGCTAGTTGGTCAGAAGGTAATGAGACATGGCATGAGAATGACTTTGGAAAAACAAATGCATTCACATTGCTACGGAGCAATAAATTTAGAGTATGGTCAAGCAGACCCAGAATAGCAGTAGTAAAAGAACAATAATAAAAATCAGAAAAGCAATGCTTTTTGAGAACTTGGTAAATGGATTATCATTGAGATTTGATACGTTGTACACTGTTGTGAACAATGTTAATGGGTTTTTTTGTGGAATTCGTAGATGTTATCGAACAGCTGTTTCCCTCCAATGGTGTCCTCCAGATATTTTGGACCATATCCCTCCATCGGCCCCAACCAGCACAGCCAAAACATCCAGTGGGTTATGGATTGGGGAAAGCTGCTATAGAGGACTGTATTATTATTATTATTATTATTATTATTATTATTATTATTAGACTATTAATAACTTCAAAGTTGAAGACTGTAGCTCTGACTTCAGTGCAACTCAAAAGCCTGAACTAATTTTCATTACAGTTTAATACATCTCATACACACACACACACACACACACACTCATACACATTGCATTCAACAATCAAAAAATTAAAGTTACCTTCCAGAAATCCAATGATAATTCAATAAGACAAAGAAAATATTGGCCTCTCATATGGGACACTTTATGAAATGTTTTGATGATTGGAATCAAAGGTTGCAGGGATTACGTTAAGCTGCGTCTTGAGCGTTGCCTCTCCTTCTGTACTGGTGCGGCATGGTTCTAATACACGATTATACTCTTGGCTTTTAAATTATTCATGCCCTTTTTCATTAGCAAACCAAAAAGTCAATTGAAAAACTTAGTAAAAATTTCATGAAAGCTGTAGACCACAATAACTTTGACTTTGCATTCCAAGGTAACAACCTTGCGCCCGATACTTCCTGCTCTCAATAAAAGCAAATTTAAAAATTTACATCTCTTAAAGGAAGGCGCTGCCTGCAAACAAAACATAAGTATGCATAGAGCTCTTCCAGGTTGGGTGTCTGTCATTCAAATTATTGTCATGCCGCAAGCAAGCCTGATACAATCAGGAAGGAAAATGGAGTTAGTTAGATGGGTTTATAGGATGATGTCTGCATGAGTGACAGATGTTTTTGCTCCAGCAACATTTTGTGCATTCAATTTTTATTACAGAACAATTGCTTCTAATAGCTTTTTGTTTATGTTCAACATGTTGCAAATTCACCTTCGTTTCCTGCACCCAAAATGAAGAGTGAAATCCTACGCCATTTTTTGCCTGTC
Source organism: Podarcis melisellensis (assembly GCF_964234715.1). Lineage (NCBI taxonomy): Eukaryota > Metazoa > Chordata > Lepidosauria > Squamata > Lacertidae > Podarcis > Podarcis melisellensis. Next base: position 65,964,635 of record NC_138538.1, read on the forward strand.
CCCTAGTCTCTCTCCCCCCCCCCCACAACAATTGCAATTTTCTTAATGAAAAGTTATTTGGGCAGCTGGCGTATTTGGATCTGGGCACCAGTCTGTGCACTGTCAAACTGCTACATATTGTGTCTTCATGGTTCAAGGAAGATATTTCTTGACTCTTGCAAATTATTATCAATCATCAAGTGCACAATATCATCTGCTATAAATTGGGACGCCTGATTAATAACAGCGACTCAAGCATGTCCTTGAAAAAGGGGATCTGTATTGATGATGCCGGACTGGTGACTCTACTTTCATGTCGTTTGGCACTCAATTTGTGCTTCTTTCACTTATTGACACAGTAGGCAATGCTTATCGCTCCTTATGAATCTTTGGCACATTATATAAAGTCAATAGCCAAGCGTCAGTTGAAGCAAGTAAGTGTTTTCATTCATTTTTCTACAAGTCTTCTACAACTCATTTGATTTTCACCTTAGCTTATCGGCAACGTGTTCTATTCAGATCATATCTGGATATCTTGAGACAAAGCCCTACATTGTTCTTACACCTACAAATCCATGGTAACAATCTAGCACAAAGTTTAGCAATCTTAATACCATGGCGTTACCCAAGGTTCCTTTTTTTATTGTGCTGATTCCCCCCCACACCCCAGATGAATGCATAATTTATTTATTTATTTTGTTTTGGCTAATAATAATAATAATAATAAATAATCTGGCTTGTGCTCTATCACAGCTTTTAGTTTGAATCACCTGCCAATTGTCAAATGAGAATAAGAAGAGGTTTGTTACAGAAGATGTACTTTAATATTATCCCTCAGTCTTGGGTTATTGGGCCTGAAATAACCCCACTTTAAATTATTTTACTTGTTTCGGACCAATGAACCGTGAGAGGAAGGAGAAGAACTTTTCCTCTGCATGCTTTTGCTTGCACAAGATGTTTTAAGCTCTAGCACAAATGGAGGAGCATCTTAGATTTTAGTTTGTATTATTATTATTATTATTATTATTATTATTATTATTTGCACAACGCTGTAGCACTAAAAGAATGGAAGGAGGACCATAGAAAAATGGTAGATGGTGTACTTTGTAGGTTGAAGGACCCACGCTCAGTCCCCAGCACCTCCAAGTATGGCTGTGGAGATGCCTGTCTGAAACTCTGGAGAGCCACTCCCAGTTGGTCTAGGCTGTAGGCAATACTAAGCCAGATGAATCAATGACCTGATTTAGTACAAGTCCATTTTATTATTCTGTGAGGTATGTTAGGCTGAAAGTTGGTGGCTACCTCAGCGTCACTCAGGTTGCTTCGTATCTGAAGAAGTTTTGAACCTGGTTGAAGTCCAACACAGTAGTCACCACACCGTCTTTTCAGACTCATGGCTGTATCCTTGACACCATCCGGCCTCCCATTTTGCTGAGGCGTCAGAGAATCAATTGGGGTTGGTGTTGCACATATGTATCCCTTCTTGGGCTTGGACCATACGGCATACAGCTCATGGAAGCTGAGGCCCTAGTCACAGGCCTCAAAGACTGAGGTGCAAACACCAAACTCCTGGCACCATATAACTTGACACAATTACAAATATGTGTAATTACAAAGTGCTGCTCCACACGGGAAACGGCTTTTGATCTAGAAGAGATGTCCACTGGTGCAAGAGCTGTGGAGAATACTTTTCCCCGCTCCCTTTGCAAGCCCTTGCAGCCCATGAAATTCATTCCAGAGGGTTTGGGTTACTCTCCAGAACAAGAAAAGTGGCATGGGGAACTGTGAGGGAAAGGGGGAATCAGAAAGAAAATTGCCTCCTTTTACATTACTAGAAGCCCATGTTGGTTCAAAAGCTCCTCCACAAGTGGAACAGCAACACTTGATTTCACCCAATGGATTATTTACTGTATATTCCAAACAATTCAAAATATTTCCCCTCCAAGAATGCTTAGCAAAAAGGATTCTATGCTTCTAATTGATAGAACTGCATACTGACCCCATCACAAAGGCTCTGCCCTCTTTTCCTCAGATGAAATGTGGTAGTTCTAACAAGTTTTATTTACACTGAAAAAGACAGAGAAGTTATAAAAATGTCAGTTGCTTTTGCCTTCCTGTGCCTTTGGGGTTACATTGTCATTGCTGTTGGGAAATAACTGAAACAACTGGATGATTTGGAGACAGCTAACAGTGGAACCTGTCCTGGGAGAGTGAAGAAAAGTACCAGGGGTTTGAACAGAGATTTTGTGAAGAAAAACATGGCAACCTGCAAAATGAAGCTATATTTTCACCTGAGACAAGTCACGGCTTCACTGGAGAGCCTGTCCATTTTATTCACTGCTTTTTTACAGTCTGTTGACATCCACACACTTCTCAGTGCATTTCTTCCCAAAATGCCCAGGACTCAACCTCCCTTTTGCCATATCAGAAACTAAATGGTCCTTATGGCTTTTGAAAATCAGTATTGCCTTTTAAAAGTTATCTTAAGAGCTCATTCCACACTGAACCCCCTAAAAGTAACCTCTCAACTTTTATTTTAAACTTTGGTAAAGTTTGGTAACATGGCATAAAACATTTTCCTGTAGCCGATGGCAGAGGTAGAATTTCTTCGTGAGAAAAGTTAGACCAGTGTGAAATGCAATCCTTGTTTAAGGAATGTTCCAGGTCCCAATTCTGATTACATCCCTTACATTCTTAAAATAATAATGTTCATCCTGGTACTGATTTTAATATCTCATCTCCAATTTTCACCTGCCCCCACCATGTGCTATTGCCCCTCAGTTTTTCAATATTCATCCATTGACCTTTGTCTGCCTACCTCCTTAGATATTCCTTTCAATCTCAGCATATCTTGTAAGTTAATGTGTTATTAAATTCTTAGAATTCCTAATGGCCTTCTACATTGCAATTGGGTAAAGAAATTCACATTGGGTGGTATTCAACTTTACTCAGAGTAGACTCTTTGAACTTAATTAACATGACTAAATTGGTTAATTCATTTCAATAGTTCTACTCTGAGTAAAATGTAGTTGTATACCACTCAGTGTGTATGCTCTGAATACGTAGTTTTTCAAGCCCAATGATATTGTTATCTAGTGGCATATTATTAACATTAAAAATACATTCAATTTTTAGTAGTGACAGCAATAATTTGAAGATAGTGTGTGCTTAACACACAAAGACCCATTCGCACCTAATAACCACGGCCATTAAAGCTCTTAAACTTAGTGACAGGAATGGGAAGAAATGGATCATATCATTTTACAAGCCTATACCAAGTTCCAGTAATATCCTGACTCTATATGCTGCACTGTGGGCTATGGTATACTACAACATTTACTAGGAAATAAGCTCTCCATAAAATATTTAATCTACCCAATATGATATAATAAAGATACAATATCATAAATCCTCTCTGTGGAATTCTTTGTGATGGGTTACGGAATCTGTACGGAGGAATTCATACTTTATTGAAATCCAGACAAGCATTTCTTTACAACATAATTGCTTTCATCCCTGTTAAATTTGACAAGTTTTCATATACATTTTTCCTCAGAAGGCACAAAAGTATTTAACATTTTCGCTGCTTCCTCCTCCTACTCAACCAGCTCCATCACTCTCTAGTCTTTTACAAATGTGTGGATCTGCTGAGTAAACATATTCTTCCAACCAGTCTCTGATTCCCCCCTCCTTCTTTTCCCTCCCCCTCCCCACTTCTTGCTATGTCTGTGCTGCTAGAAAACATAAGTAGTGCTGGGACAAAGCCTTTTCTTTCCTCTGCATGTAATTTAATAAGCTCCTTCTGGAAAATTTAGGATTTCTGGAGACAATTCTGTACAACAGATGTATGCCCTCCCAAATGAAAAACATACATCTGCTTGTGAGAAATCTAAACACCAACAGAGAAGCAATCGCACAAACAAGTTGGGATTTGTTTTTCTACAGATGGTTCTTGTTTGGATATAAATGAAGTGGAGGGAATCCTCAGCGCTGGCAGATAAATTAGGTAATAAAGCACCATTGTACAAGAATTTTCACATATTGAGAAAGGGAGGGGTGAGATAATAGAAGGGTTTTGCTCCCAATAAAACCTCCACCGATTTATTTATCTGGTTCCACTTAGTCGCCATTCTCAGATCATTTTATCAAGGTCTGCTTTACCTGAAGATCATTTGATTTGGTTCCAGTTGCTTGCCTTTCTGGTTAGTATCCAGGATGAGGTCTATTAATTGCATCTCCCAGACGCCTGTGCACCTGTGAGATCCTGCTTCCAAATTTCCAGAATGAGTCTGCTCTTGATTCTGGGGATATTTTATGCAGTGACAAAGAGGAGAGGCAACTCAATAAGGTTACCTTGAGGGTCAATACTTTGACAACTGCAAAAATATCTTAATGTAATTAAGCATTAGGATTAATTTCTTAATCCTTGCATTTGCCAGCACCCATTGGAGAGAGGGATCTCTAATTAAATTTCCCTTTGGTCCCAACTCATGAAAACAATATCATAGAGACCTCCAGCCATAGTCAGCATGTGTGGATAACAGTGATAAGTTGGGATAATTGCAAGATTAATAACTGGTCTTTGATTTTGCCTGAAAGCTGTGTAGCTCTGTGGATGTACCGTGAATTGCCTGAAATAGCAGCCATTTCTGAGTTTGTGTTTTTTTGCTGATCACATCTTTTTTTCTTGTGCTTAGAAGCATAAAAGCCACTGACTTACAAGTAGGATTCAACTTCATATAATTTTGTTTTAACATGGGTAAAAAAAACAACCACCATAAGTTTATGAAGCATACACATATCACATCCATTATGATGCATCTGACCTATCAAAATTTTCCATGCTGATTGTGGGCAGAGAATTTGGTGTGCGCATGATATGTGTGCTTTGCTTCTTTAAATGAGATGCTTCAGGGGCAGTACCATTCATGGTAGGAAAGCATAAGAGACTTACTATGAAAGCAAATGACAGACTCTGCTACAAGGCAGCAGATCCTGTATCCTACATCACATGAGGCCTTGTTTAACAGATATGCATCTGGCACAAATTACACAGGGTGAGCCTTTTCTGGTATGGAAATATAACTATGGGGAAAGCTTCATGTGCTGATATTTATGTTTAACCTGGTCCTGAGTTGCTTGCTGCTTTATATGTAACAAAAGCCCCAAGACCTTGACTATGGCCTTGTCAATAGGGTTTATTTGGATCCGAACATGAGGTCAGTTACAAATACATTCACTTTAGAAGGCTGGTCCTGGAATACAGAATATTTTCATGAAGCCCATTGTTCATCAGAATAATCAAAGTATGAGTCTACTGATCATGCAGAGAAGAAGTAGACCTTTGTTCCAATGTACTGTTAAATATGAATACGTGCTTTCCATTGCTGAGACATATTCTATCTGTTCAGTTCCTACATAATTTGCCCATGACTAGATTCAGAGAGTATAGCAGGGTGCCTTTAGGTAAATATGTTCTTGCTAGCTTGACTCCTTATTGCATGAATAAGACATTTTTATTTGGATTTGATTGCTTCTTGACAATATAAATGGCTGTCTTATAATTATTCCAGCCTTATAACTACAGGGTTGCTTCCTGTTGAACTCTGAAGCTCTTTTAAAAAATATCCTTTTACTCCTTATCACAATGTTCTGTGGGGATCCCGCCCCCCCTTCCATACATCTCTTCTTCATCAGATTATGGACAAATGAGCAAATGACAGCTGCACTCTCTGATTGGCCTATCTCTTCTTTCTGATTAACCTATCCTATGATTTATGATGCACCAAGAGAACTGTTCATGGGTGATGGAGTAACTGAACATGAGAAGGGGTTAATTTCCTTCAGGAGCACAAACCATGCAGGTACAAGGTAAGGCAAAAGGGACGCGGGTGGCGCTGTGGGTAAAACCTCGGCGCCTAGGACTTGCCGATCGCATGGTCGGCGGTTCGAATCCCCGCGGCGGGGTGAGCTCCTGTTGTTCGGTCCCAGCTCCTGCCCACCTAGCAGTTCAAAAGCATCCTTAAGTGCAAGTAGATAAATAGGCGTTTCCGTGTGCTGCTCTGGTGCCGGTTCGCCAGAGCAGCTTCGTCACGCTGGCCACGTGACCCGGAAGTGTCTGCGGACAGCGCTGGCTCCCGGCCTTTAGAGTGAGATGAGCGCACAACCCTAGAGTCTGTCAAGACTGGCCCGTACGGGCAGGGGTACCTTTAACTTTACCTTTACAAGGTAAGGCAAGCCAGTTGCTTTGATAACGACCCATTGCCCCAACTATATATGTGATTAAAGCATGTCAGCTAAGTTGTGCGCTAGTCTGTTCATTTGTGAGTCATCAGTCTGTTGGTTTTATATATCTGTATCTGCAAAAAAACAAAACAAAAAGAACACACAAAAAAACTTCAAGCTGCATGTATCTATGTCCAGAACAGTTTTACTGAGCCTTATCTTTTGCAACAGTAAACTAAACTTTAATCTGCATCCATGTGATGACTGGTACTGGGAGCAACTTCCCTTATGTGATGATCTCACCTGAGATTCCCAACAATGGGATCCTGTTTATGGGTCTAATCCCTACCTACAGCAGGAGCATATGCAATCCTCAGCCTAATTTCATGTGTGTGTGGGATAGCTCGTTTGGTAAAATGGGCAAAGAGGGGTGGGAAGGCAGGAGCCCTCTGCAAGTGATCAGCTCAGACCTCTGTCACGCCTGATATTCCCTTTCCTGGTGGCCAACTGGGTGTGGAGGAAAAAGAGTGAGGAGAAATATCAAAGAGTGATGGAAAGAGAAAGAGAGCAAGGGAGAAAAAGGAAGTGAGTGAGAGGGGGTGGTAATGGTGACAGAAAGAGAAAGACTTTTAGATTTGGCTCCACCCATTGCTGGCTCTACAGACCATGCAGCCTCTGACAAACCACCTCCCAGGACAAGGAATGTGACCCTTGAGGCAAAAGGTTTCTATTCTGACATAGAGGGATTTATCATCCCCTAGTGCTGGACTTGATCCCAAGCCAACACTGAGGGCTTATCCACACTTCCTTTCGTCCCGTAATTTCTAGTCATGCTTTTAATTTTGTTCCACCATGGGCAAACCCACTGTTTACTGCTGAATGCAACAAACATCAATCCACAGAAATCCTGATTGATGTTGTTCCAATTCAGCAGTAAAGAGCAGGGGTAAGTGGTGGGACAACATTAAAACCTCTTGGAGTCGTGGCTAAAAATCATAGGGCAATCAGAAATGTGGATGAGCCCTACTCCAAAACACCTGTGCAGCGTGCCATGAAAACAAAGAGTCCCTTCCACTGTATATCATTCCATGATGCATGTATATGTGTGTCTGGCCTCTAAAGTTTAGTGTCAATTAATTTACACCAATTGGTAAGGATATTCCTGGGAAGAGATGATGAACCTCAGACAAAGCTGTGCAGGCTTCTCCTTGTCCTGCAATAGGTAAGAATATCCCATGGTAGGATCACGCTATTTTCTTTGAAAAATTGTTATCTGGAAATTCTCTTTCTCTTATTTGACAAAGTCCCCACCCACTTAATAGCCATGCTTTTGTTGCTGCAGCAATTATTTTAAGAGACTTCCAGTTCCCTTTGTTAATTTTCATTTCACATCCACAGCTCTCTGTAGAAATAGTTTTGCACCTGGAAACAGCAATATAAAAATATGTATAATCTTTACTCAAGAAAGAAGCCAGAATGCCACACTCATAGCAACTGAGGCCTAAAATATCGCACGAGTGCCTTACAGAATAACCTTGAAACTACAATTTACTAAACAAATATTAAGTGTAAGCTCTGGAAATTGGCTAGGCTCTGATCTCAGCTGCATCATGGGCAAAGCTCCAAAGTAACTAAGAGCCAAATATAGCCCAGTATGCCCTGTAGTCATCATTCCCCCCACTTTTTTATCTTTTGGATAACTGAATAACAGCTTGATAACACATGCGCTCTTCAGCCAAAGTTTAGTCATCAAAGTGCTTCCTAAAACAAATTGCCCCTCCCTTGCTTTATAATCATGGGAAGGTTTCATTTTTTACGATCATGCTAAAATGGTTCCATTCTGGCTCCAAGCATCTCTGGAAAATGACCTATTGAAACATGTAGGAAATTAAGGCAGTGTTGACTTCCTGGTAGACACCAAACAATTAAATGGCTCTCCCTGGAATGTACGGTCTGTACTCGCTGGCTATTTGTATAATACATTACCCTTTACAGCCAGCCTGCGTTAATCGACTCAATCTGGGGAACTCCACCCTTGGCAAAGGTTTTCTATGAAATAAAAATATGGAGCAAAGGACAGAAATGCGGTTTAGGACGAACCGAGGGGACCGCCACCTCCCCCATGTTTTGTATCTCATGGGGTTGTTTCGCAGGAGGACTTGCACTCTGTGGTTACTGGGATATATTTAGTAAAAAGTATCTTAGAAAGCTACAGTGTGAAAGCAGGTATAGAGCAATTGTATGCACGTTTAATCAGAATATTATAGAGCCGAACAGTAATCGAAACCTCAGCCAGGGAGCAGCAGGGCTAAGTACTGCACCCAAAGCCCTGCTGTTCACACCAGCTGGGGCAGAAAGAGAGGGAAGTCAAATCATTCTGGCAGCCTGGAGCTGATCCACCAATAATTTCTCTCATGAAAAAAGGGATGTCCTAAGGAAAAGCTGGACATTCCAGGATCAAATCAGAAACTGGGATGGCTTCTCTAAATCAGGAATGTCCCTGGAAAATAGGGACACTTGGAGGGTCTGCAATGAGACTGTCTTGACATCCTGCACCTCCCTGACGAGCTCAGCTAGTCCACCAGAATGACCTATTTTGAAGCTTTCTCTGGGCTGCTGGTACTTCCCCCCCCTCCTGCCAGAACAGGAAGTTTCAAACCAGCAGAGTGATACAGTGGTACCTCGGGTTACATACGCTTCAGGTTACAGACTCTGCTAACCCAGAAATAGTACCTCAGGTTAAGAACTTTGCTTCAGGATGAGAACAGAAATCATGCAGTAGCGGCGCAGTGGCAGGAGGAGGCCCCATTAGAACTGGTGGTTCAGGTTAAGAACAGTTTCAGGTTAAGAAAAGACCTCCAGAACGAATTAAGTTCTTAGCCCGAGGTACCACTGTACTGGTAAACAGGGCGATTTTTTTCTGGAAAAAGAGGTGTCGGAGCTCACCATGAACTCTTGTTCTCTTAGAAGGGTAATAGCACCTACCTGAGAGGTGCTGGAACTGAGTTCCAGTGAGTTCTGGCTGGAAAAAAAGCCCTGCTGGCAGCAACCCCCAGGCTAAAAGGGCTAAGTGGAAGACCATCTCCACCTAATCCAACCCACTTAGAGCCCAGTGCAAAAATAAATAAAGCTTTGGTGTGTTTAGATCTGTAGTCTTAAAAATACAGTAAATCCAACACATGTCTGTCTTTTCAGGAATAAGTTTCACTAAATTCAGTAGGTTTTACTCTCATGTAAATGAGAATAGGGTTGCTATCTGTCCCATTAAACTTTAATTAGTTTAATGTAAATGCCCAGTGCACTTCCTTCTTTAAAAGTCTCACCACGGCAGAGGATTTCGCGCAGCAGCTAAGAAGGGCAGGAGAGGCAGCATCTTCCCAAAAAGGAGTCCTGGAGCATGCGGTTTGTAAATCAAAAATAAGGTTTATTTACAAAACACCAAAAAACAACCCTGGCGACGATCCACACATCTCAGCAAAACACACACCCAAAAGGGAGAAGGGGGAGAACAAACAAACAGGGGGACTATTTATACAGACTCATGTTCCTGGAAGCCTAATGACCTCCAGCTGCTCAGTGATTAGAGCGTTTCTGCTACTCTTTTAACCCTTTGATAGCAACACCCCCTCTCGCTCGTAACACTGAGCTGTACCAACCTTAATACAAATTTAAACCTGAACAGAAACATTTATGAGATTGCGGACTCAAAGCTTTTGTAAAACCGTCTGCGAGATTTTCTTGGCTTGGACAATACTTTAGTTCAATTAAACCTTGTTTTACACTTTGGCATACATTTTGATAACGGATATCCAAGTGTTTTGTGTGCGCCTTGAATTGACCTGATTTAGCTAGTTTAATACAAGGTTGATTGTCTTCCCACACTCTGATAGGTAGGGAACATTCTCCAAACAATTCTTGTACCAGTTGCTTATAAAATTCCAGTTCTCTACATATATCTGATAACGCATTGAACTCAGATTCAGTTGAACTTAAAGCTATAAGTGATTGCTTTCTTGATCTCCAACCAATTAGTGCATTTCCAAATTTTATCGCCATTCCTGACACTGATTTTCTATCTGGTCCAGCATCTGCCCAACTGCTGTCGGCCCAACATTCAAGTTGTGTGCTGCCCTCTGCTGATAGTTTTAAGCGAAAGCTTTTGGTAGTTTGGAGATACCTTAAAACTCTTTTTACTCCTTGCCAAGCATGCATTGATGGTTTTTCAGCTTGTCTACACAGCATGTTGACAGCATATGTTATATCGGGCCGAGTCCACTGTGCAATGTGGAGTAGACTGCCTATCGCTGACTGGTAAACCCCGGGATTACAGAACTCTGCCTTTTGCTCAGTTTGAGCATCCTTTGTGTAACTTAACTCCATTGGGGTTTTAACACCAGCACAGTTGTTCATTTTAAACCTTTCCAGCAACTGCTGGATTTTAGCTTCTTGGCTAAGCCAATAGTTACCATTTTCATCTTGCTGAATTTTAACTCCTAGATAAACAGATACATTGCCTAGTGATTTTATCTGAAACCTTTCTCCAAGCTTTGTGGCAAATTGTTGTGCAAGTTTATCATCCTTTCCACTGTATAATAAATCGTCAACAAATATCAAAACTGCTTCTTGTTCACATCCCGAGCCTTTTAGATAAAGACACGCATCTGCTGCGCTCTTTCTGAACCCCATGCTCTCTAGAGCATCGTTTAAGCAGGAATTCCAATTACGGGCGGACTGTTTCAACCCATAAATGGATTTGTGTAGGCGCCAGACCTGGTTTGGCTTGTCTCCTTCAAAACCTGGTGGTGGTGTCATATAGACTTCCTCCTGTAAGTCTGCATTTAAATAAGCCACATTGACATCAAAATGAAACAGCTTATTTCCCTTCTTAGCTGAAGAGGCTAGAAGCATTCTTAATGACTCCGATCTTGAAGTAGGGGCATAGATTTGAGAATAGTGAACACCTTTGCGCTGCGAAAACCCTTTTGCAACTAGCCGGGCTTTATATTGCAACTCTTCAGTAGTTGTGGGCTTTAAACGATATACCCATCAACAACCTACAGCTTGTTGCCCTTTCGGAAGCTCTGTACTTGTAAACACACCGAGAGACTTCATTGAAGCCATCTCTTTTTCCATTGCTTCCTGCCACTTTACGGCTTCTGAGCTTGGAAGCTGTTGTACTTCCATATAGCTTTCTGGCTCACACTGTGCCATATTTACGTATACACTTGTCACCTTAAACCGCTCTGGCGGCTTGCCCTTCGTGGCGCGTTTTGACCTGCGCAATTGCTCCTCTTGTGCCCCCTCTGACCGTTGGCTGTCAGAATCTGTCTCAGACTTTATGTCTGGACGCGCCCCTAGGGATAAAGACCTCCGTTTAGATACCTCCTTTGGGCTTGGTGTTGCAGGTGACCTGCTTTGCTTTTGCTGTCTGCTAGGCCTACTGACTGGCAAAGTTGGAGCACTCCTAGATTCTGGCTTTTCTACCTTAGGAGAAGAACCTCGTGCCTGATCAGAATCTGCATCTGAACCATGTGCACCATCCCCTTCTGGCTCATCACTCTCTGGACTTTCTTTCTCAGCATGAATGCCTAAATCATCTCTCAAAATGTCAGGGTTAGCGTGTAAGTGAGTCCATCCGGACTGCTCACAAAAATCAGCGCTCCTACTGAGGACCACTCTTGTAGTATCCCCACCTGGGTCCACAAACCTCCAAGATTTGGCATGTGGTTCGTACCCGCAAAAGATGAGTTTCCTAGCCCTTGGACTTCCCTTTTTCCTTAACGCTTTTGGGATAAGTACATAGGCTTGAGATCCAAACACCCGAAAGTAATTAACTTTGGGCTTCTTCCCATATAAAGCAAAATAAGGCGTAGTATCAATTACCGAATTATATACTCGGTTCAGAATATGAGTAGCCGCCTGCCAGGCTTCCGCCCAGTAACTCTGAGGAAGTTTAGCATCAAACAACATAGAGTTTGCCAACTCTTGCAGAACCCTATTTTTACGTTCGGCCACGCCTCCTTCTTGGGGGGAATAAGGTGTAGACAGACGATGCTTAATTCCCCTTTTCTTAAAGAAATTCTGCAACACAGACCCGGTAAATTCTGACCCTCTGTCTGTCTGAAAAGCAAGTACTCTAGTACCGAATTCAAGTTCTACCGCATGAACCCAATTTTTAACTGTTTCTGCAGTATCTGCTTTTGTTTTGAGAGGAAAAAACCATGTAACCTTTGTTTTGTCATCCGAGAGACACAGTGCATACTTCGAACCTCCCATGCTAGCAACAGGCATTGGGCCACATAGGTCCATATGCACAAGTTGGAATACTTTGTCAGATTTCCTATCTGAACTGGGATAGCTGCATCTATGAACCTTCGCACTTTTGCATGCAGTACAATCCAAATACTTAGTACATTTGTTCAATTTGCACCCTTCTGATAATTCAGGTTGCCTTTTAACATACTGAAAATTAATATGCCCTAAACGGCGGTGCCATAAATGAACACAAGAATTATGGGTAGGCGTGTTCACACAACCAGCATGAACCTGTTCAACTTCATCTGGACTTGTCTCAAAATAATATAACCCATTTCTGCATTCCACCTGCAAAAGAGATACGTTATTCTTTGAAATAGTGCAAACCCCATTTTCAAACACAGTTTTAAACCCATTTCTATCAAGTTCTGACACAGACAAAATACACCCCTTCAGTCCCTTTAGCACGTAGGCATCAATTTCTGTTTGCAAACAATTCAAGAACACTGTGCCTACAGTCTCTAAGGAACGTTTAGTTGAATCTGCCATAGTCACAACTTTAGGGGTTTGCAAATGTCTGCAATTCTGCAAACGTACACTAGATGGCGCCACCAGGTGGTGAGATGCACCACTGTCGATCAACCAGCGTAGATTGCTGCCTTGGCCACGCCCTTGCATCAACGCCATTGCTGAAGCCATGTGCTGTGTGCTGTGGGAGTAGCCACGACCTCCTCCTCTTCTTCGACGTCCCCTGGAACTCCTTGTCTGGTAACTAGGGGTAACGGCCTTGTTGCTGTCTTGACCAGGTTCACGTGTGCAATTCCTGATTAGGTGGGAAGGGGAACCACAGCGAAAACAGTGTCTAGCTGCAAAAGCATTTACTGTGTGCTCAAACTCAGCATCAACACTCTTAGGCACAGCATAACTCCCCTTTAAAGACAAACCTCTTTCTCTTTGCCTTTTATCCTGTTCATCCGCAAGCCGAGAAGAAATGTATTCAAGGGTTAATTCAGTTGAAGGCATAGCTTCCAAAGTTAGAGCTAGAGTCTCATAGCTTTTATCAAGAGAAGACAACAATATGTATGACTGCTGCTCCATAGAGAAAGGAATGCCCAGCTGTCTTAGTTGATTAAAGGCAGACACCATTTTGGCAATATGTTCTTTCACACACGCTCCCGGTTGGAGACGTAAATCAAACAAACATCTTGTAGCATGGATCTTGGCCCCCGCAGTGTTTCTGGAATTTAACCGCTGCAGAACCGTCCAGACCTCATGCGTGTTCTTTAACTCAGAAACATAAGGCATTTGCTCTGGTCCCACTGCCAAAACTAGTAGACCTTGGGCTTTCCTGTCGCGTTTCTGTGAAGCTGCTGCTGCTGCTTTGGCTTCTGCAGACGCGTCTGCAGCTGCCTGTAAAGGCGGTGCTTCAGTACAGCTCCACAACTCTTTTGCTTGCAACCAAACCCTTACTCTAGCCTTCCAATCTTGCCAATTTTTCCCATTGAGTCGCGTAAACCGGACAGTAAAACTTTCCTGGGACTCTGCCATCCTCCCTGGGGCTTAGGAACGATACTCACACACCTGTAGACCGTCTCCCAGCTGCTGAGGTGGCTCCTTGAGGAATCAGACGTCTTCCAGCGAGTACAAACTGCGCAGTGCCTCTTTAAAACTTTTCTAGGCACGTTGCAGGACTCAAGCTGCTTTGAAGGCTTTCGTTGTCGGCAACCGCTTCTGTCTTCACTCCAGTCCTTGCATAAATCACTCTGAACTGCTCTCCTTATCTCCTTCTTGACGTACAAACAACCATAACCTGTCCCATTAAACTTTAATTAGTTTAATGTAAATGCCCAGTGCACTTCCTTCTTTAAAAGTCTCACCACGGCAGAGGATTTCGCGCAGCAGCTAAGAAGGGCAGGAGAGGCAGCATCTTCCCAAAAAGGAGTCCTGGAGCATGCGGTTTGTAAATCAAAAATAAGGTTTATTTACAAAACACCAAAAAACAACCCTGGCGACGATCCACACATCTCAGCAAAACACACACACAAAAGGGAGAAGGGGGAGAACAAACAAACAGGGGGACTATTTATACAGACTCATGTTCCTGGAAGCCTAATGACCTCCAGCTGCTCAGTGATTAGAGCGTTTCTGCTACTCTTTTAACCCTTTGATAGCAACACTATCCTTTAGTTACAGCACAGAGAGCTGAAGTTGCTTTTTATGACAGAGGTTACAAACACTTAAGGTTGCAGACTCTGCTAACCCGGAAGTAGTACCTTGGGTTAAGAATTTTACCTCAGGATGAGAATGAAAATTGCACGGCAGTGGCATGGCAGTAGCAGGAGGCCCAATTAGCTAAAGTGGTACCTCAGATTAAGAACTTGTTTCAGCTTAAAAACGGACCTCCAGAATGAATTAAGTTCGTAACCAGAGGTACCACTGTATTAAGAAAAACACCTGAATAGGAGACTGTAGAGTCCTCCCCAGTTTGACTGCCCCACCTTTTCTACTTATTTCTGATTAAGAGAATCCTTTGATGACTTCTTGCACAAGAGTTGTCCAAATCCCAAAGCTGGTCCTCTTTCTTGCTGTTCCCCAACAAAATCTCTTCTTCCCCACTCTATTGAAATGATTGCTCTGTTTGAATGGTTCCTGGTTCTGGGATCAAAGGGGGAATTGCAACCGTGAACTAGGAAAGGAAGTCCAGAAGTACTGGAATGAATGGGCAGCAGTCACCTTGCTGAGCAGTGGAATCTCTTTGTTACAGGTGCCGAATTATTTGGGTGACAAGTGGAATGCACTCTGGTAATCTGGAAAATAAAGATGGAAAGAACACTTGATGTATATGGACAATTAGAATTGGCTTCCTGAGTGTGTTGGAACTGCTACACTAGCTTTTCAGCAGGTGGGTTGCTGTTGCTTACTGAGAAGGAGAGGGGCAAGCCAGTGGAAATATCACTGTGTATGGTGGAAACACACCAGCAGGGGCATTGGGTTGGCTCTGCCAGCGCATTTGCTCCCTGGTAGGAAGCTAGTATAATAGGTCTGACCCACCCATGAAGCCCTTTCTGTGGATAATTTACGATGCAGTGAATTTTGTGTATGTGCAATGTAAACATTTCCTTAACCAGCTTAGGAGAACATATTATTCCTAAGGTGCGCAGGGCCAAATGTAGCTTTAATGGAATGCAGAGGCTTCCAGAATTCACAAAACTAATCTGTAAATCACAATGGTATGACCACATACCTTTAAAAAAAATGCACTATGTTTATTTGCAAGGTTAAACCTCTCCCACAGATTCCTCTGGCCAATTTAAACCAAGCCAAGGTCAACATCATCAAACAAATCAGATGGAGCTCTGGACATTTGTTACAAAGCCTGTAAGTTTTAATTCTGTGACTGTTAGAAACATCACTGTCTGACATGCTAAGGCTGTGACCCTCAAATCCAGCCCTGACCCATCAAGGTCATGGTGACAATTCTTTCTGAAGTGCTTGTGTTCCCAGCTACTTAACTTTAAAACAGGCATTAGTCACTGTGCTAATTTAATGCACAGGAAATTAGGGGGAGTAGAAAAAGAACCAAGACAATTACCTTGGCTCAGATGTTGCCTTCAGCCACTGATTTCACTTTAAAGACAGTACTTGTCTTGCAAAATGTTGTACTCAAAGGGACAGAGAGATGAATGGACAATATTTAGTAAAAGGCACAAGCAACTAGACGACAGACAGCTTGATGAAAAAAGAACCAAAATTCAAACACAGAATGTTCAGTTATAAAAGCTGTCTTGATAACAAGCCTCCTGAATGGAAAGATTTTTCCTCAATCAGGCCTTAATTTGAGCAAAAGGTTAGTCCTAAACATTGCTGTGTTGTTTGTGTTTGCTTGTAGGGAGGACTGGTCTGCTTCATGACTATCAAGTTTCATTTTGGACCCTAGACTCCATTTACCTGCTTGGCTCCTGAAAGCTTCAGGGATGGCTCATCCTTCTAAATTGGCCCAAAGTTTTTTTCATAAATGTTTTCTGCACATAGCCTGACCCCCTCCCAGTAGGAATGCACAAATGTGCTTTCAATTCCTGGAACCAATTTCCTCTCTGCAATGCAAGCCCTTCTTAAACTGTTCTGTAACACTTAATTCACTCTTGTATACCTGCATGGAATGATCACAACAAAAACAAGCTGCAACTGCAAACAAGGCCTCATGCCTATTTAGAGTTGTAGCAGTCAGTTCTGTCCAGGCTGGCATCAGGACCAGCATTATTAGGGACCTGCTGAGGCCCACATCTATGCAGCGGCCCCACAGCTGACTCCTCATATTGTGAAGTCTCCAGGCTCTGTTCCTCCCCCTGTGCGCTCCACTGTCCAAACATGCGAAGAATGACTAGCATAAGGAGCAACTTCCTCCTCCTGTTGTGCACACTAATTCTGGAGGAGTTGGGTGGACCGAGTCCCAAGGAAGAGGGGAAGGAAAAGGGCAGTGGTGACAGTGGCAAGGAGGAGATGTATATTTACATGAGGGGGAGGGCCCACCAGGACTACCTTTCCCAAGCCCCTATCCCTGCCAAAACTTGGAGCCTGCATTGTGTTGGGCAAGTTGTATTTTAAGGGTCAGCCCAAGACATCTTGGCATCTGAGGCAAACCCAAAATGGTGCCCTCCCCTCCACCAGGGAAGAAGTGTGAGTGAAGCTCTACAATCAGGAACAAAGGGAGAATAAATACATTGGGACCTGCTGCCCCTGTGGATACTGCTGCCTGAGACAGTTACTTCACTTTGCCTCATGGGTGGACTGGCCCTACCTAGGATGCATACATGGGCAGGTGCAGTTTTTCAGCTGGAAGAGGATTTGCTGGAAGAAGGAGGAGGAGGAGGAGGAGGGGGAGGAGGAGGAGGAGGAGGAGGAGGAGGAGGAGGAGGAGGAGGAGGAGGAAACCATCCATATTCCCATCCACAGACAACCATATGACCACAACCTGCTAGTGTTGGGCTGGGCTGGGGGCATTAGTGGGCAAAGGAAGAAATATAGATGTTACCTTTGTACAGTAGTCTAGTTTATTAATGCCACCCATGCCTCTGCATATCTGCAATGGTCATTGATGTGCATTGATCTGATCCACGTCCTGGAATCAAGTTGGAGCTCTGTGGATGGACTATGCCAGAGCTGCATCAGTCCGAACTCAGCTCAATGCCAGCTTAAGTTGGATGAATCTAACTGTCAGTTTTGAACGTTCTCTTGCTAGCCATCTATTGGATGCATTAGCTTATTTATAGATACTAGGTTTCTAATTTCATTGGCAAACATGTTTTATATATCAATCAGAAAGAGACAAAAACTCACTTTCAAATGCAAATGTGAAATGTCAATTTTGCATAACACTTAACATTATCACCCTAAGCATTTGTTTTGCTGTATTGTATTTTAAATCAATGCAGAATAACCCCCTCTCCAGATATTAGCATGCTTCTGCCAGGGCTTTGCAGACACCACTGGCACATGTTGAAAAGGTTTAATATCTTGGAGACAATCCGATCTTCACAGAAAAGCTGTCGCAAGAGTAGAAGCTAGAAAATCGAAACCACACAGTATTTTCTGATCTGAATGCAGCTTTAGAAACTTTCAAATACAGAACAGAAAGAGGCCTCTTCTATAACTAGCCAATTTGGTCCTTCACTGATCTGCTGCCTTCAGGGGTGCCAACTTGAATAAAATATTGGGGAGGTCCAAGAAAGCCCTGCCCTGCATGATCAATGTCATGATGCAGTGCACAGCACCATTTGAATGGCAGTTTCCATTAACTTGGGGGGTGGCTAGCACCATCCAACATTTTATTGGGGGGTGAAGACCCCTCGGTCCTTAGGAGTTGGCGCCTTACAGATTTTGTTGGCCAGTGTGACCACTGATCAGTGCTGATGGGAATTGCAGGGCAACAACTTATTCAAGGAATTAAGTTAGTGGGTTCCTTGTTGATTCAAAATGAGTAGTCCTCAAAATGATGTTGCAATATTTAGAAAATTTCATTATGATGCATTTATATTCAGAGAGAGAGAGAGAGAGAGAGAGAGAGAGTTCATGTCACCCATGGGCCTATCAGGGACCCCCTATGGTGCCTGCAAAAGCTCTCATAAATAGCTCATCAGAAGTCCCCAGTGCACAGGAGACCACTTGCTTTTCCTGCTCAGTTCTTATTCACAATGACTCAGCCTCTCCTATATCAAACACACACCATTGCACATGCCCACCGTAGATGCCGGGATGGGACATTCACTCTTCTCTATCTTAAAGTGGACTTCAGAAACCCTTTGAAAACTTTTGGCTCTGTCCCCTGAATTGTTTCAGGGTGGATCCAGGCTGGTGTGGCTGCTGTGGTGGCACTTGATCTAATCCACAGATTGGGGCCACAGGGTGGGAATGAGGGTGTCGGTGCACAGCCCCAATTAAAATGAGATCTCCACATTCCTGACAGTGGTGGATATATCTGAGCATGTTCAGGGTCCTCCATTGCATCTCCAAGATCATAGTGGGCCATGCCTGACATTGTATTTCCTCTTCTCCGCTTCACAAATGGGCAGGGAATAGGGGATGTTGGCAACCCCTCCTTGCCTGATCTTTCTGGGCTTCAGAGAATTCCCAGCAGAGGCCTATTTAGGGCAGCATGACTGGTTCCACCACACTGGGCACCAAGCCTAGGGGACACTACAGAGCATCACAACTATGACATAGTGAACTGAGAATGGAAGGTGAGGTGTGCACACTGAATTTTGTAGTCTTACGGGGTGCTGATGAAATTTGGAAGACCAAAGTCTGCCCCTGATTCCCAGAAAATATTCAGAAATATTAGACTATGCATTCCAAATTAAGAGGGTTTTGCCTATCTCTACAGGACAGGAGTCTGCAGGGGATTGCTGATACTTTACTGTACCTGCAAAATGTTGAATGCAAGCCTAGTGCTGCTGTTGCAGTCATTTCTGTCAATGAGCCTTCAAGTTTCTTGTGTTGTATCCACGGCACATAACACCACAGTGTGCTCATTTTTGCCCATGTTGCTTGATTATCTGCATATAGTAATTACTATTAAAACTTCACACCTATCATCTTTAAGGATTTTAGCACTGCTCTGCATCTTTTGCAAATAAATGTGTGTGAGAGGTTAATTAGTTGCTACTAATAACAACCCCGGTTATTAGCACTGTGTAGCCTTGAGGAGGGGAAACCCATCTTTAGAAGAGAGATCTGGACTCTGAATGCCAGATTTATTAGTTTGCAACTTGTAAAATGAAAAGAAAAGAGAAACATGAACTAGATCCCCCCCACCCTTTTTATTCGATGACAATGGAGACAAACACCTGGAGGCCTGTGATAATTGCTACACGAACAGGAGACATATTTGAGAAGTTCAAAATAAATCTGACCGTGTTCTGAATGTGTGGGAGAGAGAAATGGTGAAGAAAGGTGTTAAAGGCGCCTCTTAAAGACAGAGGAAGTTCTTTCCACTGAAGTGTTGAATTGGTCCTACAGACAGACCAGCAGGCACTCGGTACTTTGATTTTGTTTGCACTGTGCTCACAGGTGATCCAGGAATTCATGTGACAATGTGTCATGAATACTTTGTTGGTAACTCCAAAACTATGGCTTCTTTCATTCAGATGAATGCCCATTGCATCTTATCCTTGATGCAAGGATATTGTTATCTCCTAAACCATAGAATTTCTTTTCTCATGGACACAAAGCATAGCAATATAGCTGCCATTAACAGAGGGTTGAAGAGGAATCTGGAATCCATGGGTCGCATTCAGCACAGTTCAAAGGCGAACATTCTGTCTCTGCAATAATTTATTCTTGCGCAACGGAAAGTTCTCCTTCTCTCTTCCACTTGTGAACTCTAAATCTGTACTGGGTTTTCCACAGGGTGTATGGAGGTGGGAAGATTTCTGTTGTGCAAGCTTGCGCAATTATTTAGTTGAATACACCCATGTGTTTAGGCAGGTTATGAAAATTTGCACTAAAGTATGAGTCTGCTAGGTTGGCAGGAGCAGGGACCGAGCAACGGGATCTCATCCCATCGTGGGGATTCGAACCGCCGACCTTCTGATCAGCAAGTCCTAGGCTCTGTGGTTTAACCCACAGCACCACCCGCGTCCCAACCTAGCAGTTCGAAAGCACGTCAAAGTGCCAGTAGATAAATAGGTACTGCTGCAGTGGGAGGGTAAATGGCATTTCCGTGTGCTGCTCTGGTTCGCCAGAAGTGGCTTAGTCATGCTGGTCACATGACCTGGAAGCTGTACGCTGGCTCCCTTGGCCAATAAAGTGAGATGAGCACCGCAACCCCAGAGTTGGTCACGACTGGACCTAATGGTCAGGGGTCCCTTTACCTTTACCTTTATGAGATTGCTATTAAAGTGGCATGATTTAGGAAACAAGTACTGTTAAAATGCTTGTTCAGGGGCACGTGTCTGTAAACACACCTCCATGCCAGTAGTCTGTGTTTGAGGAATAAACTCTTCCACAATCCAATGCTTGAGGGAATTTGGTTCAAATGGTGTGTGATAGGAAAATTATTCCCAATGAAACCTGGGTGCTGTTCTGCTGAAGGACTGGCAAGCCTGTGTCTTAGTCCTAGTAACTTAACTTTCATGCATCCAGGTGTGATAATACTCATATTATTTACTTGTTTATTTATTACCTGGCCTTTACCATAAGGTCCCATAATGACCACTCACACTTTACATTGTGGGTGCCCTTTGCGGGATCATATGCAGTGCTACAGTTCCCGGGGAACTTAATGGCAAGCAGGGACTGCCCTGCCTCTCAGTGTTTTATTTGGAGGTTCACGTCCAGCCTCAGTAGTTAAGTTTCATTGAGGGGAGGTGGGGCTAGTCCCAATTATATATAGGGGATGGAGCTGACAGTAGCCAGGCAGTCTGCTCAGGAGATTCACCCATCCTCCTCTCGCTTAGTTTAATGTTTTCTTTTTGCAGGTTAACTTTTTCTTCCTGTTTAGCAGGCGCTGCTACGGTCTTTGACTGGTTGCTGTTGAAGGACCGGGAAGAAATTTTCCTGCATTGGCAGGTTTTGTCTTCCCCATAGCAATTCGTCACAACCTTGGCAGTTTATGGCCTTGGGTGGAATCTTTTAGTCTTTTCTTCCCTATAATGGGTGTGTGTGTGAAGTGGTGACTCAGCCCCCTACTGCGTCAATTCCAGGGTCCTCTCTTAAAAGGGGTTATATAATGGGTGCCACTGGCCATACACTGAAAGGTCGTTAGTGAACTACCCTGCGTGGGGGGATATGGGCTGGGCTGCCTGCTACACATACGTCTCGCAGTGCATCCCCATATTCCATTTACCCTGATGAGCCCCAGTTCCCCCCAACTGGTGAGCTGTGAGGGCTACACACCCAAGGCCTAAGCCAAGGTCTTCCTACATTCAGAAGTTTAATAAAGTTGTGGCCTAATTTTAATTCCATAACACATTGTCAGAGTCTTTATTCCTTTCTTGTGATCCCTGGGGGCTGGGGCTGTCGCGGCCTGGTCACAAAAAGGCACTTACAAGGGGAGCAATGGAGACATGTCAGAAGTTATCCCGGCATTTCTATCCCAGTGATGGGTGTGGTGTATCCCATATGATGAAATCGTGTCCCAATTCCATTTTGTGCCAAATCGTTTATATGCTTCAAGGCCTTGCATTTTAGCACACTACAAAGCTATCCTTATTCAACATGCTTATTTAACTAATTCCCTTTGTAGGCTTTTTTGGAGCTGTAACGATCTGTCCACATTTTTTGCTGGAATCTTATAAAATCAAAATGTTATGACTCTTGTGAAGTTGCCTGGCGCACAAAGATCATTTAATGCTTTTGGTTTCCAAATGCCATCCAGTTTTTACTTTTATTTTATTTCAAGCAGCGACAACTATCCCCTCACAACCAATGTGGAAAGAGTGCATCAGCTTGCTAAAAGTTATTGTGGGCAAGAGCCTCCTAAAGAACAAGCTTATGATACATTTTAGTGCAATACATTCTATATGATATCTCACTTTCAAAGTCACAGCGAAACACGACGTTTCCAAATGGGATTTTGCGCCAAGATTGGGCAATGGCCAATTGGTTACGATATATGCGTCTACTTCCAGCTACCAAAACCTTTGTGTACATTCTAATTAACTTTTCACATTCTCTCGTTAAATGAATCTCAGTAACAGCTTCCAATGCTTGAGTTTAATTACCATGCAAATGGAATTGTCATCATGGTTAGTCACTTGTGCGATCTGCAGCATAATTCTCTCCCAAAATGAATACTGTCATTCTTGTATGAAGAGGGTAAGGGAACTTGGAAATGTAATTATTACTTTTAAAAAAAGAAAGAAAAGATCTAGCTGATGGCATGGTGTTTTAAAGTATTTGTTTCAGCCAAAAATATGCTACCTTGTTACAACCATCCCACATTTTCGATTAATCATGAGGGTTTTAAAATAAGTTAATGAGGAAAAGTTAAGTAAAAGTAAAATAAAGTAAAGTAAAAAATAAAACATGCTGCAGGCGTACTAATTTAAACTATCAGTATAGCAGATATTAGGTCAGAGAGATAAGCCAGCAGAAATATGCCAAACAAAATATTTGTTAAATGGAGAGAAACAGGAAGACAAATACTCCCCCCACCCCACCCTCCTCCATGACCAAACACACACATGGACTCTGTAAATACAGGAAAATATATTAAAACCACTCTAGAACTATGGCTTCTTGCTCCGAGGGTTTCATTTCTTTCTTTCAATCTGAAGGTCCAATTTTTATTTCATCTTTAATGTATTTTTGGATTCCGGGCCTTACTTCTGTACTGTCTTTCCAGTTGGTGTTTCTCTACAACTTCCATCCCCTTATCCAATCCTTTATTGCTCCCAGTTCCATTTAGTTTTATCTCACTTTTTTCTCGGTCCCCTTTCTATTCTTCTTTCTTGCTAAGAGAGTGCCAGATTGCAAGGCTAATATCTCTACAGAAACTCTGGAGATGAAAGAGTTGGGTGAGAATCAGAGAAATGGTATTAATGAGGCTCTTTGACCAATATTATTGAGGCTATTTAAACAATCATTTAATTACTAAGGATTAGTAAACGGGGGGGGGGGGCAGATCAGAAAGAACCTGAGAGGAGGGAACCTAGTTAAGAGATGGCTCACTAGGTGTAAGGCAGGGGTGCCCAAATTTTTTTCAAAGAGGGCCAGATTTGTGAATATGTGTAAGGGCTGACCACAGTTGCTGACCTTTTGGGGGGATTTAAGTTGTTGAGCTTTTTAAAGAGTTTTACCCCAGGAAATAAACTGCCGGATTAAAGCAACCAGTGGGCCGGATTAGGCCCCCCAAATGGACTTTAGACATGACTGGTGTAAGGGAAGCACACAAGACTGTGGTGTTGCAATTAGTGGCTGCTGTGGTGTGTGCATACCTGTATTCTTCTAGGGAAAAAGAGAAACAAGGATCCCATTCAATTCTATGGAATGTCTTAAACTAAGTTGCCCTCAGAGTAGACCTACTGGAATTAATGGCCCTTAATTAGTCTTGTGTTATTCATTTCAATGGGTCTACATTGAGCAGGACTAACATTGGATATCACTCTAAATGAATGTTCTCTCATAACCCTATAAAATTGTCTTAACATGTTTATTTTTGTCATACAGGATCTGTAAAAATGTGTTTGTGAACATTTGAAGATATTGGATTATTTTAAAACTAAAACTAAACTTTGACAGCAGCTTTGTATATTTTCTTTTTGCTTGGTGTGTGTGTGAGAGAGAGAGGGGTGGGTGGGTGCTACAAATTGAACTAATGTCCTTTTTGGTCCAAGCTGTATCAAAACACTTTCAGAGGAACCGGAGAATCCGTAAGTTCTATTGAAAAGTAAGAAATCATACATATCACTCACATCATTTTCTTATGTGCTCACTGGCATTAGATGTACAGAAGTGCATTGTTCACAGATTGTTCAGAGAGCTCCAGCCATGCAGACAACACACAAAACAGTAAACTTGACAGAAAGCATCTGCGGGTCTTCAATGACTTTGCTCCAGTTTGCCTAACTTGACAATTTTTTAAGAAAATCAATGTTTTGTCTTTCTGAGAGAAGTCACCCGAAGACCAGTGCTGATTGATCCTATGCAAGAATGTAGACTCTATGCTGCAATTGTGTCACTGCTATTTATTTCAACCGTAACCTTCATCATGTGTTCCTCATATGAAGGGACAACTACAATATGAGGCTGTGAAGTTGTTGTTTGTTGTTGTTTTTACAATGCCTGAGGTTCATGGCTCCTTTTGACCCTTCATATGTTGAGGAATAGCTTCTGTAGTGGAAGCTGTAACTTCTACTCTTGTAGGTTCCCCATGTGATTTAGGATCTGAGGCCTATCTATATCCATGTTGCTATTTCATGCAAATAATACATGAAGAAGACTAGTGACTCTTTGTTTTGTTCCAGAAAAGAGTATCCAATTGGTCAGAGACTGACCAAGCAAGGTGACCAAGCAAGGTGACCAAGCAAAAACATTCCTCTTTTCCCAGGCCTCTGGCGAATTAAACAATTTATGGCCCTTTAAAGTGTTTGTGGCATGTTGTTTTGTTTGTGTTAGTTATTATGGTATGTATTTTTGTGTTTTTATATTGTAAACTGCCCTGTGATTTTTTTATTATTAAGGCAGTGCTCTTTTCTAGAAAAATAGGTGCCAGCACTCACCATGAAGTTGTTATAGTAAGTGCCACACCTTTTAAAAACAACAAAAGAGGTGCTGGTACTGTGTACCATTGAGTACCCCCTGAGCTTGTTTGGAGGTTCTAGCAGGGGAGTGCAGCTATCGTATACCCTTGACTGAAGAACCTATACCAAGAGTGAGGGGCTCCCCAAGACCTCTCCCAAAAAAATATGGCATTTGGAGGCTCAGAGAGCACTCATGAGATTGCTGTTCTCTGAACAAGAAGGATGTTATGGTATCATTTTTTCTGTAGCCGGATTCATTTTGGAAAGTGAAGTGAGCTCTAAAAGTCCTGGAAGTCTTCAGCCTACTGAATTTTGCACCTCTCAACACACACATAGGAGAAACACACACATACTCATAGGGGGGAAAGGGAAAAACTTTGCACATGGTAATACTGGATGACAATTGCATACAGAAGCTTGTGCTTGTGTTCCTAACCATTTTAGTTTGAGACTGTAAAAAGATGAGAGCGTTTACAGTGCACTGTCTAGCTCTCTTTTGCCCTGGCTCTGCTAGTTTGACCAGCCAATTGGGACTGCAAACCACTGCTGTTAAAACAGCTGCCAGGCCTTCAACCAGTTTTACTAACTACAATAAAAAAGTATCTTCTTAAGATGTCAAATAACTTATGTGTTATGTAACAAGTTGTAGTGAATCCGCCCGATTAATACCACCAATTAATAATGCAGTGGATCCACTCCCACTAACTGCCCCCAATTAAATACAGTTCACGGTACGCCAATTACACAAATTTCTACAATCTACCACAGATTATCTAGTGGGGAACTTGTGAGAGGGAAAACTTAATAATTAGAGTCTCAGGCAGAAAATAATCAAACAAGAAACGTTTTATTAAACAAACAAACAAACAAACAAAAGGTTTATGAGACAAAAAAGGTAAAAGGTAAAGGACCCTGACAGTTAAGTCCAGTTGCAAATGACTCTGGGGTTGTGGCACTCATCTCGCTTTACTGGCCGACGGAGCCGATGTTCGTCCGCAGACAGTTTTTCTGGGTCATGTGGCCAGCATGACTAAGCTGCTTCTGGTAAAACCAGAGCAGCACACGGAAACGCCATTTACCTTCCCGCCAGAGCGGTACCTATTTATCTACTTGCACTTTGACATGCTTTCAAACTGCTAGGTTGGCAAGAGATTCAAACTGCTAGGTTGGTGGGGATTCAAACATCCAACCTTCCGATTAGCAAGCCCTAGGCTCAGTGGTTTAGACCACAGCGCCACCCGCATGACAAAGTGGGTCAGGAAATGCATTCTCTCAGGTAGAAGTTAACTTATTTACTTTAACTAACTATAAAATGTCTCAGGCTTAAACCAAATATTATAGGCACAACTCTCCCTAAACTTCAGGCCATGAAGAGATCATGCATGAGAGAATGGAATTAGTAGGGAAAGCTGACATAATTAAGGCACCAATAAGTGTACTGTTTGTTATTCACTTCTACACAAATGACACGTCAAGAAGAACACAGAGAAATGTATGAGTGGAATTAGTGTAATGTTCACATTAAGAAGTGGTTTAGCTTTTCAGCCAC
Organism: Podarcis melisellensis; assembly: GCF_964234715.1. Classification (NCBI taxonomy): domain Eukaryota; kingdom Metazoa; phylum Chordata; class Lepidosauria; order Squamata; family Lacertidae; genus Podarcis; species Podarcis melisellensis. Next base: position 65,991,383 of record NC_138538.1, read on the forward strand.
ACATGCCAAAGCAAGTGTGAGTGGAATTAATGTGTGTTGGGTTAAGTATATCAGGTCACTAAAATAAAACCCCAAGTCCAAGAAAACAATTAGATGCTGTTATGGCAAAGAGAACAGGAAATGGAATCCATACACGAGAATGATCTACAATTGGCCAGGTGGCCTTTAACCCTGTTCTCCAAAAAATGCCTTGCCTTCCTCTATGATTATTGTAAATGAAACATTAAAGTGGTGTCTGCTTTATAGTTCATAGTATTTAAATGCAGCTTGGAGCTCTAATTCTAGAGGCAGATTTTTTTGGATTTGAAGTCTTGAAATAGATGAAGAAAGGTCAGACTACATTAGAGCTGTTCTGTGCTGTAGAACTACAGTGCCACAGATCTACTGCAATTGTTCTGTTCAGACATTGAGGGGAGGCAGGATATAAACTGCTCTTCATAATTTTAGGGCCATCAGCCTTCCTATCAAGACCTTCAGAAAAAGCTGTACAATGTGATTATGTTCCTAGATCATAGGACATGACATAAAATCATTGAGATTGGTTTCTGAGGGCCAACACACTAGACAAGCGAACAGTCCCTTGGTAATGGATGTCTTTCACTCCTACAGAACTGGAGAAAACTGCTCTTGCCCAAAGGAGCAGGCAAGCAAAATTTTGAGGAAGTGGGCCAGAACTGCTGCTTGATTTCCCAGTGAGAACCATTCCCTTGTTAGGCCCAGCATACTCCTCGTAAGTGAAAGGCAGTCATTTATTTATTTGTTCAAAAACATTCCGAAAATGCTTAATATTGTAAATCTCTAAGCAGTGTGCCAGAGGTAAAATTTCTACAGATGATCAGACAGTTCCTTCAGCTCACCTGGTCTCAAGTTGTTCAGGGCTTTATATGTTAGCCATAAGACCTCGTGCATGACCCAGTTTCTGCATCTTTCGTGATTTTAACCTAAACATGCAACATGTCCCCTTGCACCAGCAGGGGAGGCGGGAAGGAGATAGATGGGAACTGTTTATATTTGTAAAATTGTTTAAAAAATTTGCATTCCCAAACAATTTTACAAATGTAGAATATGAATATCACCAGACCAACCAACAAGATCACAGGATGCAGCAGTAAGGAATATCTCATACATATGGGAAACAAGGGACAGATATTATGTGTTTTCTTGCAGATCAAAGCTCAGAGTTCAATTTTCTTTGGAATATGTTGTGGTTTTTCCTTTTCTTGTAAGCAAAAGATCTGAACCTAAACAAACTTACAGAAAGATTCAGATCTTTTCCTCTTTTACCCCCACAAACAAACTTGAAAAGCAGAATATGGGATTTCTCCATTTTTTCAGTTGAACAAGTATGCTAAAAATTAGAGCTGAGTGAATAATTAGCCACTGTCAAATTGTGAAATGTCTGCAGGCATAGTATGATTATTTTTTCAAACTGATTGATTACTAGAATTTACAGGTCTCTTCCCCCCAACCGTACCACAAACAATGTGTTAAGAAGTGTTAGATTTTTGGTATTCACAAGCTGTGGCTCTGAAAAATTTATTTTTAAAGGTCACCCAGAATGTTTTTAATCCCTGACTAGTTGAGTCCAACTCTCATAATAGGGGGAAAGGCTTTTAGACCATTGCTGATTGAGAACAGAATATCCCATGAAATAGCAGAAGTGTAAGATAAAGCAGCAAGTTAGACATATCACAGAAAGAAATTAAACTTTTCCTTTTTCTGGCCCTTGCTGAGTCCTGTTTCTATCTATCAAAGAGCCTAATCAAGAGTTTCTATCAAAGAGCCTGATGTGAGATTTATTGGCAGAGTAGAGATTTTATTCTCTTTCATCATGGTCACATAAAGTACTTACAGAAATGTGAAGTTAAAGTACCAGTTACTTATCCCTGTCTAGTATAGTTTCCCGCAGGCAGCGATGTGATGGCATTGCTTCTGCTGGGACGGAAGCAAGGCTTACAATGGACATCTACTAGAATAATGTATGAATAATTTTTTAAAAGATCTCTTTCACATCACAAATGCAAGCATGCTGTATATAATAGGGGAGGGCATTGGGTCTGTGTGCATTCCTAATTATGAGGTGAATTGGGGTGATTTTAATGTTTTCAAGTTGGACTGCGCTATTAACAAGGCATCCCAAAGGTGGTTTAGAAACGCCTTAAGCTTTCAAGTCTTTCTGTGGCCTCAGTTAGATGAGCACACACATAGAGAACAAAACAAAACCAAGTTGACTAGGAAGAAAAGCCCAGAGCTCAAGAAGGAAGAAGGGAGCCAGAAGAGATCTTTCATTTGACAGACAGGTCTAAGTTCGCACTGATGGGTTGAAAACTGTGCTTGTCTGTCACGCGAATGATGACTTTCTCAGCGCAAATCAATGGAGAGAGCTCCACAAAACTCCATGGGGGTAGAATATGTACACCCCACCCTTGACCCTTAGGGTAACAAGTCAACACAAGCCAATGAAGAGGTTTCTTTCTCTAAGGAAGAAGAGGATATATCTGAGAGTGGGGTGGGGGAGTGTGTGTGTGGTAACAGGATCCTTGCTGGGATGTATGTGACATTTTCCCCACCCCTGTCTTCAGTAGAGGTCTATACCCTTTCCCTCCAATCAGGTAGATGAGTGGGATGGGATGAAGGACCACTGAGGAAGAGGGATAACACCATGCCATGCACCAAATAACATCACTGGGCACACCAGGATCTTATTTGAGTTTGGAATAAACTGAGCTATTTCTGAATGGGTGGGGAATGGTTAGGTAATCCTGAGTGCAGTTCTGAACCTGACTATGTGGGTTCTCTCCATCACTAATGAGAAAAGCAAAATATCAAGGCATGAGTCAGTAGGATTAAAGCCAATGTGATGTGTCAGTGCTGGCATATTTATTCACTGTTGCTGGTAAACCACTTGCTGCTATCTGCTAGCAAAATATTTCAAAGTGTTGCAGTGGGTCAGTTGTTACACAGCACACAAATACAATATGCCTCCTTGTTCAGAGAGTTTAAGGACTAGAAAGGCTGTGTTTTGTGTGAAAGTCCAGTGGATAAGTTTGGATATAGCAAAACAATCAGTTCTTTGTACAATACATTTTGTTCCCAATTTATATTGGAATCCACTGTTCCCCTCAAGGTTATGTTTCTGTTGCAGGAATGGTCTACTTTTGGAGCACTCCAAATGCAGTGCATTTTACCTCAGGAAAAGACACATCATTCATTTTGTGTATTTAGTGTTATTGTGTGATTGCTCTGTGCTACATGGGTAATTTTTCAGTATTATTTAGGACATAGTTATGAATGATGTACTTCACATCCCATGCCAGTTTGTAAAATCTTTTTCTTTCTTTCTTTCTTTCTTTCTTTCTTTCTTTCTTTCTTTCTTTCTTTCTTTCTTTCTTTCCATTTTATTCTTTGGGTGCTGGGTTCCAGTCATGTGCTAGACAATGTTTGGACTAGAAAGCCCTTCCAGAAAGGTACAACAAGGAGGGTATGCTTCTGCAGCAACATGATTTTGTAAACATTTTATCTTTCTATAAGTAGTGTAGAAAGATCTCCATGTTGCCAATACAGTGGTACCTCTGGTTACGTACTTAATTCGTTATGGAGGTCTGTTCTTAACCTAAAATTGTTCTTAACACGAAGCACCACTTTAGCTAATGGGGTCTCCCGCTGCTCCTGCATCTCTGCCGCGTGATTTCTGTTCTCATCCTTAAGCAAAGTTCTTAACCTGAGGTACTATTTCTGGGTTAGTGGAGTCTGTAACCTGAAGCGTATGTAACCTGAAGTGTATGTAACTTGAGATACCACTGTAATCTGAGAAGCCATCAGATTTAGACATCCATGATCTAGGAAAGGGATATACACCACTGTCCAGCATCTTATTCACTCTGGTGTACATGTGCAAAGGCTCTCAGAACATGTGAAAGCATATAAATTTTGCTAAACACAATATTTAGTAAGATAACCATCACTTTGGGTTTTGTCCCTTGCCACACAAACCATCCGATTCATTGAGTGGCTGAACATCATTAGCTAGTATTTGTTTCCTGGGAAAGTGGATACAGGAACCTTCCACCTGAAAAGAAATCATTACTTTGCCCATGGAAAGAAGCACAATCCATTTAGAGAGTGCCAGACAAACAAATGCAGAAACGCCTATAAATAAATAAAAGAGCTGGATTAAAACCATTAACTTCCATGTGGGATCAGTGCTAATGAGTCTCTGTAGAGGTGGTGAGAGAACCATTTGCCATAAATAATAATAATAATAACCCTTTTCACATGTACAGCAGCACGGAAAGTGTGAGAATTATTCATAATGAATAATTTACCTGGGCAAATTGAGCTTCCTTTGCTGCCTAGGATAAATTGTCTGAAAGGAGATCAGTTTCCCCAGGACTTATTCATTAGACTTGTTTTTTAACCTTCTCAACAAAGAGAATGTTATCTATACAAGTGATCTTGCCAAAACCTGCATTTCGTGGCTCAGAATTATGCATGTTGTGGGGCTCGTAATGCTCCAACATTACAGTCCCATAATTCAACTCCACCTTGGATTTTAATATGAGCTGGAGCTGAAGTAAATTCCTTTCTTCTTCCCACCCACCAGGCTCCATTCCCCATCCTTCCTATTCCATTGTCTGGCTGCAGTGTTCCAGGCATAAGGAGGCCTGGGAAATGCAGATTTCCCAAGGATTACCTCCATGCAAGGTAGACTTGCGGAAAAGAACATGGGCCAGGTATACTTGAGTCTGACGTAATTTTTGGCAAGTCAAACAATATAAAGGAAAGAGGAGACCATATGTGAATAAGTGGGAGAGACTGTGGGTAGTTGGGAGCGTGGGTGGGGGAGTCTTGGAGGTTCACAGATCAGTAGGGAAGGAGGAAGGAGGGGTGAGAAAGGGTCTTCAATTTCCACTGGGGGTAGGTTGGAGGAGAGATCATGGCACAATGGGAGTCAGATGACATTGGGGAAAGGACCGAGTCCAGCTTTGACCCTAATCCCAGTTCAGGAAGGGGGGAGGTATTTGTTTTCCTTTCCAATACCAGATCCTTCTTTTCTTCCTCCCTATCCTAAATATCTGCTCATATTCTCTTCCTTGAATAGTTAAAAGGGCCAAGCTAATATGGAAATCAAAAGTGAATAAGAAATAAGTTGCTTAAAAAAGAAAAAACACAACCTAAATATATTCAACTGATTCACTGCCTGAGGCCATCAAGGAAGAGTACATGGTAAAATACAAAATACAAATACAAATTCTAAACCCAAATAAAATCAATTCTGTGAATTCTCAGAACAATGAAATGATTTCTACAAATTCTGAAAACAATGAAACCATAGATATACAGTTACTATTTCGTAAGTGCCTTGAGATGTATACCTTAAGGAAAGCCTTTGCACACAAAAAGGACTGGAGGGAGAGTGCCTAAGTCCAGTTGGCTGGCAGCGTAAGGCAAAAAGCCTCATTTGACTTACAAACTAAGCACACCTCTGGGGCAGGTGGCAGTCTCAGCAGTGCCCCATGTGAGGACCGCAGTTGCAGGGCAGGGGTATATGGTGTGAAGTGGTCCTTTGGGTAACCTGGTCCTTGCTTTTACATACACTTGCATATCGCATGATGGCCTTCAATTGAACATGGGAATTGCTTGCATTGGGAAGTATTATTCTTGAAGTGATGCAAGATGCTTTGACAGTGCAGCCAGTAAGCAATGGTTATGGATCTGTAGTTGTACACAGAACCCAATTTTTCAGATCTTTTAAACAAGGGACATTTTCTTCCATCTACAAATCTTGCAGCAACATTATATTTAGGCTCAGTAGCACCAATGAGAAACCACTAGTTCAAGACAGCTGAGGTGAAAGATAATAGCCTCATCACCACCCTTTCATGTGTAGAAGCTGACTGGACTGGTGGTTGGCCTTGGTACTACTGCCAAGAGGACAGCTTCCAACAGGCAACAGTTAGGGGGTGCAGAACAGGTCTTAAGATAAACACTGTTTTTTCTTCTAGTAGAAGGTACAATAGCTGGGATAGGGTCTCACAGTGCAGCTGTGACAGTGATGCTGTAACTGGGAGGCCAGATCCATTCTGACGTTTCTCTCCATTGGCTGATCTTGTCAGGAGGAGCAGGCAGGCAGGTAGGGATGGGGGAGAAATTCAACTCGTTTTGCATTTAAAAGGAAACCCACTTAATCTGCCTTTAATCTGCAGAACAATCTGAGACCCAAAACACAGCCATCCTTCAAAATTCGCACTATTCCGAATTTTGCAATTTAGTTCTTCAATCAATGTGTACAAAAATGCAAAGCGTGCATTAAAGTGCATATATCAGTGGGGCGGGGGAAAAGGAAAAATACATTTTAAAAAGTGTATATTAGGAGGAATTGGAACTATCATGCTGTTGAATTTTCATGAGGACTCTTAAAAAAAAATCACAAACTTGTTCTGAGAATGTGTAGAACTGGGTTTAAGTCTGGGAAAATGAGAAAATGAGATTGCTGCCACCAGCACCTGCTGCCTGGGGCTGTTCCCTCACTCTGTCTAATATTAGGGTCAGCCCTAGTCACAAATGTTGCTATGGAATAGAGTTGAGACTTAAGCACCATGCAATCTTATGCATGTTAGACCCACTGTATTCAGCGGAGATCTATTTCTAGTGTGTTCTTTGGAGTTTTACTCTCTCACTCTAGTTAGGTGTGCTTTGCATAGCAGCCTAAAATGTCCTTTAGACCAGTCAACTTTATTGACTTTTTTTTAATATAACGTAGTCAACAAACTGAAACAAAATAACAAGTGTGGCTACATTCTTTCCTAGCATGCATTAATACATCTGCAAGGAACAGTGAACTAAATGGAAGATAACAAGGTGCCATTTTCCTCCACTGCTACAGTATTTTATAGTTTATACATAGTTTATCAGATTTCAAGACTGATTGATTCAAAGGCTTGTTATACAGAACAATGCTTTTTCGGTGTGTAAACAAATGCTTTCTAAAAAAAGAGTAAAAAAAACCCCATGGTATTTGATATAATGGCTTATCAAAAGGAAACATGTGCTTGTAGATACTAGAATGATTTTTAATGTGTAAATTCACACATATTAAACTTTTTATTATACTGCTAAGGTGCGTCCTTCTGTCATGATATAGATATATGGTGTTCCTATCAATTAAGAAATGTTTTATGAAAAGAATGGCTTTTTGCAGCAATGTTTAAAATAAGTTAATTTATTCATCTCTATTCACCAACATAATCCAGGTTTTATTAAGCTTTTTTATTTTAAAAAAGGAGTTAATAGACTTGCCAAAGGGGTCAGGCAATATTATGACAGTGGAAGATTTGTCCACTGAGAAGAAGCCTGAGAGACAGAGATTACTCACTTTAACAATACTCACAAGTGTCCTCAACCCAACTGGAGATTCAAGCCAGCTCTCTGGTACTATGGAGAACTATAGACAATTAAACAACTGTGTTGATAACTAAAGCACAGAAAACTAATGGGGAGTACAACCAAGCACAGGTAAGAATTTATTATGGGTCTTAATCTGTGACCATGAAAGTTGATTTCACCATCATTGCATTTGTTGCATGCTGGGAAGCAGAACATGTTTGAGAAGTGGATAATCTCTTATAAAAAGGTCTAGATCATGGTAGCTGACATTTGGTCTTTCAAATGTTGGGCTTCAGTTCCTAGCAGCCACATCCAGCATGGTCAACTGATTTCCCTTTACTTGCATTACACTTGTATGAATAGATTAGGAAGAGAGAGAAAATAACTGCTTGATATTCTTATGTTAAATAGGAACGAGATATTATTTAAAAATAAAATAAAATCACAAGCCCGATTCTGCTGTTCAAAAATATGGGGCCAAGAGGATTTTCTAAAATGAAATCAAACCACTTGAAGATTCATCCAGTACTAACCCTTCATTTAAAAGGGAACGTAAGTAAGTATAATCTATTGCAGTACTCTGGAAAAGAGTTATAATTTGATATTGTTGTAACATGATTCACTGCCAGAATTTCTATGGCTGCATTCAGCAGTGTGTTTTTATTCTTACATGTCAGAGCTTACAATTTTATATCTGCAGATTTCTAATTAGGACCATGTGGTTGAGCTTTTTATTTTTACATGCAGAAAGGGCTGTGTGATTCCTGTAGGCTCTGCCAATTGTAAATGTGTCTATCTCCCATCTAACTTGTGGCCCAACTGTGTGCAATAAGAAGCTGATTCTGAGAATGATCTTTGGTTACATTAGATTGCTGTAAATTGCTGCTGTCCTCTAATGGCTTCTAAAATCTTAACTGAGCCAGTTATTCTGAAAAGCACTAAAATGATGAGTACAGGGCGATGGAAACGTCGTTATAATTAGTGCAAGACAGGCATATGGTGTTTCCTTCACATCTATAACTCTTTTGACACCACTGCAGGTCAGGCATTAGCCCCATGACGCATCTTCATTCCCTACAATAATATGAGAGCTGTGCTTCTCCTTGGTCAAAGGAAAGTGAAATGGAAAGAAGATAATAGCAAGCTGATGTGGCTAGCCCTAGAAACTGCATCTTCACAAAAAATATACAGGGGGTGCTATGAAGAAATAAATGGATTACTGTACATGTTACGTTAAAAGGGACACGGGTGGTGCTGTGGGTTAAACCACAGAGCCTAGGACTTGCCAATCAGAAGGTCGGCGGTTCGAATCCCCACGACGGGGTGAGTTTCCGTTGCTCAGTCCCAGCTCCTGCCCACCTAGCAGTTCGAAAGCACATCAGAGTGCAAGTAGATAAATAGGTACCACTCCGGTGGGAAGGTAAATGGCGTTTCCGTGCGTTGCTCTGGTTCACCAGAAGCGGCTTAGTCATGCTGGCCACATGACCCGGAAGCTGTACGCCGGCTCCCTTGGCCAATAAAGCAAGATGAGCGGCGCAACCTCAGAGTCGGCCATGACTGGACCTAATGGTCAGTGGTCCCTTTACCTTTACATGTTACATTCTGGCAGTTCCAGATGAGATAATGCCTCTTGAGTGTGACTTCAGATGGTGTCAATATTACCCATTAATCAGTATGCATTTTGTGTTGCCCTCCTTCATGGCCCGTCTACAGAAACATCAATCCTCTTATATTTCTCCTCCATGTGGAGAAACAGGCCTGGCTCATACACTTGCCTACAGGGGTCCCTCCATTGGCACGGTGAAGATGCAAGCACTTGTCACAACATAATGGTTGATAATGCACAGATAATTTGGACCATCCTCTTCAGAAAAGGATTCACATTTCCCCCACCATGCTTGCAGAAGGGACCTTTAAGTAACAGTATGATCTGTGACCACAATCTGTTCATAATGCAAGCAGCTTCTTCCTTCTTAGAAGTGACATGCAAATTCATCATTTGGCAGTTGTTTAGTTGCTGCAAGTCCATATTCCAGTTTCTAATGCTGCAGAGACTTGTGGCACCATGCAAATCAAAGCTCTCCAGCAGCATGTCCAAATTTACCTAGACTATATATGTAATGCAACTTAAAAAATAATAATAATTGAAGTGTGCTTGATTTTCTTTGTTCTTACAACAAACCTGTGAAGGAGGACATTGTTGAATCTGTTTCATGGAGGCTTAGCAATAGTTACTTGCTGAAGTTCTGGCTAAATACTATTCAGAGACAGAAGCTGAGGTTATATATAAATCTGTGTCTTAAATATACCACTTTAGGTGGCAGTCCTGCACTTTAGACAAGTGAATATTCCTCCTTAATTTAGAAGAAGAAAAGAAATCCCTACATTCGGAAAATTAACATTTCAAGGAGAAGGCAAGGATAGAAACCTTTCTTAGTAGTTTCTAGTTTCCCATGTGTAAGAAGTTTTTCTTTTTTAATTAGAGGATCATTCAATATTATCTAGGTACAACCTAGATAGACCCAGTCTGCCCATCTGATTTGCAGTTGATGAGAAGTAAGCCTATGGCAGTGGAGATACTTGTGTACAGTACTATTATATGTTGATGAAGACCCTTCTCTGAAAACTCCCCACTCCTGAAGAAGTGGAAGGAAAAGTGTGCACACAGCACTGGAGATTAGAGAGAAGTGGACTGCTGGGAGGATGGAAGGGATGCTACTGCCGTCTTCTTCCTGCTAGTACAAAGGAAGACACAGGTGACATGAATGGATCACAGCTGCTGTGGAGCATTACCCAGATACTCAAAGAAATGGCATTAAAGGCAGGATGTTGTAACGTTGGGGAGAGGTCCATGGATGGATGGCTATTTGAAGGATTTACAGACCATGAACAGGCTACAGAGCAAGTGAAACAGAGAATCTAGGAGAAAAAGAGACACATTAAAAGGAGATATGGTATGGGGAAAGATAAAGAAACAGGCTTCACTTAGGAAGCTCAGTGGTATGCCAAGAGAAAGAGAAAAGGAGAAGTGCCACAGATGCCACAATTAGTTTAGTTTATCCTACTTGATTACTCCACTGAGTTCTGCACAGGTGAAACAAAGGTATGGCTGCAACAATATACACACTTACCTGGAAGTACGTTCCATTGAGCTCAATTAGCTCTAAGTAGGTTTGCATTGGATTGCACCGTGAATCTTTCTCCAGAGTGATAATACATCTAGTGCAAAATAAAACATTTGTACATGATTTGGAGTCCTAACCTAGATGGAGTTAAGACTCTCAATTAAATAGACTACAAGTCAAAATAGGTGCATTGGATTTCAGATTTCAGATTTTATTGTGGCCACAAGGATAGAGCATTTGGCTCAGGGATAGAGGATTTTGCCAGGACATAAGTCTACAAAGCCTCAAGTTGTCAAATCGGACAGCGCAGCCAGAAGGATTGTGTCAAAAATCAAGATAGCTGTGATGGTACACAACAGCTTGATTCATAGTTAAGGCTAGCTCCATCCTTCATTTTTCGACATCTTTGTCAGAACAATTTCAATAAAAGCACACATGATCGAATGTTCTTTTACCAGGTATCTCCTCCAGAACCAAGACAGGTGAAAGAAGTTATTCAGACAAATGAAAAGCACTGGCTGCCTAAAGATATAGATACACAGCTGGATCACCTGAGCATGTTTATTATGGGGCTCTCTTTCCAGATGCTCTCATTCCCTTTGGTACCCACTATGTTTGTGGATTCAGAAAACGATTTCTTCCTCCCTCCAAGGGAAAACTATGGGAGTTATAAAGAGGTGGGAAGTGAGGCTCAGAAGCGATGCTCAGAAGCAGAGGTTTGTGCTACCAACAGCTGAAAGGAATCTCCTGTTGTGCACCTGGCCAGATGTACCCTACTTCTTTTCAGCTCTCCCCTTGATACACTATCTGGGTAGCTTTTGAGAAGACAGCTTTGCGGAGTCGGGGGAAAGAGCTGGCGGCTTTGATTTCCTCTCTGCATGTTGCTGTTCTATTCCTTCAACTCATCTTTGCAACTGACACAACTCTGGCTTAAAGGATTTCCTCCCAATGGACCTCCCAAGGACCTCTGTTCTCACTGGTGTAGCATCTATTTCACATGGAGAAGGTCCTGGATTTAATCCCAATCATCTCCAGGTAGACTGGGAGAGACCCTTGCATGAAACCTCAAAGAGCCACTGCCTGTCAGTGTAGACAATACGAAGTTAGGCAGACCAATGGACTGATTCAGTATAGAACGGCTTCTTGCGTACCCAGGTGTCCCCCACCTGATGGACTGTCTTAAACCATGGGCCACAACAGGTTCTACTGGGGGTCAAATCAGACCACAACTTTATTGACAACAGATTTAAGAGGTTTGGCATAGGCTTTGGTTAGACTACACCCCTTCTGGCCCTCTGCCAGAAGTACTTAATATGGGGTCAACTAGAAGAAAGGGACGCGGGTGGCGCTGTGGGTAAAACCTCAGTGCCTAGGACTTGCCGATCGTATGGTCGGTGGTTCGAATCCCCGCGGCGGGGTGAGCTCCCATCATTCGGTCCCAGCTATGCCCACCTAGCAGTTCGAAAGCACCCGTAAGTGCAAGTAGATAAATAGGTACCACTTTATAGAGGGAAGGTAAACGGCGTTTCTGTGTGCGGCGCTGGTGCAGGCTTGCCAGAGCAGCTTCGTCATGCTGGCCACGTGACCCGGAAGTGTCTTCAGACAGCACTGGCCCCCGGCCTCTTAATCGAGATGGGCGCGCAAGCCCAGAGTCGGTCACGACTGTCCTGTATGGGCAGGGGTACCTTTACCTTTAGAAGAAAGGTATCCTCTCTGGATTGCACCTGGGGAGTGCTGTGCCTCTAGCCCCCACCTGGGCATCTGGACAGAAGCAGCTCCCCTGGATAACGTAATGGGATTTCCAATTTTTGGGAGGGGCAGGCAGAGGCTACAAACCCCCTCCATCCAATACTACACCTACTCTATGCCTAAATCTCCAAAGCTGTGACTATTGCTGTGAGGATGGCGAAAACCTGAAAGGACCTGAGTGAAACCAGCAGGCCCAGCTGGGTCCACCCCCGCCCCAGGAGTGGCCTGTGCCCAAGCCCGCTCGTGATTGGTCAATTGTTTGAGCAGGCTGGGTGGCAAGCTCAGTTCAAGGATGTCCTTTGCCACCAGGGAAGTGGTCCAGAAGGCAGGGCCTCTGCCACTGGAATCACAATGGGCTGGAGAAGCACAGGCCCACAACAGCACCCACCTAAGAGGGTAAGTGTACTCAGGTGTAGCTGTATGAATGGATGCTCCTGGTATAGCACACAGCTGGACTGTAGCACTGGAACAAATACAAGGTGCCGTGAGCCTGGCATTTGATATTATGTACCACTCTGTAGATTTAAGATACTTCTATTAAGAGGGAAACTAGTGCTCTGTGTTTGTCTCCCATTTCTGGACCTGTAAATTACACCAAAGCAATCCCTTTCATCCCAATGAGAGAGTTCATTGTGCTTTGAAACATTCTTTCACCTTTTCTTCTAGATATTCACCTCTGGATGGATTGCAGGTTCAGACCTGTGCTCAGAAGGGACCAGCAATATTGTTTTAAGGTTATTGATTTTAAAGATGGCAAGGGAGAAATCCGGGGTCATTATGCTGCAAGCACCTGAAGTGAGAAAACCTGTGACAAGGAAACAGGCTTCTGCGAAGATATGAAAGGGCTTTGGAATTGATGGAGAGCCACATCACACTAAAGCTGTGTGAACACTGGAAGACACTGAAGCATTACAGTTCGGCGAGCTCAAACTGTAGGCCTGAAATCCAGCATTATCTTTAATGACTTGAAGAAGTGAAAATATTCAAGCCCAGGTGTTGAATCAAAATTTCTTGCAAGGCAGCTATGGACTAATTCCAGATGTTTAAGTTGCTTTGCCTTAATGCAATTCATAAAACACCACTGCCTTTTCTGCTTTTAGGAATAAAGTACTGGATAGGGACTATGTGTATTTCACTTGACATCATATATATAAAGTATAAATTCTCAGTTGTATATAAATAAATGATGTTGTTTTTTTAAAGCAGAACTGAGAGGTTAGGCACCTCCCCTGTTCTTCCACAATGCACCGCAGAAGTTCTAAGTGCTTCTATTAGAAAATAATACTTTTTTGGGATCAGGAACTTTGAGTTAAATTGAGGTGCAGCTTTCTCTCTCTAGGTGACAGCCACCAATCTTACTGTATGTATGACCATCCACTTGCTATTGAATGCCAGTTCCCATCAGCCCAGCCAAGATCATGGATGGTGGGAACATATGGAGGGCACAGTTTAGCCACCCCTGCCTTATCATAACAGACTCAAGGCAACACAGAAATTGTTACTTCTATTCACTCCTCCAGCACTTCTTTGTACTGCACACTTAAAGGTCTTAGTGCTGAATCCTTGCATCACCAGGACAAAATAACAGGGGAGCCTCTGGGTACTTCAGGATGCAAATGATAAAAAAATTGGTATTCAACAATGCTAAGTGGCCAAGATTTACATTGTCTTGGGGGCTTTGCCCTGCCAGACCTACAACTGTATTATGAGGTGGCTTGTCTGTGTTGGTTAAGGGAATGGATAGTATTGGAGGATGCACACATTCTAGATCTGGAAGGCCACAATATGACATTTGTATGGCATGCATGTCTTTGGTATGAGAGAGCGAAAACATATAAGAGTTTTATAAACCATGTTGTTAGGGAAAAAACATATAGCATCTGGAAGAAACAAAAAAAAATTGTTGGAAAGAAAAACACCCCTATGGTTATCGCTAACTGAATCAATTACAGTTAAGATAATAAACATGGAAAGATGGTGGGCGACTTATTGAGACTTGTTGGACTTTTCAGGGAGTGAACCTAGAATGAAACCAATGGAAGAAGGAGCCATGTCACTGATTGCTTAGAGTATCATCAAATATATATATTTAAAATAGATAAGAAAAATGGTCTTTTGGACCATAGCTCACAATCTGAAAAAGAGTTATTGCTGAATATGGAAAGTTTATTATCTAAAATGTATAAACTATTATTAGAGTGGAAAACAAAAGACAAGCTGGTTAAAGCATCAATGACTCACTGGGCAATGGGTATAGGGCACAATATAGAATTAAATCCCAGGGAGAAACTTGGGAACAATGGTTTGAAATTTTCTGCATGCTATACACTGAAAGAGAACTATATGAAAATGATTAATAGATGTTATTTAACTCCAAGTAAATTGGCTAAAATGTACAATGTGGAGTCGGACTTGTGTTGGAAATGTAAAGAAGTAGAAGGAACATTTTTCATATGTGGTGGGCATGTAAAAATGTAAAAGAATTTTGGGAAATGATATATGATGAGATGAAAAAAATATTTATGTATGCAACAGCAGTGGCGCGGACCTTGCTAGCCCAGAAATGGAAAGTGAGGGATGTCCCCAGCAAGGTGGATTGGCAACTTAAGATGTTAGAATATGCAGAGTTAGCAGGTCTAATAAGTAGAATAAGAGAACAAGAAGAACAGGTATTTGTCGAGCAAAATTTGTTGAGCAAATTGAAAATAATTGTGCATGGTTGAAAATGCTGGCAGTACTAAAGTAAATTCAACAGTATAATAAATATTGAAGTGATGTACGAGGTAAGATAGGAAAATAGAATTAGATGGATTTATCAAAATATGCAGGAATGGTGGGAAGATTAAAGGAACCTTGGAAGGGGAGGGAGGGAAGTCAATAAATGCATGGTATTATAAAAGGTGTTTAATTTGTAATGTAAAATTTGAAAATTTAACAACCACCACCACCAACGATTTACTCTGTCTCAGCATCTAAGCATTAGAAGACTTGACAAACCAAGAGGGAAGGGATCTCAAAGTAAGGTTCCTGCAAATATTCGAGTTGTGTGCTATTGTTGCATTATATTTTAATTGGTCTGGAGGTAAGCAATGGAACATGGAGGCAGCCATTGGAACCTTAACACTTCCTGTGGAGCAAAGTCTGAAACATTCCATTCTGCCCCTTCCTCTGTCCTGCTTCTGCATAAGAATATTAGAATCTAATGGGTCCAAAGGCCCATCTCGCCTAGCACTCTGTTCTCAAAGTGGCAAACCAGATGCCCATGGGAAGCTTGCAAGCAGAACCTGAGCAAAACAGCACTCTCGCTACCTGTGATTCCCAGCAGCTCGAAGTCAGAGGCCTACTGCTTCAACAACATAGGCTAGTAGCCATTGAAAGCCTTAGCCTTCTATTAGCCATGGGTTAAGACTACCTACCTCTTAATTGGGGAGGGTGGGGATACCAGAGTGGGTTGTAAGAAATTTATGTCAGAATATGAAACCAGCTAATCATTTTGACTAGAAGAAGAAAAAGGTTTTAATCAGCCAATGAATCCATGTCAGAAACCATTTTTTCTGCGTGAGAGGGGACTATTTCATCTAATATCAGGCTTGATGAGAATAATTCCTCCGTAGCTATCTAAGAAGTCATGCCACTGTACATCAAGAGACATTAATTTTGCATTGGCATGAAGTAATGTAATTTCATAACAAATCTAATTTATAGTGCGTAGCAGAAATTAATTATGTTAAAGATATTTAGAGCACATATTTGTCATGCTGTGACAAATTGACAGACTACATGTCATATTACATCAACACATCCCTGACGTGGCCCTTTTAAACAGCATATTTTGATATTACATTTTCCAGTATTAAGAGCATCGATGAAAAAAGATTTAAATATTGCCAAATATACAGAAAATCAAAAAAGAAGAAAGACTTTGCCAATGTTTAGAGTGGCAGATTATATATATATATATATATAAAGAAGCCAAGTGTGTGAAAATAAGACGGGGAAAGCAGAGAGACAAATATACTATCCCTCTTATGGACCAATTTTTGCATTGCAAGTGCACAAGCTTTTAAGTCTCAAATAACAACTTTCAGCGGCTATAGAACTTGTGGGAAACTACTGACCCTCCAGATGTTGCTGAACTACAACTCCCATCAGCCCCAGCAAGCATGGCCAATGGCCAGGGAGAGGGAGAGGGAAGAAATTTGATTCAGTTCACATTTAAAAGTAAATCTATCAAATTTGCACTTTCTGAATCAATGTGAGAACCAAAACACAGAAGCCCTCCAAAATTCACACTTTCCTGAATTTTGTAATACAGTTATCCAACCGAACAGCATTTACAAAAGTGTGTATATTATGGAAGTGTGTGCATAAACATGGATATATAAGTAAAACAACATGCAAAATGCATTATATTTGGGGGAAATAGTTGAAAAAATGTGTACATTAGTCAAAATTGCATGCAAAAATGTGTTTCAGTGGAGAAATTTGAACTAAAATGCTGAAGATTATTTTTTCCCTTTCATTGCAAGTTGCCTCAGAAACACAGCAAATGGGACATCCATTTACTTTTCTACCTCCACACCCACAACCCTCCACAGCTAATTTTGAGGTTCCATAAGGAGCTGGAAGGAGCAGGAGATGGAGGGGAAGCTACATTGCACAAATGGAAGTCAGTTGCACCAGCAGAGCTGCAGCAATGAATATAGCCCTCTACATTCTCTCATCTTGGATATCCCTGCTTTTCTGAATAAAGTTTGTGTCTATGAGTTTTACTGGTAAAACCTATTGGTGTTTTGCAACTTTCCGACTAGTTGCAGGACCTTAGCCAGACCTAGCAGAGTAAACGCAGAATCCACAGAAGCAATTGGCAACTTGGCTGCACACAGGATAGACTAAGCAGGAACCAGGAACTTGTAGTTAGGTGTTTATTATATACAGTGGACTATTTACAGGAACAGAACACGGATCTTTTGCTAGCTCTCTCTGACACGACTCACAACTCCTACACTGACACACAGAACTCTGAACCTCTGAACTCCTGATCAACACATTCCAGTTAGTAGGCCATTATCACTCCCTTGAGAGAGCTTGACCAATCAGGGAGCGGTCTCCATGTCTCTGTTATCACCAAGCAGACTTACTCCTTCAGATTGCCTTCTGGCTGTCTGCCAAACCTTAATTGACTCTGTGTGAGTAGCTGCACGTACACAGTTTCCCAACAAGTTTCTGTTTGTCTCCCTAAAAGCAACAACAACACTTCAGCAAACTGATAAATGACAAAGAAGTGAGTAAAAGCATATGTGCTGACTATTTGTGCTATTTGTGGATGAGATTTAGGGTGGAGGAGAGACACAGTCTCTGATTGCTTGTGGGAGAAACCTTGGAGAAGAGGGTTCTTAGGCAGCAGTGGGGAGTCGGGGACCTTCAGTCTCAACAACTGCTTCATAGGGGCAAGACCTACCCAAGATGAGCTGCTGTTCCCATTATGTATTTCACTCTTGTGTTAACTCCAACTTGCACAGTGTGATTTACTGCTGGCTTACTCCTGACACATAAAAATCTATATTTTTAATTCTATCAATGCTTTGTTTTATCTGTCAAGGAAAAGGACAGAATAAATATATAATATTAGTAATAATTATAGATAACATGACTGTGGTATTGCTTATCTCCTGCACATGTATTCAGCCAAGTAGTATAGCATATTTCCTATCCACTTGTCCAAAATAATGCTTACTATTTCCCAGTCACACTCTTCTGCCCACACTCAAATTTGGCTTTTTTTTTAAATTGACAATTGTGGTCTAAAACCTTAACGACCGGGAGTGTGACTATGTGCTTAAGTTCATGAAAGGGTTGGTAGCAGCAGCTCTTCCTCCATTCATCTCTCAACAGCTGTTTATGCTTTATTTTAAATCTGTACAAACAGTTCCTTCTAATCCCTTGATCTGTACAATAATTACCCTTTGTTCCAAGATGTTAAAGGTCCCTTTGAACTACTCCAAAAGGCAGTTTTCATCAGTTCCCTTCAAGGCAGCGCCACTTTCATCATTGAAATAAAAAATGGACACCATAAAAAAATGCACACTGAAATCAAAGGAAGAAAACAAAGGTGAATGAACAGTGCCTTACAACAGGATTCAAGTCAGGATAGCCATAGAAAACTATCAGTCATTATTGCTGTAAATTGTTCTTGATTTGAATGGGGGGGGGGAGAGAGAGACCCCACTGTACTAAAGTAAATATCTTCCTAGTGTTATCTTTTGTGTTTATTTGCTCCACTCTGGCTTTCTGAAAGTTGCTCATTGTTTAACGCAGCCAGGAACAAGCATATTAAACCCCCATCTTGTTGATAAGTAGGCGTTGTTACTTATGGATAGCCTGTTGTGCTGGCCTCCTGTAGGCTTGAATTTTCCCGTTGTTCAACCACGCTGATTTCAGAGCAGCATTCGGGCTGGAATACAATGCCACTTCAACAACCTGTCAATACGAGATCCAAAAATAGTCTCGGTATTAGCGACTGCAAATCGCCCCCTATCTCTGTGTATGTTTACGTATGGCAAAACACAAAAGCAGCTGAAAATCACCCTTAAAAAATGTGTTTTTGAGCAGCACTCAAAAACCTTAGCTTGCTGGATAACTGGCAAAACAGAAATAAACAATACACGCTTCAAGCATAATGTGAATAGGCAATGAGGATTAAATTAGATGCATTCAAATCCGTGGCCAATCATCAGAAGTTTAACGCATAATTCAGACTCCTGCATAAGCCAAACAACTAAATAAAAGTGGGAGGAGGAAAAGCAAGAGAATGCAGAAACCCCTCTATACATCAATAATGTAATATTATGGGCTGACCATTAAATTAAATTAAAGCATATTCAATTTAAACTGCACCCTTTCAGTATTAAATGGCAAATTTCTACTCATTTGTCCTATCAGAACAGCTGTGTTGCATGAATTTCATGCTGCTTTTATTTGGCATGTGCCCTCAACACAGCCCTTTGCCTTTAAACCAAAATTACCTGGTTAGCTGTGCAGTGAAACAAAGCTCTTCAAATTTTCCTCTATAAATGGGTATCTCTCTGATTGGCTGTTGCTGCTTACAAAAAAATAATAAAATGACGCAGCACATCATAGGAAAAGGAGATGGCAGACTGACTTGAGTACTGGAGAGCTGGGGAGAGAGGTTATGCTTGTCTGTCCAAGATGCAGAATTAAGAAAATGAATTTCCAACCTAATGTATATCAAAGAAAAACCATGTCACCATAGATTAGTGACAGACGGCATATGATTTGTATGTAGAAAGTTTCAGGTTCAATCTCTGGCATGTCCAATTAAAAAGACCAGGCAATGGAGAAGACCTGCTGACTGAAATTCTAGGAAGTAGCTTTCAGCCAGTACAGCCACTATGAGGCTAGATGGACAAATAATATTGGTTCACATATTAATGTTATTTCAGTTCTACATACCCACCAGTAATTTAGCAGCTTCTGAATGTATGGTTAGATAATTTCAAAGCAGGAACCTGGAAATTTAGTTTCCAGCAATGTAGGGATTCATCAGCCCATGCTCCTGGCTTTATGAATAGCTCCTGTCTCACACTCTTCTAATCCTGACCATTTTTATTGTCCTTAATAAAACAAAGCCATACACTTTTACTTTAACCTGAAAATGGAAAAAATAAATCTATGTATCTTTGTAATGTGAGACATCTAATCCTGGGGCTTAGCCATGTTCCTGCTTTGAGCAGTATAAGAATAGCAGGGCTCCAACATTTCTGAATGTGTGTTTCTGAAATTAAATGTACTTTTTTTTAGTGAGTGGTGTTTGTAGTAATTGAGTTTCCCTTCTCTGCAGTTCATTCTATGCCATTTTTATGTGGTTCTTCTGCTTCACTGCATAATGCCTTCTAGTCAGAGATCACACCATGCACAATGTCATTGTAGTGCTGTGTAACCAAGCCGCTTTGGCTACATGGCAACAGCACAAAACCAGAGGGAGGAAAAGGAAGCTGGTGAAAAAATTCTGCCCCTGTTCACAGCACTGCCCCCAAACTGCTTGAAATAGGACACTTTTGCCAGGACACCCATAAAGACGACTCAGGAGACAACTGTGATGGGAAAAATTATATCTTATTCAAATTATAGCATCTTGAAGGCTCTGTAAACAACAAATCAACCAGATTAATCAAAACAGAACATAGTCCAGGCAAGTAATTTCCCCAAGGCAGGAAGAATCAGCTCCCTCCTTACTCCTGGGCATACCAACAAGCTCATCCTGTGGCCTTGCAGCACTGAAAGCCTTGGGTATGAAATTTGACAAGGACACCATATCTGCACCAGTTTGGTGTTCATTTAGATGTGCATGGAAGTCTAAAGGACACCTCCAGGCCCCAAAGCCAAGCCAGCGGTAAACAACCCCAGAATGCCCTTAACCCAATGATACCACAGATATTACTCCACCAGATCTTAAAATTCTCTTGATTGTCCAGATAATAAGCCAATTAAAACAATTTTTAAAAGCCACTCCAGCACAAACAACTGCCAACAGTATAAAATCAGGAAAGAAAAAAGTGAGTCCCAAGGCCATTCAGGGGTTTCCCACAAAATTACTCCTCAGACTGCTCAAATGGGAAACTACTAAAATCCTATACTACAGAGGGAGGGAGGGAAGGAGGGAGGCAGTAAGTAGTACAGACACCACCTAAGATGTTGTTGTTGTTTTTGTTTTTCTGAGGCAATCAAATGTACTGCAACAACATTGCTTTCTGCCGTGCTTTATTAACATGCCTCAGTACATTGGTAAGATTTTGTACACCTGTATTTCTGTTTGAGTTTGCTGTATAAAAAGCATTTATCATTATAACTGTAATAAAGACGGTGAAAAGACTCAAATGAACTAAAGGAAACAAAAATATCAGAAAACTAATTCCCTACCCAAAAGGAAAAAGAAAAGAAATTCATGAAGAGCATAATCTAGGGCAGAGCTAATCAGCAGGAGAACAAAGTGGAACTAAAGACACCTCTCATTCCTATTTTTGAGCTGCAAGATTAAGTCTGAATCCGTGAATAATATTATTTTATGGAAAGCACATAACTCATTGGTTAAATACAGAGGAAGCTGCCTTATACTGATTCAGATCATTTGTCCATCTACCTCAGAATTCTCTACATTGGATACTGACCCCAGACGACTTATCCTCTCACAAGGACAGAGACTTCCAAGAGCCAGGGGAGCAGCTAGAGCTCCCAAACTATAACACTGATCTGGAAGACCTTGATATCCAGGGAGAGACCTAGCCAGGCCTCTCTCCTGATAAAGCCCTGGAAGGGTTCTCAGAATGGGTCCATTCCTCACTGTGTGAGATAAATCGCCTCCCAGACCTACAGGGTATTGACACCAAAAGCTCCAGTCTCAGACAACACATCAGAGAAGGAGCAGCTGTCTGCTAGATCAGTACTCAAGAGTAAAGGGTTCATTGGGAGTAACTGCACTCCTCAGGAGAAAAAAGTTCATAGAAAGCAGGCTTAAGCACCTGCAGCAGTGAGAACAGGAGAACAGCTCTGCCCTGTGCAACACCCAAATTCAGTGCCCTGTCACCTCTCATACACCATTCTAAATCATAGTTGTGGCGTCCCAGGCGGCACCCCAAGACTCTGCACCCAGTGCAATGAACCAGTTGTGCTCCCCTTAATCCACTTCTGACATTGAAAGTTAGCTATCCACTGGATTTCACCCATTCTGAATGTTCTGGTGCACATCTCAGCTCAACCAACATGTCAAAATGCAACACCCCCCCCCATTTTCATATAAAACATTTTTGAAATGTACATTTTGGGAAGAAATACACTAAAAGAACTTTTTTTTAAAGCAAAATAACTTCCTGAGATGATGGGATTAATTAACAGTGTCAGGGTGCAAAGTCTATATTACTGTTCTAGTCCTCCCAAAGTTTTGAAAAGCACTCACAGTGAATATACTGTACAGTCACACAAAAATATTGTAGCACAGTCCACCCTAGGGAAGAACCATTTTGAGTTGCTTTTTCACATGATGGATGTGAGTGATTTCGTGAGCAAGAGCCACTGTCCTTTTTGTATTACATTTCAGCAATCCTAGGAGAAGGTAGTAGCTAAAGGCATCAATTTTGATACATATATCCTTTAAAGCCTTTAAGTTGGCTACTGCGACTTTAATATACCCCACACCTGGTTAAGATTCTTGTTCTGTTCTGATCATGCTGCTGTAATTAGCCCCAAATATCAGGCTGAGAATATGATCAGAACAATACAATCAATCACCGGACCGTGCACAATTTTGATAGCACGAAAAATGCACGCAGTTATATTTTCCAGCGAAAAGTAATATTTCACGCAGAAGAAAGGGTTGATCTCCGAGCGCAGAGGAAAAGAGTTTGCAAGCTAAAAAAGCTGACAGTCAGCAGGGCCACGTGAAGGTGAATGCATAAATCAAATAACTATACCATCTGTTATACAAAAAAAAAACACCTAAAAAAAACTTAAGGGGAATTATGTGGCTGATATTTTCTTAAAATATCTTTCTTCACAGTGTGCAAGAATATATCTTGAGAGCTATCTGAGGAAAACCTAGGCATTGGGCTAATTAGCAAGTGTTGGGCTTTGAATTCATCTGTATTAACACAAAGTGAGTCACAAGGAGAAGTTATTAACCATGCAATCCAATTGTCAAATTGAGAATACCTTAATAAACTCAACTTTCTGTCGGACAACAGAAAGCCAATTTGAAAATACTGCATAATGCAAATGTACTTATACACAAATGCACACAAATCTAAAGAAATGAGGCTGGATCTGCATTATCATTTGTAATCAACAGGGATAGATAAATCTTCTGCTCTGTGTCGTAAAATTATAGAACTGTACAGTTGGAAGGGGCACAGAGAATCATCTAATCAAACATCCTGCAATGCAGTTATTTCAGATGATCATTCAATCTCTGCTTAAAAGCCTCCCATGCAGGAGAGTCCACAACCTCCCCAGGGAGTCCGTTTGACTGTCAAACAGCTCTTACTATCAGAAAGTTCTTCCTAATGTTTAGTTGGACTCTCCTTACTTGTAACTTGAATTCATGGGTTTGGGACCTATTTTCTGGAGGAAGAGAAAGCAAGCTTGTTCTATCCTCCAAGTGACAGCCCTTTAGATATTTGAAGATGGCTATAATATCTCCTCTCCTCTTTCCCAGGCTATACATGCCCAGCTCCTTCAACTGTTCCTCATAAGGCTTGGTTTCCAGGCAACAATAATAAATAATAACAACAACAGTACAGCATGCTGTGATACAGTGGGTGCCCACTATTTTTTCCAAATTGTTTTTATTAAAGATTTTCTGGAGTTAAGAAAGTACATACATCATCTTTATTTTCAGATCATAAAGTCCTTTCTACAGATCATTTACATTCGATATGAGACTTTGAAGTTGGATACAGTATAACAGGGACGTCCAAATCCCAAGAGACTGCGATCTACTCACAGGAAAAAGAAAAACAAAACAAAACTGCAGTGATCTACCCCTTTTTGGGGGGGCAGGTCAAGGTTGTTGAGCTTTAAGGGGGAGAAAAACTTTGCTTTTTGGGGGCTTAAGGCCAAAATTGTTGAGCTTTTTTTTACGGAAGGAAGTGGGAGGTTTAGAAAGTCAGTTGAGGTTTGGGAGTAGAGGGTTGAGGTTTGGGAGTTGAAGATGGAATAGGGAGGGTTAGGTGTGGGTTGGTAGAGTTGTATTGTGAGAGAGTGAGAGGAATTGTTAAGTGGAGTCAGATAATTAGTTGGAATAATCAGTTTGGAGTTGTTAGGAACTAAGAATAAGAAACTGCCAAGCAAAATTAACTGTAACCATAAGCTTGTTCCTGCATTTAAAAATAAACTTGATTATTTGTTTAAGTTAACAACTGACTGGACTCCGTGTGTCCCCGTGAGATACAGGGTGGTGGCAGCGGAAAAAAGCAATCGCAGTGGCGGCACAGGGTCAATAGACGGTCAAACGTCCAGGGGTCCTTTGTGTGATTGCCACAGTCGCTCACCAAAAGACCACTATGGAAACAATCTACCCCACAGCGAAAACTCTGCCTTCCATTCCAGCAATCATGCGGAAATGGAGGGTGGGGAGAGACAAAGGATCCCACGATCAACAGCGATCAACCAGAACCTCCCAGGGATCGACCCAGTCGATCTTGATCCACCTGTTGGACATCCCTGCAGTATAGGTTTGGAGGAGAAGAGAGGTTGGGATAGAGTGCAGGGGAAGAGAAGGGGGATAGTAAACTTTCATTTTTTTACATAGTATATGTACAAGGTTTTTTTGTCAGTGTCAGATGGACATGGCCCCTTTCTAGTCATTTATTAGTTTTCACTGGCATTGAGAGAGGCTGGGGGCCCCAGGCCATGGTGGGTTGCCTTCAGCTGACTGCAGTGAGTTTTGTTTGCATGTGTGTGGCCAGGAGGGCTTTCTGGGTGTACTTACCCATATCAATTTGTATTATGTCTGTAGGTTCTTGTTGTTGTCTTGTTGTGCCCACTATTTTTTTATGTTTGGGAAACAATTGCAGACATTTTTGTTTCAACAAGCCTTTCCAACTGGGTGAATCTTTAATTTTATTATTTACCGTAAGTCTCTGCCTTGAGTGTTTATTTTAATGGTTTTGACACCTATTTTTAATTGTTTTAGTTGTACAGTTGTAAATTGCCTTCAGATTTGTGTGAAAGGCAATTCGCACGCTGCAAAAACAAAAATCACACAAAGGGTAATTGCAGCTTTTAAAGGTATCTTTGCCTTGAATTAATTTCTTTTGTTTTTCTTTGCATCCTGTGTGGGTGGAGAATGAATGATGAGTAGCCTATCTACACACATTTGGAAGCAATCAAATGGGTTGAACTGAAAGGAGAAAAGGCTTCCTTAACATTGCTAGGAAGCTCTGTTGATAAGGGCAGTCCATGATAAGAGCAGTCCTTATCACTGCTCTGTTTCAACACATTTATATTATATGTTGGGATATTTATTCTACAAAAGCAAATACAGTGTTACCTTGGTTCTCAAATTTAATCTATTCCGGAAGTCCGTTCCAAAACCAAAGTGTTCCAAAACCAAGGCGCGTTTTCCCATAGTGAGTAATGCAAAATGGATTAATCTGTCCCAGACTTTTAAAAACAATCCCTAAAACAGCAATGTAACATGAATTTTACTATGTAACGAGACCATTGATACATAAAATGAAAGCAATAAACAATGTACTGCAGTCACACACTCAATCAGTAGCTGAACTGGGCGTCACACAGTCACAAAAACAAACAAAAAAAGCTGCAAAAACAAAAACGCAAAATAAATAGCAAAAACAGACAGACCTCAGCGTAACACTCAAAATGGATGTGTGGCACTCAAAATGTAAGTCTGGCACTCAAAATGGAAGTGTGGCACTCAAATTGGAAGTGTAACACTCAAAACGGAGCACATTCGGCTTCCAAAAAATGTTCACAGACCAGAAGACTTACTTCTGGGTTTGCAGTGTTTGGGTTCCAAGTTGTTTGAGTACTAAATTTGAGAACCAAGGTACCAGCTTTGGAAATGCAGTGAGCCAAATCATTGTAGTAGGGATGCTCTCCTAACCACCACCTGTAACCGTCTTGATATCATTTCAGCATGTGTACTTGATGGTGGCAAAAAGAGAGAGACGGAAACTGTGAGATAGATAACATATTCTCAGATCTCCTGGCACTTTTGGACACTTAGACGCTGGGGTGAAAAGCAAGCTCTGGTAGAAGGAAATAAGAAGAAACGGAATCATCTTTTAAGGTCAGAAAGTGTGTTCCACTGAGCAAAAGAACAGCAGGTAGTTTTCTGAGTGAGCAAAAATTGACAAAAGTTCAAGTTAGCTTTTTTTAAAGAAAAAGTATTGTGATATGGCTGGTGGCAGAACTGGCCTGAAATTAAAATGATTGGATGTGTAATGGTGTATATGCAAAAAAGCCAGAACAGTGGCTCATAATGGATATTAAAAGTGGCTTTTTTTTTTTAAAGGTGCGTATTAAATGCTTTGTTTAAACAGGTGCTGGCATTTCTTGTGACATTTTTGTTCACAGCATAATGCTTTATTTTGAATGCAGAGCAGCTACCAGAGAAAGGTTTTATTTTCCCCTTCCCCTCCCCATAGGCTAATTTGGGCATCTATTTTCCAAGATGAGATTTCTAGCGAGGCAGCCCAACAAGTCCTAAATTGGAGGAATCCCTCATATTAATGGATTGTTTAGGCAAACATTACTTAGTAAATACGAAGCTCCGGAAAGGCACCATATTAAACTGCAGTAGGGCCAGGCAGATATTCTTTGGAGGCTCTGCCCACAGAAACAGTAGGTGGGGATATGTTCAAATGATCACTTCACTGTGGTCTGACTGAAGGAACTGTGGGAAGTGCTCCCATCCTGCCCTTTCATGGCAGTGTTCAGACACCCCCAGAGGTAGTTCTCAGCAGCAATTCTTTGTTTTCACAGCATTATTTCATGCTGTAAGATCCTGGACTATGCAAGCGTTCTTGGGCTGCCTGTGGCAGAAAACAGCATGAGCAGCTCAGAAATAAAAGAAATCATTTTTCATTGGAATATAGGTTTGGAAATGATGTATTTACCAGGAGGGTTTGTGGCGGTGGGGATGGGGGGGGCTACTATTTATTCAGTTCCCGTAGAAACTTATTTATTTATTTAAACTAGAAATGTCTCCTCAGGTACTGCAAGTGAAATCCGGTAAAATCCTCAAGGATGCCTCTAAAATCTTGGGAACTTTGCTGGTTTTGAAATGATGACTGTTTTGTGTGGATTGTTGATTAAGTCAGTCTTCTATGGTACTTGAAGGGACCATGGAGGCTATTCAAAATTGTATGTTTATTCATTATTTCATTTACACCCCATCTTTCCTCCAGTCAATGTGACATATGTATGGTTCTTCCCCTCCTAGGTTTAGCCTCACAACAAGCCTGAGATATAGATTAGAATGAGATATAGTTCTTGGCCCAAGGTCATCTAGTGAGCTTCATGGCTGACTAAGATTTTGAACCCTGGTCTCCCAGGTCCTAGTCAAATCACTGTACTACACCAGATCATGCCCTTTATTCCCTACCCCTCTGAAATATAACCAAAATAGCCATCACCTATAAACTGGAATGTGGGTGGCGTTGTGGCCTAAACCACTGAGCCTAGGGCTTGCTGATTGAAAGGTCGGCGGTTCGAATCCCCATGACAGGGTGAGCTTCCGTTGCTCAGTCCCAGCTTCTGCCAACTTAGCAGTTCGAAAGCACGCCAAAAAAGTGCAAGTAGATAAATAGGTACCACTCCAGCAGGAAGGTAAATAACATTTCCGTGTGCTGCTCTGGTTTTGCCAGAGGCGGCTTAGTCATGCTGGCCACATGACCCGGAAAAACTCTCTGCAGACAAACGTTGGCTCCCTCGGCCAGTAAAGTGAGATGAGCGCCGCAACCCCAGAGTCATTCGTGACTGGACTTAACTGTCAGGGGTCCTTTACCTTTTTATGAACTGGAACAGCCATTTTAGTTCAAGCCAAATAGGATCGTGTTTGAAACTTACAACTAGATAGCATAGTTTCTCTGAGATTAATGAAGGAACTCTTTTTTTGTTTGTGTGTACATAAAAAAAAAAAGCCTTAGAAATGGCGTTCTGTATAAACTGAGGGATAATTGCAGTATTCCAGTCGAGTTAACATCTTTTTGTAATTGCAATTAGCTGATAGACACATGATATAATCATCAACATTATTAAGAATTTGCAACGTAGATTACAATTGTGGAAAACCCAAACCTCCGCTATTCAATATTCAGGTTGCTGTTTTACAAGGGAGTGACAGATGAGTCACTTTGCACTTATGAGTAGCAGCTGACACATACAACCTTCATCGCTCAGCCTGCTTTCTCTAAGCAAAGTAGTAAAAGCATTTATCTCCGCAGACTTAAAGTCTGGCTTTGTGTTAGAGGATGTTGCCAAGTGACATATTATGAGAGCAACTTCTCAGAAACATTTGACACTGAAATCAAGATAATTCATTACTGGCACCAAGTAACAAATAGCCATATATCTACAATGCCAATACCATAAAGCTCAAACTGGAATATATATATATATAATTAGCTTACACACACTGCATGACACAGGTTAGCATTTTCTGTCTGTCTGCGTCTATTTTTTAAACCACAGCTTGAGTTGTTGAAATACAGAATTCATCCCAGTGTTAAAATGAACACATTCTTCTTGTTATTACCACCTCTTTCCAAGAGAGAGCAGCAGAGATTTGTTGTATAGCATTAGGAATTCTCTTTTACACCAAGCGCTCTGCCACTTACATATTTTCAACTTTATAACCTTTCAACCTACTGACCATGAAAAATGCTCCAACATAACGTGACACGTATAAATGTTTAAAGTCCAAAGGGTAATTATCTATGTTCATAGTAAAAACTTGATTTCACAATAGAAACCATATGTTTCCCTCAAAACACTTTCAATAAGCTGAACAACGCCCAGATTAACCCTGAGTTAGTACACTGGTTAAAATAATAGCAGCATCTTCTTCTAATTCAGGAGTTCATTTATCATTTTGGATCAAGGGTCTCAAGGTGAACTTTCAATATTTGAAAGCTTAGCTTGGAAAATAAACCAAAAACAAGGGCAAGAATTCTACAGATGTTTAAATCCAATCTTTATGTCATTCAGTGCTCTGGGTACTAACTTTGAGTATGTGTTATGCAGCTGAAAATGCTGCTACACTTTGCCACCATTTTTATTTTATTTTTAATTACTCAATATAAACATTTGCAAAGTTCTATAAAGTTGGCAGGACCTCTCTGCACATAAATGTACTAGTCTGGTTTGTGATGCATACAAACAACAGCCCATGTGGTCTGCCAGCAACTCTTAAAATCGGACTATAATATCCTTCTCCTTGGCAAAAGACATTGGGTGTGGCACAGACTTTACCCTGCCCAATTGCTAGTCATGACTTTGACTGGAGGCATACTTCAGACTCACCCTTCCCCCCAAGCAAGAAAATGAGCTTTTAAAGCCACAAAATAAATGTATCCATTTGCTTCATCATATTATCTCAGAAGACAAGTGGCTACTGTGAGGCAAGGTGCTCTGTGTGTGTGTGTGTGTTTATCATTTATTACCCACACTTCACTGAAAAGTCCGAGAATGGGTAACAGAAAAATACAATGTCTAAAAATCACATGCAGTAAAAACAGCAGTGCATCAGTTCAGCAGAAGGGGTGAAGGCAGAAAAACACCAACATCTCACCCCACCCTTCCAAAAGCCCTTTGTAAATAAATCCTTTTTAGTAAGCTTTTTTTTTAAAAAAATAAGATTTTATTAAAGCTATTTCATAATAAAATATGATAAAAACATTAATCCAAATAAAAACAAAAGCAGAGGGGGGAGAGAGAAACACCAAAGGAAAACAAAAAAAGAGAGGAAAAATAAAAAGGTCTTCTGATTTTCAGTTTGTCCAGCTGATCTACTTTCTATGTTGCTGTCTGTAACAGAAAGGAAATTGTTCAAAATATTCGCTCTAGAATGACATCCAGCGGAGGAACACGACAGACTGAAGACTTCTGCTTGCTGGTTGTCAACGGAGATAATTATACAGCTCTAGTGGAAGATCAAGGAGTCCTACTAGTCCTTGTCTCCCCCCCCATGCACCCTCCCCAAACCTGCTTAGGAAGGTCAAGAGAACACCTAGAACATTGCATAGGGGACGAGAGGATGTCATTCCTTCTGGCAAGCAGAACTGATTGTATTGATTGATTGCACTGATGGAAACATCCTCTTCGTGTGACATTCAATTCCACCCAGAGTCTTCTTAGGTTTGTTTTATACTTCAGCACAGCAGCTTGTAACATCCTGAATGCTAGCATTCACCCCCTCCTCCGCCCCCAAGGATCATTTGGATAAATTTGAATTGAACTGTGACCTGAATGCAAACAGACTCGTTCATTTTCTAAAGGGAAGGACGTGAGCTGGAATTAGTTCCTATTTGGAGATGTTGAACTTGGGCTAGTTGCTAATGAAATTCCAACCTCTGCGCACATCACATGCCAAATGAATGTAATGCCAAGCAGCAAAGTTCGGGGGGAGGATTGCATTGGTCAACAATGCACAGATTTTATTTTATTTTGCCTGCACATTGACTAGCAGAAGTCAGTTTTTATTCAGCTCTTGACTCTTCCAAAAACACCTTCAGTTGGTTTATACCAGAGGATGTAAAATGAAAGAGCAAGGTAAGGGAAACAAAACAAAAAAGCTTTTCACCTTAGTAACAAAACCAAGACATTTGGGCTATTGAAGGTATCTTAAATGGAATCTCATTTAAGCTTTCAAATAAGCACACTATTTAGATATATACATCCTCTTATCATCTGCTTCTCAGTAAGATAGAAAAAGATTATTTTGAACCTTGGAAACCACTGCAGCAGAAAATTGCAAACAGCAGACTAAATTGTATATTACAGGAATAATGAGAAGTCAAAGGAATAGAATGATATTTTTTTTTTAAAGGCAAACATGAAAATGACTTTTCAGAGAGTGCCAAGTCTGTGCACATTAGTGTGGTTGAAACCTCCCTTCTCTCCCAGCTTGTCATGTCATAGTTCTATGTCAAACAGCAGAAGAGAACACCTCCAGCAAAAAGGCAAACATGATACGCAGGATGCTTCATTTTACAGTGGTGCCCCGTAAGACGAACACCTCGCAAGACGAAAAACCCGCTAGACGAAAGGGTTTTCCGTTTTGGAGGCGCTTCGCAAAACGAATTCCCCTATGGGGTTGCTTCGCAAGACGAAAAAAATCTTGCATCCCCCCGCGGGTTTTTTCCGCTTTTTCCGCCCTTTTCTTAAGCCGCTAAGCCGCTTATCAGCTGTTCCGCTGATAAGCCGCTTAACAGCTGATCGCTGGAAGCCGCTTGACAGCTGTAGCGCTAATCCGCTAAGCTGTCAATGGGCTTGCTTCGCAAGACGAAAAAACCGCTATACAAAGAGCCTCACGGAACGGATTAATTTCGTCTTGCGAGGCACCACTGTATTAAAAAAAAAGTGAAAAAAAGTCTTCTTTGACTAAAAATTTGAATTGACATATTCCCTATGTACATTACAAAAGGAGTGGGAAGGCAGGACTGTCAAGTTTAAGCAAGGAAATCTCCAGAAAGTTGGCCTTGTTTCAATGCCATTATTGCACACAGATATCACTGCCTCAATAATAACAACAAACTATGACAAAAATAAATCCCTTTTATCATGCACCAGCTTTAGTACATAACATTGAATTTGCTCCATTGTCCTTGGCTTTGGAACAGAAGAACAACTTTTTCCTACAAGGTATGGTTGCAGATATATTAGGCTGGTGCCCTGATCCTAAACACATTTACTTCAAAGAAAGTCCAGTTCATTTTCAAAGGATTTACATATGCAGAAATGCATTTGAATGGATATGGTTGTCAACATGGTATTCTGTGTTGTCGACTCCACATATCTGCTTGGGTTTCTTTTACATCAAGGATGCTTCAAAGATTTTAGAAATGCCTTTTAATATCATTATTTAAAGTGTGGGCCTTGCACATAGATTTTCATTACAGTGGTACCTCGGGTTAAGTACTTAATTCCTTCCGGAGGTTCATTCTTAACCTGAAACTGTTCTTAACCTGAAGCACCACTTTAGCTAATGGGGCTTCCTGCTGCTGGTGCGCCGCTGGAGCACGATTTCTGTTCTTATTCTGAAGCAAAGTTCTTAACCTGAAGCACTATTTCTGGGTTAGCGGAGTCTGTAACCTGAAGCATATGTAACCTGAGGTACCACTGTAAACTGAAGAGATCTGCACAACCAGTGGTAAGGTTATGATTATGTTATCCTCTTGGATACTAGAGAATACTAACAACTTTCTTATTGCATCACGAGAAATAGTTCCTATTGCAGTAGCAACGAGGATATAAATAAAGATGTAATAACTGGGAATTGCTCGGGTGTTGGCAGATCTGAGAAAAATATTGTGAGAAATCTGAAAGGAGGTGGTTTCTGGTAGAGCAAGCATGGCGGCTTGCAATCTCCAAGAAAGGAAAAGCAGCCTTAGCAAAATAGTTACCTTTTAAAACACACAAAACCTGCTCACAGTAGTACATACATTTAGGCCCTTTCTGCACTTACTGTTTCTAACGAAACAGTGGCTGTTGTTTTGGGGCTTTTTTTGGCATGCTGTCACACAACCTTATGATTATTCAGCTAGTATTCCAGAATAACATGCTTAATAATAACAATAATAATAATAATAAATCACTCTCTCTTCTACTGCAGAACAAAAATAAAATCCAACTTTTCTGAAAATCTGGAATGGTTCCTCAAGATTTTCATTTGAGTGACATTTGTACAAGCATCACTCCGCTTTCTGTGCAGAGGGTGTGTGGAATGGGAGGTATTTGACCAGTGCAAGCTGTCAATTTGTGAGCTCAGTTCAGAGGAGAGATATGGCAGATGGAGATGATGGTACTGAGTCAAAGTACTGCCCATGACAGCGATCATGAACTGCAAACAAAATTTCATCACAATATGGTTCACCATAGCTCAGGCAGACACGTAGCTCCTTTTCTAATCTCCTATACTCCCACAAGAATAGAATTCCAGAAAACTAGGCATTTTTAAATAATAATAATAATAATAATAATAATAATAATAATAATAATAATAATAATATAATGACATAAAAGGGCTATCCTCATGTGCATGCTCAGAACTCTGACATTGGGTGGTTAGAGGAACATGAGGGTATAATATTATATAATGTAATATAATATAATAATATAAATTTCTTATTTATACGCCACCCATCTGGCTGGGTTTCCGCAGACACTCTGGGAGGCTCCCAACAGAAAATTAAAAACACAATAAAACATCAGAAATTAAAAACTTCCCTAAACAGGGTTGCCTTCAGATAGTTGTTTATTTCCTTGACATCTGATGGGAGTGCGTTCCACAGGGCGGGCGCTACTATTGAGAAGGCCCTCTGCCTGTTTCCTTGTAACCTCACTTCTCACAGGGAGGGAACCGCCAGAAGGTCCTCAGCGCTGGACCTCAGTGTTCGGGCAAAATGATGGGGTGGAGATGTTCCTTCTGGTATACTGGGCTGAGGCCGTTTAGGGCTTTAAAGGTCAGCACCAATACTTTGAATTGTGCTCAGAAACATACTGGGAGCCAATGTAGGTATTTCAGGACTGGTGCTATGTGGTCTCGGTGGCCACTCCCAGTCACCAGTCTAGCTGCCGCATTCTGGATTAATTGTAGTTTCTGGGTCACCTTCAAAGGTAGCCCCACGTAGAGCACATTGCAGTAGTCCAAGCGGGAGATAACTAGAGCATGTACCACTCTGGCAAGACAGTCTGTTTGCAGGTATAAGGAGTACTAGCTCAGCAAGGAGAATAAGTCTACTTGACTTGCTCACTATGCAGTTATGGAGTCTTTTGCAGTTACGGGCTCCATCCCTGCCCTAGGTTCAGGTACAGGCATCTATCACTTCCACAACTATGTCTGTTTGGGGTCTCAGCAAAGATTCCCTGGATGTGGAAACAGTGTTGTAATAGCATATAAATATTCCACCAGGTGTGCTAGGTGTCCTGTCAAGCTGTTCACCAGCTGCAACTGTTTTAACAATTGGGGATAGGCAACTGGGACAGAATACGGATGCTGCTGATGCACTGCCAACCCTACAACCCAATGGCCGCCCTACCTGAGCTTACAGAGATGATCTTGGAGCTGGTGCTGAAGATTCATAGGAGGATTGTCCTGGAGTCTTCAGATGGGTATTGTCAGGAGTAGCTCTGAACTTCTCAGCCACTATGACAACCTGGGGGTGTCCCAGTGTGTAATCAGCCTGACTCATGTCGTAGTTGGACTTGGTGATCCCATCTTAGTGTTTGTGGAATGCTTTTCCCAGGGAAGCACACCTGGCACCATCACTGCCAGCTTTTAGGCTCCAAGTTATACAAGTTTGCTTTGCTTGGGCATTTGGTTGTTTAACCATGCTGAGGTAGGATTTCTGGCCTATTTTATGGTATTCATCATGTGGTGGTAGGGTAGAAAATTATCCTTTTTATAGGTTTTGATGGATACACGCAATGGGTTGGCTTTGAGTTAAACTTAGTTTGATACTGCCCTCAATTTTCATGCTTGTTGTGCTATGTATTTTATAAATTGTAAGTTCCTTTGAGGCTTTTTGTGTTTGAAAAAATAACAGATAAATATGCTTAATAATAATAAATTGGGAGTGTTGTAATCTTGATGTGGGAGATTTCCTGATGATTTTCCTTTGAGCTGCATTCTCATTGGCTATTTTCTTCCAGAGTTTGAAGACAAATCTTAGGCAAGCTTTTTGGGAGCGTTTGAAGTGTGAAATCCTGAGACAGTGTTCTTGTTGCTTGAATTTTGAAATTATTATGGTTTTAATTATCTTAATGTTGCAGTATTTATATTTTTTCTACTATATGACCATAGTGTCTGTTGGTCTGTTATTCTTTGCCACCTTGGGATGTTCCCTGATGAGGAATGACAAAGTAACTAACTAACTGGTTTTAAAATGCCTTGGGACCAAGATACCTCCAGGACCTCTTTTGTGAACCATCTCAAATATTAAGACACTCTTCAGAGGTCCTTCTCCGAAGTGAGGAGAAATGTGATCCAAGATGGTTTATTTTTAGTGGTGGTGCATTGACTTCGAAATGTCTTCTCAGGAGGCTCAGTCGACATCATACATCTTGAGCTTCCTGGAGGAAAGGTGAGATATAAAGGCAATAAATAATGATCAAAAATTGTATCCATAGTTGGTTTTGGTTTAAATTTATTAGCCTTAAACTTAAATAACTAGATATCCACCTGATCTCAATTGGCCAACCCAAGGGCAAATTAACACTATATACAGTCTTGGACCTTGGTCCAATATGAGCCCTGTTAGTTATAATACTTCAGGATACTGAAAGTGACTCTGCAAGCATAGATGTGTTAACTTGGAAGTAACTCCCATGACATTCCATGAGGCATATTCCTGAGTAATTGCGTTTAGGATTTCAGTCCAAGACAATTTGTCTCTTAGACTGTTGTAGATTTTTTTTATAGAACTTGCTTACCAGTTTTGTACTATATACTATTTGGGAGCTAATTTATGGATCCATACTTTGCTCTGCCAAAACTTTTTGGAGCAGCAGTTCCTGGTTGTGTGATCATCCCAACACTTCACTGAATAACAGTTCCAGTTATCAGCAGCCTTTCTTCCATTTCTCAATGCCACCAATTTTGTGCTTTTATATTTCAGAGGGAAATGGTATAGGATTTCAGAGTCCAGCTGTTTGAAATGTTAATAATGTAACTGATTTTCAGATCCCTCTATAAGCAGAGTTTTATTTGCACAAACTATTTAGGCAAATATGCTTAAAACCAGCACAAGTTGAATGTAATGGTAGAACTGGACTCCAGTCCAGATGAATGGAAGCCAAAAATGTTTAGAGAGAGAGAACGAAGAGTAACAGAAGGCTACATTTTCCTTCCAGCATAATGACAGGGGATGGACGTGATCCAGAGCCCTGAGTAAATGGCACTCCGATTGCATGGCAATGGCTTCTTGGAATACATGGAACATCTTCCTCCTGGAGATTTCCCCCCAAAGAGTGGAGAGAAGGAGAGAGGACTGCCTATGAGAGCTGCCCAACTCTCATAGGAAAACAATTCAATAAAAATCCTTGCATGCAGAAGTGCCACTAGATAATCCAGAAGCAAGCAAGCACGCAAGAACTTTTGATTTGGACCTAACAAGGGGTATGGAAAGTTTTGCAAATAAACAAATCTGCTCCACATCAGGAGTGCAATGCCTTTCTATTCTGCACCCCAGCACTTCTCCGAGGGCATCACATGCCACAGAAACGTCACTATTGATGCTTACCGCACAGTCACGAGCACACTGCACCAGTGATCTGTATTTGTCTGTTTTTAGTGTTTATTAAACCTGGTCAGGTTTT
Organism: Podarcis melisellensis; assembly: GCF_964234715.1. Classification (NCBI taxonomy): domain Eukaryota; kingdom Metazoa; phylum Chordata; class Lepidosauria; order Squamata; family Lacertidae; genus Podarcis; species Podarcis melisellensis. The sequence goes on from NC_138538.1 coordinate 66,027,721, forward strand.
GTAGATTTGACAGATTCACAAAGATAACGGCTAAAATGATAAAATGATGGAAGCAATGTCACCATGGAATAAGCTGGTGAATCATGGATATCCTTGTTAAAATAATGATTGCTTGTTATATTGTTATTATTTATTCAAATACACTGAGAAAAAGCTAATCTTTATCATTCAAACTTTGGATGGAAGGGAATAATTTGGAGCCATTAAGGATCTTTATAATGTCTGATTGCTTTTGTTTACTATCAATTTAGAAGTCTTTCAGTCCACATAGATGCGGTTTTTGAAATCTAAGTCAATGTTACTGATCTCTAAAATGATGTTTCATGAGACACACCATCAAACCCAAATTGTATTATTTCTCATCTACTGCATTCATAGTTAAGTACTTAGTAATTCTCTAGGAAAAAAAGTAATTGCCTCACAAGTCTTATTATAGACAAAGCCTTTGCTGCAGAACTCTTTCTAATTTTAAAACCAAGACTGTTGTCCTCAGTGTCCTTCTGCCGGAAGATGAAGTCTTTAATTGTTTTTAATGAATCTTTTTTTCTATGTTTTTAGTGGGTCTTATTTTAATCTGTAAGCCGCCTTGAGTCCCTGTCAGGAAAATAGGTGGGGTATAAACAAACAAACAAACAATAAAAATAATTAGTGACTTTGCAAACATATATGCAGATGGGCCAAATACTATGCTTGAAGAGATTTTTAAATGAATAGAATTTATGAATAGCCTCTTTATATTCCCTGTGAAGGATGATTCTTAGCTGTAGCATATCACCCCTCATTCCCCCTGTAGGAACAGGTTGAGGGCCTAATCAGAACATAAATACTTCAGCTACATTGCAAGCAGATGTGGCAGTGGGTGCACTGAATTGGTGCCTGATCTTGGTAATGGACTGGATGAGAGCCAAGTAACTGAAGTTCAACCTAGACAGGACAGAGACACTTTCAGTAGGTGGCTCCCCTAACCATATGGTTGAGGTGCAACCCGTTCTGCTTGACATCACACTCCCCCTGAAGGCAGATGTACAGCTTGGAAGTACTCCTAGATCAGTGTTATTGGAGGCGCAGGTAGCCTCTGTTGAGTAGGGAATCTTCTACCAGATTGGACTGATGTTTCAGATGTGACCTCATCTGGATTAAGATAGCCAGGCTTTGGTTGGCTATATTAAAAGCACATAGAACCCACCCTGTCCCGTCAGTCTAGAGAGCACCCAGGGTGGGAGTGTCTTCCACTAATTACAGTTTCTCACTCTGAAGCCAGCTAATAAGCGTCTCCTATCATATAGTTCACCATACAGGCTCTCACCCTGTGCAGGAAACCATATGCTATCATTTCCCCCTTCTATCCAACTTCTTCTGAGCTGGAATCAAAACTGAAGGGAGTAATGCCCTCACCCTCAGTACTCCCAAAGGGACTTCTGAAGGGTGCATATCCTTTGGTGTCTTGCCTCCAGTGGCAACCGTGTCCTGTGTTAATAAGTTATAGGAGTTATAAGCAACACTGTCAAACAATCTATTCTTGCCCTTATAAGAATAGACCTTACTTGTTTAAGAATGCAGTCCATAAACCATGTAAAAAAATCTAGTCGTGGTTAAAACCACTTAATTCATGGGTTTCCAGGCATGTTCCATTGGAAATGAGGAATTAAGAAGAGCAGATGAACCAACTTCTGAAAACTTTGCTTCTGTGTAATATTGAAATCACATTCTCTATTTCATTAACGTCGCTGAGTTGACTGTGGATCAGAATATAAGGCTTTTATGGATACTGAGCAAAAGGCCACCTAAGCCAATGGGTCTACTTTGGATTAGATAATTTTGAGGATGATTTTGAAAACTCTTCCCTAAGACCTCCTTGTAAGTAAAGAATGGAGATTTTCCAAAAGCATTTAACACATTTAAGAGTTGATAATGCATTGAAAGTTAATGGGACTTGCACTCATAAATGACTTAGATGCTTTTAAAATTCTACCTACCATCCCTGTTCAGGAGAGCATTTAAGAATGTGCTTAAAGCTAAGCACAAGAATAATTGCTTTTCATAAATAAGGCCTTCAGGAATAAACCTAGCAGAACCAGCTCATATCAGCACATACAGTATAAAGGAGCATAGCGGTGTAGAAAACTTGAATTCAACAAAAAATCATTCAGCAAATGGAAAAGTGCTTCTTTATCCCACCTTTATGCAGGATGCCATTAGATTCTTTCTGGTAGGCTGCCATGCTTTCTGTCTCTACACTTGCCTTGTATATTTTTATTAATTTTTTTCAGTAAGGGAAAAATTGCTTTCTGGTGCCTCAGAATCTTTTCTGCATTTAAATTTCCAACATTCTCTCTTATTTCAGTGTTCCTATTAGGTAGAAAATACCAGGCTAGCTTGACTGTGTTTGTAGCATATTAGATTTTATGTATAGCAATTAAATTCCCCTCTGAGCCATCTGGTTTATTGGTAGTATAGATTTAAATTTTTCAGCTTGTCCTCTCAATTTACCTCCACTAAAGCAGGCTTGTTTAGCTCCCTTTTCCTTTAAAATTCACATCACAGCTATAATAATGCTTACTACTTCTACCTGAGCTGGTTAATAATCTCAGACCTATGTTTTCAAACATTTGTACATGGGGGAAAAATTACATATACAACCAGGTAAAGTCCTTCATACTCTTTCCAGGTTTCCCTGAAGATGACTCTAGATCATTATACAAATGTGTTGTATTCATTATACAAAGACCCCACTGACAAATGATCTGTTTCTATAACCCTAAAAGTCTACTTACTGCTTTCTGTAGGTATGAGTTTTAAGTTCCACTCTAAGAAGAAGAATAAAGTATTACAGAAAGTGATGTTGCTAAGTAACATATCACAAACACCAGAGCCCTCTTCACCAGTGGCTACAAAAGAACAAGCCTTTTCAGTAGTGGCCGCATAACTATGGAAATTCCTCCTCAGTGAGGCCTGCCTGGTGCTGGCATTTATGTATATTTTGATGCTAGCTTAAGATGTCAAGGAGATAAACAAAAGTTGTATGGTTAACTTTTAGAAGACATCTGATGGCAGCCCTGTATAGGGAAGTTTTTAATGTTTGATGTTTTATTGTGTTCTTATCTGTTGGAAGCCACCCAACAGTGGATGAGGCAACCCAGTCAGGTGGGCAGGATACAAATAATAAAGTTGTTTGTTGTTGTTGCTGCTGCTGCTGCTGTATTTCTCTCATGTCAGGCACCTCAGTGCAAATCTTCTGCAGCAACTGAATATTTGGGGGGCTATTTGTTTGGTGGTTGACTCTATGTTGGGTGATGGAGAAGGGTTTTTTTAAAAATATTTTTTATTGAGGATTTTCTTGTTTTACAGAAGTGTAGTGCCTCGTATTTTTTTCTTCTTCTTCCATGTAGCGTTTTTACAAATCTGTTTCATTTGTTGAGGCATTAGGGGGAGAAGAAAAAAGAAAGAAAAAAGAAAGGGGGTGGAGAGAGGGAAGATGGATGGGGGTGGGGTCGGGTGGCGGTGTTTCTATTATGTTTAATGTATGTAGAGTTTGGTGTCAGCGTTGCTTGTGTTGTTCACTTGTGTTCCTTTGGTGGTGAGAGAGGTTGGGGTTGGCCTAGGATGTGATTGTTTGCTTGTGATTGGCTGTGGTGATCTTTGTTTTCGTGTGTGAGCGAGGTGGCTGTGTGTTTTGGATCAGGTTAGCCATATTGATTTGTATGCTGTTGGTGGATTATTGTCATTGTCCTGTTGGGCTGTGTATGTGATAAAGGGGAGCCATACCGGGGTGAAGGCGTCTTCTTCTGTTTGTCCCCGTGTCAGTTTCAGTTTATTAGTTAATTTTTCTAGTAGGGCTGTTTCCCATACTATTTGGAACCATTGGTACATGCTTACTCCTGACAGGTCTCTCCAGTGTCTGGTTATGATGTTTCTGGCTGCTGAGAGCAGGTGGGTTATGAGTTCTTTGTGGTGTAAATGGGCATTGTTGTCTTGGAAGATGTTTAGTAGGGCCAATTCTGGGGTGATGTCTATTACTTGCTTAGTTATTTTACATATTTCTTGTATGGCTGTTGTCCAGAATAGTTGAATTTTGGGACACTCCCACCACATGTGGAGGTATGTGCCTGTGGAGGTGCACCCTCTCCAGCATTTTGGTGAGGTTCCTGGGTGTATTAGCGCTAGTTTCCTTGGTGTTAGGTACCACCTGTAGGTGAGTTTCAGTGTGAGTTCTTTTCTTTTCGTTGATATGGATTTAAAGGGGGGTTTAGACCACATTCTGGTCCATTGAGTGGGGTTAATCTCATAGCCTATGTCATTCTCCCATTGTTTTTTGATTGCGTCTAGGGGATTTGCGGGATTTTGGAGTAGTATTTTGTATATTGCGGATACCGTCCCTTTACCGTTTCCCTTTGTTGTTAGGAGGAGGTTTTCGAAGGTTGTCAGGGGCCTAGTTGCTGCTGATTTTACTGTTGGGTTGTTTAAGAGAGCATGTAGTTGGTGTTGTGTTAACCAGGTCATTTGGGTGTCTTCTAGTTTGTCTTGTATTTCTTGTGTTGACAAGGGTTTGTTATTTTTATAAAAGTCTATTAGGCGATACAGTGGTGCCTCGCAAGACGAAATTAATTCGTTCCGCAAGTCTCTTCGTCTTGCGAGTTTTTCGTCTTGCGATGCACGGTTTTCCATAGGAATGCATTGAAAATCAATTAATGCGTTCCTATGGAAACCGCCTTCCCCCGACCTCTTCTGGCGAGCGGCATTTTAAAATCGCCCGGGACAGCGGAGGACTTCTCCGCTGTCCGGGGTGATTTAAAAGCCCCTGGGAAGGCAGGCAGGGGGGACATAGACTTTTGCTCCCCCCGCCTGCCTTCAGAAAAGGTCCAGGACAGGCGCGGACCTCTCCGCAAGCAGCGCGCTCCTTGCGGAGAGTTGCAAGCGCGCCCAGGCTTTCCCGCCCCGCCGCCGGGCTTCAGGACATCGTTCCGATGCCGGGCGGCGGGGGGAGGCTTTCTCGCCCCGTCGCCCGGCATCGGGACATGGTTCCGATGCCAGGCGGCGGGGGGAGGCTTTCTCGCCCCGTCGCCCGGCATCGGGACGATGCCCCGAAGCCGGGCGGCGGGGGGAGGCTTTCCCGCCCCGCCGCCCGGCATCGGGACGATGCCCCGAAGCCGGGCGGCGGGGGGAGGCTTTCTCGCCCCGTCGCCCGGCATCGGGACGATGCCCCGAAGCCGGGCGGCAGGGGGAGGCTTTCCCGCCCCGCCGCCCGGCTTCGGGACATGGTTCCGATGCCGGGCGGCGGGGGGAGGCTTTCTCGCCCCGTTGCCCGGCATCGGGACATGGTTCCGATGCCAGGCGGCGGGGGGAGGCTTTCCCGCCCCGCCGCCCGGCATCGGGACGATGCCCCGAAGCCGGGCGGCGGGGGGAGGCTTTCCCGCCCCGTCGCCCGGCATCGGGAGGATGCCCCGAAGCCGGGCGGCGGGGGGAGGCGTTCCTGCCCGGCCGCCCGGCATCGGGAGGATGCCCCGAAGCCGGGCGGCGGGGGGAGGCGTTCCTGCCCGGCCGCCCGGCATCGGGAGGATGCCCCGAAGCCGGGCGGCGGGGGAGGCTTTCTCGCCCCGTCGCCCGGCATCGGGACGATGCCCCGAAGCCGGGCGGCGGGGGAGGCTTTCTCGCCCCGTCGCCCGGCATCGGGAGGATGCCCCGAAGCCGGGCGGCGGGGGGAGGCGTTCCTGCCCGGCCGCCCGGCATCGGGAGGATGCCCCGAAGCCGGGCGGCGGGGGGAGGCTTTCTCGCCCCGTTGCCCGGCATCGGGGGGAGGCTTTCCCGCCCCGCCGCCCGGCATCGGGACGATGCCCCAAAGCCGGGCGGCGGGGGGAGGCTTTCTCGCCCCGTCGCCCGGCATCGGGACGATGCCCCGAAGCCGGGCAGCGGGGGGAGGCGTTCCTGCCCGGCCGCCCGGCATCGGGACGATGCCCCGAAGCCGGGCGGCGGGGGGAGGCTTTCCCGCCCCGTCGCCCGGCATCGGGACGATGCCCCGAAGCCGGGCGGCGGGGGGAGGCGTTCCTGCCCGGCCGCCCGGCATCGGGAGGATGCCCCGAAGCCGGGCGGCGGGGGGAGGCTTTCTCGCCCCGTCGCCCGGCATCGGGACGATGCCCCGAAGCCGGGCGGCGGGGGGAGGCTTTCTCGCCCCGCCGCCCGGCTTCGGGACATGGTTCCGATGCCAGGCGGCGGGGGGAGGCTTCAAAAGCCATCCGGGGGCTTTTAAATCGCCCCGGACAGTCCCGGGGCGATTTAAAAGCCCCCGGTTAGGCAGGCAGGGGGGGGCAAAGACTTTTGCCCCCGCCCGCCTTGGGAAGAGGTCCAGGACCTCTTCCCAAGGCGGGCGGGGGGGCAAAAGTCTTTGCCCCCCCTGCCTGCCTTCAAAAGCCGTCCGGGATAGAGGGAAGCGCTTCCCTGCTATCCCGGACCGCTTTTAAAATGCTGGCGGTGGGGAGCAAAGCCTTTCGCCCCCGCCGGCCTTCCTGGACCTCTTCTGAAGTCCGGAGGGGGGAAAAAGGCTTTGCTCCCCACCGCCAGCATTTAAAAAAAGGTCCCCGAGATTTCCCTATGGGCTTTCGTCTTGCGATGCAAGCCCATAGGGAAAATCGTCTAGCGAAGCGTCGCAAAACCCGAAAAACCCTTTCGTCTTGCGGGTTTTTCGTCTTGCGAGGCATTCGTCTTGCGGGGCACCACTGTATAAGCCTTTGGTTCGCCAGGTTTTTGTCTGGAGGTTTTGTGCTGCATGGTAGAATAATGGGTGGTGCGCCAGGGGGATTAGTGGGGATGGGCTTGGGGATAGTTTGCCTATTTGTGTTTTCCATGCTTTGAGCATGGTCTGTGTGTACCTGTTAAGTGTTGTGGGAATTTTCTTTAGTTTGTTTGGGAGGAGTGGGTATGTTGTGGTGCAGGTGTTTTCAATTGTGTCCCTCTCTAGGTGTACCCATTGTTTTGTCTCATCTTCTAGTATCTCCTTTTCATCTGTATCATGTATCATATCTGCGATTTTTAGTTTTCGTAAGTCACTTTAAGCAACATTGAACTCATCGTCATCAGTTAATCTTATATGGAACTAAACCACACTCATTGAAATGAAGTTGATACTAACCTAAATTCAGTGAGCTCAGTGGGTCTACTCTGAGAACGAGTTGCTCAGAAACCACCCTATATGCAAAACATATTAGGATTAAACTTCTTAGCTGAGTGGATAGTTTGCCAACAAACAAACAAAGACCAAAGCAAAAATCCACAAATACTCCGATGAATCTGTCAATTTTCAGTTTTTCTCTCACTTTCCAGTTGTAATTCACCACATTTTTGTATGTGTTTGTGATTTTTTAAAAAGTCCTCCTTTAAATTCACTAGCATTTTAGTTTAAATTTTCCTGATATACATACTTAAATGCAGTTTTACCTTATGTACAGTTTTGCAAGGAATTCCCCTTAATCCAGGCTTCCTCAACCTCCGCCCTCCAGATGTTTTGAGACTACAATTCCCATCACCCCTGACCACTGATCCTGCTAGGTAGGGATCATGGGAGTTGTAGGCCAAAAACATCTGGAGGGCCAAGCTTGAGGAAGCCTGCCTTAATCTAATGCATGTGTGTGTTATTTTCATATGGATACCTTCCCTTAATGTACACATTTTTGTACACTTTTTTTGGTAAGAGAACTGTGTAAGAGTGTAAACGGTGTAAATCTCAAAGGACAACTTGCCCTCGAGTTCACACATTGTTTTGGATACTGTGACTTACATAGATCTGTGTTAAAATGTGAGCTGAACTGAGTTTCTCCTCCAACCATATTCTGTTATTTAACACAGAGACTGTGATCCAGAACATCCCATGGGCTCTCATTGCCAGTTATGGCAGATGGAGCTTCACAAATGCTTTGTATATTTTTCTCAGCCAGAGCTGACAATGGGAAAGATTGGCCTGTGTGCAGAGCTTAATTTCTAGTCTTTGCAAAATTAATGTCCCATTACCCAGTTCCTGTCTTACTAAATATGCAATGTGGTGGAGTGTGACAAATTGAAGGAGGAGCTTAAAGACAATAAATTCTACACTGTTCATGGATCCAGTTTCAGCATTAAAAATATCACTGGAGGGCCAAGGTAAATATGTATTTATTTAAGCTTGCTTGCAGTTCTTGGCACTAACAACAATGTTCTATGACAAGTTCTACAGACGGATGCTTAATATGTAAATTAATCTGACTTGGTAGGGATCGTGATCTTTGATGGCAGTTATAATTATAGATGAGCCTGTCAACATGCTCTGCAAATTTGTCCAACCAGAGAACAACTGTATTTGTATGGGCCTATGGAAACATTTTAATTATTTACTGTCAGGTTTCAGCATGCAATGAGAAACAGGGATGATACGTTATGACTACAACAGAGCTGTTGTTGTTGTTGTTGTTGTTGTTACAAAAAAACTACTAATTTTAAAGAGATTAACAAAAGGATATATTTTGATTACAGGCATAACATTGTAAGTGCTAACCTTTGCTTCATGGCATAAAATGGAGTAAATGCGTGTCAAAGGACTAATTGTCCTTTATCATACTTTTACTCCATTTTATGCCTGATCTGCTGGGCTGAAATCTGTTTTCCAATTTCCTCACCTTTCCCCCTTCACCTCTGAAAGAGGCTTATGTTTTGCCATATCAAGAGCCAGTGTGGTGTAGTGGTTAAGAGTGGTAGATATGTAATCTGGGGAACCGGGTTCACGTCCCCGCTCCTCCACATGCAGCTGCTGGGTGACCTTGGGCTAGTCACACTTCCTTGAAGTCTCTCAGCCCCACTCACCTCACAGAGTGTTTGTTGTGGGGGAGGAGGGGAAAGGAGAATGTTAGCCGCTTTGAGACTCCTTCGGGTAGTGATAAAGCGGGATATCAAATCCAAACTCTTCTTCTTCAATTACAGGGCACTTTAGAATTTCTTTTGAATGCTTGGTGGCTGCAGGTGTGCGGTGTGGATACTCTTGCAAGGTGGTTAAGTGTGTCGTCCCTCCCCTCCATTAGACATTTATCCAGGGCTCTGCAGCCTCCCCGCCTGCTCATTCTTTCTGATTTGAAAAAGCCCCCTGGAAGGAGATGCCTCATAACATCTTTCCCTGGGTTTTAATTAAAACAAAGGAAGCTGGAGAAGCTGTCTAAAAAGCAACCGGCATCCAGTGGCATAGTGTGGGATGACCCCCCAGGGGTGCTTGCCCTGAGTGCAAAATTATTAAGGTGCAAAATTTCAACATCCAGTGCTGCCTCAATACAGCTGCACACTTCCATCACTGGCCCCTTTTGAAAATGGCTTCTTCATGCAAGCCAGGAAGTGACCTCCCCAGACAACAGAACGGCTCTTCTTTGCTTATGTCTGTGGCTGTGATCTCCTGAGTGTCACAGATGTCGTTAGGTAGTTGACTGCACATGCATATTCCAACCATTTTCCTCCCACTGAACAAACCCTCTGCGTGGGGCTAGGCTCTGGCAACCCACGCTATGCCACTGTTGGCACCAGTGGGCTTATGAATTTTGTTTCTAAGGGAAGTTCTTCCTTAAGAAACACCTTCCCACACTGATTTCTTAAAGGTAAAATGAATAGATAAATAACAAAAATGAACAGCTAACAGGAGCATGGTAGACAATCTCTCTGGCTTATAGGAAAGCCCAGCCTAAAGCCTCATGAGTTTTTCAGGAAGTGCAGGCAAGCAGGAGGGCTGCGGCATGCAAATAACTAAATAAGATTATTTGCAGAATGAAAGAGAGAATACACACACAAAAACAACAACCCCTAGCCACCTCAAAAATAAGGTGAAAAAACAATTAAACTCTTCCCCCACCCATGAGAATGTCACCAAAAGTTTATTTCCCCTTAGAAAATTTTCAAATACAATTTCTTTTTTCATTAACTGATGGAAAGGAGTTGGGAAAAGTTGGATAATTTGTTGGCACTGTACTAACATGGGCTGCTTTATTGATAGTCCAATAGTATGTGTTAAAGTACTTTTTCTGAAGTAACAGAGAAATTTTAGTGGGATAGGAGAGCTGAAAAAAATTCACATCTGGCAACCAATGTGCCCCTTTGGTTCCAGATAGTACATGGGTACTAGACGAGTCTAAAAAACCTGGGACACAAATTTGCATGGCCCTCTAGCATCCATGGTGGATCATTTACCAGAAGTAATGTATTTAGCGTTAACCCTAGAAATGTATACCTGATTCTAACCAAACTAAGCCTTCTAGAGGCAACTCAGTCTCCTACTGACTCTGCCTTTTCAGTTGGAACCAATTCATTCTGAACTTCTCTCTTGCTATATCATGACAACAGCGTGCCACATACTGGGTTCATGATCCTGTCTGTGCATAAATCTAAAGTACATCTTCTTACAAGCATGCTTTTCCAGCATGCGCCTTCAAGTATGTTGTCTCTTACAGTACATGTGCCATTTTACTACTTTGTTAGCATCTGCTGAACTTTGAAATGAGCAGGTATATAAGAATGAGTGTGTATAAGATTCTGAACACCCTGATATATGTGAGTTTGCTGAAGAACATGCTGAAGGATGTATGATTTGCAGGAGAGAAATGTGAAAAGCTACAAGGAAATTTATAGTCTGAAGTTGAGGTTTCCAAAATAATGGGGCATGACCAGTCACACTCGCCAGATCCCTTTGGAAACAGCTTTTTCACAGCTCTTACTTCCTAACCTACTATTAGCTATACTCAGACTTAATGTACCTATTTTCCTCTCCAAATGTTAGAGGGTGTGAGATTATAGTGTGTCACAAGAAGCAAGGGAGTTTAACTACATTTCAGAAGCCATTGTCTGATAGTTTGCATTGGGCTGATAGTGGTTCACTTCCCCACCCCCAGCTCAAGACTGAGAGAAATTCAGCAGGTGAAGACTTTTGTGTCACTGCAAGTTTGTGCTGGGAGGAGTTACACGAGTTGAATACTGGCCTGTTTTGAGGAGGTAAAAGGCATAGGAACCCAATTAGCATGGGGGAAAGACCTTCATAGCCTTAACTGAATTTGTGTTAAAAGACTCCTTCCTGTATATATATAAAAAATCTTTGAAGGTGAGCATAAGACCTGAAGTACTTTTGTTATATATCAGAGAAATGTCTTGGACTAGAGCAGAGGTGGAACATTTTTTTCAATCCGATGGCCACACGCTGATGGTGGCAGAAACAAATAAAAAAATGAGTGGAACAACGATTGTGAATTTTGTTTTTGTACGGTAGGCTAGTTTCAACACCCACCCACCTCTCTATTCTCCATGCAGGCAAGCAAGAAGGATTGGGGACTAGGGAAAAACACTAGGCTGAAGTAAGGACAATCACCTGGTTTTGACAGACAGATCTAGCCTTTAATTACAGTGAATTATTTTCCCAGAGTGATTTGTGAGGTTGGGGGAAGGATGCTCAAGTAAATAAAACATGACATGAAGGCTGGCAACATCATCCCCACTGTGCAGGAGTCCCTTGCAGACAACCACAATGCCTGGAGACAGACATTCAGGTCATGCCTCCATAGCTGTGACCAGAGGAGGAATGACTGCTGGGAGGAGCACAGAGAGGAGAAACACCATGGAACATCTGCAGCAGCACAACCAGATGCTTTCATCTGCCCCAGTTGCAACAGAAAATGTCTCTCCTGTATTGGTCTCTACAGCAGGCGCTTTAACCTTCCAACAGTTGGACTTCTCCCCCAAAGATGCACTCCTCCATGGTCTTACAAGACAGGCGGATGCCAACATACACAGACTATAAAGATCTTAGAAGAGCTTTCAAGGTATTTCTCTATGTCACATGTAAAAATGTGGTTGTGTATGAGCTCTACTTAGAATTTTAGCCTTCCAGTGGATCAAATGGATGTGTTTAGTGGGGAAACAGTGGATCAAATGGATCAAATGAATGCATTTAAGTGGGAAACAGAAATGCCCCCAAGAAAACCACAGCCCAAATCTTCACAATGTCTCCTAAGTCCTCACAGTCTCTTAAATGGGTAGATGGAGTTGTAACACACTCAAGAAAACCTGGTCCAAACCCATGCACTTTTCTCGAAATGTGAAGTGTGACTACAGTAAATGTATTTGCAAACCCATGTATTGTAAAAGTAACCATCCCAGTGAGTGATCAGTTAATGGCCAACCTAGGTTTGTCTCTGCAAATTGCATCAAACAACCATTAAGAGATTAATCTCCATGTGATTACAGTTTAAAACAGAGCCCAATTTCTTCACTTCCAACTTCAGTACAGCCTGCATTTCAAGAAATATGAAGTAACTACAGACGAGGACTGTGTCAAGTGAGAGTGAAATACACATGCGGGGGGGGGGATAGTTTTGGGTGATATGCTTAATCTTCAAGTTCAAACTACTGAACACTTTCTGAAGGGCTCATGCTGTCATCTGGCTGATCTCCCCACAACTGCAGAATTCTTAAATATGTTTACCTGGGTCCTAGATAGGTCAATAACTGGTTTCCCCACAAACTTGTCTCTAGGCTAGATAAAAACAAAGTATTACTTTTTGCTCATCTTCAGTTGTCAGCTTCACACCAGGGGGTATTCAGTGTGTTCATTCGTCCTCCCATTGAAAATGAAAGGAACAAGAATGTATTTGAAATGACACTCTTTGGAAGCTCTGATATAAAATCCTATAAAACAAAAAACAAAAAAGTATTTCATTAAGCCATAAGGATCCTCTACAATAGGATTAAGGATATCTAACAGTCACTGCACCTTGCACTCAGTGATAGTTTTGAAAATATACTGTTGGCTGTCACTGCTTTCCACACTGAATGTGGGGTCAAAACGGGCTTAACTTTGATCTGTGGCAAGTTTACAATAGTAATGCATTTTCTAGAATTGCTGAACTCCACCTTGTATGTATAAATAGTTCCAGAGTGCTTGAGCAGAATGAATGATTTGGGCATGAATTCAGGTTTCTTAGAAACTATAGCTGTTATCATTCAGAAATGTAACATTTCTGACTAAAGGCACACCTTTTTTGACACTTGAGAGGTCTATTTAATCTTAATTTCCATATCTATCTATCATCTATCTATCTATCTATCATCTATCTATCATCTATCTATCTATCTATCTATCTATCTATCTATCTATCTATCTATCTATCTATCTATCTATCTATATCTATCTATCATCTATCTTTATCTATCTATATCTATCTATCATCTATCTATCTATATATATCTATCATCTATCTATCTATCACCATCATCATCATCATCATCATCATCATCTATCGAATTTACATTTCTAATTTACATTTCAAGATATTCATTTAGACAACCTTAAATCAATGATTTCCATTCTTCTCTTTCCGTGGTTCATTTTGCACACCATACACCCCTGCATATTTTACATGAACTAAACCATTCAGTAATCCATTGTTACACCATCAAAACACTGTTGAATTTATCTTAATGCTACCAGTGTTTTTAAATGTACACAATTTTCACCCAAACTGTGAGTAACTATTTTCCAGTCTTCTTTAAACGTATATTCTTCTTGTCCTCTTATTCTGTATGTTAAATATGCAAGCTGCATGTAATTGTAATTTCCAACCACTGACATATTTGCTCCTTTGTTAGACTTTGAGGTTTTTTTATTCGAGTGACATGCTCCCAGTGACTGTGGTTAATGACTGAAGTGTCATGCTTAATGACATCACTGGGGCCTTCCTCCCATGACATCACATCTAGGTCCCTGACCTGGCAGCCCTATGAGGGGTGAACAATTCCCCATCTTCCAGATGTTAATCCCATCAGTGAACGTTTGAACAGGGCTATTGAGTAGGGGTAGGGAATCTCAAAATTCCAGGCCCCTTTGCATGCCACACAGCCTCCCAAGCCACATCCCTCTGTGGTCCTGCTAAACACACAAACTCGATTCTTTTACCTGCGTAGAACATGCCCATCAACTGTGATAATGTCTCTTACCTCACCAAATGGAAATGTATAGGCACCCCCCCACACACACACTTGTATGTGATCAACTCACGTGTGATTGTGTATATGTGCAGTAGGGAAGATTTTTTTAAAAAAATAATTCATACCCGGAAATGGAGGGACAGAGCTAGAAAGTCCTTGTGTCTTGCAAGGATACCCTCCGTGGAGCCCAAAGAAGACCTTGTGAAGGCAGAGCAGAGACTGGAGGTGCAGAGGGGCTTTGTTTTGAATGCTTAGCCTCCCCTCCTAACAGCTGATGTGCATAGTAGCACAGCAGACACTGCTTTCCACATATCTTCTAGCCTAATCCCAGCCCCAGAGCTTCAATTCCAGTTGTGGAGCTTTTCAGTATCATATATATATGAGAGGGCATTTAATGGGTATTTAGAGGGTGCGCCCCTCTTGTGCGATTTTCACGTGTGTGCGTGGGGTGCTTGAACGTAACACTCGCTTAAGTGGGGAGTTGCCTGTATGTAGAATTCTATGGATTTTGCAGGGCTTGAATGTAGCCTGCTGTGGAAAAGCAAGTCACCTCTCCTGCTCTGCCCATTCCTAGCCTCTGGCCATGCACAATATGTTGTTGCCTGGCATTGCTGCATTTCTTAGAAACAGACTCCTGCCACATCAGGTAAACTCAGATTTATTTAAAAACATTTGGTGGGGTGGCCCACTTACTCCTCAGTCTCCTCGGCCAGGCCCACACTGGCTTTCTCCTCCCATTCTTCACCTTGACCCATGAACTAACTTTATACACATGTACTGTCAGGGACTGTGCTGGGGAGGGTTGCACTGAGGAGGAATGGTGGGAGCCTCCCCCTCCCCCTTCTCCTGATCCAGACCCTGAATCTTCCCAGGAGCAGGAGGACAGTATAGATTTGGAACAGTGGTTTGCAGAGGGACATAGTGCAGAAGGCAGAAGCTGGGAAGTACTGGATGGGGAATAGCTAGGAGAATCACTGGAAGAGAGAGGGTTAACAGATTCACTGTCTCTGGTAAGCATTCCTCCACTCTCCCCAAGGTCAAGAAGAGCTCAGAAACAGAAAGCACACAACAGAACAGAGGGTACAAGCTCAGATTACAAGATGTAGAAGTGACGTAGATTAATAGGGATGTAAGGGGGAGAGATCCTTAATTGGGAGCACCGCCATTCCTAGGAAATGGGTTCTTTGTTCTCTCGCTGTGATTATTAAAGTTTCTAACTGGTAGGAAGACTCATTTCCCTTTGTTCTCCTTATCTACTGCCACAGGGGGAGGAAGCCAATTCTCTGAAGCCTGACATGTACCATTGGTATACCTCCCCCCCAACTTGCTCATGAGGGTATGTTGCCCTTGGGTGGAAAACTCCCCATGGATTATTCACATACCCTCCAACATTTTTCCCATGAAAACAGGGACGTCTTAAGGAAAAGCGGGACATTCCAGGATCAAATCAGAAACAGGGATGGCTTCTCTAAATCTGGGACAGTCCCTTGAAAATAGGGGCACTTGGAGGGTCTGTATTTGGTTAAATGGAAACACGAGTTTCTTCTACCAGGTGTTGTGAATATTATTTTAAAGACTTTCGAAAGTAGAATCCAGTTTGAGTAAGAGACACAGTGCACACTTTATTAAGTGAGCAAAAGAGTGCAGAGATTATTATAAAGTACCGTTAACTGTGTCTACCATATGCACAGTTTTGTTTTCAGTGTAAGTATGAAGGGATAATTATATAGTGACTCCATGTTCCACTTTTCGATAATTTACATAAGAAGCACTACACAAAAGTGATACTAATAGCCTGAGAAAAACCCTCGCAAGTAATGAAAGCCATAGTTTGGGATTAAACCTTTAATGCCTCACTAAAATGAGGATCAGGAGGATAAAAATACAGTGGTACTCTACAGCAATTAGATAGCAAAGGTTCAATCCTTGCTTTAGCATTTACTAGGCTTTGTAGTTTTGGGTTTTTTTTAAAGTCAATTTTATATTTGAATTTACTTAATTGAACGTGATTTTCTGGCAGGTTTGGTTGTTTATAATTAATTACTGTATTTACATAAAATTACAAAAATAAGTAAAAACTTGCTGTCAGATATATAGAACGACCACTGCATACTAAAGGGGGAAATTAACTAGGGTTGAAACCAGTAATTTTCAGTAATCATGATTATCTTTGGCAAAGCATTATAGTTTCTTCTTTATTATGTTTCATTCATGCGGTTTCACTAGCAAATTAATTTCAGTGGATATGTATTTTATATGACAGATAGTTCATATATTATAGGGATCAGTAGGTATTTTAAATGACCCATGGTCACATCCACACCATACCTTTTAAACACATATAAAGCAAATGGGTTCCTTCAAAGACTCCTGGAAACTGTAGTTTGTATAGGGTGCTGAGAATTATAGCTCTGTCTTAAATGTTTTGTGGGATGTGACATATATGCAGAGCCTGAGCCAAGAAACAAGGTTTTTCAAGAGGACAGATTGTCACTGTTGAAAATGTAACAGCAGATATCATTCTGTGTGTGACTTAAGGGTTCATTCTGTCAGTGTTAAATCAACTAGCCAATACAGTGGTGCCCCACAAGACGAATGCCTCGCAAGACGAAAAACCCGCAAGACGAAAGGGTTTTTCGGTTTTTGCGTTGCTTCGCTAGACGATTTTCCCTATGGGCATGCTTCACAAGAAGAAAGCCCATAGGGAAATCTCCGGGGACCTCTTTTAAATGCTGGCAGTGGGGAGCAAAGCCTTTTCCCCCCCTCCGGCCTTCAGAAGAGGTCCAGGAAGGCCGGCGGGGGCAGAAAGGCTTTGCTCCCCACCGCCAGCATTTTAAAAGCCGTCCGGGATAGCAGGCAAGCGCTTCCCGCTATCCCGGACGGCTTTTGAAGGCAGACGGGGGGAGCAAAAACTTTTGCCCCCCGCTGGCCTTCAGAAGAGGTCCTGGACCTCTTCTGAAGGCCGGCGGGGGGCGAAAGTCATTGCTCCCCCCTACCTGCCTTCCCGGGAGAGCGGAGAAACGCGCTGCGATTCTCCGCTCTCCCGGACGGCTTTTGAAGGCCGGCGGGGGGCAAAAGTCTTTGCTCCCCCCTGCCTGCCTTCCCGGGAGACAGCGTTTCTCCGCTGTCCCGGATGTCTTTGTCCACCCTGCCTGCCTTCCTGGGGGCTTTTAAATCGCCCCGGACAGCGGAGAAGTCCTCCGCTGTCCCGGGGTTTTTAAAATGCTGGGGGACGGCAGCGAAGCCTTCGCTGCCACCCGCCAGCATTTTAAGATCGCCCCGGGACAGCGGAGAAGTCTCCGCTGTCCCGGGAAGGCAGGCAGGGGGGGAGCAAAGACTTTCGCCCCCCGCCGGCCTTCAGAAGAGGTCGGGGGACAAACTGTCCCCGGACCTGGTCTGAAGGCGGTTTCCATAGGAACGCATTGATTGATTTTCAATGCATTCCTATGGGAAACCGTGCTTCGCAAGACGAAAAACTCGCAAGACGAAAAGACTTGCGGAACGAATTAATTTCGTCTTGTGAGGCACCACTGTATATGTAGAGGTGTGGCAACCAAGCAGACTGGCATGATATTCATGGCAGCAGCAAGTCCTCTGATTGGCTGTGTATTTCTGGGGGAGCTTTCTTTTGTATGTTTGATTGCATGTCTTCCTGCTCTGTACAAATCCTGCCCTAAGAAAGACAGAACCTCTCTTTTCCTTTCTCCTCAAATTACACACTGATTAGTTTTGCTCAGTAAAGTATTATTAGGATCTATCCCCCCCTCCGGACTCATTTTCTACTATTTAAGTAACTTTGCTAACAATGAGATGCTTAGAGTTGGCCTTGAATTCAGACTTGGGTGAGAAATTGCTGATATTTCACCATTTCTGTCTTGGGCCAGTCCTGAATGGCGTGTACAGGCAAAGCACAACAGACTCTTTATACAAGTATGCACATTTTTGCTTCATAAAAACTGAAACGAATGTTTTTTCATGCATTTTTTTTTTAAATAGAACCTTATTTCACAATGAATTCAGCTTCTGTGTCTACTTGGTTTTGCAACAGAAATGATGGATGTGTATACCAGCAAACTAGATGCAGGCTCAGTAGCCACTGTTTCCCCTCACCTTCAGGGGTGCTGTCAATTGTTCATGTTCCACCCTCTTGTTCGTTGCAGAGATATAAAATAAACATATTTAAGGTGCAAAAAACTGTTCTGGCAACTTGGGGGAGGGACACAGGAGGGAGCAGTCAATCAGCTCTCTGCACAGCTTGCCTCTGCTTCAAGCCTGTAGAACCCTGGAGAGGAAAAGGTATATTAAGGGAATGCACTGAGGGCACTGTCACATAAGCCTCACTGCTTTAAAAATGTTACGTATGTCTTCACCTTCTGATTCACAGCCAGAGATGTTTTCCTGCTGAGCCGGAAAACTGTTATCTGGTGAGAGTTCTCTGCCAATGTTGCCTTGCCGAGCCTAACTCCTAACGCTGCTTACGGCACAGCGCTGTATCAACTTTTATTCCTTCCCCCATCTTTTGATCATTTATAAAGTTCCATTTAAGCGAGTATTTTGTCCAGCCTATGCAGCAGGACAATTGACAAGCGTGGTATGAGATCTTTATTTCTGCGCTGTTGTTCTATGTTTCATAACTGGTAGTTTTTACTTTGTAATGGGCCTTCACAGCAGGCTAACATTTCTGACTGGATGAATAGCTCAACTTCCCACGGCGACGCGAAACGCAAACTTCCATTGCTTTCAAATTGTGGCATGGCTGATGCTTACTGATCGCAGCCTTAAGCTCTTCGATCACCTCACGTAACTTGTGTTTCTGTCCCTTTAAGACAACTGCCTATCTCTCTGTTTTGCTATACAGTGGATCTGGGCAGCTGGGGAATGGCTTTGATCAGTCTGAACACTGAGCATGTGCAGTGGAGGAAAGTTGCTTCCGTATTATTGATCGTGAGGGTCAGTGGGTCAGCTAGCTAGCAGCAATGGGGAAACAGCTCCACAATAGGGAGGAATTTTGCAACTTGTTGTACTGCGTCCAACGGCGAATTTGATATCCCTGTTAGTAATTGTTATTGTTCTTATAGAAGACGTAGCCAGTGTGGTTTCCCCCCAGGAAAATGCATCCAATATTGATATCTGCAAATATTTAAGCTTCGGCTAAAGCATAACTGAATGCAGAGGCTTGCTTTTTATTTATGTTGCATTTTATGCTGGGTATAAAAATTACTGAGTGTGTCCAGCCAGCTAGCCAGCCAGCCAGCCAGCCACAGGAGACAGCTCCAGAGGAAAGAGATGGCCTACGCTCTTAATTTGCTTGCAGGCCAACCTGCAATGAAATCTAACACCAGAATTACAAGTCCTAGCACACCCCGAGGTGAGGTCAAGAGAAAGGCATAATGCAGCAGCCAAAATGTTTGCTCCAAACTCTGCTGGTGTGATTCGCTATCCAGAGGCTAAGAAATGAACTGGTTGCCAACAAACACATAGGTGCTAATCCTGTGCCTTTGGCAGTGTCTGAAGACGTGATTCTCTCTGTCAAAGGGCCACTGCTATATAGTGCAACTGGAAGAAGGCCTTTCATATCTATGGAACTGAAATTATTTCCGGAAGTCACCTGATGTTGTAAACACTTGCTTTTGTCTGGTAGCATTCTTTCATACTGACAAAGGTTTAATACCCAGGAAACAGATCCTTTCGTTCTCAAAGGAAATATCCCCAAACCATTTGCTAGATACCCTAAACATTTCGGATAGCATTTTTAATGAACATTCCAGGGTGTCTCTCTAAGAAAGGAGGAAGAAAATGGAAGAGAGAGATCAGAATAGTATTGTCATCTGCCTCTGTCCTCTGCCGTTTCCCCTTGAGGGGATACCTGGACAGCAAGAAGAAGTGACAGGCAGGTCACAGCAGGGGCATACAAAAATGTTGGGCTTCTCAATGCAGAAGAATTGTGTATTGTACAGTAAAAATGTCCAATTTCATGGCATTATGAACAAATGCTTTATTACATGGCCAAACATCCACAGTTCTTAGGACCACTCACTGCATTAGCCGATTATCACTTCACAGCTTGCAAGCAATTGCAATTCCAATATGAACTGACCCTGATACGCAGCCTCCCAGACTAGTTAGCCACCAGCTTTCGCACTTCCCAAGTGTTCTGACACAGTTCTCAGCTGTGCCAAGATGCATTTCAAACTGCTCTCTCCCAAAGTGTGCCATAATATCCAGTGCTTGTTTGCTGTGTTCCTGGATAACTTCTGTATTGGGGGCAGAGACGCTGGCTTCTCCAGAGGATTGGGAGGAAGGGGGGAGCCAAATGCCCTCTGAAAATTGAGGGGGCCCAGTCCCCTCAAAAAATACATCCAGTGAGCTGAAACTGCCTCAGCCCCTAGGAGTTGGCATCTATGATTGGGGGCCTTTATATTTATGGGGTTCTAACTACAAAGGGTGCCATTTTGTTGACAAACCACCATGATTACAGTGGTAAGATCACAACAGCTAAACTCACTCAGAAATAAAGCATCCTTCAGCCCCTGTCCAGCGATGGAGCATTATGTATGGTGTGAAAACAAAGCAAAGCGAGATGCCCCCAACCCAACAGGAATGAATGTTGTACTCTTGTGGGATGCTTAAATTAATGCTGTGGTGAAATCTGTCCTCCAATTTTCCAAAAGTTATCTTCCCAGAAAGAGAGGCTTCTGTTCATAATAATTTTAATAATATTTTTTAAAATTTATATCCCGCCCATCTGGCTGGGTTTCCCCAGCAACTCCAAGTGGCTTCCAACAGATATAAAAAGACAACAAAACATCAAACGCTACAAAACAAAATATCCTATACAATCAACAAACAAACCAATAAACCAATAGAAATCAATAACAATAATAACAAACAGTTTACAGTTATACCCAAATTAAAATAACCAGGAACTCCAACTAAATATTTAACCAACACCAACCAGACAAAAACAAAACAGGGGAACTTGTTGTTCATTAGAATTTTTTAAAATATCATTTTGCCGAGTGTGCACCTTGGGGTTTAAATTACCATTATTAAATGGCCAAGGTGATGTAAAGTTTGGGTACCTGGGAAGGTTGTGCAGTGCAGAACACCAATACACCAGTGAGGTGATTTGTAGAATGTGAAAGGGAACACTCGTACTCCAGCTACCTAGGAAAAATTAAGCATGGTCAACGTAGCTTCACATCACACCAAGAAAAAAATCCCTTTAATAATTTTCAGATCCCAGGATATGTTCTGAAGGCACATGAGGTCACCACCTTGCTGAAGCTAAGCAGGTTTGGATGGGTGACCACTTTCGTAAAGGTGGATGGTTAAGTCCAGTCAACGGCAACTATGGGGTTGCAGCGCTCATCCAGCTTTCAGGCCGAGGGAGCCAGTGTTTGTCCACAGACAGCTTTCTGGGTTATGTGGCCAGCATGACTAAACTGCTTCTTGTGCAATGGGACACCGTGACAGAAACCAGAGCACACAGAAACGCTGTTTACTTTCCCACCGCAGCAGTACCTATTTATTTACTTGCACTAGTGTGCTTTAGAACTGCTAGGTTGGCAGGAGCTGGGACAGAGCAACGGGAGCTCACCCCGTCATGTGGATTCGAACTTCCAACCTTCTGATTGGCAAGCCCAAGAGGCTCAGCAATTTTGACCACGGCGCCATACACATCCCCAGCACTTGGGAATTACACGTAAACTGCTTTGTTTCCATGATTTGACAGAGAATGGTTGAGGAAAGTGGAAGAAATGCTAAACTTACTGCTAGTTTAAATACAGTTTTTATAAAGTCCATTTTTTATTAAATGAGGCCTATGAAGGATGTAGCTGAGACACATGCTACATCTGATATTGTTTTCTGGTGGAACAGGTGACAAAGGAAATGGAGCTGGGGACACAGTAGAGATACTCAAAATATTAAAAGATGTGAGTGAAAGGCAATGTTTTTTATCCATCTATCAGTGAATGAGAGGAAATAGGACCACAGTTCTTTATCAAGGCACTAATTCTGCTGAAAGATTTGGTATGGCAAGCATTTGCTTTTGCTTCCCATCAAAAATCAAGTGGGCACAGCATAAGAAGACACCAAGGCAGGGGGAGGGAATCATCTCTTCCCCTCTAAAGTCTCATGTTATGATTCAAACAATGTCATGAAGGCAGCTGGAAGATTTAGGTGGTTTCAGTGCCCTATATCTGACATTGATATGCAGTAATTTGTTTTGCCTCTCTGCCTTTCGCAGTACAAAAGCACCATTTACTAAGTTAACATCAATCCAAATTCATTTTCTTTCTCTCTTTTTGGAATATCTGCAAGAAGATAGCAATGAAAATGAAAATTATTGTGAACCTGAACATCTTCTAGATCAATGAACTAAGTTGTAAGTTGATATGGCGAGTTGTCCCCTGAAGAGAGATGCTTTGTTACTTTGCCACAGGGTTGGGGAAATCCCCCACCCCAATGGTACAACTTTGACAGGGAGGCAAAAACCTCACCTGCCTTAGGGAGCTCCTCCCAGTGGGATCTGTTGCCAATTAATCCACACATTGTTCACCTGATGTCACATATGAGGTGGCAATGGTTTGAGGGTTGGCCTCATAGGCCAAATAGGGACCTGTGGTGTGCCTAATTAGGTCCATAGACCAGAAGTCCCACACCTGTACTTTGCTGTATAAAGCCACTGTTAGCCTGTCCTGAAAAGCAGAACTAGGAGAAGCTTGGCTGGTTCAGAGCAGTGGCAACTTGTTATGCTGGGATGAGAAAAGCAGTGCCTCTTTTGAGAATCTCCATCTTTTAAATCAGAGGTGGGGAGCCTGTGGCCAGTTGTTCATAGAATCATAGAATTGTAGGGTCTTTTAGTCCAACCCCCTGCAATGCAGGAATTTCAGCTAAAGCATCCATGACAGGTGGCCATACAAGCTCTGCTTAAAAACCTCGAAAGAAGGAGAGTCCACAACCTGTTGCTGGACTTCGGCTCCCATCTGGCCCAGCCAGCATGGCCGCTGGTCAGGAATGATGAGAGTTGCAGTCTAGCATCTTCTGGAGGGCCAAATACTAGCCATCCCTGTTGGTGAGGAAAGTATTAGGTGCCCTTTAAATAGATCTGAAGATACATCAACAATCCAGCCTGAATGAGCCGGGCTTTCACATGGAAATAGTAATATCACCATCACACACACACACACACCAAGGACCTTAAAAAGGAACAAGTTCAAATTAAAGTTCATCATGTTCAAAAGGTAACTCATTCCAAGTCACATTTGGTTCAGTTCTTTCCAGAACAAACTAGTTTGGTTCACATTCAATTCACAGTTCATCCAAATGATCCTCAGCAAGTTTTCCCCCCAGCATTCAGAATGTTGCATGCTGCTCTGCTGAAGTATACAGTATACATAATATGACTAACCCCCCCTCTTTAAAACACACACCAAGTGTAATGTGCGTTGTTTAATGTATTTCCCCCAACAACTTTGATCGTTAAGCTTAAAGGCCCGAAGAGTTCGAAGAGTACAAAACACTTGCAAGAAAATGAATGTGACGATGAACTAGAAATCAGTCAAACTTCTATACCAAATTAATTTAATCCGGTTTCAGTTTGCCAGTCAATTATAGAAACTGTTTTCAGGTGTCAATTAGCGGGTTTTTGTTTGTTTGTTTTTTAAAAAAAACAAATTCAGTGGCCATCATTAAATAGATCTAGTTCAATCCAAGCACTGCCCAACTACATGCCTGAGAACTGAACCACTTCTGGTTCATTTAAACAAATAGCACCTGCTGGCCCAATAGGTGCAGAGCTGTGTTTCTACCACCATCAGCACAGGAGATGGTGATTTTTTACTTTACTTTTTTAAAAATAGCCATGCCTACCACCAGTTTTTAAAGTTAGCCACCCTCCTACAGTGTGTGATTTCCCATGGTTGTTTTCTTTTACTCAGTGCTGAATTCACACTATGTTGAGACAATCATTGTCCCACCCATTATAACTACACTGTCTTTTTTTTAAAAAAAATCAATAAAATGTTAATATTGCATACGACAGTCTCTTGTATTTGTGTACATGTGCCTCATATGTGAAGATGCTGCAGGAATAAAATATCCTGTGATGACAGAGCACGTCACTTAGCGCATCTGTTCCACCCACCCCAGCCTAGAAAGCCTAAAAAAGAAAAAAGAAAATCAGCTTTCAGAAATTACAATTTCAAAACACTCAGGTACTCTCAAGCTGTCTTCAAAGATGGACAGTAATACCAGATAACAAGGATACCTGTTCATTCCCCCCCCCCCCCGTCCCGCTCTGTGACTCCACAATGTCCTCTGTTTCATTACTCAACAAGATTCCCCCCCCCCTTTCGGAAACATGGGGAACATTATTCAGTTTCTACCGTTTTGATGTATGTTGAGCAGAAATGACAACTTTCCTGTACCAGTGAAATGGGATCATAAATAAAGCATGGAAACACTTATATTTTCTGTCATCCACAATAACTCTTATGTTTTCCATAATAATAATATTGAATGGAATTACTTGATGAGATGAGGAGATTTTTATTTTCTTCCTTGTCTTAGGCCACCCTGAGGACTGAATGAATGCAAGCTGTGCCTTATATTGCTTTTTCCTGGCACTACTGAGGGAAGAATAGTGTAAATCTCTACCATGTTCCAAACTACCATGTAAGGAAGCATATATGGGAAGAGGAATAGGGCACCAGCATCGATATTCTTAAAAGTAAAGGTAAAGGGACCCGTGACCGACTCTGGGGTTGCGGCACTCATCTCGCTTTATTGGCTGACGGAGCCAGCGTACAGCTTCCAGGTCATGTGGCCAGCATGACTAAGCCACTTCTGGCAAACCAGAGCAGCGCACGGAAACGCCGTTTACCTTTCCGCAGGTGCGGCACCTATTTATCTACTTGCACTTTGACGTGCTTTTCAACTGCTAGGTTGGCAGGAGCAGGGACTGAGCAATGGGAGCTCACCCCGTCGTGGGGATTCGAACCACCGATCTTCTGATCGGCAAGTCCTAGGCTCTGTGGTTTAACCCACAGCGCCCCCACATCCCATGGATATTCTTATATTGCTTTAACTCTCCCAGCCTCTCTCCCCATATGAATAATAATAAAAAAAAATCACATGGTGTCAGGGACTGGGCAGAGGAGGAATGGTGGAGATCACCTCCCTATTCTGATCCTTCCAGAGAAGAAGAAGACAGTTCAGAATTAGGTACAACAGGGGTTTGAGGGAGGTCATAGCTCAGAGGCAGATGAGGGGAAAAGCTGGGAAATAATGGGAGAGGAGGAGGAGGAGGAAGAAGAAGCACCAGGAGGGTGACAGCTGACAGACTCAGTGTCTTTAGAAAGAATTCCATACCTACCCTTTCCCAGAACATGGTGAGCCTTGAAAGTAGGAGAGCAAAGAACTCAGAGGGCACTTTTAAGCACCTGTAGCAATGACTCATGAGCAAGTGAGAGAGACGGAGGGGGTGGAGACTCACTCGGGACAATGCCATTATTCCAAGAGGCTGTATTCCCAAGCCTCTCTCTGTGAATATTGAATAAAAACCATAGGGTAAGGACTTTTCCTTGTCTTGTCCGTTCCTGGCAACCTGCCCTGGGGGGTTGGTTCCTCTGTTACCTGGCACGTGGTAAGTCCCTCAGAAATCAATGGCCCTTATTTCGAAGCAGAGATTATATCCTGAGAATGGGGTTGCTGCCATTTGCAGGGATGGAGATGGAGCTCCTGTCTGTCACCAGGCTGAACCTTGAGCTCCCCAGACTTTGCCTCACACCAGTTCCATTCCTATCACCAGAGCATTATCACTGTGAGGGCACTGCTGCTGCTCCACTCCCCACACCGCTGAAAGGAAAGAGCTGAACGTTATTCGCTCTGTATAATCCCAGCAAATACAATCTCATGGGGAGATTGATTCTTCCCAACAGAAGTACTTTTGTTGCAGCCTATTTGCCTTAAGACCGAAGTTCTATTAGATATGACACACACCACTGCAATGGGGGATTAAAGGAAAATGAAGGCATGTTACGGGCCTGTACCATCTGCTTGCTCTTCCTTTTGTAGTTCTTCAGTTCTTCACACCAAGAAACAGAAACGATCTCCTTTCTGTAACCAGCAAAAAAAAATGAAGGCCTCCAATAGATGTAGGAAATGCATAATCCATAACTTAGAGTAAGTAAGAAACTATGTATAATATAATGGATCGACCTTTGAACAACCTAGATGCATCTACATTGGATCACACACTGAAAGGTGCAAGAGCGTGTCGTCCTGTGCAGCTATGAAGATTGCATTACTAAAAGGTTCAGATAAAATTGGAAGACTTTGTGGGTTATATTAAAGGGCATATTGCATATATCAAACAACAGACAATGTGATTCTTACTGTGAAGGTGGCGGGTTTCATGGGCTTCCATTTTTGTGGCATATGGAATATTAGTTGCATAGAATATACACATATTTTTAGCCTGTGGATTGTGCCTACTGCCTTATCTTGCTTCCAGTACTGTACGATACATATGTTGTACAAGGCTGTATGGAAAGAGCAGCTGTAGTAGCCATCAGCAAGGTGTTTGGGGGAAGAAGCACATTCATTTTATTATTTTATCTCTTCCTTACATTTCTAGCCCACCTTTCCTCTGATGAGCTCAAGACAGAATACATGGTTTTCCTCTTTTCATCTTCACAGGAATCCTGTAAGCTCAAGGACCACTTACTTTCCCAACTGTGACAGGTCCAAGGTCTCTCAGTGAGCTACATGGCTGACTAGGGATTTGAACACTGGTCTCCCATGTCCCAGTCCAGCACTCCAACTTGCCAAAGAGGAACATGGCAAGTTGCCTTATACCAAATCAGACATGGTGCATCTACACTGAACACCAGCAGCTCTCTCACACAAATTAAAACAGCAGTTCTTTTCACGGAGCAAACCATCCATCTATTTAGTTTTTTTGTTCGTTTACACACTGGCACTGTGATATGCAGTGTAGTGGGTCTCTGACAACCCCTTCAGCTTCAATACAGTGCCTCATGCTGTAAGGGTTTTTCCCCCCTATACTCCCTCTCCTGGGCTGGATTACATCAGCTTCAAGAACAAGGGAATGAATGCTGTCATGACTGGACTACATGGTAAGACTAATAGATAATTTTCACAATCCCAAAACTCTTGTCTGATCATATTATACCATGGGGGTCTACCCATGCAGCAGGATAAGATCATTTGAAAATGAAATCTCCCACCTCCAAGTCCCAAGTGGTTCAGTGCATTCAGGATTCTGCCACCTCATTTGCTACATGTGTGGACCAGGCCTTAGACCACTGAAATCATGTGAACAGTCTTTTCATTTTTTATTTTCCAACAGAGCTAATGTTAGTCATCAACCCACGTCAGAAAAATATTCATGGGGACAGGGAACATAAGATACAACTCAACATATGTACAAAAATTGGCACCACAACTAAGCAGGGAAATGTGCCTGCTTCAGGGTCCTCCCTAACAAATCTGGTCTTACTGCTTTTCACACTGTCCCACTAGCAACCATTACCAAACCTACATAAAGTGCTTCATAGATCTTAGAATCATAGAGCTGGAAGGGACCACAAGGCTCATCTATTCCAACCCCTTGCAATGCAGGAATCTTTTGTCCAAGGTGGGGCTTGAACTCACAACCTTGAGATTAGGAGTCTCATGCTCTACCGGCTGAGCTAACCACCAAAGCCAGTTTCCCCAGTCACTAATCCCCAGGTTAGAGAAGGCAACCAACCAACCAACTAACCCAAATATCTCTATCCAGTCATAATGCTGGACACAACAATCCCACTATGCTGTAACATGAACATAAATTGCCTACAATGCTTCAGGGGAACTGAAGAGGAAGTTAGAGATGCAGCATTACTTATATACCCACCCCCATTTCATGCACACACATATCCTGATGCCTTGCCAGCCTCTTGGGGTGGGAACAATGCCCCAGTCCTGCAGCATCTGAGATGCCCGTTGAAATGGAGACACTATGCGTGCAGCACTTTACAGTGCAACTCTGTGCACGATGATTTGGAAGAAAGTCTTATTGTGCTCAGTGTGAATTGCTCTCACATAACTAGACACTGGATTGCAGCTAGAAACAACTTGTGGTGCTTCTGTCTATCTATTGCTTGTGGTTAGGACAAAATGGTACATGCTAAACAATTTGGAATTTGCATTTCAGTACGTTCTAGTCAAAGTTTTCCATGCAGTTGCTGCTCACAAGTGCCAATAAGCCCACACTGCTTGTTTCAAGCTAGTTATTTGTAATACCAATTTTCATTTGTTTCATTCTGCCTTATATATATGTTCAACATATTGCTCAGGATCAATTATTTCTAAGCCATATTTGTGTGTGTGTGTGTGCGCGCGCGCGTGCATGTGTGCGTGCGTGTGTGTTCCACCAGTACACACTATTTATCATTCTGCAGCAGCCATCCACTTGAGCAGTATATGCCATCTGTACTTTGTAAAACACCTTTAAGCTATTGTTTTAAAGTTTTATACCTTTTAATGTTTTCCTATTTATTTCCTGCTGATATCAACACATAGCCTGCCAAAAGCAATCTTTGGTGGATACTAACATATTCATATTGAATATTTGATCCAGAAATTCTGCAGATAAGTGGAGTGAACATCTGTGCAAAGAAGATAATTTTTAATATTTATGGATAGCTCATTTCCATGTCATAATCCTTGAGATGGGATCAGGTTTGCAAGATCCGGTGCAATGCCAAGCCATTTCTCTGTATTCCAGTCATGGTTAGGTAATGATGGAAGCCGAGGTTTTGAAGATGGAGTAAGAGGGCATGTGTATTAATTAGTATGAAATAATTATTCATGGGAAGCTCACTGTTATGTAAAACATCCCCTTAAGAACTCTGATTATGTACAATTTGAAATTATCATGGTCCTCTTCCTTTGGTTATGGGGAAGATTTTTACACCATGGGTGAAGCTGCAGGCCAGAAACAGTGAATTGGTTTGGCTGCTGGAAAGTAAACAGCTGAAAAGCAGCAACTTAGCAACAGTCGTATGTTTGTGATGTGTTTGATTCATTAGCAGAACATGTTGCACAAATTAGATCTGTTTGAATATATTTGCGCTGTCTGCGTCGTTTCTTCTGTTTATAGGTTATGGGAAAAATTTTTACGACGACCGGCACGGAACAGGAGTTTACAGGCCCTTATGATAGGGCTTAAAGGGGTTAAAAATAAACAAATTAGTGTTTTCCCCTTTAAGAAATATAAATGATCATATTTGTTGGTGTTACTGATCCGTGCAGGGAGCTACTTGAAAAAGCAGGTGGCAACGGCCCCTGAAATTAACACAGAATGCTGAAATTTCCAATGTCCTATTCAGGCATGATCAGCCTAAGAGGCAACATTGATAGAGTTTGGTTTTGTGGGGACCATATTCTAAGGCCATAGCGCTACTTAGTCATTTAGCTGAATGCATGCAGGTGACAACCACTGGACCACCCTATCAGTTCCACTACTAACCTTTGCATAGTCAATTGGAGGGTCTGAATGGCAAGTCTGACACGTGAAACCAACCACCTGTCTCCTTGATCCTTGCCCATCCTGGCTAATAAAAGCAAACCGGGAAGGGCTGGGCGATGGGCTCTGTGGGGTGGTGAATGCTTCCCTCTGTGAGGGAACATTCCCAGATCCGCTGAAAGAGGCGGTCCTTAAACCGCTTATTAAAAAACCATCTTTAGACCCGGCCAGTATGGCCAACTATCGCCCAGTCTCAAATCTTCCATTCTTGGGCAAGGTGATTGAGCGCGTGGTTGCTGAACAACTCCAGGCATGCCTGGAGGATGCGGACCATTTAGATCCCTTCCAATCAGGATTCAGGCCTCATCGTGGGACTGAAACTGCCTTGGTCACGCTGGTTGATGATCTCCTTCGAGCTAGGGACAAAGGTGAGAGTTGTTTCCTAGTTCTGCTGGATCTCTCAGCGGCCTTTGATACAATCGACCATAACATCCTTCTGGACCGTCTAGAGGGGCTGGGAGCTGGGGCACTGTTATACAGTGGTTTCGCTCCTTCCTCGTGGGCTGTGTTCAGAAAGTGGTGGTGGGGGATGAGTGTCCAGACCCCTGGGTCCTCACTTGTGGGGTGCCTCAGGGTTCCGTCCTCTCCCCCATGCTTTTTAACATCTATATGAACCCGCTGGGAGAGATCATCAGGGGGTTTGGACTGGGTGTCCATCAATATGCAGATGATACCCAGCTCTACCTCTCTTTCAAATCAGAACCAGTGAAGGCGATGAAGGTCCTGTGTGAGTGCCTGAAGGCAGTTGGAGGATGGATGACGGCTAATGGATTGAAGCTGAATCCTGACAAGACAGAAGTACTGTTTTGGGGGGGACAGGGGGCAGGCTGGTGTGGAGGACTCCCTGGTCCTAAATAGGGTAACTGTGTCCCTGAAGGACCAGGTGCGCAGCCTGGGAGTCATTTTGGACTCACAGCTGTCCATGGCGGCACAGGTCAATTCTGTATCCAGAGCAGCTGTCTACCAACTCCACCTGGTATGCAGGCTGAGACCCTACCTGCCCGCAGACTGTCTCGCCAGAGTAGTGCATGCTCCAGTTATATCCTGCTTGGACTACTGCAATGCGCTCTACGTGGGGCTACCTTTGAAGGTGACTCGGAAACTACAACTAATCCAGAATGCGGCAGCTAGACTGGTGACTGGGGGTGGCCGCCGAGACCACATAACACCAGTCTTGAAAGACCTACATTGGCTCCCAGTACGTTTCTGAGCACAATTCAAAGTGTTGGTGCTGACCTTTAAAGCCCTAAACAGCCTCGGTCCAGTATACCTGAAGGAGCGTCTCCACCCCCATCGTTCTGCCCGGACGCTGAGGTCCAGCGCCGAGGGCCTTCTGGCAGTTCCCTCCCTGCGAGAAGCAAAGCTACAGGGAACCAGGCAGAGGGCCTTCTGGGTAGTGGCGCCCGCCCTGTGGAACGCCCTCCCATCAGATGTCAAAGTGATAAATAACAACCTGACATTCAGAAGACATCTTAAGGCAGCCCTGTTCAGGGAAGTTTTTAATGTATGATATTTTAGTGTATTTGGGGTTTCTATGGAAGCCGCCCAGAGTGGCTGCGGAAACCCAGCCAGATGGGCAGGGTACAAATAATAAATTATTATCATTACTATTATTATTATTAAAAACCTCCAGTAAAAATGTTTTAAAATGTTTACTGATCCAGTTTCAAAGTTCTTGTATCCATTTATGAGGCTCTTCACAATTTTGATCCAGGATACCTCAAGGACTGCCTAATTCATCATATACAGTAGCTGCCTGATCAATGAGGTATTTGAGGGGGTTACAACTCAGATGCATGACTCGTATCCACAAAGAGATGTGCTTTTAGTATTGTGGGCCCAATCTTATGGCATTCCCATTCAGTTGAAGTGAGACAGACCCCTTCGCTACTGAACCTCCAGTGCCTTCTGAAGAAGAAGAAGCAGCAGAGGAGGAGGAGTTTGGATTTGATATCCCACTTTATCACTACCTGAAGGAGTATCAAAGCGGCTAACATTCTCCTTTCCCTTCCTCCCCCACAACAAACACTCTGTGAGGTGAGTGGGGCTGAGAGACTTCAAAGAAGTGTGACTAGCCCAAGGTCACTCAGCAGCTGCATGTGGAGGAGCGGAGATGCGAACCCGATTCACCAGATTACGAGTTTACTGCTCTTAACCACTACACCATGCTGGCTCTGAAGGCTTCTTTTATTCCAGCATGCATTTTAATTGAAGTCTGATATTATAGTTTTAACTGATATTTACTTTTTTGCATTTGAACCGTGTAAACCACTTCAAGACTACTGTAGTTAAGTGGTATATACATTGTTTAAACAAAGAAATAAAAATAAAACATTTCCATTCATGCCACAGGCTATCATGTCCCTCTGTACTCTCTCAACCCAATAATCTTATTTTGATGGTAGCATGGTGCTTTATAAATGTAGAACCAATGAATTTAAAAATACTTCCCTTTTCCTTTCTTTAGAATTCTTTCCAGGAGTTTCAGCTCAGACACAGTCTGTTACAGACTTTAAAAAATAAATAAATACATTTCTCTTTCTCAGAGATTTCAGAACACATGCTGAACTGAGTCTTTTAAAAATGCATTTATTTCTTAATAACTACTGAGAAATCGAACAGTGCACAGCAGACACACTCGTTCCATCTATTTAAATAGTGACAATGAAACATGTAATTAACATTAAAGCAAAGTGGCAACCAAACAGTTTACACTGGAGGACAAAGCCCTTATCACACCCTTGGCAAGCTCACAGTAAAGTTAAACACCCACTCATAAACCAAAATAACAGAGCTCATAAAACACCATCTGTGAGGCTGATTTTTAAAAAACTAAAAAAGGTAGAGGTACACCAAAATGGGGGTAAGCATCAGCAGATCTTGAGCCATTAGGAAAGCAAATGAATACTAGCAAAACCAGCAGCCACATTAGCAATTTCCAGAACAATTCAAACAAACAGACTGAGAGAAAAATGATTTTTTTCATGAGACACAGAACTCAAATGAATGGAATAAAACAGTATGCTGACTCTCAGTTTGGGCTGATTCTTCAATCATTTTTGTATCTGGGGTGTTGTCTTGCCTGGTTCTGCAAGTATTCCAGCTCTTAGCTATGCTATTTAATCCCTATGGAAGGCTGTGCTCATACGTGTGCTGCACTGTTCATAGGCCAGACTATTGGCCCTGGGTCTTGGGCAGAGGTCTTTCCCAAGGTCTTATAATCAGATGTGGTGTGTGAGATGGGCCACTGGCATTATAAAGGGTTGCCATATGATTAGATTAGGGTTGCCATACGTCTGGGATTTCATACACACACACAAAATAATCCAAAAATTAGGATTTTTCCTCAAAATAAACTCAACAGCTTTGCTAAATAAATGGTAGAGGCAGTGCCAGATTTACGTATAAGCTAAACAGGCTATAGCTTAGAGCCCCACTCTCTTGGGGCCCCCAAATAAATTTAAAGGAAAAAAACACCTGGATGTACATTTCCAAACTATAAGATAAAAAACTAATGAAACAAAACCTACATACAGCAACAGCGGCAAATGGCTTTAGATGCCTATTAGGTCCATAAATTACCATACAGTATATATTCAACACTAAAAAAAAAAGTGACAATTTGTTGTTGACAAAGGATAGCTGGACATATAAAGGGCCCCATTACCTTCAGGAGCTTAGGGCCTCATCAAACCAAAATCTGGCCCTGGGTAGAAGAAGCAGCAGGTTGTCATGGGCTGTGGGCACACATGCTTTGCATGCCAGAAGCCACAAATTCAGGTCCAGGTTCAGTCAAGTGATGCTGCAGTTTTGACTTCCAGGGCTTTTTCTTCTCTACTCATGTTGTAGGAGGGCTGTAGCTTGATGGTAGAACACCTGCTTTGTAAATGATCTAAGTTCCATCCCTAGCATCTCTAGGTAGGGCTGGGAAAGACCCCAGAGTCGCTGCCAGTTAGTGTTGACAACAATGTACGAAATGAGTCACTGGCCTGATTTTGTATAAGGCCAATGTCCCCAATTAGATCATATCACTGAAATGAAATGAATGATGCCTCTCTCCAAACACACACACACACACACACACACACACACACACACACACACACACAACTTAGCCATGACTGTGTTAATGGATTAGAGAATAGGCATTTCAGTTTGTTAAGCAAGACTCAGTTGTTGTACAATATAATTAAACACACCATTGCTTACTAATGTTAATTTAGTCAACGCTGCATTGGAAATAATCCACTGTGTAGAAGAAATATAGCTGTTAAATCTTGCTGAATGTATTTTGTATATTTAGTTATTTGAATAAATGTTTGTATACTTAGGGCTATGTCATGCATTCTTTCTGAGGGCTAAACTATATGTATACATAAGGTATTGGTCACATGGATGCATATGTGCCTGCAGAGGCTACAGAGAAGGCTGTGCTGTGTGTATGTGTGTCTCAACTAGAGATGAATGATTATGTACATTTCAGTTCTCTAAGTTTCTCATCCCCCCCATCTTAGATTCAGTCCTCCTTAAAATCTTCATGAAAATTCATCCAGATTTGGGTGCAAAGTTCTCCTAATTAACTCATTTCTGTATACACTTTGGATAATATACACACTTTTGCAAACAATTCCCTCTAATATAAGGCATTTGTATGCTATTCTGCATGTTATATGCAGACCTTATCCTAGTTTATGTATTTATGCACTCATTTCTTGCCTGCAGAACTGTACTGCAAAATTCAGAGCCGTACGAATCTTGAAGGATAGTTGAATTTTGCTTTGCATCTTGTTTCAGAAGTGGGTATTCGCTTTAAATGTGAACTCAATCCAATATATCCTCCATCCCTACCTGCAACAATTTCTCCAGTTTGGAAATGTGTCTGTGAGAGTGGCAGATGAAACTGATGGACTATGCTGAGTTGGCAAAATGAACTTGGAAAATTCAAAACCAGCAAGACCAGACTTTCCTAAAAGATTGGAAAGACAATTGTAATCAACAGACATCGCTTGTAGGGTTGCAAGACGTTTTGTAAGGAGAACTATATGAATTATTGGAAAAAAGGACTATGAAGGAGTTTATTTAGGATTTGGATTTTATAGCAATAACTATTAAAATAAAATGCAAAATCAGAAAGAAAGTTAGAAAACCATTAGTCGAGGTTGACAGAAGTCCTAGGCTGTGATAGCCAAAGGTTTGTTATATTGTATAAGATGTTATGTTATGTTTGGAAAACATGAGCAAAAACCATATATATATATATATATAACCATATATATATACAAAATATGCCCGTAGCCCCCAAAAAGGTTGGCAATCCTGCCTTAATACATAGCAAGCAGATCCATATCTTTATTATTATTATTAAATAACAAGAATAATGGGGGAATCTTACTTTTACTGGGAAGGGAGCTGGATGGGAAGGGAGGCTTATCTATTAACTCACCCACCACAACTGGAACATAGATTACACACACACACACACACACAAACACACACAAACCAACACCAGTGTGGCTAGGCGCCTGAGAGAGGAAAGTCCCCATTAAACTGATAAAAGAAGTTTAAAAGAATGGAAAGTATTTGCTGAGTCTTATTTAATGAGGGTTAAAATATATTCCGTTCCCTCTCTATCTTTTTTATTCTTGTTTTCCAAGTATCATTTGAATAACTGGTATTTCATCAAAGCTTTTTAAATATTTTAATAAAACAAAATTAAAAGTGCCAGATATTTATGAGACTCACTGCTAAGGCATTACGAGACATAAGCATTTCCGAGGAGAAATACAGCAAAGCTAATATACGGGTTGCTTTCGGTTTAACAAGCCTCATGTGAGCCCAGTTGGAATGAAAAATGGTTGCAGTGCTTAGGGGAACTGCAATTCTAACTTGAGGTTGCATTGCTGTGTTGTTACCTGAGAATAAGTTCCCAATGACCTCAGCAGGTCTTACTTTTGAGTAAATATGCTTAGGATTCCTCTGCACAGTTCACATTGTACTAGGCAGCTTGAGAAATGTATTTGGACTTTTTGCTGTTAAAAAATACAAAAACAGTTAAATGGGGAGAGTTAATTGATTTGCAACAAAGTAGAAAAGCTATTAGACATAAATAATTCCTAACAGTTTTGACATTTAGATGTTTGTTGCAATTTTGTTTTTTAAAAAACCCTTTACTCACTGTAGCTTTTTAAAAAAATCCTTTATTCACTGCTCCATCTTCCATCTGACAGCCCTTGACATATTTGAAGATAATTATCTTTGTTGTTGTTTAGTCGTGTCCGACTCTTCGTGACCCCATGGACCAGAGCACGCCAGGCACTCCTGTCTTCCACTGCCTCCCGCAGTTTGGTCAAACTCATGCTGGTAGCTTCGAGAACACTATCCAATCATCCCTTCATGGATCACTGCCTTGCTGTGGCAAGGGGGCTTGAATAACTCAGAGAAGCTATGAACTATGCCGAGCATGGCACCCAAGATGGACAGGTCATAGTGGAGAGTTTTGACCAAACGTGAGCCACCTGGAGCAGGAACCGGCAAGCCACTCCAGTATCCCTGCCAAGAAAACTCCATGGACAAAGACAACAGGCATATAATTATCTTATCTTCCCTCAATCTCTCTTTCCCAGGCTAAACATACCCAACTCCCTCAACTGTTCCTCATAAGGCTTGGTTTCCAGACCCTTGAATATCCTAGTCATCCTGTTCCAGGTTATCAACAGCCTTCTTAAATTGTGGTGCCTAGGTGTGGTCTGATCAAGGCAGAACAGAGTGGTATTATTACTTCCCTTGATCTGGACACTGTTGATGCAGCCTAGAATAGCATTAGCTTTTATGGAGGCTGCATCACACTGTTGACTCATGTTAAGTTTGTGGTCTACTAAGACCCATAGACCCTTTTAACATGCACTACTGGTAAGCCACTTGTTCCCCCTCCTATATTTGTGCAGCTGGTTATTCCAGCCTAAGACCAGAAGCTCTATTGAAATTCATTTTGTTAGTCTGGGCCCAGTACTCCAATCTTTTATGGTCATCTTGAATCTTGATTCTTTCTTCTGTGGCATTAGCTATCCCTCCCAGTTTGGTGTTGTTTGCAAATTTGATGAGTATCCTCTCAAATTCCTTCATCCCAAGTTGTTTATAAAGACATTGAACAGCAACAGTCCCAGGAAAAGAACCCTACAGAACCCCATTTGTCACTTTAACCCCAGGATGACGAGGAACCATTAATCAGGACTCTTTGGGTTCGATCAATCAACCAGCTACAAATTCACACAGTTACCTCGTCCAACCCACATTTACCAAGTTCTTCACAAAAATATCATGAGGGACTTGGTAGTGGAATGCATGAATACACAGCAGGAAGAGTGAATCAGGGTGACTGATCTGATTCTAATGTGGTCTATTAAACAGAGGCACAAGGGGATCTTGCAATTTGTTAATTGCGTAGCAAGGAGCAGAATCACTGGCCTGGCCTATTTTCCGCCTATATCTATTGAAGCTGTAGTAATTGCAGCAGTAAAAGTTGCTGATGCCAAGGATTTGAGTTTATTCAGTTACCACTACCTAACAAAATCTGAGCTTCAAAAATAAAGCAAAAACTAAAAACCCAACCTTTCCCCCACTCCATGTTGATTGTATGGTTGGATCAAGGAAGGAGGAAGTGAGAATCCTTTTGAGTACAGCAGCACGACAATTCTATCCCTCATGCAAAAGCAGCCCTTACATGTGGAAGCCTACAAAAAGATTAATAGGTAGATATTTGCTTGTGGTGTCCTGCGGCGTTACTATACAGGAGTCAAGCTTCAAAAAGCAGAAATTAAGATATGACTGCTGAGAAGGGAAAATATTTTCGATGAGAAATGTTTTGTTGGAGCTGGTGGAAGTGCATCTTTTGAGTTAATGCACCTACGGGTTTTTCCCCCTTTATTTAAAAAATACAGTGCTGATAGAAAGCTAGGCAAGAAGAGATTGAGGAAGATTTGCATTAGGCAATATACATATGAACAGTATCATATAAATCAGCAATAAACATAAGAATGTCCCATTTTCACATTATAAATTAGCTGTGAATAGAACAGTGCCCATGGCAGAAGTAATTGCGCTTTCATAAATTTGAATGTTTGTGCTCCTGAGTCAAGAGATTTGCATGTGGTACTCAGGTGCCCCTCATGGGTCCATCAGATCCTATGGGGCCGATGCACAAAGATCTATTTCCACTCTCAAAAAAGTGGAGAAGGAGTTGTCGGCGGTTAACCTCCACATTTGACTTCCTGTGATGGCAGCCGAGGGATGATGGGAAATGTAGTCCAACAACCCTTGGAGGGCACCAGGTTAGTGAAGTCTGGTATGAAGTAAGAAGCTACCTTCAGAAGTGAAAAAAGAGGGTCAACAGAAATAAAACAGGCAAGGGATACATTCAGAAAGAAAGGTAAACTTCAGACTCATTCTAGAGTTAAGACGAATTCTTGAACGAATGTTTTAAACTCTGTTACTTCTGATTTATATTTTATAGGATTACTTCCCCTGCCCCACCCCCATCAGGCCCCAGGGTGGGTTACAACAACAGTATAATAATATTGTAATGCAATAGTAAGAGCAGTTAAACAAATTGCATTGGAATATTAAATATTAAAATCAGTTAACTCAATTTATATAAGAATAGGGTAGGATACATGCATACAATTCCACCCTCCCTCCCCTGCAGCAATGACTTTTCTGGGTTGGTTGGTTTCTAAACCAAGAAAGGTTTCTTTAGATTCTTTCTGTATATGAGTTAGCCTGGAAAAACCTAGTCACTTAACCTCAAACCATGGTATGTGCAAAGCATGTGCTCTTTCCATAAAGCCATTATTTCTCCCTTGCAATTGGGACAACTCTTAATTTTAATACAGTGAAGCATAGCAGACAGGCATGGGCCTTGGAAGTGTTTTTGTTTGTTTGTTTGCTTTATTTTTAAACTTCTTCCTTTAAGAAGCAATGAAAACCCAGATCCGTTTGCCCTTTAGCATGAGGAAATACGGTATCTCTTTGCATGCCTTTTGAAGCTCTGGCTATTTTGCTGCGTTCCCACAGGTCTTGCCTTTGATTTTGTTAGCCTTTTCGAAATTGCAGGTTTGCCACCTCCTTTCTGCCGTTCTAATTGGCCTTTCATCTTAGTCTCATCCAGCATCCTATTCTCCAATCCTAGAATATGCACGCCGTGATGGATCTGCAGAAGAGAATTTTTAAATTGGACCTATGATATTCCCCCAGGAAATATCGATGGAGGCTTTCATTTTTCATCTGAGCTGGGGCATTTTGATAGAAACTGAGAGTCAGGTAATAGCCTTGGCAGTTGCTTTTTAATCAGGTCTACTTTTTAGGCACCACTAAAAAGAAAATTAGAGTCCATAGGCACAATTGGTACTTTGTGATCAAGTCCATTTTCTCCCATTGAGAGCATTTCATCAGTTGACAATTTCCAATTAATCCTCTATTCTTCTGTTGATAATGAATTCTTTTATCTGGGCTTCCCTCTAAACGTAACTGCAATATGGACTACTGAATAAAGTAAGGTGAATGGCCATTTGTAACCCATTCTATAGTATGGCACTTGACTGAAAAAGGCATGGGCTCTTTTGTTCTGAATCTGCATATACCTATGGGGAAAATTGGGCTTAATTGTTAAGCATTAAGTATGGCATTTGAAAGAAGAATGATTGCAATAGAGGACTATTCGCCCTCGCCCAGCTTATACTATTGCATGCAGATGAATCAACATGGCTATGAATGACTACTACATAGGTTTTCATGACACTTGGAGACATTTTGAATTATTATCCTATTTCAAGTGAACTGGTTTATTCTCTGCTGAATTCTGAGGAATTGCATGGACTCCTCCAGAAAAACCCAATTATGCAGCATTCATCCGGATTTGCTTGTACAAAACATATGCAGTTGACAGACTCCTTCCTGTCTTTATTAGGCATTCATCCTGATTTGCTTCTGGGGTTTACAAGTCTCCTCGTTAAGCATTTGTTCATCCCAGGCTTTTCAACTCATTTCCCCATCACTTTCCAAGCAGCAAACAAATAAACAATGTTTTAAAAAGCAGATTAGTTGCACCAAGGCAATAGAGTAGTTTAATCCACTTTAATTGCACAAACCTAAAGTTCTGGTAGGCACTTGAATCCCTCTCACAAAATATTCTCAGTCTGGAGGCACCCTAATTTTTGGAATTGGGAATCGAAGGTGGGGATGGGTGAAATCGCTCTATTCTGCATACAAGACATAAGCATATATTATGCTTTTGCATAGGTACATTCCATTCTATTTCTGTCTGGATTGGGATCTGAGAGGATTGGGAAGAGGGGAATCTGCAGAAAATGTTGTATACAAATACATCTTAAAACATGTTTTCTCTCAAAATATATTTTATGCGTGAACCAGCCCACTGATGAGTCGAATAATAGAAAGACTCTGTTGTGTCTATTAGGGATACCTACAGATGGTTTGGCATCTGTAGAGAATTGAGCACATTGATTTACAAATAAGCAACCCAAATTGCAAATTAAACACAGGTAGGTTAATAATCTTTCAAAAAAGAAAGAAAGAAAAAGAAAGAAAGAAGTGGAGATAGAAGGAGATAGCTTTTATTTATTTTTTACTTAATTAAGTAGGGATAGGAAGAATTCCATGTTTAAGCCATCATTACACAAAACCAGAAATCTTTTTGTTTACCTTTTTTTTAAAAAAAGGAAAGCTAGAGAGACATATCCATTGTAGTTAAGCATTTGAGCATCTGCATGTCTTTTCATACCCAAGTTCCACAGTTGCATCTAACTGCACCTTTAAAAAAACCTGTTTTCATTATATTTCCAAGTGAGAGCTAGAAAACATATCAAGAATGTTAAATGTGAGACTTTGGGTCCTGTTTGGCAGGCAGGCAGAACACGGCTTGGATTCTTATCCAAACTAAACATTTTGTGTTTCACAAAACGCTACTTTTGCAGTCAGTTTATTAGTGTGGAAAATGATACCAAAGATTTGTACAGAGCCTGAGTAAAAGCTGCCTTGACATATACAGCCAGCAGAATCTCCCCCAAGAGAGGCTGCAACATGTTTAAGACCAAAAGTAAATTATCTTGAGCTTTTGGATAGCCTACTAAAATTACTCAAACTAAAGTCCTAGCATGTATCAGATTCGCCTAGGAATTATTTCTCCTTTAAAGAAAAAGAAAAAGCCTCCATGGTGATAAATTCCAAGACTTTAAAAGTTGGCTTTCTATATGTTGAGATTGTGTAGATTCACTAGTGAGCTTTGAAAGGGGATGGCAGAAACAGATAGAATTCCCACAGAAATAGGTGGGTAAAATCTAACCAAAATGAAGCACTCTTCACACCTCACTCATTTCAATGGGAAAAGATTAATTTATTACTTTGTTCATTATTTTTTTTAAAAGAACATTATATACTACAATTTTCCAGAGAAAGTCCCTCTAGGGTAGCACAATAGAGAAATGAATAAATCACAAACTATAAAACAATCATGTGCTTTACTCTCAAACAGAGGCCAATAAAACTTAAAAGATGAACTTTGGATGAATTGTGTCTCAGGCCCCATCTGCACTCTACATTTAAAGTAGCATAATACCACTTTAAGCAGTCATGGCTCCCCACCTCAAAGAATACGGGAAACTGGTTTCTTAAGGGTGCTGAGATTTGTTAGGAGATCCCTATTCCCTTCACTGAGCTACCATTCCCAGAGTAGTTAAAGAATAATGCCCTTTTCTCAGTGAACTCTGGGAAATGTAGCTCTTTGAGGGGAATGGGGGTCTCCTAACAACTCTTATCACCCTTAACAAACCACAGTTCCAAGGAGCCTTTTGTGTGTGTGGAGGAGACATGATTTTTAAAAGTTGTATTATACAGTGGTACCTCTACTTACGTTCCCCTCTTGTTACATATCCTTTGGGATACGCACGTGGCAAACCCAGAAGTATATTTCCGGGTTTCGCCGTGCACGCATGCGCAGAAGTGCTCTATCACGCCGTGTGTGTGTGTGCAGAACAGGCACCTCTGGTTGCAGAAACCTCGGGATCCGACCGCAGCTCCGGAATGGATCCTGTCCGCAACCAGAGGTACCACTGTACAGTGATACCTCAGGTTAAGAACTTAATTCGTTCTGGAGGTCTGTTCTTAACCTGAAACTGTTCTTAACCTGAAGCACCACTTTAGCTAATGGGGCCTCCTGCTGCCGCTGCGTGACCGCTGCACGATTTCCTTTCTCATCCTGAAGCAAAGTTCTTAACCCGAGGTAATATTTCTGGGTTAGCGGAGTCTGTAACCTGAAGCGTATGTAACCTGAAGTGTATGTAACCCGAGTTACCACTGTACTGTTTTAAATGTACAGCACAGATGAGGCCCTAATACTTTATTTCCCCTGAGGCACCACTCTAACTTGCACAAACTAAAGAGAAGCAACAACAACAGGGGGACAAAAATCAATCAAACAACACCAACAACAAAAAGACAGTCCAAAAATGATTCTCAGAAATAGAAAGTATGGTATATGTTATTCCCAATGTGTTTTGACCTGGGCTGCCTCCAGACCATTCACATTTTCTGGAAGGGATTCAAGCTCATCCCAGAAACATATTAGAATGATGGCTCAGTAAAAACTGGTCATAGTCTTTGTGCAAACAAACATGAACCCTTAGTGTAAGGTCATCTTTCTTTTCAAGATGACTCTGGGTTGTATCCAGTGGAGTCATAATCAAGTGTTGTCCCATTGAAGTAACTTGGCTCCTTGGAGCAAATAGCAATTTGTAGGGAATACTTGGTCATCATGAAATAATCACTGGTCAACAACAAATTTGTTGTCTGCGTTTTTTCAGTTGATTTAGGACGAATCTGATGCA
The DNA here is from genome assembly GCF_964234715.1 of Podarcis melisellensis. NCBI lineage: Eukaryota > Metazoa > Chordata > Lepidosauria > Squamata > Lacertidae > Podarcis > Podarcis melisellensis. Next base: position 66,070,183 of record NC_138538.1, read on the forward strand.
CTGAATCCAAAAATCACATGTGGGATAGTAGGGACCGTGCTCAGCATTACACGAAGAAGGACTGGCCTGTGCGGGAGGAATTGGTGCCTTGCAAAAAAAGGAATGTCATCAACGACCCTCTGGTGGACAGAGACAGAATACTCTTCCCACTGCTGCACATCAAGCTCGGCTTAATCAAGCAGTTCACCAAAGCTCTGGACAAGGATGGTGACTGCTTCACTTACTTGTGCCAGGCTTTTCCAGGATTGACCATGGAGAAGTTGAAAGCTGGCATCTTTGACGGTCCTCAGATCCGTCAGCTCATCAGAGATCCAGAGTTTGGAAACTCAATGAACGAAGTGGAACTGGAAGCGTGGAAGGCATTTGTTCTGGTAGTGAATAACTTTCTTGGCAACAATAAGGCCAGAAACTACGCAGAACTTGTCAACAACATGCTGACTGCTTTCAGAAACCTGGGCTGCAACATGAATGTCAAGATGCACTATTTTCACATATGGACCGGTTTCCTGAGAACCTGGGTTCAATGAGTGACAAGGAGGGGGAGAGATTCCATCAGGACATTAAAGAGATGGAGACCAGGTATCAGGGTCGCTGGGATGCAGTCATGATGGCTGACTACTGTTGGACTCTGAAGAGAGACCTCCCTGCAGCTGAGCATTCCAGGAGTTCCAAGAAACAGAAGTTCAAGCCCTGAAGTTTGAAAAATGGTGAAGCAACATGCAATTTACATGTACTTACCTTTATCAATGCCCACCATTCAGTTTGCAGTAAACCTGACCTGATGGAGAGAAACGGATGCCATTTCCTGATTCAGCAGTACAAAAATACCCTAAATCAGTTGTAGAAATCTAGACAACATTCAAAAAGTAAAAAATTATTACCCAGTGTGGTCTTGGACCAGGTTAAGCATACCCTCTTCCACCTGCCAATATCTCCCCCAATACAAATTCTTCATTCCTTGTCTCTCCCACCCCCAATTTTTGTGCTTGTCAGGATAATATGCATATCTACCCTTAGGATGCATAACCTCTAGATCAGAAAGAATGGCTTTCAATGAGATTTGAGCCATAGTCCTCTCTGTTTAGATCTGGAGCCACAATGCCTTTGGATTGCAAGGGGACAGTGTTCTATACAAGCCACCTTTGGATATATTATTTAGGATTTCAAAGGCTCCTGTGTGGAATTTCTGAAAGGAGGCGCTCTGTCCAGGATCTTAGGCAAGTCAATAAAAAAATCAAGTTTTGGTGTTTGTCCCAAAAAACTCAACAAGTATTGAGTTTTCCTTAAAATAAAAAAAAGCTCATCAATTTTGGGGGCTTCCTAAAAAAAAAGCTCAATACCTTTTGGGGTGTCCGAGTTTTTAGCTTTTGAAATATGGCAACCCTATTTCCCTTTCAAAATTACCATCCATTCGAAAAGCAAACAGAACAGTGCTTTGAAGCTGCCCTAAGTTTATTTGCAATAGAATGGCATGGCTTCATTAAGCCTCATAAGAGAAAACCTGGTAAATCAGATGGTGACACAGTAAGATCAGATACTTCATTAGGCTCCAATCCTTTGTTTGTTTGGGAAGAAGCTCTACTTGGCTTTCCCAGGATCACACTTTCAAACCAGACCACAAGCATAACTGTTTATGGCTTCTCTGTTCATAAAGCCCAGCTGTCAGTGTCACTTGTTCAGCTTCTAATGCACCCCAGCTGTGCACCCTGTTGCTAAATTTAACACCTATAGGACTCTTTAAAGTCTGTTGTTGGTCTATTTTGTATTTGCTTGTTTTTTAAAACCCATCTCAGTTAGGGTTTCTGCTGCAGACATGTTGAAGACACATCCACACACACACACACACACACACACACAGAGAGAGAGAGAGAGAGAGAGAGAGAGAGAGAGAGAGAGAGAAGATTGTGATCCCAAACTATTTGAGGTGACACATGGGATAAAACTGGTTATTTAAGCTTAAGCTGGATGGTTGATGATGGTGAGATTCCAGGAGTCAAAACTGCCATTCCTTTCAGCAGACTGTAAAGGTAAAGGGACCCCTCACCATTAGGTCCTGTCGTGGCCAACTCTGGGATTGCGGTGCTCATCTCGCTTTATTAGCCAAGGGAGCCAGCGTACAGCTTCTGGGTCATGTGGCCAGCATGACTAAGCCACTTCTGGAGAACCAGAGCAGCGCATGGAAACACTGTTTACCTTTCCGCTGGAGCGGTACCTATTTATCTACTTGCACTTTGATGTGCTTTCAAACTGCTAGGTGGGCAGGAGATGGGACCAAACAACGGGAGCTCACCCCGTCGCGGGGATTCGAACCACCGTCCTTCTGATCGGCAAGTTCTAGGCTCTGTGGTTTAGCCCACAGTGCCACATACACTTTGAGAAAAATATTTTAGCTTTGTCTTCTTTATAAAAGGGGGGGGGGAGGTCGCACCCAGAAAACAAAGGAGCTGAAATGTGATCATAGATATATTGGTCAAAGAACTAAACTGAACCAATCAAACATGTCTTCTTCATAGTGTCGAGCTGCATCTTGGAGTGCAAATCCACCACGGACACCCAGATGTCCAAAAGGACAATGTTTTTTCAGCTTTCATAGTTGTGTAGGACAGTGAAGTTCAGCATGACACGCTACAGCTGCTGAAATCCTCTGTGACACTAAAGGTTCAAGAGTACTATATGCTAGGTTCTGCTAGATTTCCAGAAGTGGCTTCTACCCTGTATGAAAGATCACATAGAATGCAAATATGAACAGGTGAGGAAATGTCATGAAGATGGGATAAAGTGCTCTCTGAATGCCCCTCAAGTGTCTTCACCTGAATGTGCCTTGAACCACACTTCAGATCTTCTAATACGGGAAAGTCCAAAATGGAGCCGCTGTGGATGGGAAGACTCTGTGGTGCTACTTGTACATCCTTCCCTGTTTTCTCTGCACTTTTTGCCCCTGTGCATTCAGGCAAATGCCCGGATGGGGCTAGAATGTGTTTGCAGACTTCTTATATCCCCACCTTTTGTGTATAGGAAAAGGGTAACTCACAGATCATCAAGCTAAAATCAACTTTGGAACTCAAGAAGTGAAAGTTGCTTACAATTCGTGTATCTTTAAAGGAAGTTAATCTGCCCTGTATGCTTTACTGTAAACGATCATGGGATGCATTTGCAAAACTGTGCTATTAAACACCCTGCCAGTGGTTTTGCCTTCTTTTCCTCTCCCTGCAGATGAAAAATGGCCATGTTCGAACTGCTAACTACTCAGTATTGGAAGTCTTCCTTTTGAAGAGTGCAAAAGGAAACAAAACTTTTACGGGGCTATTTTAAAAAGGCCTTCTGAGATGCCCATTCCTCTAAGGAAATTAATGGGTGCTTGGGAACCTCCTCTCCTTGTGCGATTGAAAAATCTTCCTTTTAACCTTTGGCTCCATTTTCATGGTGGCATTTAAATCTGCTTTTAGCAGATGGCTGTTTTTGTTTTTGTTGTTGTCAGAGAACAGGAAAACTGCATTAAGGGCACCCCCTCCTTCAAAATAATAATAATAAAAAAAAATAGAAGAAGGCAAGCTTGAAACCAGCAGCAACAACAAAAATCATCAACATCCTGCTGTGCTTATTTTTGATGACCTTTTCGCACAGCTTTCACTCACTACCAGTGGAAGCAGAACAGCATATGCAATCTACGTGGTTGGTCTAGGTATGGAACACCCATTCATGTCACAGGTACTTATTGAGGGTTCCATAAATGTCCTTGACATTTTGGGACTGGAAGAAATAGAAGGGTGGCTGAGGTTTTTTTTCTGTTTTTTTGTTTTGTATGTGTGTTGGGTTTCTTTTCAGCAGTTTCAATTCCTTGCTTCTTTCTTTTCTGGTGGCATCATTAAAACTGAAAGCCATACAATTTTACCACTAAAAGACCTTTCCAATACTTAAGGATATGCTTTCAAGCTCCAAGTGCATTCACCGACGTGGCCGCTCCTTTATCAAGAAAATATATCCACATTTTGTTTGTGGTGTTGTCAAAAAACCTTGACAGCTAAAGAATTCATTATTGGAAGTGCAGATTCTTTTCTGCTGTCACTCGCAAGTGAGGAGAGGCCTTCCTTTCACATGTTGGATCCAATGCCACATTGATTATGCAAATAGTCTTTGTGAGTGCCTGAGGCATACATTACTTACCTTCTTATTTTAGCAGCTTAGAAAGCAGCCCCGAATTGCAAACTGCTTTTACGTTAGTAAATTGTATTCCACTAATACATCCGATTTCTTTACTTTGTCCTGATCTCAAGAGCCAATATCATCACTATCTTTATTCCACTAAGCTGGAGTTGAATTTCATTCTTGGGAACATTCTCGCCCACCCCAATTCCCATTTATCTTTTTCTGCAAAAAATACACACACACACACACACAGAGAGAGAGAGAGAGAGAGAGAGAGAGAGAGAGAGAGGGTCAGTCTTCAGTTCAAAGCCTTATTTTTATTTAAAGCAATCTTTCTAAATTATTATTTTATAATCTCCTAGCGCCGTAACCCCAGAGTTGGTTGCGACTGGACTTAACTGTCAGGGGTCCCCTTACCTTTACCTTATGATTATATTTATCCCCATTTCATTTTCTCCAGTCCTTTTCTTAACCTTTCTACCCCTCTCCCACCCCCACCCCCCAATTTATTTCAGCATGCAGCTTTCAATACTTAGGAATTTGTAAAATACATTTTATCGGAAAGGAAGAGCACAATCCTGTGAATTTTTTTACTCTGAATTTTTGCACAAGGTTGCAGCCTAGAAGTACAATCCTGCGAATGCCTACTCAAAAGTAAGTCCCACCACGGTGAGAGAGAGGCAATATCCACTGCAATATCCACCAACTGCTATAATGAAGTTTTCTGTTGGTGGGTGAACGTCTCAAGCAAGGAATTTTCAATGTCCCCAAACTCTGCTCTTAGGAGCACAAACCTTCTTCTTTTAATTATTTCGAAGACTGGAAACAAATACAAATAAAACACAAGGATAAAAAATAAACAAATACAAATATTATGCATACATTGATATTGTCAGGCACACCTGATTAAGTATGGTTTTAACTCACAGGTTCATAAAGTTTAGTCAATTTATGCCTGTCACTTGGACTTATTTATCATTGCGGCTCGGGATCATGATACCTCAAGGATCACCTCCTTCCCTATGAATCTACCCAGACTTGGATACATCTTCTGAGGCCTTCCTCATCTGTGAGGAGGTCCGGAGGGTGGCAACACGAGAACGGGCCTCCTTTGCAGTGGCTCCCCATCTGTGGAATGCTCTCCCCAGGGAAGTTTGCCTGGTGCCTTCATTATATGCCTTTAGGCGCCAAGCAAAAACGTTCCTTTTTAACCAGGACTTGGGTTGAATGACATTCAATACTCTTTTAAAAAGTGTTGGGGAGGTGGGGGTTATTGGTTTGTTCTTGTTTTCTGTGTTGTTTTTTCTATTATGCATTCTGTGTTTTTATATTGCGATTTTATCCTATGAACCACCTTGATACCTGTAGTTTTAGGGTGGTATACAAATTTTAATAATAATAATAATAATAATAATAATAATAATAATAATAATAATAATACCATACTCGACAGCATGGGGAAATGGGGACAATTATTGCTGTATCTAAGGGTTCACCCACACTTCTCTTGTCCTGCACCTAGAAAGCATGAGTCTGAGAGGTTTTCCACTTCTGTGTTTTCTAAGCCAAAATCCAACTGGTTTTATGTTTGCCCTGCTACTTTCCCTGGGAAAACCCACTCTCTACCACTGAATCAGAACGAACGTCCATCTGCAGACAATCAAATGTTTGTTCTAATTCAGCAGTAAAGAGTGGGTTTTCCGGGGGCGAGGGAAGAGGCAGGACAAGTGAAACTGTGAATGAGCCCTCACTGGTATAAGGTCCTGGATTGAGGTCCATGGTATCCAGTTCTGCCCACTTAATTTCAGTAGGCCGAATGCTGATGAAATAGTCAATTTGAATATCTTATGTTGTCTTGCTAACAATGTGGTCGTATAGAGAAACAGTGGCGATGATGTAATGGTCTGAGCTAGAAGCAAGCCATGTTACATCAGTTGAGATTGGCTTATAGAGTCACCTATGAATCTGATCCAGAAATGTTGGTTTTTGTTGTTGACCACAAGGGAAACCAAAATGGACTATAGAAGCAACAGTTTGAGGAAATCAAACAACAGGAGATTTTTAACAGCAAATTCAAAGAGTGAGGTAAAAAATAACTCGAGGAACAACTGCTAGAGGAAGTTAAACAGTAGGATATTTTTTTCATAAGAGAAATCACAAATAGCAGAGAGACAAAAATTAGCCAGAAAAGCAACAGCCGGGGGAATCTGAGCAGCAGGAGACTTAGCAGCAAAATAGAAACAAACATAGGCTAAGAAAACCAGAGCTGGGCGAACCTACAACAGTGAAGAGAGATCAGAAGATGTAAATCTGAGCTCAGCCTATTGGGCCATTTAAATAAACCCCAAAGGCATGGTAAAGATAGAAGGATCATGGAACAAATCACAGTAGACTTTTCAAGAATTTGGCTTCGGATTAAGATACAACTTCTCTTCAAGGATAAAGCTGGGGCTAAAGTACAAGGTCTAAACCTGCTTAAGAGCCATGCTGGTCAGGAAGCTGGACTAAATCTACAATTTTCTTGAATTCCCAAAATTATAGTATTTTTTTCAGTGACAGAAAATGTTATATACAATTTTATAAATTGTCCAGTCTCTTCTTTATGACCTTCATTTAGAGCCTGCAAAACATTTGTAGCACCCATAACTCCAGTTATTTGAGAAATTATTTTGGAGTTCCTCACTGCCTGCTTAGGATGCCACTGTATGGGATAATTTGGTCTTATTTGCAAAACTGCTTAATAGTCATTGTTTCATGCAATCCTTAGACTACAGTTGAATGTACCTACAAAACAGTCAGCTCCTGACATACGTAATGTGCCATTAGTGAAAATCATTTGGCTTTGTCTGAGTTATTACCGTATATCACTCCTTTTCCTTTGAATAAGGCTGGAAGCAGTACTAATATATTATATTGTGTTACCTGATATTCTGGTAATAATAAAGGTAGCCTCATTTTCATCTCTAAATGGCTAAAAAAATGGCAAAATAGTTACAAACCAGGCCTACCCATTCCAGCCACTGTTTGTAAATGTAACCCAAGGCACCTGAGAGTTATATCAATGCTGCCAATAAATAATTGGTTCCATTCTGATCTGTCAATAGTGTAAAGAAATAAAATACATGCAACTTTCTGGTGCTTCTTGTAGTGTTTTGAGCTAGTTACACAAGGAATATCAGGCAGAGATTTGATCTGTGTGCCACCACTTTGGGCAAAGGAAGAAACTGCATAAAGATCAGCTAAGGCTGAGTCAGACAGTTGTCCTTTTGGTTCACTTGTCTCCATACTAACAATCAGTGGTTCATTAGCATTTCAGTCAGGGGTCTATCCCAGCTATACCTGGAAAGGACTGAAACCTTCTATAAGCAACACACGTGCTTTACTACTGAACTGGGAAAGTGCAAATTTCGCCATTAAATGCAAACTGAATTGAATTTCTCCCTATCCCCAAAGCCCTGAATCTCAGGACTTCTTGTCTTGATTCTGCCTATTGGTTTAATCCAAGCTGATATATAGACGTGTTTCTTAATAACGGTCTATATCAGTAACCAGATGTTAAGCAACTTTCATAAGGTTTTTGCTGGGGTGTTTGTATGTGTAAGCAACTGCATCCAGAAACATGGAGAGCATGTTACTATCTTGTGCTATTTAGCATGCAAAAGGAAGCAACTGAGATAAGAAAATTTAAAAAGCAAAGCATACCTAATGGGAGGAGTGTCAACACTGTATCTTACTCCATATATCCATATTATGAGCAAGTCCCAAAATCTGAAATATGCAAGAGATAGCATCGGATGCATGACATTCTCCTGGCTAGAGCTAGGCTAATAAGGTGAAAGAAACTCACCGAAGCAAATGAGAGAACGCCAGTATACTAGCAGAAGGAGATACCACCTGGGAAATGTTTCAGGACTTCTAAGGGTTTCAGTCATGTCATTGAAACTGTCAAAGGTAAGCAGATATATCAGAGTGAGCTCCTGAGCAGTTATGGGCAGGGTACCGGTAAATTAGAAGCAGGAGAAAGTTTAAGTTTATATGTAGCTAATCAGGGAAAATCTCCCAGTTGCTCCTACCAAGCCTAATCTGGAAGCTTTTACAAGGAACAAAGAGAATCACCTGACCTGATTTCACCTACTGAGTGAGTGTTTGAACTGGTATTATCGTGTATTAAATGTATAGTGTAAATGTGGTCAGTATCTATTTTGCCCATCAGATGGCAACCGGTTTGGGGCAGTAGCAGGGATAGTGGAAACAGCCCCCATGGATGAGATGTGGCAGACGTGCCCCCACTATTGTCATTTCCTCATTATGACCGTGTGCCTGACTATAGCACACCAAGAGCCCAGAAACATTAGGTATAATAAAGATGGTGTGGGTTGTGCATGCAGCCAACTGGATGCAACCTTTCTCCACATAGCCAGCCCCTAAAAATGTTTCTACATGGGTGTTTGTAAAGTGTGGGCCCCAGTATCTCCACTTCTGTTCTGGATGCTGACATTTGGTCTGCCTCATGGATGCACATGGAGAGGAGAGGAGAGGAGAGGAGAGGAGAGGAGAGGAGAGGAGATCCCTGTATTCCCAGTGCATGCTAAACCATGGTGGCCTCCAGATGTTCTTGGACTTCAACTTGAACTTCAGTGGTCAACCTTGACCATTGGCATGCATGCTGGGGTGGATGGGAGTTGGAGTCATCTCAAGGGCCTTGTTGGTTAGTCATGGTTTAGGGTTATGTCCATTGGTTTCATTGGTAGAACTACACAGCATGCCAACCGGTATGGCAGGGAACTCACTCAGAAGCATTCAGTCTGTGTTTGTTTCTCTGTGTGTAGTAGCAGTAGCTTTTCAAAATCATGTCTAACAGTTGCTTCTGAGGACCTTCTCCCATTCTTTGCTCTGTGATGTCCGAACAGAATAGTCACTAAGGGTTAATCTCTAATGTGAGGGAGATGTATAGATTCTGCCAGTACTGAAATAAGCCTGTCCAGCTGGCTTCTGTTGCTGAATTGTGGACTCTTTGGAGACAAATATTACTTATGTCATGTAGGGTAAAAAGATGAGTAACTTATGTGCTTGGTCTCACACAGCTTAAAAGTAATTTATGACTGGCAAAGCTTTAAGAAATGAATATCCCAATACAAAAGATCTTATTACTTTTGGCACCATAATACATTAGCACTGCCCTTTTGCAGCAAAAGAAAACATTAATGAAAGCCTCTGATACATGCTCCAGATCTGAAGTACCAGGGAATAAAAGCCTCTGTATGCCTTAGCCATCAGGATTTCAGTGCTATTTAAGGATTTGAATAATACCTCATTCAACACCTAAACCATAGGAAATCAAAGCAAAACAGGTTTCTTGGCAATTTCATTTATGAACAGAATGTACTAAATATTTCATTTTTGTTAAGGTTTCTCTGTGTTTTTTTTAAAGTTTTCATGGAAACAGAACAAAAATAAAAATATAACGTCCTTGGTTTAAAGGTCCCTTTTGCAGATTCCATAGGAAATCTGCATTAACCGATTTCAAGCATGTTGGTCATTGGGGTACTAATTAGGGCATGTTTTAAACCACTGCAGATATTTATTTATTTTCCTGGTCTGCACTACAGACAGATTATGCCTCTGGCTACTCATAATTTCCCCTCTTTTAATAATAATGAAGCTTAGAGTCACATAGTTTATAGCATACAACACAGAAAAGATTTGGCAGTGCTGATCGAGTAGAGGCATGTCAGATTACAGTTTTTACCCTTGAGTTACTAATTGGCCAGCGCTATGTTCATTTCTGTTATTGTGCTTTGCCTTTGTCTTAGTAATATGTGTTGACAGGAAAGAAGTCTGATTTCCCCCATGGCTTGTAAGGGCAGTGTTAAAGCGAAGATCAAGACTGCTGGCTGACATTAGTGAGCTATCTTTGAAGTGCTTGCTTCCGCACCTTGCATCTGCCCTGAAGAACTGGGGCAAATTTCACAAAAAAAGCTTCACCCACCTACAATTCCTGATCAGGTTTCACAATGCAGATATAATCCTCACAGTGTGCTTATGTACAAGGGTCCAACTACCTCAAACACCTGAAGGCTTTGGTGTGAGACAGAGCAGCAAAACATAATAAATACTATATACAAAATATATTTTGCGATTAATTAAAGCAGAACGACAATCTGTTATTCGGATTGCTCCTAAAAAGGCATCTAAACATAGCCGATGAATTCCAGGTTAGGGATAGGGGAGAACCATATAATTGTAGAGGTGGAAGGGACTCTCAGGGGGTCATGGAGTCCAACCCCATGCAATGCACAAAATGGATTCACTTCACATTTAAAGGTGATTCTATCAATTTTAAGGGACACGGGTGGCGCTGTGGGTTAAACCACAGAGCCTAGGACTTGCCGATCAAAAGGTTGGCGGGTCGAATCCCCGCGATGATGTGAGCTCCCATTGCTCGGTCCCTGCTCCTGCCAACCTAGCAGTTCGAAAGCACATCAAAGTGCAAGTAGATAAATAGGTACCGCTCCGGCAGGAAGGTAAACGGTGTTTCTGTGTGGCTTAGTCATGCTGGCCACATGACCCAGAAGCTGTACGCCAGCTCCCTCGGCCAATAAAGCGAGATGAGCACTGCAACCCCAGAGTCGGTCACGACTGGACCTAATGGTCAGGGGTCCCTTTACCCTTTACCTATCAATTTTGCACTTTCCAAACCAACATGACAAACCACGAACCAAACCACAGGGACTTAAAAACACCGAGAAAAGTCAGCAGGCAGTCTAGCACACTTGTGCACTTAATAGGTTATTCCAAGTAGTCTTCTTCAATCATTAAAGAAAACAAGAGGGGGCAGGAGGGAAATATGCTAGCTTCATCACAAAGTGAAACTATTGAAATACAAAGCCCGTAACAGCTTGGGGCCGGTGCCTTATCCCATATGTGCCCAATCGACTGCTTCAATACTCCTTCCTCACATGTAAGAAATTAGACTATTAGCGTCACAGCTTTTCTATGGAACTCCCCACCTACTGAATTCAGACAGGCATTTTCACTCATAGTAGAGTTGGCTCTGATTCCACTCCCTATCTCCAGACCATCCCGCATATCACTTGGGGGTAAAGACTCTACTCAGTGTATGTACCCTACTCAAAGTGTTGGCCCAACAGCCATTGGAGGAAGCCCCATGGCTCTCAGGGAGTCCATGAAGTCCCATCCTGGCCCAATAGCAGCCCCAGCATGGATGTTGAAATCACTCAGAACTATGGCCCTGGGGTTCTTCAACATCACACCAGAGACCAGCTCAGTCAGGGATGTCACTGGCCAACAGGGTATTTGATAGACCAGAAGCATCTCCAATCTGTCTCACTAACCCAACACCACATACAGAGTCTCTAAGCCGGTCAAGAGATTTTCTGGTAAAGGAGCTGGTGCTTCCATGGATAATAGGACACCCACCCCTTTGACCTCTTAGTCACTCTAGCCTGGTGCTGTACCAAGTGCTCAGATGGGCACAGCTGAGTAAGGTCAGGCCCACACAGCTCACCCATCCAAGTCTCAGTACTACACAATTGTTTTAATATCTCTGTTCTGCATGATACTTTACTCTGATGGTTTCTGCATTTGGCTTTTCTGCTGGTTTTGTATTTTTTATGGTTATTGTGGGTTTTTATTGCAGCCTGCTTTGATTGTTATGTTTTTATTTTATGTTTCTTGTGTGAACCCTAGATAATTAATTTTATGAGGCGTCTCATAAATACACATAAATAAAAATTGAATTTGCTATCTTAAGGATCCCAGTATCTGACATCAGGACATCCCTGCTTCCTACTCAGAAACCAAGAATATAATTCTACAGGACTGTGATACACTGCAGCAAACCACATGCATCCAAAGAGATTCTCATCTTCTTGCTTTTTATTGCCTCTTGAAGAACGTTTGGCAGAGTTTTGACAGACTAGTTTGATATGGCATCTCTCCACTTTGCAACCGGAGTGATTCACTTCCCCTAAGCTTGCTTGGAACCATTTCTGGACTGACACAGAAGAAAGGCAGATGCAGAAGAGCTGGCTGAGGCCAAGACTTATCCAGCCCCAAGACAGTACGTTCTGATGTTTTCTCCATTGCTCTGAACTGGATTATTCTTTAAGTCTGCAGTAGGGAACATCAATGCCATCCAGGTGTTTCTGAACTACAATTCCCATCAGTCCTAGCAGGCACAGCCTATGATCAGGATGATGGGGGCTGTAGTTCAGCAATGCCTAGAGGGCCAAAGGTTCCCCCCATCTGCTTTAAATCAAAGATATATTATTGTGTTGTGCCAAAGGTGAATACATTGGAGGAATGCAAGTGAAGGACAATATGCCCAAACAATAAATATTTTCAAGGTGAGGTCCACAGTTCAGTGGCAGGGGACATACTCTGTTGAAGGCTCTGGGTTCAGCCCCAGCACTTCCGTTTGAAAAAATCAGCTTGCAGTTTCTGGAAAGAACCTGTATCTTTCTGGGCCAACAGTTTGACTTGGTTTAAGGCAACCTTTTGTGTGATGCATGTGGGTGTGTTGTTGTTTTTAAGAGAAGCCCAGAATAGCATTCTAATATATCTGATGGACTGCAAGAAGATCAAACCTATCCATTCTTAAGGAAATCAGCCCTGTGTGCTCACTGGAAGGACAGATCCTGAAGCTGAGGCTCCAATACTTTGGCCACCTCATGAGAAGAGAAGACTCCCTGGAAAAGACCCTGATGCTGGGAAAGATGGAGGGCACAAGGAGAAGGGGACGACAGAGGATGAGATGGTTGGACAGTGTTCTCAAAGCTACCAGCATGACTTTGACCAAACTGCGGGAGGCAGTGGAAGACAGGAGTGCCTGGCGTCCTTTGGTCCATGGGGTCACGAAGAGTCGGACACGTCTAATTGACTAAACAACAACAATATCTGATTATTTTCCCATTCCTTTGGAAATGTTTATTGACTGAGCTAAGAGATGTTTATTGACTGAGCTAAGAGATCTTTAGCCTTAACACTCATTTTAAACCCATTGGCCTTGCATCCACCTATCCATGGATGGATTGATTGATTGCATTTCTATCTTACCCCTTTTCTCCAAGGAGCTCAAAGTGGCACACACGGCTTCCCCTCCCTTTCTCATTTAGTCCCCACAGCAAACCAGTGAGGTAGGTTAGTTTGAGGTCACTCAATGAATGTCATGGCTAAGTGGGGATTTGAACCCTAGTCTACAAGGTCCTAGTCCAACACTCTAACCACTCATTTCAATTTTGTCATGAGCATGGTTACTCTGGGTACTCTGGAATATTATATATGTTTCTTTTAATTTTTTAAAAAAACCCTTTCTCCCTAATCATCAGAGCTGAATCCTCTGCTGATTACACAGTCTCAACAAAGAGCAAAAACCACACAAATCCTGGATGAGTGCAAGTATTGCATCCAAATTCAGTTTTAGAACATTGAAATGGATTTTAATACCTCATTAGTTTGCCAAAAGGACTCTTGTCCAATTTGCATTCATTCGACTTTGTTGTAAGGTATCAAGAATCTGCATTCCTTTCCCCCTACCAGCAAACATTTCTCAGGCCACAAATAAACCCAGAACCCAAGCTGTAACCATATGTGTGATAACTACTAGTCATGTGTTTCCTGTGAAGTACCTGCCACTTCTTCCGGCTCATGTGACAGACAGACCCAGAAAGTGCTTTGAATTTTATTCTTAAATAAAGTGAAAGTTGGGTTCCAAATCAATCCAGCAATCTTACAGCACAGGCTACTACAATGTTCTGCACATTTTAGGAGGTTTCTGCTCATTAATTTACTCTGACTGAACTATAGAGGACACTGTTTTTGAATAAAACATATGATCTAGTGATTAATCAAATTCCTTTTCTGATGTGAGCGATAATCTGGCACCTGAAGGGTATGGAAGGACAGAACTAGAGCATCCGACGAAGAAAGTGAAATTCCCAGTTTGATAGCACCAAAAAAGCACTTATTCAGCGAAAGAGAATATCCAAGGGTTCTCCCCTCCCCTTTTCTTTCTTATGAATGTCTAAATTAAGGTTACCTTGAGAGTGATGACATTAGTTAATACGTGATTACTGTATTAATTTTTGACAATGCGCTTAATTTGTCATTTCGCTGATTGAAATAAAATAGTACAAAAGCTTCAGCCTAATAAAACTGCAAGGGATTTTTTTTCTCTCCTCAGGTAATGTAGTGCAATAGCAGTTCCCACGCAGATGCCATTGTAGAACAGCGGCACACTTGGTTCACTATTATTAGTTTGCTAAATGTGTATCCAACTTTCCACCCAATGGTGATTAAGAGCAGTAATACAAATGCAGCCAAATATAATACAGCAATAAAAATAAAACACAAAGTTAAGAATGTAAAACCTGGTAGGTAAAACATCAAGGTAATAAAGAACAGAAACCAATTACAGCGTATTTACACATTAGCTTATGGACTAAAGGCCTGCCAAAATAAAAATGTCTTACGCTGCCCACAGAAGGTCATTGGTTCTTGTGTTGTTTTCCTGAAAGAATCACAATGTACAGATCTTTCAAAAACAGCATAAAACCCCAAAAGAGAATGCACCCATTTACTCACCTCCAAAGTCTCCTTCAAGAGGACACATGTTCACAGATATATAGTAGGTACCGGTATTTCCTCATTTTTTTTGCATGTGTGTGAATGCAACAACCATGTGCTGTGGGATCATTATGTTGGTCTTTCCTACTGGAGGGAGTGAATGCAACAATCAGATAGAAAAGGCGGATTCTGACTGCTCCTGCCCATGCAGTGCTGCCATCTTTTAATGTGTTCTACATTTATCCATGTGGGATATAGCCCTACAAGGAACCCTGGGCATGTTTGAAGGAATCTGTAGACACCCCACCACTTCAACAGTTTGAGCTTCATAAGAAATACATGTGCAGACACAGGCAAGTTAGTACAAATTTATATGGGCTAGTAATTTTTATATACTCATTTTCAAGGCTGTAGTAAGTTGATAATACTTCACAATTTGAGAGCAGTCTCAAATGTACATGGGCTCCACAGAGTCTTAACATATATGTATACTAAAAGTTATCTTTGAGAGCCAAATGAATTTGAAATTGGCACAGTGATGATTTATGTTTGGTCTGAATAATAATAATAATAATTTATTATTTATACCCCGCCCATCTGGCTGTATACCTGGTTTTAGTTTGAGGGTCCTCAAAGAGACTTGGTTTTAATTTGAGGGTCCTCAAAGATGCCTGACACTATTTTAGTCCAATAACTCAATGGCATTAATCCAGTTTTAAGATCACCAAGCATAACAATGACCTCTGGTTACCACATCCCAGAGTAAACACCCCTACTTAGTTCCATTAATTTAATTAGGTTTTCTGAGTAGGACAACCCAGTAGGTTTTGATGTTGTCCAATTACAGTGGTACCTCGGGTTACATACACTTCAGGTTACAGACTCCGCTAACCTAGATATAGTAACTCGGGTTAAGAACTTTGCTTCAGGATGAGAACAGAAATCGTGCTCTGGCGGCACGGCGGCAGCAGGAGACCCCATTAGCTAAAGTTGTGCTTCAGGTTAAGAAAAGTTTCAGGTTAAGAATGGACCTCCAGAATGAATTAAGTACTTAACCCGAGGTACCACTATACAATATAGTGCAGAGAAACTGGGATTACCTCACCCTGTTACCTTAATATTAAATGGAAGTTTATTTGCTGGAAATGTGCAGAGACTAATTAGCATGCATAATTACCTATGGGGCATTGCAGATTTTGCCGCTATTACTATTGCAATGCTGTCAGTGAGTGACAGATCTGTAATGTATTAGCTAATGATGATACAATGAAAGGTGTCTTCCAGGAAATGTAATGAAGACATCAATTCAGTATAAACTTTACAATAGGCATGTCTGAAAAAGGGTACATTAAATGCCCTTGCATTGCAGTCTATTATCAACTTCTCAGGCAAATGATTATGCTTGCTGTCTTAAATCTTTAAGAGGAAATATATTTTCTGTCTTTTAACAGCAGTCGCCTTCCACCTCCCCATGGACCATCATAGTGTTAGTGATATTATAACACCGTATCAGGTCTTAAACATGCAATTTAAGTCAAAGATAATTTAAATCTAATTACAGGAATTCCAGAGTGGAAGACAATGTGGGTTGTTCATATTTTAGATGAAATTATCGGTAAGGTAAGTTGAATAACATCATAGGAAGCAACTGTGTTCAAAAGTACTTGTCAGTTGGAGGGGGAAAACCCTTTATATATTAAACTCTCTTGCTTTGCTCCCTGTGCAAATAAGGAACTATTTGTTAATGGATTTTGGGACAGAGGTGGGATATCATCAGTGGGTCCATCCAAGCCTGAAGTGGTCAAACCAGCCTCTTTGTCATATGCTGATAGCTTCAAGGAGCCACAGGTGAGAGCTGAGTGCAGGGTGGGGACCAAAGGTGGACAAATTACCCCAGAAGAAGCATGACATGACCCCCACCAGAGGCGCTACCCCTCCCTAACACCCCATACACTACAGTCTCTGGTGAGCTTCATTGCTTGTAACCAAACCCACAATAAGTCTCTCACCATGCAGAGATTAGGGCGCATGTAACAATATTACTTGGACGCACTTTAAACAAACACTAATAGGGATGTATAATTGTGCCTCAAGCCATTCCTACATTCATCCACACTTTCCCCCGGTATATTTGTGCTCCACTGAAATTGGTTTATATCCCGCCAGTCTTTCCTTCTCTGCTGATGAGGAAAGATACAATACTTATCATAGTGCATGATGGACACAGAGAACTCAGCTATCAACATATATGTCCAAACGCATCCACAACAACAATATGTGTGATATCAAGTCACACAAGTGGGTGGAAGTAAATCCATTATCTATGGATTCCTCTGACATCCCTACATGATAGAATAAACACATACACGGTTCTCCAACATCTTAGTTGATGAACAAATCGGCTCCCGAACGCCGGAATCCCGGAAGTAATGTTTTTCGGAAGCCAAACATCCGATGCGGCTTCCTCTTGAGTGCAGCCAATCAGAAACCGTGCCTTGGTTTTCAACAGATTCAGAAGTCCAATGGACTTTGGAATGGATTACGTTCAAGAACCAAGGTACCACTGTATATGAATTCGGAAACTGGAAAGGTTTGAAAGGAGAAGCAGAAGGAAAGTAGGCACTCCATACACTGTATCTCTGCTTTGAATCACCCAGTAGCTTTCCTTTTCTGAATTGCAGAATGCGGTTTGGTGGTGCAAAGTGAAATAAGGAGCTTATGAGACAGATCTCTTCTGAGCACAGCCAATACTTGATACATTTCAAGGAGGTTAAGGCATGGGTGGCCCTCCAGAAGTTGCTGGACTCCAACTTCCATCAGTCCTTGCGGACATGACCAGGGAATTTGGGTACTGTAGTCCAACCACTTTTGGAAGACCATGGGTCTCTCAACCCTTGGTTAATTTTTTTAGGTAAATCATTGTCAACAATCTGAGGAATATTGTACGAGTATCCAATTCTAGGAGTTGTATAGGTGGCGGCTAGCACATTTGTCATTTCAGGGGTGCTTTGTTTTTCTTTTCTAAACCCAGAATTAGAATAAGCCACATGCAAGGGAAGGATTTTCTACTTCACTTCCTATCCAATAATTGTATTTCATTGGAAGCCCTCACAGGGTGGTGGTGGGGGAAACCAGGAGTTTTATGGTGGTACACGTTTGTTTTTCTTCTTCGTGATTGCGCACACTAGCTTATTTAGCTCCCTGACATTTATTACAAAGCATATATATTTTACATCTCGTTATAAAGGTCCACCACATACTTGATGAGATGATGACTAGCTTCTATTAACACACACTTTTGAAGGTTCGCTCCCACACCTTTTCAAAACATAAAGGCACCAGCCATAATTCATAGTTTAGACAGAGTGCATTACCTGGTTGATGTTGGATTGGACCCAACATTTCTTAACTTCATCACGTTGATTTATTTCTAAACACCTGCACAGTTGTTTCCAGTCTTTCAATGACTGCTTCACTTTTCCAGAGATGCGGCTGGAGGCTAAAATGTTACATTTGCTCTTTCTCGAAATGTATGTTTTCCCCGGGGATTACAAAAGGTATAATTTCATCATTTCATCTCATGATTCTTAGTATGAAACGGCTTGAGTTTATGCCTACAATTTATGGCATTGCGTGAACCCCGGAAGGAATTACAGCTTTATAATCCTTATTTGAGACGCATTATTATTCTTCCCATTATCCATGTTTATGTCTACAAAACGTTCTGTGAATGGCATTTGATGGAAAAGCAGGTTGAGCTGTTGCCTCTTGAATGATTTTCAGCAATTTAAGAGACAACTGCATCTTGACAAACATCTTTTTATGCAGCAGATTAGGGAAGGAACGCATTTGCACACCTTCCAGATCTAAGATATACTTAGACCTAGGATCTCTCAGAGGCTGTACTAGAATTTTGCAAGCGATATCACCTAACACAAGTAGCAATAATTTTCTGAAGAATAAGTTAGCTCTGAATGTTTTTCCCCTGATCAATTTTTTCCCAAATAGCACGTATTAATAGTCAGTTTCAAAAGTGTTGTGACAGTTCATGCTGTCAGTCCTCTTACAGCAAAGCTTTGTTCTCTACAAGAGGAAAAATGGATGACTTCAGTGCCAAAAAGCTGAATGTTTTAAATAGAAAATGGTGGAACTTTCTCCACATTTCCTCTTCCTCGTGAAGACAAGTTGCTCAAAATATTTTGATTTGTTTTCAGATTAACCCAGCAATTGTAATGTTCTTGTGATTTCATTTAGGGGCTGATTCCACAAACTTCTCTTATATTCAATCTTTGCTCACTTTTTTTAAAAAAAGAATTTCCCTTCACAACCGAAAATAATTGTACTTGGCATTGTACAAACATAGGCCAAGTACTATGAGACCCAGAGGTCTTGGAATTTGATTTCTGAATGCAATACTGGAGCAATAGATATACAGAGGCAGAATAACATCACTACTAGTGACTAAGGCTGTTGTTAACAGGAGTTAGGTATCTGGCATTTTCACATTAGGTGAATCCAAAGTTGTATTTTCTGTTGCCAAGCAACTGTCCTTTATTTCCCTCATAGGTTTTCCCTTAACTATCTTAAATGTAGGTAGACATACATACAGACAGGCTCCATTATAAATGAAATGAGGCTGTTTCCAAGTTGGCAGTTGCAGAGCTTCAAGGATGGAATGTTCAGAACACCTTGGTTGAGACAATGTGCCCAGTGTGTACATTCCAAAGTTCTCCCTCTTTGCTAATATTGTCGGATCTGTTGGCATCTCTACAGCAATGATTGGCAAGTCTGACATGCTGTGGTTTTGAGAATTAAAGATGCTCCTCCTTTTTTTTGGTCAGCATTTCCAGTTGTGTTTTCTAAAATATGTATGGAGGTTTGGTGTAGTTTTACTTACATATGGGATATGAAATCCTGGTTGGCTTGTCGGTTGGCTTGTTAAGGCATTGGGTAGAATCCTAGTCTTCAAGTATGGGGTGAAGAGGTGCATCACTCAGTTTGATTCAGTGATGTTTTCAGGGTACCGAGTTAAAGGCGTCTCGGTGGATATCCCTGTCCTGAATCCAAGCATGTGGCAGATGAGCCCCAGGGCTTCCGGCGGGGCCTTGTAATGGCCAACTCAGTAGATCGACGTCTTGGGGAGGCCACAATCCTGACACGACCCTGTAGTAGTTACAGTCCTCCAACAGGAGGCTGGAATGGATATGCGCCCAATGCCTGAAACAAAATTCCACCTATATTCTATAATCAATAAAGTTGCAGCCATTATTAATCCAGATCGTTGTCCACCTGAGTTATTAATCATCTATAGACACTGACGAGGAGTGGGCGGCACTGCAACTGAGCCCACAACTGTCTCCATGAGATACACACAGGTGGGAGAGCATTGGAATTACAGGGACGAGATCTAGAATTGCTGATAGACGGCTTAAATGCAGATCTCATTAATAGTTTGTGCAGATTTGGAGGCTGGCAAAATGCTGCAACAGAAGGATTGTTGATAGCTTTAGCAAGCTGTTCAGAGTTGTTAACAATTGGTAGTTTTCTCTGATTTCCAGGTGATAGTTAGGAGATGCTGGGTGGAAATCTATTACAAATGGGATACTTTGTTCTTTATTAGTTAGTACCTCACTGTGGGTTAAACCACAGAGCCTAGGACTCTCCGATCAGAAGGTCGGCGGTTCAAATCCCCGCGATAGGGTGAGCTCCCGTTTCTCGGTCCCTGCTCCTGCCAACCTGGCAGTTCCAAAGCACGTCAAAGTGCAAGTAGATAAATAGGTACCGCTCCGGTGGGAAGGTAAACGGTGTTTCCGTGCACTGCTCTGGTTCACCAGAAGCGGCTTAGTCATGCTGGCCACATGACCCGGAAGCTGTACGCCGGCTCCCTCAGCCAATAAAGCGAGATGAGCGCCGCAACCCCAGAGTTGGCCACGTGATGGTCAGGGGTCCCTTTACCTTTACCTCACTTTGATGTGTGTGTATATATATTTGTGTGTGTGTGTGTATCTAGTGAAATTTTCCTAGAAAAAGAGGTGCCAGAACTCACAGGGAAAACCTCCTTTGTTTTCTATGATGGCAATGGTGCCCACCTGAGAGTATATACCACAGTCACATTTTAGTTATGCTTTCAGTTTATTGATTTCTAAGGAGTAGATGACACTACAATGTTTAGCCTACATGCTTTCCCCCCAGTGTTGGTACTTGCAGTGAGAGTAAGGACAAGAAGGACTGGGACCACCATGGCAAAGAGAGGGCAGTCACCCTTTGCCCTTTACCAATGTATCCCTTCTTGAGGATGATTATTTCAGTGCTTTCAATAGGAACATTCTTCTTAATGCTAATGGCAATATTTTGTCAGAATCCTAACAGCGGCAAACACACACAGAAAGACAGAGGAACCTGCACATCCGAAAGCTCTACTGGGCTTGTGTTTGCAGGAAGATTTTTTTTTGGGGGGGGCTATAATTCCCATCATGTCTAACCATCGACTATTGGAGTTCATGGGAGTTGTTGTCCAAACATTTAGAAGGTCCAGTTGAAGAAGGCTGACAGTATTGCTTAGATCAGGGACGAAGGACCAGGGATGAAGAACAGCAAATCTCATTGCCCTTGACCATTAGCCACAATGGTTGGAAGTGATGGCAGTTGAAGTTCAAGAACATCTGGAGGGCCGCAGGTTCCCCACAGTGTTTCAGATGCACAAAAGGTTTTGCAAGAAGGTACCACGTGTGTGTGCTGAGTGTGTCTTCTCAGTATTATAATCTTCTGGCTGATAAGAATATTTGTAGGAAGGGACAATGTCACCCAGTTGATTTGCATGGTTCTTTCATATAGATGTTACCAAAGTGGTGTGGGACCAGACTTTGGTAGTATCTCTCATTCTTCACTAGTAATGCATTACTTGGATCAGAATCTCAAACATCCAGCTTTGATTTTTCACCTACAATGTTTTATTAGCCAATATTTCATTGGGGTTTTTTTGGGGGGGGGGGGTTGAGAGAGGAGGGGATTAGTTCCTTTACTTTACAAATATTTCTTTTGCTGTTGACATTGTGGGTGGGGGATCGGGAACCTGAAGGAGGAATTGACTATAGATTGTAGACAAGCCCACTTTGTTCAAACACGCAGGCAGTAATTCACTCTGTGTGCCATTGCTTCTTCTGTTCATAAACTAACTGACTCTTGTGGTTTATGTCATCAGCTGAAAACCAAAAACTGAATTATAACCTTGCATTCAGTCTCTCAGTTCTGTGTAGAAATTGCCAGGGTTTCTTCCTCATAGAAAGCACAATTTAGAGGCATGGGATCTGGAGACCTATAAAATGTATTTCTTCCCGTCAGTACCAAAGTCAAAGGTATGAGTGTTCAAAAAAGTGAAGTGTGATATGCAAGCAGCCTAAAACCTACCCATAGTGTCACAGACTGTTCAGTGTTTTTGTAACAGATTCCCAGGAACCAACAAAATGTGCCAGAGTTGTTAGCAAAGATAAACAGGCACTAGGTTGCACCCAGGGGAAGTGAAGATATGAAGAAACCTTAATGGTACTCATTTGCCCTACAAATGGCCTGTGAAGAACCAGAAGCAAAAGTTCTGGGAAACAGGGTCACACATGCACAAAGAAACACAAGCACCAAGGCACCTCAAATCTGAAAATGAAGGAGGGATTCACCTGTAACATGGATCCAAAAGACGGATGATTTTGACCCCAACAATAATACGTTGCAGTGCCAACAGGCAGCCCTCGTGGAAATGTAAGAAGCTTCCTTATATTGAATGAGACCATTGGTTCATCTACCTCAATATTATATGCATGGACTTGCAGTTGAAAGAAAGATTTGGACATCAAATGTTGGATTTAAATTTGACGTTGCCAGTCAATTGCATTCATTAAACTGGGACCAGTGCATATGTGACAGGGTGAGAGAACATCTTTCATCTCATCAGTGTTGCCCAACTGGTCCTGCTATCCAGCCACAATTGCTTCTTGGTCACCATGGCTCAGGGCTCAACTATCTCATGATGGCAAATTGTGGTGGCTAATATTATAACATCCTATCCACTCTTGCTCACTCCTGGCATCCAAAGGAACACAGCCCATGTCATCATTCCATGGCCCCAGCAAAGATTGCAACAAAAGTAGGATGTTTCAAAGGAGTTTTTACCAACTCTACCACACCCTCACTATTAAAACTAGTAATGTGGCTTGATTACCTAAAGCTAGTATGGGGAACCTTTGGCCCTCTGGATATTTTTGCACTCTAATTCCCTTCAGTCCCAGCCAGCATAGCTAATACTAAGAGATTATGGAAGTTGAAGGTCACAAATTTTTGATGGTCAAGAACTGGTGACCTATAGACTGGGAATGTGTTTCCTGTGTTTATGTTCATTCACGGATCTTAGCAATGTGTGTGAAGAAACTGAAAGCAGCAACAAAACTACATGCACCATACGCAGTGGTGGAGCTTCAGGCTCTGGCACTGAGAGATCAGGTGGGAACATGGCTGGCGCTCATCCCAGAGGCATGGCACGCCACCTGCAGGGGCGTGGCGCGCATCCTGGGGGCATGATATTCCGCCTGCAGGGGCAAGGCACTCATCCTGAGGGCATGGCGTGCCACCTGCAGGGGCATGGTGTCCAGTGCGGGGGGAGGCAGCCACAATGGCACCCAACCGGGATCATGGTGCCAGGGGCGGTGCGTTCCCCCTGCCCCCCTCTTCTTCCACTAGTGACCATATTCTGTGTATACTGTATCTCTGATTCTCATTCTCTCTCTCTCTCTCTCTCTCTCTCTCTCTCTCTCTCTCTCTCTCTCACACACACACACACACACACACACACACACACACACAGAAACCAGGGACAGTACATCCATTTGGAACTCTGAAATCTAATGTGAATTTTGGACGACGACCATTTCAGAAGTGTCTCTAAGGACACCTTTTCTGTAATCTCCTATACAAATGAAGAACAGGTCATAAATAGATGGGAGGTAAGCTCAGGAAATAGTCTGATCCGGCTCAGCTGGTAGACGTTGATGCTGATGGGATCAAGGAAGGCCTCATCACCACAAATCTGATAAAGCAAGTTCACACTACAACAAATTCATTAGCTTTTATGGAATCCAGAACTTTATTCCTGACACAAGAAAAATGCATCTAACCTTTTAGAATTCAAATGATCGCCATATATGTATGCCTTTTCCCAGTAACTGTAGGCTGGATTCTCCTAGCCAATCTGAAGGGCACCCTTGCCTCCTCGTCTATTGGGAAATTTATATTTCCCTGTGGGCCTATTTGCCTTTCAATCCGTTGGGTGTGTGTGTTTTTATATAGCCAATCAGTGCCAACACTAACTTCTTTTTAATTAAGAGTGAGGGGAAGTTCTGTTTCCCAGCATTTATAGGAGGGAGAAACATTAAAATTGGAACTTCGTGATTTTATGTTTGCATATTTTACTCATCATTTGGCAAATCTACAATCATTAAAACTCATCAAGTAGCTGGATTACCTACAGGCTGGGAATGTGTTTCCTGTGCTCATATGTTCTTCATTTGGTGTAATTGTGGGCCCTTTTCCAAGAGCAAATATCCAAGGACAAGTAGAAGCAGCAGGTGAATAATGCATTTTGCATTAATTCTTGGTGGTGGGATGTTTTGTAACACTAGGGGCTGAAAGGGAAATAATAAAAAGGCAAGGCTGTAACATAAATTCTTACAAGTAGTCATTGTACAAAACTTTGTCTGTTTTGACCTGTTTTTTGTGTGGACCTCTCCTTCCCCCACCCCAAATGTTCAAATTTACATTGGCAGCAGTTGTAAAAAACAAAACAAAAACCCACTCTACTGGCGTTCCTATGCATGTAAATTGCGCCTTTTCAACATGTGTCAGTTTCTGGGTAGAGAAAATGTAGCCCCCAATTGAATTCAGTAATGCAATTCATCTAAAGTTTCTTGCTGACAATGCGAGCCCCAAGAGCGCAGTACTTTGCGACAACAGCAGAACGCGGCGATTGTACGACATCTCATGCATTTGGCTGGGGACTGCAGGCTGTTACGGGGATGGCAGAGAGAGCAATTATTTACAATTTAACTTTGATGTGCAGGAGAAGTTTTATCGTGTGTCAAATACCATGTGTGATGCTGGAGAGGAATTTATCATAGGTGACACACAAGGGAAAGAGGTTGCCTTGCCTTGCCTTTTCCAAAGCTGGCAGCTGTGTAAAGTGCAAAAGCTTACAAGGAGCAAACCACAGTGTGCAAAAATTCTTCCATAGTCTTTGATAACCTGATAGTACTGCTTAGAGCTGGGCTAAGAGCTTTATGATAAAAACATGTAGAAAAGTACATATTTCAGAAAATGCTACAGTCTAGGGTCTTTGTGGGTTGCAGTTCTTTGAATGGGCTGGAATATGAATTTGTGGCAGGACCTCAACCTCAACCATATTGGCACCTGGCACCCTTGGGAAGGTAGCTCAGTTCAAGCATGTATACCAGCAGAATCCACTGGCAATAAAATCTAATTTGTCCTGCCTAACTCCAGATTACAGCCTCCCTGCAACATGCCATTGGGTGTCTCCTATGTCTCAAGTCGAAGTGTCTGAGTCTGGAAAGCTGCTTCTCAGAATTCCTTGTGATGTTGCTACCTCAGTCATTCAAGGACATTGTGATAAATTTTAAAGGCAAGTAGCTTCTCAGAGCTGTGGTCTGTGGTTGGAGTGTGTGTGTGTGTGTGCGCGCACGAGGGGGAGGGGGAGGGTCACCAACTTTCACCTGGAACCCAGAAGCTGCGGTTGACTCTAGTTTTGGCCCTCAATAGAGGTGACCAAGGATAGACAGATGGGTTGTGCTTCTGCAGAGATGCAATAGTAGAGTGTATCCCCCTGGATCATAGTAATGAATACGTAAGGAACATGAAGCTTTTTTTTTTTAGGTTTAAAAGGAGGTAAATGAGTTTTCATGCTTCTAAACTGTCCCTGTTATGTCCCTAGTTCAAAATTTGAGGTGAATTTGGGGGTTGTGGTCTGGAAAGAGGTTCTGAAATTTCCTCACCTCCACCGTCTGAAATTTCTGAGGGTTTTTTTTTTTTAAAAAAAACTAATCCCTTTTATGGAAATGAGTGATAGCATTTTTCTCACAGCCAAAGTGCCATTCCCAGAGAGATCACTTCATATCCATTTATGTCAAAAGGCTCTTCCAAAGGAATGCCTGATTAACCTGCCATTCTGAGCAAAGCTTGAGAATCAATACAGTAAACTGCCTTCAAATCTTCACAGGGCAGTGTTAGTCTGCTTTAATCCAGATTTTTTGAATGAATCATCAGGGACGCAACTACCCTAGTGATGGGTGAGCTTCCCAGGTTCAGTTCAGAACTGGCAACTCACCTAATTTAGGCTCAATTAGAGTTCTGTCCAAAGTAGCTTATTTTAAGTCTAGGTCTTATTGCACTCCAGAATTCATTACACTCCCATTTCCTGATGATGTCACTGAGACCATGACAAGTAGAAAAGGTAGAAGAATTGTTTGTCCCACTTTCTGTGATGGACCAACCCTCTCCAACATTTCAAAGCTTTCTTGCTTATTGGAATGCAGCTTCCAGGTGGACCATGCATTCTCCAGATTTTGCAATGCAGTTTCAGTGCAGAAAAAGCACACACACAAATATGCATTTTACATAGAAGATGTGTGGAAAATGTGTAATTATGGATGGATGTGATGAAAAGTGCATATTTTCCTCAAAATGTACATGGGAGATGTACAACAAAATGTACAGATTAAAAGCAAACTTTTTGGTGTGTTCTTTCAATAAATCTACACAAAATGAGATGGAACAGACCGATAACTGAGCAAGACTGACAAAAGGTGAAAAGGCTCAAAAGGCTCAGGAGTGTTGCTTCATTTCCAATCAGTGCATGCCCTGTAGCTTCCTTCTCAAATCCTGGAAGTTTTCATGCCATTTTGTTTTTGTTCTTGCCCCATTCTTGTGAAGCTATAGCGCAAGAGTGCCCCTCCAGACAGTAATGGTGGAATAACCTGAGGAGGCATCACAGAACAGCTAATGAAGTGGAATGATGTGTTGAAGGTCCAGTACGAACCCACCACTAATGCACTATTATTGCGTCAATGGTATGTTTCAGAATACATCATAGTGGGAGGGAAATGCCAGTCTGGAAAGGTCCAAAGTAATGAATGCATCCCTGGCTTTCAGCATCAGCTCTTTTATTTGTTACAGATGCCTCTCTTTATTTTCTTTGTTGATACCTGGCAGAAATGGCAATGAGAAGGTTACCTATGGTGGTGGCCTGGAAGTCTTCATAAGGCAGCAAAAATGTGCTGGACACCAGTTGCCTTGATAAATGAGGGATCCTGGCTCAATACCAGCGGGAAGGCTACACAGGACTGTAATTTTATGCATACTTATGCACTGAACAGAATAGGATTGACTCACAAGTAGAAACGCCTAGAATGCCACTGTGCATTGTGTAACTGCATATGCATCATGCAACACTAAATGCGAGGCACAATCCTTCGTCAAATGGAAGTCTTGCATTGGTTGAAAGGAGGCAAGGAAAAATAATTAGCCAGTTTCAAATTTTCATAACAAAGCTTTGGTTTCAGGAAGGCACAGGATATAACTTTGTCCTCCTTTTGCTTTCCCCCGGTTAACAAAACAGCATTAAGGTGGCCTTAACAGTTTTGGGATTCAATAGAACATAAAAAATGTTCTTGTTCAGAGTCACAATGGTGTCTTGAAAATGCCACCTGGATGCTCTGTACCTTGCATTTGCTAAATACATCTTCCATCTCTCTGTCTTTCTGTTTCCTTCCTCCCACCCCTCCCACTCTAAGACACATTCTTTAAAAGTGAAGAAGTAGATTATGCTGAGTTTACAACAAAGGATGCTTTTGACATTCCCCCCCTCCTCAACCTATATTTTTGTGCATTTACATATTTCCTATTAGAGTTTATCATTTGTTGTTTATAATTTAAGTTGACAGTTCATGTACAATGGATTTTCTAAATGAAGAGTTCCTTATTATGTTTACATCAAAAGTGACATATGATGGTAAATGATAAAGCCCAAACAAGTATTTCATTCTAGGAGGCAACAGAATTAAACAAACAAGCTATGAAAGCAAGTTAACTCAGTCGCTCCCAACCGTTATTTGGTTGCTCCATTCCTCCAGCCCAAGGAAGAAGGGAGTTTTGCATAGCTTTCTCCTGAGGGGTGGGTGGGTGTGCTCCTGCCTTGTTTTGGCCAATAGGCTGCAGACGGGGTGGGGCTTCTCAGCAGCATCTTCTGGCCCATCCATGGGGTGCTTAGGAATATTTTGGGAATACCTGATTTTGGGGTTGTTGTCTTCTTCCTTCTTCTTCTTCTTCTTCTTCTTCTTCTTCTTCTTCTTCTTCTTCTTCTTCTTCTTCTTCTTCTTCTTCTTCTTCTTCTTCTTTGTTGTCTTCTTCTTCTTCTTCTTTGTTGTCTTCTTCTTCTTCTTCTTCTTCTTCTTCTTCTTCTTCTTCTTCTTCTTTGTTTTCTTCTTCTTCTTCTTCTTTGTTGTCTTCTCCTTCTCCTTCTCTTTCTCTTTCTCCTTCTTCTTTTTCTTCTTCTTCTTCTTCTTCCTCCTCCTCCTCCTCCTACTTTACACTGAGTTGGTGAGATTAGGCTTAATTTGGCTGTTAACCTCATATAGAACAATGCAGCTTGTCTGGACACGCACAGCAGCATTTTACTAGTACAACAGATCCCCTTGCTTTGCCCACACTCCACTCTGCCAGCCGCCTCTTACCACCAAGTCATGACACCTGGGGGGGGGGAGTGAGCAAATCATAATAGCAAGAGTAGAACAATCATTTTAATCAGCAATAATAAGCTGGTGCTTAATCAAAAGATATTGTACCCTAGGGCTATGGTCCTTATTACTCTTGCCATATATCTTCCAATTTCTGATTAAGGTTTGGGAATACCAGTCTTCAAAAAAATTGAGGCAGAGAAAGAAACTCTACCAATGGACCATAGGAATTCTGATGTAAGAGAAACCAACATGTCTGAAGCTCCACTCAATAAGTTAGGTAAGCAGAGCAGAAGGGAGGGAAGGAGGGAGAGACTGCATTTTCCACTCTTGCACCCTCCTTCCAGGGCTATTTATTTGCTTGTGACATGCCTCCCCATATTGCTGTGGGAGAGAAAATACATATGCTATCCCCACAGCTGGTGTATATTTCCCCATATTTGGGGGCCATGATAAGAAAACAGCAACATTTTGGTGAGGGACCTTATGCAGTTGGATTTTTATTTTAAAGGGTGGACCCCCTTCCCTAACATTTTCCCTCTCTCCCTTCCTTCTCTTTCTTCTCTTCCCTTGGAGAGGGCGTTTTGAACCATCCTATGGCCATGGGACATCCTCCCAGGGACCATAGGATTGCAGGCTTAGTGGTTTATTACCGAAGTTTTATTAACCTTGAATTTTTGAACTGCATGAAATTGTTATTACTCACTTGGAAATTGTTGATTTTTGAAATACAGTATGATATATTTGATCAGTACTGGATTGCCACGTTCAAGAGACTGTCATAAAATATATTCCATTTTTTCCTTCCTTTTTATAGCACACAGCAGTGCAATGTGATGTGATTTGCTTTTTAAAAAAATGGTCTAACAATAGAAATTATGACATATTAAAAATCCAAACACATTTCATTAAGTGATGAAACAGACTATTATGCTGCTTTCATTAGCTCTTTACTGCCTATTGTACTGAGCCTAAAACATGCCTAATTTCCAGTTGTGCATCTGTATTTTGATGATACTGGCAAAGAAAACATGATCTGATATATGTTACACAAACACACACATACTGAATATGCAAGATGTTCATCTAATACTGATTATGATTTCAAAAATGTATAGTTGTATTATAAGTTGCATTGGTACGTTCCTCGCTACCCCTCCAATAAAAGCAGCAAATTAAGTTCACTTTTAAATCAATAGGCAAAATGCCATGCAGTAAAATGTAAAACGTTTGCCTGATGCAAATTAGAGAAAAGTATAAGCCCCTTTCAGGCATTCCTTTCTTCATGTGGAATATCATGGAGAAAATTTGGTCAAGAAAGCTCCATCTCACTCCCTGCCCCTTCTGTTTCCCTCCATTGTGTACACACGATACCTTTAAAGCGTCTTTAAAACACATTATTTCCCTCAAAGAATTCCGGGCACTGCATTCAGACAACACTTTATTCCATTGTCCTCATATTTCCCTACCTGATAATTTCTGTATGTTCTGTATGTTCACATGATGTAAGAGCTACCCTTGGAAAACTAGTGGAAGTTTAGGGCTCATTTTGGTGTTTTTGCTCCCAGAGAAAGATCTGTTTGCAACTCCATTAATGTGGAAAATTATCAGAGTTTTGTGCTGTAATTTCATGTGGTGAAATTTGGAGAGGTATTTTGGCAAATACCTTTCCTGTCATTTAAAATCTAGTGTGACATGGTGGTATCCCTTTCTTCAGTCCTTTTTTCCCCTGGGGGTACGCAGGGGTACGCATACCCCTAAACATTTTGTGAATCTAAGTTTGGCCTCATTGAGGGGCAGTATCTGAATATGAGTAGGAAAATGAGAGTGCCCTAAAAAATGTTTAAAGAAAAAAGCACTGCCTTTCTTTAAAAACAACAAGCACACACCAAATTGTTCCACTATGAAACACGTAAAGCAGCGTAATTGCGCTTTAATTTTGCAAACCTAAATTTCCATTGTGACACACTTCGTTGGTGCTTTTGTATATATGCAGAGTAAAAATCTGTCCTGTGACCTAGATAATTTTAGAATGCCATTTTTATCCCAGATCATATTTAAGTGATCTGGATGGAGGAAAGTCATTAATGTAGTTTACTAGTAAGTGAGAAGAAATTAGTCCTTCCTCACCAGTAAAGGAATTCTGTTTACTAAGAATTTTTGCTTCCCATTTGGGAGACAATCCTATTGATTCAATTTAGCAAGTTAGCCTTTTAATACCTGAAACCAAAGCTCCTTAAGGTATTGGCATGACCATGAGCTCTGTGTAGTTAACAGAGCTTCCACTGTTTTGTACCCACTTCATCCCAGGTGGGTTTAATGACAAATCTGAAAGCTAGATACACAGCACATCTAAACACACCATACTGCTCTTTTCCACTCGAGAAGCTATCTCAGGGACTGCAGGACTGTTCTGATCATTTTGCTGTGGGGAGATGGAATTGGACCGAAGAGAATCAATCAAGGCAGCAGAAGTGGTATCTGCAGAATGTTATTATAGCCCCTAAGTACTTGTTTACTAATTCCCATCTGCATGTGTCTCAAAATACCTCTCACACTTTGTTTTCCTTAAGGTTGGCGGATAAAACAGCACACTACTTATGTATGCATGCACCATAGCAGTATCAAGCATTATGAGAAAAGCTGTGTTTTTACACTTGCCTTAAAGCATTTCCAAGCTGCAGAGGTCTGGTAATTATGGAAACTGCATAATGCAGACAAACTAAAGTTTCTTTAGTAATAAAACTAATGAACAAGGCTGAACCTAGAAAATCAAATATGCATGGTTGTATCACTGAGCCTATTCCTTGGGTTTGGGAATAATATCAGTGGAGTTGAAAAATATAATCTCCATTATTATTATTGTTTAAAAAAGCACACAAACCTATTCTCTAGATGGGCAAATGTAGGTATTTAAAAATATGGAAACTTGTTTGAAAATTGCAGTATTAAGTAAACTGGGCCATGATACTAAGTACAGTGGTACCTCGGGTTAAGTACTTAATTCGTTCCGGAGGTCTGTTCTTAACCTTAAACTGTTCTTAACCTGAAGCACCATTTTAGCTAATGGGGCCTCCCGCTGCTGCTGCACCACCAGAGCACGATTTCTGTTCTCACCTGTCCTGTATAACACGGGATGCCCTGTGTAGATACAGTTTTGTCCTGTATTTCAGGTCCGCCCCCCTCTCTCTCTCTCCCTCCCTCCCTCTCTGCCATGTTAGGGATCCTCTCCAAATGTGTGTTTGAAAGGGTGTCTGAAGGGTCATGTATTTAAGCTCTGGGTAGCCGAACAGACAGATTTACAAATTCATGTGCATCTTTGTGTGTGTGCATGCAGCCATCACATTAGGCTGCAATAGATTGTAATGGATTGCTTTGAAGTCATTTCAGAACCAAATGAAAAAATATCATCCCAGAACCGACCTGACCCACCCTGTATTTTGCCAGAACAAATGTGGCAACCCTAATACAACTAGTTTTCCATTTGTCCCACCAGTTTCTTTGGGAAAACCTACTCTTTGGTGCAGAATTGGAACCAATGTCGATTCACAGAAAAACCGATTGACGTATGTTCCAATTCAGTGGGTTATCCCTGGGGAAAGTGGTGTGAGAAGTGGAGTGTGGATGAGTCCTGAGTCAGACCAATGGTCCATCTAACTCAGTATTATCCACACTGACTGGCTATGGTTCTCCAGGATTCCAAGTAGGGTTCTCTCAGTGGAGAAACTGGAGATTGAATTTATGTCCTTCTGCATGCAAAGCAGATGCTCTACCACCAAACTACAGCCCATTCCCCACTCACTTGCAGCCTGTCCATTCTTACAATGTGGAAGCCATGGATCTGAGAGCTGGTGATTTCAGTGTCCTAGTTATGGGAGACTTTCCCCTGATGGATTAGGGCCAAAGCACAGAAAACAGGATAATTGTGATTGGATCTTCTAAGATCTTCTTTTATTCTTAAAAGTAGCCATAGGGGCTATAAAACTAGCTTCATTCTGAGGAGGATGTTTTCAACAGGAAAAATAACAGGGCAGCATTTATTCCAATATAAACTGGAAGAAGGAGAGAGGCAACAAGATGTTGAAGGAAATAGTATGATTTATTTACAAAAGCAGCTCTATTTTCTGTTCTTGTGCCAAATGCAGTTTGACCATAACTCTTCATCAGAAGCAATGAAAAAGCAAACTCTGAAAATTCAACTAGCATGTCATAAAATTTATGATTTCAGGAAGATATGCAAACATATACCATTTAAAATATTTTTGTGTATGTTTCTGATCTATTTTAAAAAAAGAGTACCCAGATTTTTAAAAAATCTTCTGCTCCTTGAAATGATCTTTTTTTTGGCAATCCAACAAGGGGAGGCAAATTAAAAAGTAGGAACTTCAAGTAAATTTATGGGGTGGAAGAAGGGAGTTGCAATTACCTCATTAAGCCTTCATTCCTAAGACTGTTGACAGCTTGGGGAAGAGGGGAGGTTAGATATTATGCCCTGCCTTATCTGCTAAATACTACTGGTGGAGAGAAGCTGGTGGTGGGTCTCCTTTGAGGAAGAAACTAAACATCTGCCCATATAGGCAGTAGGCCATGGAAAGGTTTTTAAATGGGCCATTTGTTGTCAGAATGCCAGAGGTCTGGGGATCCACTGGATCCTAAGCTCCATGGATCCTTTAAAGGGGCCCTGGAGGAGCCTCCAGGGCATCCTGCAGTTGCCATATTATCAAGAAGTTTGTTCCACACAATGGTGGAACTGGGCCTGTAGTGTGGCAGCATTTAATTTTTTAAAACTCCTGCTGCACATCAGACAGGTCTTTTCTATTGTAGTTTTTTGAATACAAGTATTTTTACATCAAGCTCTTTTAAGTTTTATAGGTGTCCCAGGTATTTGAAGTGTGCATTTGTTTAGTAACTACTAGCTTGGTTTCTCTGCCTCCACTCAGTGTCACTCTGTCATCAACACACAAACACATTTTTTTTTGGGGGGGGGACTTGTTTTCCATTTTAAAAAATGTATCCTTAGCAGAGGGTTGCAGCAGGTTCACAGTTTCTCTAATGGCTTATGTTTTGAGGAAATAAACAGGTATGGAGGCAAAATGGTGAACTTAGACTTTAAAATAGCCCAGCGCTCCATATTTTTGCTGACTGTGTTGTGTGTGCGCACTTGATTTTCTTTCTGGTTCAAGCAAATCTAGGTCACCCTGCAAATGCTATTGCCTGCAATACCCAGGACTCAGCACACAATGTTTTCCTTCTATATATACTTTGAGAGGTGAACTAGGAGTTCAATGCCATGTTAGTTAAAGGGGGGAAGTCAAATGTGCTCAGAAATATGATACATGTACATAGGAGGAAGTTCAAGAATAGTAAATGGGAATTCTTTGCACGGGAGGAAGAAAGGTGGCCTGGGGGACTTAATAAAGGAAAGTGTCTTGATTTCACAATAAGCTTCATGGCTAACCTCCAATGTACTATTACAGAGGGTAAAAAATCTCTCTCTCTCTCTCTCTCTCTCTCTCTCTCTCTCTCTCTCTCTCACACACACACACACACACACACACACACACACCCTTAGACAATGGAAGTCAGTCCACTGAAGCTACATGGGCATAGCCTTCCCAAGGTGAATGGTAAGCAATCCCCCCCCCCAAATCGCAAGCTACACACTGTTTCTGTGCCACATTTATTTTACCCTCCTGTTTGAACTCTGATAAGCTCTGCAAACATTTTTGCGTGTTGAGTCCCACAGTGCCACCCCCCAAAAATTCACACTTCACACTTCAATTTTTGTTTAGGTTTTTGGCATAATTTTGGCCACAACTTTATTTCAATACAAAAAATGTGAGTGGTTGCTTAGGCATTGGTTTGACTATCTGTCCTTGCCCCCCAAGGACAGAGCTGGTCCCTTCCGGACTCCACCGGAAGCCAGCATGGGAAACAAGTATTGGGAGAGAAATGAGGCCGGGAATCAGTCCAACACTTCTCACCCTCATGTTCCGGTGGGGCTTGCACGGCCCAAGTCCGGCACCACGGACAAGGACGAAAGAATGGCAAGCCCCTGGATTCCTTTAACGGAATTCCCTTTCCGCATCATTTGGAGGGATAGGCACTTACCCCTCCAAGAACCAATTAACCAATGCCTAACCGCCAACCTTACAAGTTGTGACGATTTGCTACGCAGTAGGCAAAAACCAAATGGCAACAGCCAATCAGCCATATGGCAAAATTCCTACCAGGCCCCCGCACCAAGGCGAACGACCCCATGACAGGCATAGCAAGGTCAATAGCATCAAAGAACCACCCTATAAAAGGGAGGGGGGGCGGGTGATCCGTTGCAAAACAGCCAAGAGGACTTCCCAACGTCTGGCTCCTATATTTATAGATTCTGACCCCTCCTCCGAATTGGCAACACTTAAAATTCCCCAGCAACCCAATTAACCCTTTACAGGTTTGGGTTTTCCAAATTTGCCTAGTCATGACACAGTGGCCTGTTCCCCCAACCGCAACACGTGCTCTCTGTTAGGGAGAACACGCTTTGCGTGTTGAGTCCCACAGTGCCACCCCCCAAAAATTCACACTTCACACTTCAATTTTTGTTTAGGTTTTTGGCAT
Source organism: Podarcis melisellensis (assembly GCF_964234715.1). Taxonomy (NCBI): domain Eukaryota; kingdom Metazoa; phylum Chordata; class Lepidosauria; order Squamata; family Lacertidae; genus Podarcis; species Podarcis melisellensis. Next base: position 66,105,312 of record NC_138538.1, read on the forward strand.
AATTTTGGCCACAACTTTATTTCAATACAAAAAATGTGAGTGGTTGCTTAGGCATTGGTTTGACTATCTGTCCTTGCCCCCCAAGGACAGAGCTGGTCCCTTCCGGACTCCACCGGAAGCCAGCATGGGAAACAAGTATTGGGAGAGAAATGAGGCCGGGAATCAGTCCAACACTTCTCACCCTCATGTTCCGGTGGGGCTTGCACGGCCCAAGTCCGGCACCACGGACAAGGACGAAAGAATGGCAAGCCCCTGGATTCCTTTAACGGAATTCCCTTTCCGCATCATTTGGAGGGATAGGCACTTACCCCTCCAAGAACCAATTAACCAATGCCTAACCGCCAAGGAGCACTCCAGCTCACCGCCAAACCACTCACAGCCCCAGCCAAGACCTCAGCTTGGACACCACCGCACCTAGCCATGCCTCATTACCCGAAGCAGAGAGGTGCACGCCATCAACTCGGAAAAAGGATGGCTTCTGAGATGATATCTCAGAATGAAAAATCACATCTCCGCCTAGCTCCGCGATCTTCCTCGACACTGCAGAGTTAATGCGCTTTCTGGCTCTCTCCATGGCGGCTGGGCAACGACTGCCCCTCCAAGCACGCCGTTGTAGCAGCCTTGACCAAAAAATTTTTGCTGTTGGCACCATTGCCTGCAGCGTCTCCAAGTCCAACAAAATTGCAGCACGCAGGGAAAAACAGTCCATAGTACCCAGGTCATTCTCACCCAGTTGTACCACAATGGCTGATGGGGGACCTTCCCACCACAACTGCCTCCGAACCCGAGGCAGGAGCTCCGACCAGCGCATTCCCCTTCTGGACAGCCAGGACAACTGAATATGCCGAGGAAGGCCGAGACCTAGACCCAATCCCGACTGCCGTGCTGCGACACCAGCCCAGTGGACGATGCTGTGTCCCACCATCCATATACGTACAGCCGCTACACCTGAGATGGGTAAACAAAACAATGTCAGCCAAGCTAGCGAATATAACCACGGAACACATCCGATTTCCAGCGGCCCAATTCCTTTATTCTGGCTGCTGACAAGCCCCAGTGTGCTGCCGTCGTGGCAGCCCCAATCCTGAATGAGTGGGGAGCAAAGTCAGTTGGCCTGCCGCCACCCGCCAGAATTGCTTTTCGCATCACCTTCGCAAATTGTTGCCGTGAAAGGGGGGACCCATCCTCATGCTTAAGCAAAGGCCCATCCCCGTGGGTGCGCAAGGCCAGGTACCTCCTGACATCCTTTACAGGGCAAGGGCCCGCCTCACCTGTAGCTGGGAGACGAATGAGGGCACCTCTACCTTTTTGATCAGTCTTTGAATGCCTAATAATGATTTGTAGTTCATCAGGAGACAGATGCACATCCTGTATCAAAAGACCTCGAATACGGCCATCCTTATGACTTTCCACCACTATTTCCCCCACTCTCAGGGCGCCAAAAAAGGCAATCGAAAAGGCAGCTGAAAACAGGCGAGCCTCATACCCAGACCAACACACCACCCGTAGTTTTTTGCGCATTCCGCACAACATGCTAAAAGATATGGGTTGCCTGTTTCCTGGGAGGGAAGGACAGAGTCTACTCCAACCTTCCAGGGCTTTACGAACAATAAATTTCGCACAAGGATCCTTATTAAAGAATACCTTGCAGAAAAATGCTATAGCGGCAGCTTGCATCCTAATCGTCCTAGCTGCCCTGCCCAGTTGAAATAAATGTGCCAAATATCTTAGCACCTGCGAAGATGTGGGTGGAACCCCCATCCCTTCGCCAGCAGACTGCCGCAAAAATGCTACAAAATCATCCCATACTTTTGTGTAAGATCTTAGGGTAGAAGGGGAAACCGATGCCGCTACTCCCTGCAAAACTAATTGCTGCCAAGGTTCCAGAGATGTTCCGGGAAATATTCCGGACGTATCCGAGCCTCTGGAACCAGGAGTCTGAACCGCTCCATCTGAAAACGGGACAGAGCATCAGCAATTTCGTTAGACACCCCGGGAATAAAACGTGCTGAAAAGACTATATTAAAACGTAAGCAGTGCAACACAAAAACCCGCAAAAGAGCCGACACCCGGGGGGAGCGTGACGACAGCTTGGCCAACACTGTCACCACCGCCTGGTTATCAGTCCAGAAGCAGACACGACGGTTCCTGAACTCCTCGACCCACAAATGCACTGCAACTGCAATGGGAAAAAACTCGAGAAAAGTTAGGTCCCGCGTAATCTCTCCCCCCTGCCAATCCGTCGGCCAACGCTCAGCACACCAACGACCCTTCCAATAAAGCCCAAAGCCAAGGGAACCCGCAGCATCAGACTGTACCTGGAAGTCATTATGCAAGTTCAAAGTATCTTGCCATAATGAAACCCCATTGAATTCCTCAAGGAATTCCAACCAAATGGACAGATCGGCCTTCACCTCCCTAGAAAGGCGCACCCGATGATGCGGGGCCTTCAACCCTGAAGTGAGCCGAGCCAGGCGAGAACAAAAGGGGCGCCCAGGCGCCACCACTCTACAGGCAAAATTCAAGTGTCCCAACAATGACTGTAGCTGCCTAAGAGACACCTTCCTCAGAGGAAGTAATTCCTCTATCACCTTCTTCAAAGCTACCAGCTTGTCACTTGGCAAGCTGGAAGTTTGAGCAACCGTATCCAAAAGGATACCCAGGTAAGTAAGCCTAGTCGAAGGACCCTCAGTCTTGTCCGCAGCCAGCGGCACTCCCAGCTCCTGGGTGAGATCGGCGAATGCTTGAAGCAGCACCGCGCACTCACCAGTATCACAGGCCGAGGCCAGTAAAAAATCATCCAAATAATGAGTGACTCCGCCCAGACCTGACTTTGATTTGAGGGCCCACTCCAAAAAAGTACTAAAGGATTCGAAAGCAGCACAAGCAATTGAACATCCCATGGGCATAGCTTTGTCAAAATAATACTTGCCCTCAAACTGAAAACCCAGCAGCCAAAAATCTTCTGGGTGAATTGGCAGAAGGCGAAAGGCTGACTCAATATCGCACTTTGCCAATAAGGCAGCCTTGCCAAATTTCCGGATCATCTTGATCGCCTGGTCAAGAGATGCGTACTTCACCGAGCAAAGCTCCGGAGGGATAACGTCATTGACTGACGTGCCCATGGGATGTGATAAATTATGAATCAGACGAAATTCACCTGGCGCTTTTTTCGGCACGATACCCAATGGGGATACATGCAAATTATGAAAGGGGGGGGCGCCAAAAGGACCAGCCATACGCTGCATGGCCACCTCTTTTGCAATCTTCTTACGTGCAATCTGAGGTAACTCACGAACAGATTTTTGATTAGCAGGATTCCGTGCCACGGGGGGCATGGCTACCGGAATCCTAAAACCCAATGAAAAACCATTACTCAAATAACGTGCAGCATCCCTATTGGGGTAAGACTGCAACCAAAACTGCAAAGCCTGCAGACGAACAGGAGTAACAGCTAATGAGGTCAATGCACTATTTTCCCGTTCCTGAGGTTGAGGCGGCGGGGGTGGGCTTAGGGGGTTGCTGGGAACCCCCTTTTCCACCACGAAAGGGCCGCCTACCTGCAAAACACGAAGAAGCAGGATGCAAGCCATTGCACCTCTCACACATGTGAGCAAACTTGCACCCCGGACGCTGGCAGGAACCTTTGTTAAAGTCCCAGCAGAACAAGCGACGGCCAGATTTAAATGTCCCTAGCCTGATCTTTTGCTGCTCAGGCACCTTTTTATCAATGAGTGGGGCCACGTAGGTGGTCCACACGTCAAGATCCTTACGATCCCAGCGTGCAGATGGAATTCTGGCTGCACGGCGCCTGAAGTTCTCATCATACTTCAACGCAGCTTTTTCACCAGCTTTAGTGAATGCAAAGCGAACGATGGATAAATAAACCATTAAATGATGAGATCTCCTAGGATAAGCCAGCATAACCACTCCAGCAAAGACCTGGAAACAGTCGAGCCACAGCTCGAAAGTTCTGTCTGTAGCGGAAGCAGCAGGGCGCTTTTTGGAGGAGGTACCTCTCTCCTGGTCTTCCGAAGGTGGGGCCAACTTAAACATGTCCACATAACGGCCATTTAATATCCTAGAACGTAATTTGGAAGGCAAGTGCAGACCAGGAATGACGTCTCTGGCAGAATTGGTAGACACCTTAATGTCAGGTACCAAAACGCCGTCCCTACACTCCTGAACGGCGCCATACCTGGCGCGATGTGTATTGGACCTACGCTCCCAAGCCCACCTGGGAAGACCCGAATCCGCTTCTCCAAAGCCCCAGTAAAGTTCCAACGCGTTACCTGCCTCATCATCAGAGCTAGAAGATGACGTACCAGTATAGGAGGTAGAAGAGTCATCCTTCCTTCGTTTGGCATGCTTTCGGGAAGATCTCCTGCGGCGACGCCTTCCGCCCGAAGACTTCCTGGCCGGAACTGGTAAGCTGTCTTCAATAGAAGACTCAGAATCGCAATTTTGCCCTGCAAGACCTGGTGCTGACGAAGAAGAAACAACACGTGAGAGGCCAGAAACAGACGCTGCCTCCGCCTGAGGCAGCACAACCCCACCTCGCCTGGAAGAAGGCACCGAATGGACCCTTCCCCCCGAGGCTCTCCTGGAGGCATAACGTGACTTCCGCGCCCGACCGCGCGCAGCAGGTAAGTACAGCTGCTGGGTTAACTGGGATTCATCCTCCCCTCCCCCAGCTGCCAATCCTTCTCTCCCATCATCAGTAGATGATGATAAAACCGGCGACGACGCTCCAATTGGATGAGGCGGCCCTGCCGATGTGGACGGCAGAGTGGAGCACTGTTGAAGAAAACCATCCATCTGGGCCGCAAAGCGAGACAAAGCTACTGGATCACCAGCCATGCTTGCCACAAAGGACTGCACCCGCTCCACTGGCTGAATCGAAGCAGGTGAGCGCAGCGCCTGAGATGGACCTCGGATTGGCCGTTTTGCAGAGGTAGATGTGCCAGGGCGGGCTGCATCCTTCTTTGGAGCCATGCCTGCTATATTGGAGACAAAATTGAAAGTCAAGTAATGCAATAAAACAAAAATCAAAAATAAATAAATAAATAAAAATTAATAATAATAAATAAAACAAAAATAAAATTAAAAAATAAAATAAATAAAAATGGGAAAATGGAAAAAGTTGTGGAACTACGGTAGAAGTAGCTGATCAATCACCTTCCCCACCGAAGAGCTGCTGTCGCTCCAATGGGTAACTTCAGAGATGAACCAACAAGGTAAATAACTAGTACCTAATTGTAGACTTAAATTAAATTACCAATGATTAAAGAAAAAACAATATCAAACTCCCTAATTCCTGAGTATAAATTCAGTATGCCTCCTCCAGCCAACCAACAGAAAACAGGATGGGGGAAGTCAGCATAAATTTAATTAGTGGAGGTGCAGTATTAAACTGAGTCACCAGTGAGCTAAATAGCCCAAGAGAAAAACAAATTCAAGTATACAAGGCAGAATTAAATGTTTCTCATCCAGTAATGAGAAAATGGTGCACAGCTCCAGCCAGCCAGCAGGTGGCTCTACAAGGCCCGGCCAGCAAAACAGGGGAAGCTGCAATACCGACTGAGCCACTGGGGGAGCTCGTGAGCGAACCAGCAGCAATAACCCCTAACGGCCACTAGAGGGCCGGCAAGCAAGCAATGAATATCCAGCACTATCCACTCCACGTGCAGTCAAAATGGAGGGCCTCAGTGAGACAGCGAAAAATCGTGAGAGGAAATACAGGCCGCGCCGAGGCCTACAAGGCCCGTGCAGGCCTCGCGCGCCCTCCGCTACCCTCCAATCGCTCCCCCCCGAAGCACGCGCTCCCCAGGTCAGAAAGAGCTGGCGCCAGCCGCACTATCGCCAAAAGGCCCCCACTTCTTTTTCTTGAGCCGAAAAGGAGCCCCGGGAGCTCAACGGAGGCCGCGGCGACCGTGGGCCGAAGAATTAAGCCCCTCTTACAGGTGAGGTTAAAAGCGCGCCAGATGGGGGGTGCCTTTAGGAGAGGGGGTCAGGGGGGGTTTCAGCCGTGCTCCACAGCCACAGAGCCGCAGAACAAGCGCAAGGGCAGAAGGGAGGCACAAGCCGGCACCACGCAACCATGCGGACACTCCCCACCCCTAAACAATCACAGGGCTCCCACCTTGACTCGGGGCTCAGGAGCGGGGAAGCAAAGCCTCCCCCAGGCCGGGGGGGGGACCCCACCCACAGCCTTGTCCTCCTCTAAATAAAACGGGGGGGGGGGTTGAATAAAAAACAAGAAAGGGAGTAAAGGAAAGTAAGGAAGAAGCAGGAGGGGGAGAGTAAAAAGGGGGGAAGGGAGGAAAAACCAGGGATGAGAAAGCAAAGCTAAGAAGTAAATTAAATAAGGCCCAAATACAACCGTCTCAGGTACAAGGTGCTCCTTGATCCGTTGCAAAACAGCCAAGAGGACTTCCCAACGTCTGGCTCCTATATTTATAGATTCTGACCCCTCCTCCGAATTGGCAACACTTAAAATTCCCCAGCAACCCAATTAACCCTTTACAGGTTTGGGTTTTCCAAATTTGCCTAGTCATGACACAGTGGCCTGTTCCCCCAACCGCAACACGTGCTCTCTGTTAGGGAGAACACGCTATGTCAATTAATCTGCTCTCTGGCCAATCAGGTCTCTGTAGCACTCATTCAATCCAATTCCAAAAGCACAGCTTGGGCAAAGAGGTCCTTCCAATAAGGTCCCTGAGCATTAAAACAAAAACAAAAAACACACCATATGATATTTGAACTGTAGACAAACTGCCTCTTCTCCAGCCACTGCTGAGAAGCTTCCAACTCCATCTGATGTTATGATGACTGACCAGCATTCCCAGTTTGGACTGGTTTTAGTTTTGGCATGTGACCAGGCCTGGAGGCATCTTGATTTTCCTTACTTTCTCACATGGATGGCTTATTATCCAATCTGTTACTCTGTTGCTCCATTTCCTTTCAGTATATCAAAGATAGTGACTGGATATCAACATCATCATTCCCAGCCCTCCATCCAGGACTTGTTCTTCTCTCCCTGTGGGAGCAGAAGTGCTCTATTTACACCCCTTTAACAACACTGCTGGTCTATCTGTCTTGGCCTGAAATACCCCAGTTTTGCCTGAGAATGGCTTAACCAAAGGGTCAGCAAACTTTTTCAGCAGGGGGCCGGTCCACTGCCCCTCAGACCTTGTGGGGGGGGAGCGGACTATATTTGGGGGGGGGGGAAATGAACGAATTCCTATGCCCCACAAATAACCCAGAGATGCATTTTAAATAAAAACACACATTCTACTCATGTAAAAACACCAGGCAGGCCCCACAAATAACCCAGAGATGCATTTTAAATAAATGGACACATTCTACTCATGTAAAAACATGCTGATTCCAGGACCGTCCATGGCCTGGATTTAGTAGGCGATTGGGCCAGATCCGGCCCCAGGACCTTAGTTTGCCTACTTTTTAATAAATTTGGGGAATTCCAAGGTAGAATGGGATCTTCCCAAATTTAAAAATACATTTTTTAAAGGGAAGGAAGATAAAGAAGAGAGCTCTATCTCAGGAGATATGCAAACACTACTGTGGCTGGGGCACTTTCCATGGAAGATTGAGCATGAAATGCACAGCAAAAGCTTGATGCAAATGCAAAATGTATGAAATCAATGGACCGTAGTCGTTGCTGTTTTGAACTGTTTCCACTGGCAGACACATCGGAGGAAAGTAGTTAGACCTACTTAATGTACAACTGTACAATAACCTGTCCAAAGGGGATGATTGCTCCCAGTGTCTAAAGTTAATATTGCCTTATGGCCTAAGGCATGAGAATTTGAATATTTCCATGCTTCATATAAATATTGCAGCACAGTGTTATTAAACGTATGTTTTTAAATAGATGTAGTCTGTTTAATAGTTTCAAATGCATTCTTTTTGAGCGCTAGCAGGTCTCCTTGCTCCTTCATTCCAAACAGATTATGGCTTTACTGCCATTCATTATTTTATGTATACTACGGCAAGTTATGAGTTACAGCATCTGTTCTAAATTAAAGGCCCTTTACAACCTCCAGGGTTATTGCACTGAATTTTGCAGCTCCCAACACCCTCCCGACTCCGTTTCCATTCACACGTGGCGCAGCTGTGACATGCAATAGCCAGCTGGGCACTGTGCCACTTGGGCTGTGGTAGGGGAGCAATCACAGTTCTTTCTAGCTGGGGAGTCTGGTGCAAAACTGTGGCAGCCAAACTTGTGAATATTATAGATGACATAAATACTGGTCATTGACTGCAATAAAGAGATTGAATGCAGGTGACATAAAAGGCTCCAGAAAGAAGAAGGAGAAAGCAAGTCACTATTTCCAAAACTGCAGCTCAGGCCAATCCAATTGATCAGTTTGTTAGTGTTTGGTATTTTGTTTTCCTAACCCACATAATTAGAGGTGTATGGAGGTTCTGTTTCAGGTCTATTAAAATAGCTGGCAAACAAGGCTAGTATTTGCAAGAGTTTGTACCTTCCTTTGTATCAATTCTGAAGGAGAGAGAGTCAGAGTGATCATGAGAGAGAAAGAAAGATAATGACAAAGAGTGGGGCAGCCATTTTGTGAATGACCAGCCCCCTCCCACATCAGCCATTTTGTAGGAGCCATTTTTTTTATTGGAAATATACCCACAGGCTTTTGTTTTTGTTTTTTTTAAGATTCGGGAAACCCTATTCAAAGGAGTATGCTCCATTGAACATAGGGAAGCTTTATTCCAAGGAACCATGCACAGAATTGCACTGTTAATGGACTGCTTTTGCACTTCAACTTGAAATGTCCTTAGTTAAAACTCTTAACTTGCCCTTTTCATCTATATTATTTATTTAGTCATATTATCATACCTTTTTCAAGCCATTGACAAGTCTTTGGGTTCAAATCTGAGCTGTGAATTCTGTCTTGGTAGCTTTTGATATCTGGCTTAATCTGGTTGTGATATCATGTACCAATGAAGATATAAAAACAGATTAAGGGTTCAAAACACTTTTCTTTTCAGTCTTAGGTTACACCATAAAAATATTTACTAGATCTTCAGGGAAAGCTTCCTGGCTGACTTGGGCTATTTGAAGCATTTGAAAAGGATATATATATCTGAAATTCTTCTTCTGCTCTACTAATAAAATGTGGGATGCGGGTGGCGCAGTCGGTTAAACCACAGAGCCTAGGACTTGCCAATCAGAAGGTTGGCGGTTCGAATCCCTGTGACGGGGTGAGCTCCCATTGTTCGGTCCCTGCTCCTGCCAACCTAGCAGTTTGAAAGCACGTCAAAGTGCAAGTAGATAAATAGGTACTGCTCTGGCGGGAAGGTAAACGATGTTTCCGTGTGCTGCTCTGGTTCTCCAGAAGCGGCTTAGTCATGCTGGCCACATGACCCGGAAGCTGTACGCCGGCTCCCTCAGCCAATAAAGCAAGATGAGCGCCGCAACCCCAGAGTCGACCATGACTGGACCTAATTACCTTACTAATAAAATAAAAAGTTTCCATAAATATGATTTGACTAGAATGCTTTTAAATCAGGGATGGCCCAAAATAATTTGCTGCTTGAGGCAAATGACATAAGGGTGCAAAGCTGACCGACAGTTCAAATCTTATTTCAGCACTGGGAATGGGATAACTTTATCCACAGTACCTGAAGGAGAATGCCGGTTGAGGGGAAATATGACAGGCCTGCGGTCTTGAGGAGTGGGGAGAGTTGGGGCAGGACTCAGAAGGTGTGGCTGAAGGTGCTGCCACTGCTACCCACTCCACCATCTGCCACCTGAGGCAGTTGTCTCAGTATGCCTAATGGGAGGGCCTTTCCTGTCTAAAACAGGCTATTGGGAAAAACACCTCCAAGTCACAAATAGCACATATGAGGCTTTCTCAATTACTGCCTATTTTTGGGCTTTGTTGCCAAGGAGAATTTGGTGTTCATAATAAGTATTTGTTTAGTGCTATGAGAGGATTGTTAAATTTCAGCCCATTCTCTTTTTTTCTTAATCCATGCCAGTAGAAACAAAATCAACGGTGAGATTAGAAAGCTAGGAAATACACCCCCTCCTTTCTAACCCCCCCCCCCCCAAGCATTTAAAATGGTGATGAAAGCATTTGAAATAGGAAACAATGGGGTCACATCTCTTGCTGGTGCAAAAGAATAATTATAGAAAAGTTTCAGCAGATGAGGATATGGGCCAGTTCTCTCATCACTTATGTAAAATAAGCGGCATGGTTATAGTGGACAAAGGCAATTGTTGTTTCAGCTTTTTTTCTTGTAAACAAAAATCTGGTTTTCCCTTGTCAGAAATGAAACTCTGATTAAGTTTAGTTTCTCTTTCAACCATGTAAGCATTTCCTGCAGATTTTGTTTCATGAAACGGTTGAATGCTTTCTGCTATTTTTGTTATTCCCGTTCCTTGGCCATGTTGGTATAAGGGTATACACTAGAGAAATAAAGACTTCCATTTGGGCATTCTAGCACAGATATCTAAAAATGCTTTGACATCACAAAAATACATATGTACGTGTGTGTGTGTGTAGCATATACTGTAACTGACAAAGAACAAAATCAAATTGAAGATGGGCACATTATCACTTACAGTTTTAACATCCTGCATTTTGTTTACATTGTGGATAATAGAACACACTACTATATGTTTATAATTTATCTCCAGTGATTCTGTTTCTGTAGGGAACATATGCATGAAGTACGTGGCACAAAACTAAGCTCATTATACTTTTAGATGCTAAAACATTTCGATCTTGCAAAGTACTAAGTTCCCAGGATTTCCTCCGGATTTCAAGGCAATCAGCATCTTTCCTCTGAGCCCTTCAGTAGGCTAAGCAAGATCATGCTATCAAGGAAAATATGTAAGCAAGTCATGTGCACAGGGAATGTATGTTAGCAAAAAACAACAACCAAAAGTGTTCGTGTTACACTTGCCAATTAACTGTGAGCTAAACCTTCATCTTCCGCTGCCCAGTGCTTAAGAAAACCAAAATCTTTCTAACTTGGCTTCCCTTGGTTACCTGTCTACCTGAATGTAAATGCTTAGTTTCCCAGACCACATGGACCATTTGTCTCTTTCCAGCCTCACATTTCTTGTACAAGATGCCATAATTAAGGAAGCATTTGTGTGCATTTCTACAAGTACTGAGGGACAAAACCTGGCCATTTTCAGTCGGCCACTTGGTTCCTGAACATAGCACTTTATAATGCTTTGCCAAGGGGGTAGCCATACTGGAAGCCCACTCTCACCTGATACTTATGCCAGTCAAATTCTAACTTTGAGGCAGGGATGCGGCACCTCCAGATGGTATTGAACGTCCAGCTTCCATCAGTCCCAGGTGGCATGGTCAATAGACAGGGATGGTGGAAGCTGGAGTTCAAAAACATCTGGAGGACCACAGATTCCATACTCCAGCATTTACCATTAGCCCGCAGAGGGATAAATAAATGGGATGGGAAGAGTTGAGACTAAATCCTCGTGTGACTACTTCCATTAATGGTTGTGGGGTCTAAAGCTTCATCTGACACAGTGCTGCTAAAATTTTGTAAAAGTGAATGATCTCAAGGGGGTTGATGCCTAAGAATGGAATAAGGGCCCCATGAATGGCATCACTCTGTGGATTAGATTAGAATAGTAGAGTTGGGAAGGACCACAAGGATCATCTAGTCCAAACCTCTGCAATGCATGAATCTTTTGCCCAATGTGGGGCTCCAACCCATGATGTGGGTCAATGCTGATTGGCAGTGACTCTTCAGGTATTTAAGTATGGAGCCTTTGCCAACATTAGATGCCAGGGATTGAGCCAGGAACCTTCAGGATGCAGAGAATATGGTCTGAATTGCAGCCCTCCTTAGCTAAATGATACCATGGCCATCATACTTTGCACAGAAGGCAATAATGCTAAATCAGTCTTGATTCAAGTATGTCATGTTTACCAGGTGATGGATTGGGCTATAATTCATGAAGCAATTTGTAAAAATATTTATGAAAAAAACTTTCTGCTCTATCCACTCAGAATTATCAAGAAAGCTTTGCCAAAAGTAAAGATAATTAAAAATAAATTTAAATTTTTTAATCCTCTTACACTTAAAACCAGATGTTGATTTAGCAGTTCCAAACCTCCTGTAGAGGAGATGATAGTGCTCTAGTCATGTGATACACAGCAGCAGCAGCTGGTGATCTGAATATACATTTGTAAACATACTGCTTCATAGTTTTCACGAAATAGAATGCTCTGCTTCATTGTAAGTACTGTATATCCCTTGGGAATACTAGTAATTACATGCTAATTCATTTTAATGCTACTGCATTATCTACTGATAACGGTGCAATTAACTCAGGTCACTACCAAGGGGTGTGAAGAGGTCAGGAAAAAATCAGAAGTTATTCCTGTAAGTAAAAAGATCTTTAAATCAATACAGTGTTTTAAGAATCACCAATGGAGAGATTTAAAGGGAAGCATAATATATTGTAGACTAGACTAGACTCTCAATTAAGTAGGGGGAAACGACTGTGCGCAGATTCGCAAATAAAATATAGTAGCTATGCTAAGAAGACACAAAGGGGAATGGTTGTGATTATTAGTGAAACCATGACCAAAAAATGTTGAAGAAGCATCCTGCCTCTTTACTCTTCCCTTTGTGGAGTGAACAACATAGTCCATCCCAGAAAGGAGAGTTTCTCCTGTTTTAGCGAAGGCATGTCAAAATAGTGTGCATGGATTCTCTGCAAAAAGTCCAACCTACCTACAGAGGTCAGTTGTGAGATCCCAGCACATGTGTGTTAATCTGTTTTGTTGTGTGTATGCTGGTAAAATTATATGTTGGGAAAAGTGTAATGATAACACCCAATGCAGCTGTACTTTGCTGGCATCTGGTTGCAAATGATGAGAAAGGTGGACTATAAGAGAATAAGAGGATGTGTTTGTACATATGCGAAAAGATAGGTCCAAACTTTCTAGGTCACATGGAAAATACAGCAAACTTTGAAAAATAAAGCATTTTTGGAGAGGTTGAAAGAAGGAGCCAGCTGACATAGCCTGAGTTATAGCCTGAGTTTGTGCAGGTCCATCTGAACCCTGAATGGAATTTTGGAATGAAGACTGTTAAGTTGGTTGGTGGGCAGCCATTGCGGTGACACGTGGCTTGCTGCCAGTGCTGGGCCTGTTTGGGCTTTCCCAACAGTTGTCTGGGAAATGTTTTCCTCTCCCTCTAGTCTTGGGAATTTAAATTTACCCACCTGTGATATTGACCTAACAATTCTAGGAGGCAGCAGTGGAAGACCAGAGTCAACGGAAAACCTTGTCTTGGTTTCTACTTGGGTCCACTCTCCCTGCATAATATGGGACCTCCTCCTTGCTTGGCACCACAGTTGGCTTTTGGTACCCCCTCCCCCCTTATTTCATCTGTTGCTGTTTTATTAAGAATTTCCTACAGAATAATATGTCATTGTATTCAGGGGCAGGGAAGATTTTTATTTCCAGGCAAGTCGGCTGGTCTGGAAGTTTTCGCCTCCCTCATAGCAACTACCACAACTTTGGCAGTTAAGGCATTGGGTAGGATCACCAGTAATTAATCAGAAAGGGCGGTTGTATAGCTTTGTCTTAACCTTCCAGGAAATTGGGGTATCCTATTAAAGGGATCCTAGGGGTGATGTTTTTGTCCATTTTGTCCCAGATGATGATGATGATGATACCCCGCCCATCTGGCCCATGGGGGCTGAGACCCATAGTACTCCCCAAGTTGGTTATTCCGATGAGCTGCTCCTCTTTGATGTAAGTCATAGGGCAATCCTGTCCCGGAATCGACTCCCTGGTCAGCACTCAATAGTTGGGCTGACTGAACAGGAAATCACCCAATGCTTGTGCTCAGTACCCTTACATCTGCAGTTGATAAAGTTGTGACCTGTTTGATCCAAGAATGTTGCCCTGTGTTTCTTTAATCACATATGTGAGACACCAGGCAGTGGGCTGACTGAACACGCAACTGGATTGAGACAAAATTATTTGCACTTGGTTCCAGTCAAGTGTCAACCATTCACACTGATTTCAGTGGGTCCTACCTAAGAGGAGAGATGGACAAATCTGGCAATTTCAGCTCTCTGTTTCTTATTTTTCCAATCTTAAAAAGAAAAAAGAAATGTGTAGAACAGTGTTTTTTGGGGGGGGGAAGTTTAAAGACTAAATCTTTACTTGGCATGTTGAAGTCACTGAATTTTCACAGTAACTTATTTTACAGTGGTCAAGGAGAGGGAGTAAATGCCATTTTAAAGACATTTTTTGTATTTAATACTTGATTCCAAAGTTCAGTGCTGGTCCCGCCTCAGTATTTTTATTGTTCTACACATTTCTGCAGCAGTTTGCAAATTTTAGTTAAAATAATTCTCATGAAAATTCATCAGCATTTGGGTGCAAATTTAGCTTAATATAAACATTTTTGATGCAGCTTTGACTAATATCAACATTTTTCCTAAGCAATTTCCCTTAATGTAATGCATTTGCTCTTTTCACAAATACATACATCTTTATGTAAATTTTACACCAGCATATGCATTTCTGTACATATGACTCGGCTGGAGAACTACATTGCAAAATATAGAGAGAAGCACAAATTTTTTCAGTTGGCTTTTTTCAGTTGACACCTTGATTCAGAAAGTGCAAGTTAGGTTAGTTCACCTTTAAATGTAAACTGAATCCATTCTATCCATTGCTTCCCTTAACTTTAGTGTTTCATTGCCTGTGTGAACCACATGCGAGACTTTAGCACAGTGGTCTGGAAGATGAAACAATTAATCCTGAATTACGGGAGGGAGCCTATTGTGGTGTCTATATTACTACCTAAAGAGTTCACGGTGATTAATGCCACTTAAAAGATACCAAAGGACTTAATATTGATTAGGTGATTATTTTAACATGTGGCCACTTACTGTAATTTATACCAGCTTCCGTTTTACAAAGATTTCACTGCTGCTCTTGACCCAGTGCCAGCTAGGCTTGAGATTTACAGCTGCCCTGGGAAGCTGACACGACTTTTTCAGCATTGCCACCTATAATTCATCCTGCCCATGAAAGAAAGGGGCCTTGTCTCCAAGTCAGAAGCCTGATAAGCAGCTGTCCTCCCAGTAGATGGCAAGTTTGCTTCATAATACAATTCTATTCAAAAGCGGCATCCCCTCCATTGCGTAAACTAACCTCACACTGTCGCTTCCCATACACTGTAGAGAGTTCTGTGGCTAATAAGGGTAACACTAAGTAATCCAGACAGTAAATACAGCTTCTACTTATCGGAATTAATTATGGTTACTGCAGTAAGCACAATTTTAAATTAATTACAGTTCTGCGTATTAAAAGTGAAGACCGTAATGTCATAACTAAAATGTCATTACAGTGGGGAAATGCTGAGAGGTTCATACACTTAACAAGTGTGCATGTCTGCTTGAATGGTGAACACTGTTTTCTATGGCGATAATCAATGTAGAATATTAGAGTAATGGATGCGGAGCAGGACTGTAGGGCCTTGAAAAGCACAGGAGATGAGCTCCGTTGTTGACCTTCATCCCCTAAGAGCAAAAGGGGTAGCAACCCACCTGTCCCCCACTTGACCCCAGAGCTTGAGTCTACTATCTCATGTGAATCACTCAAGCCACATCCATGTCATGTATTTAAAGCACACTTATACCACTTTAATGGTCATGGCTTCTCCCAAAGAATTCTGGGAATCCTGAGAACTGTAGAGTGTACTGTAAGAGTGCTGCAGAGAATTGTGGATTGTGGAATTTTGGCAAATATCCCCCATTCTCAGAGTGGTTTAATAATAATCTCCTCTTCCCAGAGATGTCTGGGAATTATAGCTCTGCGAGGGGAATGGGGAATCTCCTAATAACCCTCAGCACCCTTAACAAAGTATATTTCCAAGGATTCTTTGACAGTTTAAGTGATATAAGAGTGCTTTAAATGTATGGTATACATGGGGCCTCCATCTCTGCCTGTCTTCCTGCTTGTAGCCTGAATTGCTGGGCCCTGCCCCTGCCCCATAACTCTCTAGAAACTGGGAACAACAACCCCCCCAATTCCCACTAAAAATTGTGTCCAGGCATGACAGCATGACCCACTGATACTCTTCCCATTGGTGTGCCCTTGTTCTTCCTTCATGTGGTTCTAAGATCACTTCCACGTGGCAGCTCATTGTGGACTCAGTGTTATGTTAAAGACAAGGTTTAATGTGCATAAAATGTAATATTTAGATGCACTGAAGTTTGAAAACTTATGTAAAGGTTTGTATTTTGCAAAGAGAGGTTTGAATTAGCCAAGAGGTTTAACTCCAGCAGATGTGGCAGGAGAGGGTAGAAGTTTCTGTTTCAGTGTGTATGGTAAGTCATGACTCATCCTTGGGAAACCTGAGAACTCAGCATCTCAGACATTAGCAGAGCCAGCAGAAAGTCAGCTCAGCATTGTTGAAGAAGCACATTGCTTTTGCATAGGATCTCTCTCTGGGACCAGAGAGAGGAAAGCTATTGGCCTATGTTGAGGACTTAAAGAAGATTGGGCTGCTTTGCTAGTTTGTTTAAGAACAATGTGTTCGTGTTTTTGCAACATTTATTTTGTAACTGGTTTAAGTCAGCTTGCACTTGTAACACTTTTTGGAACTCATTGTGGTGGAGAGGTTACATTTCTACTCTGCACAAGGCGCAGATCAGGAGTTCAGCTTGCAAATTCACACACACACACACAAGTTTTGAGCTGTGTTCACACTGCATGTCCTCATCGAAATGTGAACCCACGTTCTTTTTCCATTTAATCTAACAAGTAGCATTAAAAAAAAATTGCAGGGATGGTAAATCTAGATTAAAGGGGGAGCTATGGGATTGCATTTTGATGAGGACAACTTTGTGTGGACATTGCACCAAACGAGGGTACAGAAGCAACACTGAGTCCACAATAAACTGTTGTGTGATAGTACTCTGGGACTCCAAGGAAAAAGAAACATGAACAACCCCTTTAGACAAGGATAGAAACATGGACCTTCTCAGGACACCACAAATTGTTTTTTAAAAAACTCAACTTTTATATCCTTTTTAAGCACCGTCTTTTCATAGAGAAAAATTGGCCCCACTGGGTTTTGTTAGGCCGCCGAACATATTTTATATGAAGTGAAGTGACTGCTCCCAAGGGAAATTACTCAGCTGTGCAAATGCCCTTGGTTTCGAGGCTGGCTTCTCAAAGAGATCTCTCAGAGCACTGTCATAACCACATCACTGTCTTCCTCAGCCAGCCAAAAACTGTCAAGCACAGCAGGCAGGGAGGTACCTGAAAAGGTTCACAACAGGGGGGAAATGCTGCCACTTGAAACAGCTGCTGAGAAACCTCTCCAAGACAAAGAAGGAGAAAGGGTCACTTGGGCCCAGCTGTGGCCACATTAAGCTGCTATTTTACTCTTTGGCTTCTGAGGTACTTTTAGGCATTTTACAATAACCCTCTTGATGGAGGTTATTTTGGCCATCCTGCTGTCTGAGTGTGCCACATAGCTCCTTCTTGACTGCTCATTAACCCTCTTGATCGCTCCTGGGATGCCATTCCAGGAAAACGGTGGAGCTATTGCAGTTCACACATGTTAAACTAAGTACCACATCAGTTTTGGAACAGAGCCAATGGATAATGATGGTGTATGTCTCAAAACGCCTGGTGCTTCGCCAGGAAAAGAAAGAGGACTCCATCATGACCTGTATATACAAAGCTAGCTATGCCTGGGGACCATGAAATGCTGCAGGTGAAATGAATGTGTGGTTAAATCACGACATCACTGAATTTTTTTGTTTTTACTTCGGCCGTCGGAAGTGTAGCCCATTTCCTTCTTTCTTCAGATGACGCCTGGAATTCCTGCTTCATACAAGAAGCCCTACCCATCATGAGGGAGAAAGATGAGTGTCCCCTCTCAGCTCCCTGCCACCCTTTGCAGACACATGGAATCCCCAACACAGCTTTGCTTCCTAAACCTTGGAGATTGTACAACCTGCTGACTTCTTGGTGTTCCTTTTAACACAGCCATCAACCCTCCTCCCTCCTGCCCTATGTTGCCTTTGAGGCTGTTTATATGAGGGCTGTAGAAATGCAGGGGTGAGATTTATCCTGCTTTCGCCATCCTCCTCTCTCTAGTTACACCCCTATTTTGTTGACTTCTGATAGCAGAGGCAGACAAAAGTCATGGGGAAGACATCCACCCAGGCGCATAACACAAGGTAATTCTGGAGCAGCCATTAAAATACAGTGACAGTTAGCTCTCAGCTTGCAGCAGGGATAGACTACCAGCAACACAGGAATATGAACATGAAAAAGCATCAACTTCTAATGCTAAGATAACCTCTTCATGCCTTTATTTGGGAGTTTGGGATCAACTGTTGGCAATTTATCATTTTACTTCTACTCCACCTTCCTTCTTCAGCACTCTCTCTTTCTTATTAGGCAACATTTTATGTAAATTGCAGAAACTGTACTTGTAAGACATAAATCCCAGTGGAATAAAACATGCACATACACACAGTTACAATTTCCTGTATTACATTTGTCATGTAGGTGCAAACTAGCAATTCACAGATCCCTTTTACCTTCATCAACGACAGAATCCATTATCAGATTGCATTAACATTAGCACTAAGCTTTTGTTTTTTTAAAAAAAAAAACCCAACTGAGTGCAGTTGTTAGAGCGATTTCCTTTGAGGCAGGCAGGTGAATGTTATTTTAGTAATTATGATTTTATCATTCATGTGCAAAAGATAGTGTATGCTCTTGAAAAATTGTAGCACTGCAAATGCATAACAAATGTTTTGAAATCAAAGCCGTGCTGGACTCCATTATGCTTTTAGGTAAGCGTAGTAGAAACATTGTGTATTTCACAATGAAATAAGAGTAAACGAAGACATGCAGTTTTATTTGAAAAATTAAACTGAATAGGGACATTGAGTTTATGAAAATAAACCATTAAAAATACTTTTGGTGCCACCCTAGGCTCATTTGGGAGGAAAGGTAGGATATAAATTTAATAAAGAAATAATAGTAATGCTAAATAGCATTCTGTGAAATATTTCCTTGAATCCCAAACCTACCACTACCACAAAAGATAGCCACGTACTACTATTAAAGCATGGATAAGGAAGAAATTTGGTGAAACAATATGTGAACTAAAATGCATCAGTCCTTTGAAAGGTTCGTGTCTTGGGATGTTATTATGCAAGTTGTCAACCAAAAAGGGTGTACTAAAATGAGGATATTTGTAATTCTTAATAATAATAATAATAATTTATACTTATACCCCACCCATCTGACTGGGTTTTCCCAGCCACTCTGGGTAGCTACCAACAGATTAAAACAGAATAAAACATCAAACATTAAAAACTTCCCTAAACAGGGCTGCCTTTAGTTGTTTTCTAAAAGTCAGATAGTTGCTTATTTCCTTGACATCTGACGGGAGGGAGTTCCACAGAGTGGGTGCCACCACTGAGAAGGCCCTCTGCCTGGTTCCCTGTAACCTCACATCTTGCAGTGAGGGAACTGCCAGAAGGCCCTCGAAGCTGGACCTCAGTGTCCGGGCAGAACGATGGGGGTGGAGACGCTCCTTCTCTAAGACCTCTGGCCGTGGTATTTCTGAACACTGTAACATGGCTTCCTTTAACCTGAGATGGAGAGATTGAACTTTACTCAGTACATGCAAAACATATACTCAGCTGCTGATCCCTGGACCTCCTCATGGACACAGACTGCAAACGTCATACCAGGTATGCCAATCTTATCAGCAAATGTACAGTGCAGATGGGGGTGTTATTTTCATCTGTTTTCTTTTGTGGGTGGGAATGCACATCCCTGTGTGCTCTCTGGAATCATAGGGTTACTGCTTTGTACTGAGATGGCATCCCCCTCAGATTCCATATGCAGATTGACTCTGTGGACAACTGCAAGTAGAAGAGGTTGTTAATTTTTTTGTTTCATTGCCTGTTATACACAGAACCTAGAAGACACTTTCTAAATCCCTAGGTTGCTCAAGAATGCAGTATCTCCTTCGCAGATAAGGTTCTGAGGCTGTTTAGTGACTCTGACACTGCAGTGATTCATAAAATGGCCCTTTTTGTGCTGGCGGTAAGAAAGATTAGGAAGAAGGAATTGGACAAAATAGCAGTCCAATAGCAGTAAATTGTAAGGGAGATTAGGAGGTCTAAATTGAAATGTGCTGTAAGTAGTTGTGGAGGCTCGTCTTTCTTGCAGTACATGGTTCTGCTGGTTTAAGCAGAGGTTTTGTGAGATTACACACACACACAGTATATACAGTGGTACCTTGGTTTTTGAGCGTCTCGGAAGCTGAACATTTCAGTTTTCGAACGCCGAAAACCCGGAAGTAATTGCTTACATTTTTTAACACGCCTTGGAAGTCAAACGGCTTCCACTGTGTTTTTCAATTTTTCCAATTGAACTTGCAGGCAGCCCTTTGCGCCTTGGTTTTCAAACATTTCTGAAGTTGAACAATCTTCTGCAATGGATTACATTCGAGAACCGAGGTACCAATATACAGTAGTACCTCTGGTTACAAACTTAATTCGTTCTGGAGGTCCGTTCTTAACCTGACACCATTCTTAACCTGAGGTACCACTTTAGCTAATGGGGCCTCCTGCTACTGCCGTGCCACCACCACACACATTTCTGTTTTCATCCTGAAGCAAAGTTCTTAACCCAAGGTACTACTTCTGGGTTAGCAGAGTCTGTAATCCAAAGTGTTTGTAACCCAAGGTGTTTGTAACCCAAGGTACCACTGTATATGGTTGTGTTTGTATGGTTTTGTCATAGCTTTGGCTAGCACAATAAACTTATTGAACCTGAGATGGCATCCAAATTTCATAGCCTCATTTGAGAGCAGCAGACTCGAGAGACTTGCTGTGATTTTACACTTGGAGGATCATAGGGAGGTAAATGTGCTCTACCAATTCATGTGATCTATTCCACATCATAGAAGTCATAGTTATTCAGGAACTTCTGTGAATGGCTTCAAGCTGCAAAAATCACATATGACACATGTATGTGGTTTGTACCTAAGGGTCATAGCTGGGTTAACCCCCCCCCCACAAATGTTTTAAAAATGGATACAATATTTCAGGCTAAAATGTTACCAAAGTTTAAGAAATAGCTTAAGAGTGCAATTTACTCAAGTCTCCCTCCACTTTCTTCTTCTTCTTTTGGATGCTTGTCAGGCTGAATATTTAGGTTTCACACTCATCTGCACATCTTTGAAGTTAAAAAAATATATTACAAGGGAGCAGGGTTATGCTATGCATCCAGAATTCATATATGGTAATAGTTCCAGTCATAGATAATAAAGTGGACCATAAAACACATGCAGTTGACAGCCATCTTCAGAAAATGGCATGGGCTCTTTGAATGAATATAACTCACCCTGCTGCTGTCTGCAGAATACAAAGTAAAATTTCAAGAGATTTGTCCCCCTTCTGTGCTTACAATATGAAACCATGGCAGGAGTTACTTTGAGATGACAAAGGTATACCAGAGCTGCAGAGTGGAAGATTTGGCAACTGTGGAAGCACTAAGTTACACCTGCATTCCTACCTGTCCCTAGAATATGCTTCTTTGTGTAAGAGGGCTCTGCACAGCTCCCTCCCCATTGGTCACCGTGTGGGGTAGTGGTGGGAGCTCTTAGGTTTTCAACTTGTATTACAGGCTTGCTATATAGTCAAACTTTGGTTCTCGAACAGCTTCGTTTTCAAACATTTCGGCTCCCAAATGCCCAAAACCTGGAAGTAAATGCTCCAGTTTTCAAATGTTTTCTGGAACCCGAATGTCCGACGTGGCTTCCATTTTGAGTTTCTCTATTGAATTGAGGCTTCAGCTTTCAGTTTTCTGTTTTCGGAAACGGTCAAACGGTCTTCCAGAATGGATTACGTTCAAAAACTGAGGTTCCACTGTATGTTCAAAGCCATCATGTCAGGGAGAGATCTAGTTTAATAGAGGAACCTTTTATCTTATCACCTGGATTTTGACTAGCAGTTCTTTTTGATTCATTGTACCTAAATTAATCACGTGATTCTCCTTAGCTCCCCACCACCACCACTGCAATCTGCATACAGTGTAACCACATTATCTATTCTTTGTGTAAATCCCCTGTCTATTCTTGGCTCTTCTTCTGGCATTTCATCAAAAGCCTTTCCTGGTATATATACAGTGATATTTTTCTAGAAAGAGAGAAGCCAGAACACACCATGAACACCTCCCTTGTTCTCTTATAATGGCAATGGCGCCCACCTGAGAGGTTCTGGCAAGTTCTGGCTGGAAAAAAAAGTTGTGTGTGTGTATCATGTACACATGGGTGAATGTTTGCTGTGGGGCCACAGAGTACATGTTTGGCCCTCACCTCATTCCTCAAGGCTAACCGAGCAAGGTGGTGGGGTTGCCATATTTCAAACAGTGAAAATCCACTTTTATGGAAAATCAGCAAAAATATATATGGGAAAATGGCAAAAATGGCACTGGTGACATGGGCTGCCATACATCTGGAAATCCCGGACTTATGGCAACCCTACAAGTGGGAAAGAAATAGACAGAATCATTGGCTAGTAAACCACTGAGTGCAGTGGCTGGCATGCCCAGGGAAGGATAAAGGAAGTGCTCACACCTATATATTATTAGGAAACTCACCTGCCTTTACTTATTTATGTGCTCCTGCTTTGCAGATCTGCACATGTTACATCTGATTAAATATAACTTCCACCAATATGTTGGTTCTTGGGTCTATTGCATGTTTATGGGGCCAGTCCTATTTACAATACTTAGAGAGAATTAGAGAATTAGAGAGAATGTGTTTATTATTATTTTTTTGCAAACTTTATTTTTCTGAATTTCTTATACTCTGTATAAGAGCTCAAAACGTATTGAGATTTGGTTTGTGCCCCTTTTGTGGCACTGATCTCTGGCTGCCATGTGGCTATGCTGCTTCCTTCTAAGTTACTCCGACGAGTTTTACAGATCCCATAATTCTGCTAAGCTGCTTCATTGCTTCCGATGAACAGAGCTTAAGAAGTAGATGTGTTTCATTTTCAAAATGTCACAGAAACAAACTCTACAAGGGGCAGAAAGTCAGCAGAGAAGGGGGAGGGAGAAAGTCTCATGATTTGCAAGTGCTCTTTGTTGGCTCAGTAATTTTTCTTTAGAGGCACGTATGGATAGACACCTGAGTTCAAAGCGAAGAGCAACTACTTTGCAACAAAACAATATTAAAGCTATTTTCAGCGTAACTTCTACTGACAAATGAGAAATTATCATATCCTAATGCCACTGAATAACCTTTATCTTAAAGCAGGCCTAGCATTCATTTAAAATAAACCTTATACTTCTTCCCATTTAATTTCAGGTCACTGTGACCATCCTTTCTGCTCTATTTCCTCTTTACCATTATTTTTCTGTAATAGCTTTAACAATTATTTTTCCTAATTCCCAGTTACTCTGGATCTGCTGTATCCCTTAGCAACCATATTTTAACACATTATTGGCCTTTAAAAAAAAGTTCTTTGTAAGCACTTTTATTCCTTCCGTAGGGTCTCGTCCCTATTTCCTACTGATGTTATAGGTATTACGATGGTAATAATAAACTTGTTTAAGGGTGCTTTGTATTCAGAAGTTTAGTTTTCCATTTGCACACAGGTAAGAATATATATTTGCTAGTTTCAACTGAAACATCAGGAGGTTCAGGATCCAACCCAACATTTCATTGTGGCTGGGAAACCATTTTTCCTCTTTTACTTCAAAAGGGAAACCTGCACCCCCCCATAAAAGAATTGCACCACATTTCTCATACTTGCAAGGAGCTGAGATTTAGCAATGAAAATCTATTACAAAAAGGAAAATACTCAGATCTGCTTCTGAGTGGTACAATAGTTTTGTGTGACTGTAACCTGAGGTTCAGGAAGGAATTCAGCTTTGCACTTTTCTGATCTTTCTGTCAGCGCAAGCATTTCTACTTCCCAGATGGAACAATCCCCCATCTTCTTCCTTGTCGTGCTGTTCTGGGGGCTCTCCTGAACCCTTCAGAGTGGATTTGTGAGAGGTCCAGGGGTGTGCAGGTGTTGGAGAGAGGGTATATATAGTTCCACTATGCTAGCAGGTGCCCTCGTGCACCAGGTTTGCTAAATCCAGCCCTCAATCTCCAGTATGTCTATGCTGACACAAGAAGAAGAAGATACATCCATGGACACACTCTATTCTTGAAATTGTTTTAAATTACCGGTATTTTCAAAGTTGTATTTCTAGTGGTTGAGACCTGTCCTAGAACCTTATGGTGAAGGCTGGTTAATAAATCATCACTATCAACATTTAACTGTTTAAAGCAGGGGTAGCCAACTCCCAAGAGACTGCCATCTACTCACAGAATTGAAAACTGGCGGTGATCTACCCACTTTTTTGGGGTTCAGGTCAAAGTTGCTGAGCTTTTTTTAGGAAGGAAGAAAGCCCCATTTTTGGGGAGTTCAAGGCTAAGCTGTTGGCCATTTTTAGGGGAAAAGGGGAAGGGGAACAGCCACTCACCAACAGATCGCTGGGGAGGCAAACAGCCTCACTGAGTAAACTCCGTCTTCCATTCTGCAGATTGTGCAACAATGGAGGGCAGAGCGAGGGGGCGGGGCCTGATTCTATTTTACCAGCACTAAGGAAAGGGACCCAGCGATCGACCATGATCTAGCAAAACCTCCCAGGGATATACCAGTAGATCGCAAGCGACCTGTTGGACATCCCTGGTTTAAAATATTATTATTTCTCAATTCTTCCTCTGTGAAGAATTGATTCAACTTCTCTGCAATCTCATTGTCTTCCTCTCACACACTTCTGAGTCCCTTGACATCCAAAGATTCAACTTCTTCCCTACATGGACTCCAGCTACTAATGTATTTAAATAACTACTTGTTGTTGGTTTTAATGTTTTTAGCAAAGTGCTCCTCAAACTCTTTTTTTTAAAAGCATCCCACACTGTCTGCTTGCACATTCTCTGTTAAAGTTTGTGATCCTTTTTGTTCTTTTCATTTGGACAATACTTTATGTTGTTAAATAAAGTCTTGGGTGTAATAGCTTGTTTGCTCATTATCCTCTCAGCCCTAGTGATAGTTTTCCTGATCTGCAGTATATACCCCATGGAGCTTCCAATACCGTACCTTAAGCCCTGTTCTGGGCCCAAATAAGCACGAGGCACCTTTGCCTGGCAGCACTGTGGCCCATAGATTGCAGCAAAATACTGGGCAAGGTTTTGCCCCGAATCCTCTCTGATGGGCTCATGGGAAAAAGCTGTCCCATGAGCCCTTGCTTCAGAGGAGAGGGAAAAGCCTATATAAGGCTGCTTCCCCTGGATCTCACAGCCATTTTGCTCATCCTTGGGTTAGAGCCTTGTAGAATGATGAGCTAATCCTGGGACCCAATGCCCTGCCTACTGCTGCCAATAAGGAATTGACCTGATTTTATCCCATCAGCATTGTACAGTCTTGTTATTTTGCTGCTCTCATGGGTCACATAATGTGCCTGTCTGGGCAATTAACTCCCAAATATTTTCCATTTCACCATTTTGACTTTGCTTTTCGACTTCCTTTTTACAATTTCCCTCTCTTGGGGGGAGTTTCCTCTTTCGAAAGATGCTTGGGGAAAAGAAACATTTGGGCACAGAAGCTTCTATTTAAATTTCCAACAGTACTCTTGGATGACACAACATTGGACGTATTTGGGGAAATTAAAATGGTGGTTCATTGATGTATTTGATTGACACTGCAGCCCAGTAAACTGAAGGTATTTTGTATTGCCATAGTAGGGAGGGTCTCCAGAGAGCACATTAAACCCAGCCCCGCCCCTCAAATCAGGAGTCAGTTCTGACTCCATAGCCACGCTGCAGGCATGCCACTTAATTTGCAACAGAACGTGAGAAATGAAATATAATAGCAGAATTTGAACATTGGCTTAAACTTTGGTTATTTCAAAACTTATGAACAAACAAACAATGTAGCAAATTCAGGCAGATGATCATGAAAAGAAACATTCATCTTGAATAGACAGAATAGTAAATGAAACCGGGAGTCTTACATTGTGGAGGTGGAATGAGGAAACTGTCAGAATATATTAGAATTTCATGTAGCTGTCATGCATTTCCAGCAGAATGAGAGCCCTGCTGCCTAGAGGCCTGGGTGCAGCCCTGCTGCAAGTTGAAAATAGGAATCCCTGTGTTCCGATTTCAGCTCTGATCCTGACCCTAGCATCCTTCTGAAGCAAGAAACCAATGCCACAGCCCTAATAATGCTGAAGTTGATAGCAAACTCCAGAAGCCCAATATACTAACCAGTTCTGTTCTTTCTAGGGATACTCAAGTGTATGCAGTGCTGGTGCCTTTTCTTATAGGAGAAAAGCACTGATACCAACCAATATACTACGGGAATCATCTTCTCTGCAACTCCACTGAAACGAGTGGTGTGTCTCTGTGACATCTGAACTGGAAATGGCCAGGAGGGTCCTAGACTGGTGTCTGGATGCAGTGGTGAAGTGGATGAGGGCTAATAAGCTGACAAGATGGAGGCTCTATAAGTGAGCGATTCCCAGGCCTGGGAAGTCAGCAAGCTGCCTGGAAAATAGGTGAGTTGCATGTCCTGGATGAGGTCCTGCTGTCCATGAAGGAGCAGGTGCATCATTCAGGGCTGCTCCTGGGCCTAGCCCTGTCACTGAAAGCGCAGGTTTCCTCAGTGACTAGGAGTGCCTTTTAATCATTTTGGTTGATAGAATATCTATGGCCTCTCCTGAATCAGGATAGCTTGTCCTATCCCGAAACGTGCTAAGAGGAAGGCACGCTTGGCAAATCCACACCGTGATCAACGTCTGCCCGGAAACCAATGTCCCCACTGTGGAAGGACATGTGGTTCCAGAATTGGCCTCCACAGTCACTTACGGACTCATTGTTAAAACCTTGTTTATGGAAGACAATCTCACTCGGCTACGAGTGATCACCAAAGAAGAAGAAGCTTGTCCTGCACTGTAAGCACAACACAACAATGACCTATCTCCCTGACAGCATACAAATTGATATGGCTAATCTGACCTAACAACCCTTCCCCATGACACATGCAAACAAACCGCACTGGAATCAACTGAACACAACCAAGCAAGCTCTAGACCCTCTGATCTCTCACACCACCAACATACATACATACATACATACATACATACATACATACATATATAAATGGCCTACTCCTGTGACACTGACATAAAAACCCTGCACAAACACTATGCAATAGATTGAAGGATCATTACCCTCATCTTTCTCCCTCCTCTCTTTGCCTTCTTCCCCCCCTCCACAGCTGCAGAGTGTCTATGACAACAGTGTCTCATACCAAATGTACCATGAATGAACTGTGAAAAAGATGCTAGGAATTCTATGTCAAGATGCTACATGTACTTTTTTTGTTACACAAGAAAATCTTTAATAAAAATAATTAAAAAGAAGCAGAGGAAGAAGAAGCAGGGCTTTTAGTGTGGCCGCCCTTGCTCTGTGGAATAATATTCCTGTCAAAATAGAATAGGCACTCACTATTTGCACTTTCCCGAAACCGTTGAAGACATTTTTGTTCTGACAGGCTTTTCCAGCTGGATAAATGAGTCTTTACCACAAGTGTCGACTTGGTATGTTTTTAGTTTTGTTTTAAACGTATTTGCTATTTTTATGTTCAAGGGCTTTTAATTATCTTCAGTGTTGTGAACATTGCCTTGAGACAGTTATTTAGGAGACGATTAATAAATCAATGATAATAATGTTCCTCACTAAAATGTACATTTCAGTTTATGCTGAGGGTACTCAAATAATGGAAAACATCATTCTCTGCTCCAGGTAGGTCACATACATAAATAATATTTATTGTAATTTGCTTATTTTGCATTCGGTTGCGAAACATTTTTGTTTTTGTTTTTTAACCTGGGCTTTTGCTGAATTTCAAAATGGGAGTGTATAGTCAGGAAGACAGTCATGAACAAGTGACAAGTAGTGGGGGCTTATGAGTCAGGGCACATGACTGGCAGGTGTTAGGTAGCAATGAGAAGCCCAGCAGCCAGGTCCCCTGAACCAAAAAGCATTTTGCAGATGTGCATCAAATCTCTGCTTAAAAACCTCCCATGAAGGAGAGTAAACAACATCCAGTCTGTTCCATTGTCAGACAGTGAAGATGGGAGGCAGCACATCCGTCTAATATTGATTCTTAATTGTATTACAAATCGTGTTGCAAATCACAATGAATTAATTATTTATTAATTCCAATAATTCCAATAAATTGAAGTATAAAAGCAAAAAAACAAAACAAAACAAGTAATGAAAATGCAATTTAAAAATCACATAGCATCTGGTCCACTTCATTACAGTCACTCCAACAAGCGGGGGGGGGGGAACATTCAGTGGTCCATCAAGACCCTCAGAAATTTTCAACGAATTTGTGGGTTTAGGAAGCACTGATCTGGGACTCTGCTAGACGACAGTCATGTCATTTCTATACCTTGCGTTCAATGCCTCTTTGATGCACTACTTCTTTGGCACATGTATTCCTGCCTTTAGATGACTACCAATAATACACAGGGCCTTTTGAAAGTAGAAAAAGTCCTTGTTAAATAGAGACTTTTGTTCCAAGGTCAGTTATTAGCAGTAAGTGGAAATCGTCTCCTCTCCAATTTTGTCATCTTCTGTGGGCTGATTGGATGACATGGGGGCACAGCATTCAGCTTCACAGGATCTGCATCCACGAGCCCACTTGAGGGCAAACTTGTTCCTTGTTCTACATGCATCACACCCTGAGCAAAGCAATTCCTTATACGTTAGATTTACTTCCTATGAAAAATGATACAGCACCTTTTGAAAAGAAATTAATCTCTTGCTGAAAAAGACAAGGGGAAAAAAAAGGAACAGTCACCTTAGATCCAGATATAGTGCGTTCGCCTATTAAATCAGATACGTTATTCATGGGGGTCAAATATTTCATATGCTAATTACAGCTCCACACTTTTATCAACGTCCTCAGTCAAATACATCAACTGTTAGCTCTCATCAATATTGAATAAAACAAATTACATGCTAAATGGATGGTGTGTAAAAAGTATAAGAGGCTGCCTGAAAAATGCTCAGAAAGTTTTGCATTGCACAGAAATAGGTGGTGCTCTTCCACTTTCACCGCACATATCGCAAGTGGTGTTGGTACCAAACTTTCCAAATAGCCGCAGGGAAACTTTGGCAATGGCACACAGAATGGGCAGCACCAGGACTGGAGTAACCATGAATAAAAAAAAGCACATGCTTGGGGCATCAAGGGAAGGGGGGCATTACAGAAATTTTCCATTGCTGGATTTCTAACATTGTTGTTGTTGTTGTTTAGTCGTTCAGTCGTATCCGACTCTTCGTGACCCCATGGACCAGAGCACGCCAAGCACTCCTGTCTTCCACTGCCTCCCGCAGTTTGGTCAAACCCATGCTGGTAGCTTCGAAACACTGTCCAAACATCTCATCTTCTGTCGTCCCCTTCTCCTTGTGCCCTCCATCTTTCTCAACATCAGGGTCTTTTCCAGGCAGCCTTCTCTTCTCATGAGGTGGCCAAAGTATTGGAGCCTCAGCTTCACGATCTGTCCTTCCAGTGAGCACTCAGGGCTGATTTCCTTAAGAATGGATAGGTTTGATCTTCTTGCAGTCCATGGGACTCTCAAGAGTCTCCTCCAGCACCATAATTCAAAAGCATCAATTCTTCAGCGATCAGCCTTCTTTATGGTCCAGCTCTCACTTCCATACATCACTACTAGGAAAAGCATAGCTTTAACTATACGGACCTTTGTTGGCAAAGTGATGTCTCTGCTTTTAAGATGCTGTCTAGGTCACAAATTTCTCAGCTGAGTGTTTATTTTCTCAGTTGATATTAAAGATCCCAACAGAACTACTATACAACAAAGCAGTCTGGTTGCCTTATCTCTACTAAGTATAGAAGAAGATGCATCATGTTTTAAGGATCTGGTCAAAGACTTTGCAATTAGAAAAAGTAGGGGGGATTCAAATATAAATAAAGTGGAAGTATACAGAAATAAACATTATATCCCAACCTACTGTAGGTTTCGTTTCATTTCTAAAAATGAAATTATATTTTATGGTTTAATATTGTTTATATTTTTAATTAGTGCCAGGGACTGGGCAGAGGAGTAATAGTGGTGGAGACTGCCTCCCCATCCTGACCTTTCCAGGGAGGAGGAGGAGGAAGACAGTATATATTTACAACAGTGGTTTGTGGGAGGTCACAGCTCAGAGGCAGAAGGGGGGAAAAGTTGGGAATAATGGGAGAGAGGAGGAGCAGGCAGAGCCGGAGAAGCAGCTGGCTGACACATTGTCACTAGAAAGCATTCCAGACCCAACATCTCCCAGAACCTGGCAAGCCTTAAAAGTAGGAGAGCAAAGAGCTCAAAGACAGAGGGCAATAGGCAGCACCCGTAGAGGAGATGGCAATGACAAATGAGGAAGTGGGAGAGACGGAGGGGTGGAGATTCACTTGGGACAACGCTATTATCCAAGATGCTGGGTTCTATAGCTTCTCTGTAAAATTTGAAATAAAAAAGGAATGTAAGAAACTTTTCCTTGTCTTTAAAATTTCCTGGGCAACCAGCTGGGGGCCACTGACAGCAACCTGACAATTAGTTGTTGTTTTCCAAACTAATAGAACTAAACCATGTTGACCACCTTGAGCTCTTTGAAGAAAAAGATGGGATAGAAATGAAGCGATAAATAAATGAATGAAGGTTCTCATTATCATTTCTTCCCTCCTCTGCAATCTCACCCACAAAAGTGAAAGCAAGCATACAAAAAAACAAATCCAAAAAAGAAAATTGTGCAAGCAAGTGGGAGGAACTAGCAAGAATTAAGGGACATTTGGAATTTCCCTGTTCTCTTTTAATGTTTTAACAGCAGTTTGACAAAACTGTCCACTGGAGACTACTTGAAGGTGATCGGCACTCCAGAGATAAAAAAGTTTATGAAGGAAGTCATGGTTCCACCAGGCTCATGAAGAGCTATCTTTCTGCATCCATGTACTTCCAAGCATGCCTGCCTTCGGAGATTCTTGGGGTTTTCGAAACTGGTTCAGTTAATCTTTAGAACAATGCCCATTAAACTTAATTACAAAGAGAAACCTATTTCAGTTATACAAATAATATCCCCATGTAGCCTAATTTAAAATAATTGCCTACATCTCCTTTGTTCCATAGGGAAAACACAGACTAAGAGAACTGCTGACTTATTTAAAATGCCTTTAATTATATTATTATGTTGTCCTTTGCTTTGAGTCTCTCTCTCCCCCCCTTTTTTTTTTTGGTTCTCTGGGTTAAATTTTAAATGAGATGAAAATTTTAAATGAGATGAAAAGTGTGATTTTGGAGAAGATTCATGTACAAGCACATTGTAACTAACTCCCTCCTCCCCCTGCCTGAAGGTTGAGTGCTTATTAATTTACAGAAAGACTAATGAGACTCCTCCTTCCTTGGTTATTTTCTCCCTTTTTCCTTTGGTTGTAGATGGAATAGTGGTTGTTGTTTTTTATTATATTCTAGCAGACGAAGGGGCTATCCCATCTATTATTTTGTTGCTGTTCACAAGTTGAGGTGAAAGGCTATCAAAGCATCTGACAAGAAAGGAAAGATGCATTTGACTCAAAAGAGTTATTACTGTGACATGGAGTCATACACCAAATAGATGGAGATAAAGTTATTGCATTATTTGTGACAGCATGAATTGAAACAAGTGGGTAGCCATGGCTAACCTTATTTCAATGCTGTTCTACTCTGTCACAAATAATCCAATCAAGTTCATCTGTTCAATGTCCAACAGGCTCGTCGCTTAAGTCCCTCTCGAAAACACACAGTTCACCCGGCGGTGGATCACTACTTGGAGCTAAACATTTTATGTAATAATGCCATTGGAAAGACATCATAGCTCTGCCTGCAATTGGCATTTTGGGAGATGGTATTGATGGGAATGGGGATTGGAGATGAAATTAAGTAACAGTTGTTCCACCAAGGCCCAATAAAGTTAAGTGAAAGAAGTGAGACATTTTTGGGTATCTGCCAGCCTGGGATCACTCCTTATCAGATCTACTGTAGCATTTTCATAAAACTTAGCTCTCATAGCTCTTGTTGGTACTGCTGGATCTATTTAATAAACAGATGGTTGGAACCTGGAAAATTCAGATGCATAGCTTTTCAACTGGCTTGGTAGGCAATGCAAGTTCCAAGTTCTTAGCAATGTTCCTATAGCCAAGAATAATGCTGAACTGAAATGGGCAGAATATTTTGTGGAAGCTTGTGAAACCCTTTTGCATAACCATCTGTTTATTTCTATGCCGCTTTCACCACAAGAATGTGCACAGAGTAGCTCACAACCAATCAAATGAGCAATAACAATTTAAAAAGTGCAGGCAGTTAGAAATAGACATCATAATATCAATAAGGAATGCAAAAAAAGAAAAAAGAAAAAAGATCAGTCCATGAAACATTGTATAAAACAATACAAATAAGCAGCACAGCCATTCCCACTCTGGTGTTTGGTGGACTTTTTTCTGAGGATCACCTACAGGAGTCTTGTGCCCATCCTTATTGTGGGCCTCCAAAATTGACTACTGATTTTTCTTCCATGCTCTACCACCAAGGAATGTATATTTATCCAGGCTGGGCCCATAAACAAAGTCTCAGGATGTTGTGCCCTTGCCCTTGTGGTGACCCTCTCAAGAGGGGCACCCCAGAAGGGAGACTTCCCAAGAGGTAAGGTTGCTCTCTGGTGTCTCCCCTTCCATGTTGACTCATTGGAGTTGACTTGACAGAGGTGGTTTGCTGTTCTGGTGCAGTCTGCTTTGACGTTATTACATTATAGGGATACTTCCATCAAGCCAACCAATGTGTCCCCATTGGTGATTGCCATGCTTCTGTCTTCCAATCTAGCCATGCGTTGTGGAAGAACATGGATGAAAATATACAATTTGATGCATCTCTGAATGCTTACTGCTTTGGTAGCTATATAACTGGAAAAAACTATACATCCAGATATGAACCTGCATGTAGGTGTTACTCATCTACATTGCTTTGCTTTCCATGAAATATGCATTCACACCTAAATTTTGCCCCACCTCACCATGACTATGAGACTTTCTGATCCAGTCTGCCAAAAGGTCAGCTTCATCCAGGTCTGCCCCCAGCTGCCATCACCAGCAATTCCATTAGACTATAGGAGAGGGAGAGAGTTGAGACTTTAGAGACCATCAGCTTTTGGCTTCTCTTCTTTAAACTTTTCAATTCCAACTGGTCATTACAACTACTCTGCAATTTATAAAACATTGCCTGAGTCTGTTCCTCTTTCCTCCCTCGGTCCCAATCCCTTTTCCTTTGGTGTCTTCCTTTGATTGTAAAAGGGACTGTCTTGTCAATGACACTTGTAAGTCACGCTGTGTGTGAGATAAAAAAGCTTTAACTAAGTAAATAGACAACATGCAACTAGAACTGTGTGTGGATCATCAGCAATTATAATCTGGATATACTGTGATCCCTCAGCCCAGGAGGTGAGGACACCTGCT